>NC_045767.1:92200252-93450252 GCF_008692025.1 Phocoena sinus
CAGCCTCCATCTGACTGCAACTGCAAAACAGACCCTCAGTGATGCAGCTGAGCCCAATCAACTGCTAGAACCACGTGCAACAAAATAAAAGGAGTGTTCTCTTTCTAACACACTAAACTTGGACTTATTATACAGTAGTAGCTAATTGGAATATATTTATAAACTTACTTAATCTTTATAAAAACCCATGAAATAAGTTATCCCTACTTTACAGCTGAGGAAAAACTAGGGCATTGAATGGTTAGGTCAGGGGCACAAGGTAAGTGACAAAGCTTGGTTTCAAACCCAAGGAGTCTGGTTTATTCGAGCTTATGCTCTTAATCTCTATGCTGCTTCTTTTAAGCCCCTCTTCCCCATGAAAAGACACTGAGAGCAAGGAAAAGTGAAAAATCGGTGCTGGAAGGGGTGGAAGAGGGACTGTTTTTTCAAGCAGATGGCATCCATCAATTCAAAATTCCTTTAGCCATGAGCTCCCGTCCCTACCTGGGAGACTGGGCAAATATAAACTTCTTTGGGAAACTAGCGCCAATTCCTTTCCAGGCCTGCAATGCCAGGAGCTGGGGCTGAAGGCAGCCCCAGAGAAGCCATTCATTTCACTCCATTCTCCTCTGCATCATCTTCTTTACCTGGAGGATTTACCTATCCTACCTGACCCTAGAATGAACCTCTGGAGAACACCAATTTCTCTAGGGTGCTTTACCAAACCAACAAGCTTTGTTGTTAAATCTGAAGCCTGAAGACAGAAACTGTGTAAATATTCATCAGCAATTCCACAGCAGCCACCTGGAGGGCCCAGAAGTGGCACACTTGGACTTCTGGGAGGGTGAGGATAGAGTGATTTGAGCCAGACTCTCAGAGGGGAGTCCAGTGAACCCTTCATACTTACCATTCAATGTGGACAGTGCCAGGGAATTTGTAATAATCTCTGAAATGTAATAATCTGAAATGTCACACCCAGCTGCCCCAACCAACCAGCAGCCGAGATGTTTTGATGACTTCCTATATGTTGTGACTTTGTACTCCAGGAAGACTGGACTTAACTTTTATGAGCACAGGCCTCTGGGAGTGAGCGACACCAGAGAGAGGGACAAGTTACATAAAAATCATGTCTAAGTGTTTATTGGCAAAATTCAAAGCCAGCCCATACCACAGGGACGGCATCTGAAATCAGAGCAGGCGGGGATACAAGCAGCCTAGCTTTCTGAAGGACGATAAATTATTTCTGAAGTTACAGAAGTTACAGAAATGATTCTCCAAGCAGTTCATTTTTTAGTACCTTTCAGATTACCCCTTCAGATTCACAATGGATTTCACAGCACTGGCAGGAAAATCTATCGGCCTCTCTCAGACGGGCAACTTCAAATTAAAACTGCTGATGTGAAGATTAAAATCCAAATGAATCAGTATTTTCCTTCTGGTTCTTTTTAGTCCTTTCTATTGCATGAGATCTACCCAACTTAGCCAGAAGAGTCCCTCATGCCCTGCACAAGGCTCTCTCCCATGCTCCCTATGTCCCCACCCTTTCATTCCCAAACTTTCTTAGGTTCACACCAAATGGGTACCTCACTTTAAGGTACCTCACATTAAGAAACAGTTTCTTAAAAATTGTCTATCAGATTTTTGTAAGCTATATCATATCCCCCCTTTACTTGTTTTATGTTTCCAAAGTCTTTGTTTTTTTACCTAAATAATTCTTCAAATAACTGTGCTCCCCCAACCCCATACTTTAATTCCAATATTCTCTAGACCACTTCTTCCTCCCTCCACTACTGTTTCTTCAAGTCATCCACAGATGGTTAGAACAGATAAAAACACTGAGAGAAGAAAGGTTGGGGTATGGCTTTATGACCTACCATCTCTTAATTGACAGTTCTGAAATTCTGTAAGTTTTTCTGACCTCTGAGTATATCTCCAAATGTTCACAGGACACAGGCCATGCAGCTCACTGTGAGTTGAACTAAAATTTAAGTCAAGAATTAAAACATGTTCTTCACCTACAAGCATCTTGCCTTTCTAATGAACCTATCTTTAGAGTTTAAGGCAGGAGCCAAATCTCAACTATTTCAGGTCATTAAAACCAGCAGCACATTTGGAGAGTGGACAGGTGCTAAATCATGTCTTCTGGCCACATTCCACTTACAGTAATGATGATTGGCACCCGCAAATCCCCTTTGTGACATGGGGATGAGATCTGCAATTGTATTGCCCTGTTTAATAGCTGAGGTGTTGGTCCCTGAGGTTATTGCCTCATGTGGACATGGTCTCTTCTCATCATACCATCAGGAAGCGTCTTCTGAAGTTTGGAGGCTCTCTCTGAAGTCCTCCCCATTCTTACCACAAAACAAGGAAGCTGGGGCACTTTGTACTCTCTACTGTCTTTACATTTACTTTTCCTAAGGCTCTCAAAGCATAAAAGGAGGGTTGTCAAAATTGAACTATTTCTTTAAAAATATGTTTTTTAACC
Organism: Phocoena sinus; assembly: GCF_008692025.1. Taxonomy (NCBI): domain Eukaryota; kingdom Metazoa; phylum Chordata; class Mammalia; order Artiodactyla; family Phocoenidae; genus Phocoena; species Phocoena sinus. The sequence continues at coordinate 92,202,717 of NC_045767.1, forward strand.
TTGAAAGTGGAAATGGCTGAGAATTCCGCAAGACTGGAAGAGAAATCATCAGTGAGAAAAACATTGATGTGGTCCTTCCCTACTCCTTAGCAATAAAAAAAACTGATACACACAACACTCTCGATGAATCCCCAGAGTATTATGCTGAGTGGAAAAAAGTCAATCACAAAAGATTACATACTGTATGTTTCCAGTTATATAACATTCTTAAAATGACAAAATTATACGAATGGAGAAGAGGTTAGAGTGAGTGCCAACAGTTAATGAGTGGGTTGGCAGGGGGGCGGGGCGGGGGCGGGAGAAAATGGGTGTAGCTGTAATATAGCAGCATGAGGGATTCTTGTGATAGAACTATTCTGCATCTTGACTGCATCAAGGTCAATATCCTGGTTGCACCATTGCACTATAGTACTATTATGGTACTATTATAGTACTATTGTAGCACTATTATAGTATTATTGTACTGTAGTTTTGCAAGATGTTATCACTGGGGGAAACTGGGTGAAAGATACAAGGGATCTCTACTATTTCTTATGACTGCATGCAAATATACAACAATCTCAAAATAAGAGCTTGATTTAAGAGGAAAAAAAAAGAAATCCTTGGATTGAGACTGACAAAACCAGGCTCTAGCTCAAGGTCTGCCAATAAAAAGCATGAGCCAAGTCATTCAACCTCTTTCGTTTTGTTTCACCAACTATGAAATGGGGTTGGACAAGATCATCTCCAATGTCCCTGTGTCCAATGTTCAATGCCCCAACAGCCGAGTGATTCCAGAGCTGCTCCTGGTCTACATAGCTATTGAAACAGCAGGGGCCATGTGAAGAATCAGGCTACCATAGCATAGGGGAATCTACATAAATAGTCTCTGTAAATGCTATTAAATACTATTAAAAAAAAACACAAACCAGAATCAAGAAGAAATACAATCCTGCAGCTTGTGGATCAAAAACCACATTCACAGAAAGATAGACAAGATGAAAAGGCAGAGGGCTATGTACCAGATGATGGAAAAAGATAAAACCCCAGAAAAACAACTAAATGAAGTGGAGATAGGCAACCTTCCAGAAAAAGAATTCAGAATAATGATAGTGACAATGATTCAGGACCTCGAAAAAGAATGGAGGCAAAGATCGAGAAGATGCAAGAAATGTGTAACAAAGACCTAGAAGAATTAAAGAACAAACAAACAGAGATAAAAAATACAATAACTGAAATGAAAACTACACTAGAAGGAATCAATAGCAGAATAACTGAGGCAGAAGAATGGATAAGTGACCTGGAAGACAGAATGGTGGAATTCACTGCTGCAAAACAGAATAAAGAAAAAAGAATGAAAAGAAATGAAGACAGCCTAAGAGACCTCTGGGAAAACAATAAATGCTACAACATTCATATTATAGGGGTCCCAGAAGGAGAAGAGAGAGAGAAAGGACCCGAGAAAATATTTGAAGACATTGTAGTCTAAAACTTCCCTAACATGGGATAGGAAATAGTCACCCAAGTCCAGGAAGCACAGTGAGTCCCATTCAGGATAAACACAAGGAGAAACATGCCGAGACACATAGTAATCAAATTGGCAAAAATTATAGAACAAGAAAAATTATTGAAAGCAGCAAGGGAAAAATGACAAATAAAATACAATGGAACTCCCATAAGGTTAACAGCTGATTTCTCAGCAGAAACTCTACAAGCCAGAAGGGAGTGGCATGATATACTTAAAATGATGAAAAGGAAGCACCTACAACCAAGATTACTCTACACAGCAAGGATCTCATTCAGATTCAATGGAGAAATCAAAAGCTTTACAGACAAGCAAAAGCTAAGAGAATTAAGCACCACCAAACCAGCTCTACAACAAATGCTAAAGGAACTTCTCAAAGTGGAAAACACAAGAGAAGAAAAGGACCGACAAAAATAAACCCAAACAATTAAGAAAATGGTCATAGGAACATACATATCGATAATTACATTAAACGTGAATGGACTAAATGCTCCAACCAAAAGACACAGGCTTGCTGATTGGACACAAAAACAAGACCCATATATATGCTGTCTATGAGAGACCCACTTCACACCTAGGGACACATACAGACTGAAAGTGAGGGGATGGAAAAAGATATTCCATGCAAATGGAAATCAAAAGAAAGCTGGAGTAGCAATACTCATATCAGATAAAATAGACTCTAAAATAAAGAATGTTATAAGAGACAAGGAAGGACACTACATAATGATCAAGGGATCAATCCAAGAAGAAGATACAACAATTATAAATATATACGCACCCAACATAGGAGCACCTCAATACATAAGGTAACTGCTAACAGCTCTAAAAGAGGAAATCAACAGTAACACAATAATAGTGGGGGACTTTAACACCTCACTTACACCAATGGACAGATAATCCAAAATGAAAGTAAATAAGGAAACAGAAGCTTTAAATGGCACAATAGACCAGATAGATTTAATTGATATTTATAGGACATTCCATCCCAAAACAGCAGATTACACTTTCTTCTCAAGTGTGCATGGAATGTTCTCCAGGATAGATCACATCTTGGGTCACAAATCAAGCCTCAGTAAATTTAAGAAAATTTAAATCATATCAAGCATCTTTTCTGACCACAACACTATGAGATTAGAAATGAATTACAGGGGAAAAAACGTAAAAACACAAACACATGGAGGCTAAACAATACATTACTAAATATCCAAGAGATCACTGAGGAAATTTAAAAAAACCTAGAGACAAATGACAATGAAAACACGATGATCCAAAACCTATAGGATGCAGCAAAAGCAGTTCTAAGAGGGAATTTTATAGCTATACAAGCCTACCTCAAGAAACAAGAAAATCTCAAATAAACAATCTAACCTTACACCTAAAGGAACTAGAGAAAGAAGAACAAACAAAACCCAAAGTTAGCAGAAGGAAAGTAATCATAAAGATCAGAGCAGAAATAAATGAAATACAAATAAAGAAAACAATAACAAAGATCAATAAAACTAAAATCTAGTTCTATGAGACAATAAACAAAATTGATAAACCATTAGCCGGACTCATCAAGAAAAAGAGGGAGAGGACTCAAATCAATAAAATTAGATATGAAAAAGGAGAAGTTACAGCAGACACCACAGAAATACAAAGCATCCTAAGAGACTACTACAAGCAACTCTATGCCAATAAAATGGACAACCTGGAAGAAATGGACAAATTCTTAGAAAGGCATAACCTTCCAAGACCGAACCAGGAAGAAATAGAAAATATGAACAGAACAATCACAAGTAATGAAATTGAAACTGTGATTTAAAATCTTCCAACAAACAGAAGTCCAGGACCAGATGGCCTCAGAGGTGAATTCTATCAAACATTTAGAAAAGAGCTAACACCCATCCTTCTCAAACTCTTCCAAAAAACTGCAGAGGAAGGAAAACTCCCAAACTCATACTATGAGGCCACCATCACCCTGATACCAAAACCAGACAAAGACACTACAAAAAAGAAAATTACAGACCAATATCATTGATGAATATAGATGGAAAAATCCTCAACAAAATACTAGCAAACAGAATCCTACAACACATTAAAAGGATCATACACCATGATCAAGTGGGATTTATCCCAGGGATGCAAGGATTCTTCAATATACACAAATCAATCAATGTGATACACCATATTAACAAATTGAAGAAGAAAAGCTATATGATCATCTCAATAGATGCAGAAAAAGTATTGACAAAATTCAACACCCATTTATGATAAAAACTCTCCAGAAAGTGGGCATGGAGGGAACCTACCTCAACATAATAAAGGCCATATATGACAAACCCGCAGCCAACATCATTCTCAATGGTGAAAAACTGAAAGCATTTCCTCTAAGACCAGGAACAAGACAAGGATGTCCACTCTCACCACTATTATTCAACATACTTTTGGAAGTCCTAGCCATGGCAATCAGAGAAGAAAAACAAATAAAAGGAATACAAATTGGAAAAGAAGTTAAACTGTCACTGTTTGCAGATGACATGATATTATACATAGAGAATCCTAAAGATGCCACCAGAAAACTACTAGAGCTAATCAATGAATGTGGTAAAGTTGCAGGATACAAAATTAATGCACAGAAATCTCTTGAATTCCTACACACTAGTAATGAAAAATCTGAAAGAGAAATTAAGGAAATATTCCCATTCACCATTGCAACAAAAAGAATAAAATACCTAGGAATAAACCTACCTAGGGAGACAAAAGACCTTTATGCAGAAAACTATAAGACACTGATGAAAGAAATTAAAGATGATACCAACAGATGCAGAGATATACTTGGATTGGGAGAATCAATATTGTGAAAAATGACCCTACTACCCAAAGCAATCTACAGATTCAATGCAATCCCTATCAAATTACCAATGACATTTTTTATGGGACTAGAACAAAAAATCTTAAAATTTGTATGGAGACAAAAACGACCTCAAATAGCCAAAGCAGTCTCAAGGGAAAAAAACATAGCTGGAGGAATCAGACTCCTTGACTTCAGACTATACTACAAAGCTACAGTAATCAAGACAGTATGGTACTGGCACAACAACAGAAACATAGATCAATGGAACAAGATAGAAAGCCCAGAGATAAACCCAGGCACCTATGGTCAACTAATCTATGACAAAGGAGGCAAGGATATACAATGGAGAAAAGACAGTCTTCAATAAATGGTGCTGGGAAAACTGGACAGCTACATGTAAAAGAATGAAATTAGAACACTCCCTAACACCGTACATAAAAATAAACTCAAAATGGATTCAAGACCTAAATGTAAGACCAAACACTATAAAACTCTTAGAGGAAAACATAGGAAGAACACTCTTTGACATAAATCACAACACAGCAAGATCTTTTTTGATCCACCTCCTAGAGTAATGGAAATAAAAACAAAAATAAACAAATGGGACCTAGTGAAACTTAAAAGCTTTTGCACAGCAAAGGAAACCATAAACAAGACAAAAAGACAACGCTCAGAATGGAAGAAAATATTTGCAAATGAATCAACGGACAAAGGATTAATCTCCAAAATATATAAACAGCTCATGCAACTCAATATTAAAGAAACAAACAACCCAATCCAAAAATGAGCAGAAGACCTAAATAGACATTTCTCCAAAGAAGACATACAGATGGCCAAGAAGCACATGAAAAGCTGCTCAACATCACTAATCATTAGAGAAATGCAAATCAAAACTACAATGAGGTATCACCTCACACCAGTTAGAATGGGCATCATCAGAATTTCTACAAACAACAAGTGCTGGAGAGGGTGTGGAGAAAAGGGTACCCTCTTCTACTGTTGGTGGCAATGTAAAATGATACAGCCACTATGGAGGACAGTATGGAGGTTCCTTACAAAACTAAAAATAGAATTACCATATGATCCAGCAATCCCACTACTGGGCATATACCCAGAGAAAACCATAATTATAAAAGACATATGCACCCCAATGTTCATTGCAGCACTATTTACAATAGCCAGGTCATGGAAGCAACCTAAATGCCCATCGACGGACGAATGGATAAAGAAGTTGTGGTACATATACACAATGGAGTATTACTCAGCCATAAGAAGGAACGAAATTGGGTCATTTGTAGAGACGTGGATGGATCTAGAGACTGTCATACAGAGTGAAGTAAGTCAGAAAGAGAAAAACAAATATCGTATATTAACGCATGTATGTGGAACCTAGAAAAATGGTACAGATGAACTGGTTTGCAGGGCAGAAGTTGAGGCACACATGTAGAGAACAAACGTATGGACACTAAAGGGGGAAAGCTGCGGGGGTTGGGGATGGTGGTGTGAATGAATTGGGTGATTGGAATTGATATGTATACCCCGATGTGTATAAAATTGATGACTAATAAGAAAAAACCCCACAAACCTAGCATCTATTAAACATAACATGTTATGAGATGAACAAAGAAACAATTTGAAATTCAAAAAATTTAAGGCAAATAGTATGCTCATCATTAAAGTCATGACGCGTTAAAGAAATATTCTATACAATAGTGTGATTAAGCAGTATATTTTGTTCACTACAGATCAATAAAGCTAACCAGCATTTCTGCTATCTTCTTGACATAGTACACATACAACACCCACTCATTTTCCAGTCTCTTTTCATTGTTAAACCATTCTTGCTCTTAATGTTCTGCTCTCTGGGGAAACTGCAACACACAAAACAGGAAGTTCTTTAATACAACTTACAATTTTAGAAGGGAAAAACCCAAGCAACTGATTAAGAAATGAACATTTTATTCAAATTGTTGTTTGATTTTCATGTCACCAAATAACTGGCATGCTTTTAATCATCAAACTAAGTTGAGTAGTTTACTTGGCATCGAATGTATAATCAGATATAATGTTTGTATATTTAACAAATATCAACAAGCTGGGTAATCTATTATATCAAGTTAGCAGCCTTTACTCTTTCCTGAAAAGAAAGGATGTCTTTTTCAGTGTACATTTTTTCTAGGCGCAGTAAATATTATTAAAGAAAGCCACATGGAAGAATATGCAGCCACCATCACCTGTAGGATTTGAGAAGTCCATGGAGTGTTCAGGTTCATCAATCATGACGGAACTAGATTCCATGTTAGATTCTGAGAGCCAAATAACTCAATTTATCATTACACCTACCAAAACTATATGCAACGTAATTTATCCTCTTTTGATTGCTCTGTGGCCACCATAAAACTCTGCACTGTCTCTGATAAACATGACCTCATTTGCTACTGAACAATGCTGAGATACAAACAAGCTTGATGTGATCTTGTGAAAACAAAGGGCACCACTTTAAAATTTGAAGAACCCCGGCTATGGGTTTAATGATTCCCTTTCTCTCTTCAATACAAATTCCCAGGCAGAAAATGGCCTCCTTGGCTTTCAGCTACAGTCATTTTTCCATCTAGGTTGAAGGGGTGTCTTCCCTAATGATTTTGTTTTCTACACTAAAATCTCTTCCTAGTCATTAATATCTCAAGATTCAGAAGCTTCTATATCCTTTTGTATTCAGAAGCTCCACACACTAGTTTTGTAATATCATTGCTATGTTCCTGTTCAACTTTTCCCACATTTAATACTTCCTTCACTTGCTCTATATCAAAAAGCTTGTCCACAAACATTAATACAGTTCCGGTTATATGTAAGGCATATTATTTTCATTGCATTTATTGTCTGAGTATGAAGGAATAGGCTTAAATATTTCAAAAATCGAGGTTATCTGTTCCTGTAAGATTTATTCCAAAAAGAATACCAATGCCCTTTCATCATGAGAAATTTGCAAAAATAATGATAGGTCATGGTTTTTTTCTAGACTAGCCTTGAAATATCATACTTAACATAATTTCAAGCACAAACAATCATGATAGAATCATAAGCACAGCATTTTAATGAAACATTATTTTTCACCAGATATATCTAGCTTCCTGATATCACTTTAAGATAGGAAAGTAATTTTTCAAAAAAACAAAGCATATGATTCACTTAATTGTGTTTGCTTTTGAAATTACAGGGACTTTGCAAAGTCCATTGGATCATAGATAGGGGCAATGGTTCAGTCTGAAGCACTCAGAAAACTTTATCTGGCTCTGGGGCTTTAAGCAGATGTTGAGGATCACAAAGCTTTTTTCTTTTTTACCAACCAAAACAAATACTTTTTATTAAATCTCTTTTTTTTAATTGATTAAATCTCAAGATTATAAAGGGCTTTTTGAAAAAGAAAGATCTGGTCTTCATCCAATGTTTGAAACACTCCCACGTCCCATGACCTATTATTCATTGGTCCTCCATTTAAACAAGGAAAGAGATATAACTCAGTGCTTCTCAAATCAGAATCATCTAACTTGCTTCTAATAATTCAGATCCTGATCAACTTAGTTATGCACACATTTTTCACGGGGTTTTTGGTAAACACTAACACTTAGTTATAGGTGAAAGTTATGGGTTTCATCTCCACAACCCCCTGAAAGCAAGCTTCAGACTGAATCCTGACACACACATTTCTCAGCAAACCTGTGACAATCACACCACCAATTTGGCAAAGCCCGATGGAGTTCCAGCTCTCAATTCCTTCCTCTAAGGGCTCCGACAAAACATTTCATGGACAGTTCACTGGAGGCAAAGGAAGCAGGATTCAGCCAACTATCTAGTCAGAGTCAGGAGACCAGGAAGTCTCCAAATTAGTAGCTGAAACAGGCCATTGACGAATCAAGCTCTGGGTGCCATTTCTGAGGATGCGGCCTGCTGGGTCTGCTATATTCTTATGGCCCACGTATGCAAGGTTGTGAGGGTCTCTACAATACTGCCAGAAAATCCACATATAATGAAAACTAATAATTTCATCAAGAAATACCCAGTTCTTATATTCATTAGTCAAATAACAGAATTTCTGGTATTCACTGGAGATTAATATAATTTAATTCCCCTGGTTTGTGGACCTTTGATTAAATGTTAGCTAATGACCCTGGAGTATATATTTCTGATTAAGACAACTAACCACAAAAAGGGTCTAGATTAAAACTAAATCATACATACATGTTCATATCACACAGTCTATGCTGAAATATTTTAAAGAAAATTATCCAAGACCTACTGACTCAGAACATCTGGGCCTGAAAATCTGCATTTTTATACAAGATCCTCATAAGATGCATATGTGTGCTAGAATTTTGTGAACCACTGTCACAGATGTTCTGATGACTCAGGGTGGCACAGACTTGTGTTACAATCCTGGCTCCTCCACTTTATAGCTACTTAAAGCTATTATACTTTATTTAAACACTGTGATTCCGCTTCCTCATCTATACAATGGTCAGAATAATACCTACCTTACAGGATTAGGGTAAGAGTGAATTTACACTAACTCTTCCCTGGGACTTCCCTGGTGGCGCAGTGGTTAAGAATCCGCCTGCCAATGCAGGGGACATGGGTTCAAGCCCTGGTGTGGGAAGATCCCACATGCCACGGAGCAACGAAACCTGTGCGCCACAACTACTGAGCCTGCACTCTAGATCCGCGAGCCACAACTACTGAGCCTGCATGCCACAACTACTGAAGCCTGTGTGCCTAGAGCTCACACTCCACAACAAGAGAAGCCACCGCAAGGAGAAGCCCGTGCGCCAGAATGAAGAGTAGCCCCCTCTCGCCACAACTAGAGAAAACCCATGTGCAGCAACAAAGACCCAATACAGCCCCAAAAAAAAATTATTAAATTAATTAATTAATTTTAAATAAATAGTGTAAAAATTTAGGTTTTAAAAGTAAAATTCTTAGCACAATGATTTGCATATATGATGACTTAAATTTATATGAAATTTCCTGAGTTTTCCTTATCCAGGGAACACAAATCCTGGCTAATACTCTGATTTTTCTATACCCCTTTAAACTGGAGTGTTCACCACTGAATGAACTCTCCCAATTGTGATCTGAGTAAGGAATTAGAGAATAGAATTATTACCATCTTTGTTCCAGAAAGAACTTCAACAAACATTTTTGGAGATCATTTCACATTGTTGATTTGATCTTACTCAATTAAAATACAGAAGTATTCCTTATACACGCTGTTGCAAAGTCAAGCTTATATGTTCTGTATTTTTGGGGGGGGAAACAGATGCAAGACTATATATCCTGTTGAATTTCATCTTGTTGGATGCAACATATCAAGACATTTTTTAATTCTTATTCTGTCATGCAACCTATTTGGTCTCCTCCACCTTCATATCATCTGTAAATGGGATTAGTATACCCTTAAATTTTTCAAGTCTTTGATTTTACAAAATGTTGAACACACAAGAATGTTCCAACCAAGTTGGAGTCATCACATTTTGTGAGGGGTTGTCATACCAATAACTGGTCTCTTCCATTGTTGTTACATTCAACCAGTGGCTTCCCATTTTCTCAACAAGACTATCGTGAGCAAGAATGTGTCAAATTCCTTCATACAGGCCAAAGAACACCATGTCTATGGTAGTAACTTAGTCGGTCTGATAATTTTTATAACGAAAAAATAAATAGAATTGGTACAACATGATTTACTTTTACTGAAATGATACTGGGATCTAGGAACCCCCACTTTTTGCTTCTAAATAAGAAATAGGTTTTAACTCATGTATCAATAACAATTAATTGGCTGTGGCTGCCTAGAGCATAATTTTGACAATGATTCTAGGTCTGGTCCAAACACAGCAGTCAGGGATGCCATGATCTGATTATTTTGCAATATCTTCCATGGATATACGAGGTAAGAAAGTGGTAGCACACTTTTAGCAGATTTATATGTCATCCTTGGCCTGGATTTTGAAACCCTAGCCCTTAATTTACTAGACTCTAGAATCTTATCTGTCCTGCCATTTATCGAGTCCATCTTTTTCCTCCTGTGGACGGAATATGTACCAACTTCCCAGTTTGCCAACGTCTCTTATTTTTCATATGTCTCAGTAATATGATTTGTGAGTTTTCTTAGTACCATAGGATGTAATTCACTGGGTGAAGAGATTTTAACTTATTCACAGCAAGAAAAGTGTTCTATTATAATGTTTTCAACTGTATTGAGCTTCTATTTGTCTTTACTAATTTTTCGATAGTTTTCCATTAAATGATTGGTCTCAATGGCAGATTTTATCTTCCAAAGATAGCCACAATACTCCCATCCCTCATGGTGTCTTATAATGTCCTCTTGACAGTCCATGAGCCTGGACAGATCTTGTAACTCCCTCAACCTGATGGCGTATGATAAAAGTGATATTATGTGACTTCCCAGCTAGGTTGTAAAAATAACACACACTCCCACTTTGTTCTCTCTTGGGATGTTCACTCTTAGAATTCACCTGCCATGCTGTGAGGAAACCCAAACTATCCTCTGAAGAGATACACGGAGAGGCCATATGAAGGTGTTTCAGCCAACAGCCCTGTTGAGGTCTTAGCCAAGAGCCTTCATCAACTACCAGGAATGTGAATGAAGACGACTTCAAATGATTCCAGCCCAAAGCAGTAGAGTCACCTTCAGCCTTCAAATCTCACTAGTGGAGGCCCAGATATCACAGAACAGAGAAAGCTTGTCTCTTGTGCCCATTTGAATTTCTGAATCCCAGAATCCAGGATTGTAATAAAATAGCTGTATTATGCCAGTACCTTTTGGGGTGGTGTGTTGCATAGCAATAGTAACTAGAACAATCTCCTTGACAGAATAGACAAATGCAAACTAGAAGCTTGTTCTTCAAATGTCACTGTTTCTCAGTTACCGTCTGCCTTGGAAACACCTGATATGCTTGTTAAAATTCAGATTTCTAGACACACACACACACACACACACACACACACACACACACACACACAAAATGGTCCTGGAACAACTATGCCAAACCCAAAGGAATGGTGGAATCACTGCCCTGGAGAAGGCCAGTGGTGTATGTGCGTGGAGTGATCTGGACATCAGGGCAACCTGAGCTTGAACGGAGAAATCTCATTTCCTGACCACTCTTGGAAACAACTGGCACTGTTTCGAAAGTCCTAGCTCCAACCTTCAAATGTTTTATTATTCAACAGGACTGCAAAAATAGATCAGTGTCAGATAAAAATTTTAAAGTATCATTTCAACTTGAGATGGATGATGAGTCGAAGGAGAAAGTTATTGTCCAAGACCACAATAACACCACCTTTTTTATTATTATGACCCCAAATCCTGGACCCGGTCCTGGCCTCTCATTGCTTGCTTGGAAGGGAACTGTCCAGCACCACTGCTTCCTGAATGAAAGCCATTAAACCCAGTGAAAGGAAATCGTGGATCAGCCTCCAACCTGTGTTCTACGACTGAACCCCTCCCTTCGAGGGAAACCAAGGCCCTTGCTCATCTAAACTCAATCGTGAGCACAGCCCAACGTGCATGAATTCATGCTACTGTCACAGGAAACCAGTCATGCCGAATGGGGCCGGTCTACTCAAAATGTTTGCCAGCAAGCACTTCCATAATCCCTGAAACAGAGGGGAATCCAAAAGGCTGTCATCTCAGAAAAGCAGAATTTGCACTCTCAACTTACCTTCTTGCCTAGTGAGCACTAGGTTCAAAGAAGAACCTAAACTGTAAAATGTATTCAAATAAGAAACTTTGTTACGATTGCCACTGAGAGGTAAGGTTTGCTTTGTAAAATAAGAATGTTAGCGGGATTTCCCTGGTGGTCCAGTTGTTGAGACTCCGCGCTTCCACTGCAGGGGGCACGGTGAATGTTAGGTGATGATCTCTTCAACATTACAAATTGTGTGGGTAAAACTTTGACTGCTCCCTTATAAGTAGCTCTTTATTGGGGGAAGGGGATGAGTTGTATTCACGATTATTTTCTTTTCCTGAAATTTAATCATTAAAAATAGGGTTTGGGCTTCCCCGGTGGCGCAGTGGTTGAGAGTCCGCCTGCCAATGCAGGGGATGTGGGTTCGTGCCCCGGTCCGGGAGGATCCCACATGCCGCAAAGCGGCTGGGCCCGTGAGCCATGGCCGCTGAGCCCGCGCGTCCGGAGCCTGTGCTCTGCAACGGGAGAGGCCACAACAGTGAGAGGCCCGCGTACCGCAAAAAAAAAAAAAAAAAAAAGTAGGGCTTTTCATAACCATCATTTATTGAATATACACTATACACTTTGCTAGGCACTTTTTTGCAGTGCCCTTTCTCTTTCATTTTTTTAAAAAATTGAAGTATAGTTGATTTACAATATTGTGCTAGGTTCAGGTGTAGAGCAAAGTGATTTAGTTATACGTATAAATATGTATATATCTATATCCTTTTTCTTCAATTCTTTTCCATGAAAACTAGCTTTGAGAGAATAAGAATCTTGCCATTGATGTCACAGAGTCATGCTCACAAAAGATAAGGACTGAATGAATGATCATGAAATGGTGGTCATGCTTCAGATGTTTTAGAATTAGCATATTTTAAGATCATGTTTATAGCTTTTAATAAAGTCTATTTTTATTCCATTTTCAGTTTGATGTTCTTAATAAGGAATGCAAAGGAAACAGGATACAGTCATTCAGGTAACAAGATATTGGGCTAGATGCTTAAAATGCAACAAGATACAGGTAAAAATGCTCCACATGGCCCATTGTTAAAACATTTGGTCTGCTACATTTATTATCATATTTTTACTTTTACTAAGCAGTTCTGAAACCTACATTTCCTAAACAATAAATTGTAAAGACCAATCCAAATTTTGCATTTTCTGGCAAAACGTATCCCTGCTCCTTTTTGTTCTGCAGGCATTTTTGTCCTACAGTCTATGCATGGTTCGTATTTGCTCATATAAAGGATGACGTATTTTGTAGTTTGACTCCTGTCTTCTATAAAGGCTATTATTTAGATTTATTCATTTGGACTCTGAGTATGTAAGTTAGGATGATCAAATGGTAACCGTGGCAACAGAAAGCAGGGTTCACATCTTAGCAGGGTCATGTCATTCTTTCCCACAGTGCAGAACTCACATTCTAAGACTAATCCAGTAACTAAAAATAAATCTCAGGACAGCTCATGTTGCCATTTATGGGAAAATATGACTGAGTCAGTTAACTAATCTTCCTGTTGCAGAAAAAGAATCCCTCGTCAGTAAACTAAAAGATCCTGGTTTTAGGGAAGTGAAATGACAAGGAGAGAGGGAGAACATTCTTCTCTTCCAGAGTAATTTTTGAAGCTTAGAACTACCCCATAACCAACAGGAATACAAAACCGGATCCAGTGAAAAGACCTACAGTAAAGGCAATAATAACTTTAATGAAATAACTATTTCACAGTACTTATGACATATACACATACATGGTGGCAAAGTAATCACTAAAGAATTCCTCCAACTGGGGTTTTCTCACAAATGGACCCGTACTGTTTAAGTACTTGGCTTTGTTACTGGCTCAATCCCAGGAATGTTCATGGCCTCAATCATGCTGTAGAGGGGCTGGCTCACAAGCTGATTGCACACATGGCCATGGTCTTATCTGCCCTTGGTCAGCCATAGTCATGTGTGAGAGACAAGTTTGATACTTCTTCTTAAGCCCACTTTAAAGTTTATAATGAGCGGCTTTGTTTTCATTTGCTCCTGTGGCTTCATATTAGGCAGACAGAGTTATAGAAACTGACAGAATAAAAAATTTAACTTACTTGCAAAAATACTACTATTGAGTATCCAGCCTGGTGCTTAAACTAGCTGGACACAGCTAAACTTTTTAAATCAGCTTTCCTAGTTTATTATTTTATTTCTCAATCTTAATTATACTTGTATTTTTCTTAGCTCAGCTCCTTACATATCCCCAGTTTCCATCACTAGTCTTCCCACATTCCTATTCTGAAACCGAATTAAATTTATTTCTATTATACAACAGTGTTATCGACTGCAGTCTAATGTTACACACTAGATCCTCAGATTTTATTCATCTTATAAATAAAAAGTTTTATTTATAAGATGAATTTATTTATTTACTGAAAGTCTGTGCCATTTTACTAAGCTCTCCCCATCTCCACCACCCCCCAGACCCTGGCAGTCACTTTTAACGCTCTCTGTTTCCATGAGTTCAATTATCAAATCATCACCTTGTATACTTCATCTTATGATTTTGTTTGTGAATTAAACCTCAGTGAAGCTGGAGAAAAGAAACTTTTTCTCTTTCAGCTTCATTGGACATTAAGGAAGGATGTTTCCTCTGTCTGTTTCAGTTCCTGGACCTTCCTTTCAAGCTTAAGCCGTTCATCTCTACGTAATAATATTTACCCAGTTTCCTATTTACAGGGACCTCTACCCGGCCAAGTACAGAGTTTATCTCTATTCTCTCTGATTCCATTTACAGTGTTTAAAGGGCTCAAGTAGTTCTAGCATAGGTACAGACATAACCTAAGACTGACTCACAACAAAGATAGATGAAATAAGTTTATCATTTAACAATATAATGCTTATATATTATAAACAAATGTGAGTGTGTTTAAGGCACTTCACAGAGAAGAGATTGCCATAGTCAGAGCACTTCTCTTGAGAATAAACCTGACTTGATGGGCCAGGAGTAAACAAGACAGAGGACTGGAGACTCTTTTGTGCAATTCTGGAAGAAGGGGTTGATGGTGAAAGAGAAAATAAAGCTATTACAGAGTAACTGGAAAAGGCAATATGTGATGGCTAAAGAGAAGAGCCGGAAGATAAAGACAGTGAGCTAGTTTAAGTACATGACCGTGCATGGATAACTTACCTTCCTGAAAATAGTTTGTACCGTGAGATGTTTTCACAGCACAGAAGGTAGTTCTGTGGCCTAGCCAGCCAACCAAACGGGAACAATCACAAGGAACAGGGATGATGAGGAACTATGCATTCTCCAAATCTCCATCTCCAGGAAAGAAACTTCGAGAGGTAGCAGCCACAGCAGAAAAACTACAAGCAGTGCAACCAGTCACCTATGTATTTGAGAGATAAGCAGGGCACATTTAGTCTAGATTACACTGTATCTTTTTTTGGAGGGATGCCAGTATTTAAAGTTGCTAAATTTGAGCCAAGAGATGTGGCTCTAGCCCTTTGTGGGGCAAAGCTTGGAGGCTCATGCCTTCTTCATTTAGCAGAGCACCCACGACTGAGGTGTGGGACGTAAGAACATGGGTGGTTTCTCAGAAGGTCAGATCAGAAACCAATGCAGCCTGACCTGGAGACGGCTTGAGTGTAAGCACAGCAGCTCTGCCCTCCATGACACTGTCCACAAAGACTAGGAAGCACCCTGAGAACTTCCAGTGCCTTTTATTTACCCAAAGATTAGAGTCAACTCCTTTCTCTCTAGTTTAAGGCAGTGAATGAAAGACTTAGGCTATTAGAGAGATTTATAGCATAGTGCTTTTTATTCTCTACTCAAAATAATATTAAATAACAATCAAATATCTCCAGTTCTAGCTTTTCAGCTTTCTGCTGGTGAAATTTCTTTCCTTGATTTATTCCCAAAGGCTAAACAGTGGGGCTTCCTTGGTGGCGCAGTGGTTGAGAGTCCACCTGCCGATGCAGGGGACATAGGTTCGTGCCCCGGTCCGGGAAGATCCCACATGCCGCGGAGCGGCTGAGCCATGGCCGCTGAGCCTGTGCATCCGGAGCCTGTGCTCCGCAACGGGAGAGGCCACAACAGTGAGAGGCCCGCGTACTGCCAAAAAAGAATAAAAAAAAAAGGCTAAACAGTGAAGACCACTCCACCAAGTCAGGAATGTTAGACAAAGAGAGGTCTTCCCTTCAGCAAGCTCTGTGGACATAACCTGGTTTCTTCTTCTCTGTAGGCTAGATGACATGTCTCCCCCTTTTATACCAAACAGAAATGACAATGATGAGATCCAGTTATAAGTCTTCCTTTCTCATGTGGAGCTCTGAGAGATGGGACTTCCTCTGTTCTCCAACGTCTAGAAATATCAAAGAGTAGCATGTGACATGACAGAGCAAGATAGAAAGATTTTGAAGATTTCATGCCTTCCTTCCTCCCCCTTATGGTTAATTATATAAATCATCACTTAGGAATGCAGCAGCCGAAGGCTTGGGACACTATAATATCCCACGAGAGTTTATCAAGTCCATACACTTTTCAGATGAAAAAAGGATTGTCACAAATGAGTAAGAGACTTGGATTTCTAAAGCAGAATTGTTCCGGGTCTCCTGGCATTCCAATTATGGATACATTAATTATGACTCAACTATTTACTTGAACGGATTATGTTTGTCCAGCAATATGACATGGTAGTGCTCTCGAACATTCCATGTGCTTTCTCTTCCTACACGTCCCAGCCGCCATGGTTAGGTTGGGACCATGTGCCTGGTTCTGGCTAATGCCTGTGAACAGATGGGAAGTGTGTCACTCTCCATTTGAGGTCCTTAAAAGTAGGCCGGTTTTCCATGCTCTCTCCCCTTGCACCAGCAACCCTGCAGAGAGCTGGTATTCCCGCGCTGCTCTTGGGCGGTGCCGTGCCCTGGAGTGCCAGGCACTTGGCATTGGACTTTCTGGGAGAAAGAAACAAACCTTTGTAATGTTTAGCCACTGATAGTTCAAGGTTCATTCGTACCTGATACATAGTTTACTCTAGCTTGACACATTCAAAGGGAAATGCGCTTTATGAGTTTACTAGCTATTGTCCAAAGTAGTGCTTTTGCGTGTTTGTGTGTGAAAAAGCTATTGAAACTTCAAATCCGAGTGTTCTCAGTGAACAAATCTTTGCTTAGATTAGTGGCTAAAAATTCTGATTCTGGGTTAAAAATCCAGGTTCCGTCACATACTAGCTTTATGACTTTGCGTAGCTTACTTAACTCCAGGAGCCTCAATTTCTATATCTACAATATGCAGTTAATAATATTACTCAGTTCAAAACCTGTTGTGAGGATTAAATGAGTTAAATTATATAAAGCAAAATGGACACAATCAACGTTATTATTATTTTAGAGAGTTTCATCATAAAATTTTGGTCCTGAGGCTCTTGATAAAATTGAATTAAAGTGATATCAGGATTGTGGGGTGAAGAGCAGATGATGACGATGCTGTAGCCAAAATAATCGTTGTCAGATTGAAAACGGTGGAGGTTCTGGAGCTGGTAGGGGTGGCTGTGACTGTGAGGGTGGTGGGCTATGGGTCTATGGAAGAGTCAACAGGTTGTAAAATCAAAGTCTGCCAGCATAAATCTTGCTGGGCAACTGACTCATAGTGCGAGGCCAGCTATGCTCATCTCCATTTTCCTACCTGCATTTCAAATACAGATGCTCTTTGAAAGACTGTGATAAACATTACCCAGCAAATCCCTTCCCTTAAACCTTTACTTTTTATTTTTATTTATTTTAAATTTTTTTAACATCTTTATTGGAGTATAATTGCTTTACAATGGTGTGTTAGTTTCTGCTGTATAACAAAGTGAATCAGCTATACATACACATAGATCCCCATATCTCCTCCCTCTTGTGTCTCCCTCGCTCCCACCCTCCCCATCCCATCCCTCTAGGTGGTCACAAAGCACCCAGCTGATCTCCCTGTGCTATGCAGCTGCTTCCCACTAGCTATCTATTTTACATGTAGTAGTGTATGTACGTCCATGCCATTCTCTCACTTCGTCCCCGCTTACCCTTCCCCCTCCCCATGTCCTCAAGTCCATTATTTACATCTGCATCTTTATTCCTGTCCTGCCCCACGGTTCTTCAGAACCATTTTTTAAAAATTTTAGATTCCATATATGTATTAGCATACGATATTTGTTTTCCCTCTTTCTGACTTACTTTACTCTGTATGACAGTCTCTAGGTCCATCCACTTCACTACAAATAACTCAATTTCGTTTCTTTTTATGGCTGAGTAATATTCCATTGTATGTATGTGCCACATCTTCTTTATCCATTCATCTGTTGATGGACACTTAGGTTGCTTCCATGTCCTGGTTTGTAAATAGAGCTGCAATGAACATGGTGGTACATGACTCTTTTTGAATTATGATTTTCTCAGGGTATATGCCCAGTAGTGGGATTGCTGGGTCATATGGTAGCTCTATTTTTAGTTTTTTTGGGAACCTCCATACTGTTCTCCATAGTGGCTGTATCAATTTACATTCCCACCAACAGTGCAGGAGGGTTCCCTTTTCTCCACACCCTCTCCAGCATTTATTGTTTGTAGATTTTTTGATCATGGCCATTCTGACTGGTGTGAGGTGATACCTGATTGTACTTTTGATTTGCATTTCTCTAATGATTAGTGATGTTGAGCATTCTTTCATGGGTTTGTTGGCAATCTGTATATCTTCTTTGGAGGAATGTCTATTTAGATCTTCTGCCCATTTTTGGATTGGGTTGGGGCTTTTTTTGATATTGAGCTACATGAGCTGCTTGTAAATTTTGTAGATTAATCCTTTGTCAGTTGCTTCATTTGCAAATATTTTCTCCCATTCCGAGGATTGTCTTTTCATCTTGTTTATGGTCTCTTGTAATAGTCTTTATTTTAAAGTCTATTTTGTCTGATATGAGAATTTCTACTCCAGCTTTCTTTTGATTTCCATTTGCATGGAATAGCTGTTTTCATCCCCTCACTTTCAGTCAGTATGTGTCCCTAGGTCTGAAGTGGGTCTCTTGTAGACAGCATATATATGGGTCTTGTTTTTGTATCCATTCAGCCAGTCTATTTCTTTGGGTTGGAGCATTTAATCTATTTACAGTTAAGGTGATTATGGGTATGTATGTTCCTATTACCATTTTCTTAATTGTTTTGGGTTTGTTATTGTAGGTCTTTTCCTCTCTTGTGTTTCCTGCCTAGAGAAGTTCCTTTAGCGTTTGTTGTAAAGCTGGTTTGGTGGTGCTCAATTCTCTTATCTTTTGCTTGTCTCTAAAAGTTTTAATTTTTCCATCAAATCTGAATGAGATCCTTGGTGGGTAGAGCTCTTGGTTGTAGGTTTTTACCTTTCATCACTTTAAGTATGTCCTGCCACTCCCTTCTGGCTTGCAGAGTTTCTGCTGAAGGATCAGCTTTTAATCTTATGGGGATTCCCTTGTATGTTATTTGTCGTTTTTCCCTTGCTGCTTTTAATATGTTTTCTTTGTATTTAATTTTTGATAGTTTGATTCATATGTGTCTTGGTGTGTTTCTCCTTGGATTTATCCTGTATGGGACTCTCTGTGCTTCCTGGACTTGATTGACTATTTCCTTTCCCATTTTAGGGAAGTTTTCAACTATAATCTCTTCAAATATTTTCTCAGTCCCTTTCTTTTTCTCTTCTTCTTCTGGGACCCCTATAATGCGAATGTTGGTGTTTTTAATATTGTCCCAGAGGTCTCTGAGAGTGTCTTCAATTCTTTTCATCCTTTTTCTTTATTCTGCTCTGCAGTAGTTATTTCCACTATTTTATCTTCCAGGTCACTTATCCATTCCTCTGCCTCAGTTATTCTGGTATTGATTCCTTCTAGGGAATTTGTAATTTCATTTATTGTGTTGTTCATCATTATTTGTTTGCTCTTTAGTTCTTCTAGGTCCTTGTTAAACGTTTCTTATATTTTCTCCATTCTGTTTCCAACATTTTGGATCGTCGTTACTATACTTACTCTGAATTCTTTTTCAGGTAGACTGCCTATTTCCTCTTCACTTGTTAGGTCTGGTGGGTATTTACCTTGCTCCTTCATCTGCTGTGTGTTTTTCTGTCTTCTCATTTTGCTTATCTTACTGTGTTTGGGGTCTCCTTTTTGCAGGCTGCTGGTTCGTAGTTCCCATTGTTTTTGGTGTCTGCCCCCAGTGGGTAAGGTTGGTTCAGTGGGTTGTGTAGGCTTCCTGGTGGAGAGGACTGGGTCCTGTGTTCTGGTGGATGAGGCTGATCTTGTCTTTCTTGTGGGCAGGACCACGTCCCGTGGTATGTTTTGGGGTGTCTTTGACCTTATTATGATTTTAGGCAGCCTCTCTGTTGATGGGTGGGGTTGTGTTCCTGTCTTGCTAGTTGTTAGGCATGGGGTGTCCAGCACTGTAGCTTGCTGGTCGTTGAGTGGAGCTGGGTCTTAGCATTGAGATGGAGATCTCTGGGAGACTTTTCGCCATTTGATATTATGTGGAGCCAGGAGGTCTCTGGTGGACCAATGTCCTGAATTCGGCTCTCCCACCTCACAGGCACAGGCCTGACTCCAGGCTGGAGCACAGAGACCCTGTCAGCCACACGGCCTTACTCAGAGGACTTGTTGGGAAGATTTCCAAGATGCTGCTATTCCCTCAGATTAGGGCACAAAGAGCTTGACTTGGAAGGGTAAGAGCTGAGGTGAGGGCAGCCCATGGGAGAGACAGGGACCAACAACCTTGAAGAACTTTTCTCTCTGATGTGGATCAGTAGCACTGTTAAACTCCCCATTGGAGCTACTAGTGTTGGAGGGTCTCCTGCAGAGGCGGGGGCGGGGGCGGGGGTGGCTTGGGCTTACCGCGGGGACAAGGACACTTGCAGCAGAAGTTCTGGGAAGTACTCCTTGGCATGAGCCTTCCCAGAGTCCGCCATCAACCCCACCCCCTCAAACCTTAAAAAAAAAAAAGATGGTATATGCTGGCTTCGGAGCTGTAGGCAGCATCAGTCAGCACAATGAAATGTGCCCATTTTCCAGCTTCCAGCTGAAGCCACAGTTGTCTCTGTTCCCTCCATCCCAGGTTATACAAGAGGGACCAAATGATGCTGTGGAGTCTTAACTGAATCAAAGTGAAGGACAAGTCTGATGGATTTATCACTGTCACTGACCTAACATTGACTGATGGAAGAATTCCCTATCAACCTCTAAAGCAGATTTCTACTGAGACTGTGGCATCACTTGGGATATAGAAACAAAACACCCCTCCCAAGTGTCAAGTATTAGTTAAAGAACACATCAAAACCATCAGCTATTATTTTTAAAACATAAAAGAAAACAATTTAAGGGCCAAGTATGTAGGAAACATATTGCATGTGGGAGGGAAGGAGGGTAAAGATTGCTTATGGAAAGAAGCATCATACCTTAGAGAAGGCAACCATCTGGAAATTCCATTTGAGTATCTGAAGCAGAACTATGGAGCTGAAAAAGAAATAGAGTTATCAGACTGTGTGATGAAGTAAATGTTTTCCTGACAACAAAACGTCAGAACCAGTTAATTTCCTCTTTCCCTTTAAGAAATATTTCAGGAAACAGAATTTCCCTTCTTTCTCCTTTCCAGCTTTTCAATACAATTAGCAAACATTGCAAGGGGAGGAACCACATTCTTTCAGTGAAGGTAACTAGAAAGACCCATTTGTCAAGTGGAAGAACAACTGAGAACTATCCTGGTTACTGTGTGTTAATAACTTCCTTCTCATTTTCAGAAGACTGTACATTTTAATGAAGACGAATTCTTAAAGCCTGTCTCTTCTTGTTCTTTACGGAAGGTCATAAAGTCATTGATTCTTTGATGGAAGGCAGTACAGCTAATTGATGCTAATCTCCTCATTTTACAAATAAGGCCCCTGAAGCAAAAGCAATCATAGATTTTTAGTGACAGAACCAGAACTAGAACACAGCTTTCTTGACTTCTATTTAAGGCATAGTTTCTTTTTTCCTTAGGGCATCTCTGAAAGCAAACAGTTGCTCTAGGTCCTTCATATCTGATCACAAACTCAGATGGCACCTCTCAGATTTCTAAATTCAGATGTAACCTTCACAATGTCTGCTGGCAAGTGCAATGGTAGCAATGGCTTTCAAGAGATATGCAGGCATGGAAGGCACAGTTATGTACATGCAGGTATCTATCTTACCTTTGGTTGCCAAGATCCATTCTTCGTGTGATTAATTTATCCAACAGATATTTGTTGAGAGCCAACTATGTGCAAGTATCATTGTGCTGGTTATTTGAAAGAATCTAATCAAAAACAACGAGAAACATTTCGAGTTTTATTCCTAGGAGTAAGATTCCCATCCTCCTGTAAAATGAGCTGACCCTTAAAGAAGCTAAAAAAATAAAGATAAAAATAAAAAGGCGGGGGAGAGGAAGGCAAGATGAAGGAGGGGAGTGGAGGGGAGAGAAAAGGAAAATCCACATTCAGGTGAGCACTGTTCCTTGTACAACATCACATTTGAGAACTCCCATCAGTCAGCACGCTGCAGATGGTAGATGGCCGCAGGACACTGTAATGTACGGAAGACGAAACTAATGCAGGATTTGAAAGTAAACATTCACTATTGGATTGCCTCAGGCATCCAACCAGGCATTGCCTCAACCAAGGAGTAATAACAGAATCCTATGTATTTCACACCTTAACCAGGGTTCCGGTGACAAGAACACAATGTAAATAAATGCTAATTTTAAAATTGGCCTAAGATCTAATAGTCATAAGAGAACAAACTGAAAATAGCCCCAAGGCAGTCTTTTCTTTTCCTCAGTACTGTGCACATCTGCATTCTAAAATGGCAATTAAGCGACTGTCCTCCCTGCAGCTCTTCTAGTCAAATCTCCACCATGACAAAAGAGATGGACTTGAAATGCAGTGGAAAAATACCTGCTTTGGGTGGGTTTCTAATCAGATTTTCTAGCTGCTGCCAGGAAGTTGTATTGTGCAGAATGCTGCTCTAGAAGAGGGGGCATGCTGGTCCCCTGCCCGAGGGCCTGCCAGGATGTCAGCCAGCCGGGAGCCCACAGAGCTGAGGACACCCAGAGTCCCCGCCATGCTTTGGTCCCACTAATTCTGTCAACTTCTGCCTGAGGCAGGAGGGAGGATGAAATGCATAAACAGCAAGAGAATTAATAACAACACTTGAATCCGACTGATAAGGATAACAAGCTGTGGAGGATGTGGTCAGGTATGAAAAAAGGAATCTCTCAAATCATTTGATATCTAAAAACCTTTCTTAGAAAGTAGTATGAGAAGAAATCCTGTACTTTAGAAATAACATTCCCTTATATTCAAAACTCCACTGGAATCAATTCCCAGAAAAATCCACCAGGGCTTTCTTCGTTCCAGGGTTGATTTGATCAACAAAGACATCCTCATTAGCTACTATGACCACGATGCTATATGAAGTGTGTGTGTTGTGGCTGGGAGTGGATTAATCCTCAAGAGCACAAAACATGTAAGGAGGAAAGAGGAAGGAAATGAGGCATAATACTAATGAAGGTATTGGGAACAAGAATCTGGGTGCAAACGACTTAGTATTTAGAAGATGGTTCCAGGAAGGGCTGGGAGGAAGTGGGGCAGCAAGATGAGGGAGGAAAGCCAGTAGAGTGTGCGATTGAGCAGGTGACCTCTGTGAGTAACAGGTTCAGTGCTACTGGAGACCTTCTGAGAGACCATGTGGGACACGTTTGAAGAGTATCCCACCGCAGGGTGAGCAAATGCAGTATTTATCAATTCCTATCCCCCGCTTTTTGAGGGTAGCTCCTGGGATGTTAATTTCCCAACACTCTGACCTACGCCGCACATGGACCAGAGATACGTCCAGGTGAGAGGATACCATCAGGCAGAGAGATGCAGGAAGCCATCAGTGCATAAGAGAGGTGACTTCTGGGCTAGGTGAAGGGGTGTGGGCAGAGCGCTGACATCATCCACTCCAGAGTGATGCAGAAGATCCATGATATTGGTGCTTAGGAGAGGGACACATTGTCATGGGCAAGAGAAATCAAGGCAAGCTTTCATCTGGTTCTTTAAGGATGCAAATGTCTGAGACAGATTAGAAGTAGTGAACCACTTTTGTCTTCATGGTTCCCTTTCTAATACTGGCATTTTTCACCAACATACTTGAAGGTCTTAAAATGTTAACACCATTTTCTTTTTAAAGCAAGTTTTACTAAATTAAAAAGTTCCTCTACAATTATCCCCTTATTCCTCATTCACCCCTCAGCACGGTATGCCTCCAAAAGACGTGTTTACTATCTCGACCATGTTCTCAGGAAGCGAAGTTCTTGAACATTCTGCTAAATCTGTCCTCTTTCTTTGATATTGACTTAGGAATGTACTGTACGTCAGCAGAATATTTCATGCTGTGGAAATCACACGTATACTTAGTTGTAATGAAAATTAATTTTGTACATTGATAAAAACTTGGTGACAGAATGCATGGCACCGCTTAAGTTTGAAGGATGACCCCATAATTTATTCTTTAAATTAGCTAGACATATGAAACGGAGGGGAGGGTTCCAGATGAGAGGAATGGCATCTTAGGGGTAGGTATGACAAGACATGCTTGGTAAATGCTAACTAAACCAATCTGACAAGAGGGTAGGGTCCACACTGAGGCGGAGTGAGAGTTAAGGCTACAAAAGGAGGTCGCAGAGCCAGATTCTGGAGGGTTCTGAGCATCGGGTGAGGCGTAAGGGGACACTGAAGGCATTGCATAAGGAGATGAGATGGCAAAAGCTGTTTGAAGATGAAGGTTAATGAAGCAGACGTGAAACAAATTGGAAAGTCAAAAGGCTGAAGGCAAGGAGACCAATAATGAGGTCATTTACTAATTCAGGCTTAAATTTTAAAGGCTTATAAATACGTCACAATTTATAATCAAATGTATATAGTTGCACAGGTACAACAGAAAGGGACCCAGTTGAGAGAAGGAGTGAAGGAAAGCAACTGTTTCTAAATTGTCCACCCACAGCGGGTGCCTTTTTCTAATTCCAGCAAAGAAACTGTATGTGCCAGCAAGAAGCTTGTTTTCAATTAAAACACAAACACACACACAAAGACATACACACACAGAGAAGTGTTTGCACCAGGTAGGTAGCAGTGGAATGGGAAAAAGACAAATAGGAGAAACACTTAAACTGGCATTAATAACAACTGTTCCATAGCAATACGGTAAAGACATACAAATTAGAATATTAAAATATAAGATAGATGACACTATCTCAATCATGGTTTAATAAACTTCATTTAATTCAAAACGAACTCCATTTAATTCAAAAAAGTCATCTAGGTTTTAAAATATTCTTAATAATATTACTGAATCTATAAAATTTCTACCATCTCTAACTTGCAGGGCTTGTAAACATAGGAAAACATAGCTGACCATAAAACCAAGTGGAGAGAAAGTTTATTCCTTCTTTGGGAATTCAGAAACCCTCAGGAGCTTCCAGAGGCGCAGGTGATTGGTGGGGTAATCAACAATTTCCATATAGTACCATGAAGAAAGAATTGGGCATTTTATTCTCTCAGGTCATTTTAATGCTCTAATTTTGTAATTTATTCTTTCTTTTACAAATGTAGGAACACATTCAAACACACACACACACACACACACACACACCCCAAACTTGTAAATACACCCCTTAGGGCTCTTTATGACATTGTTTTCATATGTGACCTTTGCAAACAGCTTACTCAACCAAAATTAGATCAGAAGGAAATTTGAAGGATGTTCCATCTTTTATTCTTTTAAATTAGCTAGGAACTAACTCTTCCATATTTATGACCACTCACTGAAAATACATGATTCTTCTACTGGGAAAATAAGGTTGCCTTGAGCAGAGTTGCAGGAAATCTGATTTGAAAATCCAAGTTAATAATCTCCACAAGTCTAATAGGGCAATGTTGTAAATGAAACAGAAGTTAATAGGTACAGCAAAAGAATGACCTCTGTGGATTCCAATTAGAAGAAACATATCAAGGAGGAGAAGTGGGGGCTCAGGCCATAGACTGATATGGGTGGTAGTTACAACGCATGTCATGAATAAAAAGCAAAATTAAAAACTGAATAGAAGCAAAGCATCTTTCTCTTGCTTATTCTCTAAGACCTTAATTACCTGAAGTATGGGTGTTGTTGAAGGTTTAAATAATTCTTGAAAGAAACTCAAAGCGTTAAGATCGGCTAGAACATGAGTGTTCAAGATCTATGGATTCAGATATCAGCTCTGTCACTTACTGGTTCAATGATTCGGCCAAGTTACTTACTGTCTTTGCATCTCCAAGTCTATTATCTGAAAAATGGGTGGGTCTAATAATAGCTGACCTGTAGGATATGTGAAAATGCTGAATACAGACTTGCTTGCATAGTAGGTGCTCGACTGTTCCATCTCTCCTCTCCTGCCCCTTCCTCCTTTGGAGATGAGAAGAACCTTGGAGAGTACCAGTGTGTTCTGAAATGTGAACACATTGGACATTCCTCCAGGAGTAAAGGGTAAATTTTGCCTGTCTAACTGCTGTCTGTTGGTATAGCTCCCTCCTTACCAACAACAGGAATTTGATGGCGCCAGGAAGCAGTGTGGCATGGGGCACAATGTGGAAGACTGTGGGCTCTCAGGCCATCCTACTGGGTTTGAATCCTGTCTCTGCCACCCACCGGCTGCCTGACCTTGGAAATGTTGCTTAATCTTTCTCTGCTTAAGTTTCCTTTGCTGCAGAATGGAGGTTAATAAAAACATTTTCTCTTGAGGTTGTGAGAATTAAATTCAATTAAATTAGGTTGTGACCTAATCCAGGAAGGAATTTAAAACAGCGCTTTATACACAGCAACCATTCACTTGAAGGTAAGGCCGTTATACTGAGATTTCAGCCCCAGGAAACAGAGAGATTCAGATTGGTTTTTCACAATGGAGGAGTCCACTTCCACTATGAAGGAATTTCCGTGAAGATTCCTTCAGAAATGACAGCTCATTGACTGGAAAAGGCCCGCAGTGGCAGCAGTGGAATCAGCACAGACGCAATTCATCCATGAAAGTGGATTAATTTTAGAGCCCGCTGTGTGCCAGACCTTGTAACGGTATCGCAGCTCCTGACTCCTCATTATTTGGAGAATTCCCACCCAGAGACTCTTGTAGCGTGTTTGATCTTATTTATATATTCACGATAGATATTTTCTTTACTGTGGACTTAACGTAAAATGAGCTCCTTCCTCTAATAAAGGTGCCAGCTTTATACGAGGTAGGTAAATCGTAACAAAGGAATAATCACACTTCTCTGACTGTGTTTCCCTGTTGGAATCAATCCTGAGTGGCTATTCATAGGGCTCTTTAAGAGCTGAATTTCAGGGAACGCTAACGTTTGATTTCATCAGCCAGAGCTCCTCCAGATTAGTAGAAGATGCCAAGTGCCAAAAGCGTCGCCTTTGTTTTCCCACCACATTCTCTCCAGGGAAGATGGGGGAGGCGCCACAAACGTGGAGGTTGATGAGATGACAGAGCATGTACTCTTTAAAGCCAATGAGAGCCCCCAAAATTAGCAAAGGAAGGCCATTTTCATCAGACTAATAGAAAGAAAGGGGCTCAGGGCTCCCTGTGAAGACTGGTGTGGCCAGGCTGGGCCCTCAGCGAAGGGCCATGTGACTGCCGCCCTCACTCCTCACTTTTTCAGTCCTGGCAGACACGGAAGAGCCTGTCTCTCTCCTGCCTGTGCTTCCGGCATGTTTCTGTTCTCTTTATCATCCTCCTCAACCTCCCATAAGGTAGGAAGGGAATATGTATTATTACTATTTGTGCCAGTTATAAAGCTATTAACTCTCAACTCCAAATTCATTTTGCTCTCTGCTCCACTACTGTGGCCGGGATTCTGAGAACCATTTTCTTCCTTTACTTGCTGTTCCTATAGGTTCTTACCAACAGGAGGCACTAGAGGGAGGCTGGAAGTCTAGGGAACAGGGGCCAATCTTGTTCCTCCCCGGTTTGCTTGCTATTGGTCAGTGCCCTAGCAATGGCCTTTTGCCCCGGCAAGGCAGTTGGTCCCAGGCTCCAGCATCTTTTTTTTTGGAGTATAATTGCTTTACAAGGTTGTATTAGTTTCCGCTGTACAACGAAGTGAGTCAACTATATGGATACATATATCCCCTCCCTCTTGGACACACTACAATGTGTACAACAGCTAGCTAGTGGGAGCGTGCTGTATAGCACAGGGAGCTAAGCTCAGTGCTCTGTGTTGACCTAGATGGGTGGCATGGGGAACAGGGGTGGGAGGGAGGTCCAGTGTCTTTTATTGGCTTCCTCAGAACCATCTCACCTTGTCCCCCCTCAGCAGTTCCATGGGACCTCTCCTCCCAGTTTCTAGGTTCTTATCACCATAATCTCTTCCTTTGTTTCACCCAGGGCTGGGGGTGGGAGTGCTTCCTGCCATTATTATCTCTGTGATACCCTAGTGTCCCCTTTTTGCTTTCCAGTTTCCAACAGTTATTTAACCATTTTCTTATGTTAAATTCTCTCTGTTGAAATATCTACTGAGGTGCTTTCTCTGATTGATCTACTATGTCTGCTATAAAAGATTTGAGAAAATGGAGGCAACAATATGAACTAAGTGAAATAATCCATTCTGTCCCTCTCCGTAGCCCTATCTATGCCATCTTTTCTCCCAGCAAAAGTGTTAATTTCCAATTAAGGTGTCAATTAATAATGGCTTAAAATGTAAAACTCTCAAGTTTTGTACATTTTTCAAAGGCTTTCAATAGTTATGGGTTTGGGGGTTTTTTGTGGGGGTTTTTTGGTGGTGCGGGGTGGGGAGTTTGTTGGGGTTTTTTGTTTGTTTTTTTGGCTGCACTGCAAAGTATGCGGGATCTTAGTTCCCTGACCTGGAATAGGACCTGTGCCCTCTGCAGTGGAAGCATGGAGTCCTAACCACTAGACAGCCAGGGAAGTCCCAATAGTTATGCTTTAAATTGTATATAAATGTTTAGTTGATTTGTGGATGTTTGGCACTGAGCTGGACACTCAAGGAGAGAAGGATGGTATGAAATAATATCCCTACCTTCAAGAAACTGTAGTTGAGAGAGGAAGAGCCAATGTACAAATATTAATAAGAGAAACACATGAAACATAATATAATTATAAACTGAGTTGGATGGTGCAGACCAGAAATGCATTAGGAGGTGAAAAATAGAAAAGGTCATGAGGTCAAAGTAACCAGGACTTCACAGTAGATTATGAAGTGGATTTGGAAGCATTTAGATATGGGAAGAGAATGGGGAAAAACTGTCCAGATTGAGAAGCAGCATGAACAAAGGCATGGAAATGGAACATTAGATTTTGGTATGTATATCCATTGGTACCAATTAATATGAGTTTGCCATTAGATTCTCCTAGGTTGGCCACCTAAGTAGAACCCAGACTCCTGTGAACTTATAAATAGTTAAGCCACTTGGAATTCCAGCTGCCACTTAAAAGGAGCTTCAAACTCAAGTGTCACTCAACTGTGATCATTTAGAAGCATAGCTCATACATTTCTACCAACAGCTGGGGATTTGATATTTGGGATTAATGCCCTGATAATCCTATTGATTGACTCGGAGGTTTGTCCAAGAAGTTTCCATCCTTCAGGAATGACTCAGATGCAAATATCAAATGCAACTGCTCCTTGGAAAAATCCTCAGGAGTCAATAGTAGGCTGTTTAATTAGAATGAAATCTCTAGACTCAAATCTATTTCAAACAAAATACAAGTTGTATCATTTTGCAAAGTTACATAAGGAATCGAGTAGATTACGCAACAACCCTCACCGAGCTCTTTCATAAATCAGTGAATTCAAGTGGGAGAATTCTTTAAATTATAAGGAAGAAGATAATAATAGAATTAAATCCTGACCTTTCCCATAAAAGCAACCATCCTCTTCCTCGCCCCCATCCTTCTCTAATTTACAGTAATGTAGTCCATATGGAAGAAGTCAGTGTGTGTTTGGGAACCAAGTCCTACACTTTCTTTTCCATCACAAAAGCCAGTTGTTCTTCAGAACCATCCGTCGGGATCATTTTACATTCCGCAGCATTAAAAAGGAGGCCTGAGCTCAGACCTCCTTCCGAAAAGTTAAGTTGTCAGTTGTTAGGCAGAAAATCAATTAGAAATGCATTTGGGACAATGGCTTGCTGCCTGGAATTACACCAGGCTGGAAAAAAGTCAGCCCAGTGGCAGGAAAATACTAATGGTTGGAGATACCCATTCTGTCTTAGACAAGGTGGATCGATTTATTTAGACACATTTGCTGAACGGAAATATGCTGGTACCAAGTCTCAGATTTACATATAATTATAGCAGAACACTTGCAAAATGTTCTCAGAAGGATCAAGATACTCTATTGCTCCAACATGTGCCCGGAACTTCAAAATTGTTATAGATTTCTTTGGCTAACTCACCTTGCTATCCCTAGGTCTTGCAGTAGGTACAGAGACTTTGCCAGAGTTTGGGTAATTTATCATACTTTTGCAAATGCTCCTGGAAGACACATGGGTAGCTGGTATTACCACAAGCTCCTCGTAGCCCCTTGCTGAGTGAGTGGGAGGCATCCAGAAATCCTGGGCCCTACTCTTCACACGTAGGTTAGTCTTATTCCAAAGTGATAGTAGAGTTGGCTAAAATCCAGTGCCGCTTGAATTAGCCCTTGGTCTCCTAAGAATGATAATATTTAAAATAATAGCTAACATGATTTTAGCATTTAGTATGACTCCATCGCAGTGCTAAGCACTTTACATGCTCCTGTAACCCTCCCACCAATCTTAAGAGGTAGGGTCTCTTATTTTCATTTTACAGTCAGGGAAACAGAAGCTTAGAGAGGATGAGTCATTTATTCAAGGTCACTTGGCTGATGGGAGGGACTAGAAATCAAGGTCAAGCTGAATGATCCCTGCTCACCTTCCATACATAGTTAAATACCTACGCACAGAAGAAAACTCTTCTAAATCACGGACGACTGCCTCAACCCCACACCAAGTACCTTCCGAATGTTTCTGTGCCAACAGAATCAAGAAATCTGGAGAACTTGGCACTAGCACGCTCAGAGTCCTCCTGGGAAGGAGTAGTGATGTCTTCATGTTTGCCCTCTTAAGTATGAAGGCCAGTAAATTATCAACCACCGTGATTATACGCTTGGAAAGTTTGAAGCCAGCGCTCACAGTCTGAGCCTTCTCCACCCATCACTAAACAACTTAGCTGGCCCTGTGTTTAGAGGTATACCTTTCTATAGTTCTCCACCCATCTCCTCTTCATTGTCCCATGCTTTTGCCAGGACCTCTGGAATTTATCAAACACGAGTGTGCTTGTTTGGGTAATTGTTTTTTTTTACCAAACCAATGTGACTACTTAGAGTAACTGCTTTAAACGCTATGATTAAAATCTCCAAAGACTTTCCAGCATTTATTTCTATTACAATACGCCTGCGGGGAGAAGAGGTATTTCCATTTTACGGATGCAAAGACTGAGGCACAGAAAAGTTACAAAACTAAAATTTTCTAACACTTGGCTAAGTACACTGCTGGA
Organism: Phocoena sinus; assembly: GCF_008692025.1. Classification (NCBI taxonomy): domain Eukaryota; kingdom Metazoa; phylum Chordata; class Mammalia; order Artiodactyla; family Phocoenidae; genus Phocoena; species Phocoena sinus. The sequence continues at coordinate 92,234,383 of NC_045767.1, forward strand.
ATTAATGAAATAGAAAATGACTGGAATATCCAGGTATGCTGCCCAGGTCTCTGAACTCTGGTTCAATGCTCCTTGCTGCAGGGCAGACAGTTTATAGCCTTGAATGTTTAATTGTTTCTTCCTAAACTTCACTCTTGCACTCTCCCAGTTAACTCACAATCCAGTTTTTCTTCTAGTCTAGGTTTTCAGTGCAGCAACCATATTTCCCAGCATTGAACTATGCACGGGCTTGTCTGGGATAAACGTGAGGTCACTTCCCTTCTTTAAAAAAGTTTGCTGAGTAGTGCAGTAAAGCAGTTACATGCGCAGATACTGGAGGCAAAGTGCTTAGGTTCAAATTCCAGTTTCAAGCATGTGCGTGTCCTTGAGTAAATTGATTGATAACTTGGTGCCCCATTTATCCCAACTACAAAATGCAAATAATAATGGTACCTAATTCATAGTCATTGCAGAAATTAAGTGAATTCAAGCGAGGCCTCTAAACGGTTCCTAAAACACATTAAATGTTTGCTGTTTTTACTATTCCAAACAATCCTCCTCCCTCGATCTCAGAGGAATGACTCTTTTGTGCTGAGACATTCTTATTCCCTATCAGTCTCCTTCAGAAGGTTCTAAGCAAATAAAACTCATCATCCAGTACTTCTTCCTCTCCTCTCCTCCTCGGAACAACACTCATATCTGACAGTATGATGTCAGATCCTATCTTAGTCCCTTACGCAGGCTGTAGTTGTAGCAGTTTTTCTCTTAAAAAGTCAGACCTTCCTCTAGACAGAAATAGTTCTATATTTCTAGAAATAACCCTCATAATAGGTAACACTGGTTAGTCAAATCACAAGCCAAATCTGTCTTTTTTTTTTTAATTATATACTTTAGGCTGAGTTGGGTCTTCTTTGCTGTGCACGGGCTTTCTCTAGTTTGTGAGCGTAGATACTGTAGCAGCCCTGGTCCCCCTCCCTTGGGACTGTATATCAATCACAAATAACATAAATGGCTTAATCCACTGTAATTTGGGGTCTCCTTTACATAAACTTAATCCACCTCCTAACTAATACACTCATCTATTCTGCATTCTTTTTCAAGGAATTTACTTCTGTCCTGATTTTAGATTTAACCTGATGCAAGAGTTGTCAAAATCCTTCGATTCTAATCCTTTTTTGTTTTCCTTTTTAAAGCGTATGCTCAGGAATTCCCTGATGGCCTAGTGGTTAGGTTTCCGGGCTTTCGCTGCTGTGGCCTGGTCGAGAAACTGAGATCCCGAAAGCCACACGGCCAAATAAATAAATAAATGAACTGCACCGCTCACTAGTAAATAAGTTTCACCTTAAGGCTATATTTTGTTACTTTGTATAAAAGTAGTGACCTCATCGCCAAAAAATAATTTTTCCCCAGATGTTCCATATTAATTTGATGTAGGACTTTGGACTTACCTGGCATCCATGTTCTTGATTTCCATATAGTTTATCTATGCCAGAATCCCACATTTCTGAATGATAATGATGCATATTATGTCTGCTTTCTAATCTTATTTATTCCTTCCGTAATTTAAATGACAAGACTACTTAGGGATAAAATCTAGGTTTGGAGAACCAAAGAGGTATTTATGTACATTTTCCATGTGTTGTATAGCTTATTTCAACAATAACAAATTTCATTTGAACATCTGGTATACACTATACATCTTTAAATATCCTGGTGGGCATTTTAGTTCACTATTGTTAATGTTTTATTTATAATTTCCCTTTAAGAGATAAATTTGCTCAAATATATCTATATGAGATTTACTGTAGGTATCCATGTGGGTTTTTTGAGTTGCTACTTCAACAATTCAGGGTGTTTTTTTTTTTTTCCTAATTATCATTCAGTTTATTAAAGTAGCCAAATCAAAAACATAGTTTTCCTTAAGCTTTTAATTTCAATTTATAAGTTTTATTCCATTTATAAATGGATGGATCTTAAGGATATTATGCTCAGGGAAATAAGTCAAAGAAAGACAAATACGCTATGATCTCATTTACACGTGGAATCTAAAAAACCTGAACTCACAGAAACAGAGAACGGATTGGTAGCTGTCAGAGGCAGGGGTGAATGGTGGGCAAATGGGGGAAGGTGGTCAAAAGGTATAAACTCCCATTTACACGATAAATAAAGTCTGGGGATGTAATGAACAGCATGAGTGACTATAGCCAACAATATTGTATATTCGAAAGTTGCCAAGAAGATAGATCTTAAACGTTCTCATTACAAGAAGAAAAAAATGTAGCTATGTGAGTTGATGGATGCTAACTAAACAGGTTGTGGTGACTATTTTGCAATACATACATGTATCAAATCATTACGTAGTAGACCTTTGATATAATGTTATAGGTCAATTATATCTCGATAAAACTAGAAAAAATAAATTAAAAAATAAAATAATTTCAACAATTACTCCCAAGGAGTCAAATCAAATATTTGATTAATCTTTGATTGGCTCAGTTTGTTTGGTTTCTGTTATAAACTTAAGATCTTTTAAAGATTTTTTTACTACATTTACATATTTTATATGACCACATATTTTAAAAGCACCTTTTGTATGCCACCATGAGGAAAACCTTCCCAAGCACTTAAAAATTCAACTAAATTCAATATAAGAAATTTAAAATATAGTGAATTCTAAGCTCTCTTAAATAGTAATATTTACAAACTTAGTAAAATATTTTATGCATTTAACTTGAAAATCGTGTCTAAATTAGCTACCGAATTACATTTTTTAAATGAGAATCACAAGGCTGATGTGTTTACAATATATTCAATTTTCTTTAAATCCAAATGTGCACCTATTGTAGCACTTAATTAACAGAAAAAATACTAATATTATGATTTTGAATTAAGTCATTATCTCTAAGATTACTCTGTCCTTCCCTTGGGTGAAATGAATTTTGTATACACACTAAAGAAATAGAGTTTGTCATCTCAAGTGAATTTCAGTGACTGTCTTGGTGTAGTGAGGTTGCTTTTTGGCCAAAGGCTTTGGCCAGGACTGACTTTCCAAGCCACTGGTGAACAAGGGGAACCCTTTCATACAGCCTCTCTGCCGAGAGGGATTCCAAGCCAATGCCTCCAAATAGGTCAGCTTCATGGGCCCCTGAACAAGTAACACATTTTCTACTTCTTCAGTATGACTTGAGTCTGCAAATCCCCATCAAGATTGTTTCAGCACTTGATTAGATTTAACTAATCCATCTACTGCCTGGTTTCATTCTGAACACTTTTATATTTTGCTGTGGGCTCCCACCACAAATCTTATAGATATTTAAATAGCCTCTGATTGAATTCTGCATCTTTCTCATCTCTGTCTGACTCGACAGACTCCAGGCATCACACTAATGACAGTAAGGTGATGGGTGCCTCTGAACATTATTATTAGGTAGAGCTCATCTGTAACAAATATATGACTTCAAATTGTTTTTACATTTTTAAATCATTTTCATCCACAATTCACATTGTTAAACCTGATGTTTTTGTTGTTTTTAAACTTGAAGAGTACATTTTGTCCTATTTTTTTTAATCATTTGGTTTTTTATTATAAAAGCAATATAATCTTCCCCAGAGGCAGGAAACCCTGTCTTTAAAGCCTAAATTTGTCTCCTTTTATCCTTGGAATCTCTAGCCCAACATCCTATAAAACTGCATTACGTATGGCTTCAGAGCTGACACTCTTAAAACTGCCTCTCTCAGACCTTTATAGGGTAACTTAATTTTAAAATAATTTCAGACTTCGAGGGAAGTTGGTAAAATAATACAAAGACTTCCCACGTACAATACCAAGATTCCTTGAATACTATCATTTTATCACATTTGCTTTGTCATTTTCTTGTATCCATTGATATAAATTTATCTGCTGAAACACTTACAAGTAAGTTTTAGATGGGATATCCCTATACCTTTATTTTTATTTTTTTTTCCAGAGAAAATGTAATACAATTTATTTAAAACATGATAAGAAAGCCAAAATAACTTCTGGAAAAGGAAATTTCATATTTCCCCTCTAGCAACCAGTTCCAATTATTAAATCATTGTTGGAAACATAAGATCCTTTCTGCTTTCAACACAAATGCTGTGTACTATGTCATTTCATGACCAAAAAGGGATGTCTACCATTAAGCATTTAATAGTGGATTATTATAAGTAATCATACCGCAAAACACCTTCACAGTATGAAGCATGGGACACTTTGGAGGATGCTAACACACAAACTATTCTCTCACCCCAACTAGGACATGTAAGTTTAAGCTACAAGAAGAGAAAGGAAAATTAGGTCTCGTAAATCATGGAAAGTCATTTAGCCTCTCGTCCCTATATCTTTAAATACCTCAGTTGTATTTCCTAAAAATAAGGACATTCTCACACATAATCTTAGTGCAATTACCAAAATCAAGAAATTAACATTGATGCAATACCATTACCATTACTAATACCAATATCGTTATCTGATTATAAACAGATCTTGAGCAAAGTTTGCCAATTATCCCACTAATATGCTTTAAATGGTCCAGGAGTAAATCCAGGATCACCAGTTACAGTTGGTTGTTATGTCTCTTTGGTCTTCTTTAATCTAGAACAGTTCATTCTTTTTTGTCTTTCATAACTTTGATAGTTTGAAGAGTTCAAGCTAGTTATTTTGTAGCTGTTCCTTTGTTAGACCCAAGCGGTCTACGAGGGATTCCAACTCGCCCAAGAACCGCCAAGAGTCGAGAGCCGTTGCAACACGCAAGAGGTTTATTAGGAGCCGATGCACCGGGGTTCCCTGAACCTCACGCAGGAGGCCGATGGGGAACACCTAAAAGCGGAATCACATACTTTTTATAGGTTTATTTATTCATAGGGCGGGTATATTCTCACAATGATTGGGTAAATGTGGTGACTTTTGAATTCATTGGCTTAGGAACTTTTGTCCCACCTTCTGGCCGTTATAGTTGTCTGTTCATTGTGGCGGTTAGGGCGTATACCTGTTACGGGCAACTGGAAAATTACCCGCTGTCTGGCAAGTCCCCGTCAACTGAAAAACTCCAAGAATTGGTTTCGATAGGGAGAAGGAGTGGCGCACGATAGGGAGAAGAATTGGTTTCGATAGGGAGAAGGAGTGGCGCACGATAGGGAGAAGAATTGGTTTACGGGAACAAGTGAGGGGGTGGAAAGTCCCTAAAGGCCCCACACCTTAATATGGATTTGTCTGATTTCCCTCATGATTAGATTCAGGTTACGCATTTTTGTCAGGAATTTCATATACGTGTTTTTATGTCTTCACGAGGCACCAGATGTCCATGTGTCCCATTTCTAATGAGGTTAACTTTGATCACATGGTTACGATGAATCCTGTCAGGTTTCTCCACTGTGAAGACACAATTATTTTCTTTGAAATTAATAAGTATATCGTGAGGAGATACTTTGAAACTCTGTAAATATTTTGTTTTTCATCCAATGTTCACCCTCTGCTTTTAGGAGTCATTGGTGATTTTTGCCTGAAAAAATTATTATTGTAGTGGCTGCCAAAAAGTGGTTTTCTAACTCCATCAGTCTTTTTGACTTTATTCATTGGAATTCTATTGTAAGGAAGAGCATTTTCTTCTCCCCACTTTATTTACTTATTTATTGACTTATATCAGTATGGACTCAAGAATTTTTGTTTTATTCTCTGGGTTATACTCCATTACTGTCAAAAGTCCTTACGATGCTTGAATTGTCCCAGATTTGGCTAGTGGAAGCCCCTTCAAGCTGCCTCCTATGTCCTTCGCACAAGACCCCCTCTTTTGAACACCTCTCTGCATTTTGGCATAAGAAATTTTCCAAGTTTACATTGCACTTTTCCTGCTCCAGACCCAGAGTTAGCCACTTCTCAAAGGAGCCCTGGATTCTTTCAGTGGAGAATGATATTTAGAAGCCAAGACCTGGGTCCTGCACGCACTCATGTCTACTAAAGTGTTCTCTGAAGCCTCTTCGAGCACTCCTAACAATAACTATTTCAGCTGCCAGATGCGTTTGGAAAGTCCACAAGTTAATCACCCAACAGTCTCACCAAAGGCTTTAACCACACAGCAATAACTGCATCTCCTTCACACCAATCTGTCCCATTGGTGGGCAGCAGGGTTTTTCTCAGTCACTGGGCTTCCTAAGGACCATTCCCTCCTGGATTGTGTCATTTTTCCCAACCCTAAGGTCAAGATACAATGGAGGGGACTCCCATCTCTCCACCACATCCCCAAACTAGAATATCTACTCCCTCCCTGCCTTGAAATTTTCTTCAATACCTCCTCCCCTCCTCTCACTCATCCTCTTCTTCATACAAATTTCTTTCACTGGATTTTTATCCTGGAATTCTTAGAAGTGACTCTGCACAGAACTTGCTTCTTGGACTCTTTTTATAGATTCTGGAATTTGAAACTGGAGAAAAAAACACAGACATCAACTTTCTCTCCTCTTCTTCTCCATTCCTAAAATGCATCATGCATATCCCAGGGAACTGGGAAAGTAGAGAGAAACTCATCAGACCCTGAAGACTGTAAGACTTAAAAGTCTTGAGACCATTAGAGTTATATCATTTAAAACAGAGAGTAACTGCAAAAGAAAATGAAGTAAAATTGACTATATAATAAAAAAACAAATTAAAATGAAGAAAAGAGACTATCTAAAATGTACTAAACATAAGAAGGGATGTAAGTGGGCCTCCTACACAGAGAATATTTAAGGTTGAGGGTTGCCCGATGAATAATGTATGCAGAGATCACATTAAGGAGTTCAATTTTCTCTTCATAGGTCAGAGGCCAGGCTTTGGTCCATCACAGAAGAAGACTTTAGGGAATCATTCTGAGAATGGGGAGGGAAGAACGGTAGTGAAAGGATTTCTATGTAACCATGAGGTATCTTGTGGATCTGGAAGTAGAGAAACCGAGGAAGTTAGAAGGAACACTACATGGTGAGTTAACTTGGACATTACTAAATATCTCATTGGTAAAATATTTCTCCTCTCTCTATATGTATAGAAATAAATTTATATATATATACATATATATATAAAACTGTTTATCTTTGCCACAGAAAAGCATTTCACTTTAGAAAGATATGGGACTTCCCTGGCAGTCCAGTGGTTAAAGACTCTGTGTTTCCACTGCAGGGGGCACAGGTTTGACCCCTGGTCAGGGAACTAAGATCCCACATGCTGTGTGGTGCAGCCAAAAAAAAAAAAAAAAAAAAGAGAGAGAGATAACAGAGAAATAAATGAATGTATATGTTGTACTTTTAGGTTAAAAGATATCTTTTATATTATATATTATTTGTATATTTATGTAATAACTTCAGAAATAAGTCTATATCCTTTATGAGGATATACAAATAATATATAAAATAAAAGATATCTTTTAACCTTTTACTAGTTCTCCAGACAGGAGTTCAGCCCAATGTTCCACATGAATTTCACCTTCAGAAACCCAGTGTGCTCCTGAACTTTTACCCAAGCTGAAATTCTTGCTACTCTTCCAAGATAGAAGGAAAGTGAGAAATAGAATATATTCCCTCTTCCTCCCTAAGTCACAACTCTTCCTAGACCGTGGAAATGATATCCCATGTCCTCTATTCAAAGAAAAGAAAAACCCTAGGGTCTCCCCTCCCCAAACCCAGAGTCAAGAACAGAATTCATCCCTCCCCCCTGCTGTATCTGCCCTCACACTGTGCTCTACCCTCCACACTGTGGTCTACACTCTGTAGGTACCTGGGGCTGTTAACACAGTCTTATATCCAAGATGAGCTGTCAGGAAGATGTCCCTGGAGAGATGTTTCTCTTTGTGCTCTTCCATTTTTTCAGATGAAATGGTTGTTGTTGTTGATGAGCACGTTTCGGTCCTTTAATTTTATAAACCATGATAAGTGTTGTTTTAAGAAAAAGAAATGTCTCACTATGAAAATCCAGAGTAAAGGACTAGAGCACACTTGATTCTTGACCTTGAAGTTCCTCTGTGCATACACCACTAGTCTAATATTAAACCTCACCCTAATTAGAATCCCTACATGGATGGGGGAATCCTACTGCTCCCATTTAAGGGTAAAGCTAAAAGATAGAAATGTTGTAGATGAATATATCTCGTTAAGTTCTGATTATAAATTACTGTTTTATAACCTGAGAGCTCCTGTCTGTGATCCATAAAGGCAAGGTGTCAACTTTGTTCTACTCTTCAAAATGAGGAAAAGCTTTTTTTTTTAAGTTTTAGACAGTGGGAAGAACTTAGGTTAGCTAAATTTTTATTTTCTTTCACTGATCTTGAACTTACATTAGCCCCTTCATTATTCTATGTGTGGGCTCCACGAAAAGCCCATTTCTCTGTCCAAGGGTCAGGGGTCAGGCTTGGATATGTTACAGATGGGATTTATTCCGGGTACAGAAGCTCTTGTCTGTCACTCATTCTCCTTCCCACAGGAATGATGTCCCTGAGGGAGGATTCTCTTCCAAGGCCAGTGATGAAAGGATTAAAGCTGTACTCTACTTGGAAAGTCTGGAAAGGAGAGCTTTAGGACAGATAATACAAGGAGATTTAAACTGGATTTTTCATTATAAAACATTTGAAATAATAAATTTCCTCCCAGTGAAAACCAAAGGCACTTTTGTTGATGTTTTTACTCAATTACTGTCCTCATCTGAAGGACAAACAAACGAAAAAACAAGTCCTGACTTTTTGAGGTCAAAATGTCACAGCCCAGCCTCCACCCTCCCCAAGAGCTCCCACCAGCTAGAGAAAGTAGAGATTTCCTTGAATCCCTTCTTCCCTATTCTCCCCCCAAAACAGCAAGGGAAGGTTTACAATACTGTGCATGTCTTTCAAAAACAGATCCATAACATAAACATGGTCTATAAATGGTCCACTTCTTGTGATCCCTTTTCTGTCCAAGAACTGAGGTGATTCTCCAGTGAGGAAATAGGGAATGCTTTCTATCCCATAGTATACATCATTTCACCAAAATCCATAGGAATGGTGAGGATGGAGAAAGAAAATCATCCAAACTCCTCTATCATCACCCCATCTTTCCCACCACCCCCACTAACAAACTCCATTCTCAGTCTTTCCGAAATCAAGATTCCTCTCATCCACTTCTTGTTCCTGACGTTCTTTAACAAATTACTGAAGACAGGACACTTAGTGCAGATAATTTGGCATTATCCAACTAGCTAAAAGTCAAACTGTTAAAACACTGCTTTTCTGAATTAACCAGTATTGTATGCAAACTTTTCTTCATGATACCCCCAGGTAATAGGATAGAGTAAAGGAAGGGTTTATAGAAGGCCTAGGATTTGGATTGACAGATGGGGTAAAAAAATGGCTAAATTTTTAACAGCTTGGTTTTAGGCCAAACTAAAACGTCTCATGGGTTATGATAGCTTTGTCAAATGGCCATATAAACAATAGATTAATTACTTTTGTAGATTAGGGGACAGGCAGCATCAGGACAATTTCATTGCATTTTCCCTATCTTAAACCTAGAGGAAAAATCTCGGGACCAATCCCTGTGAGGGGGCAATACTACTATTCAGGCCCCAGTGGAATGGAAGTGGGTAACCTGACCCCTAAGAACATTTCAGACAGAAACAGCAGAAACAGGAGAGAACATCAAACCCAAAATAAACAACAAGTTTACCTAGGAAACATCCCAAAATTCATATTCAGAGATAAAGGGACCATTTCAAATATTTTTGAATGGAAGTTGGATTCTCACAGAATGTTTTAAAATTTCAAAGTTACATTCGTGTCATCACCATTTTACACTCAAACTCTCTCAGGTATCCCAATTCTTCAATCCTCTGGGTCTCCAGGCAGAAAAGACCTCATGGACACCTGGACAGAGCCCTCCACCCTCCCAGCCCCCATTCCCACCTTTTCCTGCTCCAGGCTGTTCTGGGAGGGGCTCTTCAGAGCCTTAAGTGGAGATCCTCAAGGATGTGTCAAGATCAACACACCAGGCCTTTTCATTTCAAAGTGCAAATTTATTCCCAGAAGTATAAACAACTGCCTTTTCAAACTAAACAAGTTCTAAAGGACATCTTGGTCTTGAAAAACACTAGGGAGGAAAGAAAGTGGGTGCCAAAGTAAGATTATTTTTAAAAGCCAGAAAAGGGAGTGGGGCAGGGCATCCAAAGAGAAGGTTATTTGACTCTCTGCGTTTAAGGAAGTTCCTATTCTAGAGAAAAGATGACACCAGCTGTCTTTTGTTCTATCCCTGGGAGGAAGGCATACAACATATACCCTGGCTAGAAATGGGGGTGATGCTTGGGTTGCCAGAGCTTCCTCTTGTCTCCCTCCCGGCAGGTCTGGGGCACTCACACTCATCCCTCTCTCCTCCAAGGTGGGGTCAGCCTGGAAACGTGAAATAGGAGAGAACGTCCACCTCAAAGAGATGAGCAGAATAACCTCAGAAACATGTCTACAAACCTGTACTAAGTGGGAAAGGGGCCATTTTGCATATTTAATAGTAGTAACAGAAAACACATTTATGTTTGTAAATCTCAACGATCCTCACCATGATTTTTGCTCAGTCAACCTGAAGAAGACCAAATTTGTGTCTCCTGAGTCCAAGGTCGGTCTTGGGTGCATCACAAAGGAAAGAAAACATGGATTGTCTCTGGGCATATATGGATCTCCTTCCCTGTAGAGGTTCTAATGGAGGGATTTGCTCCCATTCGAGATTCTGGAAGTCTTCATGCTGCTCTCTACTGCAGTGAAGGTAGAAAATCAAAGGGACAATGACTTGTCCCTCCTCCAGTCCAGTTACATGTGAGAATCACCAGGGGAGGCAGTTTTTAAAAATACCAATGCTAGGGATTCCCAAGGGAATTAAATAAGAAGTCCTAGAGGCAGAAAGAACCACTGATTTTAAAACAATTGAAAGGTCAGTTCCCCTCACCTCCGAAATATAAAAGTCATTGTGCTCTCCAATAACATCTCTATTTTAAAAGACAGGAGAGAAAAAGATATTTGAAGTACCGTAAGAAAAAATTCACCCCAAATCATTCTATCTGACCTATCAACTCAGCCCTTTTCCTTCTAAGGGGGAGCCATTCTGATGGATATATATTTACTTCTCCCCACCTTTCTTGGTAAATTTTTAAGGCATATGTAGCATATTTGTAACCCCAAGCTCTTAAACTGTACTGATAGAAGGGCTGAGACTATAAAACTTAAGGTTGTAAAATGTCCCCAGGTCCCAGATAGGTGAACGTCCCTCCTCCAACCAACAAACAAAGGAAGCTGCATGGCCTTCCCAGCTTTTCATCCTCCCCCAACCCCAGGTCCTTGTTACGGGCTGAGTTGTATTCCCCCCAAAATATATATTGAAGTCCTAACCCCTAGCACCTCAAAATGTGACTGTATTTGGAAAAAGGGCCTTTAAAGAAGTAATCAAGGGAAAATGAGCTCATTTGGCTGGGTTCCAATCTAATATGACTGGTGTCCTTATAAGAGGAGAGATTAGGACACAGACATGTGGACGCGCAGAGAAAAGAGCAGGTGAAGACAGAGAGAGAAGATAGGCATCTGCAAGCCAAGGAGAGCCCTCAGAATGAAACCCCTCAACACCTTGATCTTCTAGCCTCCAGAACTGTGAAGAGATACATTTTTGTTCTTTAAACCACCCACCCTGTGGTATTTTGTCATGAAGCCCAGCAAATGAATACAGCCCCCTAAGAACAAGACGCTTTTCTGCCTTTTTCTGCCTCTGCTGCGACCTCTCCCACCTGCCCACATGTGGTTCTCCCTTAGGTTGTCTGGATCTGACTCAGGAGGAAATAAACAAAATCCAGATATTCTAGAGAGGCAAAACAGGATTTTTCTTCCCCAATCACTTATTTCCTTTCTTCTGTTCTGTATTCCTAGTGGGGAGCAGGATTCTTTAAGACATAGTGAAAGGAAATATTTTGTTGACATAAAAATGCATGAGAATTATGCTATAACAGAGGAGCCAGAGACCTGGGTACAAAGCAGGAGACTCAGCACCCAGAGAGTAAAGAGGAGGAACAAGGAGACGCAGAGGCTTGGGGACCACGAGGAAGCCTTATATTAGTGATGAGAACTGAAATCAAATTACTGTTATAATTACATCTTCTTTCCTCTCTATGCCCCATACTGAGAAAAGACCAGCTAGACATCAACCAACTGTGGAACATATTCCCACAATCAATCAAAAAGATGAGAAGTAATCAAATATTTTAGTCAAAAAGAGGTATTGAGATTAGACTCCTGAAGAATTTCATTTTACCTTCTTAATCATATACCAGTATTAGCCCTCTCATTCCTCTGTAGGCAAGTTCAGTTAAGGAGCCCAATTCTCTGTCCATGGGTTAGAGGTCAGAGGTGCGTACATCTCAAGATGGTGAAATCTGATCACCCCACATGCAGAAGTCCCTAAGGGAAGATGATCTGAGGACAATCCGGAAATTAAAACTCAAGTTAAATGGCTCAGGATGAATTAAGTGTTCATTGTAACTGTCAAAATATTGAGATGATAACTTTTCTCAAAGCATAGACCAAAGAAAAGTCTTCACTAAATATCTAAATTTAGTGAATTTACTAAATGTCTCAATTTGACGTATAATCGGGAAAACATTAACTTATTTTTTGACACCTAATGTCAAAGAGGGTAACTCGGGACAATTCCTTCAAGTAAGTCACAGAGCCAGTCGTGGGGGACACAAAAATGACATAATTATAAGCCTTTTAACATCCTCCTCCCAACTCTCATTTACATACTTGTTTTTCCAGCTCTAGCTGAATTATAATAAGCGTGACCTCCCTACTGCCCTTTTCTCCCTGAATTGGGGTCAAAGGCCACCTCCCCAAGGGGCAGATGAAAGACTGCTGATTCTTTTCTCTTTAACCTTCCTGGTCCCACACTGCTCAAACCCGTCCCCATCTTTCCCCTCCTCAGTCTGCCAAATGAACCTAAAAGTCTCCACACCATCTATTCCTCATTTCATTCTTTGTTTTCCCAGAAAAACATAGTGCCTTTCCCCTGCTTCCTGCTCCTAGCTTTGTCTTATCCTCAGAGGACTCTGCTCTCCCTGCAAGGGGCCTGATGACTCTAACTGTTACAGGATATATGAAGTTTGGACTCTCTGTGGACCTCTACAGAGTCCCATCCCTTGGTACAAAGATTGATGGGAATAAAGCAGGAAGGGTGCAGCTGTGGAAATCTGGGAGAGTGGCAAAGCATTCAGCACTGTTCCTGGCTCTGTCCCTACTCCAGGCTTCGGAAAGTTAGAGATTTACTAAACCCCCATGGAAAAGTTGGCAGGATGTTGGGTGCGTTGGATTCTGGTAATGTGAGAGAGAGTGTTCATGAGAACTGAAGACACTTGTCAAACACAGAAAAAATGTGACTGGGTGACATTTTGAAATGGTAATACACAGGAGCCTTTTACTCCCTGTATTTCCCCTTCTTGTCCCACACTCAAACATCATTGCTCTTTGGCTCACAGTAGCTGAGTGGTAGGGTTGGAAGCAGAAGAGTACTAGAAGATGTTTTTTGGCTTTTATTTTGCAAAACCTAAATCTTTAGGATATGGGAATCTGTGGGAGTTGAAGGAGCAGCTTGAAGAAACATGAAAAGAGAAGGATTTCTCTCATATTTAAAAGAGATATTCCCAAGCTGGGGGAGGGAAACAGACAGATTGTGGGTCCCAGAGCAGCAGGATTCAACCCAGTCTTCTAGTTATAGACTGAGGAGGCAGTAAGGCCAGAATTGCAACAGCTGCACGGGGTATCAAGGAAGACAGAACAGAGGCAGGCTCATAGATTCCTGAGCCCCATACATGGTATTGTAGCACTGGAAACCCACAGAATTGAGCATCTGAGATTCTACTCTACTTGCAAGCTTACAAGTTAAATGGCCACAGTACCACTCATGCTGGCATGAAAATACGAGTCACCTGAGACAAAGGCTAAGGATGTTATTACTCCAAGCACAGTAGGCAGCATTATCTTCACGTACATGTTTGTTCACCTTGTCTCTCAGTTCCACAGGGACTGCATGGAACAGCACAAATGGATGTTGAATGTAGTAGGTTTGCATCACAGCTGAAGATGCTCAATTTTAGGAAACCTCAATATGTTAAAAAGGCTACAAGAAAACCTTCCCAGCCCTCATCTTGGAATTATCTTTATTATACTGGGAAGCAAACAAATCTTCTCTCTATCCCAGAGAGAGACACTATCTCTGTCTTCCAGGGTTACTTGCTATATGAACATCCTTGCAAAGATCATCTGGAATAGACTATCTATGCCTCTGCTCATAAGACAGTAGGATACATGAAACCATGATTGGTAGAGAATTGTTTCCCAACGCTGTGTAGAGAGGGACCATGGATGTCTCAGTGGTGACCTATGTGGTCTGATGATCAAGGACCAGAAAACAGTCTCCTATCCCCAACACAGTTGCGCTCCATAAGACAGGAGAACTATAGCATTACCCTGGAGAGGAGAGAAGAGTAAGAGTAAGTAAGAAGCAGAGAGATTAAATGAAAGTCTGAATACTGTACAGTGGGACATTCAGCTCTCTTCTTCCTTCAACAGTGTCATACTCAGCCACAGGCAGGATACTTGAGGATGACTATCTGAAAAAAATGGACAATCCTAAGAGAAAGACCTTTAGCAATTGACATTTGATAAAGTTACACCTTCTCTCAAGAAATGGCTGGATCCCTGTGATATCCCGCTGATAACCTAACAATGAGGGGCAGGTCCCACCCCTCTTCCTGATGTAACTTATCAGTTTTATAGTACTCAATCTTAAATATGAGTGGATAGCCAGTGATCACCACACCTCTGAGGAAAGTCTTTAACATTAAAGACTTAATGTTAAAAAAATAGAAATAAAAATCTCTATTAAAAAAATAGAAATAAATACACAGAAACAGGAACTCAGAGGAAACAAACAATGAAGAAAAACAGGATAAACTTTTTTTTTAGAGTTAAGAGTTCCACTTTCAGGAAGATGGAACAGACATACCTTTCCTTATCCCTTCTCCTAAGTACAACTAAAAGCCCTGGACATTATTAATACCCATCTGTCCTTGCATGTTGTCCATTTCCTCCATTAGCGCCCTTAGTATAGTAAGCATAGGTGTTTTAAATCCCAGGTTTGATCATTCCAAAATCTCTGCCGAATCGGAGGCTGATTCTGACCCTTGCTTCATCTGGTCAAACTCTGTGTGTGTGCGTTTGTGTGTGTGTTTCTGTTCGTATCCCTTGTAATTTTTCATCGAAAGCTTTGAGTAAAAGGAAATGTAATAAATAGGCCTTTTGTGTGTTTTGTTTATCTGGCTAGGAATTAGGCTGTGTTTATTGTTTGCTGAAGCTGTAGGTATCAGAGGTTAAAACTTCCTCTGGTGTCCTTGTTTTTGTAGCCTCCGTTGTCTTTGAGTTTCCTTCCCTAAAGACTCCTTCTTAAATAAGATCTGAGACACGCAGTTCTTTACGCTGGAATCCCCTGTGATTTTACAGGAGTCCTATTGAAATAGTGGTAAACTATGGGGGGAGAGAATGCGTTCTGGAGTCCTGTGGCTATAGGTCTTAGCCTTTTAGTGAGTTTGTGTCCCAGGGCTAAGACCCTCACAAGGGCTTCTCAGTTTTGTTTTTTTCCTCCCTTGGGTGACACAACAAGGTTACAGAGGGCGGGATTGGCTATTTCCTTTCCTCCAGATGGGTTAGGCTGTGATAAAACAACAGACCGTGAGGCTCTTATAGTCTCCCCTGATGCAGGCACTGTTAAGAACAGAATACTTGGGGCATATTTCAGAATGGCTACTCCAACATTGACTGTGAGAAGGTGGTGGAGCTCCTGAAGGTAAAACTCACAAAAATGTGGGCCCCTCCCCCCTAAGCTTAGACCCTTCTGGAGTTTTTAACCCTCAAACCCGTCCACACTGAGCCTACAGCAATTTACTAATTCTACTTTCAGGTTTTCTACCCTATGCTAGTTCCTGCAGAGGTTTCTGCCCATGGATTTCTGCTCTGGTAAATTGTGATCCTCTGTATCCACCTGTCTGTCTTTCCAATTTGGGGGACAGCACTTTGTCCTGTGACCACGATTTTCTGAGGACTATAAGAAGAGTTGTTGATTTTTAGTTGGTCCAGCAGTTTTTTGTTGTTGTTATGAAGATGGGAGTGACAACTTCCAAGTTCCTTGCATATGCCTGATGCTGGGCTGGAAATCATAAGTCCAATTTCATAAACTTTTCATTGTCTCATACTCACACTCTTTTAGGGATATTAACCCTCTGCTCCAGTGCCCTGGCAGCAGGCCTGGGCACAAATTAGACAGAGGTCCCAGAACAGCCAACCTAGTCTCCTCTCTTCAGTGCAATCATTTCCTCCCTAATAGCCTCAGAACAAGAGACACAGGGAGTAGACTGGAAAGTCTGACCCACGGTACCTTAAGAAACATCAATATTGTTGATAAAAACCCTTCACAAAATACTGCCAACCATGCTCTCTTTTCCTAGAATCCCTAGAAGAAAAGAGATGGTAAGACATCCAATTAACCTGAGGGAAAACATTCCTACAAACTGTTATTAGAATGAAAGTGGCTACTTCAAACATTTTTAGCTAAGAGCAAGAGTTGAACTGGGTTCCTGTGACTTTCAAAACTCTAATCCTTTTGAAGCCCTTAACTGCTTTGTACTCGGGCTGAATTAGGAAGTTCAAGATTTTGTCCATGAGTCTGAAGTCTGAAAGAAAATCTCGTGATTCATTTTGAGTAGGAGATAATTTCAATACCCTTAAGGTGTTTCTAGGGATTATCCCAGAATAGGGGTAATTCTGAACTCGAGGGACATTATATATTAAAGAGGGTGGAGAATATCAAACACAAAGGAACTATTCAATCGAACTAGAAACGCTTTCTGCAACTGTCATTCAGGAGGGAAGAGGCTATTTCCAATTTTAAATCAAATAACTAAGGTTGTGAATAATTTTCTCTTTTTTTCTAGTAATTTTTATTATAGTACAGTTGACTTACAATCAATATTGTGTTAGTTTCAGGTGTACAGCAAAGTGAAACACTTATACATGCACATCACATATATCCACTCTTTTTTAGATTCTTTTCCCGTATAGGTCATTACAGAGTATTGGGCAGAGTTCCCTGTGCTATACAGTAGGTCCTTATTTGTTATCTGTTTTACATATAGTAGTGTGTATATATCAATCCCAATATCCCAATTTATCCCTCTCCCACCCTTTCCCCGCTGGTAACCATAAGTTTATTTTCTCCATCTGTGACTCTATTTCGTTTTTTGTAAAGAAGTTCACTTGTACCACTTTTTTAGAGTCCACATATAAGCGACATCATACAATATTTGTCTTTCTCTCTCTGACTTACGTCACTCAGTATGACAATCTCTAGGTGCATCCATGTTGCTGCAAGTGGTATTATTTCATTTTTTATGGCTGAGTAATATTCCATGGTATATATGTACCACATCTTCTTTATCCACTCTTCTGTCGATGAACACTTAGGTTGCTTCCATGTCTTGGATATCGTAAAGTGAATAATTTTGTCTTATTTAGATTTTTAAACTGCTTTTGATGGTAACTATGGCTGCATCGGAAAGGAAAGCTAGGTGGTTGCCGGGACAGGAGTGGGAGGGAAACCTGACTTCCATTGGAAACACCTTCAAACTTTTGGAATTGCTACCATGTGCATATATTAATTGTCCTAATCATTTATTCGTTGCTTATTAAATAAATAAATTTTATGAAGAATGTGGGTGATGTGCTAATTCCACCATTCCCAAATGCAACAGTTAGCATCATATAATCCTTTCCATAGTTTCATTCAGCAGATGTTTTACTTGGTCTTATTCTCAAGCATCTGGTTTTCAAGATGGCTCTGTTGCTTACTCCTCTGCCCTGGGGTGGGATCAGTGACGACTTCCCAAAGAGAAAGAGAGAGACAAGTGAGGAAGTAAAGGATTATCTCAATTTAAAGTAAAGAGGAAAATGGAGAATAACTTTTCAGAGCCAAATCTCAGGTTTAGTGCAACACCCTCAGCTCATTTGAGGAAGACTCACCCACATTAGGGGGGTAGAGATAACAAAGCACACCACTTCTTACACAGCAATTCTGAAACATGGAAAAGAAAGACACATGGTCTTTGTTCTCCCAAAGCAGGCCCAGATGGAGTTCCAGGAAAATTTTCCATGTTTCTCTTGTTGCGTCCTCACAGGCTACCTACCCTCAGTGATTGGGGGAGGAGAGTCTCCTCTCTTTTTTCTTTTTGTTTGTCCTCTTACACCTTCTTAAGTCCAGTGGACGATACTCATTTCTCACATACACACACACACACACACACACACACACACACACACTCACACACATACCTCCCCATATCATAAACCTTACTTCTGATAACGCAAAAGTCTAAATTTCTCTCTCTTTTTTTTTTTTTTTTTTTTTTTTTGTGCGGTACGCGGGCCTCTCACCGCTGTGGCCTCTCCAGTTGCGGAGCACAGGCTCCGGACGCGCAGGCTCAGCGGCCATGACTCACGGGCCCAGCCGCTCCGCGGCATGTGGGATCTTCCCGGACAGGGGCACGAACCTGTGTCCCCTACATCGGCAGGCGGACTCTCAACCACCGCGCCACCAGGGAAGCCCTAAATTTCTCTTTCTTTTCTGTCTTCCCTGACTCATGTCCTGACTTCCTCTCAGGTTCTTCCCATGGGGTAGCTATGGTTCTCATCCAAACAGGGTATTCTAGATTCTGTCCTCTGGGTGAACCCTTAAGAAGAGCGTCTTAAACTCTAAAGTTTCAAAAAGGAAGAGGAAAGAAATAGCGGACAATGGGCTGCAGCTGACTGTAGCTCAAGAGAGGATGTGATTCTCATAATTCACAGGGGTTGATGATCTGCGGTAACAGTTGGAAGCCAGGGCCAGTGAATTGTGGATTCTAAAAAGAATCCAGTAATTGGAGGTGGGTGATTATTCACAGAAAAATGGTGATAAACAGGAGTTTACTAGAATCTTCCCTGGAGGACACCTCCTGAGAGACAAGTAACTGGAAATACTTTAACCAGCTTCAAGCCTCAATACTTTCAATTTATTGTGTGTGACTAAAGGTTCATGTGGAGAAAAGGGCTAGTAAGAGTCACACAAGATTTAAGATTGGTGAGAAAAAAGAGGTTAGAGATATATGAGGGGTGAGAGAAGAAATAATTAGAGGTTAAGAATCTCTTTTCTCCTGCTGACAACAATGATTTTCAAACTCCTTCGGAAGCTGTGAGCTTTCCCTTCTTGGCCTCTCCCTGACCCACTTCCCTCTTTCTCAGCCTGCAGTTGGCCCGGAGCAGTAGGGTGGAGTTTCCATGGGAGCCCCAGGGTGTCCAAGTGACCCCTTCCAACCCCTATCTCACACACATCCCCCATCCCATCCACCCCCATTTCACACTCAATGAAAAGGGCGCAAGAGGGAAGAGATATGGGAACATATGTATATGTATAACTGATTCACTTTGTAATAAAGCAGAAACTAACACACCATTGTAAAGCAATTATACTCCAATAAAGATGTAAAAAAAAAAGGAACACGAGCGTTTCCCTAGAAACAAAGGAGTTTAAACCACGCCCCCTTTCTCTCCTCAACTCCTCAGTTTAGAATGAGTAATTCTATTCCGTATACTGATTTCTTTCCAGTTCAGTGAGAATCTCCTCAATAAAATGGAAAAGATTATAATTAGACCCATTTACTATTTCATCTCATGTGAGCTTCAAAATAATTCTGAGCTGTAAGAAATGAGACTTCACCCTCTCTTACCAATGAAAAAAAAGGCAACCAGCTTCATTGTTCAAACATTAATTTTTTCACAATGCCCCATTTTTACAAGGAAAAACAATAAAGAATTTCTTCTAGTTAACATTAGATTTTACTCAAACCTTGCTAGGAGTAGCAAGTTATTGAAGAATAAAGTAGATTGGATGTAAAGTGGTGAAAAAGAAGTTACCAGCTTGGGCACCTGTGGGAGAGGAGAAATGAGAAACTATATTTCCGAAAAGGTGAGTTAAACTGACAGGGGCTTTCTGCCACTGAGGAAACCGAGGGTGTAGGGAGTGTCTGTCTTTCTCAAGCATAGTGACACCCTTCGCAGCTATTATTACTTTTCTGCTGAGACCGGTAGAGAAAAGAAGCAGGAGGTCTCAGAGCACGATGCTGAAAAAGCAGATTAGGGCTTTTCAAATAATCAGACTGAACTGCATGCACTGCAAGAGGAGATCTCCCGTGGCTAAGTTCAGAGACACAGCCAGCTACCAGGGCCACCAATCTAAACATCCCTGAGGATATTCCAAAATGGGAAAATCTCTACCCGCCAGATGGCCTCTCAGGGAGGGTACTGAATATGGATGCAGCCTGGAGTGGGCACAGTGAGACCCCCAAAGGGTGTGCTTGTGTGACTGACCTGCGTAAGGAGGGTCAGGGTTGCTGCAGGGCTCTGTTTTGTAATTGTTTTAGATACATTCAGGGCCAGAGCTGAATTGCCTGCGATAAGAAAAGAAAGTTTGAGCACCACTCCTGTTTTTGGTCCTTCCCACATACAGCCCGGCAGTACTCAGCATCACTTCTCAACAAACATAATTATTTTTTAATATCCATTTGAAGGAGAACCAAATTAATCATCAGTCTGGGCTTCTCACATGTCTTGGTATCATCCTGATTAAAGATATTAGGGCTTTGGGAGAGTCAGGCCCAATGTTCAATATTCAGTGAGTGTTTATAGACCATCGACTGTATGCCAGGCACTATTCCAGGTACAGGGAATACATCACTGAACAAACAGATGAAAGTCCTTGCCCTTGGGAATTAAAGTTTGGCAGAAGGAGACACAGACTAAATTTAAAATATGTTAAAATAAATTATAAAGTATGGGGCTTCCCAGGTGGCGCAGCGGTTGAGAGTCCACCTGCCGATGCAGGGGACACGGGTTCGTGCCGCGGTCCGGGAAGATCCCACATGCCGCCGAGCGGCTGGGCCCGTGAGCCATGGCCGCTGAGCCTGTGCGTCCGGAGCCTGTGCTACGCAACGGGAGAGGCCACAACAGTGAGAGGCCCGCGTACCGCAAAAAAAAAAAAAAAAAAAAAAAAAAAAAAAAAAAAAAAAATTATGAAGTTTGTTATAATAAATTATAAAGTATGTTATGAAGAAAAGTGCTACTTCAACAGTAAAGATAGAACAGAGTAAGGAGGATGGGGGTGTGTGGCAGGCAAAAGTACGTGTGCAAGACTGTACTTTCCATGGGACCATCAGGGTCGACCTCCCTGAGAAGGTGCCACCTGAACAAAGTCTTGAAAGAGGTGAAGAATAAGCCTGACCATAGATGGGAGAAGAATTTCCTGGCAGAGGAAACAGCAAGGTGAGCCCCATGGTGGGAAAATGCCCAGCACCTTAGAGGAAGAGCAAGGAGGAAGAGGGCAAGAAGAGGGGATGAAGTCGGGAGGCAGCGGCAGGGGCATCGAGGAGCCAGACTACATAGGGTCTTGTAGACCAGCACAGGATTTCGATTTTATTTTGAATACTGTAAAATAGGGAGGTCTTAGAGGATTTTAAGCACATGAATGATATGATCTGGTTGATTTATGTTTTTAAAATATAATTCTCCAGTCATGTTGAAAATAAGCTCTAGAAGACGTAGGGAAAAGCAAGGAAACCAGTTAGGAGTCCTTTGCAACATTCCGGAGGGAGATGCTGGTGGTTGGGAAGCAGGGTTTTGGCAATTGAGGTGGTGACAATTATCAAGTTATGGATGTAATCCTAAGGGTAAAGGCCACAAGATTTCTTGATAGATTGGATGTGAGAAAGAAAGAAGAGAAGGAGGGAGGGAGGGGGGGAGGGAGGAAGGGAGGAAGAAGGGAGGGAGGGAGGGAGGGAAGGAGGAAAAAGAAAGAAAAAAGGGAAAACAGTAGGGAGGGAGGAAAGGAGGAGGGAGGGAGAGAAGGGGGAAGGGAAGGGAAGAATTCAAGGCTGACTCTAAGGTGTGTGGTCTGAGCCATCTGGAAGGAGAGAGTTGCCATCAACTGATACACAGAGAAGACATCAGGGTAGGCAAGTTTAAGAAAATGAATCATTCCATTTGGCACATTCTGATTGGAACTGTGAAGATGGTCAAGGAAAGATGCTGAGCTCAGCTCAAAGTCTCAAACTTAACATGTCCAGAACCACACTCCTGCATCCATCATCTCTCACTCCCAATCCAAAGTATCTCTTGGCAGTCTTCTATTTGTCAGGGTATGGAAAGTCTATTCAATCAGTTGCTCAAGCCAAAAACCTTCAAGTCATCCTGAACTCCCTCTTTCTGTCACATCCCACACCTAATTATCAACAAACATTACCAATTCTACTCAAAATGCACTCAGAATGTGATCATTTCTCACTCTGTTCAATGCCACTATCTCTATCCAAATCACTATTTTTTTCTAATAAAATTAATGGCTAAAATACACATAAAATGAACTCCTGGGTTAGACGTAAATATTAAACTTCATCTCCAAAATTATTTTTTCTGTTATTTAAAAATTTAGTAGTCAAATATTTAAAGTTTGACATTATATATAAGAACTATAATTTCTTGTCACACATTTGCAATTCCAAATGGATCTGACTTTTTTTTTTAACATCTTTATTGGACTATAATTGCTTTACAATGGTGTGTTAGTTTCTGCTTTATAACAAAGTGAACCAGCTATACATATACATATACTCCATATCTCCTCCCTTTTGCGCCTGCCTACCACCCTCCCAATCTCCCCCACCCCGCAGGTGGTCACAAAGCACAAAGCTGATCTCCCTGTGCTATGTGGCTGCTTCCCACTAGCTATCTATTTTACATTTGGTAGTGTATATATGTCCATGCCACTCTCTCACTTCATCCCAGCTTACCGTTCCCCCTCCCTGTGTCCTCAAGTCCATTCTCTCTGTCTGCGTCTTTATTCTTGTCCTGCCCCTAGGTTCATCAGAACCATTTTTTTTTTTAGATTCCATATATTTGTGTTAGTATACGGTATTTGTTTTTCTCTTTCTGACTTACTTCACTCTATATGACAGACTCTAGGTCCATCCACCTCACCACAAATAACTCAATTGTGTTTCTTTTTATAGCTGAATAATATTCCATTGTACATATGTGCCACATCTTCTTTATCCATTCATCTGTTGATGGACACTTAGGTTGCTTCAATATCCTGGCTATTGTAAATAGAGCTGCAATGAACATTGTGGTACGTGACTCTTTTTGAATTACAGTATTCTCAGGGTATATGCCCAGTAGTGGCATTGCTGGGTCACATGGTAGTTCCATTTTTAGTTTTTTATGGAACTTCCTTAGGTTCTCCATAGTTGCTGTATCAATTTACTTTCCTACAAACAGTGCAAGAGGGTTCCCTTTTCTCCACACCCTCTCCAGCATTTATTGTTTATAGATTTTCTGATGATGCCCATTCTAACCTGTGTGAGGTGATACCTCATTGTAGTTTTGATTTGAATTTCTCTAATAATTAGTGATGTTGAGCACCCTTTCATGTGTTTGTTTGCAATCTGTTTATCTTCTTTGGAAAAATGTCTATTTAGGTCTCCTGCCCATTTTTGGATTGTGTTGATTGCTTTTTTGATATTGAGCTGCATGAGCTGCTTGTAAATTTTAGAGGTTAATCCTTTGTCAGTTGCTTCATTTGCAAACATTTCCTCTCATTCTGAGGGTTGTCTTTTCGTCTTGTTTATGGTTTCCTTTGCTGTGCAAAAGGTTTTAAGTTTCATTAGGTCCCATTTGTTTATTTTTGTATTTATTTCCGTTTCTCTAGGGGTCAAAAAGTATCTTGCTGTGATTTATGTCATAGAGTGTTCTGCCTATGTTTTCCTCTAAGAGTTTTATAGTGTCTGGCCTTACATTTAGGTCTTTAATCCATTTTGAGTTTATTTTTGCATATAGTGTTAAGGAGTGTTCTAATTTCCTTCTTTTAATGATGTAGCTGTCCAGTTTTCCCAGCACCACTTATTGAAGAGGCTGTCTTTTCTCCATTGTATATTCTTGCCTCCTTTATCAAAAATAAGGTTACCATATGTGCGTGGGTTTATCTCTGGGTTTTCTATCCTGTTCCATTGATCTATATTTCTGTTTGTGTGCCAGTACCATGCTGTCTTGATTACTGAAGCTTTGTACGGTAGTCTGAAGTCTGGGAGCCTGATTCCTCCAGCTGCGTTTTTCTTTCTCAAGATTGCTTTGGCTATTCGGGATCTTTTGTGTTTCCATACAAATTGTGAAATTTTTTGTTCTACTTCTGTAAAAAATGCCACTGGTAGTTTGATAGGGATTGCATTGAATCTGTAGATTGCTTTGGGTAGTAGACTCATTTTCATAATGTTGATTCTTCCAGTCCAAGAACATAGTATATCTCTCCATCTGTTTGTATTATCTTTAATTTCTTTCATCAGTGTCTTATAGTTTTCTTCATACAGGTCTTTTGTCTCCTTAGGTAGGTTTATTCCTAGGTATTTTATTCTTTTTGTTGCAGTGGTAAATGGGAGTGTTTCCTTCATTTCTCTGTCAGATTTTTCATCATTTTTGTATAGGAATGCAAGAGATGTCTGTGCATTCATTTTGTATCCTGCTACTTTACCAAATTCGTTTATTAACTCTAGTAGTTTTCTGGTAGCATCTTTAGGATTCTCTATGTATAGTAGCATGTCATCTGCAAACAGTGAGAGCTTTACTTCTTCTTTTCCAGTTTGGATTCCTTTTATTTCTTTTTCTTCTTTGATTGCTGTGGCTAAAACTTCCAAATCTATGTTGAATAATACTGGTGAGAGTGGACAACCTTGTATTGTTCTTGATCTTAGTGGAAATAGTTTCAGTTTTTCACCATTGAGAACGATGTTGGCTGTGGGTTTGTCATATATGGCCTTTATTATGTTGAGGTAAGTTCCCTCTATGCCTACTTTCTGGAGGGTTTTTATCATATATAGGTTATGAATTTTGTCAAAAGCTTTTTCTACATCCACTGTGATGATCGTATGGTTTTTCTCCTTCTATTTGTTAATATGTTAATATGGTTTATCACATTGATTGATTTGCATATAATGAAGAATCCTCGCATACCTGGGATAAACCCCACTTGATCATGGTGTACGACCCTTTTAATGTCCTGTTGGATTCTGCTTGCTAGTATTTTGTTGAGGATTTTTGCATCTATGTTCATCAGTGATATTGGCCTGTAGTTTTCTTTCTTTGTGACATCTTTGTCTGGTTTTGGTATCAGGGTGATGGTGGCCTCGTAGAATGAGTTTGGGAGTGTTCCTCCCTCTGCTATATTTTGGAAGAGTTTGAGAAGGAAAGGTGTTAGCTCTTCTCTAAATGTTTGATAGAATTCGCCTATAAGTTTTTGACTATAATGACTTCAAATATTTTCTCAGGTCCTTTCTCTCTCTCTTCTCCCTCTGGGACCCGCATAATGCGAATGTTGGTGCATTTAATGTTGTCCCAGAGGTCTCTTAGTCTAGCTTCATTCTTTTTCATTCTTTTTTCTTTATTCTGTTCTGCGGCAGTGAATTCCACCATTTTGTCTTCCAGGTCATTTATCTGTTCTTCTGCCTCAGTTATTCTGCTATTGATTCTTTCTAGTGAATTTTTCATTTCAGTTATTGTATTGTTCATCTCTGCTTGTTTGTTCTTTAATTCTTCTAAGTCATTGTTAAACATTTCTTGCATCTTCTTGACCTTTGCCTCCATTCTTTTCCCAAGGTCCTAGATCATCTTCACTATCATTATTCTGAATTCTTTGTCTGGAAAGTTGCCTATCTACACTACATTTAGTTGGTTTTTTTTCTAGGGTTTTATCTTGTTTGTTCATCTGGTACATAGTTCTCTGCCCCTTCATTTTGTCTATCTTTCTGTGAATGTGGTTTTTGTTCCACAGGCTGCAGAATGGTAGTTCTTCTTGCTTCTGCTGTCTGCTCTCTCTGTCAAGTTTTTACTGAGTATCTTCTATGTGTTTGGCTTTGGGCAAGATACCAAAGATACAGCAGTGAATAAAAAAAAAAACTCCCTGCCTTCATGAAGCTTATATCCTACTTAGGGGTGAGAATACATATACATATATATATGGGAGTGCCCCAGAGATCATCCTTTGGTGTGCGGCCAGGATCCCCTCTTCATCTTGCACTCTGCCTTCAAGGTCAGAGAGAGCTGGACTTGCTTCACCTTTATTCCTGGCATCTCTGAACTTTGTGTGATCAATAACCTCAGGATCACATGTGTTACCATCATGCGTAGTCAGGAAAACTAAGTAATTCAAGGAAGTATGAATTTCAGACTTATTGTTAATATATAAAATCACTATTAAATATCCATAGCACTTTTTTGGAGGGAAAATTTCAGTATGTGTTTTATATGCTGAAATTTTATAAGTTGATTGAAGTATAAATGTACTTGTACTATTATAAGAGTAAAATAATTAGTGATGGTGGTCAAAGTTGTAATTTTATGTAAAAAAGCAAACTATTTTCAAATGGTTTAATAGGGAAAAAGATTGATAGTTAATACAAATTATGAGAGTGTGTTATCTATATAATTTTAGAAAGAATATTATACATATCTTTGTACTAACAAATGTTTATAAAAATATTGAATATTATTAAACTGCTAATAATAGTTGAATTGTAGTAAGGTGAATAATGATGAGGATGCTTATGATATATCATTATTATAATCCTTGTAGTTTATATGCTAGTATTCATAACACTATGCAAAATAATTTCACACATTATTTTGTATCTCTCGCTTTTTCACAGAGAGACAAAATGAAAAGGTATAGGACTATGCACCAGATGAAGGAACAAGATAAAACACCAGAAAAACAATTAAATGAAGTGGAGATAGGCAACCTTCCAGAAAAAGATTCAGAATAATGATAGTGAAGATGATCCGGGACCTCAGAAAAAGAATGGAGGGAAAGATCAAGAAGATGCAAGAAATGTTTAACAAAAACCTAGAAGAATTAAAGAACAAACACCTAAAAGAATTAAGGAACAAACAAGCAGAGATGAACAATACAATAACTGAAATGAAAAATTCACTACAAGGAATCAATAGAAGGAAAACTGTGGCAAAAGAACTGATAAGTGACCTGGAAGACAGAATGGTGGAATTCACTGCCATGGAACAGAATAAAGAAAAAAGAATGAAAAGAAATGAAGACAGACTAAGAGACCTCTGGGACAACACTAAACGCACCAACATCCACATTATAGGGGTCCCAGAAGGAGAAGAGAGAGAGAGAGGACCCAAGATAATAATCAAAAATTTCCCTAATATTGAAAAAGAAATAGCCACCCAAGTCCAGGAAGTGCAGAGACTCCCAAGCAGGATAGACCCAAGGGGAAACATGCCATGAAACATAGTAATCAAATAGAAAAAAATTAAAGACAAAGAAAAATTATTAAAAGCAACAAAGGGAAAATGACAAATAAGATACAAGGGAACTCCCATAAGGTTAACAGCTGATTTCTCAGCAGAAACTCAACAACCAGAAGGGAGTGGCACGATATACTTAAAGTGATGAAAGGGAAGAACCTACAGCCAAGATTACTCTACCTGGCGAGAATCTCATTCAGATTCGACAGAGAAATCAAAAGCTTTACAGACAAGCAAAAGCTGAGAGAATTCAGCACCACCAAACCAGCTCTAAAACAAATGTTAAAGGAACTTCTCTAAGTGGGAAACACAAGAGAAGAAAAGGACCTACAAAAACAAACCCAAAACAATTAAGAAAATGATAATAGGAACATACATATCAATAATTACCTTAAATGTGAATGGATTAAATGCTCCAACCAAAAGACACAGGCTCACTGAATGGATACAAAAACAAGACCCATATATATGCTGTCTACAAGAGACCCACCTCAGACCTAGGGACATAAACAGACTGAAAGTGAGGGATGGAAAAAGATATTCCATGCAAATGGAAATCAAAAGAAAGCTGGAGTAGCAATACTCATATCAGATAAAATAGACTTTAAAGTAATGTTACAAGAGACAAGGAAGGTTACTACATAATGATCAAGGGATCAGTCCAAGAAGAAGATATGACAATTGTAAATATTTATTCACCCAACATAGGAGCACCTCAATACATAAGGCAACTGCTAATAGCTCTAAAAGAGGAAATGGACAGTAACACAATAATAGTGGGGGACTTTAACACCTCACTTACACCAATGGACACATCATCCAGACAGAAAATTAATAAGGAAAAACAAGCTTTAACTGATACAATAGACCAGATAGATTTAACTGATATTTATAGGACATTTCATCCAAAAACAGTAGATTACACTTTCTTCTCAAGTGCACACAGAACATTCTCCAGGATAGATCACATCTTGGGTCACAAATCAAGCCTCAGTAAATTTAAGAAAACTGAAATCATGTCAAGCATCTTTTCTGACCACAATGCTAAGAGATTAGAAATTTAGAAAAACGTAAAAAACACAAACACATGGAGGCTAAACAATACGTTACTAAATAACCAAGAGATCACTGAAAAAATCAAAGAGGAAATCAAAACATACCTAAAGACAAATGACGACAAAAGCACAATGATCTAAAACCTATGGGAGCAGCAAAAGCAGTTCTAATAGGGAAGTTTATAACAATACAATCCTACCTGAAGAAACAAGAAAAATCTCAAATAAACAGTCTAACCTCACACTTAAAAAAGAAAAACAAACAAAACCCCAAATCAGTAGAAGTAAGAAATCATAAAGATCAGAGCAGAAATGAAATAGGAACAAAGAAAACAATAGCAAAGATCAATAAAATTAAAAGCTGGTTCTTTGAGAAGATAAACTAAATTGATAAACCTTTAGCCAGACTCATCAAGAGGGAGAGAACTCAAATCAATAAAATTAGAAATGAAAAAGGAGAAGTTACAACTGACACCGCAGAAATACAAAGCATCATAAGAGACTGCAACAAGAAACTCTATACCAATAAAATGAACAACCTGGAAGAAATGGACAAATTCTTAGAAAAGTATAACCCTCCAAGACTAAACCAGGAAGAAACAGAAAATATGAACAGACCAATCACAAGCACTGAAATTGAAACTGTGATTAAAAATCTTCCAACAAACAGAAGTCCAGGACCAGATGGCTTCACAGATGAATTCTATCAAACATTTTGATACGAGCTAAAACCCATCCTTCTCAAACTCTTCCAAAAAATTGTGGAGGAAGTAACACTCCCAAATTCATTCTAAGAGGCCACCATCACCCTGATACCAAAACCAGACAGAGATACTACAAAAATAGAAAATTACTGACCAATATCACTGATGAATATAGATGCAAATATCCTCAACAAAGTACTAGCAAACAGCATCCAACAACACATCAAAATGATCATATACCATGATCAAGTGGGATTTATCCCAGCGATGCAAGGATTCTTCAATATAAGCAAATCAATCAATGTGATACACCATTTTAACAAATTGAAGAATAAAACCCATATGATCATCTCAATAGATGCAGAAAAAGCTTTTGACAAAATTCAACACTGATTTATGATAAAAACTCTCCAGAAAGTGGGCATAGAGGGAACCTACCTCAACATAATAAAGGGCATATACGGCAAACCCACAACAAACATCATTCTCAATGGTGAAAAACTGAAAGCATTTCCTCTAAGATCAGGAACAAGACAAGGATGTCCATTCTCACCACTATTATTCAACATAGTTTTGGAAGTCCTAGCCACAGCAATCAAAGAAGAAAAAGAAATAAAAGGAATATAAATTGGAAGAGAAGACGTTAACCTGTCACTGTTTGCAGATGACATGATATTATGCATAGTGGATCCTAAAGATGCCACCAGAAAACTACTAGAGCTAATCAATGAATTTGGTAATGTTGCAGGATACAAAAGTAATGCACAGAAATCTCTTGCATTCCTGTACACTAACAATGAAAGATCAGAAGGAGAAATTCAGGAAATGATCCCATTCACCATTGCAACAAAAAGAACAAAATACCTAGGAATAAACCTACCTAAGGAGGTAAAAGACCTGTAGTCAGAAAAGTATAAGACACTGATGAAAGAAATCAAAGATGACACAAAGAGATGGAGAGATATACCATGTTCTTGGACTGGAAGAATCAACATTGTGAAAATGAGTCTACTACCCAAAGCAATCTACAGATTCAATGCAATCCCTATCAAATTACCAACAGCATTTTTCACAGAACTAGAACAAAAATTCTTAAAATTTGTATGGAGACACAAAAGACCCTAAATAGCCAAAGCAATCTTGAGGGAAAAAAGTGGAGCTGGAGGAATCAGACTCTCTGACTTCAGACTATATTACAAAGCTACAGTAAAGACATTTGGTGCTGTCACAAAAACAGAAACATAGATCAATGGAACAGGACAGAAGCCCAGAGATAAACCCATGTACATATGGTCACCTTACTTTTGATAAAGGAGGCAAGAATATTCAATGGAGAAAAGATAGCCTCTTCAATAAGTGGTGCTGGGAAAACTGGACAGCTACTTGTAAAAGAATGAAATTAGAACCCTCCCTAACACCATACACAAAAATAAACTCAAAATGGATTAAAGACCTAAATGTAAGGCCAGACACTATAAAACTCTTAGAGGAAAACATAGGCAGAACACTCTATGACATAAATCACAGCAAGATCCTTTTTGACCCACCTCCTAGAGAAATGGAAATAAAAACAACAATAAACAAGTGAAACCTAATGAAACTTAAAAGCTTTTGCCCAGCAAAGGAAACTATGAAACAAGGTAAAAAGACAACTCTCAGAATGGAAGAAAATATTTGCAAATGAATCAATGGATAAATCTCCAAAATATATAAACAGATCATGCAGCTCAACATTAAAAAAACAAACAACCCAATACAAAAATGGGCAGAAGACCTAAATAGACACTTCTCCAAAGAAGATATACAGATTGCCAACAAACACATGAAAGGATGCTCAACATCACTAATCATTAGAGAAATGCAAATCAAAAGTACAATGAGGTATCACCTCACACCAGTTAGAATGGGCATCATCAGAAAATCTACAAACAAAAGCTGGAGAGGGTGTGGAGAAAAGGGAACCCTCTTCTACTGTTGGTGGGAATGTAAATTGATACAGCCACTATGGAGAACAGTGGAGGTTCCTTACAAAACTAAAAATAGAATTAACATAGGACCCAGCAATCCCACTACTGGGCATATACCCAGAGAAAACCATAATTTAAAAAGACACATGCACCCCAATATTCATTGCAGCACTATTTACAATAGGCACGTCATGGAAGCAACCTAAATGCCCATCGACAGATGAATGAGTAAAGAAGATGTGGTATATATATACAATGGAATATTACTCAGCCATAAAAAGGAACGAAATTAGGTCATTTGTAGAGACGTGGATTGGTCTAGAAACTGCCATACAGAGTGAAGTAAGTCAGAAAGAGAAAAACAAATATGTTTTTTAACATATTTGTTAACACATATATGTGGAATCTAGAAACATATATATGTGGAATCTCGAAAAATGGTATAGATGAACTGGCTTGCAAGGCAGAAATAGAGACACAGGTGTAGGGGACAAATGTATGGACACCAAGGCGGGAAAGTCGGTGGGAGGGGATCAATTGGGAGATTGAGGTTGACATATATATACGAATATGTATAAAATAGGTAACTAATAAGAAGCTGCTGTATAAAAATAATAATAATAAAATAAAATTCAAAAAAGATTTTAAAATATTTGACAAGTGAATGAATGAATAGTATGCAGCTGTTATAAAGAATAAAACTATCTGTGATAGTTCCTCCTTATCCACAGGGAATACATTCTAAGACCCCCTAAGACAGTCAATGCCTGAAACCATAGATAGTACCAAACCCTATATATATGTACTATGTATTTTCCTATCCATAATACCTATGACAAAATTTAATTTATACATTAGACACAGTAACAGATTAACCACAATAATAAAGTAGAATAATTTTAATGATATACTGTAATAAAAATTATGTGATGGGCTTCCCTGGTGGCACAGTGGCTGAGAATCTGCCTGCTAATGCAGGGGACACGGGTTCGAGCCCTGGTCTGGGAGGATCCCACATGACATGGAGCAACTAGGCCCGTGAGCCACAACTACTGAGCCTGCGCGTCTGGAGCCTGTGCTCTGCAACAAGAGAGGCCGCGATAGTGAGAGGTCCATGCACCGCGATGAAGAGTGGCCCCCACTTGCCACAACTAGAGAAAGCCCTCGCACAGAAACGAAGACACACACAGCAAAAATAAATAAATTAATTAATAAACTCCTACCCCCAACATCTTCTTTAAAACAAACAAAAAAATGTTATGTGAATGTGACCCCTCTCTCTCGAAATATCTTATTTTACAAATTTAATGCCTTTTCTATCCTAACTAGGCACTTATCCTGCACTGTGGCTTAACTTTTCCAGTTTGAGGTGTGACAGCAAAACTAGCACTAATTTCTTTTTCCTTCTTCACAATTTCAAAGATAGAAGATTCATTCTTACGGTAGATCTTAGCAAACTCAGCATAAGGTGTTTTTCTTTCTTTTCTTTTTAAGTCAACAACTTTCAACTTTTCGCTTATAGGAAATACTTAATGGCTTCTCTTTGGCGAATGTGAATTGCCAACATCACTACTCTTGCACATTAGGGCCTTTATTACATAAAATAAAGGTGACTTGAGCACAGGCACTGTGATACTGCAACAGTCGACCTGATAACCCAGATGGCTAATAAATGACTACTGGGTGGGATACACTGGAAAAAGGGATGATTCATGTCCCGAGTGGGACAAAACAAGATAGTGAGAGATTTCATCACACTACTCAGAACAGTGCACAAATTAAAACTTATGCATTGTTTATTTCTGCAATTTTCCATTTAATATTTTTGTGCTGCAGTTGGCCAAAGGTAACCAAAATTTTGGAAAGTGAAACCACAACTGTACTTATATTGACCCAAAAGAATGTCTACAACATACTTACAGAGTAATATGCCTTTTATATAGATAGTTACTTTACTAGCTATAGTAGCTTTTTATTTTTTTATGCTAGCTATAGTATCTTAAGGAACTGGCTTAAAGTGTGGGATATGGGAGGACTTATCAAATACATTTTGAACAAATGAATTAATGAAATGAATTGACTACAATAGCTTCTATATGGTTGCACTTGCTTCCTCCAGGCTTTCAATCTTCCAAACTATCCTCTTCCATTCATTCATTCATCCAGTTATTAATACGTTCATGCAATCAATGCCATAAGAATGATCTAACATGCAAATCTGATGACATTTTCCTGCCCAAAATTCTTTAATGGCTCCCTATTACCTCCAGGATACATCCTAGCAACTGTAATAGGGCACTTAACAATTTTTATCATCTGATCTCAGCAAATCAAAGCAGACATATCTCTTGCAATTGCCCCCTGCCCATTTCCTCATGCCCTCCCCATGACTTCAGTATTACCAACACAAATTACTTCTAATTCGCTAAACATACTAATACCATATCCCTTCATTTTTTCTGATGAGTAATCTGTTGCCACTCTTATCTTTGTTCTTTTATATTTAACATGTCTTTTTTCTCTGTCTGTTTTTAAGATTTTGTCTTTATCATTGGTTTGAGCAATTTGATTATTATGTGCCTTCATGTAGCTTTCTTCATATTTCTTGTGCTCAGATTTCATTTAAAGTTTTTTTTGTTTGTTTGTTTTTTGCTGTACGCGGGCCTCTCACTGTTGTGGCCTCTCCCGTTGCGAGCACACGCTCCGTTCGCGCAGGCTCAGCGGCCATGGCTCACAGGCCCAGCCGCTCCGCGGCACGTGGGATCCTCCCGGACCGGGGCACGAACCCGTGTCCCCTGCATCGGCAGGCAGACTCTCAACTACTGCGCGACCAGGGAAGCCCCATTTAAAGATTTTATTAAATTTGGAAATTTTTCAGCAATTATGTCTTCAAATATTTTTGTCCCCATCCCCAATCCTTTCTCTCCTATGAGACTCCAATTCCATGTATATTAGCTACTTGAAGTTCTCCCACAGCTACTGATGCTCTTTTCATTTAAAACAATTTTTTCTCTCTGGTTTCATTTTGGATAGTTTCTATTTCAGTGTCTTCAAGTTACTTATCTTTTTTTCTTATGTATAATCTCCCATTAAATACATTGTGGTTTTTATCTCAAGCCTTATAGTTTTCATCTCTAGAAGCTCAATTTGGGTCTTTCTTATATCTACTATTTCTCTACTTAACTGTTTGAACATATGGAATAGCCATAACTGTTTAAATGTACTTGTTTGCTAATTCTGACATCTCTGTCAGTTCCAGGTTGGTTTTGATTAATTAACTGTTTTCCTCCTTATAGGTCACGTTTTCCTGCTTCTTTGTATGACTTGTAATCTTTGTTTGAATGATAGACATTGTGAATTTTAACTTGCTGGGTACTGAGTATTTTTGTACTTGTACGAATATTCAAGAACTAGGCCTGGGATGCAGTTAGTTACTCAGAAACAGTTTGATCTTTATTGGGTCTTGCTTTTATGATTTGCTATGCAGGTCCCAAGTGGTACTCCCATCTAGGATTAATTAATCCCTGCTACTGAGTTTTCAACACAATTGCCCATAAACTATAAATTTTTCCAGTCTGGTTTACGGGAATAAACAATATTCCTGGAACTGTGTTAGTGCCAGGGACTGTTTTCTAATCCTTTTGAATTGTTTTTCCCTCTAACTCCCTTGAGTAGTTTTCTTACACACATGCACTGATAAGTAATCTATTGATTATTCAAAGAAAAGCTTTTGAAACTCTCCAGGGTTCTCCCTCTGTGCAGCTAACTCCTCTGTTACTTTTTCAAACTCTAGCTACCTTGGTTTTCCCAGACTTATATTTCCATCTCCTCAACTTAGGAAGTCTGCCAATCTCCACCTGGGTTCCCCCCTGTTATGTTTTTAATACTCACCTTTATTAATTTTGTCCTTAATGCACACTGAAGTTTTTGGATCAGAGACAGATTTCTCATTATACTCACAGCCAGATCAAGAGAGTAATATTGCAGTGTCACTCCTCCATATCTCCAAAGTAACATGATGAGAACCAGATATAAAAATTTGTCCTATATGGATGGCAAGCTCACCCCACAGGTGAGGAACACAAGAAAATAAGTTGCCTGTTCTTGTATACAGCAGAAAGAGTCAGCTGCCTCCCCTTCCACATCTGAGAGTCTCCTACGAAATGTCTTGCTCTAACCTTTTGGAATGTAAATAAATCTCTCCAGGGAAAAAATAATTCCTGTGTCTCCAGATTTACAACTCAGAGATGTTTCCAAGTTCCAGGTTTCATCCCCTCTTGAAATGTAAACACATATCTCTGGCATTAGGTAAATCTCTCTGGAGATCTCACTCTCTATACAGTTTTAAATTAACTTCGAAGACTAGCTCTCAGATCACACTCCAAGTTTCAGTAAAATTTGTTCAGAAATCCCTAACTGTGTAGAAACATAAACATGTTTTCTCTGTAATTCCACATCCTCCCTATGCCATGACCTGGAAACTCTTAAAACAGTAAGCTGAAACAATTGTATGATTTGTTAGTTTCCCATCTCTCAGGGATCACTATCCTTTGTTGCATGATGTTCTGTGTCTTGAAAACTGTTGTTCTATATATTTTCTCTAGTTTTATTGGTTGGTTCAGGTGGGAGAGTCAATCTAGGTCCTGTTATTCCATCTTGGAAGGGAGTAAAAGTCCCATGCTGCTTTATGGTTCCTTGACTTTGCACTTACTCTTTCCTCTGTTTTGTATACACTCCACCACCAAAACCAACCCCATTCTTAACATCCACCTGTCAAATTTTACATCTTTCAAGTCTCAGTTCAGGGCACTCACTTATATGTAAGTTTTTCTTGACTCTCTCATGCACGTTTGGGTGCCTATAGTGGGATGGTTGGTTCCTGCAAATACGCATCCTGTCCCCACTTCTAATATAAACTTCATTCTAACATAACCCTTCCCCATGCATCCATGTACTTCAAAACAGGCTAATCTCATCCCTGCTCCAGATTTTAAGGGTAATTTCATTCTTCTTGGCAGTGATTTGTATCGGATAGGCACATAACCCATGTCTGGCCAATGAGATGAGAGAAGTTGGCTAGTGAACTTCCAGAAAAAGTTTCTTTGCTCCTAAAAAGACATACAGAAAGAAATGGGTTTGTTTTTTTTTTCTTCTTCTACACATTATCATGTTTGGATGTGCTTGGATATTGTGTCTCCTTACTAACAGTCTGAGAATGAAGCCAACACTGTTAGAACAGAAAGGTGGAAAGAATCTGGGTCCTTGATGACATCCTTGGGCAGGACAGTCTCTCAACATAGTGATGTACAATAATAAATTTTCAAATTACTTGACAATTTGAGTTGAGTTTCTATTTCTTTCAGACAAAAACATCCTCACCAATGAACTACCTTTATCCCCAAGCTCCTGTATCATCTTATATGTGTCTGGTTTTCAGTTGTTGTTGGTTGCACGTTTATCTTCCTTCTAGACTCCAAAGCGCTTTGAGAGCCAAGAGAACGCAGTGCATCTTATCTCTTTAGAACCAGGGCCTGATAGGGATGCAAGGCATGCTGAATGAACGATTGCTCATGTGTCAGTCTCCTCAAAATGTTGTAAGATTTCTATCAATGCTGATGCATTTATATAATAGTATATATGATAAGAATATTTATTAAAAACTTCACTGTATGCCAGCCATGCATAAGCTCATGCAATCTTCCCAACAACCCTCCAGAATAGATACAATTATAGTGTTGCATTCATTTTATAGTAGGATAATGCAGGTTGGGAGAGTTCACTAACTTGCCCAATCTCATACAGCTAGGAAGTGATGGAACCTGGACTAGTACCTGTCAGGAGCTCAGCAAAGCTATCAGGTATCAAAGTGGCCAATTAAACCAACAAGCAAAAAAGGAAGTAGCAGTGAACCTTTAATCACTCACTACCACAGTACAAGAGACTCAAACAAGAGAAAGCACCAAGTGCCCCCTATTCCTTTTTTCCCTTTGAAATGGCACACTTGTCAAGAGTCAGGTGAACTCATGAAGACGGGGTTGCCTCCCAGTTGAGGGGCCCCAAACAAAAGGCTCCTGCAGTTTTATGGACCCTGGGGCCAGGGCAGAGTTGGGAAGAGCTAGGAGTATGAAAGTACTGAGTCAGAGTGGGGAAGAGTGTCTTCAAGGTTTCCCCCTCCTCCTACCCCCATCCATAAGGAGGCCTTGGCAGAGGCATCTGAAGAAGATCTCAGACCGAGTCCCAAAATAAAGAAACCTAGGACTGAAGGTGCCTGGGCCAGGAACGCACAGATGCAAAGAGCATGACCAGCCAGAGGGGCGAGTCTTTGACTGCATCTCCCTTCAGTGAAAGTGTTTTGCATGGGCTATGCACATGTGAGACCTGTCAGGTAGAACCTTTGTAATTGCCTTGTGGTTGGGAACAAAAAAACACACATTGATTTTTTTTTGGCCAGGAGCCGGACTCCTCAGGACCCAAGTCTCTTAACCACTAGATCCTTTATTTGAGTAAATGACCTTATTTTATTAATTTCTATCTCCCAGCAAAGTCTAGCACTGGACTTTGGTCCATGATACACATAATAAAGGTAAATTGAACTGAACTGAGTTATAGAGAGTAGAGACAGGGATAGTTGCTGACACTCAAACACTAGCCAAAGATTCTGCCATGGTTTAACTGTATTTCTCCTTAAAGGAATAAACTGATACTTCAGAAGCATAACCCATTAGTTCTGGGAAGATATTTTCAGGACCTGCTAATGAGAGCTCCTCAATAAATTCCCAAATTCTTCAAATAGTTCATATTATGCTCAAATAGTCCATTTATTCCCTTTTTTACCTTGTCACTAAACTCATAAGTATTTCAACAACTATCATAAAATTCCAGATTCTTTTCCTTCTTCAACACAAAGCAAGATATCTAGACACTTAATAAATATTAATTAGTGAAGATGATGAAGGTCAACTTGATATGTTTTTCCCCTAATTGCTTTTGAAGACCCTTAGCATCATTTAGCATTTGATTTGAAAGCTTTGGAAGAGCACATTTCAAATCTATATATCGTTAATTAACATTGCTAGGTATTGCCATCTCTCTTTGTTCAAAAGGCTGTGCTGTCATTAATTACGTATTCAGAGTGATGGGAATAGATTTAATTTATTCTAAAAATCCTAATTCATTAAACCATTTCTGTACTGCTGAAATCAAGAGATGGCAGAACTGCATTCTGTTCTGGGGTCATTCTTCTTTCTTCTCCCTCCTTCAGTTGGGATAGTGAAGCAGAGTGATACAAATCAGTTTGCAATGCCAAAGGTAGAAGATATACCTTTTATAGCTATAGAACAACAGCAACAACATGAAACCCTATCCATTAGTGTCTGGTTTCTCATTCTCCACATATTAGCACATCCCTAAAGAGAGAAACCCAGAGAAGGTGTTAACTGAGAACACAAAGTGAATTTACACATGCATTTTTAAAAAGAAACCTGTCCTTTATAGAAGTTAAATGCTCTCTGGGACTTGTCAACTTTCCAGAACTTCCCCTTGACCAGGGCTGTCTGACCTTTTCCCACCTCTACTCCCTCTTTCAACGTGAACCAGCCCACCACACACACACACACACACACACACACACACACACACACACACACACACACACCTCACTATCTTTAAGTCTTTAAGTAGCCAGATTCTCCAGTGTGTGGAAATGACACCTTAAGAACCTGTTAAGATCACCTGAACCCTAGAGGGAATCAACAGCTGATTAGATGATACAGAAGAATAGGTCAGCAATTTGGAAGACAAAATAGTGGAAATCACCCAAGCAATGCCTATCAATAATCATTTTTAATGTAAATAAACTAAATGCCACAATCAGAAGACAGAGTGGCTAAAAGGACAACAACAAAAAAATGAGACCCATCTATATGCTGCCTACAAAAGACTCATGTCAGATCTAAAGACACACGCAGATTGAAAATGAACTGATGGAAAAAATTCCATACAAATGTAAACAAAAAACATATAGCTGGGGGTAGCAATATGCATATCAAACAAGTTGTCCTAACCTGTTCAGGTCACCAGAGTAAAGGTGTTACAATTACTGAACAGTCATCCTCCCTAGCATAGTATTCTCACTCTACACTTTCCAAATGTTAGACAATAATTCTAAGCGACACCTAATTTAGCCCTGGGTTTCTAGCTCCACTTGAGTTTTTATTTTTATTTGTTTTTAAGCTCTCATTTTTTTTTTATGAGATAGATTTTTTTTTTAGTTTCAGGTTCAGTTTCCTTAACAAATACTTAAAGTAATATTTTACAAAGCAAGTTTCTAGTTTCTCCTCTGATCAGGCTTCTTCACCAGTTAAAGTTATTGTCCTCATTGGGGCCCCTCTTCTCCCTTGTCTGCCCTCATTTTCCACCATACACCACCCCTTCCTCTCCAAATTTTTTTTTTTTTTTTTTTTTTTTTTTTGTGGTATGCAGGCTTCTCACTGTTGTGGCCTCTCCCGTTGCGGAGCACGGGCTCCAGACGCGCAGGCTCAGCGGCCATGGCTCACGGGCCCAGCCACTCCATGGCATGTGGGATCTTCCCAGAATGGGGCACAAACCCGTGTGCCCTGCATCAGCAGGCAGACTCTCAACCACTGCGCCACCAGGGAAGCCCCCTCTCCAAATATTTTGTCTTCCAAGGCATTATGGATCATAGCCTTGTTATCTCGTGATCACATAAAAAAGATAAAAATAGAGGGCAGAGGACATAGAGTAACTGATGCAGCCACTGGCATCTCCCTTTTAATTTGGAAAGGACATGCACCCTGGCACCAGGGTTGGGGTGATATTTTGAACTATAAGAAGAGGGGAGATGGAAAGTTCAAGGGAATAATGTCTTTTGGTACATAAAGGAGACCTTACTAGAATTGCTCCAAGAATGGAGTCTATGATTTTCTTTTTATTAAATTAGTTGACTGACTAAAGCAAATCACAAATTCCAAAGTGATTCAAATGAAGGAAATATATAAGATTAGCACTGGAAGTTTGCATTTAATTTGGGCATAAACTTCTGATCTTAAACAATCAGAACTAACTCCTTTGATATGCAAAATAGCTCAAAACTATCCTCCTCTGCTTTTCTCTTTCTGGGCAGGAGTTTGCACATATTAGAGCCACTTTAGATGATAAAGAACATCCCTTCATATTTCAAAAAATCAATGAAAAAGGAGTCCAAAAACCTGGGCTCTAATTTGCAGTCCCCTTGAATCTGGTGATGTGGATAACCAGCTTTTCTCATTTGCAAAATGAAGATAAGGGTATCTTTATTCACAGAGGTGGTGTATGTAGCCCTTTGTAACCTCTAAAAGGTTATTACATAAATATAAGGGACCATTAGTATGATGATCCAGGCACATTTCCAAAACACTATCACCACTGTCAAAAAGTTGGGAACTATGTGTTGGTGAGCCAGAGTCAAAGCCACTGGCCTAAGGAAGGAAGGTATTTTCTGCATATAACACATGGGTGTTGCCACCCTGAAAACACAATCAAGTAAAAAGACTCTGCCAAGAACTGAGACTTGCCCTCATCATTGCTCTGGAAGGTGTAAGTCCTGGCAGCGTTCACTGCCTGAATCTTCTAAGCAGAAGAATAATTTTGACCAGAAACACAACGGAAATAGATTTTTTTCACATATATAATAACTACACTAACACCTAACATTTATGAAATACTTGCTATGTGCCAGGGGCTGTTCCAAGCACTTTACTAGTTTTATCTAATTTAATCCTCCCTGCAAAGTAGGTGCTATTATCATGATTTGCTTCATTTTACAGATGAGACTTTTAAAAGCTAAGTAACTTGCCCCAAGTAATACAGAGATTTGAACTAACACTCTTAGCCACTTCTTTACTCTCCCTTCTTTTAAGATCCAGAAAAGATTTCACCTTTTCAGAGAAATGTGGAAAGTCTGAACCCCTCCCCCAGGTTTCCTGTAAAATCCCAGGGGTGGGACAGGGCAGGGGGTGCAAGGGGCATTTCTCCACTCAAGGTTCCCTTGGCTCTTATCTTCTGCTCATGATCTCCCTGTCTGGGACTATATCAACCCAGAAGGGGACTCAGGCTGCCCATAATTTCAACCCAAAGATTTGAAGGTTTCCAGAGATACAATTTGCAGTACAGCCCAGTAGTGGAAACAACTTGCAATTTAGTTTTAAACAATTCTGTTTCCATGAGTCCCTGGGCAGTTTCCACAGCTTGGGCTCTTGCCTCCTCCCCTGTTGCTCAGCCCTCCTCTCTCCATCTCCCCCACCCCCTCTCTTGTCTCATCCTCAAATTCCTGCCCAATCCTGCTGTCTTTTTTGTTTCGTTAGTTCCTTCCATCCCATACTCACAGGATCTTACTTTGCCCCCAAGTGATTTATCAAGATATTTTTCTACCACGGAGCAACTAAGCCGGTGCGCCACAACTACTGGGCCCGCGCTCTAGAGCCAGCAAGCCACAACTACTGAGCCCACAAGCCACAACTACTGAGCCCGTGTGCCACAACTACTGAAGCCCACGTGCGTAGAGCCTGTGCTCCGCAACAAGAGAAGCCACCACGATGAGAAGCCCGCGCACTGCAACGAAGAGTAGCCCCCAGTCGCTGAAACTAGAGAAAGCCCGCACAGCAACAAAGACGCAATGCAGCCAAAAATTAATTAATTAAAAAGCTCTAAGATATATATATATATATTTCCTATTCAAAGGTAGTTCCCTCCGTATGAGAAATGACAATGCTAGCGCTGAAGATGAGGATATTTTCACGGTGGTATATATCCATTTAGTAAATGTTTACTCCTAGGAAGTAAAAAGATGGGGTGGTAATACACAAAACCAGAGCCATCTTTGATATCTCCAACTCTTGTACTGCTAAACCACC
Source organism: Phocoena sinus (assembly GCF_008692025.1). Lineage (NCBI taxonomy): Eukaryota > Metazoa > Chordata > Mammalia > Artiodactyla > Phocoenidae > Phocoena > Phocoena sinus. Next base: position 92,276,483 of record NC_045767.1, read on the forward strand.
AAAGAATAATTAATAGAGGAAATCATAAACTCAGAGTCACTGTAATTATGATGATCACATTTGTGTAGCTCATTTTAATCTATTATAAACTGATAACAGGAGGAGTACTTTTACACCAAAACATCAAAATAATCTGTCATTAGGAGAGAAAACAACCTGGTGACATGACAACGTGCCGTGTTTTGGAAAAACTACCTTCTTCACCCAAATATTGTGGTAGTTCCTAAGGCTCATGAGATATCCAGCTCAAAGCTGATTGGCTCCAGCTGTCAAGACCGTCAGGCCACACTATCAGCAGCATTGCTGGGTTGTCGATATTTGCTTTACGTTTTCTAACAAAATCAATTGATTGCTCCCACTTTGTTAATGAGTTCACAAAATTATAATTTAATCACGAGCATAGTGGTAAATTAACTCTGTCTTCTTTTTTACTTACTCACTATGATCACTTTTCATCCATTCTTTCATTAGTTTAGTCATCAAACATTTATGAAGAGCTTTTTATGGGTAAAGCTTCAGAGATGCAGGTAGGTAGCATGACAGTAAGCTAGTGTGGAAGTCAAGGTTTACAAATATTTTTAACAGAGAATTATAAACATTATCATTTATTCATTGAACCCATGCTTTGAGGATCACCAACAGTTCTAGGCATCTACATTATATTAGTTCATTTTACCTTCACAGCGCCACCACCTGGAGGGGAGTATTATTACACTCGTTTTATAGACATAACTAATGATCAAAGAGGTCAAGTAACTTACCCACAGGCATGGGTAAATAAGGGGCAGAGCCCACATCTGAATCCGGGTCTTTGTGACCCCAAGTACTGTGGAAATAAACAGGAGGAGGTTGCTAACTAACTCTGGGCGAGCAGTGAAGACATTCCAGAGGAGCCACTGCTTAACCTGATCTATAAGGAGTCCACCATCTAATAAGGAAAGGGCATGGCATTTACAGTGAAAAAAGTCATATAGACAAAGGCATGATTATGTTGAGCCCTGGCTCTGATTTGATCTTACCAGTACACTGCAGTGGGACACCTCTAATGCTTCCCAGAGTAGACAAGATGCTCCTTGAAGGCAGGGATCATGCTCTATTTACTTGGTAGTCCTCCCAGAGCCCAGCACAGTCTTACAGAGATGGTGCTTGATTGTTGTTTAAAGAAGTGAGTTAGAGAGTGTGAAGTGATATTTCACTTGCATAATACAGTAAAATTTTTCTTGGGAAATGGCTCTAGTTGACATTGAGTCATTTCCATCCCCAACACCAATGTTAATACCTTTTCTCCCAGGTCTTTGTTAAATCGCAATGACACCTACTTAGCAAATAGGAGACACATTCCAATTTTTTAAATCTGTGCATAGCAGAACATACCATCAGAGTTTACCTTTTTAAAAGTTATTTTGTACTACTTCTTTTTGCAAGACATGCAGTTTTATTACATAAAAAATGGAAAAATAAAAATAATAGTGTTGGAAAAGAAAACAGTGTGGAATGAGCTGGAAGGAAGGAAGGAGGGGAGGGGAGGGAGGGAGAAAGAGAAAGGAAGGAAAAAAGGGAGGGAGGGAGAAAGGGGAAAATACAACTTCTGCTATTAAATTTTTACTCCAGGGCATCTTATACTGTTTATTTCCTAAAAGCTTCCCAGGTTGTTCTTAGAGTGCTGAGTTAATTCTCTTATCTATCTCCTTTTGAGAGATAATTGCTGGTGTATAATCTTAGCAACATGACTATACCTTTTTGTCATGAGCCAGCAGCCATGAGACTTGGCGCATGATTCAGTCATGATAGAAATAGCTTTGAGCAGACAGCCTGCCTAAGATAGTATATGCAGGTCTACCACATCACCCTTTGTTAATCATTAATCGTGGTATTACACCTCTGTAAAAATAGCAACAGTGGCTCGCATTACTTATCCAGTTTACTTTGAAGGCAGCTGTACCTCTGTTATCACTTCACAGTAACTCCATGAGGTCTTTCCCAACTGATGCGGCCAAGGTTCAGGCAAGTAAGCAAGAGCCTCAGGGGGACCAAGCTCCAGGCCTAAACCCAAGTCTCCTGATTCCTGGCCTAAACTTCTTTCCATTCATTCAGTCTCCTTCCCCAAGAAGAAAAAAATTACCTTAAGGAAATATATTTCAGTTTTTCTCTTTGTCTCTTTCTCTTTCCATTTCTCTGTTTCTTTTACACACACACACACACACACACACACACACACATTTTGTCTTGCTTTGCACCCTATTCATGTGGCATTAGGTGGTCTCATTATCATTATGATAATTGTTTCTAAAGTGGGTGCTGAGTTTCAGAGGTGTCTCACAAAGCTCATCCCAGCACTCTGCCTGCCTTCAAGCTCCTATTATTAGCTGTTATGGTCAGTGGAGCCTACAATTTCATTTCAGACGTGAATTAGCTTTTACTATGCCTTCTTGGCACTAGTCACACTTTTCTCATACATTTGATTAGATTTGGGTTTAGATTCCACCTCCACACCCCCAAAATGAAAAGCACTGCTCTGAGAAGTTTCTGGCCTAGAAACTACCCAATACAATCCCAACCACAGGACCATGGAATGGAAAGGATTATTTTATCATACATGTAAGTCCTCTTGGTATTAAGACTGTATGTAGGCTTTTTTCAGCCAGTTGAACTAGTTGGGAATTTTTTTATTCCTTCCTCATATATGTTTTGAAAACATCTTAGAATCTCTCCTCTCCCCTGGCTATACTGAGGTGGTGGAAGATAAGGAACCCACATGCTGTCTGCAGCCCTTACATTAATCATGTGTGGGAGAGGGTTGGGAGGTGCGGAGGTGGGAATAGAGGCAAGAAGGGCATACGTGACAACAGGGCACGGGTCGTTAAGCAGCAGCTGGTGGCCAGTTTGCACAGCTCGACACCTCAAAGGAGACAAGTAATAAATGCCTCCCAAAGTGAACCTCCAATCGTCTGAGAGCAAATGTCTAAGTGGTTAAAGCTGATGGGAAAATGCTACAGGCTGGAGGCACTCCTAGCAAGATCTGACTTGAGACAGGGCTCAGGGCCACCTTCTTCCCTACATACAGCTCCTCCCTATTATTTGTTTTCACAGTTCCACCCAAAGGGTAGCTAGCTTTCCTGTAATATCTCAAGTCCACTATGGTAACTCAAAGTCCCACAAGTTCTTTTGTTTCGACAAAGAGTTATATAGAATCTACTACGTGCCAAGCCCGGTCTCAGGCACTGGGAATCAATAACGCACAAACCCTGCTCTTGGGAGCTCTCAATCCAACAGGGGAGACAGCAATGTAACATTTATAATCAGGGAGATACTCAAAATATATAACTAACTTCATACTATGGACACCAGCCAGTCAGAGGGATGTTGGCCAGTGCACCTGGGCATCCTGGCTGCAGGCCAGCTCTGCCTCTACTACCATGTGATAAGAACGGTAACCAAGGTCTCTAGAAGATGCTATGCAAGCTTAGAAAAAGCTCAAGCTACGACATGGTCATAATTCTGTCCCTTCAAGAAGGATGGTTTTAGAACAGTAAGGTGAATAATAATAAAGTTCCAGTAAGTCCCCTACATACGAACGGGATCCATTCTGAGAGCGAGTTCGTAAGTCCAATTTGTTTGTAAGTCTAACAAAGTTAGCCTAGGTATCCAACTAACACAATTGACTATATAGTACCGTACTGTAATAGGTTTATAATGCTTTCCACAGAAATAATATATAAAAAACAAACAAAAAATAAACACTTTTAATCTCACAGTACAGTACCTTGAAAAGTACAGCAATGCAGTACGACAGCTGGCATCCAGCAGCTGGCATCGAGTGAACAGGCAAGAAGAGTTACTGACCGGAGGAGGGAGATGAGGTGGGAGACAGGAGAGATGAAGGATTGCCAGCAATAGGAGATGGAGGGCAAACTGCGATTTCATTCACACCTGACATTGCATCTTTGAAAGTTGGCAACTTGAAGGTTTGTATGTAGGGGACTTACTGTAATGACAAAATTTCCATATTTAGTACCTACCTTGGGCCAGCTCTATACTAAGAACTTTCCAAGAGCTATTTTATTTGACCCTCACAATATCCCCTTTTAACAAATGAGGAAACTGGGACGTAGATCAGGTGAATTACCAAGATCACACGGGTTTTTAACAGGGTTTGCACACAGTTTAAACCCTAACAATCTGACTCCAGAACTGGCACTTATACCTGAAATTTGACGTTTTGATTCTTCTGGAAAAAGGAGGTAAGAATGGGTTTCTCACCATTTCCTTACTGCAACAGTGAACTGACAGTATTTTAGGTAGAGATAGATTGGCGAAGTTCTTATTCAAAAAGTCAAACCCTTGGGGCTTCCCTGGTGGCGCAGTGGTTGAGAGTCCGCCTGCCGATGCAGGGGACACGGGTTCATGCCCCGGTCCGGGAAGATCCCACGTGCCGCGGAGCGGCTGGGCCTGTGGGCCATGGCCGCTGAACCTGCGCGTCCGGAGCCTGTGCTGCGCAACGGGAGAGGCCACAACAGTGAGACGCCCGAGTACCGCAAAAAAAAAAAAAAAGTCAAACCCAGGTAACATAAGTAAAGGCAAATACAACATGGGAAAAATCTAACAGTCACTTTTCTTAAGAGCCCTTTAGAATGAAGGACAGGCAGATACAGCCATCAGGCAAACATTGATTTTTAATCTAAAGGGTCGATCTGATTTACACATACAATCACATAATTCTCTCCTGGAGGCCTTTACAACCAAGGGTGAGGAAATGGCTATGATGTCAGCCCAGGAGAACTATAGCTTCACTTGAAGGTAAAATAGCACAATTAAAAAAAAATTATTTCCCACATGAATTTCTAAAATATACTTCTCATACTGAAGCCTCTAAGTAATAAGAGAAGGGTGAAAATGTCACCAACAGAACGAATTTTTCATGGTGACCTTCCAAGTGTCCTAAGTTCTCAGGATCACAGGCCACAGGAAATTCATATCTGTGGATTTAATAATAACATCAAAGGATCAAACAGCCTCCCCCATTCTCTTCTGTCAAAATGCAAAGATTTCTGTTTGAAAAAGTAAATCCCAAATGTTGAGGTTAAGGATTTCATTGAGGGAAAACCTACTGCTCTAAAGACAAAAAGAAGAAGGAGAAGGAGAAGAAGAAGAAAAATTACCCAGCATAGCCAACACAATGCCGAAGAAGAACAAGTTGAAGGGTTGACACTACTCTATCTGACCTTTATGCTAGGGGAGATCCCAGATGTTTTCAGCCAAGAACCTTGCTTGAAACAGTGATCTTATTCAGTCGTATGGCTGAAATCATGTCTGTGTTGGTGACTCCAAAGTTGATACCTCTCCCCTAAGTGCCAGACTCATATTTCCAACTGTTTATTCAGCATCTTCACTGGGATATCTCACTGACGTCTCCGACTTAACATGTCTAGATCAGAGCTCTTAGTTTAATTCCCAAACCACTCTTCCCCATCTCAGAAAATGGCCTCACTAACCACCTTGGTGTCCTAGTCCCCAAAACCTAGACATCATCCTTAAATTATCTCTTTCTCTCAAGCTCCACTTGCCATCAGTTGCTTCTCCTAAACATATGACAAATTTCTTTACTTCTTTCCATTTCTATTACTACTATTCTATTGGAAGCAACTGTCTTTTGTATACAGTTTACTGCAAAAGCATCTTGCCTGGTGGCCTGACTTCTCTTGCCCTACATCAATCCATTCTACAAGATGATTCCTTTTGTATACATTTTTTCAAATTTTTATTTTGAACAATCTCAAATTCATAAAAAAAAAAGTTGCAAGTGTAGTACGAAGAACTTTTCTTTTCTGAACCATTTTAGAGTAAGTATGATGCTTATCACCCCTGAATACTTTATTGTAAATTTCTTACAAAATACTTTAATGTAAATACTTTAATGTATACTTTAAATATTTGAATGTAAATTTCTTACAAACAGGAGAATTAGCCTACATAATCAAAACACACCTATCAAAACCAGGAAATTAACACTGATACATTGCTGCCCACCTAATCTACAAGACCCCATTCAAGTTTCCCCATTTTTCCCAGTAAGTCATTTATAGGAAAAGATCCAATCCAGAATTACGTGCTGCATTTATTTATTTTTAATTTTTTTTTTTAGAAACTCATGCCTCACTTTATTCCATTTTCATTATAGTCTTGTAAAAAACTAAAACCGTGCAGTACTTATGCATGAATACCCTGTACCACTTCTAAGAAATGCAAAGCACAGATATGATCTCATTGCCTTTCATCAAAACCTCACAGAGTCCCTGTATGAAAGTGCTGTTCTCCCCAAGTCAGAGGTGTGTTACAAAGCTAAAAGTTACCAAACCTGTTCATGGCCTGCCATTTTATGTTGCATTTATTTTTCATGTCCCTTTAGTTTCTAACAATCAGGCATGACTCCTCAGTCTTTCTTTAATTTTCATGGCCTTGATACTTTTGAAGATTATAAACCAGTTTTTGTTTTGCTTTATTTTTCAAAAAGTGTCCCTTTATACTTTGTCTGATGTTTCCACATGATTAGATTCAGATTACTCACCTTTGGCAGGAAAATCACAGAAATACTTTCCATCATGTCCTATCAAGTGCCCCATACTTTTGTCCTCATGCTGGTGATGTTCACTTAGATCATTTGATGCACATTGTGTGCCAGGCTTTTCCACCCTGAGGTTATCCCCTTTTTCCCTGTAATTAATAAGCATTTTGTGGGGAGCTACTTTGAAACTACATAACTATCCTATTTTAATCAAACTTTCCATTTATATATATTTATTTACTTATTTATACCAGTGTGGACTGATGGATTCCTATTTTATTCAGTGGATTATAAATTTTGCTATCATTACTTGTTCCCAGTTGCTATCATAATTGTACCCCAGCGAGGGATTTATAACAGGTTTATTCTTGGTCTCCCTCCTGGGAATAGAAGCTGCCTGGAAGAGGAAATTTATGGCAATCCTCATTTCTCAGAAGGGTCCACTTTTAGTTAAATAAAGAAAGCTCCAAGAAGGCTTCTTTCTGCATCTGTTGAATCCCAAATATTTTCAGCTTAAAATAATCTATATACCAACTCTGGGGTTCCAAGTGTGTTCCTATACTGCCAAGCTCTTTTCCTAAGTGGTTGTACTATTTTGCATTCCCACCATCAGTGGATAAGAGTTCTGGTTGCCCCACATCCTTGCCAACACTTGATATGGTCAAACTTTAATTTTGCCATTCTAGTGGCTAAGTATATAGTAGTATCACTTTGTGGTTTCAGTCTGCATCTCCATGATAACTAATGATGCTGAGCATCTTTTCATGTGGTTACTAGTCATCCGTATATTTTCTTTGGTTAAGTGTTTGTTCAAATCTTTTCCCTATTTTTAGTAAGTCATTTGTCATACTATTATTCAGTTTTAGGAGTAATTTATGTATTCTAGATACAAGCCCTTTGTCAGATATATGTTTTACAGATATTATCTCCCATTCTGTGCCCTGCATTTTCATTTTCATAAGTGTCTCCTTTTGAAGAGCAAATGTCTTCAATTTTAGTGCTGTAAATTTCTCTCTAAGCTGTATCCCACAAAATTTGATATATCATGATGTCATTGAAATCCACTGCAAAATAGTTTCTGAATCCTAAGTATCCCATTTGTGGGTCCATTACTCGCCTCCTTCTTAAACCAAAGCCAGAGAAACAATAACTGCAAACATGAGTGATGACAATCAACAGTTTACAAAACATTTCTTCACTTCATTTAAACCTCACAATACCATTGGTTCCATTTCACAGATGAAGAAACTATAATTTAATCAGGAGTTTAAATTTGCCCAAGGTTGCCCAAGGTTGAAATATCAGTGAAGACAGATTCAAGCCTTATTCAGGTTATCTGACTCTAAATTGCATTCTCTTGTCATTGTACTCTAACTAGATCTCAAAAGTTCTAAGTTAAAATCTTTTTGCAAGTTACGTGTCTAAGACAGCTTGCATTTTTTAAAATTAATTTTTACTGGAGTATAGTTGATTTACAATGTTGTGTTAGTTTCTCCTGTACAGCAAAGTGAAACAGTTATACATATACATATATCCACTATTTTTTAGATTCTTTTCCCATACAGGCCATTACAGAGTACTGAGTAGAGTTCCCTGTGCTATACAATAGGTCCTTATTAGTTATCTATTTTATTGATTGATTGATTGATTTTTTACCATGTTTATTGGAGTATAATTACTTTACAATGTTGTATTAGTTTCTGCTGTATAACAAAGTGAATCAGCTATATGTATACATATATCCCCATATACCCTCCCTATTGCATCTCGCTCCCACCCTCCCCATCCCACCCCTCTAGGTGGTCACAAAGCACCAAGCTGATCTCCCTGTGCTATGCAGCTGCTTCCCACTAGCTATCTATTTTACACTTGGTAGTATACATATGTCAGTGCTACTCTCTCACTTTGTCCCAGCTTACACTTCCCCCTCCCTGTGTCCTCAACTCCAGTCTCTATGTCTACCCTTTTATTCCTGCCCTGCAACTAGGTTCATCAGAACCATTTTTCTTTTCTAGATTCCATATATATGTGTTAGCATACTGTATTTGTTTTTCTCTTTCAAACTTACTTCACTCTGTGTGACAGTATCTAGGTCCATCCACCTCACTACAAATAACTCAGTTTCATTTCCTTTTATGGCTGAGTAATATTCCATTGTACATATGTGCCACATCTTCTTTATCCATTCATCTGTCGATGGACACTTAGGTTGCTTCCATGTCCTGGCTATTGTAAATAGAGCTGCAATGAACATTGTGGTACATGACTCTTTTTGAATTATGATTTTCTCAGGGTATATGCCCAATAGTGGGACTGATGGGTCATATGGTAATTCTATTTTTCGTTTTTCAAGGAACCTCCATACTGTTTACCATAGTGGCTATATCAATTTACATTCCCACCAACGATGCAAGAGGGTCCCCTTTTCTCCACACCCTCTCCAGCATTTATTGTTGTAGATTTTTTGATGATGGCCATTCTGACTGATGTGAGGTGAAACCTCATTGTACTTTTGATTTGCATTTCTCTAATGATTAGAGATGCTGAGCATCCTTTCATTTGTTTGTTGGCAATCTGTATATCTTCTTTGGAGAAATGTCTATTTGGTTATTCCATCCATTTTTGGATTGGGTTGTTTGTTTTCTTGATATTGAGCTGCATGAGCTGCTTATATATTTTGGAGATTAATCCTTTCTCCGTTGATTCGTTTGCAAATATTTTCTCCCATTCTGAGGGTTGCCTTTTCATCTTGTTTATGTTTTCCTTTGCTGTGAAAAAGCTTTTAAGTTTCATTAGGTCCCATTTTTTAATTTTTGTTTTTATTTCCATTTCTCTAGGAGGTGGGTCAAAAAGGATCTTGCTGTGATTTATGGCATAGAGTGTTCTGCCTATGTTTCCCTCTAAGAGTTTTATAGTACCTGACCTTATATTTAGGTCTTTAATCCACTTTGAGTTTATTTTTTGTATGGTGTTAGGGAGTGTTCTAATTTCATTCTTTTACATGTAGCTGTTCAGTTTTCCCAGCACCAGTTACTGAAGAGGCTATCTTTTCTCAATTGTATATTCTTGCCTCCTTTATCAAAGATAAGTGACCATATGTGCATGGGTTTATCTCTGGGCGTTCTATCCTGTTGCATTGATCTATATTTCTGTTCTTGTGCCAGTACCGTACTGTCTTGATTACTGTAGCTTTATAGTACAGTCTGAGGTCTGGGAGCCTGATTCCTCCAGCTCTGTCTTTCTTTCTCAAGATTGCTTTGGCTATTTGGGGTCTCTTGTGTTTTCCATACAAATTGTGAAATTTTTGGTTCTAGTTCTGTGAAAAATGCCATCGGGAGTTTGATAGGGATTGTACTGAATCTGTAGATTTTTGGGGCAGGATAGTCATTTTCACAATGCTGATTCTTCCAATCCAAGAACATGGTATACCTCTCCATCTGTTTATATCATCTTTAATTTCTTTCATCAATGTCTTATAGTTTTCTGCATACAGGTCTCTTGCCATCAGGGTGATGGCAGCCTTGTAGAATGAGTGTGGGAGTGTTCCTCCCTGTGGAATACTTTGAAAGAGTTTGAGAAGGATAGGTGTTAGCTCTTCTCTAAATGTCTGATAGAATTTACCTGTGAAGCCATCTGGTCCTGGGCTTTTGTTTGTTGGAAGATTTTTAATCACAGTTTCAATTTCAGCGCTTATGATTGGTCTGTTTATATTTTCTCTTTCTTCCTGGTTCAGTCTTGGAAGGTTGTGCTTTTCTAAGAATTTGTCCATTTCTTCCAGGTTGTCCATTTTATTGGCATATAGTTGTTTGTAGTAATCTCTCATGATTCTTTGTATTTCTGCAGTGTCAGTTTTTACTTCTTTTTCATTTCTAATTCTATTTGAGTCTTCTCCCTCTTTTTCTTGATGAGTCTGGCTAATGGTTTATCAATTTTGTTTATCTTCTCAGAGAACCAGCGTTTAGTTTTATTGATCTTTGCTACCGTTTCCTTCATTTCTTTTTCATTTATTTCTGATCTGACCTTTATGATTTCTCTCCTTCTGCTAACTTTGGGCTTTCTTTGTTCTTCTTTCTCAAGTGGCTTTAGGTGTAAGGTTAAGTTGTTTATTTGAGATGTTTCTTGTTTCTTGAGGTAGGATTGTATTGCAATAAATTTTCCTTTTAGAACTGCCTTTGCTGCATCCCATAGGTTTTGGGTCGTCGTGTTTTCATTGTCATTTGTTTCTAGGCATTTTTTGATTTCCTCTTTGATTTCTTCAGTGATCACTTCGTTATTTAGTAGCATATTGTTTAGCCTCCATGTCTTTGCATTTTTTGCACAATTTTTCCTGTAATTGTTGTCTAGTCTCATAAAATTGTGGTCAGAAAAGATACTTGATATGATTTCAATTTTCTTAAATTTACCAAGGCTTGATTTGTGATTCAAGATGTGATCTATCCTGGAGAATGTTCCACGTGCACTTGAGAAGAAAATGTATTCTGTTGTTTTTGAATGGAATGTCCTATAAATATCAATTAAGTCCATCTTGTCTAAATCATTTAAAGCTTGTGTTTCCTTATTTATTTTCATTTTGGATGATCTGTCCATTGGTGAAAGTGGGGTGTTAATGTCCCCTACTATGATTGTGTTACTGTTGATTTCCCCTTTTATGGCTGTTAGCATTTGCCTTATGTATTGAGGTGCTCCTATGTTGGGTGCATAAATATGTACAATTGTTACATCTTCTTCTTGGGCTGATTCCTTGATTATTATGTAGTCTCCTTCTTTGTCTCTTGTAATAGTCTTTATTTTAAAGTCTATTTACCTGATATGAGAATTTCAACTCCAGCTTTCTTCTGATTTCCATTTGCATGGAATATCTTTTTCCATCCCTTCACTTTCAGTCTGTATGTGTCCCTAGGTCTTAAGTGGGTCTCTTGTAGACAGCATATATATGGGTCTTGTTTTTGTATCCATTCAGCCAGTCTGTGTCTTTTGGTTGAAGCATTTAATCCATTTATGTTTAAGGTAATTATCGATATGTATGTTCCTATTATCATTTTTTTAATTGTTTTGGGTTTGTTATTGTAGGACTTTTCCTTCCCTTGTTTTTCCTACCTAGGGAAGTTCCTTTAGCATTTGTTGTAGAGTGGTTTGGTGGTGCTGAATTCTCTTAACTTTTACTTCTCTGTAAAAGTTTAATTTCTCCATTAATCTGAATGAGGTCATTGCTGGGTAGAGTAATCTTGGTTGTAGGTTTTTCCCTTTCATCACTTTAACTATATCCTGCCACTCCCTTCTGGCTTGCAGGGTTTCTGCCAAAAGATCAGCTGTTAACCTTATGGGTATTCCCTTGTATGTTATTCGTTGCTTTTCCCTTGTTGCTTTTAATATTTTTCCTTGTATTTAATTTTTGATAGTTTGATTAATATGTGTCTTGGCATGTTTCTCCTTGGATTTATCCTGTATTGGACTCTCTGCACTTCCTGGACTTGATTGACTATTTCCTTTCCCTTATTAGGGAAGTTTTCAACTATAATCTCTTCAAATATTTTCCCGGTCCCATTCTTTTTCTGTTCTTCTTCTGGGACCCCTATAATTCGAATGTTGGTGTGTTTAATGTTGTCCCAGAGGTCTCTGAGACTGTTCTCAATTTTCTTCATTCTTTATTCTGGAGTTATTTCCACTATTTTATCTTCCAGGTCACTTATCCGTTCTTCTGCCTCAGTTATCTGGTATTGATTCCTTCTAGAGAATTTTTAATTTCATTTATTGTGTTGTTCATCATTGTTTGTTTGCTCTTTAGTTCTTCTAGGTCCTTGTTAAACATTTCTTGTATTTTCTCCTTTCTATTTCCAACATTTTGGATCATCTTTACTATCATTACTCTGAATTCTTTTTCAGGTAGACTGCCTATTTCCTCTTAGTTTGTTTGGTCTGGTGGATTTTTACCTTGTTCGTTCATCTGCTGCCTGTTTCTCTGTCTTCTCATTTTGTTTAACTTACTGTGTTTGGGGTCTCCTTTTCACAGACTGCAGGTTCATAGTTCTTGTTGTTTTTGGTGTCTGCCCCCAGTGGGTAAGGTTGGTTCAGTGAGTTGTGTAGGCTTCCTGGTGGAGGGGACTTGTGCCTGTGTTCTCGTGGATGAGTCTGGATCTTGTCTTTCCGGTGGGCAGGACCATGCCCCATGGTGTGTTTTGGGGTGTCTGTGAACCTATTATGATTTTAGGCAGCCTCTCTGCTAATGGGTGGGGTTGTGTTCCTGTCTTGCCAGTTGTTTGGCATGGAGGCCCAGCACTGTATCTTGCTGGTCATTGAGTGGAGCTGGGTCTTAGTGTTGAGATGGAGATCTCTCGGAGAGCTCTCGCCGATTGATATTATGTGGGGCTGGGATGTCTCTGATGGTCCAATGTCCTGAACTCAGCTCTCCCACCTTAGAGGCTCGGGCCTGACACCCACCTGGAGCACCAAGACATTTTCAGCCACACGGCTCTTTTCTAAGTGTTTTTCGGTAAAACAACTTAGTCCAAATCATCCATGAAGACATCTGGTCATTTCAGCTCTCTTTCATTGTATTTCCTCTTGTGTGAATTCTCACAGTCCCTGCTTATGTTGGAGGGTCTCCCGCAGAAGCGGGGGGCAGTTGTGGTTCACTGCAGGGACTGACTGCTTGTATTTTAAAAGGAGACTTTCAAGGGTATTCAAAGGATTCTCAGATTTCTAACTGTGGTAATATCAGATAAATAACTACAGAGAGCCAGCAATATCTCTGTCCAGCCAGACCACGTGGACCTTTGAAATCATCCTCTGATGGATGCTCTGGGTAATGAAGCCAAGTTCATCCACTGCAATCCAGGTGCCTTGCATCGTATCTCTTTCATCAATTTCAATGACGTAGCAAATGGTTCTCCAAATGGCACTTAGAAGACTCCCCTTGGGAACTCCCTGGGGTTCTGGTCCAATCAGTACTAGTTGGAATGCAGAGATTTGGTTTTCTTAGCAAGCATCTTAAGTTAATTCTGATGCAGGATGTTGGTGGATCACTCTTAACTGGTAGGGAGAGGGTGGAGGGTAGGGATCAGGTGAGAGAAGAGGAAGTGGCAGAGGCAGATGAAGATGGGTATGAAGTGGTTTGTAAGCTCTCTTGGGGGTTTAAATTTTATCCTAAGAGTAGTGAGGAATAACTGAGCTTTTAAGCAGAGGAGTTACCTAATAGATTTAGACTTTAGGAGGATCAGGAAGGTGTAATGTAGAGAATGGACTAATGGGGTCAAAGACAGGAGTCAGGGAGAGCAGTTGGAGGCTGTTACAGCAATTCAGGCAGGAGTGGCTGGTAGCTTGGACTGCAGTAGTGGTGGTAGGGATGGAAAGAAAGAAGAAAATTAACATATGTGAAGAGCCAACACACAATGAAAGGGTTCAATGAAATGAAAAAAAATATTAAAAAGGAGAATGTAAATTGCTAGGAAGGGTCTATAAACAAAAAGTCAGCATAACTCCAGAAATAATGATCTGGGGTCCAGGGGAGAACCCTTCACCCAGAGGACCTCTTGTATTCTGAAGCTTCCTTGACTCTGTCCTTTCAGACTTGTTTATGTTAATAAAGTGAATTTACTGCCTCAGATCATAAAGGTCACTGCTCAGCCTGAAATCTGTTCAACGACCATGCTAACAACAGTCATATTTTTTAATAAAGACCTTTCACAAGCAGGTTTATGATTCTCTCTCATGAAAGTCCTTCCCAACCTGCTCCATATCCATTATGTTGCACCTTCTTTACGGGCTCAGGTGCTCTGTCCTTCATTATAGCATCATCACTCAGTCTGCTATAAGGCTCAGGAATGAACTTGGTCCTGAGTCCAACATGAAATATATTCAGAGAAACCTTGGCATGGATAGCCACATTTTAGGCTGTTCTGTGAACAGCCTCTCATGAGTAATATAAATCAGATTTGTGGATTTATATATATACACTATATTTATACTGTCCAACAACGTTTTAAGTCATATCATATGCCATCTCCCTGAAGCTGGTACAAAAGGTTAACGGGCTCAAATCCCACTGAGGTTGCCTCCCAATTAAGTCAACTATATTTTTAACCCACATGTGGCTTTATTTTTCCAGGCAATCACAGTCTGATAAAGTGATAATAATTTTCTTTGGAACCAATTAAAGGAGAAAAATTGCCAGGGAAATAAAGAGATGGTACCTACCAGGAAAGCCTATAAAAGAAAAGGTGGGGGAAATCACTAAACTTACTAAATAAAGTAGAAGACAGCAAAGAGCCTCTGAAACAACAGTTCTCAACCTTGACCTCTCAGTAGAGTCACCAAGAGCTCTTATAGGCTAAAGAGCCCCACCCATGCCAATTAATGCATATCTCCACCATGGGGGCCCAGGCAAATGGATGCTTTAAAAACTCTACAAGTACAGTATTTCCAATGTGCAGCACAGAGAACCACTGCTGTAGGAAACATAAGAGGGTTGATATGGACTTTTCAGCATCCAAGAATCCGTAACTGACAGGCTGTGGGACAAAGATTAATCCAAGAAAATTGTGTCTTCTTTCCCATACTAAAATATCTAACTTTCCTGTAAGCTAAACATTTAAGAAAAAAATCAATGAATGAAAAATCCTTTTTTAAAACTTCTGTGTTTCAGAAAGGAATATAGCTTCACTGGTTTTTTAAAATATTTTTTAAAACATAAATCAGTTTTAGAAATGAGTATAGATTTGCTGCTTTTTCTCATCCTTTAAAAACATGAATCAGATGATGTCACACCCCTAAAGGACTACTCCTTACATTTGCAAGGCCTGGGCAGAGGGACAAATGGAAGCCAAATACTGTTTATTTAAATGCTTAAATTGATAGATCAAGTTACTAACTTGTTAAATAAAATTTATTCCATCCTCCTACTTTCACAAATGCTCAACATTGCTAATTAGAGAAATGCCAATTAAAACTAAAATGAGGTGTACCTCACACCAGTCAGAATGGCTATCATCAAAAAGTCTACAAATAATAAATGCTGGAGAGGGTGTGGAGAAAAGGGAACCCACCTACACTGTTGGTGGGAATGTAAACTGTTGCAACAGCTATGGAGAAGAGTATGGAGGTTCCTTAAAAAACTAAAAATAGAACTACCACATGATCCAGCCATCCCACTCCTAGGCATATATCCAGACAAAACTATAATTCAAAAAGATATGGGGCTTCCCTGGTGGTACAGTGTTAAGAATCTGCCTGCCAATGCAGGGGACACAGGTTTGAGCCCTGGTCCAGGAAGATCCCACATGCCACGAAGCAACTAAGCCTGTGCACCACAACTACTGAGCCTGTGCTCTAGAGCCCGTGAGCCACAACTACTGAAGCCCACGTGCCTAGAGCCTGTGCTCCGCAACAAGAGAAGCCACCGCAATGAGAAGCCCACGCACCGCAACAAAGAGTAGCCCCCACTCGCCACAACAAGAGAAAGCCTGCACACAGCAACGAACACCCACTGCCCCCCAAGATTTTAAAAATTAAAAAAAAATACATGCACCCCTATGTTCATAGCAGCACTATTCACAATAGCCAAGGCATGGAAACAACCTAAATGTCCATCAACAGATGAATAGATAAAGAAGATGGATAAAGAATATTACTCAGCCATGAAAAAGAGTACAGTATTGCCATTTGCAGCAACATGGGTAGACTTAGAGAATATCATACCAAGTGAAGTAAGTCAGACAGAGAAAGACAAATATTGTATAATATCACTTATGTGTGGAATCTAAAAAAATAATACAAATGAATTCATTTAAAAAACAGAAACAGACTCACAGACATAGAAAACAAACTTAGGTTACCCAAGGAGAAAGGCAGGAGGATAAATTAGGAGTATGGGTTTAACAGATACACAGTACTATACATAAAATAAGTAAACCATAAGGATTAACTTTATAGCACAGGGAACTGTATACAATATCTTGTAATAACCTACAATGAAAAAGGATCTGAAAAAATACATATATACAACTGAATCACTTTGCTGTACACCTGAAACTAACACAACATTGTAAATCAACTATACGTCATTAAAAGATCCTAAAATCAAAAGATATGTGTACTTTATTATGAGATCAAAAGCTAGCAATATATCTAAAACATCTGAATTTAATTATTATTACATACATCTGAGTACTCTGTTGATGCGCCAGCAACGTCTGCATCAGTAAAAAGTAAAAATGTATATAGCTCACAAATTATCTATTTCCAGAGTAAAATTTATTTTTCTTGGCTTCATTCCAGTAAAATCAATAATTATATTGCAATCAAGATTCTCACATAATTTGTGTTCTCTTGACAGTAATGTCAAATTAGATCCCCTTTCTCTAGTTATGGCATGGTTCTTAGCTTTTTTAAATTAATTTCAACTCAGAGAAACTGTCCCCAGAAAGCAACCAGAATTGTCAAAATTCTTAAACCATAATTTAGAATCAAAAATAAACTTCAAATTTTACATATCATGTCCAAATATCTTACTGGGGTTGCACATCATAATTATTATTATTGCATAGAGATTACAAAACATTTTAATTGTTTTGTATAAATTGTCACCATTTATATCACTATTTTCACCATAAAGCAATACCCGGAACTTGAAGAATCTGTTTCTTGTGTGTGTGTGTGTGTGTGTGTGTGTGTGTGTGTGTGTGTGTGTGTGTGTCATACGTGGTGCCCATTAAAGCATGGAGTCCAGGACAGGAACCCCTCTTATTTGGTCTAAAGGCAGAACTGCTTCCCTTCTTATAATCCTTCAATTAGAATTAAACCTAACTCCTTGCCAAGGACCACAAGGCCTTATAAAGCCTTCTTATAAGGTCTGGTTTCTGCTAAGCCCGTCACCCTCCCCTTCCGTCCTTGTTCAGTCTCCTCCAACTACAGTGGTCTCTGGCCTGCGCCTCAGACCACAACCTTCCTTCTGCTCAAGAACTTTGTACTTGCTCTTCCTTCAGCCTACCTAGCACAGCTGCCCCCAACTTTATACATGGCTGGCTTCTTTGGGCCCTTGGGGTTTCAACTTAGGGCAGACAGACAGCATCTATAGTAATTAAAGGGACAGATTCTGGAGCTAAACTCTCTGGGTTCAAATTTGGCTCTACTATTTACCATTTGGGTGGTCCTGGGCCAGTCTCCAAATGGCTCCATCTTTCAGTTTCCTGTTTGTAGAGAGGAGACAATCGTACTTTTTCATAGGGTTACTGTGTGGATTGAATGAATTAATATAAATAAAATGCTTAGGTCAGGCTTAGCATAGAAAGCATCGAATAAATCACAGCTTAAGAGAGCAAAATTCACCTCCTCAAAGAGCCTTTCCCTAACCACCCAACCTAAAGAAGCATCCCACCACCAGCACATCCCTATTTCATTTTTTATGGTATTTATCACTATCTAGAATGGCATTATTTTAATAATTGTTTATTGTCTGTCTCCTTCCTCTAGATTACGAGATTTATGAGAACTGAGCGCTTGTCTGAGACTTCACTGCTGCATCCTCTTGTACCTTGCATATAGTAGGGCTCAATAAATATTTGTGGGATAAATTAATTTTTTTTAAAGCATGCCAAAAAAAAAAAAAAAAAAAAGCATGCCAACTGCCAACCAAATCAGAAATTACGTATTTGGGAAGAAAAAACTTACTCTCCTTTTCCAACTAACTTATCTCAAATTGTGTTCATTTATGATAGGTTAACAGGCATCTGTGCAAGGCTGTGGTGAGCTGAAAAGCAGACAGCGAAGGCAACATGAAGATCATGGTGCTGAAGACGGCTAACCACTCACCAGTAATGAGACATCTCCTAACAGTCCCAAGACGAGTGGAGCCTTTGCAGTTATCCAATTAATTTAGTCAATGGGAACTTCTCAGGTGGGGTGTTTGTTATTAATGAGCAAATTGACCAGTAAATGACCAAGCTGTGCCTTGTACAGGTGGAGAGAGCTGGAAAGCATGGAGGGAACTTCTCCCTAAGGAAAAAGCAAGAAGCATTGATTTAATAGATCATCAAAATTTATGAAAGAACACCGATCACACCAGGGCTGCCGTATGAAATTATACCTTCTAAAATAAGAATCTTCTTGTTCCAGCTTTGAATCCGATTGTTTGCTGACTATTGTCTTGCTTTCCCCAAACATATTTCTTTACGGTGCATGACACTGGCATCAAGCCAGTGATGGTGAGAAAGCAATGAATTCTAGCATAATTGGGGAAATTTTACAGAGAGCTAAGTCTCAAGAGTCTGTGTGACTTGCCCGTATGAGGAAGCTGTTTGTTGTCACTGCAGCCCATAGTAACAATCTTCACATCTCTGGCCCCTTGGCCTCCCTGCCCCTCCCACTTTCCTGCAGTTCTCACTTTGCCGGCCCATTCCTATTCTTTAGGCTGGAAAACTGAATTGGATTCCTTCGAGCTCTTGAGGAGAAAAATGAGATAGAAATAAACATTTAAAACAATGATTATTGGCATTGTGTAGAGAGAAGCCAGGTGTCTGAATTAAAACATATCAGAAATGTGTTTAATAATGCCAAAAAATAAGTTTTAAAAATAGATCCCAGTTTCTCACTGCTGCAAGGAGGGTGAAAGGTGTAAGAATGACTCAGACAATTCCAAACGGTGTTTTGGTTCCCTGGCCAGTCCACCACAAAGGGTACTATTAATTTATGTAAGCTGAGCGCTTCTCAAATATTCAAACACCAACGTCCTGAAAAATAAAATAATGGAAAACTGCATCTCACTGCAGTCACTCAAAAACAGCTGCAGGGGTTGTTTTTGGATTCTTTTTTTTTTTTAAATTAATTTATTTTTGGCTTCATTGGGTCCTCATTACTGCGTGGGCTTTCTCTAGTTGTGGCAAGCGGGGGCTACTCTTCGTTGCAGCGCACGGGCTTCTCATTGCAGTGGCTTCTCTTGTTGCAGAGCACGGGCTCTAGGCGCACGGGCTTCAGTAGTTGCGGTGTGTGGGCTCAGTAGTTGTGGCTCATGGGCTCTAGAGCGCAGGTTCAGTAGTTGCGGTGCACGGGTTTAGTTGCTCTGTGGCACGTGCGCTCTTCCTGGACCAGGGCTTGAACCCGTGTCCCCTGCATTGGCAGGCAGATTCTTGACAACTGCGCCACCAGGGAAGCCCCTGGGATTCTTTTTAAATCTATAGCACAAATTTCCAACAAGGCCCTGTCAATAAGTTCCCTTAAACTATATCCTTTTGGTGGTTTATTGACAATGAAGACCACAAATTTGCTTCATGCTAGAGAAGCTATTACTCCAAATCTTCGAAGAGCAAATGAGAAGAAAGACCAGAAATATTGAGATGTGAATTCACTCATATAGTTACTATATAGGAAATTTGCAAATGTACTTTACTGTATTATCAGTAGTGGGAAGACAAGGAAAAGAGAGTGAGTTCAGCTATTTATAGTCTGTGGGCACACCCGCGAAGCAGTAAGGACAATATAGCTCTGATCGGTACTGCCTGGCTCCAAAAATGTTTTGAATCCTGGTTTTGGTTAAAATTTTTCTTCTTAAGCAAGGTGGGGTGGAAGTTGAGCTGATAACAATTAGATCACCCCCATCCAGACACCCCTTCCCTTCTCTGGGTAGGTCCCGATGAAAGAGAAGCTCTGACCCTGATGTAGTAGCCTATGGAAAATCACATCTGAGGGACAGGGCTGCCCCATAAGGCTAGACAGTCTGAGAGATGCACAAAGGCTCCTAGGCAGCAAGGCGAAATCTGGCCTAAGTGCCACTCACCAATCACGTGTCTAGCTCGAGACTGTATCCAGGTGGACGGGGCACCTTTGTCTACTTTTCTGCTCAGAGTGCCTTTTTCTATTTCATTAAAAGGGACCATATGGGAACTTCTACTCTAGTATAAGTCTAAATTCCGCCTTTACCTTACTTACACCATGAAGGCTTAGGCTTCCCTCTCTCCATGATTTTTATACACGTCTGTAATTAACACTTATCACATTGTATTAGTTTATTTGCATATTTGTCTTCCTGTAAGACTGTGAGATTCACGAAAGTAATGATATTCCTCTCTTTATTCTCAGTTCTTAGCATAGAACCTAGTACAAACTAATTTGAAAAATATACTTGTTATATGAATGTTTGGAAAGATGGATGGATGGATGGATGGATGGACAGATGAGTGAAATCCAGAAAAGATTTATCAGGAACATGAAAATGGGCTTGGAGTCAGGACAGAGGACTCCACTTCCTGCTCTTTCTCTATCCTTTGACACTACTGGTGAGAGAGCAGAGAATAACAGTCAAAATTGTCAAATGAAGATTTTGTTAATGATAGCATTCCTCACTCAATAAGCCAACACAACTGTGTGCGACTAACACTGTCCTGTAATTTTAGGGGTTGTACTGGGTATTTTCCACTTGCCCCTCCAGATCAAATACCCATCTCTATTCCACTTGGTACCCCAGGAGGCTGACCTATATGGACAACATCAAGGGACTTAAAGAACACTTGAGCTAGGGCACTCTGAGGCACGTTACCCCTCTCCCTGGCTTTCCCCCTTCCCCTGCTTCAAAACATATTTTTCCTGAATGCCCTTTAAGTGGGAGAATATAGAAGTAAATATCACCCTTCCCAAAGTTCCCCCGTACATCTGGTGGAGACTTTCACTAATTGTGAATCCTCTAATTCACTAATAGTAAGCACTCTAATGCTTTGATGGAAAGCAGCTTTAATGAAGGCTTCTCTTCCTTGGAAACCAGCCGCCCGTGCAGAGCATTGAGTACTTGAACATCCAACAGCAGCAAATCCACTCTAAGCACAACAGAACAAACGAATGTCTTTTATTTAACAAATCTGAGTGCCTTTGATCCTTGTGACTTATTATCCTCACTGGAGGCAAGCTGAGGGGTGGGGGGATAGTCTTTTCTTCTAAATCTTTTTCTCTAATCAGTTGCTTCCCAAATGTTTTCAAAAGCAAGCATAAGTGAAAAATATACTATGTATAGTACACAGCAGAACAAATAGTTGAGGCTGTGGGTTGCTATGGACAACCAGCTTGGGGGCTCCATCCCAGTATCATCTGTAGTATTAAACGGGAGCAATATCTTGGCACAGGGCATCCATTTGTGTGGCTCAGTGAAGACACTAGTGCTGGAAATAGACCGTGGCATAGACCGTGGCATGTACTATCTACATCCCTGACACTGACACTGAACAGTGGACCCAGGAGGCTGCCACTGGAACCACAGCCTCCGGGCCTCTGGAAACTGGATGCCATTGTGGCCACCACTGCTGCCATCTCAGAATGGACTGTGTGTGGTTTATTTCATGAAGCTGGGAAAGTGTAGCATTATAAATAATATTTTTATTTAACGTTCCAAATTCATTCGCATGTTCTAAATTCAAAGCAAAACAACAAGGAATGCAAAGAAGTTTCCCTTTCCCTTTGCACCCCACTGGCCCTCAAACCTTTAGGTAACCACTCTTAAAGTTTATGTATCCTCCCAGATTTTCTTTTCGCAGACATAATGAACACAAATATTTTTATCACTTCCTTTTCTTACACAAATGGTAGAATACTGTCCACACACCATGTGCGTCTATGTGCATTCCTTTGCACCTTTTTTTTGCTTACCAAAATATCCACATGAGTACACAGTGTCCTCCCATTCTTCTGTACAGTGGCACAAACTTCCATTGTGTGAATGTACCCCAGTTTATTTTAACCAGTATCTATTGATGTTTATTTGGCTTATTCCCAATTTTTTGCTATTGTAAACAGCACTGCATATGTCATTTCTTATGTATGTAGATATGCCTTGAGAAGAAATTCCCAGAAACAGGATTGCTGGCTCGAAGTATAAGAGCATTTGTGATTTTGATAAATATTGCCAAATTGCCCTCCATAGAGGTTTATCATTTTGCACCCCTACCAGCCTTGCCAACAGAGTATGTTGTCCAATTTTGGACTTTTGCCGTTCTGATAGGTAAAAAATTATATCTTAATGTAGTCTTAAATGTCATTTATCTTATTATGAGGGAGGTTTATCATCTTCTCATTTGTGTAAGGCCATCTGCATTTCCTAACAAAAACTCCTCTTTCCTCTAGAATTAGCTAAAGCTGGTTTCTATTGCTATAGCCTGGTACACTGTTTAAAACCCTTTTCTTCAAACCATAATTCAAAAAGAGTCATGTACCACAATGCAGCACTATTGCAGCTCTATTTACAATAGCCAGGTCATGGAAGCAACCTAAGTATCCATCGACAGATGAATGGATAAAGAAGATATGGCACATATATACAATGGAATATTACTCAGCCATAAAAAGAAATGAAATTGAGTTATTTGTAGTAAGGTGGATGTACCTAGAGTCTGTCATACAGAGTGAAGTAAGTCAGAAAGAGAAAGACAAATACCATATGCTAACACATATATATATATATATGGAATCTAAAAAAAAAAAAAAAAAGATGGTTCTAATGAACCTAGGGGCAGGACAGGGATAAAGACACAGATGTAGAGAATGGACCTGAGGACACAGGGAGGGGGAAGGGTAAGCTGGGATGAAGTGAGAGAGTAGCCTTGACATATATACACTACCAAACGTAAAATAGATAGCTAGTGGGAAGCAGCTGTATCACACGGGGAGATAAGCTCGGTGCTTTGTGACCACCTAGAAGGGTGGGATACGGAGGGTGGGAGGGAGACGCAAGAGGGAGGAGATATGGGGATATATGTACACATATAGCTGATTCACTTTGTTATACAGGAGAAACTAACACAACATTGTAAAGCAATTATACTCCCATAAAGATGTTAAAAAACAACAACAGGGCTTCCCTGGTGGCACAGTGGTTGAGAGTCCGCCTGCCGATGCAGGGGACGCGGGTTCGTGCCCCAGTCCGGAAAGATCCCACATGCCGCAGAGCGGCTAGGCCCGTGAGCCATGGCCACTGAGCCTGCACGTCTGGAGCCTGTGCTCCGCAACGGGAGAAGCCACAACAGTGAGAGGCCCGCGTACCGCAAAAACAACACAGTTTTGATATTTAACCTGACACTGGCATGTGGATTCCTCCAAGTCAATGTCTCAACTCGGAGGAAATCAGGACTATAGGAGGAATCCGTGCTGAAGAGACAGGGCCGGAGGGAATTCTCCCGGCCTCAGAGATCAACTCCAACCAAGCAGATTGAAAAGACCCCAGCAGAGAGCAAGCAATGGACATTACTGAGAGGTTCAAATCAGCAGACAGGATTCAGCACCAGAAAATCTAACCAGGTACAGTACTGTTTATTACAGGGAGGCCCCAGCAAACCTGCCCAGACATGGCAGGGTCCCATCAGAGGACATGGGCTGGGATAAATGTAGGATATGGGAACAAACACCAAGAAAGACCAGGGGGTGCTAATACGGTGTTCAGGGTTGAGTAATGGTGCCACAGAACCATTATTCAGTAATGGTGTCACATTATTTATGTAAATAGAAAAGAACTGTTGAATGAGGAGTAAAAGAAAAATGTCCTCCAGCCCAGGACAAATTTATAAGAAGATAAAGAAATGCCGTCAAGAGCTACATGGAAACCTAAAACTGGACCCACATTTTGATATGATCTTCTGATGAAATGTCATTTTAAACATGGCCTATAAAACAAACTATTAAAATTTTAGTCTTTAAGGTGATGTCAGCAAGAGGGCAGAGTAGGAAGCCCTGGACCCTCCTTTCTCCACAAATACACTGATTCAGCCCCCATCCACAAATTCCCTCCATGAGAAATCCAGAAATTAATTGAAAGGATTCTGTGCCCGGGGTGCAGAAATGAAATCAGGACCTCAAAGAGATATTAGCACTCCATGTTCATCACAGCACTATTCACATCTATCCTTCGACAGATGAATAGATAGAGAAAATGTGGTATATACATACGAGAGAATATTATTCAACCTTAAAGAAGAAGGAAATTGTGCAATATGTAACAACATGGATGTATCTTGAGGACATTGTAATAAGCGAAGTAAGCCAATCTCAGAAAGACAAATACTGCATGATTCCACTCATCTGAGATATTATCTAAAATAGTCAATTCATAGAATCAAAGAGTAGAATGGTGGTTGCCAGGGGCTGAGGATGGGGAGAAATAGAGAGTTAATAATCAACGAGCATAAAGTTCCAGTCAATAAGGTGAATAAGTTCTAGAGATCTGCTGTACAACATGGTACCTATAGTCAAAAATACTATATTGTACACTTAAAAATTAAGACGGTAGGTCTCATGTTGTGTTCTTACTACGACAAAAATATTTTTAAAAGAATGAATTTAAAAAGCATCATGTTATACACTTCAATTATGTGCTGTTTATTGTATGTCAATTACATGTCAATAAAGCTATTTTTCCAAAAAAAACGAAATATAGAATTGCTGCCTAGAGTCCTATCATTTTTCTGTGATGCACACATACCATTATCACCCGTTCTAAATCAAATATTTTCCATAATTAAAAAAATTAGTCTTAAAAAATGACAAAATAATTTGGGCAATAGATTACCTCGTTCCATCACAGAGCCTGGATGAGTGAGGCTCAAGACCGAGGTGACAGTCAAGGGTGGTGAGAGGTGGGAATTGGGAGTGCCACAGCACACATCACTTGGTAATTAAAAAAGTAAAAGCAAGCATAATGCTTTTCATGTCGAACAACTCTGAAGAGAGCCATGTCAAAACATTCTGCTTCACCGGGACTCTCTCCAGGTACACTAGAGCCCCACGACTAGAGGGCCTCAAAAGGCCACCCACAGAGGGTATGGCACTTGGGAGCCCTGGAGTTGAGGCCAAATCTACAGATGAACAGGGTTACGTCAACCTGCACCAAACACATTGTACCATCAGAGTCCCCCGAGAACAAGGACAGCCCCGGACCTGCAGAGAGAAATTTATAAGGACAAACTTGAGAGGCCAGAAGAAGCACATGGACCATCTCTTTTCCCTCCAATCCAGAGCTAGCATCTGGCCGTCATGCGCAGCTGGTCTTACTCAGAGGCCCAGCCAGATTTCCTACGATGAATCATAGAGAACACAGTAAGTGATACTTATCTGGATTACATCAGATCTCATGGAACTTTTGTATATGACAGTTGATTATATAAGATTGTAACAGTCCACATGGAAAGCACTTACTTATTTTACATTCCTTCATTGTTTTCTTTACTGTATCTCATGGTATATGTAAAATTGCAATTCAAAATAGTCTTTCCCAATGCAGAAGCAAAACTACCTACCTGTTTGAACTTCCTTTACTCAGAGTCTAGATCACAGAAAGAATTCAGATTTCAGCTAAATATAAAATAATTTGTCTATTATAACGAGATCATTCCAAGTGATTAACTTTCCATTTCTTTCTCTCTTTCTACCTTTCTATCATAAGTACGTTTCATGCGGCTCCCTCAAATGAAACTGTCTCTCTCACACAAATAGGACCTTGTACACTAGCTACTGGCGCAAGCACAGCCTCCCTAATGTCTCATTAGGGTCAGGCTTTTGGCAGCTGGGCCTGTCAATAACATTACTTCATTAGGTCAAGCTCATGAGGTTTCGTTTTTGCAGGTTTTTTCTTGTCTAAACGCTTTAATCCAGGCATTTGCAAACCAGCCATAACAGAGTGTCCGTTGGGCATTCAGCAGACATTAACTAATTCATTTGCTACACTTTCCCCTTTGGGGGTACTGGCATGAAATACAATACCTGCCAGGACACTCTTGCAGAATCTCAGGAAGAGTTTTGACAGGATACTATTATTGGGTCTTGATAATTTATTAAAACCACCTGGTTTCAGATATCCAACTCTGGATAATACCTAAATGTGTTATTTTGAAAACGTTCAAGCCTCCAAAAACAGTGAGGGAATCGTATAAGGATCATCCATACACCTTTCTTCTAGATTCACTAATTTTAAACACTTTGTCACATTTGCTTTATCTCACTCTCTCTCGGGGTGTGTGTGTGTGTATAATACCATTTTAAAATAAATTGAAGACACATGATACTTCAACCCTAAGCATTTCATCACTTCTCTCTCAATAAGAACATTCTCCTACATAGGCACAAAATCATTATTGTATTCAAAGTGTTTAACCTTGACACTGTATCATCAAATATACAGTCCACGTTCAAACTTTTCCAATTGACCTGATAAAGTACTTAAAGCTGTTTTTCTTTTTTTAAATCCAGGATCCGATCAAGGATGACGCGTTGCATTTTGTTACCATGTCTTTCTAGTTTCCTTTCATGTAAAACACTTCTCCTTCTCCCCCAACTTTTTTTTTTTTTTGGTCTTTTATCACATTAGTATTTTTGAAGAGTCCAGGTCAGTTGTTTTGTAAAATGTTCCACAATCTGGATTTGCCTGATGGTTTCCCCATGATTCAATTCAGGTTGAACATTTTTGGCAAGATTTTGGCAACATTATATAAGTGCTGCTGTACATCCCCATTACGTCACACTAGAAGACATAAAATGCCTCATTATCCCACTATCTCACTATTATGATGCTAAGTCTGATCGCCTGGTTAAAGAGTCTGCCATATTTTTTCATTGGAAAGGTACTTTTATCCTTTGTAATAAATAAAATAATAAATGTCACTTTGAGATGATGTGCATATTCGCATATATGTGACATTTTTTAGAGCAGTTTGAGGTTCACAGCAACACTGAGTAGAAGATGCAGAGGTTTCCCATATAACCCCTCCCCACACACACGCATCACCTCCCCCATGATCAATGTCTCCCACCAGAGGGGTCCATTTATTACAATTGATGATCCTACATTGACACATCATTATCACCTAAAGCACAGCTTACGTTCTATGGGTTTGGAGAAATATATAATGACGTGGATCCACCATTATAGCACCATACAGAGTAGTTTCACTGCCCTAAAATTCCTCTGTGCTCATCTTTCCCTCTCCACTAACCTTGGCAACCACCGATTTTTTACCGTCTCCATAGTTTTGCCTTTTCCAGAATGTATGTAGCTTTCCAGAAAGCTACATACTGTATGATAGCTGAAATCATACAGTATGTAGCTTTTCCAGATTGGCTTATTTCCCTTAGTAATATGCATTTAAAATTCCTCCTTGTCTTTTTTTAATTGGAGTATAGTTGACTTACAGTATTATTTTACTTTGAGGTGTGTAACATAGCGATTTGATGTTTTTATAGGTTACACACCACACAAAGTTATTACAGTATTATTGACTATATTCCCTGTGCTATACGTTACATTTCTGTGACTTATCTATCTTTATAACTGGCAACTTGTACCTCTTAATCCCCTTCATCTATTTTGCCCTTCTCCCTACCCCTCTCCCCTCTGGCAACCACTAACTTGTTCTCTGTATCTGTGAGTCTGTTTCTGTTTTATTATATTTGTTCATTTGTTTTGTTTTTTAGATTCCACATACAAGTGAAATCATACCATAGTTGTCTTTCTCTGTCTTATTTCACTTCTCATAATACCCTCTAGGTCCATCTGTGCTGTTGCAGTGGCAAGATTTCATTCCTTTTTATGGCTGAGTAATATTCCATTGTGTGTGTGTGTGTGTGTGTGTGTGTGTGTGTGTGTGTGTGTGTATATATACCACATCTTCTTTATCCACTCACCTGTCGATGGACACTTAGGTTGCATAGCTCATTTCATTTTAATGCTGAATGATATTCCATCATCTGGATATGTTACGGTTTATCCATTCACTTACTGAAGGACACCATGTTTTGGCCATTATGAATAAAGCTGTTATAAAATCTGTGTACAGGGTTTTGTGTGAACATAAGTTTTCAACTCCTTTGGATAAATACAGAGGAGTACATCTTCCTGCATCGACTGTTATAATGTTGGTGGCAAAATGATGATTTCCTAATGCAGTCACCCTTTCCGCATGGACTAGTTGCCATTCTTTTATAAAG
This sequence comes from Phocoena sinus, assembly GCF_008692025.1. Taxonomy (NCBI): domain Eukaryota; kingdom Metazoa; phylum Chordata; class Mammalia; order Artiodactyla; family Phocoenidae; genus Phocoena; species Phocoena sinus. The sequence goes on from NC_045767.1 coordinate 92,304,984, forward strand.
AAGAGCTTTTACTGCACCCCACCACCACGACTATTTTTAAAAATCACTACGGAACTTAATTATTTGAAAATTCAGTGTGTTACAATCCATTATTGTGATGCTTGTATTCTTACAAACGCGGTCAGAGGAAACAGCTTAAAGCTAGTAAAACGTATAATTTTACTACACTATTACATATTATAATTCATTACAAGTAAGCAGCCACGCTGTGTTAAAATACTGTTTTTAACCTCCAGTCCCTAATCAGTTGGAAATTAGTAATATGACCCAAATGTTCCCCCCGCCCCAAGCACTCCACCTTCCAGAATCCTTCTTTTCCTTATTTTTCAAATAAAATAATGCATGCTCCCATCCCACAATATTGTAGGAAATCCAGCAACATCCCCAATATTTTCAAAGGTTTGGGGCTGTGAGAAGGAGAAACAGTCTCCTGCGATTACCTATCTCCTTTCACAGCCAACCCAATTCCCCAACACCTCCAGCCAATCCAATGGCTCTTGTGCATGTTGCCATATTTTTCCCATCCATGGATTCAGCACCTTCTTCATTTCTCAAGGCTTAGCTGAAAATATAGAGTTATCAAAACATCAAATAGGAAGTAAAGTAACTTAATATTCCACATCAGACATCATTGCTCTAGGACTCTTCTCTGAGCTCCCTTCCTGGGCTGCTCATTGCTTTCATTCTCCCTATTCAGTCTACCATAGCTCCTTTCAGCATCATCTCCACCTCTAAGACAAGCACCGGACACCATGCAAATGGAGTGACTGCCTCAAAACGCTTCATTCATGGGCTAAGTCTAGAGTCACTCAATAGTTTTGAAGTTCCCCAGTGGATAGCATCCTTTTTGTCTTTGACTCATTCATCTTACCTGTGTATATCCTTTCAACCACCTTCCTGTCTCCTCACCTTGGCAACCCATCCTTGCATATCTTCACTAATGCCCTCCTGTCCCTACTGCCAATCCCAGGTGGCCATCCCTCCTAGCTCACCCCAGCGTCAGAATAAGACTCTTAGCAGCACTATTCTTTTGGCTATCTGCTCCTTATAGCCACCTCTCCTATCCTCCCGTCACTTGTTCACAGCTTTCTCTGTGGAAAGAAAACCTGTCAACCTGCTGCACTGAATCCACTTCTTACAAACTGACTGTTAAAGTTTCCACTGTGACCAACCCAGCTCATCTGACTCTTTGCATGATAGGAGGGGCTGTTGAGTCATCATTGCAAATATGAGTCAGAACATTCCAGCTCCCAGGAAGAGGGACATGAGAAATATTATCCCTCCCAGGAAATAAACACATGATAAATACGTTGAGTCAACCCCTTACTTCAAATATCACACACATTCACACACACGTGTGCGCACACACATACTTTCTAGTTATGTTACTCCTACCTATAGAATCTAGAGGAGAGAAGTGAGTAAAAATTGCCATTAAAGAGATAAGGAATTCCCTGGTGGTGCAGTGGTTAAGAATCCCCCTGCCAATGCAGGGGACGCGGGTTCGAGCCCTGGTCCGGGAGGATCCCACATGTCGCGGAGCAAATAAGCCCGTGTGCCACAACTACTGAGCCTGCGCTCTGGAGCCCGCGAGCCACAACTACTGAGCCCACATGCCACAACTACTGAAGCCTACACACCTAGAGCCCGTGCTCCTCAACAAGAGAAGCCACCGCGATGAGAAGCCCATGCACTGCAAGGAAAAGTAGCCCCTGCTCGCCACAACTAGGGAAAGCCCGCGCTCAGCAATGAAGAATGAACGCAGTCAAAAGTATAATTAATTAATTAAAAGAGGGAAGAAGTCAATGGTCTGAATTGCAGCATACATAAGTGACAGCTCCACCAAGTAGCAATGACTCTGCTGAGTCATTGTGAATTTTCTACCTCATTTGGTACATATAACCTGACCCAGTGCCACGGCAGTGAGAACCTTCAGACAAACAATTACAAGCAAGATAACGACCAGGAAACAGAGGTCTGGTCTCAGCCTCGGGTCTAGATTACACTGAGCTTCAGTGAAATATGAAACAATCATTAATAATGTGAGTCCACTTATTGGTGGAAGAATTTTTTTTTCACATCTTTATTGGAGTATAATTGCTTTACAGTGGTGTGTTAGTTTCTGCTTTACAACAAAATGAATCAGTTATATATATATACATATGTTCCCATATCTCTTCCCTCTTGCGTCTCCCTCCCTCCCTCCCTCCCTCCCTATCCCACCCCTCCAGGCGATCACAAAGCACCGAGCTGATCTCCCTGTGCTATGCGGCTGCTTCCCACTAGCTATCTACCTTACGTTTGGTAGTGTATATATGTCCATGTCTCTCTCTCGCTTTGTCACAGCTTACACTTCCCCCTCCCCATATCCTCAAGTCCATTCTCTAGTAGGTCTGTGTCTTTATTCCTGTCTTACCCCTAGGTTCTTCATGACATTTTTTTCCCTTATATTCCATATATATGTGTCAGCATACGGTATTTGTCTCTCTCTTTCTGACTTACTTCACTCTGTATGACAGACTCTAGGTCTATCCACCTCATTATAAATAACTCAATTTTGTTTCTTTTTATGGCTGAGTAATATTCCATTGTATATATGTGCCACATCTTCTTTATCCATTCATCCGATGATGGACACTTAGGTTGTTTCCATCTCCGGGCTATTGTAAATAGAGCTGAAATGAACATTTTGGTACATGACTCTTTTTGAATTATGGTTTTCTCAGGGTATATGCCCAGGAGTGGGATTGCTGGGTCATATGGTAGTTCTATTTGTAGTTTTTTAAGGAACCTCCATACTGTTCTCCACAGTGGCTGTATCAATTGGTGGAAGAGTTTTAATAAGTAAATACAATCAGTAGGTTGAGGAGTAATTAATCAGTAATACCCTTTGTGGTAGGTAGAATAAGGCCCATAGCAAAGACGTCCAGTTCCTACTTCCCAGAACCTGTTACCTTACATGGCAAAAGAGACTTTGTTAAAGATCTTGAGATGGGCAGATTATCCTGGAATATCCAGGTGGGCCCTATTTAACCACAAGAGTCCTTAAAAGATAGAACAAGAAGGAAGAAGGTCAGAGTTAAGAGATTTGAAGATGCTACACTGCTGGATTTGAAAATACAGGAAGGGGCCATGAACCAAGGAATGCAGGTAGTCTCTAGAAGTTGAAATAGACAAGGAAAAGGCTCTCAAAGCTTCCAGAGCCTCCAGAAGGAATGCAGTCGATAACTCCTTGCTTTCAGCCCAATGAGATGAATTTCTGCTTCTGATCTCCAGAATTATAACATAATAAATTTGTATTGTCTTAAGCCACTAAGCTTGTAGTAATATGTTACAGCAGCAATAGGAAACTAATACACCCTTCTTCCCCGGTTGAGTTCTGAACTAATAAGGAGAAAGTCAAGGAATAAGACACAGAGCAAGATATCACCTTTATTGCTGATAAAGCTGAGAGTAGAAAGGTAGATAAAGATAAAGGTTCTCCTAAACCAAACCCTAGATTAGACAGCCTTCACTACCAGCCAAGTGCCATCTGAGACCAGGCCCTGAAAAATCTATGGCAGAAGGGACATCAAAAGCCAACCAGCTTCATGGTTCAAGTAGACCACAATATCACAGTCACATCCAAAGGCAAAAGAAGGCAGCTTCCACTTGCCCATCTCTTTTTATCAGGAGAATAATCTTTCCCAGATGTCCCTCCCTGGAAATTTTCCCAGAAGGTCCCCTCAGGGACCACTGACAAGGATAGCTCTCATGGCCGATCTCAAGCTACAAGAAGGCAAGGGAAACAAGCACTGGAATTTTCAACCTCAATAGTGATAAGTAGGCACTTCCAGCAAAGAACTAGGTACCTACATCAGTGAGAGACAAGAAGTGGAGAAAATGGTGCTGAGCCCCTTAGATAAGGCTGTAAGTTCAAGCTGAAAGGGCACATATCTAGACTTTGAGATCATGTCTACCCTTGCTCTGACACTTACATTAGCTCCAATTTCTCTCCCCAATCCATTGTTACCTCTTTAGTCAATTATTTCCAAAGATCTTTATGGAGTGAGTTTTCTTATTTTCAAGGAAATTTAAGTTACTGTAGGAAAATAGAAAATACTAATTAGTAAAGACTAAAAAAGTGTAAGTGATACTACTCTGAAATAATTACCATTCATGTTAATAGTTTGGTGTATATTTCTTTAAACAATTCTATAATAATGTATATACACACTTTTTCAAAGTTTTTTTTATAGCTCTTTCTTTCATTGCAATTCTTACAAAAATACAAGAAAAATTACTGTGCTTAACATTAAAGGTCAAACTATTTTGGAAAGTAAATTGAACTATTAGAAAGTAGCCAATGCCAACTGATAAACAAAAATAATAGGAAAAAGAAATAGTTTGGAATAGTGTCAATTTAAAGTTAATTCATCAAGTTTATATATCAGGAAATGTGACGCTACATAGTATTTGGTTGAAGTGTAATGTTTGGTGAAATTAATTTCCAGCCCAGCATTTGAAACAATATACCATTAGCTTTGCATGCATACCCAGGTTTACTTTGACTATTACAGGTATAAATCGTTCCTTCTATACACTGTTGTGAATACTGCTGTAGCATTAAAAGGATTTAGTGTATTCAGTGCTCCAGTTTGCAAAAACATCCACATAAATAGCACCTTCATCTTTTAGAGCTTTCTTTGAGCTTATATCTCAAGTAACATATTCAAATTCCTTCTAAAAAGTCATTTCTCGGGCTTCCCTGGTGGCACAGTGGTTGAAAGTCTGCCTGCCGATGCAGGGGACACGGGTTCGTGCCCCAGTCCAGGAAGATCCCACATGCCGCGGAGCGGCTGGGCCCGTGAGCCATGGCCGCTGAGCCTGCGCGTCCGGAGCCTGTGCTCCGCGACGGGAGAGGCCACACCAGTGAGAGGCCCGCGTACCGCAAAAAAAAAAAAAAAAGTCATTTCTCAAGTTGCAAATGTAATTTTTAATTAATTAGCATCACAAATATTTTCCTTGCACTTATGGGAAACACCTGCCCACATCTCACATATCTCAGCTATAATGACAGCTTGATAGAGTGATTTTGACCAACCATCATGACTTTGCCCCTTTAATGCAGCTGTTTGGCCATGGGGATATTTTGATGTTGTTCAAATTCCAGCTCTGCCATTTATTAGATGTTTTCTTGTAATATATGGCTTAGCCTTTATAAAGATTCTGTGTTCTCACTTGTAGGATGGAAATAATATTCTCTACCTCAGAAGCTTGTAGTGAAAATTAAATTAAATACTATTAAGTGCTTTTGTAATGCCTGGGACATATTAGTTGCTCAATAAGTAGTGGCAATCACAAAATTATTGATGGTGGTATTGATGATGGTGATGAAGGGACATCAAAAGCATGTGAAAAAGTAGAACCAAAATGATGCTCTCCTCTTATCCGAGGGTCAGGTACAGGAAACCCTAAATATAAGCATGTTCAATAAACTTAATTATGAACTTCCAGAATTAAGTTGAGAAAATTAAATTTACATAAACTGCAGCATCAAAAGAACTTAGAAGAGTATGATCACGTATTCGGTAGTGACACTTCCTGACAAATTATGACACCATAGACAAGATGTACTTTTCGCACCTATCTCCTGCCTCAACTTAATGAATGAATTGATTGATTTCTAATGTATTGGTGACTCACTTTTTGCCAGGTATTTGCTAGATGCTCCTGTTTTTGCCTTGTTATGCCAAAAGTTCTAGACACTATTAATGAAAAGTCAAGGTAAGCCCAGCCATAAAAGAAATGTTTATGGCATAGAGGTGGGCATATGGAAAGGGAAAAAATTAACGGTGAGGGAGAGACTGTATTTTGGTAAATGCTATAAACTGATGAACTGGAACAAAGATTAAAAAGGAACAACTACTGTTCCCAGAGAACTCTTATGAAAATCTTAACCACCAGCATACATACAGCACTAGGAACATGTGTGTCTACTTAAAAAGATTCTCCAGAAACAAGTGGTAACTTCGACCTATCCAGGGTCAAACTTGGTATTATAGCATTTCCCTGTAAAAAAAGGAATCAGAGTAGAAAGCTTTTGATGTTGACGTCTACTGGGAAACTGTTCCACTGCTATGGCTCCCATTCAATTCCATCCTCATAAAAAGAACAGAGAAGAGAAAAAAAAGAACAGAGAAGAAAAACAGCCACATTGTTGCATAAATTAGAGACAAGAAAAATTAGGTATGGTTTTTGCTGAGCGGGTAAAAAGGAAGATAATTCTTGTAAGAGGCAAGGATTTGTTCCTCTCAAATGAAATTGCACAGTTTAAGAAAGAAGGTGCAACTACAAATTACCTACCACTCCATGAGAGGAAACATGAAGGCCGCCAATAATTCAGATCTATTAAATTTAAAGCTACTTAGTCTCTCTCTTACGTGGTCACAATGGCAACAGATTGTCTGCAATGTGGTTTATCCGGCATGTGAGGCATGGTATACCCATGATCATGCATATGCACGTGGGTACAAAATTTTTAGCCAACAGCTGATGGAAAAACATTTGTCGGCAGTGTTTTGAAAATTCTATCTTGGATGACATGCCTGATGGACTTTTGACACTCTTGTCTACAAATGTAGATCTGGCAGGCTTAGTGACAAGAGTATGGGTGAATATTTGATTTGGGTTTAGTGTAACCATGTAAGCATATGTCCATTTGTCTCCTTCAGTACTGGTGACATATCCTACTCAACAGATGGGGCGGGGTGTGGGGCTGAGAACCAAAGAATGATCATGACTCACATTGTCTGTCCCACAATCACATCTTTGAAAAAGTTTTAACACTCGCTGATCAGAGCATTTTGATGCTTTGCATTTGGTTGAAGGCTCTTTGGTTTTGAAGTAGGCTGTCAATTCTCAATTTCTTGAACACAGGAGTATATAAGGAAGGGAATTTGGACCCTCGGCGTTCTTGCCTGAAACCATCAGATTAGGTAATATTAAATTTGACTTAGTACATTTACAAATTCCCGACGGAGAATTTATATGACTTAGAAGTGACTTAAAAGTTTCCCAGATCAAGGTTGAAATGGGGGAGCTTTTCAATGACTAGGTTTGATGAGTGAATGAGTGCACGCACACACGCACACACACACACACACACACGCGTGCGTGCACACTCACAAAGTCACTCAATGTCAACCCTAGACTGATCAGTTCTCTCCAGTACAGGCTCTCTGTCAGAAAGAAAAAAAAAAGAAGGGGAAAGGGAGGGAGGGAGGCGGAAGGGAAAGATGAAAGAAGAGGTTTGCACATGAAAACGTAAACTTCCAAAGTAGATAAAATTCCTGAAAAATTAAGTACAAATCAAACCAAATTTTCGGAAATCACTTCATATTTCTCCACAGATTTACAGCATTATTCAGAAATGCTTTATTGGGTTTCTAATTAGTTTTAAATGTCTAAAAGCTCTTATTACATGAACTTTTATTTTAATTTTTTGTGAATGCTCCACATAAACTATATTTCAAAGGTGGTGCAGCATGGTGGTTAAGACAGATCTGTGTTAGAATTCTGGCTCTGTCCATACTCTGTATAATTTACAAAAGTTATCTAACTGCTCATCAGTAAAGAAGGCATCGTCATACTCAGCCCTTCTAGACTCAGTGAGGACAAAGTAAACTCCTGCATGTAAATGCTCAGTACAGCACCTTGTCCAGAATAACATTTGAGAAATGTTAACTGCCTGCTAAACTCCAGCTCTCAACCTTGCTACATATTAGAACCTGGGTAGCTTTTACAAATACCGATACTCACGTCCCTTCCCATTCCAATGGAATCGGAATCTCTTGGGGTGGGGCATAGGCACCTACATTTTTAATGCTCTCTTGGTTATTGTCACGTGCTATCAGGATTAAAATGCATTTAAAGCATTTGGTAAGCAAGGGCTTGTGTCTATTTTGTTCGCCACTGCATACCCAGGACCTACCCCAGTTCTGAGTATATGGAAGGCACTCAATACATATGTTGAAAGAATAAATAAAACAAGGTCTAGGGCTTCCCTGGTGGCGCAGTGGTGGAGAGTCCGCCTGCCGATGCAGGGGACACGGGTTCGTGCCCCGGTCCGGGAAGATCCCACATGCTGTGGAGCGGCTGGGCCCGTGAGCCATGGCTGCTGAGCCTGCGCGCCCGGAGCCTGTGCTCCGCAACGGGAGAGGCCACAACAGTGAGAGGCCCGTGTACTGCAAAAAAAAAAAAAAAAACAAGGTCTATCTGCTCAACATATTCCAAGGTAAATTAACAACACTTGGAGTATTTATGAGCCAAGAAAAATCCAGTGTCTGGACAGAAAGTTGAGTACCCCAAAGCTTCCATATCTAATTTCCAAGCAACAAAAAGATGTGCCTTTGCAGTCATCTTTGTATTATTTTGGGTAAGATACGAAGTAGATAATTCTCTTTAATCAGTAAAGCAACTAAGAACAGTTTGTGCAACAACTTCTAAAAACTTTACACTAGAGGAGTGGTGCTCAACTTTTTTTGTCTTTAAAACATACTTATGAACACAAGACTCTTTGTCCACATTCAAGATGGAATTAAAAGCTTCAAAGCAACAACAAATAAGCCAGAAACAATTATAATATAATCATTATTATGACTGAAAAGTGTCTCACAGATTTATAAAAATTCACTTGGTTATCCAATCATTTATTCAGTCTTATAGCAGAGTGTCACTGTTCTAGAAGAATTCTTGATTGCCTGTAATTTCCTCTCTTATAAACTCATGAGACAAAGTTCTCACACATTCCCATAAGCAAAGTTCTCACACATTCCCATAAGCACTTTTCAATGCCATTTTTACCTCTTACTAATAGCGAATTGTATTCCCTGCTATATGTATCCCTGCTATACATGCTGTTCAAGGTTACGTCTGATAGATACCTTCAAGACAGTAAGTAAACTCAGTTGTAGCAAAAGCAAATATTATTCACTGGTTGCATTAGTTTGCTGTACCTATAATAATGCTATGTAAAAAATACATTCCCCAAACTAAGCATTTTACAATAACAAGCACTTCTTCTCTTGCTCTGGGATCGCAGGGCAGCTACAGTTTGACTAATCTAGGCAGGGTTCAGTTGAGCAGTTCTACTTCATGTTCCAGGTCAGCTAGGCATGGCTTCAGGCTGTGAGTTGCAGAACTATTCTACATGTCATATTGTGGCACCCAGGTAAAAGGGACATGTTTTCTTGTAACAGATGACCAGAATGCAAGAGGAGCAAGCCCGGGCTTCCCTGGTGGCGCAGTGGTTGAGAGTCCGCCTGCCGATGCAGGGAACACGGGTTCGTGCCCCGGTCCGGGAAGATCCCACATGCCGTGGAGCGGCTGGGCCCGTGAGCCATGGCCGCTGAGCCTGCGCGTCCGGAGCCTGTGCTCCGCAACGGGAGAGGCCACAACAGTGATAGGCCCGCGTACCGCAAAAAAAAAAAGAGGAGCAAGCCCAACCACACAAGCACATTTCAAGCATCTGTTTATGTCACATATGACTACATCTCAATGGTCAGAACAAGTCATATGGTCAATCCCAAAAATCAAAGCGAAAGGGAAGAAGTATCCCCCCTCCGTTATGAAACCACGGCAAGAATATGGATGTATACTTCTGTTAGTGAGAAATAAAGAATTCAATCTACCACACTAAGAAAAATGTAGGGGCACATAGGTTGAGAATCCCTGCTGTAAGAGACTGGAGACTATGCCAAAAAACATTATTCACCATACTTGGACTGGGTAGGTGGATACCTTCCAGATTGGTTTTTCCTAAAACATCAAAAGGACTCTCTGCCTACTGGAAATTAAATTTTCACTAGTAGAATCTCGTGTTGGTTAAACAACCAAGATTAGAGAATCAGTTCTGGAAGACTCCAATAAAACTTAGAATATATGCTGGGAGGCAGAATAATGGAATGTGTGCCCAGAACCAGGCTAGGTTTGAATCTTGGCTCCAACACTTACAGGTAAGTTGCTTAAATTTCTGAATCCTCCTGGCTTTTGTTTGCTAGGTTGTTTCGGTTGTTGTCGTTTTGTTTCATTTACCTCTATAAATTGGAAATAGTACTTATCTCCTGGAATGGTAGTGAGGATCAAACGAGCGAATGTAAGGACAACACCTGTGACCTGATTGGTGCTCAATTTATGTTAGTCTCCTTTCACCACTGGCACTGGGACCCACTCACGGGATTGGCTGTTTCTTTTCTTAATAGCAGAAGAGAGGGAAGAGAGATGGTGATTATACATCCCGAATTTTCTGGCACAGTCCTCCTCTTACTAAGCGTGCCTATCACACAAGGTGTTCTTATTTAGAAAACACCATCATTCTTAGATGGATGACCTGGCAATTTCGTATGAGAAAGAAGATATTCATCACCATCTCCCCGAAACCCCTCTCATCTAACTCTAATACATACTTTATTATATATCCTTTACTCTGTAAAGGTTCCCCTGATGCTACTCTGTTCCCAGCTGGGCCGGGTACCCCTCCTACGTGCTCATAGCATGCCGTAATTCTCCATCTCGACATTTGTCATGCCATATTTCAATTGTGCATTTATGTAGCTCTCCCCTATGTTCTAAACTCCTGCCTGTCTTGTTCATTGTGCTTTGTAGCATATAGAAGACACTAATATACATCTATTATTGTTGCCTGGCCTACATCCAATCGTTCTTGTGATCTCTCCTTAGTGATGTAATTTTTACCCTTGGATTTAGCCTTGACTGAGAGTCCACCCATAGACCTTTCACTAAAATAAAACAACAAATTCCCTTTTTCGCTTAAAACAGTTTGAACTAGGTTTGGAACTTTCGAAGGAAACAATTCCAACGTATAGAAATACTGGTTCCTGGCAATGGGGTATTGCCAGTTATGGACCTAAAATCTAGAATTTGGGGAGGTCATGAGGGGTGGACTCTTTCTCTTCTGCCCCCAAGTGGGAATTAAGACTGAGTCCGTTAATCTGAGGGCCAGGGACATGGGCAGGTCACTGGCCCTGTTGCTCTGAGAAGCCTGGAACAACAGACCAAGAGGACAGGGGCTTGAAGGACACCAAAAAGCCAGGAAGTGGGAAATGCAGAGGACACTGAAAACTAACTTCCCCAGTCCCATCATTTGGTGTAGGAATCAACGTGCCCTTCCCACGGGACACAACACAGTGTACTGATGATGATGAGAGAAGAGGATCAACTCCTTCTGCTTCAGGAAGAAGCTGATGTGTGTTTGTAGGAGTGTATGGAACTAATTAGGACCGTGACATTCCCGGTGTAGTCTGGTCACAGGGCTGCCTGTGCGCCTTTGTTGTTGGCGTGATACAGCTGCTCTGGCGTGTTTGCTCAGAAAGTAAGATCAGACACCTAATCCTCTTCCACAAGCCATTACACGTTAGAAATGCCTAATTCTCCCCAGGCAGCCCAGAATCTTCAGACTTGTCATGTTTTTTTTCCATTCACATCAGCGGGGATTTTTTTCTCTCCCCCTTCCATTTCCACAGCATCGTAAAACTCCACGTGGTTAAGGGATTTCAAACAGCAGCGACATATTGCATGACTTATTAAGTAATTTGATAGTCTTAACCTCATTTTACATTCAAAGTAATGGGGTGAGCACAAAGAAAATGACCCTTCCTGGATCCCCTTATGGCTATGTGGTCGCTGACAACTTTCCAGGGAACACCTGGGACAGAATGGCTGCTGCACATTGGTTAGAGCCAGAATTTGTGACAGAGACAAGGATCTGAGCACTGGGGCTTTGCACATATAAAGCACACTCTTGACAAATATAAAAATACATTCCTTTCCAATTTCTTTCTGTATATAGGCAGAGGGGGGAGCAAAGCAGGGGAAGAATTAAGTCCCTGAAATCAACAACCGCTGATTTCTGATCAGGGCCAAATCCAGGAGCGCTATGGATTTCAAATCGTGTTCTTCAACCTCTCTTCTCTCAATTGTGGGTCTAGCAAGAGTCCACTGGGGCTCCATGAAGATTAACTGATTATTTCTTACCACCAGCAGTATTTCGTTTGAGGGTAATAATAACTCCTTCTTTCTCTTTTCTCATTTTTTAATGAACTAAGATTTTAGGGAAATAATTAGGTGAGGGTTTCAGCAAATTGCTATTCTTTTTTAACATGAGTTGTGTTATATGGGATTAAATATTCTCTCAGAGAATTCTGTAGTTTTTAAAAGTCTGATTGTGGCTCCATCAAGGTATTTTCTCAGTCCTATGACTTCTGAGTTCAGGGTGGTCCTTATGACGTAGAACAAATTCTGCCTAAAAGGTGTGGCCTCTGTCTATTCACTTCATTACTGGCTTTCATCTTACCCCTTTACTTCCCACATTCCTCCTAAAACCACAAAAACTCTACTAAGTGAAACTCAAAATATGTCCAAATATAAATAAACAAGTATTTACTTCTCTATTCTAAGCCAGGTCTCACGATGGTCAGTGACAGAAACTGAAGTCAAATTAGCTGAGACAAAAGCAGAACATCTTGGCTAGTTCAGGTATTCACAGGCTGGGCAACCAGGAAGCCAGGCTGAGGGCTGAGCAAACAACTGGTAAACAGGCACAGAGATGCCGTAGACTGGGTGGCTGAAACATTTATTCTCTCATGGCTCTGGAGGCTGGAAGTCCAAGATCAGGGTGCTAGCATGATTGGGTTCTGGTAAGAAATATCTTCCTGGCTTGCAGATGGCCACTTTCTCACTGTATATTCATGTCGCTCTCCTGGTATGTGCACTTGGAGAGAGGAAGATATCTCTCTTCTCCTCCTCTCCTTATAAGGGCACTAATCCCACGATGAGGACTCCATCGTTATACCCTCATCTAAACCTAATCTCCCAAAGGTCCCACCCCGAATACTATCACGCTGGGAGTCAGGGCTTCAAATATGACTTTTGGGGGACACAAACATTAAGTCCATAACTCTTGGTCTCTCCTTCTCTCTCTCGGTCTCTCTTTCCTTCTCTCTCTCTCTCTCTCTCTCTCTCACACACACACACACACACACACACACACACACACACACACACATGAACACACACATTTCTGCTAATATCTATCTTTCAGTCTCATTTTCTCCTACTCCAGCTTGGCAAGAGACCTAAATGCTGAATCCTCCAAAGTCTCCTATCTCCATTCCCAGACTAGAAATACTAGTTACTCTCCCTGGTCCAGTGTTCAAAACCCCTGGAGAAAGGCATTGTTTGGTCCACCTTGGCTCTGACAACGTCCCTGGAAAAAGCAACAGTAGGCAATAAGTGGATCTGTAAGAAGATAGAACCGCTCATTCAACCAAAGGGGTTAGACAGAGGAAGGAGTGTCCATAAGAGGCCATGTGTGTAGGCTTTACAACTGATGTTCATAACCACTAGTTAGAGATTCTGGAGCAATCTGACAATTGTGTTCATTTAAAATAGGATACTAAATATATCTATCATATAATAATCATGGTATAAAAAATGTAAGCTTGGTGTATACTTGATTAGGGCAGAAACTTCACCTTATTCATGGTTTTATCTGAGCCCAGTGCTTAGCACAACACAGATGCTCAACAAATCCCTGTTAACTGAGACTGTACATTTACTTATGAATGAAACTATGCTTTATACATAACGTGATAACACTTGTTAACAGAAACTATATACACCAAATACTAAAGGCAATCATCTCTCAACGCGAGATTGCAGAACTTTTTAATTTTTTCCTCAATATATTTTTCTGAATTTTAAAATATTCTACCGTAAACCGGTGTTACTTTTAAAATCAGAAAAGCAATGTTACTTTTAAAGAAGCTTCATGAGAAAACGAGTACTTTGTGTTTTGATGGAAAGAAAAATCGGGCTGTGGTCAAGTTCCCTTGACAGCAATCAGCAGTTTTTCCCTGAGAGGCCCTGGGGATGGTGAAGTGCAGTGTCACCTCCTCCAGCCTAAATCAGGCCACCTGGGGCAGGTGGGGGGAGTGGGCAGGGGCTCCTGGGAAGAAAGAGCTTGTTCAAAGCTGTTCTCCCCTAATGTGAAGAGAACAGAGGCAGGACTGGGGCTCCCAGGCCCACTGTCGGGGAACACCTCCCAACCCAGCGTCTCAGGGCTATCTCCAGCTCCTCCAGTGGCCGCAACCAAGAAAGAGAGGAACTGAAAGGCCTAAGGAAGAACTGATGTGAAGCTGCCGACCTAACCTGTATGAAAAGAAGTCAGCTTGTTCTCCCCCAAAGAACTAGTGGCGATCGCCTAGTGCATGCCTCATTTTCCAGGAAGAAACTGAAGGGCAGAGGGGTGAAGTGACTTTTGGAATGTTATCTAAACCATCTGAACCTTCTTTCTTTAACCGTCTGGAACCGAAAAAGATTGGCCTTAGCGTACCCCACTTAAGGTTCATCTCAGCATCCTAAAGAGACACAAGTCCAAAGGCCTTGAAGAATGATGGTGATCTTGTGTGGTAGAGAGCAAAGGGGGAGGGGTATTCCACTGGCAGAGCGCCTGGACAGTTGCCCTAAAAAGCTCTTTCACATCTCCCTCCTCGAAGCCCTGTGCCTGACTGCTTTTGTTGCAGTTGCCCACCTAAAACTCCCACCCCAGCTGGCTTTCCTCCACCCTGGCTAGCTTTTCCTCCAGCTCTGAAATATTTTCCCCAGGGATCTGCATGCTTCTTTGTGCAACTCAACTCAACGTGGCCTCTTCTGACCCTCCCTCCCCTTCCCACCCATCAGCACAACAAAGGGCCAGCTGCTGACCAGGCGATCAGCACAAAACAAAACCCAAAAAAGGATTTTAAGCATGCATAATTCATTGGGTTTTTCTTTTATCTTTCACACATGTAAGAGGTGCTAACGATACCTACTTCACCGAGTATTTCTCACAGACAAATAAACAAGGTAACCTAAGTGAAGCGCATGGCACACTGTGGATGCACAATAATGGTGCCTTCCTTCCTTCTTCTCTAGACACAGGACGCTTGGCCAGTCAGTTCAACTACAGAAAAACAGCTGAACGTTGGCGGCCCTCTGAGCGCTTCTATTTCCCTTAGGGAGCGGCCCTAGACAAAACGGCCACTTCATTTTAGCACTCTTATATCCAAACACCTCGCAGCTCCCTCTGTATCTGTTTATTTTCTCCCTGGCCCCTTCCCATCTTCCCAGTCTTTTGTCCTAATTTTCTTAAGGTCTCTGTAGAATGGCGGGCAAGTAGGACTGATGAGAAGCACTGCCCCTGTCCTCCACCCAGCTTCCCCATCATAAACTCTCAAAGACCCATATACTTCCTCATACTACTCACCACAATTACAAACCACTATTTATATACTTGTCTCCTCTGATGGGGTACACACTCCAGGACAGGAATCCCAGTGTCTTACGATTTGTTGTATCCCATGATGATGTCCTATCATGATGTGATACCACAGTATCTGGCAAAGAAAAGAAAGGAGGGAAGGGAGGGAGGGAGGAACTGAGGAAGGGAGGAAGGAAGTTGGGTACATGCACAGTGATCTCAAGAAAAGACCTTTCCACCCAAAGAAATTTGAACTCATGTTGTTTATGCCCTGTTCCTGACCTTCTAAGACACTTCCCAGCCAATACAAGGACCAGTGACACCAGCCTACCACATCTATTCCACCTCCCCGCCTTGTTATCCATCCAACCCCTTCTGCCATTTTGTTTCTGGTGCTGCACAGCTATCTCTATAGATGCATGTGTGCCAGGGGGAGGGGCGCATTGTAGCAAAAGAATTTAGAATCAGCTCGAAGCATCCTGTATTTGAGTCCTTTGCTGCTCTGCCTGTCGCTTAGCCATCCTCTCTCACAGCTCTGCCTTCCTCTGGGACCCCTCCGTTTCAGAATCCTTACCCACTTTCCACCCCCAACTTTCCACCTCTTTCTTTATGCAGAGGAATTCATCCCTCCCCCATCTCTGTGGTCTAAATGCTTACTGGGGAGGAGCAGACAGTTTACACATCCAGGAGCATGCCACAGCTTTGAACCACAGCCTGCAAGGGCTTAACACAATTGTTAACCAACAGTTTTCCTTCTCCCCACTGTCTCTGAGGAGACCCAGAACGTGTCTGTAAAGCGTCCAGCCCCAGTAACAGTTACTCATCTCTTCTTCTCTCACCCAGCTCTTACCCTTCCTTTAAGGATATTTATTGTGTAACCTATAATGGAAAATCATCTAAAATAGAATAGATATATATACACACATAGATATAGAACTGAATCACTTTATTGTGTACCTGAAATTAACACAACATTGTAGATCGACTATATTTCAATAAGAAAAAGAAAAAAAGGATATTTATTGTGCGAATATCTTTCTCTCTCATGAAAGTCAGACTTTTATTAAAATTTTCTATTACATATACACAAATATGGTTTTCTATAAATGCACTGATGTGATCATACTAGAGTCGTTTCTAGTACAGTGTTTTCAATTTTTCTTTCTCTCTATATGCTTGGTTTTCTCTTTTTCCCTCCTTCTCTCATCGTTATCCATGTTAATTACCTAGGATATTTCTCTTTCTCCATTTCTCTTCATGTTCATACAATTATATGTAAATATCTCTCTCTATATAAACATGTGGCAGGAATGCATTTTTGTTTTATAAGGATAAGATCATATTTTACAAACTTTTCTGAACCTTCCTTTTCTCATGCGACAGTAACTCACGGAAATCCCTTCCAAGCACCTGATATGGGTCTAATTCTTTTTTGCTTAATGGAAACATTATATTACATGGGATGAATGTTCCATAATTTATTCACCATTGCCCTATTGACACACATTCATTTTCTTCCAGCTTTTACCCAGTTTCACGCTGTTAGAAATATCCTTGAGCATATATTCTTAAATCCTGGTGCTTTTCTTTGAACAGTCTCAGAAGTAAGATTTGCTAGATCAAGCGATATATGTATCTTTAATTTTTAATAGCTATTTCTAGTTTATTTTCAAAACAAACCTATAACAATTCACATTTCCATGAGCAAAGTATAAGAATATTCTTTTCCCCACATGCCTGTTAGGAGTGGATGTCACTCATAAAGTTCTGACATTCTGTTAGGTGTAAGGCTATCTAGGACCTTGTTGCTTTAATTTGCATTTCCTCAGGTTCTAGTGAGTTTGAGCATCTTCATTCTTTCACGAATTGCCTCTGAATATCCTTTGTCCATTTTTCCATGGAGTGTTTATCTCCTTGTCAATCTGTAAGAGTTCTTTTTGTGTTACCCCTTTGTTCATCCTTTACATTACGTGTAGTTTTCCAAAGCTGTTTTTTATTTATCGACTTTGTTTATAGTAGCTGTTTCCATGCAAAAGCATTTTTCTTTTTCACTTTTATATAGTTTTTCTTTTTTTATAACTTCAGAATGCTCAGTCTTGTTTAAAATCTTCTCATGTCCAAAATGTGCATGTTGGTTATCTCTTAGCTTTTCTTGCAGGTACTTTTTTTTTTTTTTTTTTTTTTGCGGTACGCGGGCCTCTCACGGTTGTGGCCTCTCCCGTTGCGGAGCACAGGCTCAGGACGCGCAGGCTCAGCGGCCATGGCTCACAGGCCCAGCCGCTCCGCGGCACGTGGGATCCTCCCAGACCGGGGCACGAACCCGTGTCCCCTGCAATGGGCAGGCGGACTCTCAACCACTGCGCCACCAGGGAAGCCTTGTGATTTACTATTGATTAAGACCCAGACTCTATGACTTTTCATGTTAACGTGCAGGTTTTTCTCCAATAGAGGTGCAAATTACTTCTGTCCAAGACAGAAAATAAGTCAGTTTTATTTCCCTATAGGACATTAACCACTCTTGTCTCTAACTTAGTAAGCTTGTTCCAGCCTGCCTTTCTCAACTAATTGTTTAAATCTCTGTTCTCCAAATGCTTTTTGAACCAGTTTTACCATCCTGCTGGCTCCCTCATTCATACGTTACATAAATCTTTGACTTGTGTTCAATTTATAGTCATATGAGTGTCATGTTTTAACTTTTTATGCTTTGAAACTGGAATGTATTTTTGTATAGGATGTGAGAGAGATTTAATTTTCTTTTCCTCTACATGAATGATCGTTGTACCAGCTCTAAATAATCTATCCTTCTCTCTAAATAGCAATACTTCACTTTTCCACGCCTCGAATAAAACTTGCTGTAGAATAGGCATGCAATAAACATACTTTAGATGAGTATGGCATATTTTTATATGTACTCAGTTCTACCTCTTGATTCTCTATTCAGCTCTTCTGCACTATTAGTCTATTCCTTTGCCAAGACCATTGATTTACTTACTGTGGCGTTATAGTATGAGCTGATGTTTGAGAAGACAGCACCTTTTGGTTAGTTTTCTTTTTCAAAATTTCTCCTCTATTCATGAGTATTTATCCTTTCATACAAACTTTAAGTTCACTTTATCCAACTCTAAAAATAAAATCCCTTTTGGAATTTTACTGAGCATTGTAGATTTATCTATTAAATTTGATAAAATTTATATTTGTTATTTAAGTCCCTTCTGTCTTAGAACATGGTATATCTTTCCATTTGTTCAATGCTTGCTTTACGTCTTTCAATAACAATTTTATGATTTTCTTTATATAGGTCTTTTATTTTGTTATTCTGATTACTAAGCACTTTTTAGATATTGCTGCTCTGTCAAACATGGGACATTTTTCCAAATTTCCATTTTGGGGTGATTTTTGCTAGAACAGAAAAAGACCTTTGATTTTTACATCTTTATCTTGTATACAAATGCCTTAAGAAATTCTCATTATTTTTAATAGTTCATCTGATTTCACATTGGTTTGATCTTTCTCTGGCCCCAGAGTGCTTTCAGAGTAGAAACAAACCAAGAGTCCACATGATTTCTTTTCTATATATAAGCACTTATATCACCTGACAACCTATCCTTTAACACACTCAATATTTTCTTTTTCTTAGTGCTCTAAAACTTGCTGTAAATGTACTTATTTTTGTCTATTGAAGGGGTGCAGAATATGCCACCCCAATGTATTTTACTTTGGTGTGTGGATTATTTTGAGCTTAAAGGTAATCAAGACCAAGGAGACTCAGGAAAACCTTTTACCTCTCCCTTAACTGCCTAAAAATTTAGACCGGGGGCCTGGCCCAGAAAGAGGGTTATTACCAGAGATAACATTTTTATCTGAAAGACCTATCTACATGGCAGGGGAAACATCTGCTCTTCTTATCATCATGTGAATGACCCTCCTCCCCTCTGAAGCCCCAGATCCCATCCTATTCCTTAGCTCAGGACAGCATATAAGCCCCAACTGCCCGACTTGCCTTTGAGTCTCATTGTCTTTGTGGTGCTCCTGTACGTACAAAATTAGATGTTTTTCTCCTGTTAATCTGCTTTACGTCATTTCTATTGTAGGACCAGGCAAAGAACCTAGAAGGGAAGAAGGGAAAACTCTTCCTCCCCTACACTGTTTAAGTTGTACCCAAGAGAAAAGAAAGAGCCCTACAGAAATGCCATCTACAAGGAGACTGTGTAAATGCAAAAAGCCCCTGGAGATACGCTAGGTCTGGAAAAAAATATAATCCGAAAGAGGTAATGGAAAAATGAGAAAATGGAAATATACAATTAGGATCATAGTTAGGGGAAAGTGCTGTAGATCAGGACTGAGATGACATAGCATTGAAAAGGACTGGTAACAAAGTAAGAGGACAGAGGGTCTGGGAGCAGGTTAAGATGGGGAACCAACAATAGGTCAGGGAAAGTTTTCTCAGGACTAAGCTGTGGTCCTGGCAAGCCTTAGGCATGCCCAAGGCCTAAGTCTATCTGGTACTGATGATGCTGTCGGAAACCTGTGCAAAATCAAGGATCCAGTGAGTCTTGGAAGCATTGTGCACATTTTAATTAATTAATTAATTAATTAATTTTATTTTTGGCTACGTTGGGTCTTCATTTCTCTAATTGCAGCAAGCAGGGGCTACTCTTTGTTGCAGCGCACGGGCTTCTCATTGTGGTGGCTTCTCTTGTTGTGGAGCATAGGCATGTGGGCTCAGTAGTTGTGGCTTGTGGGCTCTAGAGCGCAGGCTCAGTAGTTGTGGTGCACGGGCTTAGTTGCTCTGCGGCATGTGGGATCTTCCCGGACCAGGGCTCGAACCCATGTCCCCTGCATTAGCAGGCAGATTCTTAACCCCTGAGCCACGAGGGAAGTCCCTGTGCACATGTTTAAAAGGAAAACTGACTTTATGTAGTCTTTAGTACCTTTTGCTTTATAATGTTCCTGGCTGTTAATTCTATATGTTTTTTGGTAGTTCTTTTTCCTTCTGGCTTTTAAAATAAAGTAAAAAGGGAAACGTGGTTATCATCTTTTTTATGAGTAAAATATTGGTACTTGGTTTTATGTAATTTAATCATAGCATTATTGTCTATAAAATCAATCACTTTCTGAATTTGAAATAAATTGTCTTTCTTTTTTTTTTTTTTTTTTGGTACGCGGGCCTCTCACTGTTGTGGCCTCTCCCGTTTGCAGAGCACAGGCTCAGCGGCATGGCTCACAGGCCCAGCCGCTCTGCGGCGCATGGGATATTCCCGGACCGGGTCACAAACCCGCATCCCCTGCATTGGCAGGCGGACTCTCAACTACTGCGCCACCAGGGAAGCCCAATAAATTGTCTTTTACATAGGAAAAAGATCTACCAAGCGCACATATGTTTTTCAAATCCATTTGTTCTTCATGTCAGCAATGTTAAAAGAGGCATTTCCAGCTAGCCCATACTTGTTCTAAATGTCACGAGTGACAGGTTTTTATTTTAGAGGAAATATCTTCATTTGCCATCATCTGAGTCAATATTGTTGCAAGGGCCATTTGATCAGACTAATGAAACACTGAACTCCTTCAGCCTGGGTAAATAGAAGACCAGTGAAATGCTCTGATATCATTTTTCATGGGGCCAAGAAAAAGGAATTCTGCAGACAGGACAGCTATATTCTTTTTATACTTTAAAAAAGAACACACAAAGGGAACAGGACACTACTTTCACTAGAAATCTAGGCTTAAACCTGGGGTTATCTGACCTTACTTCCCATCAGGTCCACCGCTTCACTCCAAAAGACAGCCACGTCTTCTTGTGTTGTCATAAGGGGCAGACACTGCCCACAAAGCCCGGAGTCTCTGCCGTATTGCTCTACACACCCCTTATCATTCTCTTATCCTTAATTTACCAACCTACCTATTGGGAGAGAGAGTTTTCTGTTCTGGCTACCATGTACCTGGGCTACTCCACCAGCAAGTGACTTTCAAACTTTTCTGAAAGGGGCCCACAAAAACAATATTTTCACCACACAACCCAGGAACTAGACAAACACAAAATGACTGAAATAAAAATTTTAAGAGACAATGTGATGTACTCTAATATTTTCTCTTCTGTTTTATCCTATTCCTGTTTTTTTTTTTTTCTTTAATGCTGGCCAAGACCCACGCAATCAGAATTTCAGAATTCAATAATGGGCCACAGACCTCAGGTTGAAGAAAACTGCCTTCATCTGTGCATGAGGAATAACATGGGAGGGAGAAAGATATTCTGAGGGTGAACATCTGGTCATAAGAAAAGAGGTACGGAGCTAGAGGGGATTAAGGGCCACTGAGAACCTGTTCACTGCAGCCGGATCTGTGACAGAGTAAACAACATTCCACCATGGCATTCACAGATTTCTAAATAGAGTAGGAGGGTGACCCCCAACTTGAAGAATCACTGAATTATAGTAACACCCAGCTTAGATCTACCCTTCTCTCAAGATCTAAAGTCCCAGGTGGGAAAGTCACTCACTCACTAATTCATTCATCCATTATGTAGTCATTGAAAAAAATATATATTAATTGAGCACCTACTGTAAGCCAGAAAAATAGAAGCTAACAGGTTCTATCACTCTCACATGATACACCATATCCTGTCCTCTGTATAGTAAGGGCCCATAAGTATCCCTGAACCCTATCATCTACCAGGAACTGATCTACACGGTGGGGATGTTGTGGCGAAGAGGATGACGTGCTCCTTAAAATCATTCATATTTTCTTGGCCCAGTGTTTTTCAACTAGACTTTGATTTTGCCCTCCAGGGGACATCTGGCACTATCTAGAGACATTTTTCGTTGGTGTGACTGGGGCTCGTTACCAGCATCTAGCGGATAGAGGTCTGGGATGCTGCTAAACATCTTCCAGTGCACAGGCTGAGCCCCTACAAACAAATATCCGGCCCAAAATGTCGATAGTGCTTGAAAAACCCTGTTTTCCCTTTTCCTTTACGATCAGTGTAATATATTGTAATATAATGAGATGAAGTTTCCAGTAAAATCAGTGGCCGAACAGCATTTCTTCCTTGGGATGCTAAGTGGCATAGAACAGGTTATAAATAAATCAAAAAACTTAAAGCAGTTGGAAGTGATGGGGAGTAAAGCAAAAATTAACCTGTGAGCAGAGGACTGTGACCAATGGTGCGAGGTTATCATTATGCATAGGTGTAGTCTGCAGCTAGAGGAAGAGAAGGGTGGAATGTGCAAACCTAAATTAGACAATCCAGGCTTGTCTCCTACTCTGGCCTTCTTAAACCCCATCTACAATCATATCCACAATCTGATCTCAGTAACCAAAAGATTCAACTCCTACTGGGGAGTGGAAATCTTGCTACATTCACATTTTTCAGGAAGCAACTGACTTCTTAAACAAAAACATTGAACTTTAAAAACAAGTCAAAGAAAAAGAGTTCATGGAGACAAAGTAGCATTTCAAGCCAATAAAAGCAAGACACCAACGTTTCTAATGCCCGATTTAGGAGGTAAAAAATTATCATTAAGTGATAATAAAGAGCAATAGGTCTAGATCAGGACTGTGTAAATAGCTAAACTTTATTTTTCTCAAGTTATCCAGATTCTGGGGTAAAATAAAGAAATCCAATTGCTTATGACTGAATTGTCCACAGGAAAAGGAACTCTCTTTTCAAGAGTGACCTGCAAAATCATTCTGAAATAACTCTCCTGATCAATCTTTCCAGGAAACCAGATTCTCAGTTTCATTTTTTTTAATTGTCACTTCTGACTTTTAGATATGGCGTTTTGTCTTTGTTTTTTAAGCCTTTGGTTCTAAGGAGTATTCTTGTTCTTTTAAAAACAGGGGGCTAACGC
This sequence comes from Phocoena sinus, assembly GCF_008692025.1. Taxonomy (NCBI): domain Eukaryota; kingdom Metazoa; phylum Chordata; class Mammalia; order Artiodactyla; family Phocoenidae; genus Phocoena; species Phocoena sinus. The sequence continues at coordinate 92,328,129 of NC_045767.1, forward strand.
ACTGAATGTGAGTTTAGAGATATTCTCAGAAGTACCCCTTTCACCCTCAAATTCTACAATTCTCGAGTAGAAAATGGCGCTTTTAATAGAGCAAAAATTTTGACAGCTCTCTTTTCCCTTGTATTTCTTCCTGTTTGAACAACATCTGCCTTACCCCTGATTGGCCCAACTTTTCAAATGCCTATGTGCTTGTTGAATACATCAAACTCTCCCTTAATTCCCACAATTTGGAAAGGCATGCATTATATTTAAACCCTGAGTACATTACTTGGCACCAGAAACACATAATGCAGTATTTGGAATATGAGGTCTGTTTATAACATTGCTTCTCTGAGGACAAGTTAGAAGATTAGTGACAATTACTATTCCTCATTCGCCTTCAGGGTCTCTGACAAAAGAGCATAGAACAGGAAGCAATTACAAAGAGCAGGCAGAATGTCAGCAAAGAGGCATAATGTGGCACCTTCCAGAATCACCAAGGAGAAGGATTAAGGAAAACCATCCAAAGTAATTACCCCAGAGACCACTGGGGACAAGGCAAATCTGCAAATTTTCAAGATGCATCCTAATGTCCCTGAACCCAGGAAGACTAAAGGAATGTTTGAGGGAACGATCTGATAGAATAAAGAACACAGTGCAGAAAGCCGGCAATTAAATGTGCACCTGTAAATTCACTCTACCTGTGTTGCTGTCTTACTCACTTCTTTTCTAATCTGCATGTCCTCTCTCTCTCCCTCCCCCCTCTCTCCATGTATCCACATGTATGTTTGTATGAGTACACAAAAAGCTTCTTTATAAATTTTTAAATAAAAGGCATTTTAGAATTTTTATCATCTTCTGGCTTAACCCAATTGCCATGTCTCACTAAGATATTCAATTTTGAAGTGTGTCGGAATAAGTTTCTTAATGGATAAATCTTCTTTAGGATTACATTTTTATGCAGCTAAATATATAACAGATAGACCTCATCATCCAATTTTAAGACAAATTTCAAAGTTAGTCAAACTACATAGCAGTAGTATCATTTGATTTTTATTAGTTTCCTAAAACTTTTGAGTTGTGAGCATTAGATCATTTCCTAGCAATGAAAACTATAGCTAAGAGTTTGGGATAGCTGCTTAACCCGAAAATTGGTGTTATTTTCGCATACATTTGGATTCTGGTGAGATTTTCAATTTGAAGGCATTTGACAAATGTATGGAAATTCCTTTTCTTAAAGAGTTTGGCTTTAAAGGAAAGATTATGAAGGAAAAGTGTTAAAAGTGGGGTGAAGCTTCCTATTATAGCTTAGGCTGCTAAACCTCTTCCCATTTGAAATCTAGGACTCAATTTCAAATTTGTGTTCTGAAACTAATTCCATCATGGAGCTTATTTTGAGCACAACAAAATATCTGGGTTCAAGAGAATTCTAAAAAAGATAATCATAATTATTTAAGAAGATAGTCTTTTAGAATAAAGTCAGGAGTTTTTCACTTTGAGACTCAGGCTCCCCTCATCACCCAGGGAGCTCCTGGGCTGTCTTTTTCTCAGTCCAAAAAGGTGTGTTTAGACAAAACATGTTCATTTCAATATTAGGCTGAAGGGAACATAATTAGAAAAATTAATATGCAAGAGAAAAAAATCATGGTGCATACCAAAGTCAAGAAAAAAATTGATCTGAGATTTTCAGTTCTCCTAATTTTAGGAGCAACTATATACGTACACCTTCCCAGGTCAGCAATCCCCATTTGTTGAGACAACACAGGGTCCCAGTGAGTCTAATGCACAGCCCCACTGCATTACTCCCAGCAATTTTTTAAAAACTAAAGCTAGCCTCTCAGAAGAATGATTCTCAATAAAAAGCCAGAAGCTTGTCATGAGTGTGAGGGTCATTTCTTCAAGGAGCCCCACTGTATATCCCGAGTGAGTTTCTCACTTCACAGACCATTTTTATCCCCATATTTCTACGACTAGGTGAATGGCAGCCTCCCAGGAAGGCACTCCTATACCGTTAGTCTGTCGCACTGTGCACAGCTTGAAACACAACTAATAAATTGTCTGTAAGTTTTTCTCATTCCCTTTAAGCCTTAACTTTCTCAGGGTGTGCGTGGTGCCACTGAGCTGTCAAAACAGCTGTCCCTGGAAAGCCTCTCATTTTTCTCTCAGTTCCAGTTCTTACTTAAAAAGTCACAAAGCAAAAAAAATTACCCCCGTAATTTTTTCACCCCCTCTTATGGATTATAATGGCCGACAGGTACATTCACAGCACCCCCTCTTCACCCCCTCTTATGGATTATAATGGCCGACAGGTACATTCACGGCAGCCCCTCTTCCAGGATCACAGCTGCCACAACTCACGCCCACGCGTTGACCACCCACCTCCCCTCGCTGCGGGGTGCGGGCTCCCGGACCCCACCGACTCAGGCTGCTTCTGCCCTCCCCGCCCCCAGCCCTGCCCTTGCCAAGGTCACCAGTGACCTAGAAGCTGTAGAATCCAACAGGCAACTTTCACCTTTATTTTTTCTGACCTCGAAGCAGCATGTAACATTTGATTTGTCCCTTCTATGAGAAAAACACTCTCATCAGTTGGGCTCCAAAACACCTCCCCTGTATCAGGTTTTCATTTCAGTCTCTGCTGTTTCTACTCCTCCAGTCTCTTAAACTATTGGCCCTTCTCTCTCCCAAACCCTTTGCTCTCTTCATTCAGCAACCCCGCTCTACTTCAGAGATTCAATTACTATCAATAGATCAATAACTCCCAAGTATTTTTCTTTGCCTAGATATCTTTGTCTAGAACCTAGACATCCAACAGCCTCCTAGACATTCCATTTGCACGGTCTTTTGGCAAGTCAAATTTAAAACGTTCAGAACTGAATTCCTACTCATCCCTCCAAAGCCACCCTTCCTCCCCATGTCAGTAAATGACCCCAGATCCACTCAGTCACTCAAGGAGTCAGAGATGAGCCCCTCTCTCCCCGTATTCCTTTCTCCAGGCAATCACTCAATCCAGTCTAGCCCATATCCTACCTCAGCCCACCCGATCGTGCCTCTGCATCCCCTGGGCTCCTCCCACAGCCCCTCACTTGTCCCCTCCAATCAACTCGCCTCTCTCTCTACAAATCTGACCACATCCTACCCCGCTTCACCCCCTCTTATGGATTCCCATCGCTTCTTAGGATGAAGGGAAAAACTCGGGTATGGCTTTCCTGGCTCAGCACCACCTGACCACTCCTACTTCCAACTCTCCTTTCCTTCCACGCCCTGCACCCTGCTCACCCCCTTCTCTCTGCCCCAGCCACGTTGGACTGCTTTGTGTCCCTCAGTCTGTCTGCTCTGATCCTCTTTGGTTCCAGCCTTCCCTCAATGTGCTCCCACCATGCTGCCTCTCCTCTTCCATCCGGCCAACTCCTACATACTTCAGATCTCAACTGAGATAACACTGCTTCCGCGAGACCCTCCCCAACCCCAGAGATGAGGTACATTATTTTTGCTGCCTGCTTCCTCAGTCCATGGTGTGTGCCCTTCCCTAATATTCCCCGCACTTGGATTTGTTGATTTAAGGCCCTCTTCTCCACTAGTCTGTGAAATTCATGAGTTCAGGGCACCAGTCTATCTCAATGTCCCCAGTGCCCAGTACAAAGCTTGGCACATAAATGATGGCCAGTAAACTTTTCATAATTAAATCGAATTGGATTTTTGAACCTCCCGGGGAGCAGGAGTGAAGTTTTTGTTTTCTCTGTTTCTGGTGCACACCTTACATCCATGTCCGTCTATATCCAGAAGGTGGTCTAGGTCTGTCACCGGTCTCTTCTATCTTTACCTCTCTCTTGCCCACACACTGCTTCACACATCATAGGTGCTTGGTAAACGTTCAGTGATTGAGTGACAGGAGCTAGCCTCTGCCCAGAGGCCACAGAGAAGAACCAGGAGGCACAGGCTCGGAGTCAACAGCCCTTGGATCGGGTCCATTTATACCACTCATTTTCTTTAAGATTTTAGGCAAGTTACTAAACCTCTCTTAGCTTCATTTTCCTCAGCTGTAAAATGCGGATAATAATACTACTCACCTAATTGGGATGTTGGGAAGATAAAATGAAATAATGTGTATAAAGCACAGTAATGAATGCCCGCTCATAACAGCAAGCATTCAATAAACAATAGCTATCACTACCATAACTAATATCATTAGACCAACTGTAAAAGCTAATTATGCCTCTAACAAACAAGGCATTATGAAATAAATGACAGCATGTATATGCCAAGAAACACTGTGACATCATTAAAAGTGCCTTTAAATAATATTAGTAACATGGGGTAAATGCTTATGGGGTAATGTTAACAAACACATGCTAATTTAATAAATATACATGAAGCCTTTAACATGTGCAAGTCACAGTCTTAACCTGAGGCTCTGATTAGTCAACAAGACAGCATGGTCACTGGCCTCATGGAGCTCTATTCTGGTGTGCACACAGTAACAACCGGCACATTCACTGAAGAAAGTAATATCCCGAACGAGATATTTACATGTGGCCTCCCACACAGTATCATCTCAATTACATGAAAAGTGTATGGATAAGTAAATGACTGGAAGGAAATCCAACAAAATATAATAATGTATTTTAGGATTGTGAGTGATTTTTATATACTTTACTGTATTTATATGATATTTACCCAAACCTGTACTAATTTTTTAATATAAAACTATTATGTAGTTCTATGAATCTGCCTTTTTGGGGGGAAGCCTAGACTGAACTTCTAAACTATTTATCTGGAATCCACTTTCTTTTCTATGGTGTCTTCTTCAGTTTTCATAATAACGTAGGAGGTAAGTCAGACATGACTCCCTCAGCTTCCTGCTGTCTCCACATCTGCCTTTCTTCCCTGCAATGCCAAGAAGGCAACGTCACATAACCAGGTCAAAGCCTGCCTGATTTTCATTCCTCCACTCTCCTCTAAGCCAAGTCCCTTTTTTGCCACCTTCCTTGTCTGCATCTATACCCTCTTCCTCATCCTGCTCTGGTCCCTCCCAGCCTTAACAACCTTCCTGGACCCAGTGGACCACCTCTAGCTCCCACCCTCTCTTTCTCCTCTCACTCAGAGCTAACATTTTTTAGGAGGCTCTAAACCCCTCCATCCACTTCCTATTCAGTCTTAAAACATTGGCAAATTTGCTTCCACTCCACTGAAACTGCTCTTGCAAATATCACTCAGACTCTTCCTCATGTCAGGTACAATGGACATTTTGTATCCTTATTTTTAAAAGCCTCTTTGCTGACTTTTTGCTGCCAGGAATGCTGTCCCCCAGGCTGTTTGCCTGAGAAATTCCTAGTCTCTTTCACGTCTCAGCCTGAATGGCACGAGGCCAAAGATGTTTTCCCTACCCCTCCTCTTTGTACCACAATAAAGGCCCTCTTGTTATACACTGGAGCTCTCATGCATTGCTGGTGGAAACAAGTATATGTTTATTTCTTATAAACATATACTTAATATATGAGTATATATATGAGCCAGCAATCTTAATATATGACCCAGCAATCTCACTCCTAAGCATTTATCCAAGAGAAATGAAAGCATGTGTCCACCCAAAGACCTGGACACAAATGTTTCTAGCAGCTTTATTTATAATTGCCAAAAACCAGAAACAATCCAAATGTCCCTCAATTGATGAATGGATAAACAAACTGGGGTATGTGCATACAATGGAATATTACTCAGCAATAAACATGACACATGCAACAACATGGATAAATCTCAAAAGCACTTATGGTGAATAAAAGAGACTAGACACAAAAGGCTACATATTCTATGATTCCCTTTACAGGACATTCTGGAAAAGGCAAAACTACAGGTTTAGAAATCGGATCAGGGATTGCCAGGGGCTCAGTATGGAGGAAAGAGGTTGACTACAAAAGGGCTTAAGGGAGCATTTTAAGGGGATGGAAATATCCTATCTCTTCATTGGGGTGGTGGCTATGCGACGGCGTGCAATTGTTAAAATTCATAAAATTGTACGCCTAAAAAGGATAACTTTTACTGTGTGTAAATGTTACCTCGATAAACTCTGCTTTAAAAAAGAAACAGGGAAAAACTCAGGTCGGGCTCATCTATACAGGAAGACTTCCGTGACTCTATCCAACTCACAGACTGGGTTGAGCGACTTCCCTCTAGTTCCTATAGCACCCGGTGTCTATCTGTTTCCCCATTGTGTCACATTATATTGAAACTATCTGCTTAAAATAAAATTAAATTGTTAAGTATAGTTTTATATGTCTAGCTCTCCTACTGGATGGGGAGCATGTTAAAGTCAGAAACCATATCATATTTGTCTTAATACCCATGCATCTTACCCTCTTACCCTCAAACTCTCACCCACTCCGTGACTAGCATATTGATCAACCAGTGATCAATGAAGTCTCTCCACCAATTCACTTAGCAGGAGATCCAGTGTGAAGTCTCCAGCTAAGTTCAGAACCTTTCCTCACAAGTCTGCCTCATCATATTCTCAGGTTTCTTTTCCTTCCAAGACAATATAACTAAATAATTCTTAATAAGATCTTAATGACTAGTGGTAAATTACCTTTTAAAATATATATTATATATTTTATATATATAATATATATTTAATATATATTATATATATAATATATAATATATATTAAAATATATATTAAATTTTAGCATAGATTTTCAATATCTTTACTAACAATTATATACTAACAAATTACTTTTTAAGTAAGGAAACACGATGTTATATAATAAGAAATATGTATTTGATCTTCATCCCCGATTCCTGACACAGAGCTCTTAAAACCTCTGTAATTTCCTGAGGGATGAGAGGAGTGTCTGTTGTTATTTATAATAAGCTCCTCCCAACCATACCTGAGTTTATGCTAATGAGGTGATTCTTGATGGATCCCTATATGGCTTCAGGATGGGGGCTGGTTGCCAGATGAACCAACCATGTGGTTAGAGGGTTGGAACTTTCAGCCCAACTCCCCAACCTCTGGGGAGGGGAGAGGGGCTGGAGATTGACTTAACCACCAATGGACGATGATTTGATGATTCGTGCCTACATAATGAAACCTCCGTAAAAAACCCTAAACAGGGTTCAGAGAGTTTTCGAGCTGGTGAACACATCCATGTGCTGGGAGGGTGGTGCATCCCAAACTACAAAGGGATAGAAGCTCCTGAACTCAGGACACCTCTGGACCTCTCTCTGTGTACCTCTTCATCTGGCTGTTTATCTGTATCTTTAGAATACCCTTTATAATAGACCAGTAATAGTAAGCAAAGTGTTTCCCTGAGTTTTATGAGCCATTATAGCAAATTACCAAATCTGAGGTGGGGGTCATGGAAACCCCCAATTTTTAGCCAAGTTAGACGGAAGTCTGGGTAAACTGGGGACCTATGATTGGAATCTGAAGTGGGAAGCAGTCTCGTGCGACTGAGCCCTTAACCTATGGGGTCTGTGCTAACTCCAGGAAATTAGTGTCGGAATTAGTAAATTTTAGGGTACCTAGTTGGTATCTGCAAAGAACTGGAGAATTGCATGGTGTGGAAAAACCCATACATTTGGTGTCAGAAGAGCTGTGACTAAAAAACAGATCTATGACGGGAGCGATGTATTTGAACTTTTTTGATTCCTAATGACCAATTTCCAGAAAACCTATTATTTTATAGAGACTAGATGAAATTGGGAAGGGCAGACATGACCCAGCTACTTACATGGCTTCTCAGGTACCATTAGGATCCCTTTTGAGCTTGAATTATAGATCAAAACCAAACCCTTTATTTTAACTGCTTTCTACTGCGAATCCTTCAATTAAAGAGTGGGGAAATATTTCAAGGGAGACATCATGAAAGAATGACATGCTGCTATTATTTCCAATCAGCCCACTAAGGAAGACTTCTTTTCACATATAAGTGGTCCTTTTCAAAGAACTACCAAATCATTCAAGGCTGTGTGATTTATTATGGTGGTTCCCCGCTAGTGGTCAGGCCCTTCCCAAGTAGCCTCGGAGGGAAGCAGGAATTTCACAACAATTACTAAGAATTCACTTGTCTTCCATTTTATTCTCTTCCTGTAAGGGTGGTGTGCTGGATCCGAGCAAACCCTGCCTACCCCAGACTGTTCACTTCTTGGCCTGCTCAGCACACACCATGCTCGGGGCAGTCAGACAGAATTCTGCAAAGGAGTCTGCTTGCCTAGTTTTGCCCAATCTAAGCATCAGTGATGGAAGAAGAGACTATCCTGTCCAGATATTTTCCTGGGCAAAGGGCCAAGAGCTTTTAACCCCATTCTGAAAGTTCCATCCTTGCAAAGTTCTTTTTTTAACTTCATAATAGGATATTTATGAAAATTAATGCGAACTAGCAAAAATTTCAATATTAAAAAGAATTCTATGTTCAGAACTACAGAATAGATGAGAAGCCCCCTTAGGATCTATTGTGGGGTGGGGAGTCCATCCCCTAGCCAATAAAGTGTGTGGTTCACCGTAGGAATGCCTCCTTTCCCCCTGCCTATTAGTCCTATGATAGAACATTGTTTAACTTCGTATAACCATCTTTTTTTATTGTTTACAAAAATGATCGCATTTGATTTTCATTCCCAATATGGGATGTAGGAAGAATTTGTGTGTCTATTTCACAAATGAGGAACTGAGGCTCAGAAAATGTTGGACCAAGGAAACATAGCCACTTTCCACTTCCCTTCCATGGAGATTGACTCATTCTCTCTGTAATTTGACCTTATACTGACTCTCTGTCTTTTCCTGCGAAGACTTCCCTTCACTTTCTTTCAGGCAATACTAGCAAAGACTCCTCAGACCTTGATTTGTTTTTATCCCCTTTCCTTGCTCTGTAAATCAGACATCTAACTGCCTTGTACCTGGCAGGGACCATGCCAGGGCCATCCCAGACCCTGCCTCAGTGACTTCAAGGCTCCTGAATCCTCAGCATTTCGTACTTGGGTCCTTTTTATTTGCTTCTACCTAAACGCATGCTCCTTGAGCCTCGTCACTACCTTGCCAGTTCCCCTACAACACCTCACTATCTGTATCTTTCCTCACTCCAACATATCGATCCACCTGATCCCTTTCACCTCAGCCCCAGAACATGATACCAGAAGTCTCAGGATGCCTGTAAGAAGGGATGGGATTATTTGTAGAGAGATCCACTATGTTATGGAAACCCTGCAGTATAGCCCCTATTCTTCTCTTAACCCCAACTCTTTCCACACAACAGCCCCTTTCCCACATACTGCCACCTACTTGAGTCTTTGGAACAACAATCTGATCAGATTAGTTAGGATCTGCCTTAAATATCGGTTGGTTATTTGACCGTCAGTGGTCCTTTCTACCTCCTAGAACTTATAATAAGCTGATATTCTGCAGTAAGAGACAAGCCAGATGACCTCTGAATCCTCGTCCATTAACAACCAGTTTAAATTCATTTTCTACTGTGAAATCTGGAAAAAGGAAAGAACACAGGCTGAGAATGAGACTTGCTGAAAATTAATGTTTGCAGATTTGTTGCTATTTTTGTCACAGAATTAGCATATATTGTGCCTCATCCAAATAGCTTTCTCCTTCCCCTCTCTGTCCTCTTCCAAAACTTCCAGCATCGGCTGGAATGTAGGACAGAATTTCCCACAACACACAGACAGCACCCATCTGTCACTAATTTCACAAAATGACAAACTGGAATGGCCCAAGAGCCAAAAATTCTATTTTCTTCTTCTTTCTGATATCCTAGTTAGGTCAGGGGATTTTCTTTTCCTTCAGTATAAACCAAGCATTTTTTTTTTTTTTTTTTTTTGCAGTACACGGGCCTCTCACTGTTGTGGCCTCTCCCATTGCGGAGCACAGGCTCCGGATGCGCAGGCTCAGCGGCCATGGCTCACGGGCCCAGCCGCTCCACGGCATGTGGGATCTTCCCAGACCGGGCACGAATCCGTGTCCCCTGCATCGGCAGGCGGACTCTCAACCACTGCGCCACCAGGGAAGCCTAAACCAAGCGTTTAAAGCAGACTTGAGAAAGGAGAGAGCAGACCCGGAGTATCTCATTGTAATACTGCTGATGAGAATTTACAAGAAGCTGGACCACTCAGACCAGTCAAACTTCAATCAACCCAGAAAGGTTAGCACGTTTTCGACATTGTGGAAACTACGGCATTTCCCCTGCAAAATACGAACGGAAAGACCCCATCTGAAACCTAGAGCATCCTTCTAAACTGGAACTGGTGTATTAAATGTGTCACCGCACTGCTGAGTCTTTAGTATGGGATGGCAGTCAATGACCTTGTGTCTCAGGACATGGAATTAGGGATGGAAGCTGGTATCTCTGAAACAAAATGATTTCTGGATTCTCTTGTTTTGAGTTCCCTAAAACATAGTGGTGTGGTTTCTTGTGCATCAGTAATTCCAAAACATATGAGTGAGGGCCAGGTAGCATTTTCAAACGCTTCACATTTGACTGGATTATTCCTTTGAGGGGATGAATTCTGACGAAAGAGGTAGAATAAAACTCAGGGAGCAGGTATACAGAATGGTCACTCCCCTGAGAAGAAGTATGATGTCCCCAAAGAGAGCAGTCCAGAAGGTATTTCATTGGAAATCAGAAATCCTGAGCTTTAATCCTGGGCTTTACTTGAAGTGGGCTGAGCCTTAGCTTCACCGACTTGCAAAAATGGGGGGGATGGGCAGAGCATTCCTTAGAGAAGGTGGCAACACAGGTGCCTGAGGAACACAATTATGATGTAGCACTTGATAAAGGAGGACCCAATTAAAAGTTAAGGAAAGTTTCTCTTGACTTTAGGTGGCAAACTCTCTAAATTTGGGCACCCCTGAGCTGGGGACTGGTGCGCAGGTGGCTTATTTGGCATGTGATCTCAGGGAGCAAGAGAGAGGGATTGGGGGAGTCAGAAAAGGAGGGGAAGCCAACGCAAAGGTTCATTACCAAGGTCACTGCTGTGAGCGACTGGGGCTCAATTGCATCAGGATCCCCGAAAAGAGTACAGAATGCCTCCCAGAAGGGCTCACCTGAAAGATGGCAGAGCAATTTATCCATCACTCCAGTCCCCATTGGCTGAAGTTTAGCCCAGGGGCACTTACTCTAGCAAGATCCTGCTGCAGCTGGAGAGGATCTGGGTGGGATGAGGAGAAACCCAGGGTGAGAGCTCCAGGTGGGATTCTAGGTGCGCGCGCGCACACACACACACACACACACACACACACACACACACACACACACCCCGTCCAGTGATGTGCGCTCCATGGAACCAGTTTCCACAGCTGAGGCTAAGATCAGTGGGGTCTGAGGGGCTTCAATGGGGGCACCAGAGTGCTTCCTACCCCAACCTGAGGCTCTCTAACAGCTTGTTCATCCAATCCTCAGAGGTGGTAAACAACATCTGAGCATCTCTTCCCTTATTAGAAACCATAATGCCTGGATGACCTTGAAGAATCACATCGCTTCACGTGCAGGCCTTCGCACACACTGCTGCTGATGTTTAGAACACTCTCCCTGCCCGTTCTTCCCCACCCTACCTTGCTATCTGGACTCAGCTTAAAAATGATGTGTTCCAGGAAGCTTTCCTGGACCCCTAAGGGAGATCGGTTGCCCAAGCTATGTGCACCCAAGGAACACTGTATGGCTCGTTTGTGCTATTTATCACATTTTATACACACATATATATATTTTTAAATATGCGTTTCTCTAATCACATGCGCGCACGCACACACACGCCATTCAATCTATCAGCGCTATGAGGTCAAGAAACTTGCTCTTACAGACTCACAGACATAGAGAACAAACTAGTAGTTACCCCTGGGGAGAGGGAAGGGGGAGGGGCAATATAGGGAAGGGGGAATAAGAGATACAAACTATTAGGTATAAAATAAGCTACAGGGATACATTGTACAACATGGGGAATATAGCCAATATTTTACAACTATAAATGGAATATAGCCTTTAAAAATTGTGGATCACGGGCTTCCCTGGTGGCACAGTGGTTGAGAGTCCGCCTGCCGATGCAGGGGACGTGGGTTCGTGCCCCGGTCCGGGAAGATCCCACATGCCGCAGAGCGGCTGGGCCCGTGAGCCATGGCCGCTGAGTCTGTGCGTCCGGAGCCTGTGCTCCGCAACGGGAGAGGCCACAACAGTGAGAGGCCCGCGTACCGCAAAAAAAAAAAAAAAATTGTGGATCACTATTTGTACACCTGTAACATATAATATTGTACAGCAACTATACTTCAATAAAAAATAAGTAAAATTTTTTTTAAAACAGAAACTTATTCTTACTCTAACAGATATATTCCCCAAACCTAGTACAGTGCCCAGCACAAAAGTTAATGAATGCATCTTGTTAAATAGACTAATGAAGGAACAAATGAATGGATGAGGAAGGCAAAAGCATCTGTTGTCACTCAAATCTGCCTGAAAGTCTACTTTGCTCAAGAGGTCCTACTCCCTTCTTGCTGCTGTGTTGCCTTCAGAGTGATTATTCCAGAACTTTCTCTCCAGGATCTCTTGCCTGGGCCTTTCTGGGAAGAAAAATGTGCCAGTCAATTGCTACAGAGTTGTCCCCAAGTTTTCCATCCTCTGCTGGGCATGTCCCAGTGGTTATTTTGTTTGTTTGTTTTGAGTGGAGCACACCCAGGGGTAAGCGGCACTGTTAGTTTAATCCTGGTCTTTTGGTTTCCTTCCTGAGCTACTCACAATAACCCTTTCTTGTTCTAAAGGCAGAGATGGTCTCTGTCACTGCCAAACTGCCTACGTTCTCCTTACCTTTCTTTCCTCTAGTCCTTGTCACTCTAAAAGGATGACAACCCTGCCCCAGAGCAGAGACCAGAGGAGGCCAGTGGAAATCCTCTGTAAACAGAAAGCCAAGAACCCTCTTCCCACCCAAAGAAGCCAAGAAAAATGTCTTCTGGGGTGCAATCAGAGTCACAGCCCCTCTGACTCAAGTCCCAGGTGACCTAATAATAGCAAGAAGAGGCTAGAACACCCCAGGAGTCAGGAAGTTTCCACATGAGTGCAGGGAGGGAGATCAGTGCAGTATCGGAGCACAGCAGATGACAGGCCACTGTGCCCCAAGAAATGGGCAGAAGATGACAAAGGGGGATCCCAGAGCAGGTTCTGAAGGGCACCAAGTCTGCACAGGTCAGTGGATCTGAGTTCAGGTGCACAACTGGGACCTTGGTGGCGGGCACCATAAGTCCCAACCCTGGCATCACAGACACGTGGCAGGGGTCTGCTTGCCACTGAGAGTTCATCACACCTCGCTGTTTCTGGTCTTCTCGGTTCCTGCCATCTCTTCTGCTGGGAAGGCTCTACCCCACTGTCTACTCTGCTCCTCTCACCCTGTCCCTGTGTTTGGCTAAATTTGCTTATCTTTGCCCCTCTTCCAGGAAGCCCTCCCTGAACCCCACAGACTGTGCTCCCTGCCCCTGCACTCACCACATCGCCTGCCTCTCTGCTACCCTGCCAGGACCCAGAGGAGTGAGCCATCTGACTTATCTTTATACCCCAGGGCCGAAGGCAGAGCCTTGCCTAAAGTAGGCCCCTCAATAAACACCGAATAAATGACTTGAATGAATGAATACACTGACAAGAATTGTTTGGGACCAGATCTCCAAGAAGAGGCAGAAGCTATTTATCAGAAAAGGCACAAAACCAGAGCTAGACCATCGACAGACATATGAGACTGAGTGCCAGAGTCCTGGGCAATTACTCCTTAAAATGCTGCTACCGGAAGTGAAGGTTTGTCTAAGGTTTTGAGATGAAATTGAGTTTATGAATATTCCACAGCCTCAAGGCTGGGTAGCAGAGACAGAAGGCAGGCAAACTGACAGTATTTGCAATGGGCTGATTCTTTTACTCCCCTGGCTTGGCAAGGGTTGGGGAAAACTTGGAAGCGCCAGATGGATGGGAGGAAAGTGAAGTGGCATTTGTTATTGGGGTAGGATCAGTTCAAATATCATTGATCTGATGAAATCTCTCCAACCTAATTTTTTTCCTTCCTCACTCAATGTGCTCCAGGCCCCTAGCCCTTCTCTCAGTTTGTTGAATATGCCAAGTTGTTTCCTGCCTCAGGACCTTTGGACATGCTATTTTCTCTGTCCTGAGTATTCTTCTACTCACACTTTGAAAGATAAACTCCTTCTTCTCTGTAGGTTTTAGCTTAAATGTTAATCTTCAGTGAAGCTTTCCTTGTCCACCTTGTTACAAGTAGGTGTCCCCATCACAGCCTATTTTAGTCTGTTTGGCCTGCTATAACAAAGTACCATAGACTGGGTGGCTTACAAACAACAGAAATTTATTTCTCGCAGTTCTGGAAGCTGGGAAGTCCAAGATCAAGGTGCCAGCTTTGGCATCTGATGAAAACCCACTTCCTGGTTCTTAGATGGCTGTCTTCTGGCTGTGCCCTCACATGTTGGGAGGGGTGAGTGAGCTCACCAGGGTCTCTTTTATAAGGGCACTAACACCATTTGTGAGAGTTCTGCCCTCATGGCCTAACCACCTGCCAAAGGCCCCATTCCAAATACCATTACTATTACATTGGCGATTAGGTTTCAACACATGAGTTTGTCGGGGGACACAAACATTCAGTCCATAGCACAATTCATTAATTTCAATCTCTTCTTCATTTTTGCTCTCATCATAATATTTATACAGTTTGCAATTACTTCATTTATTTTCTATTTACTAGTGGTGTTGGAGGGACCTTCCATACGGTAACATAATTTTCTGAGGTCAGGGATCCCTCCTAGATCAGAGATGTTTCTTGTTTCATCTTTAACACTTAACCTGTCACCTGCCACCTAGTAAGAGGTCATTGTTGTCAGTCCCATTGCTGCTGAGTTTATTATTATTGTCAAAATAATTTCTTCAGCATATATAAAACTGAACTGATTCAAGTTATGAGCTTAGGTATGAGCTTCTTTATTTTTCCATACAGTTTGTGTATCTTGTATCAGAAGCATTTCTGAATGCTTGCAGGACCATGTCAGCACTCAGCAATGTATATTAAAGGATGCCATGTACGTCTGAGTTAGCCTTGTGAATAAATCCCTCCTAATAAAAGAAAATGAGCTTTTATGATTAAGGGGTTTAGAAATAATCGAGAGGGTTAAAAATAAAACTAGCGGAGGCAGAGCAGACCAAAGAATAGCTACTGGCAAGCCTTCCAAAATGATGTCCCAGATTACGATTTCATAAGAAAAAATAAAATAATTGCTTGCCAAGCCATATAAAAAGGACGAATTCTGGGAAAACTTAGAAACTAAACATTGATAGGCCTATAGAGTCTAGCTCCTCTCAATAGCGTAAAACTTTTCCATTTTTCCTGGCCATCCTGAATCTGATTTTCCATCATCGTGGTGACATGGTAGCATCAGTAGTCTGGTCTTCATTACCCAAACCAGGACTGCTAAGTTAAAAAAAAAAAAAAAAGTTGCCCTAAGGAAACAAAATGAACTCTTCTAGCTTGCAAATACTCAGTGGAGTCCCTGCTCAGAACCTAGGCAATTCCAACCTTAGCCTGTTCATTTGTCTTTTCGTTGTTTCATGTTTGTCTCATCACAGCAGTCAAATCATGTCCCAACTCCTTTAAGCTAGATTTCAAAACTAATGAGTTAGAAACAAAATGTTCCTTCCTACATAGAATGCTAGCAGCTTTGTCTTCATCTCCAGAAGGCTTAAAAATGAACAGCACTTTCAAAGTCAGAGAACAAACCTTCCTACTCATCCCTGTATTCAGCCCACTCCCACCCAACCTACAAGGTTGAGTCCAGGCCCTGCCATCCGTAAGTCTGCTATTGGTCCAGCCCACAGTAATGATCATCCTGAACTCTCTTGGCTGAGCCCATGTGGCTCAGAATTTACTATTCTCTCATCGTATAAGGTAAAGGAGGAACAAAGTGGGAGGTAGTGGGAGAAGCTGGAGAGAAGAGCCAGTAAGTCATGCCAAGGACTGTACTTGGCACATTTCACGGCACTCTCGTTTAACCTTGTCACAGCCCTCGGGTAAGAATTATCCTTCACCTTTTTCCAGATGATAAGATTGAGGCCCATGAGAGGCTAAGAAACTTGCCCACAGCTCAGAGCCAGGAAAACAAAAAGTCAGGATTTGAACCCAAGTTTCTGACTACACAGTCCCTGCTCTTTCCTCTACATTACGGAATCAGTTTTAGTTCCTCTTCCACTTCACACCCAAGCACAGGTCATACAAGGAATGAGCCCAGGAAGATGAAGGATATGAAAACCATGGCATGTTTCGAGAATAAACGTATCAGGGATCTATTAAGTGTAAAGCAGAGCACTCAAAACTTTGGAGAAGGGAAAGGAGAGTGTACATTTCGGCAAGAGAAAGAGCTAATCACCCAGCATGGGGCGGGCGTGTGGTAGAGATGCCCCTGCTAGAGCAAATGCCACATGGAGGTGTGATATCCAGAACAAAGAAGATAATTAAGCCTCTGCAGACTCTCTATTGATCAAACCACATCTGTAGTGTTGGCTGTAGCTCTAGTCACTGGGGAATGTGTGCTGTGGAATCCACAAGAGGAGCATGGGGATATTCAGTCAGGAAAAGGGAACCCTTTAAGGAATCACGGTTAAATCTTCGAATACTTAAAGGACTATCTTTTATGAACAAGATACTTGAAAAGCTGCTGTGCAACTCTAGAAAACAAAGCCAAAACCAAAGAAGCAATGCTACAGGAGAGCTCATTTTCTGCTTTTGCAGTGTGGAAGAACTTTGACAGTTCAAACCATCCAAAAATGGAAGAAACCACTTCTGGACATTGGCAATTCCCACTGTTGATAGGTTCACACAGCCTGGAAGGCCATTTGTCAAGTATACGGTAGAGGAGATTTGTGGATGAGGCATTAAGGGCAGGCTAAAGACTTGCAAGATCTCATTCAACTCTGATTCTATGACTCTAACTGCATGTAATAGAGTTTTCTCTCATTGCAAGGAAATCTGTATTGGTTTCCTATTTGCCGTAACAAATTACCACAGACTTAGTGGCTTAAAACAATACAAATTTATTATCTTACCATTCTGTAGATTAGAAGTCTGACACGGGTCTTATGAGGTGAAAATCAAGGTTTCAGCAGGACTGCCTTCCTTTCTGTAGACTCTAGGGAGAATCCATTTCCTTGCCTTTGTCAGCTTCTGGGCTCATGGCCTCCCTCCTCCAACTTCAGAGCTGCAAAGGCAGGCCAGGTGTCTCACATCACATCACTCCAACCTCCTAGCCTGCCTCTCCTCCATTCTTAAGGACCTTTGTGATCACATTGCTCCCAGCCAGATGATCCAGGATAGTGTCTCTATGTAAAGGTCTTGATTAGCAATTAGAATTCCATTTGTAACCTTAATTCCCCTTTTCTATGTAACATAACATATTCAGAGATCCCAGGGATTAGGACATGAATGACTTGGAGTCGGGGTAGGAAGAGGGCATTATTCTGACTATCCCAGTGACGTTCTGACAAATACCACCAGTACATCCCACAAGTTCAAGTTGGTGTGTGACTTTGCCTTCTCTAACAATCACAGGGGAGAGGACAAGGAATTGGCAAGAGGATATCAGGCCTCCAAGGGTTACTCGAGACTCGGTCTCTAACCCAAACCAACCAAATAAAATGGCAGAAAATATTTTCCTGTTGGGTAGATTTAACCTCTTGATATGCACTACTAAATGACCCAAGTGAACAGTAACCCCCAAACCTACCTTGGGACCTAAGGCTTAGATAACTAGACAAAGAAAATCACCTAAGTGTTTTTAATTAAAATGCAGCTCTCCTCTCTTTCCTTTTGTCGCCACCATATACTAGAAACTAGATGCTGCTTCCTTGTACGCTTCCTCCCCCATAGCAGACACTATACTCCTTCACCCTTTGCCACACCTGTACCAGGCTTCAGAAGTCTTCTCCAGCCTGTACCCCAGGGAGGCACTAGCAAGGATCAGAGTTGGCAAATGACAGAAAAACCCATCTGCCATCTCTTCAGGAAAGGCTCTCTGTTCCATGCATTGGGGTTTAGCATTGTTGTTGTTATTGCTTTAGAAATGACTATGTACAAGGCAATGGACTAGAAATCTTGCATTTAGAAATGAAATGTACAATTCATAATCTTAGCTGGCTATGGAATACAATATATAGCATTTATTCCTATTTTGCTTCTTATGAATAGAATTTCTGATCTCACGTCACACTTGCCTGTATTTACCTGGAGTTTTATCACTATACTACTTTAGAATCTCCATCACTTGAATCACAATAGAATTCCTGAATTGTTATTTCTTTTTCATAGGCATATTTATTGTGGAGTGTTTTTCTAAGAGTCCTTTTGGTCACCAGAAATGATCTATCAATCAGGACTCTTTCCATAGCAGTTGATAGGAAACTCTTTTGCAACTAGTTGAAGCAAAAAAAGGGGGATTTATTGGCTAACATCCTGAAAAATCCAGGGGTAAATCTGGCTTTGCCCCTTTCCAGTATCCTCAAATGATGCTGTTGGACTGTCTCACCCTCATTACTACCTCCCCTCTCTCTCCTGGTTGACTTTATTCTCGTGTATGCTCTAGCCTTGCAGGGACAAGATGGCTCCCAGCAGCTCTAGGCTTACCTCTCATCCTCCCAGACACCCCAGTAGAAAAGAAAATGCTTCTTCTCTGTATCTCCTTCCAAAAGTCCTGGACTGAATTTAATTTTAGTGGCTTATCATTGACCTAGCTCAAGTCGTGTGCTCACCTGTGAACCAATGATGATAACAAAAGAAATTCAAACCTCTGATTAGCCAGCCCTCAGCACCTGCCAACTCCTAGAGTAGGGATTGCATTCAGTGCCCTGTGAACCACATGAAATAAAAAGAAGGAAGAAATGGATTCCCCAAGGAAAATTGGGATTCTGTTACCAGGAGGGAAAACAGATCCTGGGTAGGGAGGAAATATGAGGAAATCACTATACTTGGGTGACACTCAAGTCAGATTATTAGCTGTTTCCTGATTCAGTATTAGCTGAAAGCAGGACAGGGGAAATAATGTCATCATTTGAACAGAGGAGAGTGTTCAAAGTTTCAACTACAGTCCAAGGAAGTGGGACTTAGAGGGGGCACCACAGCACAGGGGCCATGGGCAATTTGCATGACATTTTAGGATGAAAGTCCAGAAGATACTCAACAGCCACTGACGGGGAAGCACTCACCAAATTCACAAGCCTCATTCATTTTGCCTAACCCTGAAATAACTTCTGAATTAAGAAAATAGAAAATAAAATAAGAAGACAAAAGAAGCTTGGGTGAGGCAACCTGGCTTTGAGCCCCACTTCTTACCAGTGGTATGGTCTGGAGCATGTCACTTAACCTCTGAAAGCCTCAGCTCTACCTTCTGTAAAATGGGATTGATAATAATTCCTACCTCACAGAGAATTAAATGTGATCATATGTGTAAGGATCATTTCTTAAGACGCTACAACAAACCCTCCCATCCTCATGGCTGTTGCAATGAGACTGCTGCTCCTTTCTTCTATTTACCCTCCCTTCGAACCTGGGCTGGCCCTGGGAATTGCTTTGTCCAGTAGAATGAGACAGAGTGATGTGTGGCTTCCAAGCTTAACCTACAAGAGACCTTGTAGCATCTGTATTTGCACTTCCGGAAAATCTCTTGGAAGCCAGCCACCATGCCATAAAGAAGCTCAGGCTAGACTACAGAATAAGGAGAAGTCACTTAAGAGAAAGACTCTGGAGAGTGGGAGGCCATGTTGAATGTTCCAAGCCCAGGTGAGCTCCCAGATGAACGCAGCGGTACAAATATCCTCAGCTGCTCCACCTGGAGCAGAAGTACAGCCCAGCTGAGCCCAATCAACCCACAGAATCATGAGAAAAATACAGCATTGTTGTTTTAATTTACTAAGTTTTGCGGTAACTGAGACACCATGTAGACAGAGTGTTTTTGTGGTTCTTGCTGTCTTTTCCTCAAGAGGAATGTAATTTGCACTTCAGGCAGAGCAATGCCTCATTTGTGGGGCTGCCTCGTGTTTTGCAGGACATTCCGCATCACTGGTCCTTACCTGCTAAATCTCAGTTGTGCTCTCCAGTCACTGAGAGAATTAAAGACATCATCCCCCAGACCCAAACACCCCCTGCTATGAGTCAAATCCAAGAGGAGCACTTACTTCTGGGAGAGTGAGGACTTCAGAGGTTAGCCTCACTAAACACAAGGCAGGAACTGTATTCTTCCTGTGTGTCCTGATCCTCATTATGAGTTGAAATGCCTTCCCTGGCATTTCATGCTGCCTTCAAAGAAACAGGCTGGGGCCTCCCTGGTGGCGCAGTGGTTGAGAGTCTGCCTGCCGATGCAGGGGACACGAGTTCGTGCCCCGGTCCGGGAAGAATCCCACATGCCGCAGAGCGGCTGCGCCCGTGCGCCCGTGAGCCATGGCCGCTGAGCCTGCGCGTCCCGGAGCCTGTGCTCCGCAATAGGAGGCCACAATAGTGAGAGGCCCGTGTACCGCAAAAAAAAAAAAAAAAAGAAAAGAAAAGAAACGGGCTGCATTAGGCCATACCAAAAATGAGCTTACCATGCCTATAAAATTATATGATACTATTTGATGTAAATAATGCAACCAGATGCGATAAATCTGTATACTTTGTCTTTAAAGGGGCTCCAAAGAAAACTGTCATCTACAACCAAGCACAGTTAATATAGGAATCATCAGCATTCTTTCTCTAATTTGTCCTATTTATGTAGCACTTTGGGGATCTGGAGAAAATAAGTAAATGAATATTATTCTGGCTGCATTATCATCCTTGTCTTTTTCTCTTGATGAATCTCTGTAATGGAAACTCCTAATTTGACAGATTGACAACACAGGTGGGGTATTGTAGAGATGAAACTTCTCTAAGATAAATATCACTTTCCAGGAGACAGAAGAGTTCAGAAGTGACCTCCTTGAAAGAGAGTTGCCATTAGCCATGAATATCTGTTCTTTGTAAACACCAGGGTAGATCAAACATTTATCTGTTAATTTCACCACAGTTGGATTCTAGAGCTTATATTTTCTTTCCCAGAGAGCTTCAACTTTCCCGGGGCCGCTTCAAAGACAAGGTTCCATTCAGTCTGAAGTGTCAATATTCCTGTCTTAATAAGATTTAAAATATTCCTTCTACCCCATCCTTTCACCCACACGGATTCCCCCTTTCATATTTCCACTAGTTTATAATCTCATATTCCTGCTGAGGTATCCATTGAAATGGGAATGGTAATTTATTTAAGCATATCTCTGTCAATTTAGCTCTGAACAAAAGGTGCTAGACTGGCACACACCATCCAAAGAGGACACTGGATGCCAAGTCAGAATTTGGAATGAAGCTTCCTAAAATAACAAAACTAGACTTTAAGTCCTTGTAGTTTACTTACACAAGATTCTACAATTTCCCCAGGGATCTTAGGGAAATGGAAGAAAGAAGTAATTAAATTATTAGAAAAAACATAAGGTATTATATAAGACTATGATGTCCTCTGCTTCTTGTATAGCTATCTGTATGTGGTACTACATGTACAAGCTGTACAAGTGGAAGAGGCAAAATGTAGGAGTTCTCAGCTTTGAAAGCTAACTGCTAAATTAAGGAAAAAGAGAAAGAGGGAGAGACGGAGAAGAAAACCTAAATACCTGATCTGCTAAAATTTAAACTGAAAATATATTCCTTAGAAAAAATGGATATGCCAGAATTCAAGCAGGTAACAATATGCTACTTTTTATCCTGGTCTATTTTAGAAAAATCTGCTCCTCGGTAAATGAATAAAATGTTTGTATTTCAAGTATATTTTTAATAGATAACATTTCAAGTCCATACGACATTTGTTTTAATAGAATTTGATATTTTAACAATAAGAAAAGAAGAACCTTTTTCACTTTACAAAAAGATTCACAACCAGGTTTCATTATGTACTAAGACCCTTTGGGAATTCTAACATGACTACACTTATCAAAAGTCAATGCAGGGCTTCCCTGGTGGCACAGTGGTTGAGAGTCCGCCTGCTGATGCAGGGGACACGGGTTCGTGCCCCGGTCCGGGAAGATCCCACATGCCGCGGAGTGGCTGGGCCTGTGAGCCATGGTCGCTGAGCCTGCGCGTCCGGAGCCTGTGCTCCGCAACGGGAGAGGCCACAACAGTGAGAGGCCCGCGTACAGCAAAAACAAAACAAAACAAAACAAAACCCACAACTCTTTTTCCTAGTGCCAACCAAAGAAATACCAAAGGACAGACATTTACTTAATTAGGTAATGTGGTGCCATCAGCCAATCCAGTGAACTGGACATTTCGAACTTCACACTAAAGGACCTGAAACATCTTACAGCCAATAATATTTACCTGTTGGAACTTCAGATAAAATATAGGCACTGATCTTTCTTTTTTAAAAAAAATTGAACTCTTCTGTCCACTGTGGAATATAAAGAGCATCAGGGCAGTTATGCAGCCTAGATGGAATAAGTATAGATCTACTAGCCAACCAATAGGAGGGAAAGAGGTCAACTTATATTAATTAATCACAGACCTTAGATCTGCCCATGTTTCCACAGCTACAAACTGGAGAGAGACCGAAGTCCAAGTCTATCCTAGTCTGAAGCCGAGTTCTCTCAACACAGCCACACTTCCTCCCCATTTTCTTCTAGCAGTTTTCATCTGAATCATGAACATAAGTAAATGTGCTTTACAGCTAAATCCTGGTGGGATTGCTGTTGTGTTGTCATTTTGTTGTGTTCTCTTTTTGTTTTATCGGAGTATAATTGCTTTACAATATTGTGTTAGTTCCTGCTATACAATGAGGTGAATCAGCTATATGTATACCTATATCCCCTCCCTCTTGGACCTCTCTCCCACCCCCCCATCCAATCCATCTAGGTCATCACAGGGCACCAAGCTGAGCTTCCTGTGCTTTAGAGCATGTTCCCGCTAGCTATCTATTTTACACATAGTAGTGTACATATGTCAATCCTAATCTCCCAATTCATCCCACCCTCCTCTTCCCCCACCGTGTCCACATGTCCGTCCTCTACGTCTACATCTCTATTCCTGCCCTGCAAATAGGTTCATCTGTACCATTTTTCTAGATTCCACATATATGCATTAACGTATATTTGTTCTTCTCTTTCTGGCTTACTTCACTGTCTACGACACACTCTAGGCCCATCCACATCTCTACAAATGACCCAATTTCATTCCTTTTTATGGCTGAGTAATATTGCATTGAATATATGTACCACATCTTCTTTGTCCATTCATCTGTCAATGGACACTTAGGTTGTTTCCATGTCCTGGCTATTGTAAATAGTGCTGCAGTGAACATTGGGGTTTGTTGTTTTGTTTTGAGGGAGGTGCTAATGTAATTAGCTTCCACCAAGCTCATTTCTGTTTCTCTTGATCATGAAATATGCTATATTTTTTATTAAAATACAAAGAAAGGGGGAAAGGAAAGATCATCAGAGAAGCTGAAAGAAATTTAAGCAAACAGGAAGAAAGAAGTGAAGGATAAAGTGATGCTTGGTGTAGAAGAGATAAGCCATGAATGAGGGGAAAAGAAGAGGAGATAAAATGGAAAGATCTAGAAGATGAAAGTACAAGAAGATTTAGGGACTTCCTCCCAGTGGTGGCAGACTGGGTGATTTGGGCCAACTCTCTTGCTGGAGGAAACTAAAATATCTTGGCAAAATATAAAAATCATGATCTTTAAAGTATCAAAAAGCTAAAAAGAGAGTGTGGAATTACCAAGCCAAAACCTACAAGAAAACAGAAATCCAAAGGTATGAGTCTGGCATTTTGCTGAAAGCATGTTGTCCAATCTAAGAGAGGCAGTAGTTTTGGTGTCTTCACAGGGACAAAATGTGCAGTAAGTACTTCTGATAGGGAAACTTATAAAGCTTCATTGAGAGACAGTAGGGGAGACCTAAATAAATGGAGAGGTATATCATGTTCACGGATTGAAAGACACAATATTGTATCAATGCCCCAAGACACAAATAAACCTATGTAACAGAATAGAGACTAGACATGGGCTCATTCATAAATGACATTTGGTATATTATAGATGTGGCACTCACGGGAGTGGGAAAATGAAGGCTGACACAATTTCATATCCGTATGAGGAAAATGAAGCTTGACTTCCAACCTCATACTCCGTCATTACCTACACGCTACACACACACATTAGAAAATTTCTTGCATTTGTACATTTGGACTCATGACATAAGAATGTTCATAGAAATACTGTGTGTAAGAGTACAATTTTAAAAAATCAAAACAACACAAGTCCATAAAGAGTAGAATGAAGAAATAAAATGTGGAATGTTTAGCCAGTGAAATACTATAGTGCCATGAAAATGAATGTTACAACATGGATTAATCTCAAACATAATGTTAAAAAATTTGGTTATGGAAAAACAAAAATATGATTCTGCTTATACAAGATAAAAAACGTGCAAAACTAAAAATATACTGTTCAAAGATGTAAACATATATCATAAAACTATAGAAAAGTAAGGAACTGATAAATGCAAAATTCAGAAGAGTGGATACCTCTGGAGAAGAAGGACGGGATGCGGAAAGGCACTGACAATAATAGCATGTTGTTCTTTTTCTTAAATCAGGTGGTAGGTGCTAGATAGTCCTTGTATTCTGATTACTCTTTCGTATGCATTCACAAGTTAATAGAAATATAACAAATATACACATTGGCCCAATACCAAAGGGCCAAGTTTGAACTCAATATTCAGATGAGGCCAAAACCAAAACTGGGATCACCATCACAGAATGAACTTCTTGAGACAAGAATACATCTGAAAATTTTTCCACAAAATAAATTCAATCATCACTTCAATCTTATTGCTTAAAACATTACTTCTCAAATGCTTGACGTTGGCATTATAGTGCAGAAACAATCATTTCCTAGCTCTGTTGACTTCCAGATTGCTCCTATGTGTGGTCGACGTACCACACGCCGACAATATCAAATAGGTTAGCAAAAGGGGAAGATATTTTTTGCCAACTCGAGTCAGAATAGGCCACTGCCGGTAGTAATGTTGCCCTCCCACTCTAGGAGCAACTGGATTCAAGTCATCTTGTCTCCTCTGCACCTTCTGGACTTAAAGCTTTGGGCAATAGTAATTATGCAATCTCCGTGAAGCCACCTCACAAACAGAATCTCTGTGCATTGCTTGAAGAAGATGCTTTCTGAACATTTTCAGAAGCAAAGGAATTTTTTTGCTCTCACTTATAGTTTTTTATTTTTAATATTATGCATGAACGTACTACTTTAATTTGCCCTTAAACCTTGGATCTAAAAATGTGGCAAGAGAGCACCATAACTGACTTTCAAGATAACAAAATAGTCTCTGAATTTCTATTCACAACCTTAGCTTTCACTGGATGCACAGCAATTTCAGCATCTTCCCTGGAGAAGCCCACGAAATGAAGCCATATAGCAGGTATCATGCAGAAATACCTGCACTCTCAAGCTCATCCGTTAGGTTCCTTCTTCAGCAGCATGCAGTTCATTGGCAAATGAACTGTTTTATCTTCAAGAAACCCATTGATTCTAAGTCCTGCTTGTTGGTGTTGTTATGTGTTCAGGTAGACTTTTAAACGTGTAGTATTTCTTCCATTCTATTTGAATATTTTGTATGAGTATTTGGCAAGGTAATTCCAAACCCTCTTGGATGTCATGGTGTCTGTCTGCTGAGGAAGGATAGTAAGTGGCCCACTACCTTACCGCCAGTAATCTTATGATGGTACCTCGTACTGTAATTCCTTTCTGAACACACAAGTTAAGGATGTGAACATAGCATCTTATCTTCTAAGTCCAAAATCATTCATACCCTTCATGGTGTTTTTTGCAATGTCAATGACAATACATGATGTTGCACTGAATTTCCTTTCTAAGAATATTTCTTCTATCAGATTTGCTATGTTGTCGACTATTTGAGATCCAGGCATCTCTCAACAAGCTAGTAAGCTAGAAGTGGTCAGTTCAGAAATTCCAGAAATGACACTGGAGTGGGCATTTGGTGATTTATCTTCTAAAGCCAAACACCAAAGCCACAGCTTAAATGGCATATTTTGAGCCGAATCATGAGACCAAACCTAAACTTTAGAACCTTAATAATTTTTAATACAATAATTACAAAAATAAAGAGATAAAGTTTAAAACCAAAGGGATTCATGTATCCCTTCAACAATTTTTTACTGAGGAATTGCTGCACGCCAGACATTGTGTCAGGTGCTGAGACTAAGGTAATGAACCAAACAGATCAAAGTCCGTCACCTCATGGAGCTTACCTTTTAGTTTAGAGTGGGTAACGGACAAAAATTAACAACAATATACAAACAAGTGTCACGCGTTGATAAATGTCATGTGGAAAATTAAGCAAAGAAAAAGAATCACAAGTAGGTGGAGGAGGGGAAGGAGAGAGTGCTATTTTTTTTTTTTTTTTTTTTTTTTTTTTTGCGGTATGCGGGCCTCTCACTGTTGTGGCCTCTCCCGTTGCGGAGCACAGGCTCCGGACGCGCAGGCTCAGCGGCCATGGCTCACGGGCCCAGCCGCTCCGCGGCATGTGGGATCTTCCCGGACCGGGGCACGAACCTGTGTCCCCTGCATCGGCAGGCAGACTCTCAACCACTGCTCCACCAGGGAAGCCCTGCATAAGTGTTTTTAAATAACTCAAGGGAAATCAAATGATTTTATATTGACGAAGAGTACAACTCAAATTAGGGATATTATTTCCATGAACTTTCTTTACATAAAGCAAAAACATTTAGTAAGGCAAGAATAAAGTCACATAAATTTAATAATAGTAGAAGGATTTCACTTACCATTCTGATTTTCAACAGACCAACTGGGCAAAATAATGATAAATATGATTTAAATTCTGTCATTAGTAAGACTGACTTAAGTGCTGGTAACTAACCCTCAATTCTATAGACAACTTACTTTTCAACACCCATGAAAAAAAACACAAAAATTTGTCACATACTATACTACAAAGAAAGTTTTTATAAATTTCAAAGAGCAGAAATTGTCAATTTCTTTGTTCACAGTGCAAAAAAAAAATTGGTAAGGTTTTGAAACTGACAGAAACAAAATTTAACCACTTAGAAATTAATTAAAGGCCATTCTCCTAAGTAATTCTTAGGTCAAAGAAGAAAATCAACTCTTACATAATGTTTAATACTAAGCAATAATAGTAACACTACATCCTAAAATGTATGAACACAACCCTAGCTGTTATCTGAAGGAAATTTATATCACTAAATGTTTGTACAGAGGAAAGTGGCTCACAATAAAGTACTGAATGAAAGAAGCAAAGAAAAAAAAATCAATGTAAAAAAAAAAGAAACTAACCTAAGAAAGAAATTCGTAAAAGTAGAGATTAACAAATTAGTAAAATAGTGGAATTGATCAAGAGCAATTTCTTTGGAAATACAAATAACATAGAAAACAAAACAATATTTTCAGGTGCTACATGTGAAGGTGTTTCCAGGGCTCCACGTTTTAAATTCCTTAAAAAATGACAAAAAATTCATGGAAGAGTTCTGAAAATACTATGCTATTTCTAAACATCAGGTTTCAATTGAAAAAATAATCCTAGCCCCTGCTAAGTCAACACTATTATTCACCCCACCCAGTCATAAGGTAGATGAAGTCTATTATTAACTGCTACATTGGGCAATTGGGATTGACATGTACACACTGATGTGTATAAAAGTGATGACTAATAAGGACCTGCTGTATAAAAAAATAAACAAAATTCAAAAATATTTAAAAAAATAAAAAGAGCTTTGAGTGTGAGCCTCCATCCGGCCTCAAACCCACTATTGATTTGGAAGTGGACAGAAGTACTAAGCTGTTCGATTTAACCTGCCCATACAAGTCACCGCTTGTATCCCTGTGGAGTGCTGAAGGACATCGTGGTCAGATTCCATTTGTTTCCAAGTATTTTCATCTGTGAAAACTTAGTCCAGTCCAAATGCAGGCATCAATTTCATATATAATTCAGGTTTTCCCTTTCCCCAAAGCACACCGTGCTTGTGGCTCCAGGGACTTGAAACAGAGAAGGGACACAGTCTCTTCTTTACACTCCTCCTGTTTACCATTTTAAAACTTCTAGCTTTTCCAGTGCAGAGGAAAGAAAGAGCACCTGTCTCAGACTGTCTGGTTCCCTGACTGGGAAAGGTCACTTTTCTTTCTTGTTCATTGTCACAATCCCTCTGACCCACTGTGCCCTCGGAAAGCAAACATCCGTATGTTGATTAAGGCCTCTGCCCAGCCTGGTTCCCTGCTGTGGGAGAGCAAGTTCCCTCGCAATCTTTCACTCACCCTTCTCCTTGGTTCCATCACCAGCAATCCACCTACAGCTTCTGTTGCCAGAGTTTCAGAAGGTCCAGCTGGCAAACTCTTGGGAGAGTGAAGCCCAGCGAATGGCTCAAGCACCCTCAGCAAGGTCCAGATGACCCACGGGTACCTCATTAGTCACCCGTGCCAACCGCTGTGAGCGCAGCCCTCTCCGATCACCCCACCCAGCATCTGGCCCTGCCATTGTTTTCCAATTCGCTTATCCTCCGCTCAGGTAGGGGACACGTGTAGGCTGTCAGTTCCACTGCCCAAGCAGATGTCCGAACAGGGAAGGAGGAGCTAGCCTCCTCCATTCATGGGCACCTCCTAATCTTTAAAAATGAATCTCGGGCTTCCCTGGTGGCGCAAGTGGTTGAGAGTCCGCCTGCCGATGCAGGGGAGGCGGGTTCGTGCCCCGGTCCGGGAAGATCCCACGTGCCGCGGAGCGGCTGGGCCCGTGAGCCATGGCCGCTGAGCCTGTGCGTCCGGAGCCTGTGCTCTGCAACAGGTGAGGTCACAGCAGTGAGAGGCCCGCGTACTGCAAAAAAAAAAAGAGTCTCTTCTCACTTTCCCCACCCTGAGCTTCCGGAAGATGGTAAACCTCTCATCACAAATAAATCACAAATATACCAGTTCTGCCGTATCTTAGAACATCCTGCTCAGAGATGGCCCTTGTTATAATGTTCGCTGATTTGTGCTTTGGCCAAAATTCTAAACCAAGGTGAAAAGTCCCATTCAGCATCCTATTACAAACACATAATGATTTCTCCATGAGTCCTACATCATCTCCCTAAACAGTGAGTTCACTCTTTGATTCTATCCCCTAGTTCAAGGCTCAGTGAACCCTGAGCAATGAAATGGACCTGGCTTGTCTCCTGTCAACCTTCACAGTCCCTGTACCCCTTGCCTCTGCCTGGTGGTGTCCCTGAGAGAGGAGAGAGGGAAGCACCACGAACTCTTGCTGAAACAGGCTCTTTAATCATAAATGGTCCCATCTTCCGGTCCTATCACATGGTTACCACCTTTGGAGCAGTGGCTATAAGGTAACCAGCCACACTGTTGAGCCAGAAATGCCAGGTTCCATCCAACAAGGTATCTAAACCTCCTGGGGTTTGAAGTCAAGGATAAATTAATGACTATATAGTCACTGGGAAGAAAACCAGACCCTGGCAGGTAGTCTGACCACACCAAACCCAACTCTCCAATTCCCTAAGGGGCCTCACATTTCCCAGAAGTTTTCTTACCAGTAAAGTCCTTTCACACCTTATCCCATCACCTCAATCCTTCTACCTGCAAATTGCCCCCAGGAAAAAGAGCACCTCATGGGATGCTGTGTAGGACCAGAGAGAATGCAGACCATTCAAAAGAAATGCTCACAGCAGATGCTGACTGCCTCTTACAAAAGGAAGAAATGACCCCCAAGCTGGGCTAAACCAAAGCCCCAGAGAACCTGCTGCTGAGATGATCAGCTGCTGGGGTAGGCAGCTTGGCATTATCCGAAGTGATCTTGCTTCAAGAATCTGAAAAGCCTTACTTGTAACTGAGTCACCTGCAAGGCAAAGGCTCCACTCTGGTTCACTATTATTTAATTTCTTTCACAGCTCTCCCCCTAACCTCACAAGAGAAAATCATGTGTGATTACTGAGCAAATGCTGATATAGGATTTAGTTACTGAGTGAATGCTGGTATAAGATTTAGTGCGATGTAAGGAAAAGGATGAGTTGTTTGATTACTATTATCTATTCCTCTCAGGACATAAGGGTACAGCAAACTGGCAGTTAAAGGTCTCTGGTAAGTGAGTGAGCATACTCTTCTTTTGCTTTTTTATAAGATATCTCTGCAGATAAGGTAATAACGTAAGAGAAGTTGGAGAAAAGTTTAAATGAGTCTATGGGAGCGGATATTCATTGTGTGACGTATAATGTTAATGTTTGCGGCTCCATGCTGCAATGTGTAACACTAGAGTATCTCTAAATTTGCTTTCCAAATGTTCAACTTGGTTGAATGGTGGCCCCCCAAAAGATATGTCCACATCCTAATACCCAGACTCTGTGAATGTGACATTATTTGGAAAAGGGATGTTTGCAGGTGTAACTAAGTTAAGGATATTTAGATGAGATCCCCCTGGATTATCCAGGGAGGCACTGAATCTAATGACAAGTATCTTTATAAGAGAAGAGATGATACAGACACACAAAGACAAAGAGCAGAAGCCCATGTGAAGACGGAGGCGGAGATTGTAGTGATGCAGCCACAAGCCAAGGAGTACCTACAGCCATCAGAAGCTGGAATAGGCAAGGAAGGATTCTAGAGCCTTTGGAGGGAGCACGACCTTGATTTCAGAGCTCTGACCTCCGGAACTGTGATAACATGGTTTCCGCTGTTTCAAGCCACCACGTTTATAGCAATTTGTTACATTAGCCAAAGGAAACTAACACCCATTATGACATCAACATTATATTCAACCTATTATTGATCAATACATAGTAGGGAATGACAATGGAGGATTGGATTAATAGGGTGGGTGGGCTGAGTACATACACAGGTCTGCCCCAAATCCCTAGAAATGACAGAAAAACTTTTGTGTTTATTTTATCTACCATAGAGGTACTCTCAGGGAGCCATAAATTGCCTACATATATATTGCCTACATATAAAAGTAAAATGAGATTGGACTTCAAATAAAAACCAAAGCCCCAAGAGGAGTGATGTCACCAAAATGACAACACCAACATACAAGACCTTAGCTTCTGTCCCCTAACGAAAACCAACAATTAGACAGCTATCCACCAACGAAAACAGCTCTGGGAGAACCCAGGAGTCCACTTAAAAAACTTCAGCAGAACAGTGGAACAAAAAACCTGAGAATAACCACATAAGGAAAAGAACGAAGACTGCTTCATTTTGCCTTCAACATCCATCCCATTGCTTAGTGCCAGGAGGGAACTTCCCAGCTAGAAAGAGGAAACGAAGAGCAGGGCAAGCGACTAGATTCCCCAGCCTCTGGGACAGGCACAAAGGTCCTGCTTTAGTTTCACTCCACCCAGATGGGCAACGCTGAAAGGTACAGAGATGGCTAAGAACACGGAAGAAAAGTGAGGGCTGCCAAGAGCAGTCACAGAGCTGGAGTGACTGTGGTTCTCAGTGACCTGAAGACAAACCCAGCAGATTTCATCAGTGAAGAGACTAACGGTCAGCACAGCCACCACGGACCCCCTGCAGACTTCATCAGCCTTTGCCCCACAAGTATTCATGTTCGCTGATGCCCCCAGCCCTGCAACCCCACTGGAGCCTGGGATTCGCATTTCCCAGGCCTCTGTGTCTCCATGAGTATAAGACACCAGCCTAGACCCCTGCAGTTGAGCCCCATCGCCACACAAACACTCAGGGCTAGGTACTCCATCTGTACCTGAAGCCGCCTCCCCGCACCTCCAGGAGACCACAGCCAAAGGAAAGCACACAGACAGCCAAGATTCCACAGCTGCCCATGAGCCTGTAGTTGGCCACGGCCCTTGCTGCCTGCCTTGGCCCCCATCACAACATATGCGTCTGCATCTGGCCCCTGCCACTGCACAGACACCCGCAGCCAAGGATGAGCGTCCCACCTGCTCCGGCCATCACTGCTGCCTGCCCTGGTCCCTGTGTTCATGGCAGCATTGTACAGAATAGCCAAGATATGGAAACAACCTAAGTGTCAATGAATGGATGAATAGATAAAGAAGATGTGATACATATATATAATGGAATATTATTTGGCCATGAGAAAGAAGGAAATCCTGCCATTTGCAACCAAAAGGATGAAACTTGGGAGAATTATGCTAAATGAAATAAGTCAGAGAGAGACATATTGTTATGATGTCACTCACATGTGGAATCTAAAAAAGCCAGACTCATAGAAACAGAGAGTAGAGTGGTAGTTACCAGGGGCTGAGGGTGGGGGAAATGGGGAGATGTTGGTCAAAGGGTACAGACTTCCAGCTACAGTATTAACAGGTTCTGGGGACCTAATGTATAGCATTATAATTACAGCTAATAATACTGTATTATATTTGAAATTTGCTAACAGAGTAGATCTTAAGTGTTCTCATCACAAAAAATAAATTGTAATTATATGACAGGATGGAGGTGTTAGGTAATGCTATGGTGGTAATCATTTTCCAGTGGATAAGTGGATCAAATCAACACGTTGTATACTTTAAATTTACACAATATTATATGTCAATTATATCTCAATAAAGCTGGGGGGGGAAATTAATTAATTTCAAAAAATGACCCAAACCTGTACATCAGAGAACTTCTGCAAAAGACAGCAGCTACTCTGGGGACACTCAGTTCTGCAGTGGTGGATAAGAAGAGCCTACAGGAGCCTGAAGATGAATTCTTGAGGTGATTTGTTGAGGTTCCACCAAAGGTCCATTCGGGAGGTCAGTCATTCTCTCCGTGGGCAGGTGGTGAACTAGTGAGGTCGTTAGTCCCCAGGTAGCAGCAGCGAATGTGGGCTCTTGGCAAGGACCCAGGTTGGATGGTGATGTCTCCACCCCCAAAAGACCAGAAAATTCTGAGTGCAGGGAATCCTCCCCTGAAATCACCGGGGGCAGTCAATCCATGATAAACAGATGCAACATTCAGAGGCATGATAACAGGAACTCCCACATTCATAAATTAGCACACCAATTATAAGAGGAGGGGTCATGTAACCAGGAATCACTAATAATATAGGAAACGCAAATACCGTGAAAGAAGCATCACTGCATAAATTGAGAAACTTATTCACAAATGTGACTGATTTGTTAGTTGCCTGACCAATATCCATTCTCCCCTTTTCCTTACTACCAGAATCTTGATTGATTGATTGAACGATTTAACAGAACTCTATCTCTGGATGTAACTCTATCTCTACTTATGGATGTAAGTTCATATCCTCCTCACTTTCCCACATTCTTGGTAGCTGAAATAAATGATGGCTGGATCTTGAGCAGCCATGTTGGATCAAATTTTTAAAAACACACATTTTGGATGGAAGAACAAAAAGATTAAAAAAACCTAGGTTCCGGCACCATGTGGTGGAATGTCACCTCTGGACCACCTACCTCCGGATTTCATTAATACACACAATAGGTAAGTTTTTTCTTTAAGTCACTATAATTTGGGAATTTTGTCATGATTTTTTTCTTCTAATATAGACACCAAACCTTCCTTTGTATTCTGTCTTTTCTATTCTGGCCTGAAATGCATACCCAATGCTGTGAAGTGCAAGAGCCACCTTACATCCATGAGGATGAAGTCCACATACTCAGAATTGTAGGCTAAAAAGATGGAAGGAGACTAATCCCCAGATGACAGCCCTGGATGCTCATTTATGGACTTTTTAATTCATGAGAAAAATACACCTATTACTTGTTCAAGTTGCAGTTTATTCTGGTTTCTGTTACTAAAAACTCAATACCATCCTATCTAATACATCTCAAAGAAAAAGAACTTCGAAAAAAATTGTTTGTTGTGTCCATGAAATAAGAACAGGCTGTTATGAAAATGAACTGTAATCAGTCTTGAAAATGTAAATGGCCACATAACGAACTGAATGGACATTGCTGTAGAACAAATTAATGAGCTCTGAGAGCAGATTGAGGAACTCTGTAACACAGTGAAACAGCCAAAGAAATGGAGCGTATCAACACAGTTGTATTATTTTTCTAGGGTATAGTAATAAAGTATCACAGTCTGGGTGGCTTAAACAACAAAAACTTATTCTCAGTGCTGGAAGCTAGAAGTCCAAGATCAAGGTATCGACAAGATTACTCCTTCTGAGAGCTATGAGGAAGAATCTGTTCTATGCCTCTCTTCTAGCTTCTGTTGGCTTACTGGCAACCTTTGGTATTCCTTGGCTTATAGATGAATCACACCAATCTAAGTAGCCTCAGGCTACTTCCTTCTTCTGTAACCCCATCGCAGGGTTGTTATGAGGATAAAGTGAGCCAATAACTGTAAAGCACTTAGAAAGGTGCCTGGCACATAGTAAGTGCTCAGTGAATCTTAGCTCTTGCTCCAAACCTGATACCAACTACCTTTACTTAACACACTATTCTACAGGTAGACAATTTAGCCTGAGCTCAGTAGGGTGGTTCGTTTGATATTGGCCAGACTTGCTCTTGCAGCTGCAAACAGCTGCAGTCAAATGTTGGTAATTTTGCTTCTGCAGGTTGCCTGATCCAGGATGGTCCCATTTGATATATCCGGTGACTTACTCATGGCCATGGGTCATGTGGCATTTAGTAAGCCTCTTATTCCCCACCAGGCTAGCTTAGCTTTTCACATGGTGGTTAGAGGTTTCCAAAGAGACTGAAGTCTTCTTAATGTCTAGGCTTGGAGTTGGAACAGCATGATGTCCAGTGTATTTTATTGGAACAAATCACAAGACCCGTTCATATTCAAAGAGTGGAGACATAGACTTCACTTCCTAATGAGAGAATCGGGAGTCACTTTGCAAAACAGCATGCATCCAGGGAAGAAGAAGAATTGCAGTCATTTATATAAACAACCTACAACATTAAGTTAATATATCTTAACTTAAATCTAGGTATCAAACAAATATTTAAGTACTTATTAAATGCCAACACTATACTAAATGGCTTTGCTCTTTTCTTTCCTTCTGAAATTCAAAACTTTATTTGAAAAGAAGCCTTTTAGAAAGAAATTAATTCTTTTGTTCTTAGTAATTGTGTGTTTGTGGGAGAATGTCTGAACACGTGTAATAACAAACCATCAAATTCAGCTCATTGATCCTCAGTCTTTTCCATCTATGGCAACATGCTGAACTTATTCTTGAATTTTAATTCCTCTCTAAATAAAACTAAAAAATACAATTCTAGTTTCGTTTTAAATGCGTAAAGTAAAAGGAAATTTTATCTCCTGATTTTTTCAACTTGTCGCGAACATCTTCACAATGTACTAAACCCAACTTTGCAAGATACCAGTCACATCACCTTCAAAAGTAAAAGAGTAACTTGACTTTTTTTCCCTCTACTTGATAGTAGAAACAATAAATAATAATGAAAATTGGAAAAGAATCTAACAGTGTTCTGGCTCCCAGTCTCTCTTTCTCCACATGTATAAATCATTATTCAAATGATTAATACATTCATGATCAAGCTTACCAGAATAAATCATTTATAATTCCACCCTTGACTATCTAGATTCATTAGTGCTTTTAAGCAAATTAATGTCTACACATTCCAGGGCCTAACAAAGTGTTACAGTCTTCCCTATTACTTTACATATTGACTTGCCAATGTTTTTTCTAGTAATAGGATTTGTTTTCTCTCCTCCACTCCCAAATTTGGCATGGTATATATCCACCCTCTTCCTAAGGCCTGGTTCCATATTATGTGGGATAGTAGAAGAGGATCTTTTGAAATACAACTGGAAAAAAGAAGAAACATATTGACTTTTAGCAGCAGCAGAAGAAGAGGAAAAGACGACATGATAACAAACGTTTTTAAGTCACTTAAGACATGCCAGACACTCTTCTAAGTAATTTACACACATTAATTTATTTATTTATTTTTTTTTGTGGTACGCGGGCCTCTCACTGTTGTGGCCTCTCCCATTGCGGAGCACAGGCTCCGGACGCGCAGGCTCAGCGGCCATGGCTCATGGGCCTAGCTGCTCCGTGGCATGTGGGATCTTCCCGGACCGGGACACGAACCCACGTCCCCTGCATTGGCAGGCAGACTCTCAACCACTGCACCACCAGGGAAGCCCTACACACATTAATTTATTAATCCTCACAAAATCCTACATTATGGTTGTATTTATTTTCCTCATTTTATAGAAAAGAAAACTAAGGAACAGAGGTTAAAGCCTTGCCCTAGGTCACACAGCTAATTGGCAGAGCTGGGATTTGGACCCAGGCAATCTCGTTCCAGAGCTCATCAATTTAATCATCACATGATCTCCATAAAAACACCCAGGAAAAAACCCAAAATTATGAAAGATCCAAAGATAGTATAGATACTTGATCCTGAGGCTAGACCAATGAGTGACATTTCCATTCGTTCTTTTTTATTCCAGTTTCATCCTGGGGAAAGTCAAATGCAGCTGAATGACTGATACTCAGGGCCAAAAATAGAGTAGGGATTGAGGCTTAGAGCTGTGGTCATGGGAGGAGGTCTTTGGGGAGACAAGGTGGATCAAGGTGAAGAGAAGGAGCCCATAAGGGAGATGCTTGCTCCTGGACTAGATTGGAAGAGGTGGCAGCATTAGGGACCACACAGTATCTAGTGAAGGAGCACCACACCCATTCAGGATGGTGGAATGAGCTGAATGAAGTAAATGAACCACTCACACTTTCCCACTCCAAGGAGGGACTTAACTTGGATGGATGACCACTGACTTCAGCCTGCAGTAAAGACCTGCCTGCATATCACCTGGATCTGCTAAAATAAAACTTTCCCCCAGTAATGTTCTCTATCACCCCACCTTCCAAGATTAAGAGCATAAGGAGAGCTATCGTACCTTGATAAACTGCAAAACGTTCCCAGGCCTCTCTCCTCTTTACTGTTTGTATTGACATGCAAACAGTCGTTCCCTCCAAAAGAAATGCATATGCTAATTTATTTGACGGATGACAAAATAGTTCTAAAATAAAGTACCAATACTCTATAAATGGTCACCAGTAAAGGGTCTTAGACTTTTCCAATAATTAATAGTAATGTCATATACAACGATGACATTATGTTCAGAGAAGCGAACCAGTTATAAACACAATTAAGATAATCCAAAGAAGAATGAGAGAAAGCAGGATTACATTTCCAGGCAAAACAGCACAGATCCCTACAGCCCTGGAGCAAACCTATGACCTATGGCAGAGAACTGCTCTCAGTTTGAAATACATCTCTTGACATTCTACTGGCTAGAGGCTGAGCATCCACATGGGACAAAACAACCTGAGCTGCCCATGACAAGCTGGGCGATGTCTGATTCATTGAGTCACAGTGTCTGTGCCACTTGGAGACCAGGCTTAGGCAGGTCCAGAAGGTGTAACCCACGTGAACAGGAGACCCAGATTCCTACTACTGTTGAACTGATGCCTCTCCCTCTCCACATGCACGGCTTCTTGAGAAGCTCTCTGTGAACAAACATCAGAGGAAGAAAAGACTTAGTTCACAGGGGAGTCAGCATGATATGATGGCGTTAGCTGGAAGTGTTCTGCTGCCACATTACAGCTTCAGCTGGGGACGCCTCAGAAAACGCTGGTGAGGGCAAATCCTCCAGTGGGCAGATTTCCAAGAACTATAGTCGGTTGGAGAGTTGGCCTGAGGTATGGATGTAAACAGGGACTTGGACATTAACAAATGGTTTGGCTAAATTTGATCCTAATTCTGCTACGTACTGTGTGATCTTGAGTGATTCACTGAACCTCTCTGAGCCTCGTTTCCCCACCTGAATCAACAAAGGATCAGCATGACGGGCTTTCAGGGAAGACTGATTGGGGTGCCTCTGAAACTTTGGGCAATTGATGTAACATCTCTAAGCCTCAGTTTCCTCATGTGTAAAATGAAGTTAGTAATGCAACTGGCGTCTCAGGTGTGTTTGGAGGATTAAATGACATCAGCACTCATGCAAACCACTCGTAAAGTCTCTTAGCTATTATTTTCATCTCTGAAAAGCGGCAAAAACTCCCTGCCTGAAATGGTGGTTATGAAGATTCACTGCCTTCTCCAGGCAGCTGTTGGAGCTGATCGGGTGAGGGGCAGGCACCTGAGCTGTGGTAACACATGGCATAACTGTAAAATAATTCTTTTTCTGGGAAAAAAAACGTATCGTGTTATAATTTATGTCTAGTCATTCTTCCCTTTCCTACTGATTAGATGCCTGGATCCCTTTACATTGTCTTCCCAGGCCAGTGAGTCGATGCCGTGTCAACACAGACTTCAACCCGTGTCTCCTCCGACGTCCAACAAAGTTGAGTGTTTCCTGCTTTTTCCATCTCCACCCCTCACTTTCATTAGCCCTGGCTGCCCCTGCAGAAGGCAGATACGGCAAGCAACAAAATAATATTGATAATATTTCACTTCTTTATTAGTCTTAATTTGAAATAAATACTCCAAAGGCCCAAATGTGAGGAAGATGAGTTCTTGCCCAAGACTTGGGAGGACAGATTCATACCAAGTGCCCTTGTTTTGCTTGACATATGATTTAAAGTAGTCTCCCTCTGTGAAATAATTTAGAGTATAAAGAAAATGTGTTAGCCAAAATGCCATGTCAGGACACATTATATAACATTTTATAGACTTGTATACAAAATCTGAGTCTGTTAGGCTGGTAAAGGATTCTATTACCCTAGTGATCTGAGAAGCAAGCATTCATCTATCCCTGCAACAAATAATGATATGAGATGGGAACAGACAAGACCCAGATTTTGCAACAGATTCAGGTTCTTCGGTAATGCAATTAGAGCAGCTACTCTTCCTTTGCACTTGACTCATAGTCCTGTTACCAATTACCCACGGCCTCAGAGTAGCTAACAACAGCAAATGCCATGGGACCACTGGGATCCAATGCCATGATGATTCATCAGATATACTGCTTAATGGCTGTTGAATCAAGCATTAGAGTCCACATTGACCCTGTCCAGTTCTCATTACCACATTGACCTCGCCCTGAAATCCCCCGAAGATATTTATCTCCCAAGAGGTCCCTCTTTGGAGATTGATAATTACCATGAAACACTGTAATTCATACAATTTATGGCTTATTCCAGACATCCAGCTAATACTGATTCTACTCTTTGCCTGGATTAAGGGCTGCCTGTTACCAAGAGACTTTGCAGCAATCTCTCCAGTTAATTAGTGTTTTCAGGCACTTGTCTGGAAGACAACAAAAACAGAAGTTGCTATGTAATTGCCATTGTTTACCACCAATTGCAAGGTGCCATTATTATGTCATCCTTGTCACTGTGATCACCATCATCATCATCACCATCATCATTATCGATAGTTATTAAATGTCCACTGAAATGGACTCTATTTCACTGTGTGTTCTAATGTGTCCTACGGCAGAGTTTGCCAAAGAAGGATAATCATGGAAATAGCATGCTAGAGTCTTAATGCTGTTCCAGTACTTAAAAAAAAATAATAATCAGTTTTGGAACCTAAAATTATAGAAGTATAAACACCAGCAAATTATCTCTTTATTTGGTCATCTATATTTTTGATACATTTAGGCTCTCTAAATATTTGCTAAGAAATGAAAGTATGAATGAAATTAATAAACAAGTATGCAAAAGTTTGTAGCAAAAATATCCAATGAGATGTGAGGCTCCAGATGAAAAAAGGGAGATTAAAAATTAGCTGGTGCCTCTTGAGTAGTGGGTGTTCAGGCGTATAGCATCCTCTTCCATGCAACATTGTGTCCAGGGAAAATTGAGTCACATTTTTCCCTTTAAAGGAAAAAGAAATCACAAAAAGGTGGATGCTCAGAGGCTCTCTTGAGCATCATACGAGCTGGCATTGTAGTATTTAAACTTTTTCTGTTTGGACACAACTGATGCTCACATAGGCAAAACACTCTCATGGATGTATCCAAGGTGGAATGTGATCCCCACCACTTTCTCTCCTCTTCACCAAATGATGGATTGTACATAAGGGATATAAGCATGACTGTAGGGATAACCTTGAAAAAATAAAAAAATAAGTCTTTCAAAAATTCTTGGTGCTTGAACTCTTACTAGTAATGAATTATTTGGAAATATATCACAAATGATTGTAACATCATCGGATCTCTCAGTATAGCAGCTAAAAGACCTGGGTTCTAGGTCCTGCTCATACACTGATTAGCCCTATGATCTAAAGCAAGTCATTTCCCTTCATTGAATCTCAGTTTCTTTATTGTAACATGAGACGGTTGGACAAGGGTCCCACTTCAGTTCTAATGACTCTACCTGAGGTCCAGTTTCGAGCCCTCCTTGGATTCTGACGTTAGGAGCTAAGTGTGGCCATCCCAGGAAAATCTAAACAGGACTTGGAGCTTATCAAGGGGTTTTATATCTCTGAAAACAATTTATTCTCCCATCCCTTCTTTTAGTAACTTCTCCTACATCATATAGAAAAGAGTAAATTAGCAACTTTTCTCAAGCCCAAGAGATCTCATAGTATGCCTGGGTACTATAAACTAGCTCTTTGTGAAATTTATTTATTGTTTGCCCAACCTTCCTCCCATTGGGGATCCATCTTCTCCCCTTCTATAATAATCTTGCTCAGTCTTTGTGGTTCAAGTGCAAGTCACTGCACCCTGGAATAGACACATGACATAAGCCTTACACTTGAAGCACTCTTGATCCTCACAACAGTTTTGTGAGGTGGACAGGATAGGTGTAACTCTGCTCCCCGTTGTAAATGTAAGAAAACAAGTTTGATTGGGTTTCTTCTACATTGTTTGTGGGAATGTAAATTGGTGCAGCCACTATGGAGAAGAGTATGGAGGTTCCTTAAAAAACTAAAAATAGAGCTACCATATGATCCAGCAATCCTACTCCTGGGTATGTATCTGGGGAAAACTGTAACCCAAAAAGCTATATGCACCCCAATGTTCATTACAGCGCTATTTACAGTAGCCAAGACATGGAAACAACCTAAATATCCATCAATAGATGAATGGATACACCAGTCAGAATGGCCATCATCAAAAAATCTAGAAACAATAAATGCTGGAGAGGGTGTGGAGAAAAGGGAACACTCTTGCACTGCTGGTGGGAATGTGAATTGGTACAGCCACTATGGAGAACAGTATGGAGGTTCCTTTAAAAACTACAAATAGAACTACCATATGACCCAGCAATCCCACTACTGGGCATATATCCTGAGAAAACCATAATTCAAAAAGAGTCATGTACCAAAATGTTCATTTCAGCTCTATTTACAATAGCCAGGAGATGGAAGCTACCTAAGTGTCCATCATCGGATGAATGGATAAAGAAGATGTGGCACATATATACAATGGAATATTACTCAGCCATAAAAAGAAATGAAATTGAGTTATTTGTAGTGAGGTGGATGGACCTAGAGTCTGTCATACAGGGTGAAGTACATCAGAAAAAGAAAAACAAATACCGTATGCTAACACATATATATGGAATCTAAGGAAAAAAAATGGTCATGAAGAACCTAGGGGTAAGATGGGAATAAAGACACAGACCTACTAGAGAATGGACTGGAGGATATGGGGAGGGGGAAGGGTAAGCTGTGACAAAGTGAGAGAGTGGCATGGACATATATACACTACCAAACGTAAAATAGATAGCTAGTGGGAAGCAGCCACATAGCACAGGGAGATCAGCTTGGTGCTTTGTGACCACCAAGAGGGGTGGGATAGGGAGGATGGGAGGGAGGGAGATGCAAGAGGGAAGAGATATGGAAACATATGTATATGTATAACTGATTCACGTTGTTATAAAGCAGAAACTAACACACCATTGTAAAGCAATTATACTCCAATAAAGATGTTTAAAAAAAAAAAGAAGAATGGTGTAGAAGTTGGGCAGTAATAAAAAAAATAGATGAATGGATAAAGAAGATGTGGTATACATACACAATGGAGTATAATTTAGCCATAAAAAATGAAATAATGCCATTTGCAGCAACCTGGATGGACATAGAGATTAACGTCTAAGTGAAGTAAGACAGACAGAG
Organism: Phocoena sinus; assembly: GCF_008692025.1. NCBI lineage: Eukaryota > Metazoa > Chordata > Mammalia > Artiodactyla > Phocoenidae > Phocoena > Phocoena sinus. The sequence continues at coordinate 92,370,190 of NC_045767.1, forward strand.
AAAGACAAATATGATATGATATTGCTTATATGTAGAGTCTAAAAAAAAAGATATAAATGAACTTATTTTCAAAACAGAAATAGACTCACAGACATAGAAAACAAACTTATGGTTACCAAAGAGGAAAAGAAATAGATAAATCCCCAGAGGGGAGGGATAAACCAGGAGTTGGGGATTAACATATACACACTACTGTATATAAAATAGATAACCAACAAGGACCTACTGTATAGCACAGGGAACGATACCCAATATTTTGTAAGAACCTATGAGGGAAAAGAATCTGAAAAAGAATAGATATATATAACTGAATCACTTTGCTGTACACCTAAAACTAACACAACATTGTAAATCAACTATACTCCAATTTTTTTTAATTAAAAATAAATAAATAAATGAATAAAATAAAAATTTAAAAATTGATTGGGTCTCTTGACTTGATTAAAATCATACATACAGGAGCTGCAGCTACACAAACCCTGGAGTTTTTTTCCACTTCAAGTCTGGTATTCTCTCCATTTCCCCACCAGATCTTGAACCCCTTCACTAGTCATTATATCCTCACCCTGTATACATAAAGGCAGAGAACTTACCCAAGATGCTGAGAACAAGATTAATATAATCAACCAATATAAGAGAAGAGAGCAGACATTAGCAGAAGCCATTATAAAGACGCACAATGCCTGTCAGGGTAAACATAGGAAGAGCAACACTAACTGTAGCAATCAATAGTATTGACTTATGGAGCAGAAATGTCATGAGAGGGCAATTTCAACATGGAAAATTTTAAAACAAGGGTCCAAGAAGAAAAATAGGACAGTATTCATCCAACATTGTCTATGTGAAAAACATAATCAAAAGAGCAAAAACTTTTAGTCAGTCGAAAAATATTCTATAATAAGAGACAAGGTTGGCTTATCAAAACTCACCATAGCCTATTAAATAAAATATCTCCTGAGATTAACCTCTTCACTTTACTTGGTATCTGTGTACTAATCCATGAAATCAAATATCTAGTCACTTTATTAGTTCAACAAACATATTCGGAGTGTCTTCTGTGTACCAGGCATTGTATTAGGGATCGAAGATAAAAAGGATGAACAAGAAATGGTGCCTATACTCAAGGAGGTAGGTAAATAGAGAAAGAAGTTGAGAAAGATGCCTGAGATTCTGACTTGGGCAATTGGTGGATGCCATTAACTCAGGGGATATAAGAAGAGGAGCAGGATAGGAGAGGAGATGGGAAGGGAGGAATTTGGTTTGAGACATCAGATCAGTTAGGAATGCGTTTGGCTGCAAGAAACAACCTCAAATAGCAGAGTTCAAGCAACAGATATTTAACTACCACAATATGAAATCCGGATAAATGCAGGCCAGGTCAGCACAGTGGTTCAACAACATCAAGGATGCAGGCTCAATCTATGCTTTATTCCACCAGTCTTGTCATGTTGGCATTTTGTCCTCATGCTGTCACCTCATGTTATACATTGCAGGGTATATGTCAGTTATTCAACTAAACTGCCATTTGTTATCCCACTTTTATCACTCAAATGAGTCTCCTAAACTCCAATATATCAAAAATCAACAATTATACGAAATGCATTAATTCAACGAGGAGGATAAGTATCAAAAACGTATAAGCCTCTTCTCTCTCCATCCAGTTATTATACAGGTGGTAAGAAAAATAAAAATACAGTCTTGATTGCTAGCTAGATGTAAATCATCTCCTAGTTCCAAAAAATCAAGCAAACAGCCATTAAGGGCTTCCCTGGTGGCGCAGTGGTTGGGAATCCGCCTGCCAATGCAGGGAACACGGGTTCAAGCCCTAGTCCGGGAGGATCCCACATGCCGCAGAGCAACTAAGTCCATGCGCCACAACTACTGAGCCTGCGCTCTAGAGCCCGTGCGCCTAGAGCCCGTGCTCCACAACAAGAGAAGCCACCGCAATGAGAAGTCCGCTCACCACAACAAAAGTAGCCCCCATTCACCACAACAGGGGAAAGCCCGCACGCAGCAGCGAAGACCCAATGCAGCCCAAAACAATAAATAAATATAATAAAATAAATTTTTAAAAAAACAGCCATTAAACATGTAAAAATCTAAGAAATAGTTTGCAAATGACATTTTCTTTAGAAACCCATTTTCTTTCCAGGAGGAAATGGCAGAATGGCAGTCTACAGATTATCTCCACTGTACCTTTCACGTCCATTAGATAGAGCCATGGTGCACCTGTTTAATATAAATTGCTTTATGAACAGCTGTTTCTTCCCCAAAGTAAACAGGCTGGATATTGAACTAGCCATCTAGTCTGGGCTTGCTGATAGCATAGCATCTTGATTTCCCCAGATGGAAGGCAGTACACATAACTTTATTTATGCATATCACATATATGAGAATAGGGGCTTTTTCATAGACAACTAGGTTAGCCCTTGACTATTTTCCACCAGCACCTGTAAATTCAGGAATGAACTTTGCATATTTATTATTAATGATTCGTTAACACTCAACCACTTGACGAAATTACTGTATTAACATATATGAATGTTCATTGGAATGTATAAACAGGGTGAGAAACCTATGAACCCATGAATGAATGAAACTCCATTCATTCCAAGAAGTTGTTCTTCTCTTTATCAAAATCAAGGATTTCCAAAGTAGAATTTCTGTTTATGGGAGGAGGGCAAGAGGCAATAAAATCAAACACATCCTCCATAGACCAGAATGTTCTGTCCCCCTCTAGATATGGACCCAGGCAAAATGGTCACAGAAAAGCCCTGATTTCTGCCCACGACCCTTTCTGGCACCTGCTCACTCAAAGGGCATGCAAACACACACACACGTACATACACACCCCAGCATGCCCTGGTAAGCCTTCTTTGGATAAGCCCCTGCTCCTGAAAAATCAACCCTACTTTCCTTTACCACTCCCTCTAAACTCTTGGTGTCCTCAGAATCTGATCTACCCAGAAGTCAGAAAGAAAGTTAATTGTACTATTTCCACCAGCAGGAGAAGAACTGATAGCACCTCTCCAAAGAGCAGTTGCATTTTAAAAGTATGACTTATTCCACATATATGGAAATCTAACAGTAGACCCCTTGGGCAAAATGTGCTCTATCAGAAGAGCCTTTCTGGTCTCCTCTAATCACACGTTTCTCTACTTATTTAAAAAAAAAAAAAAAAAAAAGCTTTTTCAGATGTTTTTACTATTCTCCAGCTAAGGCATTTTAACCAAAACAAAGACATTGCACAATACACCCAGAAAATATTATAAGCGGAAAACAAAACAGAGATTTTTTTTCTCCTCAACTGCTGAGCAAGGTCAGTTAATGCATAACATTTGACAGCTCCTTCTGGTGTGTAAACTTCAAAGGCCCATGCTATTAAAGAGTCATAAAACTAAACGGAACCCCAAATACATCTAATAGATTCTCCAAAATACGTGCTTGTGTGGTTGCTTTTGGAAACAGGATGTGCAAAGAAGCTAATTTGGGGAAGTCTTTTTTTAAAAAATAAATTTATTTATTTTATTTATTTATTTCTGGCTGCGTTGGGTCTTCGCTGCTGAGCGCGGGACTTTCTCTAGCGGTGGCGAGCGGGGGCTACTCTTCGTTGCGGTGTGCGTGCTTCTTATTGCGGTGGCTTCTCTCGTTGTGGAGCACGGGCTCTTAGGCCCGCGGGCTTCAGTAGTTGTGGCTCACGGGCTTAATTGCTCCATGGCATGTGGGATCTTCCCGGACCAGGGTTCGAACCCATGTGTCCTGCATTGGCAGGTGGATTCTTAACCACTGTGCCACCAGGGAAGTCCCTGGGGAAGTCTTGATTACCCAATCCAATGGAGAAGAGCCTCAGAGTAGACCTGTTAAAACTGTGAAACTAGACACCTAGTTGATTTCGGAATGAGGCCTCTCATGTAGATCTGGGCAAAGCTTTCTAGGCAGAGAAGACAAAGACGCAAATGCCCTGAGCAGGGAATGAGTTTTGACTTGCCATCAAGCAAAAAGGAGATTAATGTTCAGACAAGGAGAGAGAAAGAAAGAAAGTTACAGGTAAGGAAGTCAGAGCACTAGAGTAGAGCTAGAAAATGCTGGGCTTTATAAGCTGATGGCCTAACATCTACATTCTCTGTATCCATCAGACAAAATATATATCATCAGATAGGTGCCTCTTAAGAAACCAGAAACTACTCTGGATCTTAGAAATAGAGGAAATTGAATTCAGGGGATTGATTAAACAGGTAATAGAAGAGCCCAAGAAGCAAGGAAGAAAAAGCAAGGCCACAGCAGGACTCCACTATCACCCTGGGGCAAGAGAAATTGTACAAAGATGTGACATTGTCAGAGTCCAGAAGCACAGGCTACTGGAAGAGTTAGGGCCAGGGTGCGGGCTGTCATATACAGAAGCTGGGCATCGTGAAGGAGGCTGTTTCATGGGAGATGAGCTTCACTCAGGACAAGGCAAGAGAAGAAATAAGCTACTTCTCCCCTCCTCTTGACCTATGATCTTCTGCTAGCATCTCCCACTGGCCCAAACTATCTGGAGATATAATTCACTGTGATACAGAGCAGAGCAAGGGAAGGGTGGGAATTGGATCTGAGAGAACACAGGTAAATGGCAGGCACGTAGGTCAACTCTAAGAGGAAGAGAAAATTCCCCCTGCCCTTTCCTGATCTAACCATGCAACTTCCCGGCATATCTTTTCTTGTTTATCTGATTGTATCTGTCTGACCACACAACTCGAGGACACAACTAAAGGGCAGGGTCATTATCCATAATCAGTATGATGGATTTTGTGTGGGAGCCAATAGGTCTCCTCAGAGAATCAGACAGCTGCTATTTCTTGTCAATGGAGAAGATGGTGCCTACAGATGTGAAAGGAGGTCAAACTTAAAAACAAGTCTACCCAACACCTAAAGAAATGATGGAGATTTTCTAAAATCACTGAATGTACCAACTAGTTCTTTTAGTCCCATAATATCAAACTGATTTAATTGTTCCTCCCTAAGTAACAGCACGATCATTACTTTAGCCAGAAACTTGGGGGTCATACTTGTCTCTTTCTTTTTCCCAAATAATGGTTACAAACCTAAGGAAATGCCTTTTCTAAGAAAATGCCTTTTCTTCTGACGGGCTGTTTCCATCACCACATCCACCTGTACACATTTTAGATTACTATACAAGGAAGATACTGTAGAATCTTTATATATATATATATATATATATATATATATATATATATATATATATATATATATATATATAACAAAGCTCTCAAATTGTGGGCATGTCACCGTGCTATGCATTCGCTCTTCTGTCACCTTGTGTAAGTCGGTTGAAATTACTTCTCTGATGAAATGCCCACGAAGAGTTTTCTCTTTGCAGTCATGAGGCAGGTTACAGGGGAGGCAAAAGCAACTTTATGAGGTTGATGCCCTTCCCGGGACCCCCATCTACATCTCCTTCGTAATGTCAGTAGCCATGACAACCTCCAGAGAGCTCGGGAAAGCTCGGAGGCAGCCCACATGAGCTGTCTGATTTGCTCCATGGACTTCCAGCCAGAGGATTCAGGCCCCTCATCTGAGTGAGCCACAGGTGAGAATACAAACCTTTCCTGAAGCCAGTCTTTCCTCAACATGGCAGCTCTGGCTCAGGGACTGCCATGGCTGCTGCACACTTGACTCTGACCCAGGTTTGTCTTGCCAGTCAGCTTCTGCTCCTGACTAGGGCTCCCACTCCCTTTTCGTGGTTCTCTGAATTCTCACTAAGCCCTTACCAGAATGCTCTGCCTTGGGTCCTCAGTGTCTGCCATGACACGCTCCATCCGCGTCCAGCCTTGTCTCCTCTGACCTAAGGCTACCCAGGCCTTTACCCACGTCCCTCTCACCCTTACCTCCCTCCTTCCAACAACCAACTGTCCCTTGCCACTACCGGTCATTTACTTGCTGGGGCCATGATGATAAGTGGGTGAGGGAGTAGTTCACACAACCCCTGGAAATGGCTGGAAAGCGTTCCTGTCAAAACATTTCAATCGGCTGAAATTAGACTTGGCCAAACCTATCAGCAGCACCATCCCATAGGCAAAAACATATGTGCTTGGTTCTAGATTTGATTCTACACTCCTGGGTATGACCTTTGGTAAATGATCATAGAATGCATGGCTAGAAAGACCCTTAATCTCATAAGTCCTTAGGTGAAGCTTTCTACACTTTATTAATGGATAATTTTTTTAAGTTAAGATTTTAAGATAGCAAAACTGAGTATTACTCATTTTTGTCTTTCCAAAAATGACATAGATCCAGACACATGGTGAGAACCAAATGTTTGAAGGTAGAAGAAAGGAAGGAGGGAAGAAAGGAGGGGAGAGGGGAAGGAAAGGAGGGAGGGAGGGAAGGGAGATTGGTTCCTACAAAGGCAGATTTGGGGCACATACTAGCCAGGTGGAAACAGAGGTCACATTGCACAGATAAAACAAATTACTGAACCAGGAATCAATCAAGAGCCAGGAGCTCTAAACCTGACTCTGCCACCAATTTGCCACATGAATTTGAGACATTCTGTCCTAAATCTCTCTGTAGCTTCATGGTCTGAGAAATGGAATCCAGATCTCATCAGGGTTATCTGGACACTCCCGTCCCTTCTGAGTTTCCTGGAACTTAGCTGATTCTAGATTATGCTTGGTTCCTTCTGGAGAGATCTCTGTCGATCAACTCCAGAGGGTCCCTGAGACTTGGGGCCTCTACTCAAGCCTTGCTACAGCACTTGGGCCTTAGAAATGTGACCCCCAACTTGTCAAAGGCCAGTCAAACCTCCTAACCAGTTCCCTGTCCAAGGAATCTGTTCCTTATTCAGATACTCCTCTGTCCCCCTAGTATCCCAGGGGGTTCTGGAAAAATAGCAAATAGCCACTACAAATGGCCCCAGACTTGAAAAGCAGGAAATGTCAGGCTCCGGGCTTTGAGACCTCATTCTCTAAACTGCCAAGAGGTCTATAATTTCCCGTTAAACTCAAAATTCTATTTAGTAATTTCTAGTCTTAGGTTCAAATGACTTATCAGTTTTTAGGGTTCTCTTCACAGTTTTACGTAAGCCACAGGCAGCAGGAAGGATAAAGAACTCATGAAGAGAAGCTTGATCTCATCACCGTGGCATGAGGTTGTATTTCAGAGATGAATGCCTTCACCTACCCCAGAGTCTGTCATGTTGAGCCCCAGTGGAGGATCCTGCTTTCTAAAGACACTAACGAAAGGAAATGGTTCATAAACCCAAAGTAGAAAGAAAATTAGGATTCATAAGCTTCTGTTTCTCCTCATTCAACCATCTCTCCCCTCTCTGGCTGTCCTGGGTGATGACCCTCCAATGCACACAACGGGGTGGACGGTGCCCACTTTCGTGCTTCACAGCAGGTGCCCCTCCCCCTCAGCCTTGGGAGAGTCTTTGCCTGTACATGACTTTAGGCTATGAGGTGGGTGCTGCCTTACAGCCCCATCAGGACAATACAAGAAAACTGCCAAAACACTAAAATCCCAATGATGCAGACATCTATGGTACAGAAATGGACAGCACTCATGTTTGATCTATTCAAGATAGTTAAATTACATTAAATTTTAGGGTGGGGGGATTATTTTGAATCCTTGTCAAAGGTAAATTCTGAAGCCCATCTGTCATCAGATCCCATCCTCAGTCAGTGAGATGGAAGAAGGCGGCGGGCCAGACACGTGAGACAGACATCCAAGGGTGCTGGCTCACAATGTGTTCAAGATCCCTAGTGACTATAGGATAAGGAGGCTCCACCTCCATCGCTCCACAGCCAGCATCCTCTCCAGACCCCCTGGGGCCCTTGCAGCTCCCTCCCTACAAGACCACAGGACCGCATAAAGGCGTTCCCTATATTCCAATATCTGCCTCCTGTCCCCACTGTCAGACCCTAGCCCAGTCTTAACCGACTTCACACGCAGACCCTTTGTTTCAGACTCTGTCCTTGATTCATTGCCGACCCCCTCTGGACTTGATACTTTGGACAGTTCCTGTGGACCTTGGACTGTCCTTCACACAGGACGTCGTCTCCATTCCCCTTCACTCCAGGACTGCCGCTGTGGATGGGTCCCACCTCACACCCACATTCAGCTCCGGAATTTGAGTCTGTGCTGAAACCCTGGGACTCCCTGCGTGCTGGACAGGAGGGCTCACGCTCGCTGTGCCCAAATACACCCTCTCGGGACCTGCAGGCTATCGGCCAAACGCCGCGAGCATGGGATTCAAAGAAAACCTGCTTTTCAACCCAGTGCGCTCGCACTGGAATCCTGAGAACTCCAGGGATCCCACAAAGTTGTTCCAGTGGTCACCCCAGGGTCAAGGAAGGGTGACAAACAAGATGGGCTCTAAGCATCCAGCCTCCCTTCACCCAGACCAGCTCTCTCTGATTTGCCTTGCACGTTTACTATTCCCCTATGACTTTATTGAAGGAATAGCTCTATGTTTTTGTGTCCAAGCTACTGCACAAACTTCTTCATGCAAATAATTATAACCAATTTGAATTATGACACTTTTCTTCAATTTTTTAACTCTACTGTTACTCTTTCTTTTTTAATAGCCCCAAACTCCTACTAAGTGGATGTAGACTCTTCTACCCACCTCAAGTGCAAAGCCAGTTGTTTGAAATCATGGCTGAGTGGGATCAGTCACTCCGGTTTTCTCCTCATTATCACGAAAAAAATGCCCATTTTTTTCCTCAGCAAGATCTCTTTAAACTGTCTATATTTATAACAACATAATTATAACCCATGAGAGAGAAATAAAAATGTTAATGACTATTTTTCCCAAGAAACAGAAAGTCATTCAACGTTTGTGAATAAAATGCTATGGAAATGATCTTTAAAAAAAAAAAAAAAGATGCATTTAAATTTGACATTGACCTTTTTAGCAGCCAGCCCTAGCTTTCTCTCAGCTGGGAACGGTATGCGTCGATATCCACAGCTTTTAACAGCAAATCTGCAAACCCCCTTCATTATGTGCTGTCCCGAGCTGGTAGCATAATCCTCAAAAAGATGCCACCTCCTCCTCTTTGAAAGTTAACACGTCGCCACGGAAGTAAGAGATAGAAACGAAGGTTCTCTTTCTTCCCTCTGCAGACACGAAATAGGGAGACCAGAGAGACCGGCTTTCTCTGAAGAAGACTCAGTGGGAAAGAATGAACCCTGTTTTCCAAGAACTGACAGCTGGCAGGAAGAAAAAGAAATTCTTCAACCCTCTGGGCTGCCTTGCCACGGTTCCGTTTTTGCCAGACCACACACCTTGTCACAGGCCAGTGTGAGGTAAAGGATTACAAGTCCACACTGTTGCATGTTGGTTCCCTTTCCCTGGGTCCAGGGTTCATCATGATCCAGATTTACCCACTTGCAAAAAAAAACAGGACATGTCCTCACTACCTACAAGTCCACAAAAACCAGTTCGAGCCAGCAGTTCTGGCTTCATTCACTGAAGCCAGGCATGAAGGCTTCCTCAGCCTGGGAAGAGTGGTATCTCTCCTCTCCTTCCAGTTTCCTAACTGCTCTCTTCGTGGTTCTTTTCCAAACCCACCACATCTACAGACAGCTGCTTTTCCGAGCACACTGAGTGTATTAGCCCCTTTAGTGGCCAGAGTTCCTTTTGATGAGGCCAAAACTACAAAATCTTCTCATGGTAGATCTTTAACGAAGCATAAATTATACAGAAGAGAATCTGTATAATATATTATAATTATAATCTGTATAATAAATTATACAGAAGAGAATCCTTGCCTTCTAGCACATGTCCTCCCTCTTCTGGAATTATTCAAGGGATGGTGTTATATTTGCACCTCATTTTCCAGCCACCACAACAAAAAACCCTAGTATTTTTTTTTTCTAGTAGTCATTTTTGATGATTCTGTGATCTTGGACCAAAGGATTATGACTTTATCCTTCAGCTGGTCAGTCTACATTTTTCAGAGTCCCAGAATTCTGCAGAGTGGTTGGGTGCGGGGGTGGTAGGGTCTTCCATCCTGCCACCAAAGAAGCCCTATTTTCCCTGTGTAATGAATGCACTAGGGTTATGTACATATGCCCTTAACTAAGGTAGCAAGATACAACCTTTTCCAAACAGAACCCGTACTATTATATAAACACACACACACACACACACACACACAGATGCAAGTTGGGCAAAGAGCTCTTTAGTTATTCCCCTGGGTCCTAAGTCCATCAGAGGGGGATATCAGAGAAGCCGGTCTCTCTGGTCTCCCTTGCTCATCGTCTTCTGCCCCCACTGTCCCCTCCATCTCTTCAACCTACTTCCCTCACCCTAGAATTCTTCTTCTTCCCCTCACTTCTGGGAAAATCAGGGCGGGGTGGGGGGGAAGAGGAGGAGACACCCCACATTCAGTCCTTCTGGAGGTAGAGAGGATGAGAGGAAAGAACTTTCTGCTTCCAGACTCAAAGTGAAATGTCCACAAGAAAAACCTTGCTCTCCTAACACTCATTTTTGTAGCAAAATTAAAGGTATTATCATGCCAACAGAGCTCCTTTTCTGTGCAAATACCCTTTTCCACTATCCCAGACTGGTATGGACCAGTGTTCCAAGATGGAGCTCTCATAAGGAAAGAAGGCAGGAAGGAAAAAAAAAAAAAACCCATGCCCTACCACACTAGACACAAAGAGTTTTATTCCAAGAGAGGGCTATTCCTTCAGCCCAGATGCCTGAATGAAGAAAACACTTGCACAGAGTCACAAGCTAGAACTGACTTTGACCCAGAGTTGGCAGACTGGCATAGCGTGTAGCAAGAATTAGAGCTTTGCCGTTGCAATCCACTAAGATACGGGGGTTGTTTCCACTGCAGTATAACCTAGAAAAGGCTGACACGTACAGAAACGGGTGCTGCTACAAGGACAAACACAAACTTAAGCTATGTGACATTGTCTTTGGGACCAGGTGACAGGTGGTAAGAAACGTTTTTGAAGTGACATGTGCCGTCTCTGAGCAGGAACTTGAAAGCCATTGCATGGATCCACCCATCGTTGCTTTTCTTTCCTCCACTATGAGACAAAGATTGGAGCAGCTTCTCAGCCTGGATCCCAGAATGAAGAAGACACGAGAGCCAACCACAGAGTCATAGCTGTGACACGGACTGAGAAATGCACCTTTGTGGTTTTAAGCATCCCCCCCCACAAAAGTCTGAAATGACACATTTACACATCTTCATATCTGTGGGAGAAAAGGAGGGAAGAAGGGAGACAGAGAGAGGATGAGAGGAAGAAAATGTTTAGAATATCAATGACAAGAAACTTCAAAGGAAGAGAGATGGTTGGCCTATTGTCTGTCACCAAATGGATGCAGACAAGATCTGGATGATAGATGGGGTGAGAAAATGGGAGCATTCCAATGGAAACTGGGTGGGTAGGTCAACTCAGACAAGCAGCTGTTGCCCGAGGCCTAATTGTTTATGGTTCTGAGGGAGACATCACAGTGAGCAAGTGAAAAACCATCACACTCACAAAGCCTTTTGTCAGCAATACCCCCAAGCAACCTCTTCCCTCCCCTTCCCACCCCACCAAAAATAAAAGTTCAGCCTAATAATCCATGTACCAGCATCAAGACTGATGAAAACCTGATTCTTTCCCCACAGTGTTAAGTGTATTGTGAAATCCTTTCTGGATGCAAAATCCTCAGGAACAGTGACAGTAAGAGTGCCCCGGTCCATTATAAAACCAGAATACCTCTCTGTATATGGCTATGATGATAAATGGGAAAGATTTTTCACACCATCATCAGAACAGGTGGTGAGTAGGGATGGAGGAGGGAAATAGGGTGGAACCCTCAGAAAGGGAAGCTTATAAGATTATTTGTTCATCCAAGAGGCGTCAGTATCCTTAAGAAACAAGCGGAGTTGGACAACCTCAGGGGAGAAAAGGCAGAAAAGTCATTCTTGATTCCTCTTTTCTGCTTAGGCCATATATTCAATCAGTTAGCACTTTCTACTAATTCTAACTGCACAGCATGTACCCCATTCATCTCTAGATCCTCTTCATTTCCCCGACAGTACTGAGCTCATAGCAATAGCTCTTCCCGGACCATCGCAATACTTTAAAGCCATCTCCCTTCTCCCTTGCCCTTACCCATCCATTCTACCCGACGCTGATGGATTAATCCTCCTACAATTCAACAATTCTGATGACATCACCCCCAGCTCCCTACTGCTATGGACTAAAGTCCCAGATCCCCACCTTAGTCTCCAAACTTCTCCCTAACCTGGCCCCCTTTTCCCTTCACACTCTTGGAAATCTGACCATTCCTTTATACAACCATCATTTTTTCCTTTCTGTATCTTTTTCGAGCTGTTGCCTTCCTCCTTTATTTCAAATGTCTAAATCTTACAAACCCTTCAGAACCCAGTTCATTGCCACTTGTTCCTTGAAGCCTTTGGAAACCCTTCCAATCAGCATTGCTCCCACTCTGAACTCACGTCCTCTGTGTCTCTTCTGGGATACTCATCCTTCCCCACTGGGGTCATGTGTGCATGCCTTTCTCCCTCTTAGAGTTTGCTGCAAGACAAGGGTCTGTCTTATTCTTTATCCCATGGCAGGTAGAAGGGAGGGGAGCAAGAGAAAGAAAGAAGGACTCTGGCTAGTACCCTGGCACCTAAGCAGCCCGAATGCCCTGAGTAGTCCCCTGACAAACTTAGTTCCTGTTTTCCTGCCTCCCTAGACTTTCCATGCCTTTCCAAAATGTGATGCAGTTATGTTTTCTACTTTCTCCTTCCTCCCTAATTAGCAACCAAAAGCAGACAGGGTCCCAGATTAGGTTACCAGATCCCTGAGCCTTCAGCAAGGGGCCAGCGGTTTCTTGATGGCAGAGAGAGGGAAGCCAGGAAATAGGGCAGACACAAGAGTCAGGCCAGACTGAGGAAGGGAGGGGGAAGTCGCACAATAGGTAAAGCGACTTGCATGAAATTGTAGTGCCAGAACCGGGAAGTAGAGGCATCGAGTCAATTCACATGGCTGCCTCTGCACTCCAACCTCAAACGCAAAACAACCAGGTGTGCCAACACCTTACAGGGACACAAGCCCAGGGCTCTGAAATGAAGGGTCCTCCCAAGCTCCACAGGCACACCGTCCCGGGAGCAGCCCTAGGGAAGAGCAATGGCTTGCTACATTCCAAGGCCCTCTGTCAAGTCTGCACGTGAATTATTTAATTTAATCCTCAAAATGCCTGCCAGTTTACAGGTGAAGAAGTTAAGGCTTGGCCCTGCGGCCCTCTCACAGAGATCCCATTTGCTGGAGCTGCCGGGTTTCACTCCCCCCCCCCCCCCCCCAACGCATTGCCCTGGAAAGGTCCTCCCAGGAGGTGACTGTTTCAGCACAGCTAGCTGCATGCAGTCTTTTATTCTATCACCTGTTGTGTCTGCCAACTGGCACTTTCAAAGCCCCGGCCCTGATTGTAAAGCTCCCGTGTGACTTAATACGTTTGATTACTTTTGAGCTCAGGGACAATGGATGCTGCCTATCTTCCATCTGCTGTCATCTTTTCTTCTGTACCTGCCACCTTGCTGATAACAGGGGTGGCAACTTCAGCCAGGGAGTACATCCTAGTCATTGGTGCTGGGTTTTGGCAGCCTGTCATTCCACAAGGGCTGTCTTTAAACCAAAGTCTGATTTCACACTGGTCTCTCATACTGTCCCTGAAGAAGTCTTCACTGCCACCCTATATCCAGGCTTTCTCCACTCATCCTGCAGCCTGTTGCCAAATGCATCTTGCTAACCACTCAGTGGTTCCTCGCTATCTCAATAATTAGGGGCAAGGGTTCTCGTTTACCATTTACCCTTACCCTTTTGGTTCTGGGACAGGCAGCTTCCCAACCTCACCTCCAGCCTCTCCCGTGTAGGCACCCAGGACTCTGGCCGAACCAACCCCCAATCCTCTCCTTCAGACTCTACAAACGCTGGCAGTGCTCTCCCTCTCCATCTCCACCTCTAGAAATCCCAACACCACCTCAAGACTCAGCCAAAATGCTGAAGCGTTTCAGAACTTCCTGAGCTTTCTCCGGATTCCCTACCTGGGTAGGATTTCTCCGACTGATATGACTCTGTGTCTTGTGTCTCTTTAATTGCCCTCATCACATTCTCCCCTCCTCTGTAGCTGCCTACATTCTCTTCTCACTTCCTTTGTCATAAACGGTGGACTCCAAGGCAGACTTTCCTGCAGGCTTAGCCCCAGTTCCACCCCCACCACTACCTCAAAATCAGCCACCAGAACCTCTCACTTCCCAGTGCTCAAAATCTGTTTCTTGAATTGCATTATTAATTGTTGAATTGGGTAGGTATACTTGACAAAGCTGTTGGAGTTACTCCTTTATCCTGTGGTTTTATCCAGAAGTCTGTTAATTTCCTCTTCCTTGTCCCTCATGCTATCAAGTGGTAATTGTCCAATCTAATCCGGTAACAATCCAGATGTTTCACAACTATCACTTAACATACAAGTGGTTTGAATATCCTGGGAATTTCCAAACAAATCTGTATTCATCTTGTGAAGATAAAATGTGAAGGATACTGAGAAATGGCACTTTTTTTCCCCCTATTGTGTCCCTACCCAGCCTAGAAGGCCTATGCAAAGCACCAGGCTAGGATGAGGTTCTTTTTATTCCAAAGTTTGCTCTATAGGTTTCACACTTTTCTTGGATTAGAAAAATGATTAAGTACTTTTTGATCAAAAGGCCTCTGCTTGACTCTAGACTCCAAAGGTAGAGAAATACATAAAAAGAGATGAAACAAAGGATATTAGGACCTCTTCTGCTTAATTATGCTAATCAGAACTGGAAAACAAAAAGCAGCAAAAAGCACCAAAAGCAAAATGTCAACCCACAGAATGGGAGAAAATATTTGTAAATCAGGTATCTGATAAGTGACTTGTAATAGAATATATAAAGAACTCTTGGGCTTCCCTGGTGGCGCAGTGGTTGAGAGTCCGCCTGCCGATGCAGCGGACACGGGTTCGTGCCCCGGTCCGGGAAGATCCCACATGCCGCGGAGCGGCTGGGCCCGTGAGCCATGGCCGCTGAGCCTGCGCGTCCGGAGCCTGTGTTCCGCAGCGGGAGAGGCCACAACAGTGAGAGGCCCACGTACATTAAAAAAAAAAAAAGAACTCTTACAACTCAATAATAATAAAAAATATATATCCCAGTTTTAAAATGGACAAAGGATCTCAATAGACGTTTCTCTAAGGAAGTTATACAAATAGCCAGTAAGCACAAAAAAATATGCTCAACACCACTAGTCATTAGGAAAATACAAATCAAAACCACAATGAGATACAACTTCAGACCCACTAGCATGGCTGGAATCAAAAATGGCGGATAATAATGAGCATTGGTGACGATATGGAGAAACTGGGACCCCCACACACTGCAGGTGGGAAAGTAAATATGATGCAGCCATTGGGAAAAAAAACTGGCTGGCAGTTCCTCAAATGATTCAACATAGAGTTACCATGTGAGCCAGCAATTCCACTCCTGGGTGTATACCCATGAGAAATGGAAACATATGTCCACACAAAAGCTTGTGTGTGAATATTCACAGCAGCAGTATTCATAGTAGCCAAAAGGTGAGAACAACCCAAATGTCCATCTACACTAGAATGGATAAACCAAATGTGGTCTTTCCATACCGTGGAATATTATTCAGCCATATAGAGGAATACATGATACTGATACAAGCTGCAACATGGATGAACCTTGAAAAGATTATGCTGAGTGAGAGGAGGGAGTCACAAAAGACCACATACTATATGATTCCACTTATATGAAAGTCCAGAATAGGGAAATCTATAGACAGAAAGTAGATTAGTGGTTGCTTAGGGCTGGCAAGGAGGATTAGGGATAAGGGATGACATTTAAAGGGCACAGTGTTTTGGTTTGTTTTTTGGTTTTTTTTGAGATGATTAATATGTTCTAAAATTGATTATGGAGATGGCTGCACATATCTGTGAATATACTAAAAACCATTTACATTTTACATGGGTGAATCATATGGTATGTGAATTATATCTCAATAAGCTGGTTTAAAAGTGGGGGAGAGGGCTTCCCTGGTGGCGCAGTGGTTGAGAGTCCGCCTGCCAATGCAGGAGACACGGGTTCGTGCCTGGGTCCGGGAAGATCCCACATGCCGCGGAGCAGCTGGGCCCGTGAGCCATGGCTGCTGAGCCTGTGCATCCAGAGCCTGTGCTCTGCAACAGGAGAGGCCACAACAGTGAGAGGCCCACATACCGCAAAAAATAATAATAATAAATAAATAAATAAAAGGGGGGAGACCTCCTCTTCTTAATAACATTAATAGAACTGGAAAACAAAAAAAAATAATCCTTAATAAATAAGGATTGTTAAACAGATGCATTAATTAGGTAGAAAGAAAAAATGAGTACAATACTAACAACCCCACCTGCTGCTTCACAGCCTGAGAAGATCTTGTGTAGCCAGGAACTCAGACAAACCCAGCTACAACGATCAGAATTCTTTCCATTGTGAATTATAGACACAGCTCAAACGACTTAATACAAAAGGGGAAACAGTGGTTCACATAACCAGGAAATACAGGATTGGATCTGGGCTTCAGACTCAACTAGGCCCAGGGATTCAAGTAAGATTGTCAAAACGCTTCCTTTCTTTTCTCCCCTCTTTATTTTCTTCCCCCTCCTCCTTCTATCTCTCTATCTCTCTCTCTCCATCAAGAGCCTTCCTCCACGTTTGCAGATGACATGATACTATACATAGAGAATCCTAAAGGTGCTACCAGAAAACTACTAGAGCTAATCAATGAATTTGGTAAAGTTGCAGGACACAAAATTAATGCACAGAAATCTCTTGCATTCCTATACACTAATGATGAAAAATCTGAGAGAAATTAAGGAAATGCTCCCATTTAACACTGCAACAAAAAGAATAAAATACCTAGGAATAAACCTGCTTAAGGAGGCAAAAGACCTGTAGGCGGAAAACTATAAGACACTGATGAAAGAAATTAAAGATGATACAAACAGATGGAGAGATATACCACGTTCTTGGACTGGAAGAATCAACACTATGAAAAGGACTATACTACCCAAAGCCATCTACAGATTCAATGTAATCCCTGTGAAACTACCAATGGCATTTTTCACAGAACTAGAACCAAAAATTTCACAATTTCTATGGAAACACAAAAGACCCCCGAATAGCCAAAGCAATCTTGAGAAAGAAAAATGGAGCTGGAGGAATCAGGCTCCCTGACTTCAGACTACACTACAAAGCTACAGTAATCAAGACAGTACGGTACTGGCACAAAAATAGAAATATAGGTCAGTGGAACAGGATAGAAAGCCCAGAGATAAACCCAAGCACATATGGTCACCTTATCTTTCATAAAGGAGGCAAGAATATACAATGGAGAAAAGACAGCCTCTTCAATAAGTGGTGCTGGGAAAATTGGACAGCTACATGTAAAAGAATGATATCAGAACACTCCCTAACACCATACATAAAAATACACTCAAAATGGATTAAAGACCTAAATGTAAGGCCAGACACCATCAAACTCTTAGAGGAAAACATAGGCAGAACACTCTATGACATAAATCACAGCAAGATCCTTTTTGACCCCCCTCTTAGAGAAATGGAAATAAACACAAAAATAAACAAATGGGACCTCATGAAACTTAAAAGCTTTTGCACAGCAAAGGAAACCATAAGCAAAACGAAAAGACAACCCTCAGAATGGGAGAAAATATTTGCAAATGAAGCAACTGACAAAGGATTAATCTCCAAAATATACAAGCAGCTCAATATCAAAAACACAAACAACCCAATCCCAAAATGGGCAGAAGACCTAAATAGACATTTCTCCAAAGAAGATACACAGATTGCCAACAAACATATGAAAGGCTGCTCAACATCATTAATCGTTAGAGAAATGCAAATCAAAACTACAATGAGGTATCAGCTCACATCAGTCAGAATGGTCATCATCAAAAAATCTAGAAACAATAAATGCTGGAGAGGGTGTGAAGAAAAGGGAACCCTCTTGCACTGTTGGTGGAAATGTAAATTGATACAGCTACTATGAAGAACAGTATGGAGGTTCATTAAAAAACTACAAATAGAACTACCATATAACCCAGCAATCCCAGTACTGGGCATATACCCTGAGAAAACCATAATTCAAGAAGAGTCATGTACCACAATGTTCACTGCAGCTCTATTTACAATAGCCAGGAGATGGAAGCAACCTAAGTGTCCGTCAATGGATGAATGGATAAAGAAGATGTGGCACGTATATACAATGGAATATTACTCAGCCATAAAAAGAAACGAAATTGAGTTATTTGTACTAAGGTAGATGGACCTAGAGTCTGTCATACAGGGTGAAGTACGTCAGAAAGAGAAAAACAAATACCGTATGCTAACACATATATGTGGAATCTAAAAAAAAAAAAAAAGTGGTTCTGAAGAACCTAGGGGTAGGACAGCAATAAAGACGCAGATTTAGAGAATGGGCTTGAAGAGAAGGGGAGGGAGAAGTGTAAGCTGGGACGAGATGAGAGAGTAGCATTGACATATATACACTACCAAATGTAAAATAGATAGCTAGTGGGAAGCAGCCGCATAGCACAGGGAGATCAGCTGGGTGCTTTGTGACCACCTAGAGGAGTGGGATAGGGAGGGTGGGAGGGAGATGCAAGAGGAAGGAGATAAGGGCATATATGTATACATATAGCTGATTCACTTTGTTATACAGCGGAAACTAACACACCATTGTAAAACAATTATACTCCAATAAAGATGTTAAAAAAAAAACTAAAAGAGCCTTACTCCATAGACAGGCTTTATCAGTCTGGCAGAGACATTGCGGCCAACACTCTAGACTCCACGCAGCTCATGGTCCATGAAGAGAGAGAGAGAGCATGAGTTCATCGCTCCCGGTTTCATTGGTGAAATTCTTAATTCTTGGGAATGGCTTTAGTTGGCCTGACAGGTGTCCGGACAGGTGTCTGACGTCTGCAAATCTCCTTGGCCAGAGAATGTAGTGCTATGCGTGACTGGCCAAGCCTGGGTTACATGCCAAAGGGGCGTGGATGCTAAAGGGACCAAAACAGCAAATGTTCATATACTGGACTTAAAGAAGGTTAGGGAAAATTTTTAATCCACCAAAAATATATATATATATTGTTTACGATGGATCTGCTTCCTAAATTAGTCAATGCTCTTATTTGAACAGAACAGAAATTGATTTGAGGAGAAAGACATTTATTGAAATAATATTAGAAAGCTAACAAAATTACCAGGAAAACTAGAGAATAAAGCTCAGAAAACAGGAGGGACACCAACACCACAGCTAAAATCATGCTGGAAATCTATTGCTGAATACTGGATGCCGCAACTGGTACCTGTGCATTGGACCCCGGATGACACCACTGTCTCCACTGCCACTCTACACCTGGAAACTAGATGGCTCAGTTGCCGCCCCACTAGAAAGAATTCTTCCTGGGTGGCCATGTATTCAGCTAAAAAGCGAGGAACCTATTGCTAAAGAATGAGGAGATAATGGATTTCAGGTAGTCTGACCATATATCCTGGTTGGCCTGGGAGTGTTCCAGATGTTGTCCATTGCCCACTATCCCTATGTCCCTAACAGTTTACCATTTGTCCTGGAATTTTCCTTTTTTTAATGAAATTTAATTGTTATCGAACATTGTATTAAAATAAGCCAGGAAGGGATTGGAAGAGTTCCATTTTTCATTTCTGTACCAGGGGCTTGTCCAGTAGTATGTGAAGTCTCACATAAACACATGGTGAGATCCAGAAAACAGCTAGCAATAACGCATTTCTCTCTTCCTCATCCTTTGCAGATGCAACAGAGCTAACACCTTCCTGCAAGAGCGCAGATGTAGGGAACCCATTGATAAAACAGTGTGTTCAGACTAAAGCAGGTTCAACAGCCAACTCCTCCTGAGCTCCAGTAACAGTGGGCAAAGCAGTCGGTGCTACTGTCCCCGCCAGCCACTTGATGGATCAGCCAGTTGTGTTGCGACCTGCGCCACAGGCCGTGAGGTATACAAAGCCTCTAGGTCATCGGTTAATGGAGCCAGTGGGAAATGATCGGGTGGATGCACATGAAATAAATGTGCAGGAATGGAGACTTAGTCTTGACGTGGCGTGTGCAGGGAGTGGTCTGAATTCTCTTGCTACAGGCATTTAACGTTTGGGATAAATCTACAACTGTTGATTTGATTGGTAATAATTTCAATTAATTAGAATTGCATAATGTTAATTGTTTTGAGAGCCCCCTTCCATCCTCAGAAGGGTCCCATTTTAGACCATAAATTATATAGGCACAGTAACAATGGGAGGAAATTAGCAATATCTGTCAGACTGCCCTTGACTATCCAAAGATCCTTGAGTACCTGAGTACCCAAGGGAGATACAGTAACCACAAAATCTGATCAAGTTAGCAACCAGCTCAGACTCCAGGATCTCTGAGTGCCATGAAGTCTTCTCAATCAGGTCTAAATGCAGCCCCTCATAGGCTGGCAACCTCCAAACTAAGAATCAAGTTAGCTGCCCCCAACATACCCAGTGCACAGTGTCATAGAGTAAGATAGCAACTGTAAGCCCTGCCCTGGCGGTGGAGTGATTTTTTGGTTAGTGTGATGGTTAATTTTATGTCAACTTGACTGGACTAAGAGATTCCCAGAGAGCTGGGAAAATATAATTTTTGGATGAGTCTGTGAGGATGTTTCTGGAAGAGATTAGCATTTGAATCAGTAGACAAAGCAAAGATCACCTTCACCAAAGCAAGCGGGCATCACCCAATCTGTTGGGGGCCTGAAGAGAACAAAAAGGTGGAGGGGGCTTCCCTGGTGGCGCAGTGGTTGAGAGTCCGCCTGCCGATGCAGGGGACACGGGTTCGTGCCCCGGTCCGGGAAGATCCCACATGCCGCGGAGCGGCTGGGCCCGTGAGCCATGGCCGCTGAGCCTGCGCGACCGGAGCCTGTGCTCCGCAACAGGAGAGGCCACAGCAGTGAGAGGCCCGCGTACCGCAAAAAAAAAGGTGGAGGCAGGGTGACTTTGCTCCCTGCTTGGGCTTGGACACCCATCTTCTCCTGTCCTCAGACATTGGTGCCCCTAGTTCTCAGAACTTCGGACTTGGGATGAATTCTTTAAACATCAGCCTCCCTGGTTCTTGGGCTTTTGGACTTAGACTGGGATTTAACACTATTGGCTCCCCTAGTTCTCAGGCTTTTTGTTTTGGAGAGGAACTACACCCCAGCTTGCAGATGGCATACTGTGGGTCTCAGTCTCCATAATCACGTGGTCCAATCCTTCATAATAAGCCTCTTTCTATATATCAATATATATTCTATTGATTCTGTTTCTCAGAAGAGCCTTGACTCTTGACATTTAGCTAGTCTAGCAGCCTCCTTGTTCTACTCTCTGAAAAGAATTTTCTTGCCTACTGTCCTCCATGCCCTGGTTTTATCTTCTTGGAGATTCTATTTTTGCTTGTCTATTATCCTCCATGGAGACATCTCAGGTGAGTATTGAAGAGTATAAAACAGGCAGGAAGGTGTGATATACAAAGGGAGGGCCTGTCTCCTGCAGCTCTCTTCCAGCTTCCAGGTGGCATGGAAGGTGCCCAGAAGTTCCTATATGCTCCGTGGAGGGTAGTACTGGTGGTTTCCACTGGCCAGCCTTCCAAGGAGATCACTATGACAAAGAAACAGTGATCCTGGCCTGAAGACTACAGGGCAAATGGTCTGGGCCAGGTACTGGCTAGAACTCACAGCTAGAAGGATCCAACAAAGCTAATTAAAAAAATGGATGACATCAGAAGTAGAAACTAACAGGATGCGCAGAGATGAGATCAGACCAACCACTTCTCAGCGGCTGCCAGCCAGAGCACACCAAGGACTGCCCTGAACCACCAACACTGTGAAGTCACCTTAGTGGTCTCATCTTGGAGAGGAACAGATTGATGAAAAAAATCCATAATCCTAAATCATCCATAGAGACTGAGATAATCTAAAGAGACTGTTTAAATTATAGGATCAGCCTGAGTATATCATACAGACCTAAAATTAAGTTCTCACCCATTACCCAATAGGGCAGAGGACTGACAAGAGCCATCAGATCAGTTTGTGTTTACTTTATACACACGCCCATAGTGTGAGAAAATTGGCAACCACACTACAAGGAAAAATCTTCAGTGTTATAGACATTTTACCATTACAGTTTCATTTGTAGTGAATTTTTAAGAATGTAACCAACTGTAGCAGTCTTTGCAGGAGTAAATTTCCTCACTATAGCATATCAAAGACGCTTTCTAGCAGCAGGGGAAATGGGAAATTATAAGAAACTAAAATCTTGAGTGTTGGGCTTGCCTGGTGGCACAGTGGTTAAGAATCCGCCTGCCAACGCAGGTGATGTGGGTTCGAGCCCTGGTCTGGGAAGATCCCACATGCCGCAGAGCAACTAAGCCTGTGCACCACAACTACTGAGCCTGCGCTCTACAGTCCGAGAGCCACAACTACTGAGCCCACGTGCCGCAACTACTGAAGCCCATGCACCTAGAGCCCATGCTCCACAGCGAGAGAAGCCACCGCAATGAGAAGCCTGCGCACCACAATGAAGAGTAGCCCCCGCTCGCCGCAGCTAGAAAAAGCCTGAGAGCAGCAACAAAGACCCAAAGCAGCCAAAAATAAAAGTAAATTAAATAAATTTTTAAAAATCCTTGAGTGTCGTATAAACTACTTCTACAAAATGTGAGGGGTGTGTGTGTGTATACACACCATTCTTTGAGACCTACAATTGCAAGAGGCTAGTTCTTTTGAGATAGAGAAGTAAGACGGCTCAGAGAGAAACCAGGAGCAGGGCAGTGAGCAACCTTGAGGAGCCTGTGAAATTGTGCTCACACCCATTAGGGCTCCTTGAAGCTGATGCTGTTGATGCCCCGCCCATATTCCCTGGGCCCAGGCTGGAGGTCACCTGCAGCTTCGGTGGAGAGCTCACTCTCCTGATGGCTTTCTTCGATCAAACACCTCCACCTGTCTGCTGAAGGCTTTCTCTGGGAGTGTGTCTAGCACACACGCAGGGGAGGCTGGAAATGCTGGAGAGTTAACACCCCCAGGACCAACTCTCAACAGTGAGGGACGGGAGCCGGTGGATCAGTATCCCATCTTCTGCTCCCCTCAGTAGGACATTTCTGGGGTGTGCTCTATGCTGTCTCAGAGGGTCCCCGTACAGCAACCCATTCATTAACTCTCCTGGCTTCCCTCTCTTGTCAGCCTCACTTCTTCACTCCCTCATTGTGCTTCCTGGGATAACCTCCCAAATCAAGCCATGTTTCCGGGTCTGTTTTGGTGGAAACTCAGAAGAAATCAGCAAGACAGAGAGTGCAAGGTGACAGGGCTGACAAGCCCTAGCAATGAGCAAACTGTGGAAAAGATCAGAAACCTCTGCATATGAGATAACTTATAAAGGTTTATGTATCTCTTTGCTCTGTTCAAGTTTTTAATAAGTTCCAGACTACTTTGGCTATGCTGGAGGGAACCAAGGGAAGGGGCTTTTGCTTAGGTACGAATCAGAGCCTAAAAGCTGAACCAGAAGAGCTGCAGAAACTGAAGGGCTGCACGGCCTTACTACGGTCACAAGAATCAAAATGGGAGCTTCTCAGAGACAGAAGGAGGCTTACTTCAGCCAGTCACCTCCTGACCAACAAATACTCTATTAGGGGTTAAATCTTAGAGGTTGTGGGTTTTACTACTAAAGAAGATATTTCGCAGAATTTGCCTCTCCTAATCCACCACTTTCCTTGTTTTCAAGCAAGTTTCTTTACTGTGCTATGGTGGCGATGAAATTTTACACACAACACAGCTGAGTACAATTTAGTCCATAAGTTGACAGAAATACTTAAAATGATGAAACAGAATACAGCTGTGGGATGAAAAATATTCCTTCTGCTGTGAACATCCAACTACTTCTTTATTCTTTAATATCTTGTTCCAGCAGTGCAGGCCCCCACTGAGAATGCTGTACTAATACAATATTCTTCTGAGATGGTTTGCTGTGGCATTCATATTTTAGCTCACTTGTTGCAGCTACCACATGGAGCCAAAATGGGTGTGCAACTGACAGGTTGTACTGTTGTTCACCTTTCTTCAGATAATTATTCACCTTGAGAATGGTCAGCTCTACTTTCCTGCTGGGTTTAGTCATGTCTAATACTTTGATCCATTTTTTCCACTGATGTTTCCTTTTTTTGTGATGCTTGCTAATTGAATTTAGATCAGTGCCTACAGTATC
The DNA here is from genome assembly GCF_008692025.1 of Phocoena sinus. NCBI lineage: Eukaryota > Metazoa > Chordata > Mammalia > Artiodactyla > Phocoenidae > Phocoena > Phocoena sinus. The sequence continues at coordinate 92,394,525 of NC_045767.1, forward strand.
TCTGAAGAAAGACACTCAAGGGAATACTTAAGTATATAAGCATATTTTTCTCCCTACGTGGCATTCATCATGGTATTAACAATGACTTGCTCAACTTCACAGAGGCATTCGTTTATAAGGTCTGGGTCTGGGTTTAGGGTCCCAGGAGTGCAGTAAGATTTGGTGAATTGTTTACCTAGAATGGCTGAAAACAGTGTCATTTAAGAATACAAAGTAAAAATTGTAATCAAGAAGAAAAGTAGAAACCAGACTAGGAGAAGAGTAACTGAGCAGGACCCTATGGGGCGTTCCTGGGAGAGACCACCCCCCACCATGTCCTCCACCTGCCTCTTGTTTGTAGAAATACTTTAACCTCTTATGCCTTCCCCTAGTTCCAAAGAATTAATTTAATCAGGGAAGGGAGAAAATGCAGAAACAAAGGGAAACAGTCAAGCAAAACAACATAATAATTGTTTAGCCATCAAGTTCCTCCTCAAGGGCTACAGGTAATATTCTGAGCCATGTCCTTTGAGCTGTTTTTCAGACACTGAAACCCCGCTAGGTGGAAGAAGCTAACTGTATGCTTCTCCCAAGCCCACAGACCCCAGACTGGCTGGAACCAGGAGGCTGATGATGTTGACCCCCGATTACCTCACCACCAACCAATCAGAAGAATGTCCACGAACTGATCACATACCCCACAACCAGCCTCCCTCACTCTGTCTTTAAAAAGCTTTCCCTGAAAGCCATGGGGCGGGAGGGCTCAGGTCTTTTGAGCATTAGCTGCCTGGACTCCTTGCTTACTGCTCTGCAATAAACACTGCACTTTCCTTCACCACAACCTAGTGTCAGTAGATTGGCTTCACTGCAGCCAGGTGAGCAGACCCAAGGTTTGTTCAGTAAAGAGAAGCAGTTGCAAACCTTAGGTTTTACAAGAGATACAGCGCTGAAGATATAAGTAAGTCAAGAGTTAAAAGCTGAGGCTATCAGGAACAGGTCTAGAAGCAGAGTGATAGGTCGGGTGAGGGACTTGGCACTAAAGCCATGAACAATGCAAAGGTGACAGGGCATCATTTTGTGGTGGGCTACTTTCACGGCTGTGGTGATAATTATGTCACCAGTTATCTGCCAATTATTTCGGAGTCTCCTCACTCCTGGGGATAGCATTGAATTGAAATTTCTGTCCCTGTTATGATTGGGTAGAGCCATTTGACTAGTTCTGAACTGAGTTTTAAGCAAATACTATATGTTTCCCTTCCAGGTCAGTGCATCTCACTGCCATTGCAAAACTCACCAGAGCTCTCTTTTTCCTCTGGAATGAGGGGATTGGCAACATTCACAATGGTGACTATATCAGCCTGGGTCCTCAAGTAAGAAAATGTGGAGCGAAGTACCCAACTGACCTGCAATGGATGTATAATATGAACAAGAAATAAAACTTTGTTGTGTTAAGTAATTGAGATTTTGAAGGTATTTGTTACCACAGGAGACTCTAACCTAACTTGTCTAATATAGTGACAAAGAGGTGATTCTGCTGGGTTCAAAGATATGAGTTTGCTGAATATTACTCCACCCTTGTGAGGCCCTCAGCAGAGAACTCAGCTAAGTTGTGCCCAGACTTCTGACCCATAGAGACTGAGAGAATAAACGTGTGCTGTTTTAAACAGTCAAGTTTGTAGTACTTTGTTATGCAGTAATGGAAAATGAATGCAACAACTAAATTAGTTAAGATATGTCAAATCATATAATAAACTGGAAAGTGCTAAATACATGTTAGGTATTAGCCTCAGTGTATACTAAAAACTTCATGGAGACTTCACATGGTACAAAGTCAAAAAAGTTACTCATACGCTTTGGGGAATCCACAAGACATTTTTAAACCAAGTCTTCACATAAACTTCTCCAATTTTCCTTAAAATTACAGCATCTACTCTTTTATTCTGACCTTGAAGTTCTGACAGCTGTGCCACTGATTGCTGTTGGTCTGTGATAGACATAACTTCTATATTGCTGTCGATAAAGACAAAATCTGGGGTTTAACTGCTCCTCCTTAGAGAATTATGAAAAACCCAGGCTATTTTAACTATGGATTCAATTTAACAGTATGCATCAGCCCCCATTTCAGTGGAATTGCCACTTTCATCATTTTTACTATTACCTTACATGTTGCTATAACTATTAAGAGCATCAGTGAATGCTTGTACTTTGTGTCTAAGTTTTTCACCTGGAGACTTTTAAAATGGATGTTAGATGAATATTGTTGCTATCAATATGCCAAATTTCAACTCAATTACAGGGGTATAAATGATATGCTCTCAATTTCTGTTACCAGTAATAACATTCCTTGCCTTCTGTAGCAAATCTCTTTCCAAGAACCCCTGGCCCATGTGTAATCAGCTTTGTGGCTCTGGGGTAGGGCAACATAGAGCTTTTCCCTTAACCATTCCAAATCTGCAGTATAATGATTATAATAATGCCCAGGAACAAGTATCCCCTAAGTATCAGGCTCATTGCAGACATTTTACCTAATTCTCAAAACAACCCTGCAAAACAAGTACTTTCATTTCCATTTCACACATCTGGAAACTCTGGCTTAGGGAGAATAATTTCATTACCTGAGGTCACACATCTATAAGACACTCAATCGAGATTTTAAACCAGATATGTCAGATTACAAAGCCTTCTTCCTTCCTCCACACCCTACGAACCCCTCTAACACTGCACTAATATAAGACTATTTCCCAATCTTCTTCCATTCATTAACTTATTTTAATATGTTACTTCTCTTTCATGTAGGCACTCTATGGATTTGGTGATGACTAAATCCAGGATCCAGCTCTCAGGAGATTTGCAATCTAAAGGAAAAACTAAACAACTCCTGATAATGGGAAACAGAATGAACACTTTGCTATAATGAAAGTAGGAAAAGGGGGCTAGGGAACACAGAAGAAGTTAGTTCTAACTGGTAGAGTCCGAGAAGACTCCTTTGAGGAAGTGGCATTGAATTAAGCTTAACAGTGAGAAAAAAATTCAGTAGACAACAAAGGAATTAGGGAGATAGGTGAGATGCAAGAGTGGGGAAAGGACATTCCATGCTAAACAAATGACAAAAGTAAACAGACATAAAAATGCTAGTCCATCTGCCATTCGTAGAGAGAGGTATGGGTATAGAAGAGGCTCCTTTTTATCATTCCCCCAATATCCATTTTGCCTTTTTTCCATAGTAATAGAATCTTTAGCTAAGTACGTGGCCAACCAAACTAAAGACTATATTTCCAGACTCCCAAATAGCTAGATGGACCACAAGACTAAATTCTGATTAGTGGAATGTGTGTAGATGTCTCATGAGGCCTACTGAGAATCATCCTTAAGAAACCAATTAGCACTGCCTTTGGTCTCCTCTACATCTTCCCTTTTCTTCCTTCCTGCACGCTGGAAAGTGGATGTAGGGTCTGAAGCTTGAGATGCCATCTTGGAACTTGAGATGACCTGAGGCACAGAGGTACCAACATGTTATAATTTCCATAGAGCCTTCCCACAGATCTAGATTGGCTTTTCAGTCAGAAATGGCATGGGGAAAATACTATGCCTATCCCTTATTATCAATGATGAGAATGTGCCCTACTGAAGCCAAAACCCTCAGAGCAATGTTGAAAAGAGACACAGGCTACCAAGCAGACATCAGTCCTAGGTTAGCCCACATTCTTAGCTGTGTTTTTTGAAGGGAGTGGATACCTGCTCATAGTAACACAGGTTCAAATCCTCCTTCCCCTCATACCTACTTTCCTCCCCACAGCTCTACTCTCCCTCAATTTCCAAATTCCCCTGAAAATTCTCTCTTAAAAGCTTTTCCAAGGGGAGAGGAGTCAAGATGGCGGTGTGGGAAGGCGCGGAGTTAGCGTCTCCCCACAGCTCAGGTGCCTGCCGGCCACTGGTGGGAGACTCTGACCCCCAAGGAGACAGGAGAAACCCCAGAGTAAACCAGTAGGATGTAGGGGGACCAAGGGGGGAGGAGAAGTGGAAGCCAGACAAGATCGGCGCCCCTGAGGTGGGGACATCAGGAGAGGCAGGCGGGAGGGGCCCTCCGGGAGGAGTGAGAAAGGAGCAGAGGGCGATTGTCCTGCCCACTCGGGCCCAGGGAGCCTGCTGAGCTCCCAGGCCGATCCCCAACCCTCCAAACCCCCTTCAAGGCCACGTGGGTCCTGGGGTCATGGGAGGGAGGCTAGGGAGATCAGGAGAGGCAGGCAGGAAGGGGCCTCCCGGAGAGGAGTGGAAGGAGATTGCCCCGCCCACTCAAGCCCAGGAAGCCTGCAGGGCTCTCAGGTGAGCCCCCCTGCCCTCTGAGACCAGCGATGGGCCACGTCTGGGCCCCTTCTGTTCACTGAGCCTACGTCTCACCCCCAACAGACCCCAGGGCCTTTTCCAGCCCTGTGGGTCCTGAGCATAGGTCCCGCCCACCACCCAAACCTCATCCTTGCTTAGGCCACACTATCCACAGCCAAGGCCTTACCCCCCTACACGGCCCTTTTCTTTTCCCTCCTCCTCTTCTGTATTATTGTGGTACTGATGTACCTTCTTGTTGTTGATTCATCTATATTTTTATTTTTACATTCCTTCTAACATATCTGTTAGTTTCCTACCCTAATTTTATTTTTTACTTTGTTATTGTTCTTTTTTTTTTTTTTGCTGCCCCACGCAGCTTGCAGGATCTTAATTCGTGAGCCCAGGGTTGGGCAGAAGCTCCTGTGGTGAACACTCCGAGTCCGACCCACCAGACTAAGAGAGAACATCAGACCCCAGGGAATATTCATCGGAGTGAGGTCTCACAGAGTTCCTCATCTCAGCACCAAGGCCCAGCTCTGCCCAATAGCCTACAGACTCCAGTGTTGGAAGCCTCAGGACAAACAACCAGTAAGACAGGAACACAATCCCGTTCAAAAAAAAAAGAAAAATGAGACAGCAAAAAAATACATCACAGATGAAGGAGCAAGGTAAAAACCTACAAGACCAAATAAATGAAGAGGAAATAGGCAATCTACCTGAAAAAGAATTCAGAGTAATGATAGTAAGGATGATCCAGAATCTCAGAAATAGAATGCAAGCACAGATTGAGAAAATACAAGAAATGTTTAACAAAGATCTAAAAGAACTAAAGAACAAACAAACAGAGATGACAACACAATCACTGAAATGAAAAATACACTAGAAGGAATCAATAACAGAATAACGGAGGCAGAAGAACGAATAAGTGAGCTGGAGGACAAAATGGTGGAAATAACTGCTGAGGAGCAGAAGAAAGGAAAAAGAATGAAAAGAATTGAAGACAATCTCAGAGAACCCTGGGACAACACTAAATGCAGCAACATTCAAATTATAGGAGTCCCAGAAAAAGACAGAAACAGAAAGGGTCTGAGAAAATATTTGAAGAGATTATAGTGGAAAACTTCCCTAACAATGGAAAGGAAATAGTCACCCAAGTCCAGGAAGCACACAGAGTCCCATACAGGATAAATCCTAGGAAAAAAACCACAAAGACACATATTAATCAAACTAACAAAAATTAAATTCAAAGAAAAAGTATTAAAGGCAGCAAGGGAAAAACAAAAAAAATAACATACAAAGGAATCCCCATAAGATTATCAGCTGATTTTTCAGTGGACACTCTGCAGGCCAGAAGGGAGTGGCAGGATATACTTAAAGTGATGAAAGAGAAAAACCTACAACCAAGATTACTCCACCCAGCAAGGATCTCATTCAGATTAGATGGAGAAGACAAAAGCTTTTCAGACAAACAAAAGCTAAGAGAATTCAACAGCACCCAACCAGCTTTACAACAAATGCTAAAGAAACTTCTCTAGGTGGGAAACACAAGAGAACAAAAAGACCCACAAAAACAAACCCAAAACAAGAAAATGGTGATAGGAACATACATATTGATAATAACCTTGAATGTAAATGGATTAAAAGCCCCAACCAAAAGACACAGACTGGCTGAATGGATGCAAAAACAAGACCCATACATATGCTGCCTACAAGAGGCCCACTTCAGACCTAGGGACACATACAGACTGAATGTGAGGGGATGGAAAAAGATATTCCATGCAAATGGAAATCGAAAGAAAGCTGAAGCAGCAATACTCCTATGAGATAAAATAGACTTTAAAATAAAGAATGTTACAAGAGATAAGGAGGGACACTACATAATGATTGAAGGATCAATCCAAGAAGAAGATATAACAATTATAAATGTTTATGCACCCAACATAGGAGCACCTCAATACATAAGGCAAATGCTAACAACCATGAAAGGAGAAATCGAAAATAACACAATAATAGTAGGGGACTTTAACACCCCACTTACACCAACGGACAGATCATCCAAACAGAAAATAAATAAGGAAACACAAGCTTTAAATGACAAAATAGACCAGATAGATCTAATTGATATTTCTAGAACATTCCACCCCAAAGTGGCAGCATACACTTTCTTCTCAAGTGCACATGGAACAGTCACCAGGATAGATCACATCTTTGGTCACAAATCAAGCCTTGGAAGATTTAAGAAAACTGAAATCGTATCAAGCATCTTTTCTGACCACAACACTTTGAGATTGGAAATCAAGTACAGGAAAAAAAACTATAAAAAACACAAACACATGGAGGCTAAACAGTGTGCTACTAAATAACCAAGAGATCACTGAAGAAATCAAAGAAGAAATTAAAAAATACATAGAAACAAATGACAATGAAAACACGACGACCCAAAACCTACAGGATGCAGCCAAAGCAGTTCTAAGAGGGAAGTTTATAGCAATTAAATCTCACCTCAAGAAACAAGAAAAATCTCAAATAAACTTTCTAACCCTAATTTAAAACAACTAGAAAAAGAAGAACAAAGAAAACCCAAAGTCAGTAGAATGAAAGAAATCATAAAGATCAGGGCAAAAATAAATGAAATAGAAATGAAGAAAACAATTGCAAAGATCAATAAAACTAAAAGCTGGTTCTTTGAGAAGATAAACAAAATTGATAAACCCTTAGCCAGACTCATCAAGAAAAAAAGGCAGAGGATTCAAATCAATAAAATTAGAAATGAAAAAGGAGAAAGCACAACTGACACCGCAGAAATACAAAGGATTATAAGAGACTACTACAAACAACTATATGGCAAAAAAATGGACAACCACGAAGAAATGGACAAATTCTTGGAAAGGTACAGTTTTCCGAGACTGAACCAGGAAGAATTAGAAAATATAAACAGACCTATCACGAGTAAGGAAATTGAAACCGTAATCAAAAATCTTCCAACAAACAAAAGTCCAGCACCAGATAGCTTCACGGGCGAATTCTATCAAACATTTAGAGAAGAGCTAACACCCAACCTTCTCAAACTCTTCCAAAAACTTGCAGTGAGAGAAACCCTCCCAAATTCATTCTACAAAACCCTGATACCAAAACCAGAAAAGATATCACAAAAAAAAGAAAATTATAGACCAATATCACTGATGAACATAAATGTAAAAATCCTGAACAAAATACTAGCAAACAGAATCCAACAACACATTAAAAGGATCATACACCATGGTCAAGTGGGATTTATCCCAGGGATGCAAGGATTCTTCAATATATGCAAATCAATCAATGTGATACACCACGTTAACAAATTAAGGAATAAAAACCATATGATCATCTCAATAGATGCAGAAAAAGCTTTTGACAAAATTCAACACCCATGTATGATAAATGCTCTCCAGAAAATGGACATAGAGGGAACATACCTCAACATAGTAAAGGCCATATATGACAAACCCACAGCAAGCACCATACTCAATGGTAAAAAGCTGAAAGCATTTCCACTAAGATCAGGAATAAGACAAGGATGTTCACTCTCACCATTCTTATTCAACATAGTTTTGGAAGTCCTAACCATGGCCGTCAGAGAAGAAAAAGAAATGAAAGGAATACAAATTGGAAAAGAAGAAGTAAAACTGTCACTATTTGCTGATGACATGATACTATACATAGAAAATCCTAAAGATGCCACCAGAAAACTACTAGAACTAATCAGTGAATTTGGTAAGCTTGCAGGATATAAAATTAGTGCACAGAAATCTCTGGCATACTTATATACCAACAGTGAAAAATCAGAAAGAGAAATTAAGGAAACACTCCCATTTACCACTGCAACAAAAAGAATAAAATACCTAGAAATAAACCTGCCTAAGGAGGCGAAAGACTTGTACTGAGAAAATAAAACGGGGTTCCCTGGTGGCGCAGTGGTTGAGAATCTGCCTGTCAGTGCAGGGGACACGGGTTCAAGCCCTGGTCTGGGAGGATCCCATATGCCACAGAACAACTGGGCCCATGAGCCACAACTACTGAGCCTGCGTGTCTGAAGCCTGTGCTCTGCAGCAAGAGAGGCCGCGACAGTGAGAGGCCCGCGCACCGCGATGAAGAATGGCCCCCGCTTGCCGCAACTAGAGAAAGCCCTCGCACAGAAACAAAGACCCAACACAGCCAAAAATAATTTAATTAATTAATTAATTAAAAAAAGAAAACTATAAAACACTGATGAGAGAAATCAAAGATGACATAAACAGGTAGAGAAACAGTTCTTGAACTGGAAGAATCAATATTGTGAAAATGACTATACTGCCCAAAGCAATCTACAGATTCAATGCAATCCCTATCAAACTACAAATAGCATTCTTCACAGAATTAGAACAAAAAATTAGAACAATTCATATGGAAACAGAAAAGACCCCAAATAGCCATAGCAATCTTGAGAAAGAGAAATGAAGTTGGAAGAATCAGGCTCCTGAACTTCAAACTATACCACAAAGCTACAGTAATCAAGACAGTATGGTACTGGCACAAAATTGAAATACAGATCAATGGTACAGGACAGAATGCCCAGAGATAAACCTACACACATATGGTCACTTAATTTACAACAAAGGAAGCAAGATCATACAATGGAGAAAAGACAGCCTCTTCAATAAGTGGTGCTGGGAAAACTGGACAGCTACATGTAAAAGAATGAAATTAGAATACTACCTAACACTATACACAGAAATAAACTCCAGATGGATTAAAGACCTAAATGTAAGACCAGACACCATAAAACTTTTGGAGGAAAACATAAGAAAAGCACTCTGACATAAACCACAGCAAGATCTTTTTTGACCCACCTCCTAGAGTAACAGAAATAAAAACAAAAATAAACAAAAGGGACTTAATTAAACTTAAAAGCTTTTGCACAGCAAAGGAAACCATAAACAAAACAAAAAGACAACCCTTAGAATCGGAGAAAATATTTGCAAATGAAACAACAGACAAAGGATTAATCTCCAAAATATACAAACAGCTCATGGAGCTCAATATCAAAAAAACAAACAATCCAGTTAAAAAATGGGCAGAAGACCTAAATAGACATTTCACCAAGGAAGACATACAGATGGCCAAGAGGCATATGAAAAGATAGTCAACATCACTAATTATTAGAGAAATGTAAATAAAAACTACAATGAGGTATCACCTCACACCGTTCAGAATAGCCATTATCAAAACAGCTAGAAACAATAAATGCTGGGAAGGGTGTGGTGAAAAGGGGAATGTTAATTGATATAAACCACAGCGGGAATTGTTGTGGGAATGTAAATTGATACAACCACTGTGGAAAACAGTATGGAGGTTCCTTAAAAAACTAAAAATAGAACTACCATATGACCCAGCAATCCCACTACTGGGCATATACCCTGAGAAAACCGTAATTCAAAGAGAAACATGCACCCCAATATTCATTGCAGCACTATTTACAAGAGCCAGGACATGGAACCAACCTAAATGTCCATCAACAGAGGAATGGATAAAGAAGATGTGGCACATATATACAATGGAATATTACTCAGCCATAAAAAGAAATGAAATTGAGTTATTTGTAGTGAGGTGGATGGACCTAGAGTCTGTCACACAGAGTGAAGTAAGTCAGAAAGAGAAAAACAAATACCGTATGCTAATGTATATATATATGGGATCTAAAAACAAAACAAAAAAAAAATGGTACTGATGAATCTAGTTGCAGGGTAGGAATAAAGGGGTAGACATAGAGAATGGACTTAATGACATGGGGTGGGAGGGTGAAGCTGGGGCGAAGTGAGAGTAGCATCGACGTATATACACTACCGAATGTAAAATAGTTGGCTGGTGGGAAGCAGCAGCATAGCACAGGGAGATCGGCTCGGTGCTTTGCTATGACCTAGAGGGGTGGGATAGGGAGGATGGGAGGGAGGTTCAAGAGTGAGGGGATATGGGGACATGTGTATACATATGGCTGATTCGCTTTGTTGTGCAACAGAAACTAAAATGGTACTGTAAAGCAATTATACTCCAATGAAGATATACTTAAAAGAAAATAAAAAGCTTTGCCAGTAGCTTTAGCCCTTGTGTCATTTCTCCTATCCTTCTGAAGGCCCCAGGGAGGCAGCAGTGTGATGGGGACACATGTCACCTTATATGGGCTAAGATCTGGACAGGAAGATTTCCATTCCATAAGAAACCCAAACTGTTTCAGGAAGGGGGACCCCTTCCAGGGCCCGAGAGTGGGCTCTTGTCTAACACTCAGAAATGAAGTGTCCAAGAGACACACTTGCTGACAAAGCAAGAGACTTTATTGGGAAGGGGCGCCCAGGTGGAGAGCAGCAGGGTAAGGGAACCCAGGAGAACTGCTCTGCCAGGTGGCTGGCAGTCTCGGGTTTTATGGTAATGGAGTTAGTTTCTGGGTTGTCTCTGGCCCATCTTTCTGATTCAGGGTGCTCCCTGGTGGTGCACGCATCACTCAGCCAAGATAGATTCCAGAGAGACATATTCCAGGAGGTTGGTAGGACATATGGACTGGCATCTCCTATCTCCTTTTGACCTTTCCCAAATCTTCCGGTTGGTAGTAGCTTGTTAGTTCCACGTTCCTTACCAGGACCTCCTGATGTAAGATAACTCATGCAAGCAGTTACTGCTGTGCCTGGCCAGGGTGGGTGGTTTCAGTTGGTGGTTCCCCAAACAAAACTAGGAAGAAACACGATTTGTACTACAGAACATTTTTATATACTTCTGTAGAATTCAGTCAGAGGTAATGTTTTCAATCTTAGATTCTAACCCCTGAATGTGTCTCCATTTCAAGTAACAGGCAACCAAAGAACCTCTAAAGAAACAATAGAAAATATGTGCATCAGACAATATTGCTTCCCTCCCCAAAAGCCATTTCCTTTTTGTCCTTATGAATAACACTTATTTTGTTCAGATTTGAGGAAGCAATGTGCTGCAGGAAGTTTGGACCCCACCCCAGTCCTAGAAGATTAAACATAATTAGTCTCGTCAGTCACGCTCATCTCATTTCCTTTACCAGTGATTGTAAAGGAATCAATCCTTTACAATCCTTGCGCAAGTGGGCCTAAGACCGACTTCTGGTCAAAAGGGCCAGAGGAGAACTTAAGATGGAATTCTCAGAATGATTGTTCTCCATAATTAAAAAAAAAAAAAAGGGTGTAAAGGAAGCACTCTCCTTCCTGTTTGGATTCAGTGGTGTGAGGACATGATGCCTAGAGCTGTGGCAGCCATTTTGTGACCATGAAATTAAAATTAAAAGAATCGCAGAGAAGCTGACCCAGAACTCACACAATTGTGCTGCTGAATTAACAAAACTCAGAACCATTATTTCCAGATTTAGGTTATGTAAACAGTTAACTCTTATTTTTAGGTTTGATTAAATATTCCATTTCATATAGCAAAAAGCATTCTAACTCATAAAATATTCATGAATGAGATCCACCTGCTTCTCTTTCACTCAATATTTCAAGGTTATTGAAGTTATTATAAATGAAATCATTGAATTTTATTATCAATAGAATCTTCACTTTTATTTAGGTATAATTACATATTAGATATAATTCATAATCTCTACCGATAACATCTGATAGGTATAATTAGAGTTCTTGGGCATATGAAGCTAAATCTTTACAAAGGTCATCCCAGCCAGGTCATTTTACAATGCCTAAAGAAAGTCTTTACCACCTCATTTTCATTTTCTTATCTGACTGGCTGAATCCATTTACTGTCCAGCCAGAGGCTGACAGCCAGGGGGTGTGTCCATTGCCTATGAGTCACGCTCTTGGTGCTTGACTTCAGTGTGGGCATACAGAGGGCCCAAAGCATCTCAACAGGATGAAAAGCCGAGTGGTCAAACTGGAAGATCGGCACACAGAGCAAAGATAAGACCCTTGTGGAAAGTTTAAAAGTGAGAGACCAACAACAGTGAGGCTGAACTGCTTTTCCCAGCTAATGCAGAGTTTACCCGAGTGCCCCAGGACACAGTGGATGCTTATATGCAGTCTTCTTCATGGCCATTTTTCATTATCTTGGATCTGGACTATCACGTACCCAGGTGTGTAATGTACCTGCCCTAATGTGCAATACATTTATTATCTTTTTTTAATACATTTAAACGCCATTTGTAGGTGATTTCTCTCAAGCCTGCAAAAGACATAATGAGATAATGTGATGGAAAGCACTTTGTAAGCTGTGAAGTGCTACAAAAATGTCGCTCTTTTTATTACAACTCTAGATTTTTTCGTTATTTTAAAATACTAAAGTAAGTAATGGCTTTATGAAAACCCTCCCATGGTTCCAGAGGGGCTGCTACTAAGACATCGGGAGCATATCTAGAGGTAAATCTGTGCTAATGGTTTTACCATTTTTATAGGCTAAAATTCTATCCAAGAGACAGAAACAGTTCAGGAATTGCACCTTCTTCTGTTTCTTAAGACAAATATGTAGTAAGCACTTCCAACCCTGGACAACTGAAGCAGAATAAACCCTTAGATCATCTGTAAAACGGATGCAACACCTGATCCATCTGTTTGAAGCCAAATCCGGCCTCTGTACCCAATACCAAATTAAATCGTGGAGACAGAGTTTTGGGTTAAGTAGAAAAGAATAGCTTTATTGTTTTGCAGTCAAAGAGGGCCAAAGTGAGCTAATGTCCTCAAAACTATGTGTCCCAACCTGGAGGGGGTAGTGAGGAGTTTTATAGTAATGGTTCAAGGAGGGTGTGATTAGCTCTTGGACATTCTTCTGATTGGTTGGTGGTGAGGTAAGTGCATCATCAACCTTATGGTTCCAACCAGTCTGGGGTCTACGAACTTGTGGGTGGCATACCGTTAACTTCTCCCACCTGCTGGGGGTTTCTGTATCTGCAAAAAAGCTCTAAGATGTTGTTATGTGTATCCCTTTATGGGGAACCAGGACCGTGCCCTAAGGTTGCACTATTGTTTCTCTTGACTGCTCCTCCCTTGTCTCTGCATCCCCTCCCTTCCCTAATTAGCAACTGTTTGAACCTGCCCTTTGGAACTCAGGGAAGGTCATGGAGGCTAAATAAAGCCTATTCCCTGTAATCAAGAAATGGGGGACACAGAAAGGCTTTTGTGCCCAGGAGCCCCACAGGGCCCTGCTCAGTATCATGTACTGATCTCTCTAGTCCCTATGGCAAGCACTGGTAGCCCCAGGATCTAGCTCAGCAAGTGACCAATAAATACATGTTGAACTGAGCTAAATTCATGAAAGAGTGTGAAACTCTTTCTACTCAGAGTCTGGTCCATGAATGAGCTACATCTTCATCATGGGGAACTTGTTACAAATGCAGACTCTCAGGTCCCACTACAGACCTACGAAACAGACTGTATTTTCACCAGAGTTCACCTTAAAGTGTGAGAGTTCTGCTGTCTGTAGCAGATGTCATCTGTGCTGCATTCTTGTCCCTTCAGTCCACCCTGGAGGTGACCTGAGACAGTTCCCATGCATGCCTTGCTACACATCTCTCTGGTGGCTCTCTGACCCAGGAAAACTGCTGCTAGACTGATATGTGCCAGGTAGACCAGAAGTGCTGGGAACTTAATGCCTTCATGGGGATAGTGAGTTGATATATGAGCATCACATTTTTCCTGGCCTTAAATAGGAAAATTCCAAGGCATATTCCACATTGTTGTTCAGAGGGTCCTCAGGGATATTAAGCTCCAGTTGCCCATAGAGATAACCCACGTTGGCTTTCCTATCTTCCTCAGTCTCACTTCCCCACACCCTCAGCATTGCTTCCTGGACTCACCTCCCAAACAAATTGCTTTCATTCTAATCCTTGTCTCAGAATCTGCTTTTGGAAGAATTCAAACTAAGACAAGTTGCCTTCCACTTCTGATAGTCTATCTTCTCTAGTCTAGCCCCTTATATTAGTCTGTTCGGGCTGCCATAACAAAATACCATAGACTGGTATTATACCATAGGCTTAAACAACAGAAATTGATTTTCTCCCAGTTTTAGAGGCTGGAACTTTGAGATCAGCATGGTCGGTTTCTAGTGACTACTCTCTTCCAGTTTGCAGACAGCTGCCTTCTAGCTTGCAACATGATAAGCTAAATAAATACCCACAACTGACGTATCAGGACATTAAACAGGTGATCACCAAGTACTGTAAGGCCGAGTCCAGGGCAGGAGAGCAGGTGCAGGAACCAGGGTCTCCAGACTCCAAGTCTAGGGCCCTTCCAACACACCAAATGGCTTCTCTTAGTAGTTTTGGTAGGAGCTTTAAGAGCAATAACAAAGCCCAACAAGTTATAACATTAAACTAAAAAATGTACCTCATTCTTTGTTCCTCAAACCTCAATCATTCTGATTACATCCAATTCATGACAATTCACAGTAATGAAAGGGAACATTGACATAAATAATTCAGAAACTCACTAATAATTGGCCCAGCTGTAAGACACTCCTGCCAAGGGAAACATCCCGGGAGGCCACCCCGGCTGGGTGGTGGCAGGCAGGACTCCCGGTGCATGCAGATGGTCTGCAGTGTAGAGGTGGCCTGCTGCCAGCCTCAAGGTCAGTTTTAGGAAAGCATCAGGTTCAGGTCCTTTAGTGGTGACGACTGAGGAGACTAGTACACGTGGCCAAGAGGCCAAGAAGACAGTCCAGGGTTTTTAAAGCTGACTAATGTATAAGTCTGTGCGAGTATTCTGCCTGCTTCCTCATCAAAACCCATCACTTATGTGTTCCAGGAGCTTTGTCTACAGCTGCCCTCATCCCACACGGCCTCTCCTAGCCTTGGATACTGCTGCAGGAATCTGATGGAGCAGTGAGAGGAATGCCAACCATCCAGTGAAACACCATCTAGCTACTGGGCAAATTAACTCACTTCAGTATTCTCAATGGAAAATGGGTGGGGTGTTGCAGAATCACCTATTAAGCAACTTCGAGCAACACATACTCTCGTCCTTCGATCCCCTTCGATGTCCCCCTGCCAAGAGCATGACCTTGCAAGAAAAGCTTCCCAAGTGGATCTGACTGAAGTCTCCCCCATCACTGGAGCCATAGATCTTTGTTCTGGGCTCTCTCAAAACCTGGACTTCAATTAAGTCTATGTCTACCTTCTCTGACGCAGAGAGGAGCATGTTTTACACCACTACTTGGAAAAGCATCAGCAACCCCAAAAATGTTATGCCAAAAACATGTGCATGGAACTAGCCACAGGAATGTACATCAGCCTTAGTTTAGATAAAGCACCAAATATTTGTGTTTTCTACATGAACTTGAGTCTGCACCCCATTTGTGAATGCTCAAAAAGGGAGGAGCTAAGGAGGAGCTAAGGAACCCCGACCAGCATGGCGTCACGAATGCCCTATACGTGGTGTGATTTGAAGCCAACTAATCCAGACTTTAGGAAATGTCCTGTCGTATGACTGCTGTATGATGATTTGTTGGAGCCACAGAACAAGATCATATCTGAATCTGACACCAGTTGTGTCCCACGTCACATGCTCTCAGCCCATCTTTTTACTCCAGTCATTCCTGACACAATCAACTGTGCTCAGAGGTAACCTGACCGCACATTATGTCAGCTGCCTCAATTACACTGCCCACTTTCTGCCCCCAGGCTTCTCTGCCACTGTCAGGCCTTGTGAGATGCTGCAGACCAGCCCTTCTGATCCCACAGATGTCTGGAAGTGAGAGGGAGTTAACACCAGAAAGCAACCCTTGGCCAACTGGGGACGCGAGGCAGAAAACAAATTCTCCCCTTGTGTGTCCCTCAGGGAAATAAACCTGGGGTACATTTCACACAGCTCCTCGAGGGCTCCTGAAGGGATCAAGCCCTGGGGCCCATACTGGAGACCACAAAGCACACTTGGATTGACTTTTTCCCCTTCCCACTTTCATGCTTCCCAATATAAACATCCTGAATGCAAGACCTTGTTTTGGGCACTGATTTCAGGAAGAACCCAGACCAATAGCTGTTACCAAAAGGGGCCCTGCAAAGCAGACAGGCGAGATGGGGTTCTGGATCTGAGTCTCTTGTGGTCAGAGATAAGGACCACACAGCTGTTGGTAAGTGAGGAGGTAATGACTCTGGCATGCAAGTAGCATCACAAGCATGGACAGGTCCCTGTGGGGGACTGAGGAATTATCATGATTCTGAAGCTGTCTGGTTTTATTTAATAGATTTAGAGACCTGGACAAAAGAAAATGATAGGTTCGGGTTAGCTAACTAGCAGTTCAAAGTACACTGAAAAAGTCATAAAATCTCCATGTAGACTTTAAAGAGACCCTTAAATCCTGCAGTCTGTGCTGAAATTCAGGTATAGGATTTAACTGTAAGGGCAGCAGAGCTACAAAGAAAACTGAATGCACAGCCTCAGCAGGTCTCCCATCCAAATTCAGGGCCCGATGTGAAGAGAGGGGGACCTTGAGACATTGAAGAGACTCAGTGAGGAGACACGGCAGGGGTTGGGGCAGAAGGACCCTGGGCCATTCTCTGTTCCCAGGACATGCATAACTAGTTTGGGAACTATGACTTTGGCCATAACGCCAGTGGAGGCTCCTATCACTGTAGTTTGAATTATATTTTGTAATTATACCATTATCTTCATTGTCTCCAAAAAAATAGCCTTAGATTTCATTTTATATGTATATATATATAATCTCTATATTTTAATTTTTAAGGAGTTTAAAGCAAAAAGGTGGGTGAAGAACTGGCAAAGGAGGTAACTTAGGAAATCAGAAAGAGCAAAGGCTTTAAAACCATGCAGATGAAGTTTCAAACAGTGTCCATGCTTCTTACTGACTGTTCGCCTTGAGGATATCAGTTTCTTCATCTGTAAAATGGGGCAAATCTTGCTGTGAGCTGTTGGGTTGTTAAACAGAATAAAGTATGTAAAGCTCCTAGCTCATAGAAAGCATTCAAAACATGTTATCTGTATTCACTTTTTTCACTATTTAAAATATTGAGACATGTCTTTCAACAGTAAATAAGCACTGACAATTATCAATATTGTATATGTGGTATAAACCAGGAAAATAATTCAATTTACTGGTCTAGATGGAAATTTCCTTACTTTGAGGATAAAATAAGCCAATTTCTCATAATAATAATATAGCAATTCCAATCTGGTTAATTTACAAATAACATGTGAAGCAGTTAACTCATTCTTTAACAATAAATATAGCAAGAGAGATTATATTAGAAACCCTTAACTGAGGTTCAGCTTAACTTTTATCGCATTAAACTACTGAAGAATTTGGACTGTTAGTAGTTTTTAATAATTACTGTCAAGGTTTCAAAGCTCCAAAGTTGGCAAGAGTGTTATCTTACTCGAGTTTTAGTGCCATAGCAT
The DNA here is from genome assembly GCF_008692025.1 of Phocoena sinus. NCBI lineage: Eukaryota > Metazoa > Chordata > Mammalia > Artiodactyla > Phocoenidae > Phocoena > Phocoena sinus. The sequence goes on from NC_045767.1 coordinate 92,412,212, forward strand.
AACGTGGAGCAGATATTTGGCTACTGTCCGGGGAATCTGATCCTGTAGTCAGAAAATAAGTCAAGACATCCACTTCGGTAGCTGAACCTATGGCAGCAGACTGAATTGGCCACTCCATCCTAAATTTTTCTGGGCAATAATCATGCCCAGGAACATGGCTGAGAAGAAGGTTTAGAGTAAGCCAAACCAAACAGTAAGAGATGGTTGCATAATTCAGTTCAGAAACCTTTCACGAGACAGAGATTGACAGGGGATTGAATCAGTGTTCTCTAGTTTACAGGCTCCCTTCAGAGAAACCATTTGTAGAGAATTTCTAAAGTGGTGATCCCTGCTGAGAAAAGTCCTTCCAGAGGGAATGTGCAATTCAACTACCAGGTCTCATCATGTACATGCATGACTTTTGAGTATTTAAAAATTATCTTAGGTGAATATTTTCTCCATCTAAGAAAGACAGTCCAAAGCACAAGTTATTTAAAAAGCAATACTGACATACTACTGTATATAAAACAGATAACCAACAAGTACCTACTGTACAGCACAGAGAACTACACTCAATATTTTGCAATAACCTATAAGGGCAAGGAATCTGGAAATATATATATATATATATATATATATATATATATATATGTGTATGTATAACTGAATCACTTTGCTGTACACCTGAAACTAACACAACACTGTAAATTAACTATACTTCAATTAAAAAAAAGCAACACTGCTAGGTTAGAAAAGGATCACAGGACAGGTGATAAAGATGGGATTATAAAAATGCAAACCCCCTTTTTTTTTTTTGGAAAGAAAATGTACTGTCATTCATTCTTTCTTTCATTCAACACATGATTATGGAAAGTGTATAATGCACTAGCATTAGGAAGGTAAAAACAATTAAAACATAGTTCTTGCCTTCCAGAACTGCACAATGCACTCTATCTAAAGACAAACTAATAAAATATCATGAAACCAACTTTATATATAAATAGAATGTAAGCATACTGGGAAAGTAGAAAGAGAGAACAAAGTTACTGAGTGTGACTGAGTTTTATACATAAAAGATTGGAACTGAAGATGGCAGAGCAGGGCTTCCTTGGTGGCGCTGTGGTTAAGAATCCACCTGCCAATGCAGGGAACACGGGTTTGAGCCCTGGTCCAGGAAGATCCCACATGCCGCAGAGCAACTAAGCCCGTGCGCCACAACTACTGAGCCTGTGCTCTAGAGCCCGCGAGCCACAGCTACTGAGCCCACGTGCCACAACTACTGAGGCCCGCGTGACTAGAGCCCGTGCTCCACAACAAGAGAAGCCACTGCAATGAAAAGCCCGTGCACTGCAATGGAGAGTAGCCCCCGCTTGCCACAACTAGAGAAAGCCCGTACCCAGCAACAAAGACACAACACAGCTAAAAATAAATAAATAAAATAAATAAATATTTTTAAAAAGATGGCGGAGTAGAAAGACGTGCTCTCACTCCCTCTTGCAAGAGCACAGAATCACAATTAACTGCTGAACAATCATTGACAGGAAGACACTGGAACTCACCAAAAAAGATACCCCACATCCAAAGACAAAGAAGAAGCCACAATGAGACAGTAGGAGGGGCACAATCACAATAAAATCAAATCCCACAACAGCTGGGAGGGTGACTCACAAACTGGAGAACACTTATACCACAGAAGTCCACCCACTGGAGTGAAGGTTCTGAGCCCCACGTCAGGCTTCCCAACCTAGAGGTCCAGCAACGGGAGGAGGAATTCTTAGAGAATCAGACTTCGAGGGCTAGCGGGATTTGATTACAGAACTTTGACAGGACTGGGGGAATCAGACACTCCACTCTTGGACGGCACACACAAAGTACTGTGTGCATCAGGATCCAGGGGAAGGAGCAGTGACCCCATAGGAGACTAAACCAGACCTACCTGCTAGTGTTGGAGGGTCTCCTGCAGAGGCAGGGGGGTGGCTGTGGCTCACCGTGGAGACAAGGACACTGGCAGCAGAAGTTGTGGGAAGTACTCCTTGGTGTGAGCCCTCCCAGAGTCTGCCATTAGCCCCATCAAAGAGCCCAGATAGGCTCCAGTGTTCGGTTGCCTCAGGCCAAACAATGAATAGGGAGGGAACCCAGCCCCACCCATCAGCAGACAAGCAGATTAAAGTTTTATTGAGCTCTGCCCACCAGAGCAACAGCCAGCTCTACCCACCACCAGTCCCTCCCACAAGCCTCCCACAAGTCCTTGCACAAGCCTCTTAGATAACCTAATCCACCAGAAGGCAGACAGCAAAAGCAAGAAGAACCACAATCCTGAAGCCTGTGGAACAAAAACCACATTCACAGAAAGATACACAAGATGAAAAGGCAGAGGGCTATGTACCAGATGAAGGAACAACATAAAACCCAGGAAAAGCAACTAAATGAAGTGGAGATAGGCAACCTTTCAGAAAAAGAATCCAGATTAATGATAGTGAAGATGACCCAGGACCTCGGAAAAAGAATGGAGGCAAAGATCAAGAAGATGCAAGAAATGTTTAACAAAGACCTAGAAGAATTAAAGAAAAAACAAACAGAGATGAATAATACAATAACTGAAATGAAAAATACACGAGAAGGAATCAATAGCAGAATAACTGAGGCAGCAGAACGGATAAGTGACCTGGAAGACAGAATGGTGGAATTCACTGCTGTGGAACAGAATAAAGAAAACAGAATGAAAAGAAATGAAAAGAGCCTAAGAGACCTCTGGGACAACATCAAATGCAACAATATTCACATTATAGGGGTCCCAGAAGGAGAAGAGAGAGAGAAAGGACCCGAGAAAATATCTGAAGAGATTATAATCGAAAACTTCCCTAACATGGGAAAGGAAGTAGCCATCTAAGGCCAGGAAGTGCAGAGAGTCCCATACAGGATAAATGCAAGGAGAAACACACTGAGACACACAGTAATCAAATTGGCAAAAATTAAAGACAAAGAAAAATTATTGAAAGCAACAAGGGAAAAACGACAAATAACATACAAGGGAACTCCCATAAGGTTAACAGCTGATTTCTCAGCAGAAACTCTACAAGCCAGAAGGGAGTGGCATGACATATTTAAAGTGATGAAAGGGAAGAACCTACAACCAAGATTACTCTACCTGGCAAGGATCTCATTCAGATTCAATGGAGAAGTCAAAAGCTTTACAGACAAGCAAAAGTTAAGAGAACTCAGCACCACCAAACCAGCTCTACAACAAATGCTAAAGGAACTTCACTAAGTGAGAAACACAAGAGAAGAAAAGGACCTACAAAAACAAACCCAAAATAATTAAGAAAATGGTCATAGGAACATACATATCGATAATTACCTTAAACGTGAATGGATTAAATGTTCCATCCAAAAAGACACATGCTCAGTGAATGGATATAAAAACAAGACCCATATATATGCTGTCTACAAGAGACCCATTCAGACCTAGGGACACATAACAGACTGAAAGTGAGGGGATGGAAAAAGATATTCCATGCAAATGGAAATCAAAAGAAAGCTGGAGTAGCAATACTCATATCAGATAAAATAGACTCTAAAATAAAGAAGGTTACAAGAGACAAGGAAGGACACTACATAATGATCAAGGGATCAATCCAAGTATAAGATATAACAATCATAAATATATATGCACCCAACATAGGAGCACCTCAATACATAAGGCAACTGCTAACAGTTATAAAAGAGGAAATCGAGGGTAACACAATAATAGTGGGGGACTTTAACACCTCACTTACACCAATGGACAGATCATCCAAATAGAAAATTAATAAGAAAAGAGAAGCTTTAAATGACACAATAGACCAGATAGATTAAATTGATATTTATAGGACATTCCATCAAAAACAGCAGATTATTCTTTCTTCTAAAGTGTTCATGGAACATTCTCCAGGATAGATCACATCTTCAGTCACAAAACAAGCCTCAGTAAATTTAAGAAAATTGAAGTTATATCAAGCATCTTTTCTGACCACAATGCTGTGAGATTACAAATCAATTACAGGAAAAAAACACAAACACATGGAGGCTAAACAATACATTACTAAATAACCAAGAGATCACTGAAGAAATCAAAGCGGAAATCAAAAAATACCTAGAGACAAATGACAATGAAAACATGACAAGCCAAAACCTATGGGATGCAGCAAAAGCAGTTCTAAGAGGGAAGTTTATAGCAGTACAATCCTACCTCAAGAAACAACAAACACCTCAAATAAACAATCTAACCTTACATCTGAAAGAACTAGAGAAAGAAGAACAAACAAATTCCAAAGTTAGTAGAAGGAAAGAAATCATAAATATCAGAGCAGAAACAAATGAAATAGAAACAAAGAAAACAATAGCAAATATCAATAACACTAAAAGCTGTTTTTTTGGGAAGATAAACAAAATTGATAAACCATTAGCCAGACTCATCAAGAAAAAGAGGGAGAGGACTCAAATCATTAAAATTAGAAATGAAAAAGGAGAAATTACAACAGACACTGCAGAAATACAAAGCATTCTAAGAGACTACTACAAGCAAATCTATGCCAATAAAATGGACAACCTGGAAGAAATGGACAAATTCTTAGAAAGGTATAACCTTCCAAGACTGAACCAGGAAGTAATAGAAAATATGAACAGACCAATCACAAGTAAGAAAATTGAAACTGTAATTAAAAATCTTCCAACCAACAAAAGTCCAGGAGCAGATGGCTTCACAGGTGAATTCTATCAAACATTTAGAGAAGAGCTAACACCCATCCTTCTCAAACTCTTCCAAAAAATTGCAGAGGAAAGAACACTCCCAAACTCATTCTATGAGGCCACCATCACCCTGATACCAAAACCAGGCAAAGATACTACAAAAAAGAAAATTACAGACCAATATCACTGATGAATATAGATGCAAAAACCCTCAACAAAATACTAGCAAACAGAATCCAACAACATATTAAAAGGATCATACACCATGATCAACTGAGATTTACCCCAGGGATGCAAGGATTCTTCAATACACGCAAATAAATCAATGTGGTACATCATATTAACAAATTGAAGAAAAAAACCCATATGATCAACTCAATAGATGCAGAAAACTCAACACCCATTTATGATAAAAACTCTCCAGAAAGTGGGCACAGAGGGAACCTACTTCAACATAATAAAGGCCATATATGACAAACCCACAGCAAACATCATTCTCAATGCTGAAAAACTGAAAGCATTTCCTCTAAAATCAGGAACAAGACAAGGATGTCCACTCTCACTACTATTATTCAACATAGATTTGGATGTCCTAGCCACTGCAATCAGAGAAGAAAAAGAAATAAAAGGAATACAAATTGCAAAAGAAGTAAAGCTGTCACTGTTGGCAAATGACATGATACTATACACAGACAATCCTAAAGATGCCACCAGAAAACTACTAGAGCTAATCAATGAATTTGGTAAAATTGCAGGATACAAAATTAATGCACAGAAATCTCTTGCACTCCTATACACTAATGATGAAAAATCTGAAAGAGAAATTAAGGAAACACTCCCATTTACCATTGCAACAAAAAGAATAAACCTACCTAGGGAGACAAAAGACGTGTATGCAGAAAACTATAAGACACTGATGAAAGAAATTAAAGATGATACAAACAGATGGAGAGATATACCATGTTCTTGGATTGGAAGCATCAATATTGTGAAAAGGACTATACTACCCAAAGCAATCTACAGATTCAGTGCAATCCCTATCAAATTACCAATGGCATTTTTTACAGGACTAGAACAAAAAAATCTTAAAATTTGTATGGAGACACAAAAGACCCCGAATAGCCAGTGCAGTCTTGAGGGAAAAACAAGGAGCTGGAGAAATCAGGTTCCCAGACTTCAGACTATACTACAAAGCTACAGTAATCAAGACAATATGGTACTGGCACAAAAACAGAAATATAGATAAATGGAACAGGATAGAAAGCCCAGAGATAAACCCATGCACCTATGGTCAACTAATCTATGACAAAGGAGGCAAGGATATACAATGGAGAAAAGACAGTCTCTTCAATAAGTGGTGCTGGGAAAACTGGACAGCTACATGTAAAAGAATGAAATTAGAACACTCCCTAACACCATACACAGAAATACACTCAAAATGGATTAGAGACCTAAATGTAAGGCCGGACACTATAAAACTCTTAGAGGAAAACATAGAAGAACACTCTTTGACATAAATCACAGCAAGATCTTTTTTGATCCACCTCCTAGAGTAATGGAAATAAAAACAAAAATAAACAAATGGGATCTAATGAAACAAAGTTTTTGCATAGCAAAGGACTACACACAAGATGAAAACACAACCCTCAGAATGGGAGAAAATATTTGCAAATGAATCAACAGACAAAGGATTAATCTCCAAAATATATAAACAGCTCATGCAACTCAATAAACAAACAACCCAATCCAAAAATGGGCAGAAGACCTAAACAGACATTTCTCCAAAGAAGATATACAGATGGCCAAGAAGCACATGAAATCTGCTCAACATCACTAATTATTACAGAAATGCAAATCTAAACTACAATGAGGTATCACCTCACACCAGTCAGAGTGGGCATCATCAGAAAATCTACAAACAACAAATGCTGGAGAGGGTGTGGAGAAAAGGGAACCCTCTTGCACTGTTGGTGGGAATGTAAATTGATACAGCCACTACAGAGAACAGTATGGTGTTTCCTTAAAAAACTAAAAATATAATTACCATATGACCCAGCAATCCCACTACTGGGCATATACCCAGAGGAAACCATAATTCAAAAAGACACATGCAGGGCTTCCCTGGTGACGCAGTGGTTGAGGGTCTGTCTGCCTGCCGATGCAGGGGACATGGGTTCGCGCCCCGGTCCGGGAAGATCCCCCATGCTGTGGAGCGGCTGGGCCCGTGAGCCATGGCTGCTGAGCCTGTGCGTCCGGAGCCTGTGCTCTGCAACGGGAGAGGCCACACCAGTGAGAGGTTCGCGTACCGCAAAAAAAAAAAAAAAAAAAAAGTATGGCTTTTGGGCTTCCCTGGTGGCGAAGTGGTTGGGAGTCCGCCTGCCGATGCAGGGGACGCAGGTTCGTGCCCCGGTCCGGGAGGATCCCACGTGCCATGGAGCGGCTGGGCCCGTGAGCCGTGGCCGCTGGGCCTGCCAGTCCGGAGCCTGTGCTCCGCGGCAGGAGAGGCTGCAGCAGTGAGAGGCCCACATACCGCAAAAAAAAAAAAAAAAAAAAAGACACATGCACCCCAATGTCCATTGCAGCTCTATTTACAATAGCCAGGTCATGGAAGCAACCTAAATTCCCATCGACAGACGAATGGATAAAGAAGATGTGGTACATATATACAATGGAATATTACTCAGCCATAAAAAGGAATGAAATCGGGTCATTTGTAGAGACATGGATGGATCTAGAGACTGTCATACACAGTGAAGTAAGTCAGAAAGAGAAGAACAAATATCGTATATTAGTGCACATATGTGGAATCTAGAAAAATGGTACAGATGAACCAGTTTGCAGGCTGAAATAGAGACACAGATGTAGAGAACAAACGTATGGACACCAAGGGGGGAAAGCCACGGGGTGGGGAGGAGTGTGCTGAATTGGGTGATTGGGATTGACATGTATACACTGATGTGTATAAAATGGATGACTAATAAGAACCTGCTGTATAAAAAAATAAAGAAAAGAAAATTCAAAAAAAAAATGAACAAAAAAAGATGGGAACAATAAACAGTACTTACGTTGACCAAACCCGAAAGGGCTTCTCAGGACACCTGGATTGGGAACATCCTTAAATAAAATAGGTAACTATATTGCTTTTGTTGGTTAAGAGCTGTGACATGATTATGCAGCAGTAAAAGTATTTTTTAAAGTATCGTGAGAGGTAGAAAAGTTGAGGAAGTTACTCATGTACGATAGAAAAACAGGTAAAAAATACAGAGGCAGTTATTTCCATAGCAGTCGTATTATTTAATTTGTTTATTTTGACTCATTATTTAGACTAGGAAGAATAGTTGAGCAAAGCCCAGCCAATCAGGTTCCCCCTCAACTAATTTTTTTTTAATTAATTTATTTAATTTATTTATTTTTGGCTGCGTTGGGTCTTTGTTGCTCTGTGCTGGCTTTCTCTAGTTGCGGCGAGCAGGGGCTACTCTTCGTTGCGGTACGCAGGCTTCTCATGGCGGTGGCTTCTCTTGTTGCAGAGCATGGGCTCTAGGAACACGGGCTTCGATTGTTGTGGCTCTCGGGCTCTAGAGCGCAGGCTCAGTAGTTCTGGCGCACAGGCTTAGTTAGTTGCTCCAAGGAATGTGGAATCTTCCCGGACCAGGGCTCGAACCCGTGTCCCTTGCCTCGGTAGGCAGATTCTTAACCACTGCGCCACCAGGGGAGCCACCCTCAACTAATTTTGAACAGGGACCCAGCAACTCCAATCAGTCAAGCGTTCTCCATCATATGCTGGGAAGCAGAAAAAGCGGGTCAACATAGAAAAGGGGCAACAAAGCAGAGAGAGAAGCTGGGTTGCTAGACTAGGCAACTCCAGGTTAAAAGAAAGAGTGGCTTCCTTTGTTCCTGGCAGGTTTCAAAACCCTGGTGTCAGTCCCACCTAAGACCCAGCAGTACTACCTTCCTGTGTTGTAGGAGACAACCTTGCATCCATCCAATAAACACCCCCTTTTGGCAAAAATCAGGGTGACTGATTTGTAGCAAATAAGATTCAGCTACAACACATCACTCTAGCAAGATTGATCTGCTTCCTAAACCCCAAAATGCTGTTGGCATTTCTAACAAATGCAATGTATCCTATCCTTTGAGTCCCACCCCCCAAACCCACCCCACCTCCAACTCAAGTCCCTGGCACTCAATAAAGTCTTCTCCAATCACAGTAGCCAACATGGCTCAATAACTTTTAGATGAACTCCTAAGAAGAGATTGAGGCTGGAAATGAGGTTTTAAGTCTTATTTCACACCACAGCATCTCCCAGATGCACCACAGTGTGAAAAGTCTTCGAAATCTGGTACACATTTTACACTTACAAGCACATCATAATTCAGGCTAACCACACTTCAAGTGCTCAGTCGTGGCATTTAGCTGGTAGCTACTGAATTGGCCAGTCGGTGTAGTGTTAGAGGTTGAATCCAAGCTCTGCCATTTCCTTGCTGTGTGATGCTGAAATGATTGCTTAACCTCTCCAGGTCTCATAAAGCTGTTTTGCATATTAAATGATATATTACCCGCAAATCCTTTAGCATAGAAAGCTCTTGATAAACTTTAACCACTAATTTTATCACAAAATACAAGAGTAAACAGAAGGAAGAGTCAGAGAAAACTTACACTTTGGTGGAACCCAATAAAATAATTTGGAATAAAGTAACAAATGAATAAAAATCATGTATGACTGTTAGAATTTCTGTGTGTTTTGCAGTGTTTAAGAGCTAGTTTGAGATTCAAATCCTGGTTCTTCTGTATGAAACTGGGAAATTTACTTAACCTCTTGATATTTCGGTGCGTCCATTTGTAAAACGGGAATAGTGCCACATATGACTGGTGAGGAGAGATGAGTCAGTAGATGCAAAGCACTTAGAACAGGGGCCAAAAGTAAAGACAAGCAGTAGCTATCATTATCATCATTATCACTATTGCTGTTGTTATCCTACCATCCCAGATAGTTAATGGTAGTGTAATTGTTGAGTCTCAGGTCCTCGGCTTTAACTAAATACGGGCTGACTTTCAGTTGACCTAAAATCAAACAATCCATTGTGCTTATAATCGTGAATTTTCTCTATTGGATATAAGAGCCACACAAGGGCAAAAGCATAATTACAGCAGCCTAGTTAGAAACATCCAGTTCACAAACATCACAATCCCATTCACAATTATAAGTGCTAAGAAATAAAATTAGGATGCTGAGGACTAAGCATATAAAATGAACAATAACCAGATATTGCCTATTGGACCTGCACACGCTTCCATCTCCTTCTCTGTTCTCCCTTATATCACAAGGACAGAAAGCCTGAGAACTAAATGTCACAAACTCAGTTGTCAGCAGGGTTATGGTTGAGATACACTCATGCAAGTGAGATACACTCATGCAAGATACACTCATGCAAGACATAGAAGGCAGAAAGGGGATAGAATTACTCTTCTCCTTCTGCTAGCTTTATCAGATATGTGGGCTTCATAAATGGGGGGTTTTAATAATAGCTTCCATGTTCCCTTGAAATTCACCCCCTTAGGGCTGCAGAGAAGCTATGAGGCTAGCAGTAGTTTCCTATCAGTTCCGGGCCTCTGCGAGGCATCAGAATCTCTCTGGCCCCTTGGGTAGACTATAGCTGTGGTTGTCCTCTTGACTTTGGCTTCTTCTCAATGATTTCTGTAGGCAGCTTATTCCCCATACTAAGTATTGTTCTGTTTGAAATACCTGGAATGATTTGGTTACCTGCCTGAACCCTAACTGACACTGATGTTTTTCTCTGAAAATTAATCTTGACTCTCAGATCTAGCTGATGCCTTTAAGAGATGCAGGCAATAAAATGTCAGGAATTAACTTTAAAATTTTTAATTAGTTGTGGCAAAGTTTGATTTCAACAATAGTAACAAAAACAATGAAAAGTAGCAGTCATTGCCATTTCTAAATGATCTCTTTTACAATAAAAGAGATCTCTTTTTCATGACTCTCTCCTTAACTCGAGTCAACCTAAAACCATCTGCTACAAACTGAATGTTGTGCCCCCCCTAAAATTCATATATTGAAGCCCTAATCCCCAATATGATGGTATTTGGAGGTGGGGCCTTTGGGGGATAATCAGGTTTAGATGAGGTCATGAGGGTGGAGTACTCATGATGGGATTAGTGCCCTCATAAGAAGAGGAAGAGCCCAGAGTCCCCTCTCTCTCCCCAATGTGAGAACACAGCAAGAAGGCAGCCATCTGCAAACCAGGACTAAGGCTCTAATCAGACACTAAATCTGCTAACACCTTGATCTTGGACTTCCCAGCCTCCGGACTATGAGAAATAAATGTTTGTAATATAAGCCACCCAGTCTATGTTATTTTGTTATAGCTGCTGCTCACACTAAGACACCATCTAACACCAAAGCCCATGCTCTTAGCCATGAGGTTGTATCTTCACACTGCAGTGTAATTGAGAACCACTGTCAACCATTGGGGCGATAGCCTTGGGCCACATTGGTACCTGTGGTCAGACTGCAGCATCAGTGCCATCACCATGGAAAGATAACTCATCCCATAACTACTCTGCTTAAAATTTTGCTTTCTTGACCATAGGAAACATTAACCATGAGTTAGCATAATTATTCTCATTTCTGGGAACAGGAAGGTTAATGCTGAAAGAATCTACAAGCTGAAAATAAGACTGAGTCTAAGATGGATCCACGTGAACTTAGATTGAAATAAATATGCAGTAAGTGAGATTCCCAGCAGTCATTTTGAAAACCATGCAGCACAACAAGATTTTGTCTCCATCTAATTTAGCAAATATTACCCAAAAATACCCCAAGATTCCCACTCACCCAGGAGAAAGTCCAGGGGTGGGGCCTTCTCTAGAGAACTGGGTTGAACAGAGATGTGGTCAAAGCCTCCTGTCTCGCTAGGCTCCATCTGCTAATGAGACACAAAGCAGATGGATAAAGCAGCTGGGATTGGAACAGAGTGTTCTTTGAGGCTTCAGGCTCTGTGTTTCCACAGCAACATCATACCTGGAGGAAAGCAGCCCTGTGATGAAGCCCGGCACGTCTGTCTCCATAACGACAAGTTCAAGGCAACTTGGCCATGACTCCTCCCTATTCCTCCTCAGTAGTGACCACAGTAACTATGCTACACACCCTCGCATTACAGATAAACAAGCATCCACAATGAAACTTCTTTGATGGTTGTTCTGGTCAGGTTCCCCAGATGCAGACTTTGAAAAGAGGATTTGTGTGATTTATTAAAGAAGTACTACAAAGGGAAATGAGGAAGGAAGCAGGGGTGGGATGGGAAAGAGGGGGAAGCCAAGCAGCAATGTCACCCCAGGCACAATCCCCCCAGAGAGTAGCTTCAGCCTGTTCTCAGGGAGGAAGTCAGAATATAAGTTACACCGTATAGTTGCCTTCTCCCAAATGGGTCACCCCAGGGGACATAATTCCCATGTACTTTCAGCTTTCTGCCTTTTAGGAAAACCAGGCTCTGGGAGCCAGGGAGTCCAGAGAAAGGCTATAAATACTGTCTTTGGAAAGCACAGAAAACCCAGGTGGTGCACAAAAATAGTAAAATGGTATCCAAGGGGATCTGGTATCCCCTCTGGTATCCCCATGGTATCCAATGGTATCCAAGGGGATCACCATTATCCTCTACACTGGAGAAGACTAGTGAATTGTGGAGAGATGGATATAAAAGAAAAGGTGAAGTTGACCATACTTTCCTTCTCATAGATCTCAGACAGTGTTTGCCTAGAGTTATCCAGGCTGGGCTTTAATACCAAGGTCAAGCCTTGGTAGCTACTGGTCATCAACATTGTGCCTTGCACTGGAGTAGGAATTATGGAAACATCAAATAACAGGACGTGTTATTCCATACAATAAACTGAGATTTATGCTACCCAGCGAGGGACCATGTTTTGGTGCAAGCAGCAGGATATTAGGAGTCACAGAACTTTCTTGCATGGCTTCAACGTTGACCACTTGATAGGGACATTAGAGAGAGGATTCAAGTATTGGAAAAAGTACTAGAAAAGGATGGCTCCTCAACTCTGACATTCAGGACTTCACAGCCTAGGTTTGATCCTGCTCTCTCTCTCACTTTCTGTGTGACCTTAAACATATTCATTAACATCTTTTAACATCAGCTCTTTCTTCTGTAAAATGGAAATGTTAAAACCCACCCTGGTCCTCCACTTCTGGATTTTCTCTATTCTTCCCACTAAGTATGACTAAAAATCCTGGATATTAGATATAAAACTAGTATAAGAAAACTCTGAAATGTAGAGAGAAGGCAGACCAGCTAGGGACCTCATGACCTAAAGAATGACACAGTGGTGAATTCCGTGGGTTTTCTTCAGCTCCAGACTCGGAGCTGAAGAAGATGGCAACCTGAAAATACCAATGAGCCCTGACAAATGAATCAATAAATAAAATTAAAATAAAAGCTTGCTCACTCTAGCCAAAGGACCAGGAAAGGGGTAATCTAGTAAGACAGAAAACTTTCAGACAATGACTACTCTAGTCCAGACAAACACCAAAAATACTGTGGTCCCAGCACTATCCATGATAGAAAAAGTAAAGTGGGAAGTCTAGTTTTCCACTTTTGCAAGGATGTAATGAGGCACCCCAACACAACCACCAGGGACAGAAATCCAACTAGAGAGCCAGGCAATAACAAGCCCTCTCCCCCAACATGTCAGTGGGGACCATGAGATGAGTCAGAACTTCCATCTCCATTTGGCAGTAACGAGCTATCCCCATCTTCCCCTCAGGGGTGGTAATAGAGGTGTCTCCTAGTGGAGAGTCAGAACTTTCCTCATCACCCACTGATAACATGGACACCCCACTATTGTGTCGGTGGAGACCATGTGGGGAGATATTACTCCCACCCACCCCCATCCAGGGGTAAAGAGGAGCTCCTTCCCCATCTTGGGTGTCAATGGAAACCAGATGGAGAACCTGGACTCCTATCTCCACTTAGAAGCAGTGGGGTGGCATCCTCAGAGCAGTGTCAAGAAAGTCTAGCTAAAACAGAAGATTTGAATATGATCCAAGGTCATATAACATGATACAAAAATGTCTAAGTTACATTGAAAATCACTCATGATATCAAGAACCAAGAAGATCTTAAACTGAATGAAAAACATCAATGAGCAGATGCCAAAAATGAGGTGACAGAGATGCTAGATTTTAAAGCAGCCATCATAAAACTGCTTCATCAAAGAGTTACTAACATACTTAAAACAAATGCAAAATATGCCTCAGCAAAAAATTAGAAGATATAAAGAAAAAAACAAATGAAAATTTTAGAATTATAAAATACGAAAACCAAAATAAAAAGCTCAGTGGATGGTTCATAGCAGAATGGACAGGACAGACGAAGAAGAAAACACAACTCATCCAATATTAGTTAAATAATTCAAATATCCCTATAACTATTAAGGAAATAGAATTCATAATTTTAAAACTTCCAAAAAAGAAATATCGCTACTTTGGAAAACAGTTTGGTGGTTCCTTATAAAACTAACCACACTCTAACCATATGACCCAACAATCACACTCTTTGGTATTTATCCAAAGGAACTGAAAACTTATGTCCACATAAAAATCTGTACACAGATATTTGTGGCAGCTTTATTCATAATTGCCAAAACTTTGAAGAAATCAAGATATCTGTCAGTAAGTGAATGAATAAACTGTGATACATCCAGACAATGGATTATTTTTCAGTGCTAAAAAGGAAATTAGCTTTCAAGCCACGAGAAGATTTGAAGGAAATTTAAATGCATATTACTAAGTGAAATAAGCCAACCCGAAAATTCTACATACTTATATGAGTTCAACTATATGACATCCTGGAAAAAGCAAAACTATGGAGACAATAAAAAGATCACGGATTGCCGGGAGTTAAGGGGGAGGAAAGGATGAACAGGTGGAGCATATAAATTTTTAGGGCAATGATACTATAATTCTGGATACATGTCATTATAAATTTGTCCAAACCCATAGAGTGTACCACACATGAGTGAACCCTAATGTAAACTATGGGCTCTGAGTGATGATGATGTGTCAATGTAACTTTATCAGTTGTAACATATGTACCATTTTGGTGAAGGTTGTTAATAATGGGGGAGGCTATATATGTAAGGGGCAGGGGGTATGTGGGAAACTCTGTACTTTCTGCACAATATTGCTATGAACTTAAACGTGCTCTTAAAAATAAAGTCTACTTTAAAATAAATCAAGTCTATTTTTAAAAACAGATGGGTTTTCTGAAGGATTCTACCAAATTTTTAAAGAAAATTTAACCCCAAATCTATACAATCTCTTCTGGAACATAGAAGAGAAAACCCTCCAATTCGTTTTAGGAAGCAAGTATTATCCTAATACCAAAAAGCAGACAGAGTCAGTACAAAAAATAAAAGAAGAAGAAGATACTACACACCAATTTTGCTCATGAATATAGACATGAAATTCCTTAACAAAATATTAGCATTTAGAATTAAACAATGTGCAAAAAGAATTATCCACCATGTTTAAGTAGATTTTATTCCAGGTATACAAGGCTGGTTCAATATTCAAAACTCAATCAGTGTAGACCAGCAGATTAACAGGCTAAAAGGAAAAATCATATGATCATATTAATGCATAAAAGATATTTGTCAAAATTCAACACTCATTCATGATTTAAAAACTCTCAGAAAAATAGAAATAGAGGGGAACCTCCTCAACTTAATAAAGAACATCTAACAAAACCCCACAGCTAACATCATACTTAAAGGTAATAGATTAAATGCTTTCACCCAAAATCAGAAACAAGACAAAAATGTCCACTCTCACCATTTTTATTCAACATAGTGTTGGAAGTTCTAACAAATGAAATAAGGCAAGAAAAGGAACTCAAGAAAAGGAACTTTGTAGGAATCTACAAAACTAAAAAACAAACAAAAACCTCTTGAACTAATATGTTATTCAGCAAGATCACAGAGTACAGGATAAATATTGAAAATCAGTTTTATTTCTATACACTAACACGAATACATAGACACCAAAATTTAAAAACACAATACCACTGACAATCGTTTGAATAATTCAGGTATAAATCTAGCAAACCATGCCTGGAACTTGTATGCTGAAAACTACACAACACTAATGAAAAAAAGTCAAAGAAAATCTCAAGAAATATAGAGACACACCATGTTCATGGTCCAGAAAACTCAACATAGTAAAGATGTCAATTTTCCCCAAATAGATATACAAATTTAATGTAATTCTTATTAAAATCCCAGTGAGATCTATTGCATATATAGACAAGACTATTTTAAAAATTATATGTAAATGTAGAGGAATTGGAACAGCTAAAACAATTTTGAAAAAGAAGAAGAAAGTGGAAGGATCAGTCTACCCAATTTCAAGACTTATTATATAGCTACAATAATCAAGACTGTATGGCAATGGCAGAAGGATAGATTTATAGACTAATGGAACAGAACACAGAATCCAGCAATAGACTCAGACAAATATGTCTAATGATTTTTGATAAAGATGCAAAAGCAGTTCAATGGAGGAAAGATAGCCCTTTCACCAAATGGTGCAAGAACAATTAGGCATTCATAGGCAAAAAATAAACTATGATGTAAGTTTCACACCTTATACAAAAATTAAGCAAAATAAATCATGAACTTAAATGTAAGACATAAAACTATAAACACTTTTAGAAAAAAAGATAGAAGAAATCCTTGAAATCTAGAACTAGCAACAAGTTCTTAGACTTGAAACAAGAAGCAAAATCGATAAAAGAAAAAATTTGCTGGGTAAGTGAACTTTGAGCAGAGACCTGAAGCAGGTGAGGCAAAAAAAAAAAAAAAAAAGATAAATTGTACATCATTAAAGTTTAAAACTTCTGCTCTGTGAAACACCCAGTTAAGAAGATGAAAAGATAAACTACAAATTTGGAGAAAATATTGAAAACCACATATCTGACAAAGCATGGGTGTCTGTGATATATAAGGAACACACAAAATTCAAAAATAAAAAAACTATCCAGTTAGAACATGGGCAAAATACATGAAGAGACATATCACCAAAGAAGACATACAGATGGCAAATAAACAGATGAAAAGATGTTTAATATCATTAGCCATTAGGAAAATACAAACTAAAACCACAATGAGATATTACTGCATATTATCAGAAAGCCTAAAATACAAAATGCTGAATGTATAAAATAAAATAGCAAGAATAAGTTCTAAATAACAGCAGTTATTACAAATATAAATTGAACTCTTGGTTTATATGGTGGGAAAAAATCCAACTTACAAGACCCATACTGAAAACAAAACGGTGTGGAAAGATTGAAAATAAAGTGAGATTACATACAGTATTTTGCACACAGCACAGATAGATAGATAGATGATAGACAGATAGATAGATAATAATGGACAAAATAAAATCAGCTTGTCAAGTTGAATATTTGCATAACTTATGCTTTAGCAATACCAATCCTAAGTGTGTGCCCAAAGGAAACTCACGTACAGGAAGAGTTCATGACAGCTCTGTTTGTAATAGCAAAAAGTTAAAATCTGGCCTTCCAGGCTTCCCTGGTGGCGCAGTGGTTGAGAATCTGCCTGCCAATGCAGGGGACACGGGTTCGAGCCTGGTCTGGGAAGATCCCACATGCCGCGGAGCAACTGGGCCCGTGAGCCACAGCTACTGAGCCTGCGCGTCTGGAGCCTGTGCTCCGCAACAAGAGAGGCCGCAATAGTGAGAGGCCCGCGCACCGCGATGAAGAGTGGCCCCCGCTTGCCACAACTGGAGAAAGCCCTCACACAGAAACGAAGACCCAACACAGCCATAAATAAATAAATAAATATTTAAAAAAAAAAAAAGTAAACACCTCACTTGAAAAAAAAAAAAAAAAAAAAAAAAAATCTGGCCTTCCCTGGTGGCGCAGTGGTTGAGAGTCCACCTGCCGATGCGGGGGACACGGGTTCGTGCCCCGGTCTGGGAAGATCCCACGTGCCGCGGAGCGGCTGGGCCCGTGAGCCTGCACGTCCACAGCCTGTTCTCCGCAATGGAAGAGGCCACAACAGTGAGAGGGCCGTGTACCACACACACACAAAAAAGTTAAAATCCTTTGATAGGATGATATTTTCAAATGGTGCAATACTTTACAGCACTAAAAATTAATGAGATGCAGTAACACAGAGTATGGATGAATATGAGTAGCATAATGTTGAGTGATAAAAGCAGGTCCCAGAAGACTACACACAATGTGCACACTCTCTTTAAAGTTCAAAATCAGATGATAAAAAACAATATTTTGTTTACATATATATAGTACATATATGTATGTATGATGTATGTATACATATATTTCATAAAATCGTTTTTTTAAAACAAGGTAATAATATACACAAAATTTAGCATAGCTATTACCATTGAGGGAAATAGGTGGGTAGAATAGGAGGAAGGGGAAGAGAAGCACTAGGTAGATTTAATTGTTACTGTTTTAGTTCTTGAGTCAGGTGGTTAGTTAAAATTTTTTTACTCTAAGTTTTTAAAGGGATGAGAAAAGCTAAACAAGTTAGATATAAACCAGAAGAAATCCAGTATAGCAATTTTAACACTAGACAAAAAAAGAACATATAATATGAAAAACATCATATGGGATATATAGGGGTAGTATATATTAGCATCAGGAACAAAGGACCAAGAAGATGCAATGATCATGAACATATATGTATTTAGTAATATAGCTAAAAATATATGGAACAAGAACTGATATAACAATGAAATAAATTAACCTTCTACTTGGAAATTTTTTTTTTTTTTTTAACATCTTTATTGGGGTATAATTGCTTTACAATGGTGTGTTAGTTTCTGCTTTATAACAAAGTGAATCAGCTATACATATACATATGTTCCCATATGTCTTCCCTCTTGCGTCTCCCTCCCTCCCACTATCCCCATCCCACCCTTCCAGGCTGTCACAAAGCACCGAGCTAATATCCCTGTGCCTTGCGGCTGCTTCCCCCCAGCTATTTACCTTACTACGTTTGTTAGTGTGTATATGTCCATGACTCTCTCTCGCCCTGTCAAAACTCACCCCTCCCCCTCCCCATACCCTCAAGTCCATTCTCCAGTAGGTCTGCGTCTTTATTCCTATCTTACCCCTAGGTTCTTCATGACATTTTTTTCCCTTAAATTCCATATATATGTGTTAGCATACGGTATTTGTCTTTTTCTTTCTGACTTACTTCACTCTGTGTGACAGACTCTAGGTCTATCCATCTCATTACAAATAGCTCAATTTCATTTCTTTTTAAGGCTGAGTAATATTCCATTGTGTATATGTGCCACATCTTCTTTATCCATTCATCCGATGATGGGCGCTTAGGTTGTTTCCATGTCCTGGCTATTGTAAATAGAGCTGCAATGAACATTTTGGTACATGACTCTTTTTGAATTTTGGTTTTCTCAGGGTATATGCCAAGTAGTGGGATTGCTGGGTCATATGGTAATTCTATTTGTAGTTTTTTAAGGAACCTCCATACTGTTCTCCACAGTGGCTGAACCAATTCACATTCCCACCAGCAGTGCAAGAGTGTCCCCTTTTCTCCACACCCTCTCCAGCATTTATTGTTTCTAGATTTTTTGATGATGGCCATTCTGACTGGTGTGAGATGATATCTCATTGTAGTTTTGATTTGCATTTCTCTAATGATTAATGATGTTGAGCATTCTTTCATGTGTTTGTTGGCATTCTGTATATCTTCTTTGGAGAAATGTCTATTTAGGTCTTCTGCCCATTTTTGGATGGGGTTGTTTGTTTTTTTGTTATTGAGCTGCATGAGCTGCTTGTAAATTTTGGAGATTAATCCTTTGTCAGTTGCTTCATTTGCAAATGTTTTCTCCCATTCTGAGGGTTGTCTTTTGGTCTTGGTTATGGTTTCCTTTGCTGTGCAAAAGCTTTGAAGTTTCATTAGGTCCCATTTGTTTATTTTTGTTTTTATTTCCATTACTCTAGGAGGTGGGTCAGAAAGGATCTTGCTGTGATTTATGTCATAGAGTGTTCTTCCTATGTTTTCTTCTAAGAGTTTGATAGTTTCTGGCCTTACATTGAGGTCTTTAATCCATTTTGAGCTTATTTTTGTGTATGGTGTTAGGGAGTGATCTAATCTCATACTTTTACATGTACCTGTCCAGTTTTCCCAGCACCATTTATTACTTGGAAATTTTTAAGTCACTATTTTCAGAAATTAATAGCTTAAGTAGAAAACAAAAGAGCAAAGATATAGAACACTTAATTCTCAGGTTAAAACTTCAAAAGTGGGGGCTTCCGGGAAGATGGCAGAAGAGTAAGACGCAGAGATCACCTTCGTCCCCACAGATACACCAGAAATACAGCTACACATGGAACAACTCCTACAGAACACCTACTAAACGCTGGCAGAAGACCTCAGACCTCCCAAAAGGCAAGAAATCCCCCACGTACCTGGGTAGGGCAAAAGAATAAACAGACAAAAGAATAGGGACGGTACCTGCACCAGTGGGAGGGAGCCGTGAAGGAGGAAATGTTTCCATACACTAGAAGCCCCTTCGCGGACGGAGACTGCAAGTGCCGGAGGGGGTAAGCTTCAGAGCCGCGGAGTAGAGTGCAGCCACAGGGGTGCGGAAGTCAAAGCGGAGAGATTCCTGCACAGAGGATCAGCGCCGACCAGCACTCACCAGCCTGAGAGGCTTGTCTGCTCACCCGCCGGGGTGGGCGGGGCTGGGAGCTGAGGCTCGGGCTTCGGTTGGAGCACAGGGAGAGGACTGGGGTTGCCAGCGTAAACACAGCCTGAAGGGGGTTATTGCGCCACGGCTGGCCAGGAGGGAGCCCGGGGAAAAGCCTGGACTTGCCGAAGAGGCAAGAGACTTTTTCTTCCTTCTTTGTTTCCTGGTGCGCGAGGACAGGGGATTAAGAGCGCTGCTTAAAGAAGCTCCAGAGATAGGCGCGAGCCACAGCTAAAAGCGCGGAACCCAGAGATGGGCATGAGACGCTAAGGCTGCTGCTGCCGCCACCATGAAGCCAGTGTGCGAGCACAGCTCACTCTCCACACCCCGCTGCCAGGGAGCCTGAGCAGCCCACCACTGCCAGGTTCCCGGGATCCAGGGACAACTTCCCCGGGAGAACGCACGGCGCACCTCAGGCCGGTGCAACGTCATGCCGGCTTCTGCCTCCGCAGGCCCGCCCCGCACTCCGTGCCCCTCCCTCTCCCTGGGCCTGAGTGCGCCAGAGCTCCCGAATCAGCGGCTCCTTTAACCCCGTCCTGTCTGAGCGAAGAACAGACGCCCTCCGGCGACGTACACGCAGAGGCGGGGCCAAATCCAAAGCTGAACCCTGGGAGCTGTGAGAACAAAGAAGAGAAATGGACATCTCTCCCAGCAGCCTGAGGAGCAGCGGATTAAAGCTCCACAATCAACTTGATGTACCCTGCATCTGTGGAATACCTGAATAGACAACGAATCATCCCAAATTAAAGTGGACTTGAAGAGCAAGATTTATGATTTTTTTCCCCTTTTCCTCTTTTTGTGAGTGTGTATGTCTATAACTCTGTGTGAGATTTTGTCTGTATAGCTTTGCTTCCACCATTTGTCCTAGGGTTCTATCCATCTGTTTTTTTGTTTTTTAATAATTATTTTTTATTTTAATAACTTTTATTTTACTTTATCTTCTTTCTTTCTTTCTTTCTTTCTTTCCTTCCTTCCCTCCTTTAGACAACGAATCATCCCAAATTGAGGAGGTGGAATTAGAGAGCAAGATTTATGATTTTTTCCCCTTTTCCTCTTTTTGTGACTGTGTATGTGTATGCTTCTGTGTGAGATTTTGTCTGTATAGCTTTGCTTCCACCATTTGTGCTAGGGTTCTATCCGTCCGTGTTTTTTTTTTTAATTTTTTTCTTAATAATTATTTTTTATTTTAATAACTTTATTATATTTTATCTTTATTTTATTTTACTTTATCTTCTTTCTTTCTTTTTCCTTCCTTCTCTCCTTCCTTCCTTCCTCCCGCCCTCCCTCCCTCCTTTCTTTCTTTCTTTCTTCTTCTACTAATTCTTTCTTTCTACTTTTTCTCCCTTTTATTCTGAGCAGTGTGGATGAAAGGCTCTTGGTGCTGCAGCCAGGAGTCAGTGCTGTGCCTCTGAGGTAGGAGAGCCAACTTCAGGACACTGGTCCATAAGAGACCTCCCAGCTCCACATAATATCAAACAGCGAAAATCTCCCAGAGATTTCCATCTCAACACCAGCACCCAGCTTCACTCAACGACCAGCAAGCTACAGTGCTGGACATCCTATTCCAAACAACTAGCAAGACAGGAACACAACCCGACCCATTAGCAGAGAGGCTGCCTAAAATCATAATAATTCCACAGACACACCAAAACACACCACCAGACATGGTCCTGCCCACCAGAAAGACAAGATCCAGCCTCATCCACCAGAACACAGGCACTAGTCCCCTCCACCAAGAAGCCTACACAACCCACTGAACCAACCTTACCCACTGGGGACAGACACCAAAAACAACGAGAACTATGAACCTGCAGCCTGCAAAAAGGAGACCCCAAACACAGTAAGATAAGCAGAATGAGAAAACAGAAAAACACACAGCAGATGAAAGAGCAAGATAAAAACCCACCAGCCCTAACAAATGAAGAGAAAATAGGCAGTCTACCTGAAAAAGAATTCAGGATAATGATAGTAAAGATGATCCAAAATCTTGGAGATAGAATAGACAAAAGGCAAGAAATATTTAACAAGGACCTAGAAGAACTAAAGATGAAACAAACAATGATGAACACCACTATAAATGAAATTAAAAATACTCTAGATGGGATCAATAGCAGAATAACTGAGGCAGAAGAACGGATAAGTGACCTGGAAGATAAAACAGTGGAAATAACTACTGCAGAGCAGAATAAAGAAAAAAGAATGAAAAGAACTGAGGACAGTCTCAGAGACCTCTGGGACAACATTAAATGTACCAACATTCAAATTATAGGGGATCCAGAAGAAGAAGAGAAAAAGAAAGGGACTGAGAAAATATTTGAAGAGATTATAGTTGAAAACTTCCCTAGTATGGGAAACGAAATAGTTAATCAAGTACAGGAAGCACAGAGAGTCCCATACAGGATAAATCCAAGGAGAAATACGCCAAGACACATATTAATCAAACTGTCAAAAATAAAATACAAAGAAAACATATTAAAAGCAGCAAGGGAAAAATAACACACAAGGGAATCCCCATAAGGTTAACAGCTGATCTTTCAGCAGAAACTCTGCAAGCCAGAAGGGAGTGGCAGGACATATTTAAAGTGGTGAAGGAGAAAAACCTGCAACCAAGATTACTCTACCCAGCAAGGATCTCATTCAGATTTGATGGAGAAATTAAAACCTTTACAGACAAGCAAAAGCTGAGAGAGTTCAGCACCACCAAACCAGCTTTACAACAACTGCTAAAGGAACTTTTCTAGGCAAGAAACACAAGAGAAGGAAAAGACCTACAATAACGAACCCAAAACAATTAAGAAAATGGGAATAGGAACATACATATCAATAATTACCTTAAATGTAAATGGACTAAATGATCCCACCAAAAGACACAGATTGGCTGAATGGATACAAAAACAAGACCCATATATTTGCTGTCTACAAGAGACCCACTTCAGACATAGAGACACATACAGACTGAAAGTAAGGGGATGGAAAAAGATATTTCATGCAAATGGAAACCAAAAGAAAGCTGGAGTAGCAATTCTCATATCAGACAAAATAGACTTTAAAATAAAGACTATTACAAGAGACAAAGAAGGACATTACAGAATGATCAAGGGATCGATCCAAGAAGAAGTTATAACAATTGTAAATATTTATGCACCCAACATAGGAGCACCTCAATACATAAGGCAAATACTAACAGCCATAAAAGGGGAAATCAACAGTAACACATTCATAGTAGGGGACTTTAACACCCCACTTTCACCAATGGACAGATCATCCAAAATGAAAATAAATAAGGAAACATAAGCTTTAAATGATACATTAAACAAGATGGACTTAATTGATATTTATAGGACATTCCATCAAAAAACAACAGAATACACATTTTTCTCAAGTGCTCATGGAACATTCTCCAGGATAGATCATATCTTGGGTCACAAATCAAGCCTTGGTAAATTTAAGAAAATTGAAATTGTATCAAGTATCTTTTCTGACCACAACGCCATGAGACTAGATATCAATTACAGGAAAGGATCTGTAAAAAATACAAACACATGGAGGCTAAACAATACACTACTTAATAACGAAGTGATCACTGAAGAAATCAAAGAGGAAATAAAAAATTACCTAGAAACAAATGACAAGGGAGACACGAAAACCCAAAATCTATGGGATGCAGAAAAGCAGTTCTAAGAGGGAAGTTTATAGCAATACAATCCTACCTTAAGAAACAGGAAACATCTCGTATAAACAACGTAACCTTGCACCTAAAGCCATTAGAGAAAGAACAAAAAACTCCCAAAGTTAGCAGAAGGAAAGAAATCATAAAAATCAGATCAGAAATAAATGAAAAAGAGATGAAGGAAACGATAGCAAAGATCAATAAAACTAAAAGCTGGTTCTTTGAGAAGATAAACAAAATTGATATACCATTAGCCAGACTCATCAAGAAAGAGAGGGAGAGGACTCAAATCAACAGAATTAGAAATGAAAAAGGAGAAGTAACAACTGACACTGCAGAAATACAAAAGATCATGAGAGATTACTACAAGCAACTCTATGCCAATAAAATGGACAACCTGGAAGAAATGGACAAATTCTTAGAAATGCACAACCTGCCAAGACTGAATCAGGAAGAAATAGAAAATATGAACAGACCAATCACAAGCACTGAAATTGAAACTGTGATTAAAAATCTTCCAACAAACAAAAGCCCAGGACCAGATGGCTTCACAGATGAATAGAGAAGAGCTAACACCTATCTTTCTCAAACTCTTCCAAAATATAGCAGAGGGAAGAACACTCCCAAACTCATTCTACAAGGCCACCATCACCCTGATACCAAAACCAGACAAGGATGTCACAAAGAAAGAAAACTACAGGCCAATAACACTGATGAACATAGATGCAAAAATCCTCAACAAAATACTAGCAAACAGAATCCAACAGCATATTAAAAAGATCATACACCATGATCAAGTGGGGTTTATTCCAGGAATGCAAGGATTCTTCAATATACGCAAATCTATCAATGTGATAAACCATATTAACAAACGGAAGGAGAAAAACCATATGATCATCTCAATAGATGCAGAGAAAGCTTTCAACAAAATTCAACACCCATTTATGATAAAATCCCTTCAGAATGTAGGCATAGAGGGAACTTTCCTCAACATAATAAAGGCCATATATGACAAACCCACAGCCAACATCATCCTCAATCGTGAAAAACTGAAAGCTTTCCACTAAGATCAGGAACAGGGCAAGGTTGCCTACTCTCACCACTCTTATTCAACATAGTTTTGGAAGTTTTAGCCACAGCCATCAGAGGACAAAAGGAAATAAAAGGAATCCAAATCAGAAAAGTATAAGTAAAGCTGTCACTGTTTGCAGATGACATGATACCATACATAGAGAATCCTAAAGATGGTACCAGAAAACTACTAGAGCTAATCAATGGATTTGGTAAAGTAGCAGGATACAAAATTAATGCACAGAAATCTATGGCATTCATATACACTAATGATGAAAAATCTGAAAGTGAAATCAAGAAAACACTCCCATTTACCACTGCAACAAAAAGAATAAAATATCTAGGAATAAACCTACCTAAGGAGACAAAAGACCTGTATGCAGAAAATTATAAGACACTGATGAAAAAAATTAAAGATGATACAAATAGATGGAGAGATATGCCATGTTCTTGGATTGGAAGAATCAACATTGTGAAAATGACTCTACTACCCAAAGCAATCTACAAATTCAATGCAATCCCTATCAAACTACCACTGGCATTTTTCACAGAACTATAACAAAAAATTTCACAATTTGTATGGAAACACAAAAGACCCCGAATAGCCAAAGCAATCCTGAGAACACAAAACGGAGCTGGAGGAATCAGGCTGCCTGACTTCAGACTATACTACAAAGCTACAGTAATCAAGACAGTACGGTACTGGCACAAAAACAGAAAGATCAATGGAACAGGATAGAAAGCCCAGAGATAAACCCACACACATATGGTCACCTTATCTTTGATAAAGGAGGAAGGAATGTACAGTGGAGAAAGGACAGCCTCTTCAATAAGTGGTGCTGGGAAAACTGGACAGATACATGTAAAAGTATGAGATTAGATCACTCCCTAACACCATACACAAAAATAAGCTCAAAATGGATTAAAGACCTAAATGTAAGGCCAGAAACTATCAAACTCTTAGAGGAAAACATAGGCAGGACACTCTATGACATAAATCACAGCAAGATCCTTTTTGACTCACCTCCTAGAGAAATGGAAATAAAACCAAAAATAAACAAATGGGACCTAATGAAACTTAAAAGCTTTTGCACAGCAAAGGAAACCATAAACAGGAGCAAAATACAACCCTCAGAATGGGAGAAAATATTTGCAAATGAAGCAACTGACAAAGGATTAATCTCCAAAATTTATAAGCAGCTCATGCAGCTCAGTAACAAAAAAACAAACAACCCAATACAAAAATGGGCAGAAGACCTAAATAGACATTTCTCCAAAGAAGATATGCAGACTGCCAACAAACACATGAAAGAATGCTCAACATCATTAATCATTAGAGAAATGCAAATCAAAACTACAATGAGATATCATCTCACACCAGTCAAAATGGCCATCATAAAAAAATCTAGAAATAATAAATACTGGAGAGAGTGTGGAGAAAAGGGACCCCTCTTGCACTGTTGGTGGGAATGTAAATTGATACAGCCACTATGGAGAACTGTATGGAGGTTTCTTTTTTTTTTTAATTTTTTTTTTTTTTTTTTTTTTTTTTTTTGCGGTACGCGGGCCTCTCACTGTTGTGGCCCCTCCCGTTGCGGAGCACAGGCTCCGGACGCACAGGCACAGCGGCCATGGCTCACGGGCCCGGCCGCTCCGCGGCATGTGGGATCCTCCCGGACCGGGGCACGAACCCGCGTCCCCTGCATCGGCAGGCGGACTCTCAACCACCACGCCACCAGGGAAGCCCCGGAGGTTTCTTTAAAATCTACAAATAGAACTACCATATGACCCAGCAATCCCACTACTGGGCATATACCCTGAGAAAACCATAATTCAAAAAGAGTCATGTACCAAAATGTTCATTGCAGCTCTATTTACAATAGCCCAGAGATGGAAACAACCTAAGTGTCCATCATCAGATGAATGGATAAAGAAGATGTGGCACATATATACAATGAAATATTACTCAGCCATAAAAAGAAACAACACTGAGCTATTTGTAATGAGGTGGATAGACCTAGGGCCTGTCATACAGAGTGAAGTAAGTCACAAAGAGAAAGACAAATACCATATGCTAACACATATGTATGGAATTTAAGAAAAAAAAAATGTCATCAAGAACCTAGGGGTAAGACCGGAATAAAGACACAGACCTACTAGAGAATGGACTTGAGGATATGGGGAGGGGGAAGGGTAAGCTGTGACAAAGCGAGAGAGAGGCATGGACATATATACACTACCAAACGTAAGGTAGACAGCTAGTGGGAAGCAGGCGCATAGCACAGGGAGATCAGCTCGGTGCTTTGTGACCGCCTGGAGGGGTGAGATAGGGAGGGTGGGAGGAAGGGAGACGCAAGAGGGAAGAGATATGGGAACATATGTATATGTATAACTGATTCACTTTGTTATAAAGCAGAAACTAACACACCATTGTAAAGCAGTTATACTCCAATAAAGATGTTAAAAAAAAAACTTTAAAAGTCACTAAAATAGATGCAAATTTTATATAACCCATTCCAAATGAATTTGGGGCTTTTCAGAACTGTCTCTTTTTCTTTTCATACATTTCAACATTTAGCCTTGAAAAACTAAAGACTCTTCTAACGCTGGTGAAAAGTCTTTGCAAAATAAGTAGCAAATATTTTCAATTCCCCCAGAAGCTGCCAGAAAAGCATAGAATATTCTGCATCATAAAAACTGACCTGACAACTTTAATTATAACAAAGATTTGTAAGACATCCAGACTTCAGAAACTGTTGTTGTATCCTGAGGAAATAGTTCCTCATCTCTAAGAGGCTTATAAAGCTGATTGGTTGTTTTATAATGTGTTGCCCTGGTGATAATATTTAAAATGGCATCTTAAAGATATAAATACTTGTTGACTTTCTTTGTTAAGCCAGAAAGGGATCATTGGCACTTAACATGCCTAGAGAAAAGAGAAAACAAGTAAAATGACTTTTACGTTTCCATTTTATGCAGAATTTGATTGAAAGTCTCATGTTATTTAAATAAATGACTAACACTTGGGTTAAACAGAAAATTAGAAGCTACTTAGAACTAAATGACAATGAAAGTACCATATATTAAAATTTGTGAGATGCACCTAAATAATACTTAGAGGGAAATTAATGTCTTTGAATATATTGATAGAAGGTTAAAAACAAATTAACTATTTCTCTTCTTCTTCCTCTTCCTTTCTTTTCCATTTTTTTTTCCTGCTTTCCTTTCCTGAACAATTCAGTCCTAAACGTATTAGATGAGCCCACTTCTAAGAGATGTAGACATCCACACCTCAGAATGAGGAGAGGGTAAGGCATGGCAGCCCAGAGCATGGAGTTGGTATCTTCGGAAGATAAGAAGGACAAGAAGCTTCTTAGCCAGGCAGGATAAGAGGTCACCTCCACCTTGAGGCACAGGGAGTCAGAGCCCCAGCAGGGTGAGCAGGGCATCCCCATGGAAGAGCAGCCTTGCACAGGAGATTAGAATAATGGGTACAGTGATGAGGGCATCACACAGGGGTGGGCATGATAGCAGAGATGAGAAATTGATTGCATAAGGAGGATTAGTCAAATAAGTAAATAAAGGGTGTCCCTGAGGTCTTCATGCAATTTTAAACTTTAATAACTTCAGAACCATAAATTCTACAAACTTATAAAAAATTAATTTGAATGTTTAAGTATTTTAAATTCTTCTATGCTTATCTCAGTTTGTATATTTTGAATAAATATTTAATTTAAAATTTTCTTTTCAGTCTCTCTGATTGAAGATGGCAAATAACCAAAATGGGATAAAGATAAAATATATTATTTAAAATTCACACCAAAAATATGTGTAAAAGAAAGTTAAACAATTAAAATTTCAAATGAGGATATAAAGGAAAGAATCTAGATTGTATCTGTGATGTTGGACTGCAAATGAAAATACTGGTGCAAAATCATGGTCTTCAATTTATAAAAAAAGAAATTAATAGATGGGTTAGAAAGATATCCCGTGTTCATGGACAGGAACACCTAATATTGTTAAAATGACCATACTACCCAAAGTAATCTACAGATTTAATGCAATCCCTATTAAAATACTCATGACATTTTTCAAAGATCTATAACAAATAATCCTAGAAAATTAGAATAATTTATATGGAACCACAAAAGACCCAGAATTTCCAAAGCAATCTTGGGAAAAAAGAAGCTAGAGGTATCATGCTCCATGACTTCAGACTATACTACAAAGCTACAGTAATCAAAACAGCATGGTACTGACACAAAAACAGACACATAGATCAATGGAACAGAACAGAGAGCCCAGAAGTAAACCCATGCACATATGGTCAATTAATCTACAACAAAGGAGGCAAGAATATACAATGATGAACAGACAGTCTCTTCAATAAATGGTGCTGGGAAAACTAGACAGCCACATGCAAATGAATGAAATTAGAACATTTTCTCACATCACATACAAAAATAAACTCAAAATGGATTAAAGACCTAAATGTAAGACCGAATACTATAAAATTCCTAGAGGAGAACACAGGCAGAACACTCTTTGCCATAAATTGCAGCAATATTTTTTTGGATCTGTCTCCTAGAGTGATGGAAATAAAAATAAAAATAAACAAATGGGACCTAATTAAACTTAAAAGTTTTGCACAGCAAAGGAAACCATCAACAAAAGATGGTTTTAAAATAGGTAGTTACATTAAATGTGTAAATATAGTCAAAAATGTTTAAGGGAAAAAAATACATACACAAGTACATATACACACAATACAACTTATAAATTCCCAGAATTTTATTACACTTTTTCTTCATTTACAATATTAGATAATCTTAAAATTATATTTGTATATGATACAAGGGTCAAATCTTACTTTCTTCTAAATTTCTTCTAGTTTAATATTTATTAAATAATCCTAACTTCTCCAAACATAATAAAATACCAGTTTCATGCATTTTAAATTCTCTTATACACTAAGATCTATTTCTGTATTCTCTATTTGACCCATTTATCTATTTGTCTATTCTTATGCTACTGCCATATTGTTTTGACTTGAGTGGCTTCATAGTACACTCTAACATCTGATAAGAGAGTCCCTCCTGTGCTAGTCTATGTTTTCAAACTTTTATTGATTATTATTAGGCACCTAGTCTTACTCCTAAATTTTAAGATAATTTTACCCAGTCCCAAAGAGTTTTTTTAAAATGTCATTGGTATTCTAATCTAAATTTCATCAGTTTATATTAATCTAGGGAAGATTGACATTTTTATTACATTTCCTTCTCATTTAAAAACATTGTCTTAACCATTTGTTCAAATCCTGTTTTAGGTCATACAAGAAGATTTTATAATTTTCTTCATAGTATTCCTGTGCTTTTCCTTTACAACTTATTTCGAAGTACTTTGTAGTTTTTGTAACTTATGTATAAATGCTATTTTTTGTATTTCCCTTACTCAGTGCTTATTGTTAAAATAGAGGAAATGACCAATTCTTGTATAAGAATCTTGTAGCAGGGCTTCCTTGGTGGTGCAGTGGTTGAGAGTCCGCTTGCCGATGCAGGGGACACGGGTTCGTGCCCCGGTCTGGGAGGATCCCACATGCCGTGGGGCGGCTGGGCCCGTGAGCCATGGCCGCTGAGCCTGCGCGCCCGGAGCCTGTGCTCCGCCATGGGAGAGGCCACAACAGTGAGAGGCCCACGTACCGCAAAATAAATAAAGACAACTTTAAAAAAAAAGAATCTTGTAGCAATCACCTAACCAAGTTTTCTTATTAATTCTTGTGTGGTTTTATTTACTGTTGTCTTGGGTTTTCTAAATGTAAAATCATATCATCAGCAAAAAGTGATTGTTTTCACTCTTGTTTTCTAATATTTATATCAATTACTGTATTTTATTGTCTCACTACATCACAAGTACCTCCCAATCAGTTTTAATTATAATGGTGAGAGAGGACATACCCAACTGGTTCCAAATTTTAATAGAAATAGTTGTTATAATTTGATTTTAGGATTGTCAGGTTTTGGTGTATTGTTTTTATTTTAATTAATTCTGTAGTAAAACTGGAAATAACCAGTCACAATGGTAATTAGTGTGTAAACAAAGACACAGGACTACAGGTGAGAGTCAACCATCAAGTTAGGCTGCATTCATCCCCTTGACCTTCAGTCTAGACAGTGTACAGTTTCCTACTGTTAGGCAAAACTAAGGTCTCATAGCATCTCATATCACAGTAATTAGCAGAATGTCATGAGCATTTTGTAGCATAAAAGAGTTTGGTGGTTAGCTAAAAAAGGATAACTTGTCTGGCTAACTAGTTCTCTGGAAATTTATGTGGTTACCTGGCCAGCTGTTTGCAATCAGCTGGTTAGCAAGTTCAGAATACTTGTATTTTATCATAAAGGTAAGAAAGCTTAATTTTTAAAATAATGGTTGTCAGCTAAAATGTACTGCCCCAAAGAATTCCCTTGTTTCCATTTTACTTCTAGTTTAATTGGGAATGAAAGTTAACTTTTATTGAAAACTTCCGTATCTATTAAAATGATTACATGAGTTGCTGATATAATAAAGTATGTTGTCAGATTTCTTACTATTGATTAGCCTTAAATTCCTAAAATAAAAATATTTGATCAAAATGTATTATTCTTTTGACTCATTACCAGATTATTTTTGCTAATATTTTATTTGTAATTTTTGCATCTATATTCATAAAAGAGATTTGTCTGTATTTGTCTATATTTTTTCCTACCTTTCTCAGGTTTCAGTATTATAGTTATGATGATTTCATGAAATCATTTGGAGAGATACATGTCTTTTTACGTGGCCTGGAATCACTTGAAAAACAATGGAATTATTCATTCTTTAAAGATTAGATAATTGCTATGAAACTATCTGTGCCTGGGTCTTTTCAATAGATCTTGAATCATCTTTTCATTCTCATCAATAGTTTCCATTTCTTCTTTTTTCAATTTTGATTGTTGATATTTTTCTGGGAAATAAACATTCCCTCTAGTTTTTCAAATTTGTCATAATGAAACTGCATGATCATGAGTTAAAACAGAGAAATAAAATGAGAGCCAGCCTCAGAAACCCAGCAGCTTCTCTCTTAGTTGTAAAGACTGTTCCTCGCCATCATCAATCTGAGTTCCTACACAGCCTTCAGTTGCTGCTCAGACATAAGCAAGTTTCTCTCAGCCACTTACTGGCCATGTGACCCTCTGTTATGACATCGGATCAAGCCACTCTAATCTCATCTCTGGACTGTAACAGCCTCTTAACTGGTCCCCTGAGACTTGCCCCACTACTGTCTACCCTCCAGACAACCATTAGAATATTCTTTAATAGTATAAATTAGATGAACTATCATACTTAAAACTTTCCAAAGTTTCCCACTGAACAAGAAAAACTATCTGCACTTCTTAATACAGCATTGAAATCCCTACATGAAATGGCCACCCTTCAAACTCTTCATATACATCTCACTCTACTCATACCCCAGCCACCATGGTCCAACCGCTCTGTCCTTTTTCTCTCTCCTTGAAGATGCCAAACTTGCTTCCTTCTCAGGTCCTTTGCATCTGCTGTTCCTTGTGCTTGGAATACATTTCCTCCTTTCTATTTGTCAGTTCTTACCTCAAATGTTACCACCTCAGAAAGGCCTGATCTGACCTCCCTAGCTAGAACAACCATCCCCAAACCCAGGCACTCTCTTTGACAATATTCTCTTTTATCTTCTTCATAACACATATCACTACCTATTTCTGTGTTTATTACCTGTCTTCCCCCACTGGAATATAAGCACCCTAAAGGTAGGGACCCCATTTGACTGCTATATCCTTAGTGCCTAGAACAGTGCTTGCCCATAGTGAATATTCAATAAATATGTGTGACTAATCTCCTGTTACTTTCTGGATAAAATCCAAACTTATTATGGCAATCAAGTGCTACATCATGTGACCTGGCTAATGTCTTCAGACTCATCTCTTGCTTCTCCACTATGAAGTAGTGCTGGTCTGATAAAAGAGTAATTCTAAGTAACTCTAAATGTATCAAAGCTTCACATAAAATCTTTACCACAACCCAAATACCAGGAAGGATGGAAGAAAGGAAGAAAGGAAAGCAGAAGGAAGGAAGGAAGAAAAGGAAGAAGGAAGGAAGGAAGAGAGGGAGGGAGAACAGGAAAAGGAAGGAAGGAAGGAAGAAAAGGGGGAAAGGAAACACAGTTGCCATGTGGTGGGCATGTGTCAGGGTGGGTGAAGGATACAAAAGCATCAAAGTAAAGAGCTTTGCTTCTTATAGAGGAGAATTCAAATAAAGTAGAATAAAGGACAGGGTAAGTTTCTACTGCACATGGAAAATTATGATGCCTGACACATGATGTTATACGTGTTACAAGCAAGAAAAGTGTTCATAGACACTGATGATTTGCTCTGAGAACGTTACATATACATTTTAGTTCTCCAACTAGAAATTTGGTTTTTCCCAAAGACAAGAACCACCTTTCCTCCTTTCTTCCTTCCTTCATTTTGGTGGAGACCCCAAAGCCTTGAGTGCAGCATTCCACGTGTAGTGGAAAATCAATAAGTGCTTACTGAACAGTTAAAGGAATGGATGCATGCCTACGGTTCATGGGGTTGAAAGTGAGTGAGAGGTGGGTTAGTGGATGGCAAGGAAAAGTTGATGCCTCCTTCTGCAAAGTCAAGAGTATCTCCATGGAGGTCGTCCATGGACCCAACCCAAAGCCAGAGTCAGAACCAAGAGTCACGCTTCAGCCACAGAGGAAAAGGCAATGGAAAATCCTTCCTGACAAGAACAAATATGACACCCAAAGTACTTATCCTTGTAAAGAAAAGGAAACCTGTATCTGGCCCTCTAACTGGAGCCACTGCATGCTTTCAGGGCAGAGAGAGAATTTTCAAGCACCAGAGCAGAAAACACTTAACAAAATGATGGGCTGAGTACAATTATCTCCTCTCCCCTCCTACTCCACTGCAGGCAGGAAAATGGCTACCAGGGTCAAGTGTAAGTGTAAGGTGGCCCTGAACAGAAGCTGGAGGGGACCTGCCTGTTTCAACACAGTCTATGGAGAAGCATTTCCAGAGCATCTGACAAATGATGCTAAGTGTCTGGGAACAGCAGGCTGAAGAGGAGAGGCTGCCCATCAGTTCCTGATCTGCTTTAGCATCTGAGTAGCACTTTCTTTTGGGCATGTCAACAGCACTTGTCTCCCTGTAGATGAGTAGCAAGTATGGATGTTTCAAAAGCAAAACATATTCTCAGTTTTAAAGTGAGAGGGGAGGAAAGATAAAGTTCTTTCTTTAAAAATAGGGAAGAACTCATTCTGTTTGTGATCAACTATGTGTGGTCGGTCTAAAGGGTTTCCCTTGAGAGAGATGGTCCTGTCCCCAAACCAATATATTTCATTTCACTGAGGACACCCACACTCAGGGAAGGAAGATGGAGGTGCAGGTGCTAACACCATGCCTACGCACAAGATACCAGAAATATAAAATGAAATGGATTTTGAGAAGGAAACAGCCAAGTTCCAAGATGGCAGTGATGTTGCCAAAACTGAATTCTTTGTCATAAAATCAATTTAATGGGTTGCAACCAGTATCCCTTCCTTCTTTTTAATGATAAGGTAAACATACATAACGCTTACTAAGTATCAGTGTTTGAAGCACTTTGTGAATATTAACTCATTTAATCCTTGTACCATCCCTAGGTGGGTACTTTATGCCTCTATTTTATAGATGATGAAACTGAGGCATAAAGAAGCTACATGGCTTGCCCAGAGTCACGCAGCAAAACCAGGATTTAAAATACAGAGACTGGGATAAAATATTTGCAACTGAAGCAACTGACAAGGGATTAACTTCCAAAACATGCAAACAGCTCATGCAGCTCTGTATCAAAAAAACAAACAACCCAGTCAAAAACTGGGCAGAAAATCTAAATAGACATTTCCCCAAAGAAAGCATACAGATGGGCAAAAAGCACATGAAAAGATGCTCAACATCACTAATCATTAGAGAAATGCAAATCAAAACCACAATGAGGTATCACCTCACAACGGTCAGAAAGGCCATCATCAGTCTACAAACATCAAAAAGTCTATAAACAGGCTTCCCTGGTGGTGCAGTGGTTGAGAGTCCGCCTGCCGATGAAGGGGACACGGGTTCGTGCCCCGGTCTGGGAAGATCCCACATGCTGCAGAGCAGCTGGGCCCGTGAGCCATGGCTGCTGGGCCTGCACGTCTGGAGCCTGTGCTCCGCAACGGGAGAGGCCACAACAGTGAGAGGCCCGCGTACCGCCAAAAAAAAAAAAAAAAAAAAAAAAAAGTCTACAAACAATAAATGCTTAAGAGCGTGTGAAGAAAAGGGAACCCTCCTACACTGTTGGTGGGAATGTAAATTGGTACAACCACTATGGAGAAGTATGGAGGTTCCTTAAAAACCTAAAAATAGACCTACCATAGGATCCAGCAATCACACTCCTGGGCATATATCCAGAGAAAACCATAGTTCGAAAAGATACATGCACCCCAATGTTCATGGCAGCACTATTTACAATAGCCAAGACATGGAAGCAACCTAAATGTCCATCAACAGATGAATGGGTAAAGAAAATGTGGTATATATACAATGGAATATTACTCAGCCATTAAAAAAAACAAAAAACAAAATAATGCCATTTTCAGCAACATGGATGGACCTAGAGATTATCATACTAAGTGAAGTAAGTCAGACCAAGAAAGACAAATATCATATGATATCACTTATATGTGGAATCTAAAAAAAAAAAAGATACAAACGAACTTATTTACAAAACAGAAACAGACTGACGGACTTTGAAAACAAATTTATGGTTACCAAAGGGGAAACGTGAGGGGAAGGGATAAATTAGGAGTTTGGGATTAACAAATACACACTACTATATATAAAATAGGTAATCAACAAGGACCTACTGTATTGCACAGGGAACTCTACTCAATATTCAGTAATAACCTATATGGGAAAATCTGAAAAAGAATGGATATATGTATATGGATAAATGAATCACTTTGCTGTACCCCGAAACTAACACAACATTGTAAATCAATTATACTCTAATATAAAACTTCAAAACAAAATAAATAAAATAAAATACAAAGACTGCCTCCAGAGACCTGGCTATTAACCAAGCCATTCTGACTCTCATGGTTATGACCTGCAAATAACTACCCCAGAACCAAAGGTCTTTAAATAAAAACTACATTGTTAATATTCATTATGGAAAATATCAAATATATAGAAAATCAGAGAAAACAGTATAATGAACTCCCTCATAACCCACAGCTTAGCTCCAACAATTATCAAATCATGGCCAATCTTGTTTTATCTAGAGCCTTATCCCCCAATAATGGATTATTTTGAAGGCAATCCCAGGCATCATATAATCTGGAAGCATTTTGGAGTGCAGTGTTGGCAGATCTTTTTCAATAACAGTTTTATTGAGATATAACTCACATAATCATAAAATTTACCCATTTAAATGTACATTTCAATGGTTTTTAGTAGATTCACAAAGTTGCACAATTACAATCAATTTTAGAACATTTTTATCACTCCAAAAAGAAGTTCCATAACCACTAATAGTCACTGCCCATCCCTCACTTCCCCAGCCCCTGACAATCACCAATCTACTTTCTATCTCTATGGATTTGTCTATTCTGGACATTTCATACTAATGGAATCATACTATATGTGGTCCTTTGTGATTGGCTTCTTCCACCTAGCTTAATGTTTTCAAAGTTCATCCATGTTGTAGCATGTATCAGTACTTCATTATCCTTCGTGGTTGCATAATATTCCATTATATGGATATACCACATTTTGTTTATCCATTCATCAGTTGATAGACATTTAGGCTGTTTCCACTTTTTGGCTAATATGTGTAAAGCTACTATGAACATTCATGTAAAAGTTTTTGTGTGAACATATGTTTTCAGTTCTCTTAGGTACACATCCAGGAGTAAAATTGCTGGGTAGTATGGTAGCTCTTAGTTTAACTTTTTCAGGAACTGCCAGTCTGTTTTCCAAAGCAGTGGCACCATATCACGTTCCCACCATCAATGTATGAGGATTCCAATTTCTTCACATACTCACCAACACTTGTTATGTCTTTTTGATCATAGCCATCCTAGCGGGTGTGAAGTAGTTCCTCATTGTGGTTTTGATTCTCATTTCCCTGATGGCTTATGATGTTGAGAATCTTGTTATATGGCTGGCAGATTGAAACCAGCAGATTCTCAGATTCTCACTTTAGGATTCTTTTTGGAACACCTCTTTTAATTCTAAAATGTTTGTTCTCTCTTCTACCAAGAGAATGTTCATACAGTTTGGTATCCTATTTTCTGCTTCTTTCAACCCTGTTCCCCATACTTCCAGCTATTCCAAACTTAGTCTCTAGCTAGAGACTCCATAAAGAGCTACTTTCTAAAGTAGTCCCTCCATGTTTTATTTCCTTCATAGTATTTATCACTGTCTAAAATAATTGTA
Organism: Phocoena sinus; assembly: GCF_008692025.1. NCBI lineage: Eukaryota > Metazoa > Chordata > Mammalia > Artiodactyla > Phocoenidae > Phocoena > Phocoena sinus. Next base: position 92,449,993 of record NC_045767.1, read on the forward strand.
TTTACTTGTTTATTGTCTGTTTTCCCATACACACTCTGAAACACAGTCATCCCTTGGTATCCACAGGGGTTGGTTCCAGGACCACCACCACCCCCATTCTGGCCCCATGGATACCAAAATTCATGGGTACTCAAGTCCTTTATATAATATGGCATAGCATTTGCATATAACCTACACACATCCTCTCACATACTTCAAATTATCTCTAGATTATTTGTAATAACTAATGCAATGCAAATGCTACATAAATAGCCATAAATACGATGTAAATGCTCTGTCAACAGTTGCCAGTATGCAGCAAATTCAACTTTGCTTTTTGGGACTTTCTGGAATTTTTTTCCCAAATATTTTTGATCTGTGGTTGGTTTAATCCACAGATGCAGAACCCATGGATACAGAGGGTAGACTGTAATTAGCCCCATAAGAGGAAGAGACTGTGTCTATTTGTTTGCCACTGTATCCGAGTGCCTAGAATAGAGACATAGCAGAAATTCAATAGATATTTGGTGACTGAGTGAATAGTCAGATTGTGGAGTTCTTATTTGATTTTGTTATGCTACATTGCACATAACCTTTCATAGCTTTTTGAAATAAACTGCATTTCCTAAGGATGGTCTCTGAAATACAGAAGAGTGAAATACATCTTCGTCACACATTTACAAAAGGAAAGATATCAGCAACACTCTAAATGCTTAGTATCTGTAACTTGAAATACTGTGCAAGACTTTTAAATGTTTACAGAAAGATTGTACTACTACAAGCACGTTTGCTCTATTACATGAAAAAGAGCAGGATACAAATATGTATGACACTATGATTATAAATAGGGCTCTTTTTTAATGCTTAGAGATGAGATTGTGAGGAAATAAACCAAAATGTTTGCAGCATTTTCTCTGGGTGATATAATTCAAGGCCACTGTTTTTCTCTCTTCCTCTTTCTACTTTTGCATATTTTCTATCATGAACATGTGTTACTATAACCTGCATAGAAATCTCACCATTAAAAAAGGAGGCATTTTTACTGATTTTTATATGAATTTGAAGCAATAGTTTACAAAATGAAAAAATCAAGCCAGAGATGTTATTTACATTACCAAACGGATGAGGGGAGTTTTCTCCTTATAGTAATCTTTTATCTTTATAGTAATGTTCAGGCTAATAAACAAAAGCTGAATAATAAAATAACCTTAAATCCCTAATAAAGTACTGGATATAAGACAATGTTTGTCATTGACTGTCAGTCACTATGTGTATCCTAATGGAAAAACACAACGTACAAATAGTCTTGACAAAAATTTAATTTAAATCTGATCAAGCTTCTAGATTAAATAAAACAGACTAAATAAAGCCTATTAAAGGAAATTTTATTTTTACCTTTTTAATCAGAACTTAAAATTCATATGTAGATTGCATATTTCTATGGCAGTACTAATATTATTGATATTATTCAGATTCTGATTTAAACACAGAAGTTGATATATAGAGAGATATATAGATATAATTGTTTATTTCTTCATTGCTTTAGGTGTGATAATAATATTGTGGTTATGTTTTTTTATCTTTTAGAGGTCTATCTGAAATATGTAAGGGTAATATATTATGACCGAGATGTGCTTCAAGATAATATGAAGGGGGGAAGTGAGTAAGTAAGGGTATAAATAAAGTTGGCCATGTGTTGATCATGTTGAAACTGGGCAATGAATATGGGGTTCACTGTATTAGTTGCTACACTTTTGCATGTTTTATATTTTCAATGATAAAAAGTTAGACGGAGGGTGGAGGAGGCTACAACCAGGCCTACTGTTAAGAAGAGCAGGATAGTAAGTAGTCTGCCACGTCACAGAACCCTGACCAGTCACGCTTCATTACAGACTCCCCTATCACCTACCCCATCCTCCCTTCTCCATCCTTTTTCTATGCTCACGCTCCTTTCCGTTGTTTAGCTTTTACTCTGGAAATTCAGCCTTGACTTAACTCTCTCATACCAGACCCTCTGGCTGATAGACCTTAACTTGATATTTCAGTTACTATTGCTGGGTAACAAATCATCCCAAAACTTGGTGGGCTAAAACAACAAAAATCATTTTCTTATCTCTCATGGTTCTGGGGGTTGACTAGGTTGAGCTGTGCTGTTCTCACTCACAGCCTGTCACATAGTTACAATCAGAAGGTTTCCTCACTCTTAAATCTGGCAATCAATGCTGGCTGTTGGTTGGGATGTCAGCTGAGGCTGTCAGCCAGAACACCTACCGGTGGGATCTCCATGTGACCTGGGCTTCCACATAGCATGGTGGTGAGGTACCAAGAGCTGGCATCCCAGTAATATCCCAGGTAGCAAATCTATCACCTTTATAACCTAGTTTAGGAAACATCACTTCAACCACAGTCACTAGCCACACACATTCAATGGGAGAAAAGTAGGTCCCATGTCTTGATGAGAGGAGTGTCAATGTCACATTGCAAGATGAGCCTGTGGAATGAAGATCTTGTTGCAGCCATCTTAGAATACTCAATCTGTCATATTTTGGGTCCCCCTTGGCATGCACATTAGTTTCTCTGGTTCTGACCAGTTCCCAATGATCAGCAAGCCAAACAGCACTTTTCATCTTAGAGCTATCATCCATCTGGCCCTCTCAGCTTGCAGATTCCCCTTGGCACCAAAATGTACATTCCAGCACTGGTGCTGCCAGCTACCCAGACTTCTACCTCCACCCCTGACTGCTCACCATTCCTCCTCCCTCCTCTCTTGCCCATTCCAAAACGTATAAGGACATAGCAGCTGATTACACTGGCCATATACTCTTGAAAATACTCTACCTTTACAAACCTGGCCCAAGGAATACAAATAGGCAGATATGAAATACTGTGGTAACAGACACGCTTAATTAAATTGTACAACTGTCCAAAGACTGTGCATTCTTTATGTTGGCTTGTGTCATTATTATACAGTAGACAATAAAAGTTCTCAATGTCAGTATCCTGGGAAAGTTCTTACTTTTAAGTACCAGGTAGAAAAAAAAATCATTCTGTACAAAACATTCATGTCACCAGAAACGTTGTGGCACCCTCTGCTGTCAGGAAACAAAGTTTAAGGTACTCTGGGTTCATTTTCCCTGCAGGATTCTCCAGCATCCTCATACCATATGCTGCCAATCATCTTATCCAGATGGAAAAGCATAAATCAGAAAGCGGAGGAAAACCATGGGGCTTAATTTGGGCAAGATAGCAAAGGTAAAGAATGAAAATCCAATCAGCGTATGTAGCTGAACGGTAATAAGTAGGAAAGGGAAAAGGGAGCCAGGTAGAAAATCTCAAGAGGTAGCAGATATCAAAGACATCATAATATAGCAATCTCTGTCTAAACTCTTTATGTAAGTAAGGTTAATCTCCACAAATAACCCATGAAACACAGAAAGGTTAAACAAGTTGCTCAGGGTCACATAGCAAGTAAATGGCAGAGCCGGGATACAAATCCCAGCCTTCTGTCTCCATAGTCTGTGTCCTTAACCACTCTGCTCTACTGCCTAAGAAATAAATATGACTACTGGGGGTAGGGGGTATGGGGACTGTTACTCCTTTAAATGTAACAAGAATTATTATTAGATATTATTGCTCTTATCTAAAAGAAAACTGTCAGGAAAATTACTTGCCCCAAGCTAAGCAGAGAAATTAGGAAGTAATCCAAGTCCCCCATGCACAATAAAACCATTCTGAAGTTTAGAAGATTCTTTCCCTCCTAAATTTAGCAACAATTTTGTTCTTTTGAGAAATCAAAATGTATTACAATGACCCCAAAAGTAATGTCTCTCATCACAACCTCACTAAAATCCATCAGCTGCTTTTACAAAGAGAATGGATTCCCCCTATAACAAGTTCAAGGTCTATACAACCAGACTGATTCATCCACCAACCAACCAATCAGCTGAGCAGAGTCACTCTGAGAGTTCCAAATCAAAGACTGGTTCACTTGCCAAGGGAGAGCAGAAAAATACCTCTCCTCATAAAGGACAAGGCAACCAGCTCCTGTCCTCCTCAGTGGAAAAATGAGTCTAACGGGTCTGGGGCAGAGTCAGAGGGATGTCCAAGGGGTTAGAGAGCTCTGGGCTGCAAGCTGAATGGAAAGGACCACATTCCTGGTGCTAGAAGAACCTCATGGCTGTGAGGCCCTCCAGGCAGAGCAAGGAGCAAGGCCCAATCCACTTGAGGCCATTTGTCCCTGGGCAGACTCCCAAGCCCTCTGCAGCCAGAACTCAGGTGATAACGGTAGGGCCCAGACTCAGTTCCAGTCACTGGAGACTTGGGGATATTGCTACAGTTCACTGGGAGCACATTCTGGAGATCACCTCAATACTGCAAACAAGAAGGATATGAGCCTTGATGTCAAGGGCCCAGTACACACACGCACTATTTTTAGTGCTTTAGACTTTATCTTATTTAAACCTCACCACACAAACCCTATGAGGCTGTCACTACCACCCTTATTTCACAAAGAGTAGTATGTCTGGGAAGTTAAGAACTGACCAAGGTCACATGCCAGTATGTGTTAGATTAGATTGACAGAATTTGAACTTCTGTCTCTCTGCTTTCCAAGTCCAAGCCATTTCTATTATATCAGGCTGCTCACAACAACATACAATTCATGACATTGGGCAACTCAGAGTTGTTTCTGGCCCTTCCCCCCAAATTTTAGACTAGCCTAAGAGTCCAAATGTTTGGATATACAAATATACCTAGATTGCAATGCTCGCTATGACATTGGGAAGTACAGCTTAGACAAGATACTTCTTCTATTTACTCCTCCATGTTTCCCATCTTTCTCCCATATTCCTCATGTCTCCCTTCTCCCAACCTAGATCATCTCTCTTGGTCTGTATGTCTTGGGTTGGTGTTTATCAAAGGGGACAACACTATTTATTCCGGCCTCCAATGCATGTGCATTATACAGAGCCTCAGAGGAGATAATGGTGCAGAAAATAACACGAAACTTGCCCTTTGCAGGGCTTCACAGAAAGCTTGGGCAAGTAAATTGAAGTTTGCTGGGCTTCAGTTTGATCAAGCAAAACCAGAGTGGGCTGCACTATATGGTCTTCCAGGTCTAAAGTCTATGATTCCATTATTTTTTTAAAAATCTGTTAATCTTCACAATGAAATAGCTGCAAATACATCAACTCACAAAGAAAAAGGTCAAAAGGAGATAGATTAATTCTAATAAATACTGCTCTTTGCCTAGAATATCAACATGATTTAATTTTTTTGAAAAGTGCCCAGACTTACTCCAGTCAGCACTGCTTCACCCTCAAGATGACAGACTGGCTTTGCCTGCTGTCACAGCCCACCATCCCTGGAGGTCAGGCCAAATTTAGAGTCTATAACAGGAAGAGGTTATTTATCTCATCCTCTACAAGTTTCATTTGGCCCACAGGGTCTGACCAGATTCAGATTACCTTCCATCCAGTGGATGCCAGGACAACAGGGCTTCTCCATATTCTTTCCTCAGGTAATCAATCCTGCCCTCTTTGGAAGTATTAAGAAAGCCTCCATCCTTCTCCCCATGGCTTCCCCATTCACCCTACCCCATCAGAGGGAGTTACCTGATAGTGGTGAGATTTGGGAGTCATTGCACATGCATGGTGAGATTTGGGAAAAGCCACTGCACATGCGTGGTCTAAGCCCTTTATTGGCTCTAGCCTTGCCCCCGGCAGCTGCAGTGTTTAGGACTCACTGGTCCCCTCCTCAGGGCAGAGACCCCCCTATGGAGTAAAGCCTGCCACCAGTGACTGTGTAGGTAAATTCAACTTAGAATAAGGAAGAGAAAACTCAATTTGGCCTTGGTTCCAAGCCTCAATCTCCTTTCCAGCTTTAGCAGCAATATCTCACTCCCATATTTACTTTCCAATTGATTCAGAACTTGATTCAGAACTCTGGAGGCATGTAACTCTAATACTTCAAGGGAATACTTTAAGAGAAGGCACAGATCATATTAAGTTCAATATCAGGCAATGTACAATTTGCTCTAAAGGAAATTAGAATTCAACAAGGAGATTAAAGTATAAATAATCTAAGCAATGCAGACTGTAACAAATGCCAATCAGAGATTTCAAGTAAATGCTGTTGTGATGCCCAGGGGGAGGTGGTGAGAAGGGGGCGGGGGACAACAGTGCAGGGCAATTGTGGATGGGTGTCCAAAAGAAATCTTCTTGATATTGTGACCAGACCGGGGGAGAATGTCCAGAACTGTCTTTTCAAGGTTCTCCAGGCTCAGGCAGGCTCAGTTCCTCAGGGTCCCCAGCACGTAAGAGGATGGGGAGCAATGGCTGAAATCACAGCAGCCCGTAAAGAGGCTAAAGGAATGTTTATCCTACTTAGATCATTCTGAATTCTGACTCTAGAAAAATAGAATATGCAACATGGTAATAAGGACAGAGTGAAAACGGGACAGAATAGTTGAAAGCAGGTGGGTGATTAAGGGAAGCTTTGACTCCAATTTGAGTATCATATTGTTTGCCTCTGGGGGAGCGGGGGGAGTGAAACCAGCCTGATGCTTTGATCCTGATCAGAGGTTTACAAGAGTAGATGTTTGACATGCCTAAGCAACAAAATCTGGACAAGGACAATCCTTAATGAACTGGGGAATGGCAAGCATTACACCAGGGACCCTGTGTATCACCTATCACAGAGTGGGCCTGTTAGTTTCCATCCACAGGAATTTAAGCTTAACTGCTTATTCTAAAATAGAGAACACGTAAGTCACAGGCTTACAAACCTCCCAAAGACTATAATTTTGTGGTCCCTGTGTGGCAGAACCAAGCCAAAAAGTTGTCCTGAAGAGGCTATTTCTAAAGGGCTCACAACTTACTGAGCCACTTGAGTCTGTTAGAAACCAGCAAAAGCACTCCTGGAACATTATCAGCCACATACCCACCTCTCCTATGCCAGAAACAACTTGAGGTCATTTACTGTGTTACTCATTTTTTTAATAATCCAGCTCTAGATATTGTGCCTGGCACACACTTGGTGCAAAGTAAATGCCTGGTAAATGCGATAAATGAGTAGATGAACCTATCAATCAGATTCCAGCATGACTTGATTCCTGTCTTCTAGTTTGAGAAAGATGTGATCCCACCATACTTCAATCAATATATCCTAGTACTAACCACTTTGTCTTTTCCAAGAAGTTTTGCACATACATGTACACACACAAACTTGTATCAAATTCTTACATACAGTTACACTTGGAAACTTTTTTTTTTTTAATGTCAATAGAAATTCAACAAATTCTTATGAACTAGGTGTTGGAAGAGATGAAAAGCTCCGTCACTATCCTCAGAAAGCAATACAGGCTTTTCTCACCCCCAAAGCCCATGGGGTTAGTGTCTGCCACAGCCCACCTTGCTTACCTCCACCTCGCCTGCCCTCTGCAACGCAGCTGGGCTTTCAGTAGCTTTAGCTGTACCCCTACCCCAGCTTTGTCCTTGAGAAGCTTCATATACATATTTTCTCATATACAATGCTGAAATGAGAAGGGGAAAGACAAAAATTGAATGATAATAAAGGAAATGCTAAATCCTTTTAAGGCTCATACAGTGTGCTATAGTTTAGAAAAAGGAGAGGTTAAAAAAGAGTTTTGGATGCTAATCAGCAGTCATGCAGAAGGCAAACTCTGAGCTGGACTAGCAAGAGGCAGGCCTCTGACAACTACATTTTTCGGAGAATGATCATTCCTGAAGGAACCACGTGTGCAAAGGCAAAGAGCAAAAATGCAAAGAGCAAAAATCCAAAGGTGTGTTTAAGAAATATATGTAAATGAAAAATGAACAATAAAACTGAAAAGATAAAACTAGAACAATAGAGAGGGCAGACAGCAGAAGCAAGAACTACAATCCAGCAGCCTGTGGAACAAAAACCACACAGAAAGATAGACAAGATGAAAAGGCAGACGGCTATGTACCAAATGAAGGAACAAGATAAAACCCCAAAAAAACAACTAAATGAAGAGGAGATAGGCAACATTCCAGAAAAAGGATTCAGAATGATAGTGAAAAACAGAATAAAGAAAAAAGAATGAAAAGAAATGAAGACAGCCTAAGAGACCTCTGGGACAACATTAAACGCAACAACGTTCACATTATAGGGGTCCCAGAAGGAGAAGAGACAAAGAAGGACCAGAGAAAATATTTGAAGAGATTATAGACGAAAACTTCCCTAAAATGGGAAAGGAAACAGCCACCCAAGTCCACGAAGCACATCAAGTCCCATACAGGATAAACACAAGGAGAAACATGCCAAGCCACATAGTAATCAAATTGGCAAAAATTAAAGACAAAGAAAAATTATTGAAAGCAGCAAGGGAAAAACGACAAATAACATACAAGGGAACTCCAATAAGGTTAACAGCTGATTTCTCAGCAGAAACTCTACAAACCAGAAGGGAGTGGCATGATATACTTTAAGTGATGAAAAGGAAGAACCTACAACCAAGATTACTCTACCTGGCAAGGATCTCATTCAAATTCGATGGAGAAATCAAAAGATTTACAGACAAGCAAAAGCTAAGAGAATTCAGCACCACCAAACCAGCTCTACAACAACTGCTAAAGGAACTTCTCTAAGTGGGAAACACAAGAGAAGAAAAGGACCTACAAAAACAAACACAAAACAATTAAGAAAATAGTCATAGGAACATACATATCGATAATCACCTTAAATGTGAATGGACCAAGTGCTCCAAACAAAAGGCACACGCTTGCTGAATGGATACAAAAACAAGACCCATATATATACTGTCTACAAGAGAGCCACTTCAGACCTAGGGACACATACAGACTGAAAGTGAGGGGTTGGAAAAAGATATTCCATGCAAATGGAAATCACAAGAAACCTGGAGTAGCAATACTCATATCAGATAAAATAGACTTTAAAATAAAGAATGTTACAAGAGACAAGGAAGGACACTACATAATGATCAAGGGATCAATCCAAGAAGAAGATATAACAATTATAAATATAAATGCACCCAACATAGAAGCACCTCAATACATAAGGCATTTGCTAACAGCTCTAAAAGTGGAAATCGACAGTAACACAATAATAGTGGGGGACTTTAACACCTCACTTACACCAATGGACAGATCATCCAAACAGAAAGTTAATAAGGAAACATAAGCTTTAAATGACACAATAGACCAGACAGATTTAATTGATATTTATAGGACATTCCATCCAAAAAAACAGATTACACTTTCTTCTCAAGTGTGCACAGAACATTCACCAGGATAGTTCACATCTTGACTCACAAATCAAGCCTCAGTAAATTTAAGAAAATTGAAATCGTATCAAGCATCTTTTCTGACCACAATGCTATGAGATTAGAAATGAATTACACAGAAAAAAACATAAAGAACACAAACACATGGAGGCTAAACAATGTTACTAAATAACCAAGAGATCACTGAAGAAATCAAAGAGGAAATCAAAAAATACCTAGAGACAAATGACAATGCAAACACGACGATCCAAAATCTACTGAACCAGGAAGCAATAGAATACATGAACAGACCAATCACAAGTAATGAAACTGAAACTGTGACTAAAATCTTCCAACAGGGCTTCTCTGGTGGCGCGGTGGTTGAGAGTCTGCCTGCCGATGCAGGGGACACAGGTTCGTGCCCTGGTCCAGGAAGATTCCACATGCCTCGGAGCAGCTGGGCCCATGAGCCATGGCCGCTGAGCCTGCGCATCTGGAGCCTGTGCTCCGCAACGGGAGAGGCCACAACAGTGAGAGGCCCGTGAACTGCAAAAAAAAAAAAAAAAAATCTTCCAACAAACAAAAGTCCAGGACCGGATGGCTTCACAGGTGAATTCTATCAAACATTTACAAGAGAGCAAACACCCATCCTTCTCAAACTCTTCCAAAAAATTGCGGAGGAAGGAACACTCCCAAACTCATTGTATAAGGCCACCATCACCCTGATAACAAACCAGACAGAGATATTATAAAAAAAGAAAATTACAGACCAATATCACTGATGAATACAGATGCAAAAATCCTCAACAAAATACTAGCAGACAGAATCCAACAACACATTAAAAGGATCATACACCATGATCGAGTGGGATTTATCCCAGGGATACAAGAATTCTTCAATATACGCAAATCAATCAATGTTGATACACCATATTAACAAACTGAAGAATAAAAACCATATGATCATCTCCATAGATGCAGAAAAAGCTTTTGACAAAACTCAAAACCCATTTATGATAAAAACTCTCCAGAAAGTGGGCACAGAGGGAACCTACCTCAACATCATAAAGGGCATATACGGCAAACTCACAGCAAACATCATTCTCAATGGTGAAAAACTGAAAGCATTTCCTCTAAGATCAGGAACAAGACAAGGATGTCCACTCTCACCACTATTATTCAACACAGTTCTGGAAGTCCTAGCCATGGCAATCAGAGAGGAAAAAGAAATAAAAGGAATACAAATTGGAAAAGAAGATGTAAAACTGTCACTGTTGCAGATGACACGATACTATACATAGAGAATCCTAAAGATGCCCCCAGAAAACTACTAGAGCTAATCAATGAATTTCGTAAAGTTGCAGGATACAAAATTAATGCACAGAAATCTCTTGCATTCCTATACACTGATGATGAAAAATCTGAAAGAGAAATTAAGGAAACACTCCCATTTACCACTGCAACAAAAAGAATAAAATACCTAGGAATAGGGCTTCCCTGGTGGCGCAGTGGTTGAGAGTCCGCCTGCCGATGCAGGGGACGCGGGTTCGTGCCCCGGTCTGGGAGGATCCCGCGTGCCGCGGAGCGGCTGGGCCCGTGAGCCGTGGCCGCTGAGCCTGCGCGTCCGGAGCCTGTCCTCCGCAACGGGAGAGGCCACAACAGTGAGAGGCCCGCGTAACGCATAAAAAAAAAAAAAAAAAAAAAAAAAAAAAAAAAAAAAAATACCTAGGAATAAACCTACCTAGGGAGACAAAAGACCTTTATGCAGAAAAGTATAAGACACTGATGAAAGAAATTAAAGATGATATCAACAGATGGAGAGATATACCATATTCCTGGATTGGAAGAATCAACATTGTGAAAATGACTATACTACCCAAAGCAATCTACAGATTCAATGCAATCCCTATCAAACTACCCATGACGTTTTTTACGGACTAGCACAAAAACCTTAAAATTTGTATGGAGACACAAAAGACCCCGAATAGCCAAAGCAGACTTGAGGGAAAAAAACGGAGCTGGAGGAATCAGACTCCCTGACTTCAGACTATACTACAAAGCTACAGTAATCAAGACAATATGGTACTGGCACAAAAACAGAAACATAGATCAATGGAACAAGATAGAAAGCCCCAAGATAAACCCACGCACCTATGGTCAACTAATCTATGACAAAGGAGGCAAGGATATACAATGGAGAAAAGACAGTCTCTTCAATAAGGGGTGCTGGGAAAACTGGACAGCTACATGTAAAAGAATGAAATTAGAACACTCCCTAACACCATACACAAAAATAAACTCAAAATGGATTAAAGACCTAAATGTAAGACCAGACACTATAAAACTCTTAGAGGAAAACACAGGAAGAACACTCTTTGACATAAATCACAGCAAGATCTTTTTTGTTCCACCTCCTAGAGTAATGGAAATAAAAACAAAAATAAACAAATGGGACCTAATGAAACTTCAAAGCTTTTGCACAGCAAAGGAAACCATAAACAAGGCAAAAAGACAGCCCTCAGAATGGGAGAAAATATTTGCTAACGAATCAACGGACAAAGGATTAATCTCCAAAATATATAAACAGCTCATGCAGGTCAATATTAAAGAAACAAACAACCCAATTCAAAAATGGGCTGAAGACCTAAATAGACATTTCTCCAAAGAAGACATACAGATGGCCCAGAAGCACACGAAAAGCTGCTCAACATCACTAATTATTAGAGAAATGCAAATCAAAACTACAATGAGGTATACAAGAATGGCATACCATTCAGAATGGGCATCATCAGAAAATCTACAAACAACAAATGCTGGAGAGGGTGTGGAGAAAAGGGAACCCTCTTGCACTGCTGGTGGGAATGTAAATTGATACAGCCACTATGGAGAACAGTATGGAGGTCCCTTAAAACACTAAAAATGGAACTACCATATGATCCAGCAATCCCACTACTGGGCAAATACCCAGAAAAAACCATAATTCAAGAAGACACATGCACCCCAATGTTCATTGCAATACTATTTACAATGGCCAGGTCATGGAAGCAACCTAAATGCCCATCGACAGACGAATGGATAAAGAAGATGTGGTACATATATGCAATGGAATATTACTCAGCAATAAAAGCGAACGAAACTGGGTCATTTGTTGAGACGTGGTTGGATCTAGAGACTGTCAGAGTGAAGTAAGTCAGAAAGAGGAAAACAAATACCATATATTAACGCATATATGTGGAAACTAGAAAATGGTAGAGATGAACCAGTTTGCAGGGCAGAAATTGAGACACAGACATAGAGAACAAACGTATGGACACCGAGGGGGGAAAGCCACGGAGCGTGGGGATGGTGGTGTGAGGAATTGGGCGATTGGGATTGACATGTGTACACTGATGTGTATAAAATTGATCACTAATAAGAACCTGCTGTATAAAAAAATAAAATGCTAACTGAATTAATAAAGATTATCAAAAAAAAAAACTGGAACAATACTGTAAGGACGTCAATGTGTGGAATCTGGGCTTAATCAAATATACGGTAGGGAACCTGTACATTATTTTGACTAAAATTATAACAAGTAAGTTTAGGAAAAGTAATCTGGCAAGATGGACGTGAGGGAGACAGAAAGTGAAATCAGATGGAAGACAACCAAGTAGGTATGAAACTATTATGGGAATGAAAACGGATGTGTAAGGACAAATTACAAAAGCAGACCTGCCTAAAGGTGGCATGTAATACAAAGGATTAACTGGACAAGCACAAGGGGAGAAAATCGACATGAAAATGACAATAAGAAATAAGTCCACTTAGTAAGAAATAAATTCAGTGAAATAATACAAATGGCAAAAACTGTCAGAGAACTTAGAGATGATTAAAGAAATGGCACAGACTTTTGAACATCCATTTCAAGTTAATTAATTCACTTCAAATTAATGTATTCACTACTGAACACCTACAGGTGTCAAGCACGTATAAGATAGGATGTTGGCTCCTTACTACTCACATTTGTTGTGATTCATGACCAAAATTGTTTTAATTAAAAGAAAATTAAATATGTGTACAATAAGAAAATAGGTTTTAGTGGAAAAAAACCAAGAATGAGTTTAAAAATCTATGACACCATAAACATACTACTACTTCAAACATGAGATAAAGTCAATATCATACACAACTCCACAATCTGGTTAAGAAGACTCTAGAAACTACAAGAGGTAAAAAGTGAACAACTTGATATACACACTTCATTAATGATAAAAGGGGCCAACAGGCTTCCATGCATCAAGAAATTCATAAACACATTGTATTACTGGTTTTCACACTGTAGGTACACTGTACATACAAATTCTGTGGCAAGGCAATCTGACTTATTTTAGGGACAGACAATTCTGCTCTACCTTATTTCAGGGACAGACAATTCTACCATACCACCATACCAAAGATCAGACTAAGCATTTAACATTCCTAAGCTTTTTTAAAAGTCTCTATGAACAAGAAAAGAACGAAGTTATCCATTAAAAAATATTAACAGTAGTCATCTCTGAAAGATGAGGTTTTTTTAACTTTCTTTTCCTATCTCTTTCCTACAATAAAGATATTTTTGAATTAGGACAAGCCAAAACAATTTTTAAGGTTTTCCATTTTAAGTATTATGTATTGAATGCTAAGGAACTTCTCACTGTGAATGACAACTGTTGAAGGATTTTAAGCATAGAATTGACATGTCATGGACAAACCCTTGAAGAAACCCTTGGTACATAAACTTCAAGGGCATTTGAAAACTGCTTCAAGCACATGACTGATATCATAAACACAAGCACATGATATGATAAACAAGCTTTTACATTACCAATTCTGCATTATTTTGGACAGATTTGCATCCTGAATTGAAGATGTAACTAATCAGATTTAGAGATAAAAGAAGGCAACTAAAAATGGAAGGTCTATCAAATCACAAGCTCCTCCGTGACAGATGACTTAGCTATCAAGGGTAGTTTAGCAAAATGGAAGTTTGAGTTAAAGGCAGCATGGTATAGTGGGTTTGGGGTCATAGACCTGGATCTGATTCCCAGCTCCAATACTGAGTGCCTGTCACTAACTCAAGCTCATTTAACCTCTGAACTTCAGCCTTCTCATCTATGAAATGACAGCACCTACCCTACAGAATTATGGTAGTGATTAATGCTAATCACTAAACCTGGCAAACAGTAGATGCTCAAATCAGAACTTTGTTACTATTACAATACTCACTCCTACTCAAAGAGCCAATGATTCTGATTAAAAGCAACAGTATGATTTAAATCAGTTTAGCAGGATTAGATAACAGAAATAAAAAGTAATACAACTGGAAAACTAGTCTTTCCTTATCTGTATACTGACTGGTAATACCTAGCAAAATATCCCATTCCTTCCCCAAATCAAGATCAGCACAAGTGCTCTGCCCAGGCGGAGGAAACAGACAAAGGGAGAGAACACAAGAGCAGAACATGGAAGACAGGAAGACAGGATACAATAAAGAAGATCTGGGCCCAAAACTGGAAATCAATACTGCTGCCTTGACTTCCCTGCCAGCCCAGTGGTCAAGATTCTGTGCTTCCACTGCAGGGCGTGCAGGTTCGATCCCTGGTCGGGGAACTAAGATTCCCGCAGGCCACAAAGAGTTGCCAAAACAGACAAACAAATATTGCTATCTTTGTCCAGGTAGAGATTTCAACAAAGAAATAAATGTACCAGAAATGTGAGGATTTTTAGTTAAAAGCCTATCTTCCTTATTCACAGGAGATTCAACTAACTCAAAGCTGGAAACATAATTGGTCTTTAATAAATACCTGTCGACTGATATGTACACATTTTACGTCCTAACCTAAAGCTTTTTATAAACAGACTAAGTTGGATACTGGGATACTGCTGTAAAAAAGTTCAGGTCATCAAACATTTTTGTGTACCATGTTCCTGAATTAAGAGGTATATTTAATTCCATCACGAGTCCCTGAAAAAGTTACATTTCATGTCCCTTCTACTCATCCATACCTACTTTCAAGCATTTAGAGAAGAAAGAACCCACCCGATTCACAACAAAGACAACCACTGCATACATAAAGAAAAACAAGGAAAAAGCTAGTCAAGTGTGAAGAACACTAAAATGTAACACCATGAAGGCAGGGACTTTGGTCTGTATTGTTCACTGTTATCTCTATAGCATCTAGAACCATAGCCAGCACATAACAGTTGCTCACTAAATAACTGCTGACTGAATGAATAAATTATTCTTTGAAAAAATAATTCCGGACAACCAAAACGATTATTTTCAATGTTGATGGCTTTCTTAAGGCTTAGAAGAGTTCTATTATTTTACCTTTTTCCCAATTACTCTTATAGAAGAATACTTCAAAATAAAGAAAAGAGGATTGCTCTGAGCCAAAAATAGATAGCCTTGGAAAAAAACTTTCTATAAAATACTGTTTCAATATAGTTTTATTAGCAGTTATTACATCATAATTCACATTTACAGGATCCAAAGGACCGTCTTAGAAAATTCTAAAGTATATGTAATTAGATTTTAACAGTAAGATAGAACACATTCTCATAGCACACCCCTTAAAAAGTCAAGAATAATACTGAGAATTAAGTACAGTTCTATCAAGAACTAGAAATGAATTCTGTGTGCATAGTGTCACTTAAAACAAAGTTCCGTGTAAGTATAATACATCTATGGATGTGAATTTCAGTGGCAAACATTAACTTCCAAACAACTGACAACAAAGGAATTTCCAATCAAAACACAAGCATGGTGGCTGTCATTCAACGTAGAGCTGTGATAATTCTACAAAGAGACCCTGAATTCTTAAGTCCTGTAATATGATTTTACCCTGTGACACTAAAACAAAACACATCAACTCTAATGCACAGATTCTGACGCACCATGATAAAAAGATAGCCTTTTTCTATATCAGAAAATGCTCAGTTGTCCAGTGCAGTATAGGCTGGTCATTGCTGATCTACTGAAATTCTACATCCTCCAGACTGAGCAGTATTGTAGGACTCACAAAAATTACATTTCATGCCTAATATATGGAACTGGACTGTAGATTTTCCATTGCAATCATGGCAGAGAATCTGAAAAGAGATGAATTAAAATTAAGTATACTGAACCTTATAGATAGAAAGTGGCACTGTCTGCTCAAAACAATTCCTCGAAAATCATACTAAAGATATGAAAACATACATATGTTAAGTCTAAACGTTTCCGTAAATAGAAATACCTTTTATTTGTTCACTAAAATCTCTAATAAGAGATTAGCTGTGAATTTAGAAAATGAAAATGTGGATTTGAGCTAAGAAGTCTTATTTTAAAATAGTTCCCAAATAGTATAAATAGTAGTAGCACAAAAATTAACATAGGCATCATAATCAGATCAACACCTATACTAATTCAAAAACAACACACAATTTCATTATTTTTCATTGACACTTAGAATATTATCTTAGTTAACAAAACAAATTTTTACATACTTATAATATTTTTGCTTATTCTTTAATATGCTAAGTTCCTAGCCTTCCATGCCTCAAAAATGAATTAAAGTCCAAAAGAATACTTTCTAAAGTTGAACAAAGAAAAGCTTTTGGCTCGTCCCTAAAATGACAATAAGATGCCACTTAGGAATTAATCTCTTCTAGTACTGAGATCCTGAAAAATAAAAAAGGTGTTAACCTGAAAAAAGATCAATAAATTACTATGTGAGAAAAGCATTAGCTTTAGAAGAGCCACACCATAATAAGTAGAAAACATCCAAATTTTCTCTAAATTATAATTTGGAAAGTAATTCTTTTAAGAATATGATCTAAATGTAGAAAGTAGATTACTCGTTGCCTAGAGCTAGAGGATTAAGGAATGACTGCTAATGGCTACGGGGTTTCCTTTTGGGGTGATGAAAATATTCTAAATTTGATGGTGGTTATGTTTGCACAACTCCAAGAATACACTAAAAAGCACTGAACTGGATATTTTAAATGGATGAGTTGTATGATATGTGAATTATATCTCAATAAGGCTGTTACTTTAAAAAATTATCTAAATAGGACATAGCACATTATTATAGCCTCTAATAAAACATGACACAACTATCAGTATTACAAAAGTGATCTTTCATTGATCTTACTAACAATTCAATTATCCACATGAATTATGAAATGCTCCAGTGTGAATAAAACAGAAAATAATTTTTATCTGTCTTTGTTAAGTGGTTTTTATCTTTTTGTGTATAAGTATTTGAAATGAAGATGTTTTGAAAATTCATATGTCAAAAAATTATTAAAGCACCAGAAAGCTATGTACTTTCCAATTCTAACCTGTAACTGAATGTACTATACTGAGACTAGATAGCAGCACATCTCAATTAATGGAGAAAAGATGATCATTCTCCACAAGGCAAAAGGCACAGAAATACCTCTTATATTTTAGAATACAGGCTAAGACCAAATAAAGTCTTAGACTAAAAAGGGTAATAAACATTAAAAACCAAGAAGTAATCTTAAAAAAAAAATCAGTAAACATGTTTGCCTGAAATAAAATTTAAAATAATTAAAATTAAAACATAATTAAAATAAAACATCAAACCAGTAATCCACCTCTACTCAGTTACATTACCAACTGACTCTGTTAAGTAATATGTAAATTATTCAGAATAAAGTTTTTGCCTGCCATCTAGTGTTGGAAAGAATTTCACAAAGATATTCTTGGATTTTTTTTCCTGGCCTTTTGAGTTCAGAGTAACTAAAATTTAAAGATTATTCTGTTCTTCCCATTAATCATCACATTGGCATGTATGCCCAAATAGTATTTTTTAGACAGATCTGAGCAAAAGGGCAAAAATAAACATGAACATCAACAAGGAACCTGAAAAGTTTTTTTAAGCATTGATTCTACTCACATCCACAGTCATGTTCTGATATTCTGATGGCATAGGAGTCTGTGCTACCTCATCATCCAGGTGTCTCCAGTAACTACTCATATCTAAAGCAGAGCGCATACATAATGGACACCTGTAGCCTCTAGGAGAGATAAAAGAGTTATTTCCCAAACATTAAATGGGGAGTATATCAACTCAGGTGTACAAGAAGATGCATGCTAACTGGTACATAAACCATCTAAGATAGATATTATTTTATATTTCAAGATCATCTTACAAATCTGGAAACTTTCATAATGTTAAAGTTTTCAATTAAATCCTGTGCCATAGGGTGTTTTTTAAACCTAATTCTTTTTCCTCAGTTCTCTAAAATGAAGAGGAATTACTCAATATTCTCTGTAGAATATACTCAATATATTTTAAAAACCAATTAAACTGCTTTTTAGCTAAACAGCCTCAATTTCTTAACCTATTCAAGCAAAGGAGAGATTGTATTCCTTAAAAGTTATTCAGATCGTATTATTTCCTTTCTAAAAATTCTGAAAAAGTTCCCTTCTATCTGGCTCTTAAAGTTTCTACTCATTAATTTGCAAGACCAAAATACATTTACACAGTCTCCTCTTTCCTAACTATTTGCATCTCACTTTAGCATCCTTTCCCCACAACAAAATCAGCATTAGATAAATCTAGTTAGCAGCTTTTTTTGGCAGGTCATTATACTGGGCCGATAAAACAACTAAGAATTTTGAGCAACATGCCTCAGTATTTTTATTTTTTACAACGCTATGACTGCCTCTGGTAGAGAACTGAGCTCCCCAACAAGTACAGCCAGAAAATGAGAGTTATCTGTCTCAAGTTGCGGGATGAGATAAGGCATAACAGAAACAAAAGGACAAAGGTATAGTCCTATGCCCCCACCATGCTTTTTGCTCAATTTAACACTACACATCTACCCAACCCATCTCGAGAGAAATATCTACCATGTCCAATATGGTGCAAGTAACTGCAAGGTTTGCCCATTTCCCCCTCCCCTCAAAAAAACAAAAAAAAAGGAAAGAAAAGAAAACAGAGGTCTTACAATTACAGTTTTTTTAAATCCCATGAAACACTCACTCTTTCAACATTTCTTCATAACACGTTCTGAAAAATATAACATTATTTTAATAAAGCAAAAAGTACCTCCACTATTTCCAAACATTTTTTAGGAAAAAAACCAAAGTTACTTTACCTGTGTAAAAGATGTCCACATGGCAAGACACGAGCAACAATACGGGATGTGTGAATGTCCTGTAAAAGGAAATAAATGTTAGTGCTTAACTACATGAAGACAATATAAATACCCAGTATTTTAAATTCAAGAGGGGATATTTCCAAAACAAAAAGTATTTTAAGCTTACCTCCAAACATATTGGACAATTCTGCCGGGAAACATTTTCAATACACTGTTCAAAAGCAAAACTAAAATTACCAAAGCTTAACTAGATGGAAATGATATAACCATAGTATTAATAATAAAAACAAAGGAAACCATACCAACTTATTAAAGATAATAATGAACATTAATACACGTTTCTTATATGTCAGACAAAAATTGAACAGTTAACTCTCAGAACTATGAATATGTCTTAATTATTCAAATTATCTTCATTTTATAAATAATAACATTTCATATTACAGAGATTGTACTACATGCCATATGCCAAGTTCATTACCTGTATTACCTCAATTAATTCCCACAACACTAAATCAAACAGGTACAATTATTACCCCATTTTACAGATGATGTATTTGAGGCCTAGAGAAGCTAAAGAACTCCCAAAATTATATGGTAGCAAGAGGTGGAAATATATTTGAGCTCCAACACGGTGCCCACAGGGCCAGAGTTCTTAACTGGACAAGACAGTGTCTGATTAGGTGTGAGGAGGTAAGAGAAATAGCACCAAGCCATGGATGATGCCCAGGTTTTTTAACTAAGCACCTGATAGATGATACGCCATTTACTAATATAAACAATAAAAAATAACTGAGAAACAAAATAAAAATACCACAAGAGAAAATGAGTATACAGTTTTCTAAAGACAACACAGCAAGCATATCTTGCTATCACCCTAAACTCAAGTCGGTAAAACCAAACCCAATCTTTTATCTCCTACAAATTCACAGTCTATTAATCAACTACTTTAAGCCAGCACTAAAAACCTTGGATGTCATCTTTATTCAGCCCCATTGTTTCTTCCTTATACTCGTCACAATATCCCCTATGTTCATTATTCATCTCACCACCTCAGTATTTTAGGCCAGTTATTATCTAGTATCTATTTTTAAAACACCCTCGTTAGTCTCTCCATTCTCTAAATTCTTGGATAGAATCTGTACTATAAACGATAGTTTATTAGATTTTCTCCTAAGTAATGAAAAATAATTTTTAACAGGCCTAGGATCATGACACAAAATTTCTACATCCAAATGAAAAATATGTGTCTAATTATGAAAGGAATACTGAATTTTCTTGGAATGCTGTGTTAACAAAAGGTTACACTGCTCTGTATTTCTCCTGTACCACATTTTTTTTTTTTTTTTTTTTTGCGGTACGCGGGCCTCTCACCACTGTGGCCTCTCCCATTGCGGAGCACAGGCTCCGGACGTGCAGGCTCAGCGCCCATGGCTCACAGGCCCAGCCGCTCTGCGGCATGTGGGATCTTCCCG
The DNA here is from genome assembly GCF_008692025.1 of Phocoena sinus. Lineage (NCBI taxonomy): Eukaryota > Metazoa > Chordata > Mammalia > Artiodactyla > Phocoenidae > Phocoena > Phocoena sinus. Next base: position 92,470,846 of record NC_045767.1, read on the forward strand.
GACCGGGACACGAACCCACGTCCCCTGCATCAGCAGGCGGACTCTCAACCACTGCACCACCAGGGAAGCCCTCCTGTACCACGCTTTTTAAAAGCTATTCTTAATACCAGTATCGATAAGAATCCATAAGTCAATTTAGAAGTTGTCTACATTTTACTAATAACTGATGGAGGAAGTATTCTTACACACCATAGAGAAGAAATGGAATTGTAGATCAGATATTCTAAGGTGTATACTTTAGAATATCTACTTAATACTGCTGAAAAATAAAAAGCGACATGATTGTACTCGGTAATACCTGAAAATGAGCATGCTTTTAAACAAATTAGGATTTGAGCTGTTTTCAAAAACACTGTAATACTCTTTAAATCATGCAAACTGAATTATATACCTTGTGCTTTCCTTGGAGATTTACTGTGAGGCATAAGTTACATTTCAGACAGTGGAAAAAATCTTCCTTTGGACCAATCCTAAAAACAGCATGAAAAACAAACACATCTTTTACTACAGTGATAATCTGTTCATCATATATAAGTTTAGTTTCACTGTAAAGAAAGTTCAAACCACACTGAAGAAACGAGGTAAACCCCTACCTCCCCAACAGCATTCCCCAAATGTAAAAGCAGTATAAGCAGAATGGTACCTACTCTTCCATGTCTTTTTCTCCTATAAAATTGCCCATATATATATACAGACACACACACTTTGGGTTTTGTTTTTTTACATAGATGGATTCTTTCTATATATCCTGTTCTGCAACTTTCTGAAGAAAACAATTATTTCCTGAAGAGTATTCTATGTATGAATACATAGAACCACTTTATTCCTCTCTACAGTTTCATAATATTACATGGTATGGATATATAATTTTTAAATATTCTTTTATTGATATAATTTACCATCTTTAGTTAATACAATGATACAATAAATATCTGTATACAGACATCACTCAACCTACATGTTGATGACTTTTTATAAGATTCCTAAAAGTGAAACTATGGGGTCAGAGGGCATCGCATCATCAGTTCTGATGCTGCCAAACTGACCTCCAAAGACAGTACAGTTTATACTCCCACCAACAATGTGTGACAGCACCCATGTTCCCCACACCCTAGCCAACACTGGTTACCTATATGACAGACAAATTTGAAAAGTCTTTTTAATTTGCATTTCTCAAATGATGAGACAGGGAGCGTATTTTAATGTTTATGAACCATTTGGATTTCTCCCGTGGATTGCCTGTTCATGTGCTTGGTTCATTTTTCTACTAGGGTATTTGTCTTTCATCAATTTTAAAGAGGTCTTTTTGGGACTCCCATGGTGGTCCAGTGGTTAAGGCTCCATGCTCCCAGTGCAGGGGGCCCAGGTTCAATCCCTGGTCAGGGAACTAGACCCCACATGCCACAACAAAGATCCCACACACAGCAACAAAGATCCTGTGTGCCGCAACTAGGGCCCAGCACAGCAAATACATAAATATTTTTTAAAAAGCTCTTTTTTTTTAACTGAAGTATATACTTGATTTACAATATTATATTAGTTTCAAATATACAGCATAGTGATTCAATATTTTCATAGAAAAAAAAAAATATTTTCATAGAAGACTTCCCTGGTGGCACAGTGGTTGAGGATCTGCCGGCCAATGCAGGGGACACGGGTTCGATCCCTGGTCCGGGAAGATCCCACATACCGTGGAGCAACTAAGCCTGTGCGCCACAACTACTGAGCCTGAGCTCTAGAGCTTGCGAGCCACAACTACTGAGCTCGCATGCTGCAAGTACTGAAGCCTGCTCACCTAGAGCCCGTGCTCCGCAACAAGAGAAGCCACAATGAGAAGCCCACGCACCGCAGAGAAGAGTAGCCCCCACTCACCGCAACTAGAGAAAGCCCGTGTATAGCAATGAAGACCCAAAGCAGCCAAAAATAAATAAAAATTTTTCATAGATTATACTCCATTTAAAGTTATTACAAAATAATGGCTATTATTTCCCTGTGCTATACAATATATCCTTGTTCCTTATCTATTTTATACATAGTAGTTTGCATCTCTTAATCCCTTACCCCTGTATCTTGCCCCTCCCCCCTTCTCTCTTCCCACTGGTATCCACTAGTTTGTTTTCTGTGAGTCTGTTTCTGTTTTGTTATATACATTCATTGCTTTATTTTTTAGATTCTACATATAAGTGATAACATACAGCATTTGTCTTTGTCCGGCTTTTCACTAAGCATAATACTCTAGGTCCACCCATGGCATTGCAAATGGCAGAATTTCATTCTTTTTCTGTGGCTGAGTAGTATTCCTCTGTGTGTGTGTGTGTGTGTGTGTGTGTGTGTGTGTGTGTGAGAGAGAGAGAGAGAGAGAGAGAGAGAGAGAGAGAGAGAGAGAGAGAGAGAGATACTGTTATGAACAGTACCACTTGGGGTGCATGTACCTTTTTAAATTAGTGTTTTCATTTTTATCGAATATGTACCCAAGAGTGGAATAGCATATAGTATCATATGGTAGTTCTACTTTTACTTTTTTTGAGGAACCTTATTTAAAGGAGCTCTTCACATATCTTGGGTATTAATCTTTTTCACTTGCATATGTTACAATTATTTTTCTGGTATGTCATCTTTTTTTTACATCTTTTATTATACAGTCATTTTAATTCTTACGACGTATTTCCCTTTATGCTTTATGCTTCTGCCTCTGCTTGAAAAGACTTTTGAAACCTATAGGTCATGAACATATTCCTCTATATACTTCTAATACTATGGCTTATAATTTTTATATTTTTCTTTCATCCATTTGAAATGTACTAGGTATGGTAAAGGTGAGATTGCTAGTTGTCCCCAAATTTCTCTTATACCTCTTCTTGCACAGCAACAGAACATTTAGCTAGGCACAGGGCTGCCAGAATAAAAACTATTTTCTAACTTCTCTGAAGGTATGAACAGAAAAGACAAATGAAAATTCTGTCTCATGCCCTTAGGAGAAAAGGGTATACCTTCCATTCACCTATTTCCCCCTTTCCACTGATATATCAGAATATGGACTCTTCTAAACTATGTAGGCAAGAAAATATCTTATGATGGCAAAAAAATAAGAGGAACCTGGACTTCTGTTTAATTAACTACATGGTTCAGACTTTTCCATAAGAAACATAAACGTCTACCTTTTTTGAAGCACTTGTTATTTAGAGTTTCTGTCACAACATGCTAAAACCATATTCTAATGAATGCACAGTTTTAGTAATCAATTTTTTGTCCGCAAATGGATAAACAATTTTCCTAATTCCCTTTCCCCTGATCTGAAATGCCACTTGTTATAAATTCATATGTATAAATATGTGAATGTACACACACACACACACACACACACACACTCACAAACACACTGTTCTTCCCTTTATCTATTTGTCTATTCCTGTACAAAGAACACACCATTTGAATTACTCTAACTTTATCATGTTTTGATTATGTGGAAAGGCAACCCCCTCCTTGTTATTCTTCCTTTTCAAAATCTGCTTAGCTACGTGAATTTTCTCTTCCAGGTGAAATTTAGAATCAGCCTGTCAAATTCCACAGGTAAAACCCTGCAGGGAGGCTTCCACTACTGCCCGAGACAGAATAAGAGAGACTGGATCTACCCTCCTGCCTAAAACCACCACCACAAAACCCAAACAAAATATATGAAACAAGTTTCACTGAACATCAGGCAATGAAGGACAGTGATCTGTGAGATACAGGAAGCAAATTAAGTGAGCCCTACAATTGCCCCAGTTTACTGCTTAGAGCACTTCCAGGCCAAACAAGTTGAAGGAAGTAAGGCAGAGTCAAAAAGACTTCCTGACTGAGAAGATGGCTGGAGTTCACAGGACAGAGTACCAGAGAGGACAGAGCTGCACAGGGGAGCCCCCTCAGGTATTTAGCAGGATACACATCAGTGCATCCATGTGAGGAATCTACCCAAGGCCAGAGAGAGAACCATCCAAGAAAACTAGAAGGAACAGTGCTCAGCACTCAGACATGGCCAGGATCAGTGTTTACTCCCATCAGCCAGACTGGAAAACCTTAGAACTCATGGGATACTGGGTAGAGTACTCAGGAAGGTACTGAGTAATACCTCAGTAGTGAGGAATAATTATTCCTAGGATAAGCACATCTCCAGATCCATCTAACAAATTAAAAAAGCAAGTCCCAGAAGTACCAAACTGTTTCCAAGTAACTTAACTGCATCTCAAAATAAAGCTCACGAAGATTTGTAGGAATATGAAAATATCCCAACAAGGTAAAAATCACAATGTCTGGTATCCAACAATGACCAGTAACACAAAGCAGCAGGAAAACCCAACCAAAAAATAATAATCCATCAATCAGAATCAATCCAGACCTGACAAAGATGTTAGAATTAGCAGAGAACATTAAACCAATTATTATTACTATATTCCACACGTTCAAAGAGTATAGACATGAAAGATATAAAAAAGACCCAAATCAAACTTCTAGAGTTAAAAACTAGAAAAGGTTGTTTGCTTATGATTGGCACATCTTCTGGTATGTTTGTTATCCTTCCTTAAAAACAACTACATAAAAAAAAAGAAAGCGATTTAAAATTCTCCAGTGGGATCAAGGAGAAAGGATTAACATAGAATACTTATGAGCTCCAGCAGTATTGGTAACATTCTATTTCTTAAAATGAGTGGCTTGCTGTATTAGTATACTTTAAAACATACACATGTTACATATATGCTTATGTATACATCTAACACTTCAGGATTTTTAGAAAGAAAAAAATTCCTATATACCAACATGTCACTAGTACCTTGTCAGTGGGTGATTGGACTTCAGGCTGTTTTATCAATACTTTCATTCTTTCTACTTTTCTGTATTTTCCAATTTTTAAGTCTGTAGTGATTTTATCAAAACTTTTGACAATTTTTTTTAAACTAATCTTCAAAAAGGAAAAAAAATCTACCCTTATTTTTACCTTCCTTGCCTACAAAACACTTCATATAAAAGCATATTTTCTACCCCAAAGTTAAAATTTAAATAGGCACACAATTGTTGATGGCCTAGTTAAATGATGAAGGCATGAAGAAACTTTAGAATGGAAATATTTTTTATCTTGATTTGTGTTGGTAGTAACACAGTATATGTATTTGTCAAAAGTTACTGAACTAGACACTTAAAATGAATGCATTTTATAAGATGTATCAATAATTATATTCCAACTAAGTTGATTTTAAAAACTACTATTACTCAGATATATCAGAAGCAATTAGAAAAGAATACTTTACATACAGTACCTACAAATTCCACAGTTTTCACAATGATACTGTTTCTTGTCTTTGTCAAACAGATGGCACATACTGCAATAATATTCTCCAAACAATGTGCTACATTCTTCACAAGTCTGTTGTGCCTAAAAAAAAACACATGTAACTAAAAAATTAGAGTTTACCAAAACATTTTGAATTACTAAATATCCAGAATTTTTATTAATGTACACGCAGTTTTATCTTTACAAGTTTTTATACACTGAAATCCAAGATAAGGCTTTAAGAGCTAAAGAAGTCATACTGGCAATACTCTTGATTAAATTTTTAAAACCACCTTAGGATAATTTTTTTTAAAAGAAAGAAAATAGAAATTTGTGATAAAATCTTACACGTTGGATTTTTTCACAGTTTATGCACTGCACTTCCTTTACTCTAAAGCGATCTAGCAGATGATCTTCGTTGTTATCATGACACAACCGGCAAGAATAAAGCTTGTCACAGCATGGTGCCTAATCCCCAAGGGAGAAAAACAGTTATAAGAAGCAAGAAAAGACAAGTTTGCAATGCAAAAAGAAATTTCCTTCCTCCTCCTCCTTGGAACAAGGTCAAAAGATTACAACCAATAGATCATTTGGTAAACTGACACTAAACATGACATTTCACTGTTTTTCCTTCAACATCTACACTTCTGTGTCAAGCTGAACACAACCTTGTAGTTAAAGACAGAAGAACTGTGAAGGATGGAAGTCCCTAGATTGCAAAACTAATCCCACAATACCCTAAACTCATTCTCAGCCTAAATGACACGCAGGCAATTTCTACTTAAGACATTCCAGATAAATTCATTTACCAACTTCAAACCCGAAGCACTAAATACTATAAAGATTATATTTTAGTCCTCTTAAGTTAACTAACCATCAGCTATGTATCTGATACTTTAGAAGATGCAATAAACGTAAAAGACAGTCCTTGTTTTCAAGAGAAGCAAACACTGCCAGTTGTCCAACAAAATCTACTGTCTCCTTCTTCCCGGGCACATGACTGCCCAGCTATACTACAGTTTCCTTGCTGTTACCTGTGACCAAATGACTAAGTTCTTACAAACAGAATACACACGGAAGAAATCAGTGCCACTCCTGGGCCTGCGTATTAAGAAACTGGGCATGCCTCCTCCTCCATAGCAAAATAATACAATGGAAAAAACCTGTCCCTAGGATAATCATGTGAAACAGAGCCTCATTACCAAACTGGATCATTCACCTTGAATTGTTAGGTGAGAAGAAATAGACTCTTTATTCTTTAACTCACATTACTACTGGGTCTTTTTGTAGACCTTACCCTAACTAGTACATGGAGAAGTCTGCAGGCCAGTAAGCTAACCTGATACTTTCCAGTACACTGTGACCTTTCATATCCTCTCATTTCTGAAGACTTCCTGTGCCATGACTTCCCATAACATAGCTCATTCTTTTCTTATTTTAACACTCAACTGGCTCCTTTTCTTTCCAATATTACTCTTGTCCTAAATCTTAGTTATCTGCACATCCAACAGTGATAATCCCTCCAATACCCTGAACTCTCAGTTCCCTTTCTCACTTCCAATGGCCTTGTCCTCCAACCCTCCTCAGCCTCCATATTCTCAGTCATGCCACAAAACAGCGGTTCTCAAACATTGTGGTCTCAACCCCTTACATATAGTCTTAAAAATTATGTTGGATCCCAAAGAGCTTTTGTTTCTGTGAAATTATATCTATTGACACCTACCATATTATAAATTAAAACTTACAGGTTTTAAAAACATTACTTATTTTTTAAATGATAGCAACAAACCAATTACATGTTAACATAAATAACACATTTTAATGAAAAACAGCTATATTTCCCCCCAAAATAGGTAGCTTCTCATATGTGCTTCTGCATTCACACAGTTTTGGCTGAAGTATATGAAGAAATTTTGGGCTCACACAAATATGTAGTTGGAAAAGGGAGGGGTATTTTAATACCCTTCTTAGAAAATTATGGATATTCTTCTGATACGACACCAAAACTCAACAAATCTTAAGAACAGGTAGTCACAACATGAAATCTGAAACTAATCAGTGAACTTTTCTCCCTTCCATTGATCTATCTTGCATTGTGAATGGACCTTTTATCCACCCACTGGTCATTTGGAAAATATCAGTTCACTGAATTATGTAGCTCTTCCCCATGTTCCCACATTTCACATGCAATATCAAAAAATCACATTTGTTAACATCACTAACCATCTTAACAGAAAAATAAGTATTGTGAAGCTTTCAAGCTCACAGTGGCTAACACAGGTTTTCCAAAACTCTAATTTTTACATGAAAGCTTGAATTTTATCACTGCTGATTGTTTTCCTTGCAATGACAGTCTCACTTCCCTCCTAGTGGAGAAAATGTCCAGCAAATACTCAAGTCTGAATAATCATAGTTCAAGTAAAAAAATGTCCCATTAAAAAAGAAACTCGTTCAGTTCATAATCCAATTGCACAGAGCTTTTCCTCATAACAAGCACCTAATGTAAGTCTGCAAAAGTGCCTGATGAAAACATCCCATTTCAAACATACAAAAAGACATGTATTCAATGGTTGGTATTTTATACAATTAATAATTTTACTGCTTTAATTCTATCAATGACATTCTTAAGTGAAACTGGATTTTTTTTTGTTTAACTATAGGTTTAGTACAGTTCGGTGCCATTGCCTTGATTCACGTTAAGGTGCTAGCAGTTTTAGTCATTAGTTTCACACATGCTAAAAAAGACAATAATGTCTTAGCAGTATAAAGTAGTCTTCTAATGGGCCTCAGGAATTCCCAGGGGTCCAATCACCCACACTTTAAGAACCATTGCTTAGAACAAGAACTGAATCCTGTTTGTATCTTAATTTCAAGCATTAAATTCTCTAACCACTACCTCCTCCTTTTCCAACTAATTCCACTTCTTCCCTTGCACACACCCTAGTTCGTTCCTTCTCTATTTACATACTCACCTACCCAGAGCCCCAACTCTGGTTAAATCCAATTCTCTCCTACTCAACCTGCATAGGAATACCTAAATATGGCTCAAGCAAAAGCACCACCACACTGGCTGTTCTCACGTTTAAGTCATAACCCCTAATAGAAAGTGGGGTCTTACTACCATGTTTCCCTAGTCAATTCCTTCTTCATTCTTCCACGGTCTAGGACCGAACACCTAGATGATTATTTCATATCTTCTCCTCTCTTCAAACCTCAAAAACCTCTTCTTCCTGCTACACTCTTGCTTATTTCACTATGAAAACAGAAATAATCAAATGAGAACATTCTCCCACAAACTCTGTCAACCTACTTGCAAATGTACCTCACACCGTCTGTCCTTCTGTTACAGTCTACAGTCCACATTTTTATCTAAGGCCAACTCCTCTCTTTGTACACTGGATCCCATCTTCAGTTTGGTTACTCAAAGACAGGGCTCCTACAGTTTTCCCTCTTCCTCCTGCATGATAAACGTTCTCATTTTGGGGGGTCACCTCTAAGAATATACATACATGCTGCAACACCTCCCATCTTTCCCTCCCATGGGGGAAAAAAAATCCCATGATCCCACATCTCCCAACAACCACAGCCTCAATTTTTTTTTTTTTTTTGCTCTCTTTTACAGCAAAACTCCAACAATTGTCTATAAAGGCTATGTCCATTTCCACTAATCCCATTCTCTCTCGAATCCACTCCAATCACACTCTGTCCCAACCTCTCCACAGAAACTTTTCTCCTCAAGATCACCAGTGACCTCCTCCTTGCCAAATTTAAAGGCAAACAGCAGCTTTTAATTTAGTTGATTACTTCCTCCTTAAAACTTTTCACTTGGTCTCTGGTATTTAAGGGAAGGGAGGGGGGCAAAAAAGCATTTGATACTCAGGGTCAACTACCTGAGTGCTATGAAACATGGAGGTATTTGTGTGACTTCTTGGGGGGTGAGGAGGAGGAGGATGTTGAATTCAGTTTTAGACCTGAAGTTTGAAACTCTAACACATCTCAATGGAAATGGAATCATACGGATAGCACTCACTCTCCTTAAACAACACCTGGTGAATGACCACCTTTGAAAGAGCTTTATCCAGTGCAGTGGAGGAATGGTCACCAAACCACCGACTACAAAAAAGGCTTTAGGTTATCCTTACAGGCCTCATGCTTTTTTATGAAACAGGAACTTCTATCACCCATATTTTATATGTGGGGCATTAACCAGTAGTTTTCTCAAAAGTACTGAGTTATCGGGCTTCCCTGGTGGCGCAGTGGTTGAGAGTCCGCCTGCCAATGCAGTGGACACGGGTTCGTGCCCCGGTCCGGGAAGATCCCACATCCCGCGGAGCGACTGGGCCCGTGAGCCATGGCCGCTGAGCCTGCACGTCCGGAGCCTGTGCTCCGCAACGGGAGACGCCACAACAGTGCGAGGCCCGCGTACCGCAAAAAAAAAAAAAAAAGTACTGAGTTATCAAAGAGCAGAGCTAAAATTTGGGGGGTAGGGCTGTGGGACTCCAAAGCTCAAGCTTTCTAAGCAAAATCTTTAAACCGCTTCTTGCAAGAAAAATTAATGAACTTTAATTGGACGGGTGCGAATTTTTAAAACTCTAGATTGACTAGGAATTTTTCTCAAACAGCTAAAGTAACAGTATATGCATACTAGACACTCTCCTACACATAATTCCCTATTTTGTGGCAATTACATAACTGTCTTCCTATTACACACATACGTTTCCTCCTTGGCAGGCTTAGGCATACTCACTGACTCTAAAACGAAACTGGCAAGCTGTAAAACTTACTTACGACAGGAGATGAAATCGTATTCGGATTCTAAACCTGCTTACCCCTCTTCTCTTATTTCATCACACACCTGAAAGTTATCCTGGAGAAAAGCCGGCACAGGCCTGAGGCTGCCTCAGTCTACTTCCAGCAGCGAAAGACTAAATAAATGAACCCACCGATAAACTAACCAATGTGCAAGGCCAGGCTCTTCCCAAGCAAGACGAACTTTGCTCGCAAACCACAACACAAGAGAGTAAGTGGGGCCTGTGGTCGCCTTGCCATAAACGTTCTCTACAGCAGGAACCCAGTAAGAGGGGAAAGTATCCTGACAATAGCTTAACCTCAAACTTCAGCCCAAAAGCCTAAAACCGCCCTGCCTGCCCACCCCGCCCCCAGCCCAGCCCGGCGGAAGCTCGTAGGGGAAGAGCCCACAGAAGTCCTCACCTTCAGGAGACATCCTCTGTCATAGTGCTCGCAGCCCCGCCGCCCTTGCGCTTGCCCGCGGGCGCCGTCTTCCAGCGCCAAGGCCGCCATCTCCTCCACCTCCCCTCAAATTCCACGGACCCTTCCCCCAGGACGAAAGCTACGTCCTGAGAAGCATCTCAGCTCTACCCAACTCCCTGCCGGGTACAGCTCCCACCGGAACCAAGATGGCGGCTGGGCACGTGACCCGGGGCAGCCGGATTTCCGGTTCCCGAGCTGACGGGACGGAAGCGAGGGGAAGCGCAATCTCTGTGGTCTGCGTTAGTCGCTGCCTTCGCTGCAAATGGTAATGACTCTTAGGTTGCCTCCCCTTTTCCCCCTTTCGCTACCCGCCCACACCCTGGGCGTGGTTCGGGACGAGCAGGAAAGCCCCTGAGGAAGGGCCGCTCTCCGGCCGCATCCGCACTTGTGACAGGGCGGCCCCTCCCTCTCCCGGCGGCGGCCGAAGCCTCGAGAAAGGGGCCGAGCTCGGCCCGGCCTCCTGGCTCTGAGCGGGTCCGGCGCGTGCTCCGCCGGCAGGTAGGCGCCCAGGCGCTTCTCAGCGCCCAGAGCTCCTCTTCTCCTTTACTTCCTCTTCATTCCTTCAGTATATATCCTAACATTTACTTTGTGCCAGTCAGCAGCCACGCCGTGGGGACAAAAGTGAGAAAAAACACACGCCCCACCGTGCCCTCAGGGAGCTCACAGACTGGTGCCGAGAAAGACGTGCATCGGGGACTCTGAAATAAATGGAGGATTACAGCTTTGAGAAGTGCTAGGAAGGAGATGTGTGTGTTCCCCGAGAGCTAATCCTAGAGAGGATCTGACTTAATCTGGCTGTCAGGGAAGGTTTCCCTGGGGAAGCAACGCTTGAGCTGGGAACTCAGCCTAGGTTAGGGTGCCAGAGGAGTCAGTGTGCCAAGGCGTGGTGGCGAGGGAACATGGTGCCTGTACGAAGCGGTGGAAGGGACATGTACCGGCCTCCTAAATGGAAATCGGGCGCCTCTGTGCATCGCTAAATATGACTTGCCTTATTAAAGAAGCCAAACCCCTAGAAAATTGTATGAGCAGAGCTGCAGGTTTTGCAAGAAAATATTTCCCTTTGGCTTTCTAGCATGATTTCATGTTACCTAGAACATACTGGAAGGTACCGGGAAAGGTAACTGTGTTACCCTTAGCTTTGGAGTTAACTAACCCTTTTAATTTTCTTTCAGTTCTGGTATGAGTTGCTAAAACCATGGTGAAATGTTGCTCGGCCATTGGATGTGCTTCTCGCTGTTTACCAAATTCCAAGCTAAAAGGACTGACATTTCACGTGTAAGATTCTGCTGTAGTTAAGCCAAGTACTTCTGACGAAAAAGCAAAAGATAGTTCTACTTAAATCATCAGTTTTGCAGCCAAATGCTGTACCCCTGAGCTGTACACCCTAGAAGTTCAATTTTGAACTTTAGTTCTCAGGTTCTTTTTAAATAGCCTTTTGAGTTGAATTTGAAATGACAGTGATACTTTTACACTTTTATCATTTCCTTTAGAAGCTTAAGATACCTGCAAAGGTATCACAGGCTGATTATCAAAACTATCATCAACCTCATTTTTGCTAATATTATTACCTTGTATTTTAACATACCTCCTAAGAAGTTCAGTGTTGTTTACGTATAGTTTACAATCCGAAGGATCTTTGCCTAAATATATTCTGTCCTTTAGAAATAGATCAAGCCTGTGTTGTAGAGAAAAAATATAAATTACAAGTTCAGGATGGTTCTGAACCAAATTACAACCAAGATCGTCCTAATTTAAAATTTTAGTCGTTCTTCTGACAGAATAGGAAAGAAGGAGCGATAAGATTTAATAATTATGCATTTGCTAAAGGTTTATTTTGCTGCTTTTGGGCCAGACACTGTGCTGTGTGCCAGAGAAAGACCTGCTAACTACTTTGCTAGGTATAAGGAAATCAAAAATGAGTATGTGTACCCTACCGTATTCCAAAAAGGATTTGAACCAGCTGGAAAAATTGGAAAAGACATGGTTATTGGCCTCCAGATCTCAAAGTAATTCTGATCTCCAGAATTCCAAACTCTGCAGGTGTTCTCTGCATTCATTCACTAAGCATTTATACCCCTGTTTTGTATCTGTACTAAGCAATTTTTTTGATGCTGACAGAAGAATGAAAGTACAAGTGTCTCTGTTCATCTGGGATAAATTCCTCAGATAGGAAGAGGCCCAAGTGATATTCTTTATCATCTACAGATGAAGAAAAACCTTCAGGTGTGGATCTTACTAAAAGGTGTTAAATGTCTTTTGAAACTTTTCTTCTTTATAATGTGAGAAAGATGTCAATGAGGGCCATATGCCTGCAGCATGTTGGGTAGAAAAATCTGACTATGAAAACTGAAAGTTAAGAAAGCATGAGTCATGATGGTTTCCTCAATATTCCAGTTCCCAAGAGTAATAGCAAGAATCAGTTTAGGCACAGCCTTAATTCAAGTATATATCTATAGTGCTGAATTTTAAAATACTTCTTGTATGTTTTTCTAGATTCCCCACAGATGAAAACGTCAAAAGAAAATGGGTATTAGCAATGAAAAGACTTGATGTGAATGCTGTAGACATTTGGGAGCCTAAAAAAGGAGATGTGTTGTGTTCAAGGCACTTTAAGAAGACAGATTTTGACAGAAGTACTCCAAATATTAAACTGAAACCTGGAGTCATACCTTCTATCTTTGATTCCCCATCTCACTCACAGGTTTGTTCATGACATACTGCTTACCATCATTACCCACTTTTTTTTTTTTTTTTTTTGTGGTACGCGGGCCTCTCACTGTTGCGGCCTCTCCCTTTGCGGAGCGCAGGCTCCAGACGCGCAGGCCCAGCGGCCATGGCTCACGGGCCCAGCCGCTCCGCGGCACGTGGGATCCTCCCGGACCGGGGCACGAACCCGTGTCCCCTGCATCGGCAGGCGGACTCTCAACCACTGCGCCACCAGGGAAGCCCCATTACCCACTTTTTATGGTACTATTTAAGAAACTTCACCACACTTGCTACCATTTTTGTTGTTTGCTTATTAATTTGAAGCCCATTCTTTAAGTTTTTAGGTTTGTAAACTGCTTAAGCTTTTGTAATGAGTAGTAGAAGAATTTTACCAGAATCCACTCAGAAATATCTGTATATTATTAAGGTTTGGTGAAGCAGGCTACCTTAGGAGTTGGTATAGCTCAAGATTCGTGTTTGAAAACTGGAGGAACATGAGAGGGTTGAACTGGAGTTCCAAGGTGGCAGTGCTCCTCACACTGCAGCAGAAGTCAAGAGCAGAGCCTCTGACAGCCCCAAAGTATACTTTTAGAGCCACACACACACATTCAAGCTTAAAGCCTAGGTAGGACTAGAAGGTAGAAAACCAAAACAGGAGAAGGAAAGAAGAGAGGTCAGAAAAAGACAATTAAACAATTGTTGAAGTAAACTCTGGTTGAATTCTGTGTTTTTTCCTCAATGATGTTAGTGCCGTGGGTGGGCTGCTTCACCCTCACTATCTCACTTGACTTCGTATGCCTGAAAGTGTATTCGTGTCCAGAAACTATAGAGACTGACTGATTCCAATGTGGAGAATTCAGGGAGAGCCTGTGGGTTCCCACAACAATAATTGTGAACCTCCATTGAAAGGTGTCTCCTTCCTGACAGCTGGAAACGAGGAAAGTAGTCTAGAAGAGTGCCTGCTACCAGGTGGTCTGGGTCACGTTTGCGGGTGTTCATATTGCAGTACCTGAGCTATCCGGTGGAGACTGCCTCACTTTCTTCCATATTAATAAGTGTACAGTATCTTGTGCAATTTGCTCTCAAGGGTTTGTTTCCTATAGCAGGGAGTCATCTGTACTGTTAGGAGGACCTTAAGAAATATGGACATACTAAATCAAATAAACCATAAATTACTAACTTTGAAAAACTATTTCCTAATAACAAGTAAATTTTTTATTATAGGAAATTAGATGATACAATCAAAAAGAAAATTAAAATTAACAATAATCATGTAATCCAGAAATAATACTGTTAACACTCTGATGTGTATCTTTCCAGTCATTTGTATGTGTATGTTTGTATATAAATTCATCTATATATATTCTTACAAAATAGAATTATACTGTATATCCTTTTTATTTTTTGCTTCACTCTTTCGTTCTTTCAACATTCTTATAGTGCTGGCTGTGTGCCAGGCACTATTCTAAGCACTTTACATATAAACTCTTATAGTCCTCAAAACAACCATAAGAGTTAAATACTATTATTATTCGCATTTAACCACTTGAGAAAACTTAGGCTCAGAAAGCTGGAATACATTCCCCAAGTCGCACTGCTGTTAAATGGTAGAGGCTGGATTTGAACCCAGGCATTTTGGCTCCAAAGTTCACTCTTAACTACTGTTTTCCATGATGTTAAATATTTTTCCACAAGGAGACTTCCCTCTCCTTGTGGTCCACTGGTGGTCCACTGGTTAAGACTCCACGCTTCCACTGCAGGGGCACAGGTTCGATCTCTGATCAGATCCCGCAAGCCATGTGGCATGGCGAAAAGAAAAAAAAAAAAAAAGACACAAGGACAGTGTGACAAATGTCCTCCTAAAAATATATGTTTTTTCCACAACAATGGCTTTCAAACTTTAGTCTACATAAGTATTATCCAGGGAGCTTGCTTAAAATGCAGAATCCTGTGCCCCTCTCCCAAAGAATTTGATTCAGCAAGTTTGGTTTGGAGTCTAGGAATCTGCACTTTTTAACAAGCACCCCCCATGATTGTGCTGCAGCTCAAGGGATCACGTTTTTAAGAGGAACCTATACGGAACATCAATTTTTTAACTAAACTTTATAGTGAAGTCAACATATATAAAGGCCCACCATAAAGCTTATACCAATCTGCTTACCTACTAGTTATGCATAAAAGTGTCTGTTCCCCCTAATCCTCAATGTAAGTTGTGATTTTAATCTTTGGTAAAATTGATAGGCAAAAATGGCATCTTATTGTTTTAATTTATCTCTGAATATTAGAAAATGATTATTTCTAATATGAATATTAGAAAATGTGTTTCTGCATTTTTTCATATGTTTATTAGACGTTTTTATTTCTTATGTGAATCACTTATTCAGGTCCTCTTCTATTTTCGTCTTTTTCTAAGCTGTTTTGGAACAACACTAGGTATTGAGGCTATGAATCATTTAACTGCCATCTATGTTGCAGTTACTTTTTGTTATTTGTCTTTAGCTCACATTATGGGGTTGTTTTGTTTTGTTTTGTTTGAAATTCAGACTCTTTTTGAGTAGTCCTATATTTTCTCTTGTGCTATCTGACTTTAGCCTTTAAGATTATGTAAATATTTCCCATGTATTTTTCTACTTCCTCATTATTTTCATTCTTACGTAAATTTTCAGTATATAGAATTTCATTTTGACTTATACATAAAGGATATAACTGTTTTTCATGCCTTTCTCCACTTATTTAGAATGACACTTTTTATCCTAAAGGCGTTTATCTACATGATATATTCAGATTTTTCTAAGAGTAGTACACTTTTTAAACTATTGTTACTGAGTAGGGTATTTTTAATACTTTGTAGGGTATATCTTCCCTCATTGTCACTCTTTTTCCTTTTTTTTCCCAGAAAAATTCATGTTTCCAGATCAACTTTAGAGTTACTTTGGGGAAGTTCCTTTAAAATACTCTCAGTAAATTTAAATTGTACTGACTTTTTTTTTTTTTTTGCAGTACACAGGCCTCTCACTGTTGTGGGCTCTCCCGTTGCGGAGCACAGGCTCCGAATGCGCAGGCTCAGCGGCCATGGCTCACGGGCCCAGCCGTTCCGCAGCATGTGGGATCCTCCTGGACTGGGGCACAAACCCGTGTCCCCTGCATCGACAGGTGGACTCCCAACCACTGCGCCACCAGGGAAGCCCCTAACTTTTACTGACTTTTAAAAGCAATTTCCAGAAAAAGAAATATATTAACTTTACTACATACAGTTAAGAAGGTTAAAATTTTTCAAAAGGACAGAAAATCTACAATGATTGTTATTAACTATTCTTAACAGGGGAAAAGAGAAAATCTTCATTGTAGGAAAAACTTCACCCTCAAAGCCCTTCCAGTCACAAACCACAATCACCAGCTTGTTGGTGCTTCCTCGTGTATCGAAGAATTCCAGTCCCAGTTCATTTTTGTAAGTAAAATTACTTACTGGGCTAATGTTAATATTATTAAGATGACCATGTCCTCTCTCTTAGGATTAAGTTTTCAAAATCTTATTGAAAAACTAGGAGTTTAGGTGTTTGAGATTTTTTTAAATATGTAATATCCAGAAATATTGCTTCCCAGGGGCATTATAATTTATATATTTGCAATAACGATCTACAGGTAGTTAATCTTTTGTTACATAGTTCAAAGAGTGCTTTCACAAGGATATTTCAACCAATAAAATGCAATAATTAATTCCTCCCTATAGGTACTATAGTTTCTATATGGAAATATCTAATTTAAAAAATAGTATGTCTTTAGGTTTTCTTAAAGGACAGTCGTACACACACATTATTGAAGCTTTATTCATCTCATTGCCTGTTGATGTTAGAACCAGGCCTGGAATCCAGCTCTGTTTTACTGTCTTGATTACTATAGCTTTATAATAATTCTTGAAATAAGACAGTGTTAATCTTCCAACTTTGTTCTTTTTCAAAGTTGTTTTGGATATTCTGAGTCCTTTGCATGTTCATATGAATTTTAGAATTACTTTATAAATTTCTACAAAAATCCTGCTGGAGTTTTGACTGGGATTATGTTGAACCTACAGATCTACTTGGGAAGAACTGACATCTTAATAAGACTATTTTATGTCTTCCAGCCCATGAATTCATTGTATCACATCATTTATTTTGACCTTTAAATTCTCTCAGCAGTGTTTTGTAGTTTTCAGTATACAGGTCTTTCACTCCTTTTATCAGATTTATCCCTAAATATTTTATATATTTGGGTGCTGTTATAGACAGTGTTGTTTTATTTACTGTTGAAGTGGGGAAATAAATTTTTTTTTTACTTTTTTATTTTATTTTTTTATACAGTAGGTTCTTAATAGTCATCAATTTTATACACATCAGTGTATACATGTCAATCCCAATCTCCCAATTCATCACACCACCACCACCCCTACACTTTCCCCGCTTGGTGTCCATATGTTTGTTCTCTACATCTGTGTCTCAATTTCTGCCCTGCAAACCGGTTCATCTGTACCATTTTTCTAGGTTCCACATATTTGCGTTAATATAGGATATTTGTTTTTCTCTTTCTGACTTCCTTCACTCTGTATGACAGTCTCTAGAACCATCCACATCTCAACAAATGACCAAATTCCATTCCTTTTTATGGCTGAGTAATATTCCATTGTATATATATACCACATCTTCTTTATCCATTCGTCTGTCGATGGGCATTTAGGTTGCTTCCATGACCTGGCCATTGTAAATAGTGTTGCAGTGAACATTGGGGTGCATGTGTCTTCTTGAATTATGGTTTTTTCTGGGTATATGTCCAGTAGTGGGATTGCTGGATCATATGTTAATTCTATTTTTAGTTTTTTGAGGACCGCCATAACTGTTCTCCATAGTGGCTGCATCAATTTACCTTCCCACCAACAGTGCGAGAGGGTTCCCTTTTCTCCACACCCTCTCCAGCATTTGTTGTTTGTAGATTTTCTGATGATGCCCATTCTAACTGGTGTGAGGTGATACCTCATTGTAGTTTTGATTTGCATTTCTCTAATAATTAGTGATGTTGAGCAGCTTTTCATGTGCTTCTTGGCCATCTGTATATCTTCTTTGGAGAAATGTCTATTTAGGTCTTCTGCCCATTTTTGGATTGGGTTGTTTGTTCTTTTAATATTGAGCTGCATGAGCTGTTTATATATTTTGGAGATTAATCCTTTGTCCGTTGATTCGTTAGCAAATATTTTCTCCCATTCTGAAGGTTGTCTTTTCATCTTGTTTATGGTTTTCTTAGCTGTGCAAAAGCTTTGAAGTTTCATTAGGTCCCATTTGTTTATTTTTGCTTTTATTTCCACTATACTAGGAGGTGGATCCAAAAAGATATTGCTGTGATTTATGTCAAAGAGTGTTCTTCCTATGTTTTCCTCTAAGAGTTTTATAGTGTCTGGTCTTACATTTCGGTCTCAAATCCATTTTGAGTTTATTTTTGTGTATGGTGTTAAGGAGTGTTTTAATTTCAGTCTTTTACATGTAGCTGTCCAGTTTTCCCAGAACCACTTATTGAAGAGACTGTCTTTTCTCCGTTGTATATCCTTGCCTCCTTTGTCATAGATTAGTTGACCCTAGGTGCGTGGGTTTATCTCTGGGCTTTCTATATTGTTCCATTGATCTATGTTTCTGTTTTGTACCAGTACCATATTGTCTTGATTACTGTAGTTTTGTAGTATAGTCTGAAGTCAGGGAGTCTGATTCCTCCAGCTCCGTTTTTTTCCCTCAAGACTGCTTTGGCTATTTGGGGTCTTTTGTGTCTCCATACAAATTTTAAGATTTTTTGTTCTAGTTCCGGAAAAATGCCATTGGTAGTTTGATAGGGATTGCATTGAATCTGTACATGGCTTTTGGTAGTATAGTCATTTTCACCATATTGATTCTTGCAATCCAAGAATCTCCATCTGTTGATGGAGATGTTATATCTCTCCATCTGTTGGTATCATCTTTAATTTCTTTCATCAGTGTCTTATAGTTTTCTGCATACATGTCTTTTGTCTCTTTAGGTAGGTTTACTACTAGGTATTTTATTCTTTTTCGTGCAGTGGTAAATGGGAGTGTTTCCTTAATTTCTCTTTCAGATTTTTCATCATTAGTGTATAGGAATGCAAGAGATTTCTGTGCATTAATTTTGTATCCTGCAACTTTACCAAATTCATTGATTAGCTCTAGTAGTTTTCTGGTGGCATCTTTAGGATTCTCTGTGTATAGTATCATTTCATCTGCAAACAGTGACAGTTTTACTTCTTCTTATCTGATTTGTATTCCTTTTATTTCTTTTTCCTCTCTGATTGCCATGGCTAGGACTTCCAAAACTGTGTTGAATAATAGTGGTGAGAGTGGACATCCTTTTCTTGTTCCTGATCTTAGAGGAAATGCTTCACTTTTTCACCATTGAGAAGGATGTTTGCCGTGGGTTTGTTGTATATGGCCTTTATTATGTTGAGGTAGGTTCCCTCTGTGCCCACTTTCTGGAGAGTTTTTATCATAAATGGGTGTTGAATTTTGTCAAAAGCTTTTTCTGCATCTATTGAGATGATCATATGGTTTTTATTCTTCAATTTGTTAATATGGTGTATCACGTTAATTGATTTGCGTATATTAAAGAATCCTTGCATTCCTGGGATAAATTCCACTTGATCATGGTGTATGATCCTTTTAATGTGCTGTTGGTTTCTGATTGCTAGTATTTTGTTGAGGATTTTTGCATCTATATTCATCAGTGATATTGGTTTGTAATTTTCTTTTTTTGTAGTATCTTTGTCTGGTTTTGGTATCAGGGTGATGGTGGCCTCATAGAATGAGTTTGGGAGTGTTCCTTCCTCAGCAATTTTTTGGAAGAGTTTGAGAGAGGATGCGTGTTAGCTCTTCTCTAAATGTTTGATAGAATTCACCTCTGAAGCCATCTGGTTCTGGACTTTTGTTTGTTGGAAGATTTTTTATCACAGTTTCAATTTCATTACTTGTGAGTGGTCTGTTCATATTATCTATTTCCTCCTGGTTCTGTCTTGGATGGTTATACCTTTCTAAGAATTTGTTCATTTCTTCCAGGTTGTCCATTTTATTGGCATAGAGTTGCTTGTGGTAATCTCTTTGGATGCTTTGTATTTCTGCAGTGTCGTAACTTCTCCTTTTTCATTTCTAATTTTATTGATTTGAGTCCTCTCCCTCTTTTTCTTGAGGAGTCTGGCTAAGGGTTTATCAATTTTGTTTATCTTCTCAAAGAACCAGCTTTTAGTGTTATTGATCTCTGCTATTGTTTTCTTTGTTTCTATTTCATTTTTTTCTGCTCTATCTTGATGATTTCTTTCCTTCTGCTAACTTTGGGTTTTGTTTGTTCTTCTTTCTCTAGTTCCTTTAGGTGTAAGGTTAGATGGTTTATTTGAGATTTTTCGTGTTTCTTGAGGTAGGCTTGTATAGCTATAAACTTCCCTCTTAGAACTGCTTTTGCTGCATCCCATAGGTTTTGGATCGTCCTGTTTGCATTGTCATTTGTCTCTAGGTATTTTTTGATTTCCTCTTTGATTTCTTCAATGATCTCTTGGTTATTTAGTAACGTATTATTTAGCCTCCATGTGTTTGTGTTTTTTATGTTTTTTTCTGTGTAATTCATTCTAATCTCATAGCATTGTGGTCAGAAAAGATGCTTGATATGATTTCAGTTTTCTTAAATTTACTGAGGCTTGATTTGTGACCCAAGATGTGATCTATCCTGGAGAATGTTCTGTGCACACTTGAGAAGAAAGTGTAATCTGCTGTTTTTGGATGGAATGTCCTATAAATATCAATTAAATCTATCTGGTCTATTGTGTCATTTAAAGCTTCTGTTTCCTTATTTATTTTCATTTTGGATGATCTGTCCATTGGTGTAAGTGAGGTGTTAAAGTCCCTCACGATTATTGTGTTACTGTCGATTTCCTCTTTTAGAGCTGTTAGCAGTTGCCTTATGTACTGAGGCGCTCCTATGTTGGGTGCATATTTATAATTGTTATATCTTCTTCTTGGTTTGATCCCTTGATCATTATGTAGTGTCCTTCCTTGTCTCTTGTAACATTCTTTATTTTAGAGTCTATTTTATCTGATATGAGTATTGCTACTCCAGGTTTCTTTTCATTTCCATTTGCATGGAATATCTTTTTCCATCCCCTCACTTTCAGTCTGTATGTGTCCCTAGGTCTGAAGTGGGTCTCTTTTAGACAGCATATAGATGGGGTTTGTTTCTGTATCCATTCAGCAAGCCTGTGTCTTTTGGTTTGGGCACTTACTCCATTCACGTTTAAGGTAATTACCTATATGTATGTTCCTGTGACCACTTTGTGAATTGTTTTGGGTTTGTTTTTGTAGGTCCTTTTCTTCTCTTGTGTTTCCCACTTAGAGAAGTTCCTTTAGCATTTGTTGTAGAGCTGGTTTGGTGGTGCTTAATTCTCTCAGCTTTTGCTTGTCTGTAAAGCTTTTGATTTCTCCGTAGAATCTGAATTAGGTCCTTGCCTGGTAGAGTAATCTTGGCTGTAGGTTCTTCCCTTTCATCACTTTAAGTATATCATGCCACTCCCTTCTGGCTTGTAGAGTTTCTGCTGAGAAATCAGCTGTTAACCTTATGGGAGTTCCTTTGTACATTATTTGTCCTTTTTCCCTTGCTGCTTTCAATAATTTTTCTTTGTCTTTAATTTTTGCCATTTTATTACTATGTGTCTCGGCGTGTTTCTCCTTTGGTTTATCCTGTATGGGACTCTCTGTGCTTCCTGGACTTGGGTAGCTATTTCCTTTCCCATGTTAGGGAAGTTTTCTACTATAATCTATTCAAATATTTTCTCGGGTCCTTTCTCTGTCTCTTCTCCTTCTGGGACCCCTATAATGCGAGTGTTGTTGCATTTAATGTCCCAGAGGTCTCTTAGGCTGTCTTCATTTCTTTTCATTCTTTTCTCTTTATTCTGTTCCGTGGCAGTGAATTCCACCATTTTGTTTTCCAAGTCACTTATCTGTTCTTCTGCCTCAGTTATTCTGCTATTGATTCCTTCTAGTGTATTTTTGATTTCAGTTGTTGTATTGTCCATCTCTGTTTGTTTGTTTTTTAATTCTTCTAGGTGTTTGTCCTTTAATTCTTCTAGGTCTTTGTTAAACATTTCTTGCATCTTCTCGATCTTTGCCTCCATTCTTTTTCCACAGTCCTGGATCATCTTCACTTTCATTATTCTGAATTCTTTTTCTGGAAGGTTGCCTATCTCCACTTCATTTAGTTGTTTCTCTGGGGTTTTCTCTTGTTCCTTCATCTGGTATGTATCCCTCTGCCTTTTCATCTTGTCTATCTTTCTGTGAATGTGGTTTTTGTTCCACGGGCTGCAGGATTGTAGTTCTTCTTTGCTTCTGCTGTCCTCTCTCTATTAAATAAATTGACTTGTATATCAATCTTGTATCTGTCAAACTTGCTAAACTCACATATTAATTATCAAAGCTTTTTTTTAGAGGTTATCTGATTTTCTACATAGACAATCATGGTGTCTGTCATTAAAAACAGTTTTATGGTATCCCTTGTGGTCCAGTGGTTAGGACTCCATGCTTGCACTTCTGAGGGCCCAGGTTCAGTTCCTGCTTGGGGAACTAAGATCCCACAAGCCACGTAGCGTGGCCAAAAAAAAAAAAAAACAGTGTTAATTCTTCCTTTCCAACGTGAGTGCCTTTCATTTCTTTTACTTGCTTTATTGCAGTACCTTGAACCTCCAAGGTTATGCTGAAGAGAAGTACTGAGAAATGATCTTTGTGCTTTGCTCCTGATTTTAGGAGGAAGTTGTTCAGTCTTTCACTATTAAAGATATTCATATGATATTAAATATGTTATTTCATAACTGCCCTTTATCAGATTGAGGAAGTACCTTTCAATTTTTTTCTTTCAGTTTTACTGAGATATAATTGACATATAGCCCTGTATAAGTTTAGAGTGTACAGTAATGGTTTGATTTACACATATCAGGAAGTGATTATCACAGTGAGTTTAATGAACATCCATTATCTCATATAAACAAAGTTAAAGAAATAGAAAAAAATTTTTTTCCTGTGATGAGAAGTCTTAGGATATACTCTCTTAACAACTTTCATATATAACACAGCAATGTTAATTATATTTGTCATGTTGTACATTATATCCCTAGTACTTATTTCTCTTATAACTGGAAGTTCTTACCTTTTGACTGCCTTCATCCAATTCTCCCTCCTCCTATCCCCTGCCTCTGGTAACCACAAATATGAACTCTTTTTCTGAGTTTGTTTGTCTGTTTTTGAAGTATAATTGACCTACAACATTATGTTATTTACTGTTATACAACACAGTGATTCCATATTTCTATACATTTCAAACTGATCACAATAAGTATAGTTACAGTATGTCACCAAAGATATTACGTAGTTATTGACTGTATTCCCAACACTTGTACATTTCATACCTTTGACTCATTTACTTTGTAACTGGAAGTTTGTTCCTCCTACTTCCTCACCTGTTTCTTTCCTCCCCACCCCCTCTAGCAATCACCTGTTTATTCTCTGTATCTACAACTTTGTTTCTGCTTCTTGTTTGTTCATTTGTTTTGTTTTTTAGATTCCACGTATAAGTGAAATCATACAGTATTTGTCCTTCTCTGTCTGACTTAAATTCACTTAGCATAGTACCCTCTAGGTCCATCCATACTGTTACATAGGAAGTGCCTTTCTACTCCTACTTTGCTGAGAATTTGGATCAGAAAGGAATGTTAGTTTTGTCAAATGCTTTTTCTGTGTCTGCTGAGAGATCATTTGGGTTTTATTTTTTAGTTTGTTAGTATGATTAGTTACATTGATTGATTTGTTTTTATTTTTGGCCACACCACATGGCTTGTGGGATCTTAGTTACCCCACCAGGGATTTGAACCTGGGCCCTCGGCAGTAAAAGCAGAGTCCTAACCACTGGACCACCAGGGAATTCCCCAGTTAATTTCTTAATGTTAAACCAGCCTTGCATTCTGGAATACACCCTACTTCATGATGTTATCCCTTTTATATATTGTTGGATTAGATTTAAAATTTTGTTTAGAATCTTTCCTTGTATGTTCACAAAGAATATTGGCCTATAGTTTTCTTTCCTTTGAATATCTTTGTCTGGTTTCAGTATCAGAATAATGCTAACCTCAAAGAAAGAGTTAGAAAATGTTGCCTTATTTTTCAGTTTTCTAGAAAAGTTTGTATAGATTTGCAGTTATTTCTTCTGTAAATATTTGGTAGAATTCCCCAGTAAAACAATCTGGGACTGTAATTTTCTTTGTGGGAAAATTTTTTAAGGAGCTTGTTACCTTCCAAGGGATTTGTCCATTTTATTTCAGTTGTCAAGTTTATTAGCTTAAAATTATTCAAAACATTTCCTTATTATCTTTTCAATATCTATAGAATCTGTAGTGATACCGTCTGTCTCATTTCTGAGGTCAGTGATTTGTTTCTGTTTTCTTTTATTGCTGATTAGTCTGCCTAGAGATTTATCAGTTTTATTGATCTTGTCAAGAACTAGCTTTCACTGATTTTTCTCTTTTTTTTGTTGTTTTTATTTTCTACTTCACTGATTTCCACTCATCTTTATTATTTCCTTTTACTTATTTCAGTAAAATGTGCTCATCTTTCTAGTTTCTTTTTTTTTTCTTTTGGCGGTACGTGGGCCTCTCACTGCCGTGGCCTCTCCCGTTGCGGAGCACAGGCTCTGGACGTGCAGACTCAGCAGCCATGGCTCACAGGCCCAGCCGCTCTGCGGCATGTGGGATCTTCCCGGACTGGGGCACGAGCCCGTGTCCGCTGTATCGGCAGGCGGACTCTCAACCACTGCGCTACCAGGGAAGCCCTCATCTTTCTAGTTTCTTAAGATGGAAGCCGAGGTCATAGATTTGAGGCTTCTTCCTTTCTAACGTTAGCATTTAGTGATATTAATTTCTCCTTAAGTATTGCTTTAGCAGCATTCCACAAATTAAATGTGTTTTCATTTTCATTTAGTTCAAAATACTTCCAAATTCCATTTTGATTTGTTCTTTGATCCACGGGTTGTTTGGAAGTGTGCTATATAGTTTGCAAATATTGGGGAATTTCCCCAATATCTTTCTATTATTAATTTCTAACTTAATTCTGTTGTGGTCAGAGAATATACATTGTGTGACTTGAATGCTTTTAATTTTTTTGAGACTTACAGCCTACAATATGGTCTGTCTTGGTAAACGTTCTGCATGCATTTGCAAAGAATGTGTAGTTTGCTGATGTTAACCAGAATGTTCTATAAATGTCAATTAGGTCAAATTGATAATGTTCAAATCTGCATTCTTAATTAATTTCTGTCTACTTGTTCTATCTTTTATTAAGAGAGAGCTGTTAATCTTCTAGTATACCTGTGGATTTGTCTAATTCTCCTTAAATTGTCAGTTTTTGCTTGTTACATTTTGCAGCTGTTATTAGGTACTAAATATTTAGTATTCTTATGTCTTGATAAATTAACCCCTTTATTTTTAAGAAATGGCCTTCTTTATCTCTGGTCATATTCATTGCTCTGAAGTCTACTTTGTCTGATAGTAACATATCCACTCTAGTTCTCTGTTTATTAGTGTTATTGTAGTGTATCTTTTTCAACTCCTTTACTTTCAACCTGTTTGTGTCTTTTTATCTTTAAAGTGCTTTTTTTCTGGGCAGCATGTACTCTTGGGTCTTGATTTTTTTTAATATAACCTGATAATTTCTGCCTTTTAATTGGATTATTTAAACTCTATACTTAATGTGATTATTATTACATTACTTTAAATTTTTTTATATCACATTACTTAATGTGATATGGTTTGGTTTAAATCTGTCATCTTACTTATTTCCTGTTCCATTTGTTCTTTGTTCTCATTTTCTTCTTTTTTTGCCTTCTTTTGGATTAACTGAATTTTTTTACAATTCCATTTTATCTCCTTTTTTTCACTCATCAGCCATAACGCTTTGATAGTTGCTTTTGGGTTTATAGCATCCATATTTAATTTACCACAGGCTACATGATAAGTGATATTATTCCACTTAGCATATAGTATATGAATCTTATCATAATATACTTTATTTCTCCTCTCCAACCTTTTTTGCTACTGCTATCATACATTTCACTTTACATATGCTATGAACCCCACACTACATTTTATTATTTTTGTTTAAACAATAAATTATCTTTTAAAGAGATTTAAATAATAGTAAATCTGTTATATATTATTTATTATGATAACAAATCTATTAAATTTATTATAAATAAATTTAAATTGTAAGTTTTATGTACAGGTATCCTATTTGATTCTTTTTTAATATCTTTCACGTCTCTGCTTAACTTTTAAACATATATAATACAGTTTTAATAACTTTGTTAATTCCCTTGTCTGCTGATTCTAACATTTGTCAGTTCTGGGTTGGTTTCTATTGATTGGTTTATCTCTTATTATGGCACGTATTTTCCTGCTGCTTTGTGTGCCTGGTAAATTTTGAGTGCCGGATTTTACTTTGCTGGATGTTGGATAGTTTTTTGTCCTGTTTTCTTGAGCTTGGTTATGGAGTTTGGTTATTTGGAAACAATTTGATCCTTTCAGGTTTTGCTTTGTTAGGTAGGACTAGAACAGTGCTCAGTCTCAGGCTATTTATTCTCCACCACTGAGGCAAGACTTTTGTATACTCTGCCCGGTGCCCCATGAATCTGGTCTGCCTGGTGGGAGTAGTGTCTATGCCCTGTGAGCTCAGGGCACTCCTGACCTGTTCTGGTCGCTCTTTCCTCAACCTCGAGCAGTTTCCTACAAGGAAATACTTGAGGGGGAGCCTCTGAAGATCTCCAGTGTTCTCTCTCTGTGTAGCTCTTTCCTGTCTAATACTTTGCCCTATGAACTGTAGCCACCTTGGTCTCCCTGGATACTTTGCACTGTCTCCTCAACTCTATCTACCAAGCTCTACCTGGGTTTCCTCCCCTTGCACTGAGGCCTAGAACTCTCTCAAGGCAGTAAGCTGGGCAATCTTAGGACTCACCTCTTTGTTTCCCATCTCTCTGCAGTATCTGCCTTCGTTGCCTGATGTCTGTTTATCTTCAAACATTTTTACATCTTTTGGCCATGTGTTGGGGTTTTTTTAGATAGGAGTCAATCCAGTCTATGTTACCGCATCTTGGCTGAAGGCAAAGTCCTCTTCACTAATTTTAAGTAACAGCTTTTCAAAATTATTTTATGTTACATTTATAAGATATGTCAGTGTTGTTTTTGGATGAAGAAAAGTCTACCCAGCAGACATAAACATGACCACAGTAAATACTGAGAACTTAAATTATCTCTTTAAAACCCCAAGACCAGAGTCATCTCTAAATCCATAACACCCAGCCTGAGGACCTGCTTCAGTGCTCCTTTTCTGTCATACCTTATAAAGTGAAATATTCATCAAAATAAAGCAATTCAGTTAAAAGTTTAAAAATGTAAGTTTTTGTGATAGGTTAAACTTAGCAGCTCCACACTTAGGGACCAAAAGCTGTATAGTCATTGTGAATGTCTCGCTGTTCATAAGCAGATACCTACCTCCAGGTGAGAAGTACTTCCCATCCACAGGATTCTGTACTCCTCGTGTATGCCTGGCCTTAGACAAAGAGGGAGGCCCTAGGCGCCAAAAATACTGTTCTACCCCCATCCTCTTCCTGTGTTCTTTAAACCTCTTAGCATCACCAACTTAAAGATCTTCTCTAAATGTAGTAAGTGGAGAAATAGCTGAGGCCTAGTTATAATTTTTTATCTCACTGCTTGTCTGTCTGGTTTAATAACTTGGTGTTTATATTTTTAGGAACATAGCTACAGTGTGATGGACAGTCCAAAGAAACTTAAGCATAAATTAGATCAAGTGATCAGCGAGCTAGAGGATACCAAGAAAAGTCTGCGGAATGTTTTAGGCCGAGAAAGACGTTTACAAAAATCATTGAGGAAGACAATCAGGGAATTAAAGGATGAATGTCTCATCAGCAAAGAAACAGCAAATAGACTGGAAGCTTTCTCTTGGGAGTGGTGTCAGGAGAGCATAGAACAAGACTATATTTCATGAAATAATTTCATGTTATGTTCTACCTAAAATTGTTATTGGTACAGCTTTTCAGAAAATGATTACCATCATTAAATAATATCTGTCATTTAGAGTGCTTCTTTGGATCCTCCGCAGCATTACGCATTAGTGTTATTATCCAAAGGCTTTTTTTTTTTAAGATGTGCAGAAATTTGTGCTGGTTGTCATGTTATTGGGTGACTTGTGACAATTATGTTTTTATAGACCTAAACTAGTGCCAGGTCAGTATTGTAAGATGTTAAAAATCAAGAAGATTCTGTAGGACTAAGGAAATGATTTCAAATCAGCCACATTAAGCTGTAATAGTAGAAACTGGACACTTTAGCAGCATCAGATTTTTGGCTTCAAAGGAGTACCTTTGCTTATGTAGGCTTTACGGTAAGTACGTTGAATTGTACTTTAACTGTATTTTACCACAAAGCAGAATTCACTTATAACACATGTCCATCTTGGATCCAATCCAAGGTGCTTTTGTTGTCAGTAATACCAAAAGATCTTTTTACAGGGCATCCCATGGTACTGACCTTGAGAACAACATATGGTGCAGATCTTTTGGCTTTTAAAGTTGTTCAGAGCCAAGTTAAGAAGACCCCTGATGAGGTCTTGTTTTTTTGGTACAGTACATCATTTCTCCTCACTAGGAGTACTTTGATGTAAACCAGCATAGCTTTAACAAATTTTTAAAGAGGGTCATAAATCTGATTTTCAAATGGTTACTCTGACAGTCCTGAACAGTTTGTTTCATGACTGTTATTTCATCATAAAGGTGTATCTTCAAAATCTGAATGCCAGTAGTAACTGGATACTTTCAATGCTGTTTTGTATTTTACAGAAAGTAGTGTTACTAACGTTTTTTAAAATACGAAATGCAGAAGAAACCATTAAAAACAATGATGTGGCTCTTCTAGTTAAAATAGGAATTGGAGAGAGAGTTATAATATTTTCCTTTAATTAGGAGAGTAGATTACTATCCGAGAGCTTTTATTTAGAGAATTGGATAAGTAAACAGCAATTTTAGAATAGCTTCTTACTGAATTTACAAAAGAATAACTCTTAGTTATTTTCTAATTAATCCAAGGGTCAGAAATTTAGGTTTATCTCCTAATTTCTTAGTAAAAACAACTGAAATGAAGAGTCTTAAACACTGTAGATCAGAATAACATTACTAGCCCAAAGCCAAATTCTACTTTGAAGCGTGTGTACATTCATGAACTTCATTCACACGTCCATGCTATAATAGTTACAGTTTGAATATCAGTTATTTCAATGTGTTAACTAGAAATGAGCTACATTTTTTGCTAATGTTCATTGTAATTTTATTTGTGTTACATTAATATCAGTAAGGCTATGGTCACTTGAATTTTTTATATTTAAGAATTTTCTGTTTTAACGCAGGTTACATTTTTATGTAGGATTCCAAACCTTACCTCTAAATAGGATTTTACCCACATTTGAAAGATTAGCATTATGCTAAGAAGAAATCATGGAGGTCCTATCGTTTTACTGCCTTAAAAAAAAACTCATTACCTAC
Source organism: Phocoena sinus (assembly GCF_008692025.1). NCBI lineage: Eukaryota > Metazoa > Chordata > Mammalia > Artiodactyla > Phocoenidae > Phocoena > Phocoena sinus. The sequence continues at coordinate 92,500,784 of NC_045767.1, forward strand.
CCATTATTTATTTGAGTTATTTAATTTTGAATTCATAGTGGACACTCTAATGGGAAGTTTGGGTATGATCTTAAGTTTTATGGAGATTCTGTGATAGAGATGGAGACTCTTTCCCTCAACCTGTTTTTGAGCAAAAAAAAAAAATTAAAGTCAGTGGACAGTGGAGAAAACTAAGAGGATAGATCCAAGCACAGTATGTCCAAATCCTAGATCTCTGCTGGCTGCTTAGAATAAATCACGCCCAGAAGACCTATCCAAAAATCAGTCCCCAGTTTCTGCCACTATCGTCACAGTTGCCGCAGTCACTTCTACTACTAGTGTTCACAGTGAACTCAGCTTTTGTCTTCTTTTTCGTTGGTCTTAGTATCATCAAGAGAGAGAGAACTGTGGGCAAAGTATTGGTATCATCAAGAACCCAGAGCTTTCCACTTGCCACTTATTTTTATGGAGAAATGATTACCAATAGATAGAAATCTGACATAAGAGATAGGGTCCTCTCCACCTGCCACCCAAACAAATGCCTGAACACGGTGCATACCTCAGTCCACTGTTCCCAGAGATTCCAGCCTAGCCTGAGAAGGAACTGTCCTGTGCAGAGCAGAGCCAGTCATCCCGCATCCAGAGGTTCCTTAAGCAGCCAAGGCCAACCTAAGGATATCACTTTGCTTTCAAGCTTGGAATAGCCTCTGGATCCTGGAACAAACCAATACACCAGTTCAACCTCAGCACCAAATCAGGTACAAAGGACTTGATATGGCATTTTTCTCCATATCAAGTTTAAATTTCTGGAAATAGATTTTGGTTGCTAAAGATAATCACAATCATACCACAGTCATTCATTTGAGAAAAGATGAAGTGTATTAAAAATATATATTTACGGGGCTTCCCTGGTGGCGCAGTGGTTGAGAGTCCGCCTGCCGATGCAGGGGACACGGGTTCGTGCCCCGGTCCTGGAGGATCCCACATGCTGTAGAGCGGCTGGGCCCGTGAACCATGGCTGCTGAGCCTGCGCGTCCGGAGCCTGTGCTCTGCAACAGGAGAGGCCACAACAGTGAGAGGCCCGCGTACCGAAAAAATAAAATATATATATATATTAATAAAAAGATAAAATTATTATAGAAATAATTTGAGTGGTGAAGAATCCATTATATATTTGAAGAATAAAAATTTTGTTCCAGTAATGTTCTCTATGTGGTTTTTATACATTCAGTTATTCAATAAAATGAGCAGAGAAAAATCAAGAGTATGTATACAGTGGTTTTGCTTTAACTTCTGCTACATTTTTTCCTCCACCAATAACTGTAATATCTTTCTTAGGGTCTGCTAGGTTAGGTGACCCAAGTAGCAGGCCTGCTTCCACCACAATATGAATCTGCCATAGACGTCTTTCCTTTCAGCCTCGCTCGAAACTGGCAGCCTCATGTCACCAGTATATAACTGAGAGCGGTATTCTCAGATTTGTAATACACTGCCATCAGAACCCAGAGAGGCTTATTAGGCATTGTGCTTCCTTATTCACAGTGGGAGATGCAAGTTGTACTAATTTGCCTTTTACTTCAGAGGGCATGTCCTAGCGTGCCCCTGGTCACTGGACACTCCTCCCCCAAAATCTTACTCATGTGGTAGGCCCCTGAATTTCATGGGTTTTATCTCACCCTCTAGAGCATATGTACTTCATCAAGGCGTCAGATTTACTAGTCACATCTTGCTCATCCCATTTGATTAACATAATCCATCAATATAGTGAACTAAGTGATTTTCTGTGGAATATCTACCTGGATTGGGTCTCTTTCAATTATAACAGAAGCAGGAGAGTTACAGCGTAGGCTGTTAACATCGCTTTTTATTAATCCCACGTGAAAGTGAATAGTTTCTGATCTTGTTTTTTAATAGGGATGGGAAAGCATGCACCCAACCGATCACTGATCGCATACCATGTACCCAGAGCCATGTTAATTGACTCTAGCAAGATGTCACATCTGGCACACAGCCGTAGTCAGGGCTACCACTTGGCTGAATTTGCTTTAGTCTGCTGTCATCCTGCAGCATCTATCTAAATTTGCAGGAGCCAGAGTGGTGAATTAAATGGAGATATGATGGGGGCCACTGCTCCTACATCCCGTAAGATCTGTAAAGGTGGCACACCCCACACACAAATCTGAAGCTGAGGGGTCTGAAAAAAAGGAATTAGCATAGCAGGCCTGAGACTGCTGTCCGTAGAAAGACCTGATTGCAAGGTTGGCTGGCATCTGGGAATTTGGATTTCAGAAGGGTTTCCACCATTCCCTAACTGATAAGAGGGGCTCTCTGTGCCTCAACAGTTTGTAGAAACAGTGTGGTTTATGCCGAGCACATTTGATAGTGTGCCGATATTGGGGAATATCTTAGGCAAAGAGTACCTACATGAGCAGCCCCCAGGAAAACTTGGACACTGAATCTTTCATGAGCTTCCCTGGTAGGCGGCATTTCCCATGTGTTGTCACAATTCCATGCTACGGGCATTAAGTACTGCACTAAGAGAGGACTCCTGGAAGCTTACACCTGATAGACTTTGATTCCTCAAACTGCATTTCACCATACTTCTAAGAACTCTCACATCTCCCTTTTGGAGATTTGCTCAGGAGAAACCGGTTTGCCCATGCTCCCACGTCCCTCACCTTCCTCCCAGCTGTACTTCTGCTCATAGAATTATGCCTGATGCAAAGCAGGAGCTGGAAGAGATGGCGTTGGGAGAAGAAAATGTCGGGCCAGTACAAGGAAACCTCAGAAGCAGAAGCCAGATACAATCTGTCATTTAAGAGCCACGTGGGGGTCCATAGTAAGCACCAGTAACAGCAGTTTAAGAGGAAATGCTGAGAACTTAGGACATTCAACAATTTCACAAGTATTTTTCAAGTTTCAGGAACTGTATGCCAGAAAATGTAGGCACTAGGGAACCGATAAAGAAAAGACCAGTTCCTACCCTCAAGGAAGTTAGAGACTAGTAAGACGTTCCAAAAGTCATAATCCAGGGACACCATGGAGTGCATTTCAGGAGGATGGGCTGCCTGATGCCTTTCTCCTCGCTGTGCCCTGCTTTATTAGTACACACACCTGTGCAATAGAACTCATACCGCAACATCTTAAAGTCTAAGTGCTTCAGTCTCAGTCTCATTCATTTAATCTTTATCTTAGGCACATAAAGAAGTTTATAGACTAGCATATTTAACATCGTAACCCATCGAGTGTGCCGCTTTCAAAGCCCCATACACTGTTGCGAGGGATACAAAGATGATTAGATGAAGGAATTCACAGCCTACAGGGACGCACAGGTACGTAACACAAGCACAGAGAAGTGGGCAACATGGCAGGACCATGGCAATTAAAGTAGGTGACTGAAATGAATGGAACCTCCAAGTTCCAAAATGGAACTTAAGCGTGTCAGTGTGGGCACCTTAAAAGGTTCTGTCCCAGAGCCTGGATTCTGTTAGCACCCTCCTTAGATGTGAGAGTAGGAGACCCAACCCCCTGGGAAGAACCAAACAAACCTGGGTTCGATTCTCAAGCCTGTCAGTTTATTACATTATGGGACCTGGGCCAAGTTACTGAGCTTCTCTATTTACAAAGTGGACAGTAATACCTTCCTCACTCTGTTGTAGTGAGAATTATATTTAACTGGTTGTAAAACATAGACCGTACAATGAGCTTTCCATACATTATTTTTCTCTCTTTAAATGCCATGGCAGGAGCATGGGAAAAGGAGATAAGAACAGGAAGAAGGGCAAAACACAAGAAGGGGAAAATGAACCTGGTAGGGAGATAGGGAATAATAGTAGTACGGGCAACAGTGGCCAGTTGAGCTATTTGTGCCTTAAATAAACTTTCCCTCTCTGTGGCATTTCAAAAGCAGGCAAGGAACATTGTCCCACTGAAAGGGAAAATTGTATTTAATCATATCCTCCCACGTCAACCCTGAAAGGTCATTTATCTTAGATATGTCTCATTCATTCATTTATTCATTCGATTTCACTTTAAACAGTGCTACTCACATGTGGTTCGGAAACCAGTGTCCAAGTGAAGGAGCTGGCACCAGAAAGTAAATCAACTACATCACCAAGCCCACTATCTAGTCAACATTTTTTCACAGCAAGATTTTCTCCCTGAATGAAACAATGTGTTGATTTACATTGTAGAAGGAGGAGCACCTTATCTCATTCTGGACTAGCTACTTTGAGTAGCACTGTCTCAGAGTACCCAGTCACTTACTAAATAGACAGTCTTTGAACTAACCTTAGCCGAGGAGTCCCCGACAGATTTGTGTCAGATAATAAATTTCCCAAATCCTTGTGGTAGAGCTTGTGCAGTTAAAAAAAATAACATCACATATGACTCAGCAAATCTGGCCTCATGCTTTTTAAAAGAGAAGTGTTTTATCAAACAAAGATAATGAAGCATACGGGCTGTGCAGAATGCTAACCACAAATTCTAGAGGTGAGCACCTTGTGGAGATGGGCGTCAGTTGCAGACTTGCCAGCAAAGTGTACTCAACATAGAATTTAATTAGAAACGACGGGTACTCGTGCTTATAAAAGAGGTAGACTTTATAATGGTACAACGTGCTACCAGGCTTTACAGCTGAAGGGAATGACCTCTGAAATCCTGACGATTTAAAAAAATGTTTTGGCTGCCACTCTATGAGTGACTATGACTTGTGGGTGGGTCTTAAAAGGACAGAATGCCTTATTGAGATGTGCATTTCACCTTTCTGTGGCTGTCACCATTATCTGGACATATTTTGTTGAAAAGATAGGAGATGGTTTGAGCCAGCAATGAAATGTGGCTATCCAAAAGATCAAACTCACCAAGGCCCACAGGGACTGGAAAATTTTAGAGTGAAATGAAAACGTATTCTATAATTTAAATCTAAAAAGAGTTTCAGCAAGTTATTTTTAAATGTACCTTATAGCAAAGGCACTCTGCATGTGCCCAGAGAGGGCTATGGGAGGATTGTTTGTAAGAGCAGAAAATGGAAAGCAACCCAAATTCCACCAAGTGGTGAATCAATAAATAAAACTATGGTGCACCCATAAAGGCAATAACAAGCAACAATTCAAAAGAAAGAGATCAATCTATATGGATTGGCATGGAAAGAAAAGACATATTTTAAGTGAAAAAGAAATAATTTAGAAGGCGACACAAAATATCCCATTTATATAACAATTTTTTAAAGCCACCTACAGAACAGTTTCTGAGTGTGCATGTATGTAAATACATAGCAAAAGGTATGGAAGGATATATGGCAAACTGTTAAAAGTGCCTAGTTCTAGAGAAGGGAGCATATACTTCCGGCGGGGGGGCAGGGGGCGGTGTGAGAGAGAGAAAGGAAGGAGAGGAAGGAAAAAGGCAGGCAGGGAGGGCGGGAGAGAAAATAAAATGTTAACAGCATTCTACAAATTTAAATCAAAACTATGCCATTTCTGAAAAACTAGTAGTTGCTTGTTACCATTACCCTCATCATCTCCTGGAGACATTGGCTAAAGTTGAATCCAAGTCTTAAATTACTACCATTTCCTGTAACTCCTGGATATTTCCAAGAACTCTCTCAATCCCCCGCCAGCTTTACTATTGCAAGTTACAGAAACCACTGTCTGGGAAGGTATGATGACAAGATTTTAGTTAGCTTGCTTGTGACTGATCACCTAGCAGAACCCCAAAGAAAAACCCCTTCATTTCCTGTTGAGAAATTTCCCACTCAGCTTTCCAGCTGACTCAATACCTCAAAAAACTAAAAAACAGGACTTCCGAGTACTGCTACCTGAGAAGTATTGCACACTCTCATAGAACTTTTCACAATCTTCATAAATCCTCACATTCTGCCTTTGTTTTGTTTCAGATATCCAGGTTCTAGAGGAGATGTTTGTCCAAGACAGAAAGTTATATTATTTTTCAGGAGTCATGATAGCTAACATTTACATGGCACCAATCTCCACTGAAAGTGCTTGAATGGTATTAACTCATTTAACCTCCCAACAAACCTATGAGGTAGGTACTCTTATTATTCTCATTTTATAGATGAGGAAATTAGAAAAGTCAGGTAACTTGCTCATGGTCTCACAGCTGGTATAATGACACATTTTCTTGCTGTTATACAGAGACATGTTGTCGACCCTGATCTACAACGCCAGACCCAGAGATTTCGATTCACTGAATTCTGAATTACTATTGAACATTCAAAACACCTGAAGGCCAGACTTCAATCATTCCATTCAGGGGCTCCTACGGGGGCAGTTAGCGGCTGAAGGATAAAATGTGAACTCACCCTATGTCTGAGGCTGGGGAAAGCCCATAGTGACTCATCGCCACAATCCGGATCTGTCTGATGCTACTGCAAGCATAAACAGGGCGGCTGAGCACACAGGGTGAAGCCACCTTACCGCATATATAGCCAAGACATTCAGGTATCCACGGCTTCCACCTGCTCGGGAGTCTGTCTAGTCACCGGGTTTCTCTCAGCTCTCAGGAAGAATGCATGGAATGAGAAAAAGATCGGTCTTAATCTCTGCAAATGCCTTACCCAGCCACTGGAACTGACATAATTTTCTACTCCTTGTCTACTTCTATAGTTTGTAATCAAATACAAGAATATAAAAGTTAATAGCTCTTCTTTCCATTTGGCAAGCAGCACTAGACTTAGAATCTTTATTCTCTATGTGATCTGTTTCTATAAGTCTATGTCGGGAATACTTTAAAATCCATTTTACCATACCACATGCCGTGCACTGTGTACGGCTTCAGGTGTAGCTGGATTCAGAGGTTCAAATGATGTTGTCAGAATCTGATATCTCTCCACTCTGTTTTATTGAGCAGACTCTCTCTTCATGTCTCTTCCCAACTTCAAGTCCAAAGGCAAAATGTGTGCCTTTTTCCCAATCACTTATACAAAAGACCCAGGACTAGTTTTTTTTTTTTCTTTCTTTCTTTTCTTTTTTTTTTTTTTTTTGCGGTACGCGGGCCTCTCACTGCTGTGGCCTCTCCCGTTGCAGAGCACAGGCTCCGGACCCGCAGGCTCAGCGGCCATGGCTCACGGGCCCAGCCGCTCCGCGGCATGTGGGATCTTCCCGGACCGGGGCACGAACCCGTGTCCCCTGCATTGGCAGGCGGACTCGCAACCACTGCGCCACCAGGGAAGCCCGTGTCTTTCTCTTTCTGACCTACTTCACTTAGTATGATCATCTCTAACTCCAATGTCCGTGCTTTTAAGCACTCGTGACCGCCCACTCCCATTCCTCCAGCAGCTGACAGGAAACAAACCAGGCATCTTACGGGCAGTTTGATGAATCAGAGGGGGCCTTGGAAGGACAAATCACTAAGTTAATCTCCCAGAATGTTCATGTTTGTTTAGACAGTGACCATGATGGCTACTAGAGAAGATCGTTTTCTGACTCTGCTGCTCTTGGCTCCTTGACAAAAGCAGAGAAGAAGTCGTAATCCCTGATCCGAGATCTGTGAACAGCCTCTTCAAACTTCCGGGGTCACAAAGCCTTAGAGAATGTCCTCCCTGTCCTGTTTGGTTTGGTTGTTAAGTAAGTAAGCTACACAGAGGGAAGCGGTGCTGAACATTTCCTGGACAGATTCTTTCTCTTGCTGAGGGAGACCTATATACACAAGTAATGAGAAGGCACTAACGGGGAAAGTTTGAAGGAATTAAAAGGATAGTGCGGGTGTGGTTGTCCACAATCCAACTCCAACCAAGGACAGATGAATGACGTTTGGCTGTCATTACAAGAAGCTCTGGTTGACAAATACTGTCTGGTATTTCCTTGCTGATTTCTTACCCTCACACCACAGGCCCTAATCCCCGTGGTCCACTATGCAAATGAAAACTCCCTGAATCAGTCTGCGGGTGACTCACCAACCCCTTTTAAGCCACGTTGGGTTCAAGGCAGTGACTGCTTGGGGTAGAAGCCATGGCTCACAGACTCTGCTTCTCCTACTGGCTACTGGTCTGCTGGTTGGTGGTAACTGTGGCAGAAGGTAAGGGTTTCGTTTTTATTCTACTGTGGGTCCAGTAATTAATAAGTTGTGTGAAAAGACAAAGTTTGGCTCCATGATTATGCATATCGTGAACTGGAACTATTTACGTCAGCTTTCATCAGCCTGTGTGGTTAAAGAGGCTGCATTTTATCATCGGAAGGTCCTAGTCTCAGCCCTAGCTATGTGACTTTAGACACACTTAACTGTTCTGATATCCGTTTCCTCAAGTGTGAAGTGACAGCATTAATGATGTCCATTATTATGGGGGTCGTGAGGACCAAATGAGCTATCATGCAAGAAAAGCTCTTCATCCTTCAAGCACTATATGAATACTAGTTATTATTGATATAGAGCTAACAATTTCCACCCCGAATTACAGCAATGTCCACCTCTTTATATGCCCAACAGCATGGTATTTTGCCCATGGTGGGTGTTCAGTCTCTGTTTATTAACTGCTTTAATTAATCACATCTAGTCAGTCGTGTCTTGGTGCTGCGGAGGTTAGCCTAGACTTCTTTCTTTAAGATTCTATTAGATTCAATTTCTCCCCTACTCCTTTCTCTTTCCTTTTCCCCCACTACAAAATTTCCAGGTGGCCTGAGCCAGAGCATTGGTTTACAAACCCTGGGGACAGAAAAGAAAAGGGGGAGAGCCCCAGGAGTCAAACTGAGTCCTCCACCACTTTCACGTGGCCTGGGGCTTTGCAGGAGTTCAGTCAGACCCTAGTCATCCCCTAGCAAGTTCCCTGCACCCATCCACCAAAGCTCACAACAGAACAGAAAGGGGCAGGGACATCAGAGGTGGTGGTGAGGCCACCAGAGATCACCTTGTCCAATCTCTGCATGAACTCAGGCAATCAGAGGGCAAGGAGACAGATTACAAAGAACACCTGCCCGATTCCCAAGACAAGACCTGCAAACATCACCCGCTAAAAGTGACATCTGAAAGTGGCACCATAAAACAAAACCTGACACCGGACACCTTTCCAGAAAGTCAACCACTCTTCAGGAAACCTTGTAAATACGTAGCTAAATAAGTTATAATGAGATTAGAGGTTTATTCACATTTTTTTTTTAAACACCATTAAAATGTGATTTCTGATTTAGGCTCACTCTGCCCCACCATCCCTCAGACTAGCCTCAAAGACCTTCAAATGCAGCTTCACTGTCTCCAGGCAGCCCTGGCTCCAGGCCATCACCCACTTACACATGCCCTGGCTCTGCCAGACGGGGTCATGTGCGGGTCTCCAAACCCACCCTGTTCTCTCTGTCCTCCACAGCAGCAGCTATGGTTGCCCCCGCTCCTGACTTCACCTCTGTTTATTGCAATTCTGCTTCACATGGTGACGTTTAATGTCACTATAGTATTACCTTCACATAAGGCTTTCTTAAGACACATAGCTTTAAAATTGCAATCTCTCTCTCTCTGACACCTTTGAATTCTTAGAGCAATTTGTATATCACCCATGGTCCACACTGCATTCTGCTCTGCATTATAGATCCATGTATTTGTAGCGTCTCCCCACCTCTCGAGGGCAGGCCCCATGTCTTTCTCATCTCTGCATTTGTCACAGCACTGTTGAAACTACTAGACTTATAGCATAGGATTGAAAGAGGCCTGTGCGAACTTGTATGAACTGGGCTCCAATGTCTTTACCTGTAAAATTAGAGATTTGGCTAAAATAGCCAATTATTCTGTGAGTCTACAAAATGAATTAAGTTGCAGTTACTGTGAGCAAATTAATCACAGGACTTATATTTCTTTTTGGTTCGACTCTAAAGGCACCTGAGAATTTTTGTGATACTCCAAGTGTAAAAGAAGAACTGCATACTTATACATCAAGTATAAAACTTACTTCTCTTAGAAATCAGGGTAGTTCACTACAAACCAGCTATTGTCTGCCCAAATAACCACACAGTACAGATAATTATATATTTTTAAAAAAGGTCATCTCACCCTTACTTTTTTTTTTTAAAGTACTAGTTGTTAGCATACGATGAATTTCATGTCTAGACTATAGTAAACCCACTTAAAATTGATGTCCAAACTCCAAGCAATATTTTGGGTCTTGATTATTTTATTATCTTTTAAATTTATTTTATTTTATTTTTGGCTGCGTTGGGTCTTCGTTGCTGAGTGAGGGCTTTCTTTAGTTGCAGCAAGCGGGGGCTACTCTTCGTTGCGGTGCGCAGGCTTCTCTTTGCAGTGGATTCTCTTGTTGTGGAGCACAGGTTCTAGGTGCACGGGCTTCAGTAATTGTGGCTTGTTGGCTCTAGAGCACAGGCTCAGGAGTTGTGGCACATGGGCTTAGTTGCTCCACGGCACGTGGGATCTTCCCAGACCAGGGCTGGAACCCATGTCCCCTGCATTGGCAGGTGGATTCTTAACCACTGCGCCACCCGGGAAGCCCTATCCTCTAATTTTGAATGTAAGTTATTATTGCAATTTTCCTGGGACTGGAGGGACTTCCCCGGCGGTCCAGTGGGTAAGACTCTACACTCCCACGTCAGGGGGCACAGGTTCAACCCCTGGTGGGGGAACTAAGATCCTGCATGCCGGGCAGCGAGGCCAAAAAAAAATTTTTTTTGAATTTTTTTCTGGGACTGGAATGAAATACTGAGCTTCACAAAAATCTACAGAGAGGAACTCAGCATCTACACTCAACATCTGCCTCATTCAATTAATCAGCTATGTACTGGGTATGAGGCCAAGCCAGGGACTGTTCTGGGTACTAGGGACATAGCAATCAATGACCAACAGAGTCAACAGGCCTCGCCTTGATGGAGGCCCAATAACAACAGCTAAGACCTACCAAATGCATATGTCAGGCATGTTCTCAGCACTTTACATATCTTAGTTTAGACACTACAACAAGCCAGTGAGATAGGTAGTATTATTTTCTCCATTTTACAAATAAGGAAAAGAAGACTGGGAGAAGTCAAGGAAGCTGTCGATGGTCACACGATTATTAAACGGCAGAGCTCAGGGATCCTGTGCCGTTCTGCCTCTCAAAATGTTTCCAATCTGCGCTTAAATATTTGACCTACTTTGGTCTAATTATAGTTGCAAAAGAGCTCTTTGTGTTTGATATTCAGTATCTCTGGTGTCATGTCAGTATGTTACATAATGAGAAATGTTTGCTTATTAATGATCACATTATCCCTGAGGGGTAGGAATGTGGTAACGTTTGAAATTACGGAAACTGAGATTTCTCTCAGTCTGTTCAAGTCCACTGTAGGCACTGGGCTAGCGAGGAGACCAGGTGTACAGAATGATCAGACAGATACTTCAGTGCAGGAGGAATACAGCCGCTGAATAGTAATCCCATGACTGATGAACATAATACAAAGGGACTCACAGGGTGCTAGGGAAGCGTGTTGCCAGGGGCCTTAAGCCAGCCTCAAGGGAGGGAAGGCCTCCCTGAGGAAATGAGACATGATCCACCAGAAACTTCTTTGGTTCTACTTCTCTCACTTCAAAGAGAACTCTACACGCTTCTGAGTCTCTTTTTTTCCCACCTATTTAAGCCACTGGAATCTGACTCGGTTTCCTCCATTCCACAAAAACTACTTCAAAAAATTATCCGTGGCTCTGGGCTTTTAAAAATCTGGTTCCAGATGCCTAGAGCACCATTGTCAGGAGGATTTGGAGAATAGCCTCAGTTTTAAGAAGTAGAAAAAAGCACAAGGGGTGGGTGATTTTAAAAACTGGAGCCCAGCTTACTGAGTGGCAGAGCCCAAGACCTAGCTAAGCCTGAAATGATAGCAAAATGTCAAGATGGAGCTTAAGAATAAGGCTAGCTTCAGACTTCCCTGGTGGCACAGTGGTTAAGAATCCTCCTGCCAATGTATGGGACACAGGTTCGAGCCCTGGCCCGGGAAGATCCCACATTCCGCGGAGCAACTAAGCCCGTGCGCCACAACTACTGAGCCTGCGCTCTAGAGCCCGCGAGCCACAACTACTGAAGCCCGCATGCCTAGAGCCCGTGCTCTGCAACAAAAGAAGCCACCGCGATGAGAATCCCGCGCACCACAACGAAGAGTAGCCCCTGCTCGCCGCAACTAGAGAAAGCCCGTGCATAGCAACGAAGACCCAACGCAGCTAATAATGTATAAATTTTTTTTTAAATTTAAGAATAAGGCTAGCTTCTCCCCTAGTGACTGGGTTCTCAGCAGAAAGTTTTCATGTTACAAAGGTTCAGAATTGATCTGATTGTGTAGAGGAAAGAATGAGCAATATGGGATTTAATCATCTTCTGTAGTTTGAAATGTCTTAATCTAGTTTCAGCCATAAGATTTTAATACTCAGTAGCCTGGGTGGGTATGGGAGAAAGGGTCAGTATTTAATTCAAGAAACAGACACCCATTCAAGCTTGCTTAAAAGAAAATGAATAGAGCTGGAGGTGGGGTGATTATTATAAAGATATTTCCAAGGACCTTAAGTACAGCCAGCCCTCAAAAAGACCAGCCCTGAGAAAGTCAAGAGTCAAGGTTACTCTCATCATCACTCCGTTACCACAGAGGCACTTGTCTCTTTTTCTCTTTGAGAGGCTTTCTCCATTTTACAGCTATGGAAATATTGGTTTCTCTGTTTATTCAACATTCAACTGGCCAATACCTGACACTCCAGCCCCCGCCCTACCACTGCCAGTAACATCTTCCACTAGCTGTGTCTCTGTTGAAATTTTTGAGTGAGAATCTGATTGGTCACTGGCCAGCCAATGAATGAGTTGAGTGTCTAACAACAGTCCAATCAGCCATAGCCAAAGGAGTGTAGTACTGACCTTTCCAGGTATTATGGGTGAAACAGAATCTCTAGAAGGGGCTATGAATAAGCATACCCAGTACAACCAAGAAACCTGAATTCAGCTGTTTTAAAGGTGAGGGGAATCTAGCTCTCAACTTACTGTGAGGAATTCATTTTTCCATCATTCACACTCAGCAACTCTTTCCAGGTCTGTTTTGGTAAGTCTCTAAGGGAGTGAAGAAATAATTTCCTAAAGGAAAGCTTGCTTTTTCGCAGCCAGTTTGATTGTATGACACAGCTAGAGGGAAGACCTTGACACTGGAGGTTGATCCAAATTTCTTCTCAGAAGTTAATGTCATCCTGGTCCTCAGTGCTCATTCCCCTGGAGCAAATAGATGTTCCCTCCCTTCCTCTTCAGGGAATGATTTCACTGCTGGGGAAGTGAAGCAGGCCTTTTCTTTACATTACTTTTTTTCCATCAAATTTTCTTTCTTTCTTTATGCACAATAAAATGCACAAATCTTAAGGGTATATATTGATCACATTTTAGATATGTGTGTGTGTATACCTATGTGTGTACATTTGTATTTTTGTGTATATAGGTATGTATGTGTAAATAGAAATGTGTGTGTGTGTATATATCTATCTCCATATTCATGTAACAACCACCCAGATCGAGATCTAAAGAATTCACTGGTCACTTTTTCCGCTAAATAACACCTACGCTAACCCTAAGCTAACTATTTTTGACTTTTTTTTTTTTTTTACCATAGATTAGTTTTGCTTGTTCTTGAACTTCATAAAAATGGAATCTTACAGTATGTATTCTTTTGTGTCTAACTTCTTTGCCCAACATAACATCATAGGACATATCCATGTTGTCGTATTAGTAATTCTTCCTTTTCATTGCTGAGTATTCTTTCATTGTATGAATACACAGTTTTTTAATCCATTCTCCTATTGATGGACACTGGCATTGTTAGCAGATTTGGGTTAATGTTAATAAGACTGTTGGGAACGTTCTTGAACTAGTCTTTTGTAGATATAAGCACTCATTTCTCTTGGGTAAATTCCGAGTGGAATTTCTGGGTCATAAGGAGTGTCCGTGTCTCATTTTACTGGCCTGGGCAGTTCTCTCAAACATGCTTTGAGACTCTAGAATTCTCTCTTCTGCTCTTTCTCCCCTGCTTCCACCTGAAGACTCTCCCCTCTGCTCCTGTCATCAGGCCTGTTTCCTGACTTGCGCTTTTCTCCCCACAGGACAGGAAGAGGTATTCACCCCTCCTGGAGACTCACAAAATAATGCAGAGCCTACAGACTGCCAGATCTTTACACTTACCCCTCCTCCCACCACAAGGAACCCAGTGACGAGGATCCAGCCCATCACCAGGACACCCAGGTGTCCCTTCCATTTTTTCCCACCACAAAGGCCCAGAATCCACATTAGGTTCCCATACAGACCTTTCCTCCCTCCGATATGCTACCACCATTTTCAGTTCCATCCATTTTTTCGGCCGCACAGTCGCCTTCCTCCTTATTATTATTTCCCCAGAAGAAGACCCTGGAGAGGAAGCTCCTCTGAGGAAAGCAGAGAAAAGAGAGAAGCCCCAAACGTGCTGAAGTAAAAGAAGCCAAGGCCTCAGGAAAGACTAGAAAAAGATTTCTGTTTTCAGTGACTGAACTAAAACTATTGGACTGGAAAATTAAGCATCTTAAACTCCACCGACTAGAAATTGTTCTCCTTGTCAGCAGTTAACATTGGTTTATAGGTTATTCATGTTTGCAAAATACAATCAATAACTACATTATTCTTACCTCTTAGTTTTTATGATCACAGGATACTTACGCAAGAAAAGTTCTAAAATAGGTTGTTCCAATAATACCTATCATACTGCAATACCAGAAGAATCAGCTCCATCTTCTAAATTACAGTGAAGAGCATTTAAATAAGTTGAGATTGTTATAAACCAAATGGAGACATTAATGACCCCTTTTATACTCACTGGAAAACTTACAAAGCAAGGCGCATTTACAAAGTGAACTTTAAAAGAAATTATAAAAAACTGAGGGGTTTCCCTGGTGGCGCAGTGGTTGAGAGTCCGCCTGCCGATGCAGGGGACGCGGGTTCGTGCCCCGGTCCGGGAAGATCCCACATGCCGCGGAGCAGCTGGGCCCGTGAGCCATGGCCGCTGAGCCTGCGCGTCCGGAGCCTGTGCTCCGCGGCAGGAGAGGCCACACAGTGAGAGGCCCGCGTACCACAAAAAAAAAAAAACAAAAAAAAAAAACTGAAAGCTTTATTTTATTCTCTGGCAGTGGTTATTTATTCATTTTTAATGGAGATATAATTGACATTATATTAGTTTCAGGTTATATAACATAATGACTCGATATTTGTATATATTGCAAAATGATCACCACAGTAAGTTCAGTTAACATCCATCACCTCACATAGTTACAAAACTTTTTTCTTTTGATGAGAACTTTCACGATCCACTCAGCTTTCTAACAACAACAACAACAACAAAAGAAATTATAAAGATTAAAACAAAACAAAGTTATGGGGAGTCTGACTATAGGTAATACTTTAAAGGTATTATAAGCTAAATTACCTAACCAAAAAACTCTTTTTTAACTGTAATATGTACTTCAGCAACCGATGAAAATTAGTTTGATAAGTATCTCACTGTTTCTCCCGTTATCATCATATAGATACTAGTTTAAATGATGTGCTTCCCCTAAAACTTTCAACATGATTCCAGGCTCAAAATTCCAATTAAAAGTTTACAGGATGTTCCTATAACTCTAGAACTCCACAGACACAAGTTCACTCAGCTATAGGAACCTCGTGTTCTGAGGATGCAATATAAGTAACAAATCCCACAGGCTGCATTCACTGGTTATTTCTTTAGCCATTCTGTACAATACTGCCTCCTGTTTGTGCTACTCACCTTGCCTGTAACATAGGAACTTCGGTTTCTCATATGCAATCAGTGGCTTACACCTGTTGTTCCCAAAAATCTGTGTGCAAAGTTGCTGCTGCTGCTTCTACAAAGGAGAAAAAAGGGAGGGAGGGGACATAAAGACATGAAGACGCTGGGAACGTTGCCTGGGAAATGGAGAGAGAGAAAACGTCATGCTCTGTTTCTTCACTATATTAAAAGATAAAAAGTAAAACAATATTTCCTTTACTCACTTCATAGCAAATTTTCATTCTAAGAACAGCCAGGCTTAATAAAACCTGTATTTTGAAATCCTCACTAAGTATAAAATGCTATATTTTGTAATAAACTTGCTTTCGTTTTGGTTCATGGGGCGTAATCAGAAAAGGGCCAACCTTGGGCAAACTTGAAGACAGCTCAGGGCTGTGTTTGAACCTCACCTCCCTCCCTGGACCCGCTCCTTCATTATGACAGGCTCGCCCCTCACAGCTGTTCAGTGAGTTCACGGCTCTCCACTGCCAAAAACCAGCCCAGCTCTGGCTGGGCTTTCTCTCCCCAGACATTTGAACTTTTGCAACCCAAAATTTAACTGCTCTGCAGTTCAGTCCCTAAAGATCTTGCTAGGTGATATATAAACCTCAGGAAAACCAAGACAAACTAAAGAGGGAGTAACAGCTTCGGTGCATCTATTATAGAAAGTGGGCTACTCCTGGCATGTTTCCTAGTGAGGGCCTTTTTCAAAATAACTCCAGGTAAAATTACATAATTCCCGCCCTTGAACATGCAGAGAGTTGCCAACATGAAAAGCAGCCCAAACTGCAATGAAAAGTGTATGCCTTTGTGACTTTGGGTTAGTAATTTTCTTTTAAAATAAGTGGTACCTAGAAGGTTTATTGACTTGGGGGGAAAGTTTTCAAGCACTAATATGTCAAAGTGAACTAGTTTATCACATGTGTTCCTCTTAGCATATAGGTGGGATTGTCTGCTTTTGAAGGAATGGCAGCCTGTTGGGAGTGTGTGATTTTTTTATGCATCTTTTATGATCTTTTATACACGCTTAAATGCATCTTTTGCTTTGTGGCAGAATGTAAGTCTGAAGTTTTAATTATGCTAAAAAGGCATAACCTGAATAGAATCATCCGGCAAACCCAAATTGAAAACATTTATAAAACAACTACCCTGTAATCTCCAAAAAATGTAGATTTCATGGTAGACAAAGTTTAAAGGCGATTAAAGAGACGTGACAACTAAATGTAACATGGTCCTGGAGGTAAGGAGGAAAGGGATCGCCATAAAGGATATTATTGGGACAACTAGCAAATTTTTTATGTGAACCATGTTTTAGGTAATAGTCTTATATCAGTGTTAAATTTTTTGATAATTATGTCAGAGAAGATCCTTATATAAAAATCTGTAGTATTTTGGAGGTAAAGGAATATGATTTCTGCAACTGTCTTAAATTATTCAGTAAAAAAACACCTGTGTGTGTGTGTGTGTGTGTGTGTGTGAGAGAGAGAGAGAGAGAGAGAGAGAGAAAGAGAGAGAGAGAGAGAGAGAGAGAGGGAGAGAGAGAGAGAGGGAGGGAGGGAGGGAAAGTACAAAAAGTGGCAAGATGTTTTTACAATTGATGTATTGGGTGAAAGGCATATGGCCTTTCTTTGTACCATTCTTGCAACTCTTCTGTAGTTTGAAATTATTTCAAAATGAAAATAAAAGACATTATTAAAAACAATACAGGATTCAGCAACAGGGGCTTAGTTGTGGAGAAGGAAGTGGCCAGTTCAGGACCTCAGGGGACAGACGGGGAGGTGACAGAGTTAGAGAGACTGGGGGGTGGAGGACAAAGAGAAGGAAGGTTAAAAGAAGACTAGATCTTGGGGAAATATCCTGGGAAAAGCTGAGTTGAAAGTGCTTCTTTCAACGTAATTACTAATCATTTTTTCCCTTTGACAGCATAAATAAACATTTGAGTTCTAAACCACCCCAGAATAAAACACAAAAAATTAATCTTGAATTTATCCATGCCTTAAAGATAAGTTAAAAATAAATTCTACAGGACTTCCCTGGTGGTCCAGTGGTTAAGAATCCATCTTGCAATGCAGGGGACGCTGGTTCAGTCCTGGTCGGGGCACTAAGATCCCACATGCCTCAGGGCAACTCAGCCCGTGCGCCGCAACTACTGAGCCCGCACGCCACAGCTGGAGAGAAGCCCACACATCCGCAAGGAAGAGCCCCGTGCACCGCAATGAAAGATCCCGCGTGCTGCAACTAAGACCCCATGCAGCCAAAAAACAAATAAATAAATAAAATTTAAAAAATATAATCCTATTCCTACAGCCCACAATACCACCAACCTTGTAATGATTCACACATTGGTTATAAGAGTTACAGGGCGTGTAGACTGGTTGAGCTGGGACTCATGTTCCCTGATATTTGTGGAGGGTAGATTTTAATTGGGGAAGGAGGGGGAGTTTGTTTGGAACTTTGGGTCTCAATGGGAGAAATAAAAGGTGTAAGATGGCACATACTTCCACAACTACCACTTGGATTGAACTAGAGCCGAGTAGTCAGAGTCAGCAGCAGAAGCTGAACAAAATGTGTTTAAAAGAAACTTTAGGAGCCTCTGAACATAGCAGAGCTGCTTTGGGGCCAACGTGACAAAGTGTCACACAGATTTGAGAAGGGGGCCCTTCTCCCCACCTCTGCATAGAACTCACTCCTTCTCTGGAAGATAGCTGCTACTTTTGAAAAGTCAGGAGACAGTAGCATTCTCGTACTAGGTGGTGGTTTCATCACGGTTGGGGGGCAGGGTGGTGTGCTGTCCACCTCAGCAGTGATGAAGTGCCTTTTGGGGCTTTGCGGGCAGCAGGTGTCGACAAAGGACAGCCAAATCAGAAAGGAAGGCTATGCAGGCTGCATGGATCTGCTACTGAATGATTGGTTTGTGGCACATTCACATACTGGGGTTTGCTAAGTTCCTGATTAAAAATGAAAAATTAAGAAAGAGCCATCTTATTTTGTAAATGTTACTCTATGGTGTTTGGAAAATTATTTGAAGAGGTGTGTTAGTTTGCTTGGACTGCTTTTACAAAATACCACAGACTGGGTGGCTTAAACAATAGAAATGTATCTCCTCACAGTTTTGAAGGCTGAAAGTCTAAGATCCAGACATCAGCAGGATGAGTTTCCCCTGTGGACTCTCTCCTTGGCTTGCAGATGGCCACCCTCTTGCTGCCTCTTCACATGGCCTTTTCTCTGTGCCTGTGTGCCCCTGGCGTCTCTCTTGTGTGTCCAAATATTCTCGTCTTAATAAGGACATCAGTCAGATTGGATTAGGGCCCACCATAATGGGCCTGAATCACCTTTTCAAAGTGATTGAAATATATCTCCAAATATATCACATCCTGAAGTACTGGCAGTTAGGATTTCTTTTTTTTTTTTTTTTTTTTTTTGCGGTACGCGGGCCTCTCACTGTTGTGGCCTCTCCCGTTGCGGAGCACAGGCTCCGGATGCGCAGGCTCAGCGGCCATGGCTCACGGGCCCAGCCACTCCGCGGCATGTGGGATCTTCCCGGACCGGGGCACGAACCCGTGTCCCCTGCAACGGCAGGCGGACTCTCAACCACTGCGCCACCAGGGAAGCCCTGGTTAGGATTTCAGCATGTGAATTTGAAGGGGATAAATTCAGCCCATAACAGCAGGTATCCAATTTTGATAACAGTAATTACAAACTCTCGGAAGAGCTGCATAATCTAGAGAGAGCTGCCTCTGATTCTAAAGAAAACAGGGGTTACAATGCTCAGGTACTTTTTTTTATTGAACTATAGTTGCTGTACAATATTATATAAATTACAGGCGTACAATACAGTGATTCACACTTTTTAAAGGTTATACTCCATTTATAGTTATTATAAAACATTGGCTATATTCCCCGTGTTGTACAATATATCCTTGTAGGTTACTTTATACCTAATAGTTTGTACCTCTCATTCCCCTCCCCCTATATTGCCCCTCCCCCGCTCCCTCTCCCCACTGGTAACCACTAGTTCATTCTCTATATCTGTGTGTCAGCTTCATTTTTGTTACAGTCACTAGTTTGTTGTATTTTTTAGATTCCACATATAAGTAATATCATACAGTATTTGTCTTTCCTGTCTGACTTATTTCACTTAGCATAATGCTCTCCAAGTCCATCCATGTTGCTGCAAATGGCAAAATTTCATTCTTTTTTATGGCTGAATAGTATTCCATTGTATATATGTATACCACATCTTTTTTATTTATTTATTAATTTTTGGCTGTGTTGGGTCTTCATCGCTGTGTGCGGGCTTTTCTCTAGTTGCGGCGAAGGGGTACTATTCTTCATTGTGGTAAGTGGGCCTCTCATTGCAGTGGCTTCTCTTGTTGCGGAGCACAGGCTCTAGGGCACATGGGCTTCAGTAGTTGTGGCATGCGGGCTCAGTAGTTGTGGTTTGCGGGGTCTAGAGCACAGGCTCAGTACTTGTGGTGCACGGGCTTAGTTGCTGTGCGGCGTGTGAGATCTTCCTGGACCAGGGCTCGAACCCGTGTCCCCTGTATTGGCAGGCAGATTCTTAACCACTGGGCCACCAGAGAAGTCCCACCACATCTTTCTCCATTTATCTGTTGATGGACACTTTAGGCTGCTTCCATATCTTGGCAATTGTAAATAATGCTGCTATGAACATTGGGGTACATGTATCTTTTCAAATTAGTGTTTTTGTTTTTTTCAGATATATACCCAGGAGTTGGATTGATGGAACATCTGGTAGCTTTATTTTCAGTTTTTTAAGGAACCTCCATACTGTTTTCCATAGTAGCTGTACCAATTTACATTCCCACCAACAGTGTAGGAGGGTTCCCTTTTCTCCACACCCTCATCAACACTTGTTACTTGTGTTCTTTTTGATGATAGCCATTCTGACAGGTGTGAGGTGACATCTCATTGTGGTTTTGATCTGCATTTCCCTGATGATTAGTGATGTTGAGCCTTTTCATGTGCCTGTTGGCCATCTGCATGTCTTCTTTGGAAAAATGTCTATTCAGTCCTGCCCATTTTTTAATCAAGTTGTTTGTTTTTTTGATGTTGAATTGTATGAATGCTCAGGTACTTTTTTTTTTTTTTTTTTTTTTTTTCGGTATGCGGGCCTCTCACTGTTGTGGCCTCTCCCGTTGCGGAGCACAGGCTCCGGACGCGCAGGCCCAGCGGCCATGGCTCACGGGCCCAGCCGCTCCGCGGCATGTGGGATCCTCCCAGACCGGGGCACGAACCCGCGTCCCCTGCATCGGCAGGCGGACTCCCAACCACTGCGCCACCAGGGAAGCCCCTCAGGTACTTTTATACATAAGAAAAAAATAAAGAAAACCACTTCTTTCCTTTTTCAAGCACAGAGCATATTTGACTAATTTTTATAATAAAATGTAAGTAAATATCAGGTTCCAATAGGAACTTCCTTGTTCTAAACGGCAGAAGGACCAAAGCATTGAGGAGTGGGAGGTACAAACGAGCAGACACAACTGAAGCAGTGTATTTGGGGCAATAAATTCTATATACCTGAGCAACTCCTAGAGTTATCACCAAGTAAAAGGGCTGAGTCATCATAAAACAGCTCTAAACTGGAAACAGCATGAATGTCCACCAACAGCAGAAAGGGTAAATAATGATCATCTCATATCCTAGAATACAACACAGCCATGAAAAACAGCAGATTGCTGCTTCACACAACAACGTAAGTGAATCTCACAATTTTGTGTTGCGTGAAAGAAGCCAAACACAAAAGAATACATACAGTAAGATTCCATTTATATGAAATTCAGGAACAAGCAAAACCAACCCATGGTGATGTGATAGAGGTCAGAATAGTGATGACTTCTGAGGGGATATTGGCTGAGTAAGGGCAAGAGGGAGCCTGCTGGGAGCTGAAAATATTCCATTTCTTAATCTGGGTGATGGTTACACAAGGTGTACACATTTCTAAAAATTCATCAAGCTGTATGTTTAAGATTTATGTATTTTACAATATGCAAATTATCTATCAATTGAAAATGTTTTAAATGCTGCAGTGCAGAGGAAATCAGTAAAGGTATGCTAATTATAACTGTAGATTTAATTTGTTAAACAAGCTTTCAAATATTTCATTGACTGGTAGTTAGCAAGGTTATATTAAGTAATATTTCACTGATAAGTCAGACATAGAAAGACAAATACTGTATAATATCACTTATATGTGGAATCTAAAAAAGCCAAATTCACAGAGAGTAGAGTGACTGGGAGAGGTGGAGAAATGGGGAGATATTGGTCAAAAGGCACAAACTTCCACTTCTAAGATTAACAAGTCCTAGGGATCTAATGTACAGTGTGGTGATTATAGCTAATAATACTCTATTATATATTTAAAAGTTGCTAAAAGAGTAGATCCTAAATGTTCTCATCACAAAAAAGAAATGGTAATTGTGTAACGGGATGGAGGTGGTAGCTAATGCTTTGGTGGTGACCGTTTTGCAACAGGTAAGTGTTACAAAATCAACATGTTGTACACCTTAAACTTACACAATGTGATATGTCAATTATATCTTAATAAAGCGGGGAGGGGGAGGCACTATTTCACTGAAATATCACCTCATAACAATAAGCAGAAGGGACTTCCCTGGTGGCACAGTGGATAAGACTCCATGCTTCCAATGCAGGGGACTCAGGTTCTGATCCATGGTCAGGGAATTAGATCCCACATGCTGCGACTAAGAGTTCACATGCCACAACTAAGGAACCTGCGCGCCGCAACTAAGGAACCTGCGCGCCGCAACTAAGGAACCTGCGCGCCGCAACTAAGACCCAGCACCACCAAATAAATAAATACTAAAAAAAAAAAAAAAAAAACAGTAAGCAGAAGACTTTGCATATTTTTTAGCATGAAGCAATATGTATTTGTCTTTCCCAACTAAGGCAAATTTAAACCAGAAAATTTTTAATAGCCTCAAATATAACCCTATAGTTGGCTATCAAAAGAACCAGAAAAAGAGAGAAACACACATTCTGAACAGAAGATATCTCCCACAATGTTGACATTGGAAATTTATGATAAGCATGAATTGGACAGTAGCAGTTCAATGATTTGTGTAGAAGGGGCCATCTATACTAATACATCTGAAACCTCTTGACACAGATGTCCAGGTCCTTAACAGTGGCCGCATGACTTGGCCTCCCTACGCCTCATCCCCAGCCTCTTCCTCTCTGACCTCATCTCACACTACTCTTTTCCCTTCTCACTTCACTCCAGACACACTGCCCTCCTTGCTGGTCCTCACACCAAACACACTCCCTTCTGAGGACCTGTGCCCTGGCGGTCCCTCTGGCTACAGTTCCTTTGACCCAGATAATCCAGGTTATCCATAGGGTTCCTCCCCTCACTCCTTTCAGGACCTTCATAAAATGCCACCTCTCAGTTCCTGGCCACCCGAATTAAATGTGCATGCAGAGACCTACTTCCTCTTCCCATTCCTGGCTTTATTTTTATCCCTAGCATGAATCACATTCAATCATTCTATATGTATTCATAGTTACCTCTTTTATTATTTGTCTTTCACATCAGAAAGTAAGCTCTTTAAAAGCAGTGATTTGTATCTATTGTGTTCATTCCTTTATCTCCAGGACTTAAAACAATCCTTGCATACAGTAGGGATTCAATAAATATTTGTTAAATAAATGAACTTTTAAGGCTCCTGGTATTTTAACCCTATTTGCTTCCAAATCAATTCCCACATGTCAGAGGATGTCTCAGGATTTTAAAATCTTCTCCAGCAAAAAAAGAACTTCTATTGAGGAGAGAAAGATAAGGTATAAACATCTCTCTCAAATAAAACAGTCACTGGCCACTGGTGCATGCTTTCAAACTTCTTTGAAGAATTTTAACATGAGTCTTTCTCTTTTCAGTGCTGATAAATTTTTTTCCCTTTCAGTAGTTCGTTAGAAAATAGGTCAGAATGGTAACCAGAGACAGAGAATGCTCCAATTTAATTGCTCACTTAATTTTGTAATTTTTTCAGGCTTTTATTAGTAGAATCTATCACTTTTTTCAAAATCTGAGTCCAATCCTCTTTGTAAAATCTCTCCAGGCTGGGTCAAGACATACAGATTTCCTGGGAAAGCTATTATCTGAGATGCCTCTTCAAACTGTTATTCTTTAAATATCTGTTCAACAAGCAAGGAGAAACTGATTTTCTGACAACAAAATTTATAGATATCTTGGCTTATGTTCTAAATAGGTGATTTATTACATGTTCTGCACATAGTAAACACTTTACCTTTTTTTGGAAAAATCTTTCACCATGTTCCTTCACTTGGGGAATTAGATGCCCACCATCACTCAGAATAGAGGTAGATTTCATATAGTCATAGAATTGTGTGTAAAATGTGTCTTAAGTTTCTGTTTCCATGCTGGCAAAGTATTTCTCTTTTTCTATAGCCTCTTTTCAGTTTTCATTGGTGATTTATTTTTTCAAATCAACATGTTGAGAGGTATATTGAGGACTTTATTTTTAGACACAAAATAGATAAGTTGTTTCCCCTAAACAACATGCCCTACACTTTTGTAAATTCAGAACTCCAGTGGACTGACTGCTGACTTAACATACATCTTAGCTGACTGATACCGAGGTTGGAAATGTGCCTCAGGCTGTACCATGCGGACTCCCTATGCTGCATAACAATATAATCAAGAAAAGTGGCCAGAGCCACAGTGTGGACTAATTTTCCAATTTCCATTCATTGTGAGCATCAACTTACATTTTGCTGCTTGTAAATCACGCTTGAAAACCGTATTTTCAACTCATTCCAAAGATGTTCAGCGCCCTTTTGTTGGATTAGCTCTCTTGGAAGTAGCCTGAGCAGCCTTCCTGGCACTCTGCATTTGCCCATCCGCTCCCATTTCATCGTTGTGAGGCAAATTTACTTTCATAACTCTTCAGGGTTTTTTTCTTTTGCTCTGGATTCTCAGTGAAGTCCACAGCTCCTCCTCATTGCCCCCACGCTCCCACCAGCCTAGCTCTCCTCCAGCCACTGGTTCTGCCTTGCTGACCTCTGAGTCACCAGCCACCTGCTGACAGTAGGGGAGCCCTGATCCAATCAGAGAGACAAACGCCACGTGCGTTGGGTCTCCTCTGCTCCCACTATGCTTCCTAAACCTTTAACAGAGAGTTTAACTATCAATGTCCACCAGGGCGCGCCCCTCCACGGCCGGCACCATCTGATGGCCCGTCGATTACAGCTCTTCCTTGCCACCCCTGCGGTTCAAATAGATTACGCAATCCTTAACACTGGGCCCTTAAAAACGGGGAAAGAAGACGGCTTATTGCATGGACAAAAGAGCAGATAATACCCCTCAGGTGAAATTTAATACCCCTCAGGTGAAATTTATCAGGTGAAATTTCTCTCCTTGGGAAGGAAATCGCTCTCTACTGCCCCCTCTTGGATCGCGCTTGACAGCCCTGGGCAGTCCTGGGCGGAGCCAAAGGAGTAAGGTGTCGTCGTAGTGAAATGGATGTAAGGCCAGCTGCAGCAACCCTCGAGCTCAGACCTTTCACAACCCTCCTTAAATAATTCCTGTCCATCCGAACAGAGCTGACGTCTTCATTCCTCTGCCCTAGAAGGGAAAAAGTGCTTCTCTCGCATTAACTTATTTCCTCCCAAGACTCAGCAGAAGAAAGGGCATCTGAACACCTTACTTAGGATGACAAGTATAATTTAAAATACATTCTTCTGGCTGGGCTGCATTTCCCAGTTTAAAATAATTTTTGATCTACAATATACTTTGAGGCAAGCTATATTATCTGAATCTGGTGTTTACCTTTGTTTTCAGGAAGTATGAAACACATCTACAAAGGAAAATCTCCAACACTCAAGCTAAAATCTGCCTCACTTCTTAAGACCTTTAGTATCCTTTCTTCAAAGAAGGAACCCAAGTGACCAATAAATATCTAAAAAGAAAAAATATATGAAAACATGTGTAACCTCAGTAGTAATCAAGAAAATGTAAACTAAAGCAAGACAATCTTCACTCAGCAGATTGGTCCACACGGAAATTATTAGTAGTATTATCTACCACAGTCCAGGCGTGGCGAGTACTTTCCCAGACACTGTTGGTGAGAATGGAAATTGGTACGGCATTTTTGGAGGACAATATGGCAGAATGGGTGAAAATCTAAAAGGAAGCATACAGGGCTTCCTCGGTGGCGCAGTGGTTGAGAGTCCGCCTGCCGATGCAGGGGACACGGGTTCGTACCCTGGTCCAGGAGGATCCCACGTGCCGTGGAGCGGCTGGGCCCGTGAGCCATGGCCGCTGGGCCTGCGCGTCCGGAGCCTGTGTTCCGCAGCGGGAGAGGCCACAGCAGTGAGAGGCCTGCGTACCGCAAAAAAATAAATAAAAATAAAAAGCAACCAAAATAAAAAAAATAATAAAAATAAAAAAAATAAAAGGAAGCATACATTTGCAGCTTCACAACATCCTTATCTGGTGAGCACTGTGACTGTCTTCTCCAGCATCCATGTCCTGTATGCCTCCCCAGCTATGCGGAAGCCTGGTGGTTCCATGGGTAGGCTGTCATTAGCCTAACCCAATCAGTATAATCCTGTTTCCTTTTGCTCTTGTTATTAATTCAGGCAAAGGAATTTAACAGAGCCCCAAGCCAATCAGTGCACACCATTCCCCTGGCTACAATGCTTGATTCAAGGTGAGCAGTGTCCAAATCTGGCTTAATAAGAGTAAAGTGAAGTTTTGTTTATGGCTGGAGAAACATGCTTCCTCCTCTGTAAGTGGATGAGGATGCGTGTAGCTCCAGGAGCCTAAGCTCCCAAAGTTTTTATTATCTAAACAAAAAAAATTTTAATTGATTCCAGATCTAAGTAATCATGACCATATACCTATTTCAACAAACACCCATGGGTCTATCATTTATTGAGTGACACTGAGTAACCTTCTTAACTTTCAAAGCCTATGCAGTAAGTCCCCTACATACGAATGAGTTCCGTTCCAAGAGCGCGTTCGTTAAGTCCTGTTTGTTCATAAAGCCAACAGGGTTAGCCGAGGTGCCCAACTCACACAGTCGGCTATATAGTACTGTACTGGAATAGGTTTATAATATTTTTCACACAAATAATACATAAAAAACAAACCCCAAAAAATAAAGAAAACATTTTTAATCTTACAGTACAGTACCTTGAAAAGTACAGTAGTACCAGCTACATCACTGCTGCTTTTACGCTTGCTTCCGGGCATCCTGGGCTTGAAATAAAGATACTGTACTACTGGACTCTATACAGTACTGTACAGTAAAGTACACAAAAGCACAACCACTGGTAGAGGATGCACGCACGTGACAATGTACGCCAGACACGTGAACTAACTCACGTGACTGGACACACGAACGCACGTTCACAACTTTGAAAGTTCAAAAACTGAAGGTAGAGGACTTACTGCACTTTGCCTCTAAACCATGACTAACATTCCTACCTTCACAGGGTTACTATTATTATCGTCACGTAGAAATCACAGAGCTAGATGGTGTGGAACAGAAATAGACAAATAAGATGTAGTTCCCCATCTTTAGAGACACAGAAATTTTGGTGGGGGCGGAGACACTGGGTACTGTACTTGCCCGTGTGCCTTCAGAATCTGGCCCTGACTCTTCTGGAGGGTCTAGGAGCAATTTAATAAACAGCTTTTCTACTTAAAAAATATACAGTGGAGGAGACAGACAGGTAGGTATACATGTAAGCAAAAGGAGTGATGATCTAAGGAAGAAGACTAAACGCAGGTTCAGGAGGGAAGTAACCAATGGGAACATTGCTGTGGGATGGAAGGATTGTTTTAAATTCTAGTGGCAATGTTAATGGAGATTGCTTTCCAGAACTAGAGGCATGGAGATAGCTAAATGGAGGTAAACTGACATTAAAAACCTGTTCTCTTGACTGATAAGAGAGCCTACCCTAGTGTAGGGACAGGAAGACATGCTGAACTGAAATATTTTGGTTTCATTTCCCTGACTCCTTCTTTTTCTTTCTGATTTAATTTTGTTTTTTAAATTTACCTTTGGCTACGCTGGGTCTTTGTTGCTGCGCACGGGCTTTCTCCAGTTGCAGCAAGCAGGGGCTATTCTTCGGTGCACGGGCTTCTTATTGAGTGCAGTGGCTTCTCTTGTTGCGGAGCACGGGCTCTAGGTGCGTGGGCTTCAGTAGTTGCGGCACACAGGCTCAGTAGTTGTGGCTCACGGGCTTCGTTGCTCCATGGCATGTGGGATCTTCCCGGACCAGGGCTCGAACCCATGTTCCCTGCATTGGCAGGCAGATTCTTAACCACTGCACCACCAGGGAAGCCCGACTCTTATTTAATTCACATTAACCAACAATACAGTTTTCAAAGTTTTGCTAGAACCTTCCTCACTTCTACAGGAAGTGATCTGGCATGCCAAAGTACAACAAGTAGGGATTAAATAAGGCTATGCCATGGGGGGAAATAAAATTTCACTGAAAGCAAAGGAAAATGACATTTGGTGGATGGGTTTTTGTTTTGTTTTCTGTTTCTCAGCATATAATAGAGTCGATATCAGATATCCACAAACATCTACAAACACAAACCTCTAAATCACAAGTTACTTACAAGTGATGATGAGTGATTTGTGGGAAGGCACTTCTCAGAAAGACGTGTTAAGAAATAGATAAGCTTTATGGTAATTACATTTTCAAGTTACTTCATGTCTGAAGCTATAAAGAGAGAAAATAAGACACTTTAAAAAGCAATGTGAGAACATAATTTTTCATTCACATAGAGGAGTGTTAAGGACCCATTTCCAATTCTAAAACACAACACAAAACAATAGAGAAAAATCCATTTAGCCTAATTCTCTAGGACTAGCCTTAAAACCTTAAAAGCAGTGATGCTGGTGTTTCTAATTCCTGCCAATGGTTCGGTTACATAGAGGAGCATTTAGAAAACAAGTGAAGTACATTTTTCCGTCTAGTCTGACTCATAATTTAGTACAGATCCAGCCTTATATTGTAGCACAACTAAAATAAAGGAACCAATAATGAGAGAGTCACATAAGAAAACACATCTTCTGTGTCCCTATTTCTATAGGAAGTCAGCTATTCTAACCAAGCAAGGATTCTCAATCAGGAGAACCAGGTTCTAAGCGTAAGTCTGTCACAACTTTTACCAAGTCATCTTTACAAGACATGCTACTTTAGGACCAGGTTGCTTGTATCACTGGCTGTACAAGAAAATTAACTTGCCACCCCTATATACAAAATTTCAAAAAGAGAATTAACAGATTATTTCAAACTTATTTGTTAAAACTGTATGGTGTTGTATACATTATTCATGGTCTCTTAAATAAATTCAAGTAAAAACCATTTATGGAGCTCAGTAAGATATAATATTTATTAATTTTAAAACATACATACACACAGCAAGCCCACTTCCCCCCACCAGTACATATACATATTTTCTATTAGTAAGTGGCTTAATCACATCCTTGTAGGTGAGACAAAGTAAAGTAATCTTAAACTGAAAAAAGGGATTATTTTGGTTCAGTGTCTATGGCCCCAATTTGCAAAATCTTCTTTTTCAAGTTCTGCCACGGTTCTAACCAGATATGATCCTCAAGTCTCAAGTTGGACTTATAGTGAATAACTTTTAGTTCTTTAATTCTAAAGTTCACAAAATGTTTTAATAAACAAAAAATACCAAAAGCAAATGAGAAGGTAATTGATCTTGGACCCTCAGACACTGGGGTGATATTTTCACACTGATCTTTACATAAAAATAACACTGAAAGAAGCTAGAGAAACACTTGGCTTTTAAGTATTATCTGCTTTCCATGCTAGAGTCTGTTGACAATATTTTTCAGAGTAAAAATAAAATAATAATATTTTAATGTGAAGCCTACAAATACTTACACGCTAATTTTGTTCAGCATGTTAGCCACACCAATCTAGTCAAACACCTGGTCAGAGTTTAAAGATAGAGCTTCAAAACCAAGACCAAATTTCAGTTGAACCACCTATAGACTCTACATTGGAGTCCCTTATTTTGCCTCTGGAATGTCCTACTCTTTTGAAAGCCCAAGTGTCTAAGGTCAGAATTTCAATATTAAGCTCTTTAGAGTAATAGAGAAAAGTGCTAGTTAAATGTTTGGGCTAAGTTCTAGTCAGTGCCTTTTAGAAAAAACAACATATTGCTCATTGCTTAAGGCAAAAAAAAAGCCCACACAAGTTCTGGCCCCCTTAACAACCATCCTCTAAGATAATGAACGCAGAGCACAACTTACAACCCAGAAACCAAAACCTGCAGTCCAATTGGTTTCACTCTCCCACCTAAAAGTTGTGAATCAGCGCATTAGAAAAGATGCGTGGGCTGTGGGTAAATGATTTTGCACCTTGTGAAAAGCTTTGGGGGAGGCCTTGGAGGACCCAAGGAGACAGAAACGTCTCTAGGTTCTGTCTGATATCACCTTCAAACTATCAGTGGGACAAGAGTGAAGTCCTAACAGTGGATATTCCCTCCCCAGAACTTCTCCAGCTGGGGAGTTCCATAGCAACTGGCCCAGAAAAGAGTAATCAGCCCTAGTCAGTTGGTAACCCAGCTTCCATCCCCAAATTTTGTATGTCTACCTCTTTTTTTTAATGAGAAGCACAGTGCACAGCTCCAAGGTAAACGTACAAAATTCTCCTTCATCACTCTTGTTCCAATCACGTTCCTACACACAAGAACATTAGCACCAGAATCTCATAAAACAGAGGACTACCCAATGCCAGAGTCATACTAGGTCATTAGAAATAAAAGGCTTCTTTGCGACATTTGCTTTAGTGTGGTTCTTAGAAGATCAGCAGAGAGGCCAGATTCCCACAATAACACTGATCAAACATCAACAATAATCACAGAAACCAAAGATGTACATCCATCCACAGAGAGCAGTTACATTTCTCCTTAAAGCCTAGAAAAAAGCAAGATTTTTAAATGTGTTTTATAGTTAAGTTAGGGTAAAGGAAACATTTTCTCCTACTGATCCTAGGTTTTATTTCATTTTCTTCAACTGATCCTAGTTTTTATCACCTACCACCACCAAACCCACTCCCAAATAAATGTACACATTTATACAAATAACACACAAGATTCAATGCATAAACAACACGACCTTTTAAATGCTTCTCTCTTTCTCCCTTTTTTTTTTTTACTCACTTTAAATACACGATCTACTAATATTAAATACACGTTCATGTAACAAGAACTCTATCGCTATTCTTTCACTGGATACATCTTGGAATAGCATCAGTGGACTTGAAAAGTGATGGGATAACATTTGGGAAGGGACAGTTGTTCAATGTTCCTTTGAAACACATGGATGTCTTAGTCTTTTCTTCTGCTGCAAGGCCTTTCTCAGAAAATGTAGTCAGTTCAGAAGTCAAGGCTCAAAACCACAAATCTCTGCTTCTAGGATATCAGCACTTTCGTTGCACAAGGATGTCATCTCAAGTGCTAGGGCAGCATCTAAAAGCAAAGGGGGATATATGCCACCAAATAGTTTACATATATTCTTCCTAGAAATTGATTTCTACCTCACTTGCTTTCTCATATTGTATATATTGACAGTATTGGTAGGTATTACATGGTCTAAGAAAACCTTAGATCATATGTATAAAAAACAAGATTTTAAAGACAGTCTTCAGGATAATTATCCACCAAAACTACCATGTATAGCACAACATCTCCTTTTGTGTAAATAATGACTAATTTTGACAAAATAGATACAAGTTTTATAGAGCTTGCAGTTTATGCAGTATGTATAGCAAATGCGTTGCAATGACTTCTACTAGGCCCTTGGAAGGGACCTGTAAAAATGAGAAATTAAAACTTAAGATTTATGCACATCACAGTAAATTCACATTTGATGTCACAGACATTCAAAATGCTTTGTTGAGGTTAACAGGTTAATTCCAAAAACACACTTATAAGAATGCAGGATTTTATTTTTGAATGACTTGTGTGAACTCACATAGCAAACTATCACCCAAAAATGTCTGATTTTTTTCTCTTTTTTTTTTTTTGGTTTTGGTTTTTCAGTACTAAAAAGTTATATTTAAAATGAAGGCAATTACTTGGTATGATCCCTCTTTATTAGGAAAAAGATTACCAAGCAATCATTTACTCTTTCTTGCTTTACAAATCCAAAGGGCGAATGACTGATACGGGAGATAAGTATTTATCCTTCTGGAGCACTTGTCACCCTAAGTTCACATTACTGTATCAATAAAATACAGGACATTAGTTTAAAAGCAAGAGGTGCAAGCGCTATGAAAAGGGATTTCATCACAGAGACAAAGCTACTCCTGTTTTTTTAAGTAGTACAATTCTTTGTCTATCAAGAGTTCTCATAGAGTCAATCATTGGAGTATGTTTCAGCTGTAGAATTTGTTGCTTCAGCAAGCTACGAAATATCTCCCACAAAAGGTTACACAGCTTCAAGGGTGAGAAATCAGACCTACCCAGCTCAGAACCAAAATGACAGTCAGTGCTGGTGTTCCACTGGAGGCAAATCGGCCTCTGAATCATCTGACAGGGGAGATCCTGATACCTACAAGTTAATAATTGAGCATATAGAGTCTCAGTAATTGTAAAAGTCTTACTTCCTCAAAATCCCAGTTCTTGTTCAAATATCAGATGATTAGAACTTGGGAACTAGTCATAGCTCAAGTTGCTTACACAGAAGAAGATGAAGTAAAGGCTTCATCTTATTCTTTGACCTCTTTGTTGATACATATGTTAAAAGATACTTCTGATGTGCCAGGGCAATGTAAACCCACTATTACCCATGTCTACCTATCACCAAAATAAATGAACAAACAAAACAAAACAAAACCTTTTAGAAAAACAGCTGAGGATTAAGGAAAAGAGTCAAAACTTGGAGATGTATCCCTTCACAAGGGGGTAGGTTTCCAATTTTGTTTGTTTTTCACTTCTATGACTTTGCCCAAAGGGCAAGCCCTAGTCTCAGAGTCGTAAAGAAGTGCAAGAAGCTAAAAGTCTGAAAGGAACCCCATCTTTATAGTCAGAGAAACCAGAAAAAGGGGTCCCTGCAGGGCAAAAAGTATGGGGGGGGACTCCAGAGGGAAGAGAACTAGAGAAGGGGACCTTCTAATTCTATGTATAAACCCACAGAAGTCTCCATCCAGTTCCTGAGGTATGCATGCATGGGATAGCTCCCAACAGCATAGCAATTGTCTAAATTCAATTTAGAGAAGTGAATGAGATTTTAATCACTTGTACAAGCCTCCAGCTAAGCCCTGAACTACACAAGTGCAGGACAGATGCAAACTAGGATGACAAAGACTTAGAGAACTGAGATTTAAACCACCTCTCACAGAAGGTAAGGCAGAATTTACAGTGTAAACAAAACTTGGGTGACTGCTTACTAAAATAAAAATTTCAACATTCTCCTGAAGATTATAACAAGACCCAGAGACTATACAATACAACGTTTACAATATCCGAGATACAATTCAAAATTACTGGACATAAAAAGATCCAGGAAAGTGTGATTCATTCTCAAGGGAAAAGGCAGTCAAAAGATAAAGGCAATCCTGAGGTGGCCCAGATGCTGGAAATTTATATATACTTGAAATGAATGAAGGGACAGGAATTCTTAGTAGAGAAATAGAATTTCTAAAAAAGAACTAAGTGGATATTTTAGAACTAAAAAATACATTATCTGAAATTTTAAAATTACTAGCAGAATGGAAGTGACAAAGTAGTCAAAGAACTTGAGGAAGGATCCATAGAAATTACTCAATCTGAAAAACAGAATGAAAAAAGATTGAAGAAAGTGAACAGTCTCAGGAACCTGTGAGAAAATACCTACCAAAAGGTCTAACATATATGTCATTCATTAGAACTTCAGAAGGAGAAGAGAAAGAAATTAGGCAGGAAAAAAATGTTTGAAGAAATAGTGACCAAAAACTTCCCAAATTTGGTAATAGAGATAAATTTACAGATTCAAGAAGCTTAGCAAACTCCAAAAGGATCCATTCAGAGAAAACTATGCCTAGACATATTATATTCAAACTAATAAACACAAAAGGTAAAGATTAGATCTTGAAAGCAGCTAGAGAAAAATGAAACATTACTTAAGGGTAACAATTCAAATACCTGAGAATTTCCCACCAGAAATCGTAGAGATCAGAAGACGAAGAAATAATACCTTTATAGTCCTGAGAGAAAAAGAAATTTTTTCAACCTACCAACTCAAATTCTATATCCAGTGAAAATATATTTCAGGAAAGAAGGCAAAATAATGTCATTCCCAAATGAAAGAAAACTAAAAGAGTTTGTCACCATCAGACCTGCTCTGCAAGAAACACTAAAGGAGGTCTTTCAGATTGAAGGAAAATAATACCAGAAAATAAAACTGTAATCTTTAAGAATGAAGAACAACAGAAACAGTAAGTAGCTAGGTAAACATAGAAAACTACTTTCTTCCCATAAAATACTTATGACTATTGAAAGCAAAAGGTATAACATAGTATAGTGAGGTTTTCAATGTATGTGAACAAAATACAAATGCAAACAGTAACATAAAGTTCAGGTGGGAGGAACGGAAATACATTTGCAAGGTTTCTACATTTTATAAGTGGTACAATATTTACTCTAAGTAGACTATGAAAGATTAGTTATGTATACTGTAATCCCTAGAGAAGTCACTAAAAAATAATGCAAAGAGGTATCTCCAAAAAGCCAATACTAACAATATTCAAATACAAAAGAAGGCCGGAAAGGGAAAATAGAGGAACAAAAAACAACTAATGAAAAGACAGAGCTATATCCAAACATATCAATAATCACATTAATGTTAATGGCCTAAATATTTAGTGGTAGGCAGGATTCTAAAGATATTCCACTAAGATTCCTGTCCCTGGCTAGTCAATCAAACTAATTTAGCTATTGCTGTGAAAGGACTTTGCACATGGAATTAATGCTATTAATCAGCTGACCCTAAGATAGGGAGATTATCCTGGTGGGCCCAAGAAATCACATGTGCCCTTAAAATGGGAAGAACGTCAGAAAGATGAGGCAGAAGGGGACGTAAGAGAGAGTCAAGGAGTAAGAAAGGTTCAACCACTGTTGCTGGCTTTGAGGATCATGGAATTAGGCCATGAGCCAAGGAATGTGAGTGGCCTCAAGAAGCTGAGAACGAGAACAACTCCCAGGAGCCAGCCAGCAGGGAAACAGGGACCTCAGTCCCACAACCACATGGAACTAGATGCTGCCAACAACGTGAATGACCCTGGAAACGGATACCCGCGCGAGCCTCCAGAAAGAAATGCAGCCCTGCTGACATCTTGGTTTCAGCCCATGAGACTCTTAAGGAGAGCAGCAGCTGTGCCTGGACTTCTGACCTATGGAAGCTATAATAAATGGAGATTGTTTTAAGTTGGTAGTAATTTGTTAGCAGAAATAGAAAACAAACAGACATTCCAATTAAAAGAATCAGAATTGAGAGAATAGCTACAAAGGGAAGACCCTAATTTATATGCTGTTGGCAAAAGAAACACTTTAAATACAAAACCAGATAGGTTGAAAGTAAATGAAAGTAGAAAGATGTACTATGGAAACAAATAAGTGGAAGTAGGCTGGAGTGGCTACTTTAATCTCAGATAAAATAGACTTCAAGGCACAGAGCACCATGAGAGAAAGAGACATTTCATAATGATAAAAGGGAGAATGTATCAGGAAGACAAAGCAAGTATAAATGTGTATGTACCTAATAAGACAGATTTAAAATACATGAAGCAAAAATAGATGTAAGAGAAAAACAGACAATTCCACAATCATAGTAAAAGATTTTGACAGCACCCTTTCAGGAACTGATGGAACTAAACAAAAAAATCATCAAGGATATAGAATATCTAAACACTATCAACCTTAATTGGATTTCACATTTATAGAATACTGTATCCAACAACTAAAGAATATACATTATTTTCAAGAGAACAAGGTTCATTCACCAAGACAGACCATGTGCTGGGCCATAAAACACATCTCAGTGAATCTAAAAAAATCAAAATCATACAGAGTATATTCTCTGACCATATGGAATTAAATTACAAATTAATAATAAAATATCTAAGGAACGCCCAAATATCTAACTATTAAACAGCACATTTCTAAATAATTACTGGGTTAAAGAAGAAATTACAAGGAAAAATGTTTTCGTGTTTGAATGGAATGATAATGAAAATACAACATATCGAAATTTGTGGGATGAAGAAAACAGTGCTTAGAGGAAAAAATCTGAAGCTACGTCTATAAGTACATAAGACATGTAAGCATGTAGGGGGTGAGGGAGTGGAGACAGATTCCATGGATTAAGTAATATTGTACTTACAAAATCTATCTTACAGATTGTTCCCGAGGTACATAATAGAGTTTCATAAATGTGAAAATGTTTGTGTTATGTACAGAAACAAAATGTAGTTCAGTGCATAGATGAATACCATAAAGTAAGACTGCAAAGCAGGTCACAGCTTCTGCCAGCAGGGCTTTTGCTTTCAGTCTCCTGTTCTCTTTCCACTCAGATTTTCCAGACATAAGCTCGTGTTACTTTGGTGTTAATTTGTGTTTTTCACTACAGCTACTTTCTTCTTTATTTTAAATGCAAATGGAAATTTAACAAATAAACTGAGAGTAAAAATGCAGAACCAGTGTATAAATATAAAAGGATTAGTTCCGAACGAGAAATAAAAATATTGAAGAAGTGGGAAGGCAGCCAAAGCCTTTCTTCCATTGCATGAAACTAGATTGAGCTATGTCAACCCTGAAACGTGATTTGAACAATAGTGTGCTCACAAAGAGCAAGTGGAAAATCCTGCAGCTTTAAAATCCATATTTAAGTTTAGAAGTATACGGGAATTTCCTGAGACTCTGTAGTCCCTCAATGTAAAATCTGTGGCAGTGATTCATCTTCACACAACAGGAATTTGTTTAGCTTTGACGACGTTGCTCCCGAAATTGCTGGCAAGAGATAAGGCAAAAGCAGCAGCAGTCTGTAAATGTTTTTTTCAGAATCACTGGGTAACTGCCTCTGCAACTTGTTATCCTCAACAATATCATTCCCCTTGTTTGCAGAGCTCTACAAAATAATTTAAAGAGTAACAGTAGGAAAAAGCATCGGCATAGAGAAGGAGGCTACCTACAGGGGCTGTCTATGAAATGGAAATCCTTAAACAATGAGGATGGAGAATTCCAAAACAAAAGGTGCCTAGCATCAAGCAAAGGTGAAAATCTGTTTGAAGAAGTAAAGGGAAAGTTCAATGATTCATATCCCAAGTTTGTAGTTAGTTAGGGATGGCTCAAGAGATTAAAAAGTTGGCCAGTTTTCTTAGTGATATGACTGTTGTTGATATAAAAGTAGCAGAAACATAAATATTCTGAAGAGATAAGAGGAATTATAGCAAAAGACTATATGGAATAGAAAATCTTTAGCATGGATGGAATGGATTGCCCCGGGGGAAAGTGTCAAATGGAGAATACATTTTAAGATAATAAAAACTATTCCAGGGCTTCCCTGGTGTCGCAGTGGTTGAGAGTCCGCCGATGCAAGGGACGCGGGTTCATGCCCCGGTCCGGGAGGATCCCACATGCCGCGGAGCGGCTGGGCTCATGAGCCATGGCCGCTGAGCCTGCGCGTCCGGAGCCTGTGCTCCGCAACGGGAGAGGCCACAGCAGTGAGAGGCCCACGTACCGCAAAAAAAAAAAAAAAAAAAAAAACTATTCCAAAAAGAGTTTCACTCTTTTTTTTTTTTTTAATTTTTTTTTTTCACTTTTTTTTTTTTCACTCTTTGAAAGGTAACAACTTTGGTATTAATGCAGTGAAATATCATAAACTACCATAAAGCCTATAGTTATATTAAAGCCATAGCTAGGCTACATACACGCATGCACACACACACACAATTTTTTAATCTATGAAAAATTGATCACTGTAAACTGGGAAATGTTCATGTAAATATATATGTAATACGGGTACTTAATGCAATGAACCATAAAACAAAATTTAACAAGCAAAATTTTATAGATCCCACTAATAAACCTGCCCAATTCTTAAGAGCAAACTCTCCATAGGACACTTTAAAAGGAAATATGAGAGAGACCCGAGTTCCATGCATCCTACAGAGAGTATTTCTATACCTGATGTAATGCAGTATTGAAGGTGTGCAAGTCAATAGCGACCAGAGAAGGAATTCGAGATTCTGAAAGATTTTTGTTCTCCTTCTTTATTAGCCTGGAATTTCGAGCTAGATAAAAATAACCATAAACACAGTGAGAAAATCAGACGTTTTTGTTAGTTCTTCACATTCAGTATCTGTCCCTTGGTATATACTTATTGTACATAAGTCTGTACATTTTCACATACTTAAATATGTAAAGTTACTATAAATTTTTAATATTGTATTAGTTTACTTAACATACATTTTAAATAATGTAAACAAAAGGGCTGAAAAAGTAAAAGCGTTACAAACATACCGATGCCTTCCAAGGCTTTTAGTTCAGGGAGATGATTATAGTTTAGTTCAGGCAAACGGACATCTCTCTTTGAGTATTCCCTTCTTTTCTTATTTGCCTGAAGTAGACTCTTTTCACTAGCAACCTAATATCATCAGAATGGTTAACACAAATGAATTAGCCTCCAGGTAAGCTTGCCCCCTTTCGTAACTACTATGTTCGTATCCTAAAATTTATAGAATTGAAAAGCTAGAATAATACAAAATTTGAAGAACACTAATAACATACAAAACAATTTCATCCAGTATTTCAAACCTCTTACTCTTTAAATCTATTAAAATTACTAACAAGCAGATTGGTTGGTTGCTATGAGTTTCTCCTTCTCCCTCCACCAAACTTCAGTGTAAGTCCTGGCAAGTAGTACAAGGTTAAAAGATGGGCATCAGTGTCCTGGTCTTTCAGGCCAGCAAGGTCAGGTCTTATGACACTTGCTGGGCTTTTTAGCATAGTTGCTGTTGCCACATGAATTTTTGAATAGTACATCTTGTCATGTATATCACATCTCCTAGCACATTTTTCACTTTCCCAATGATAATCTTGTGACTCATTTTTTTACATCTGTCCTTGTCTTACTCCTCACTGTTAGCAAATATCATTTTCCTAGAAATACAGTTTATTAAGTATAAAATTATAACTTTAATCATATTCCTAATCTTTCTAAGCACTATTACTTCATATTTGATAAAGTCTGGAAAAATAATAAAGAGAAGAACAGCACAGCAGCACTTCAATTCTGCACCTTTATGAATTTGACAAGTTCCCAATCTGTTTCATTTGAGAATCACAGAAACTCTACATTCTTTTCCACATTTTCAAAACAGATGATACATAGAGAGATTATATGATTTACTAAAAGGAAAGAAACCAATATAGATAATGAAATCCTATGTATGTCCATGTATATCCACGTATATGTATGTATAATGAAATATACACACAAAGAGTATAATGACAGTGTTAAGCCACTGAGATTCCAGATACCTCGAGCTTAATATTCTGTGAATTATGCTACTCTGCCTCTCAGAAAGTCTTCAAAAGTCCTGTAGTGAGCTTTTGAGTGTCTTTCTTTTGGCTGTTTCTATTTGCTCTCTCTTTTTTTAAAAAATAAATTTATTTATTTATTTATGGCTGCGTTGGGTCTTCGTTGCTGCACATGGGCTTGCTCTAGTTGCAGAGAGCGGACGCTACTCTTTGTTGCAGTGTGTGGGCTTCTCATTGCAGTGGCTTCTCTTGATGCAGAGCACGGGCTCTAGGCAAGCGGGCTTCAGCAGTTGTGGCACACGGGCTCAGTAGTTGTGGCTCAAGGGCTTAGTTACTCCGTGGCATGTGGGATCTTCCTGGACCAGGGCTCGAACCCGTTACCCCTGCATTGGCAGGCGGATTCTCAACCACCGTGCCACCAGAGAAGCCCCTTCTATTTGCTCTTTAATAGAAGGATGGCTAAGGCTCAAGGTTCAATATCAGCGGTAAATAAAATAATTAGTTTAAAAAAAAACTATCTGCAAGTATAAAACAATAAAATAATGAGTCCAAACTACTAGATTTATATACTCAAAAAATAACACATGGACTTCCCTGGTGGTGCAGTTGCTAAGAATCTGGCTGCCAATGCAGGGAACACGGGTTCGAGCCCTGGTCCGGGAAGATCCCACATGCTGCGGAGTGACTAAGCCTGTGTGCCACAGCTACTGATCCTGAGTTCTAGAGCCCGCAGGCCACAACTACTGAAGCCCGTGCGCCTAGAGCCCGTGCTCCGCAACAAGAGAAGCCACCGCGATGAGAAGCCCACACATAGCAATGAAGACCCAACGCAGCCAAAAATAAATAAATAAATTTACAAAAAAAAAAAAAAAAGTGACACATAATATACATAAGAGATGTTTATAATAATATATGTATTCACATCCTCAGATCAGGGCATAAAGCATGGGAGAAGGCTATTGATGTTCAACCTAGAAGCTGAAGAAAGTTTAGCCTTAGTTCTGCCTCGGTTAATTTTCATTAAGAAAAGACTCCAGTGGGTCTTCTCCCTACTAATCTTTACCTCCTTTCTTGATTGCCTATTCCAAAGAAGGATAAACAGAAATGAGATCTAAGATTATCAGCCAGCACTGATAATGCAATGCCTGAAAGAAGGCTAATAACAATTCCAGCAAAATGGTATTGAGCCGGCTACTCTGAAAAGACTTGCTGATCAAAATAATCTTCCAGAGCAGACCAGGAAGGTAAAACACAAAAATATCCACAAATAAATGAGTAGGATATATCAAAAAGGAGAGTATTATGGGTAGCGAAATTATAGGCTAAGAATAGTTAAAAGAAAAACAATTGCAATCACCAGAGATATGAAAAGAAGGTTATATTTTTCAGTTCTGAGGATAATGGGAGAGGTAGAGAAGGGAAATGTGTGAGAAAAATACTCTGGGGAATACATCCATACCTCTCCTTCCCTGGCAGAAAAATCTATTCACCACATTTCTTAAGCAGCTTCAATGCGTTATACACTGTTCTAGGTGTGGGGCAGAGAAGTGAGGAAAACAAACAAAGCACAAATCCTTCCTTGGAAGTTTACATTCGGGGCGGTGGGCAGGCGGAGGGAGAGACAGACCATGTATAAATAAGAGAATAGAGGATGTCAGGTAAGGCAATGGAAAAAAAAACAATTAAGCAAGGGGAGGGGAGAGAATAATAGACAAAATGAGTTAAAATATTTGGGAAGACCTCACAATGAGGTTTCATGTAAGCCAAGGAGGAGAAAAAGCAAATTCTTTGGATTATCTGGGGAAAGAATGTTCTAAAACAGAGGAAATAGCAAGTGCAAAAACCCATATGTGGGAGTATATCTTGCCATGTTCCAGGAATAACAAGGCAATCAATGTGGTCGGAATGGAGTGATCAAAAATGAGAGTAGCCAGGGGTGGGATAGAGGGATGAGGGAGTGAGTCACTCAGGGACTAACAGGCCCTAAAAGCACTTTGGTCTTTACTCAGAGATGAGAAGCCAATGGAGGGTTTTGAGTGGAAGAACAATGATGATTCAACTTAACTTTAAAAAGAAGCATTCTGGCAGCTGTGTTCCGCATAATAACGCTCCTCTGAACCTTCAGAAGACCTCTGAATCTTGACATGCTTCTACTACTGCAATCTGACACTGTTTTAATGTGTTGATTCTCTACTAAACCACGAGATTCCTGAAGAGAAAGACTGACATTCTTCTTCAGTGACTTAAACATAATAGATAATCAATATTTATTCAATGAATAAATAGACTATTTCCACCAGAAACCTGGTGTGGGTGAGATAAGACAACTTATCTTCTCATCTACTCTAAAAAAGAACTGATCACCAAGCATTAGGTTAAGAAACTTTACCATTACTGAAAAAATTAAAACAGATATCATTTTAATAATAACATCTTTTTTTATTGAAGTATAGTTGATTTACAATATTGGGTTAATTTCTGCTGTACAGCAAGGTGATTCAGTTATACGTATATATATCTTTTTCATATTCTTTTCCATTATCTCAGGATATTGAATATACTTCCCTGTGCTACACAGTAGGATCTTGTTGTTTATCCATTCTATATAATAACAACATCTTATATTTAAATTTCCAGACTTATGAAACTT
This sequence comes from Phocoena sinus, assembly GCF_008692025.1. Lineage (NCBI taxonomy): Eukaryota > Metazoa > Chordata > Mammalia > Artiodactyla > Phocoenidae > Phocoena > Phocoena sinus. The sequence continues at coordinate 92,542,737 of NC_045767.1, forward strand.
AAACTTGTCTCTCACATTTATGATTTTGACACGCTGGGATGATATATACATAATTAAGTTTCCACTTTATGATACGTCTCTCAATAAAACTCTCAGTTCTTCACTATCATATTTACTATTAATAGAAGTCTAGAAATGACTAATGTTTGCTCTTCTGCCTCTGAAACAGATCACTTACCGATGTGGTCACATTAATATTATAAACTCCTGCTGGAGAATGTTTATTTGGTTTAGCAAATGGAATACAATACTTCTTGGTTTTCTCATCCACTCTGTACAAAAGCCACAAAAAAATTTGCATTAGACCCAGCAGTAATTTTTTTTTTCAAGCACAAAATCAAAAGACCCAACACCAAGTGACATGCAGTTCAATCAGAATTTAATGCCTATTCTTAAACATACAATGCTCACAGATCTGGTGAAACATCCTGTCCTTTACCACTACCCTCATGCCTCCCACCCAGCCTTCAATGCCAATAAATTACCTTCCTTTCTGCGAAATTCCCAACAGGAGCTCCTTTGTACTATTACATGCCCACAGCCATGCCATGAAGCAGCAGATGCTCAAAACCCAATTATCTCTTTTATAATGACAAACTCCTTTGTGTTATTAGACTAATAGCTATAGATTCCTTCACCTGAAATAATACCACCTTATTTTCTTAGGACTCAGGTTAAATTTTTTGATCAAATGCTAATCATTTTCAATCACATTAGCCAAGAAGTCTTTTTGAAACAGTAACCTGACAAAAATGAATAGGATTCAGAAACCTGAGAGTAATAATACATGTGGCTGAATCGATAAATATTTGCAATTTGTAAAGATGTCCTTCCTTAAACAACATTTTGTTCTTATATTTTCCTAATTCATACCTGTAACTCTGAACTCCTGAGATAGTTCCCATTCCAGAATTAATAGTGGGAGCCACCGCAGAAAGGGTGTACGTAAGTGGAGGAATTGCCATGCCTGGATTTCTTGTGTGGCCCACGCTGCCATTGCTGCAATCTCGGAGGCTTGTTGAAGGCACTGTTTTGATGTGGCTCATCCCATTGTCATTGAGACAGCTGGCATTTGAAGCTTGACTGACTTTTTCAACTTTTTCTCCAGCCATTTTTGATCCTTTTATTTTAACTGCTTTAGAATCCTTAATTTTGGGATCAGCATTTGTATCCTGTTACAAAAATGTTAGTAACATTAATGATCTGAGGAGAATGAAAAATCACATTTTCCTATAAAGTACTTTATAACGAAAGCAGAATTCCAGAGATATCCCCTTTTTTAAAAACATTTTTTGGCTGCACTGTGCAGCATGTGAGATCTTAGTTCCCTGACCAGAGATCAAACCAGGGCCCCCTGCATTGGAAGTCTTAACCACTGGACCACCAGGGAAGCCCGAGATATCACCTTCTTGTGCTCCAGTTTTTCTTATTCTACCTATGGAATCATAATTAAACCCGGGATTCTCAGTCAGACATCTATTTCAAGTGAAAATGAAACCCACACTAGCTCTGATTATATATATATATATCAGATTTAATGATATACACACATATCACATTTATATTTCAGTGGAAAACAATGGAAGAGGACTCAAACATGCTCGCTTTTGTTCTCATATGTTTAGAGTCAGGGAACACAGAATTGAGGACTCATTCTTCTTTGGGTTCACTTGAGAAATGGGAGTGGGTTGGTGGTAGATTTGAATTATCTTACCAAGAACAGATTCTGGATAAATTACCAAGAAAAGTAAACTTTAAATAAATTGATAAATTTAAATTTAAATTTAAATAAATAAATTTATATAAATAAATTAATTTAATTTAATTTAAGATAATTAAATTAAATTAAATTAAATTTAAATAAAATAAAGATAATAAATAAATTTATATAAATAAATAAATTAAAGTTAATTTAAATAATTAAATTAAAATAAATTAAATTAAATTAAATTAATTTAAATAAATAAATTTAATTTAAATAAATAAATAAATAATAAATAAATTTATATAAATAAATAAATATTTATATAAATAAATAAATTTAAATAAATAAATAAATTTAAATTTAAATAATCCAATTTTAAATGCTCTACTTTATATAAAATTCTAAAAATTACATTTTTCTTTCCTATCATTTAAGGCAAAAAAATGGTGTGTGCATGTGTTTGTGTCCATGTGTTTGCATGTGGGTGTGCACACATGTGTCTAAATGCTCTTGGATGAGAGTGATTTCCTGACAAGCCCTATTGCACAGAATGGCACACAGTAGGCCATTCAGTACATGATATGCTAAGATTTTTTTTAAACAGGTAATGGTCTACAGAAAAGATACATTTGACAAGTAAGCTAAAAGTTAACTTGTTAGCCACTCCAGGAAACTTTTAAGACTCTTCATTATTCCCTCGCCCCCCCACCCCCCCCCAAATTAAGGATATATTAAATTTAAAATTTATATACACATTAAAACATGGAAATTTACCTGTACCACACGTGTTTTTCTCTCTTCACCCAAGGAATCATGCTTTTTCCTTTTCCTTCTTTCTGTTTTGGGGTTTTTAGATAAAGAAATGTTTCTTGGCATCTTTCTGTACTTTAAACTGCAGGTTCCTGAGAAAACCTACAATAAAATTACATGTGTCAATAAAATAAGATTGTATGAGACAGATAAAATTCTAGAAAACAAAATGGTTTTCAAGATATTTATTTTTAAAAATTGAGTATTAAAACTCAACTGTGTTATGTCAAAACAAGAGAATGAGAGGTAGGTCTGCAGAACTGGGAATCCCTGAGAACATTTCAGGAGGTTCACGAGGTCAAGCTCTTATCTTATTACGAAGGCGACTTCTTTTTCACCCATGTTGACATTTGCACTGATGGTATAAAAAAGCAGTGGGGGTAAATTGCAGGTGGCTTACCAAGAATTGAAGCAGTGGCACCCAAACTTTACTAGCAGTTATTGTATCCTTCTAGCCACCCACATTCTCAGGTTAAAGGGGTGGGGGGTAGTTTTGTTTAACGAAATGTCCCTGATGGGCAGTAAAACATATATATATTTATTTAATTAAATCTAAACCCTGAACATATCTTTTTCCACATTCTGTGTGACAAAATAGGAATTAGCATAAAGTACATCTGCTACAAATCAAAGTGTAGTGGTTGTCTGAAGAAAAGCACTTTAACTGGTTGAGATACAAGCTAAACTAGCCACTTTTTTCATGGGACATTATTACTTGAAAGACTGACAGAAAAAAATATTATTATTATTATTCAGACTTGTGGTATTCAGCAGATATTTTCTTTTAAAAAAATGAACAAAAGAGATTGTTACTTCAAGGAAAACAACTGATAATATTTGCATCAATGATAAAATTCAAATTTTTATGCAAAATTAGAATTCTGTTCAACTTGTCTCCACTACCATGAACTTAGCAGATTCCTAATACTACAGACTTTTCTGATGAGAGAGAATATAACTTTTTGATATTGTATAATGAAATATCAACATTCTAAAGCTCTGCATAACTTAGCAAAACAATATTTTCCAAATGACTAATGCATCATGCTACAAAAGCACGCGTGGGTAAAAGGTCAATTCAAAGTGCAAGGGGCTTCCCTGGTGGCGCAGTGGTTGAGAGTCTGCCTGCCGATGCAAGGGACACGGGTTCGCGTCCTGGTCCGGGAAGATCCCACGTGCCGCGGAGCGGCTGGGCCCGTGAGCCATGGCCGCTGAGCCTGCGCGTCCGGAGCCTGTGCTCCGAAACGGGAGAGGCCACAACAGTGACAGGCCCGCGTACCGCAAAAAAACAAACAAAAAAAAAAACAAACAAAGTGCAAGTTAGACAAGTGGATTTTAATGTAACGGGATAAGAAGTTCATTGGTATGGTTTCAGATTCCACAATGTAGGCAACGTTAAAGAAACTACCACTGTCAGTTTTGGTATAGAATCAAAGAAGAATACCCTTTTAGTAATCTAAAAGGGCTATTAAAATACTCTTCCATTTTCCAATTACATATTTGTATGAGGCCAGAGTTTCTCCACTTATTTCAACCAAAACAACATATCACAACTAATCGAATGCAGAAGCAAATAAATATGAGAACCCAGCTATCTTTTATTCAGCTAGAGTGTAAATAGATTTGCAAAAATATAAAGCAATGTCATTGCCACTCATCTCACTACTTTCTGTTTTGTCAGCTGCACTGATGCCAGCAGCTGGAACAGCACAGGAGACCATGCCAGCCGCTCTGGCACCTACAGGTTTGGCACATCAAGGTCTCCAGCACATCAGCAGTGTCAGCAGTGTCATAGGACTGGGTGTGGTATGAGTTCAGCAGCAACACGAGATGGCACCATTGCAAATGCATCAGCACCCAAGATGATGGCATCACACAGCTGGTAGCAACACAGAAATCAGTGACCTGAGCGGTAGATGTCACCAGGGGGAGACAGAAAGAAAGCATGAAGGAACTGCTTCGTGAAAACCAAGAGCCCTAATTTACTGAATGCAGGGGACCACTCTTAGGAATACATTATTGCTAAGGGTGAATGGAGGTAGGGTGGTAAATATTTGAGCTCCTGTAATAGTAGGTGGGTAGAGTAATAAGAGAAATACTGTTTGTTACAGTTATGTACTGTTATGGGGGCCTTACTTTAACTCTAGGTTGGTATGACCTAGAAAACACAGTACAATACCTCTCAGCAAATCCATCCATATGAAAGAAATCATGGTGCAGGAGCTCAGCACAGAAGGGCCTTTTGTCTGGGTCAATATGTAAGCATTTCTGGGAAACCAAGGAATACATACAGTTCATATCAAAGAAAAACTGCCTACGTTTACATTTCTAAATATAGAAAATTCCTTTTCACAGTCAATGAATTTTAAACATCTATAATAAATGATAAATAATAAAGCACAAATCTAGACAATGACTACCAATGATTGCTAATATCACAAAAAGAAAGAACACCAGACATTCAGTGTCTCTGGACAGAAATATACAAACCTCTTATGAAGTAGTCTTGCCAAAAGATCAACCTGATTCTGACTGAGCTCTAGCTCTGCTGTGAGTTTATACAAAATACAGGACACAAAGGAACATATTAAATTACATTATGTGGAAAATTCTAAGGGACAAACAACCTATTTTCTTTAACAGATAAATGGCAAGGTTTAAACAAAAAACAAAGAGATGAAGAAGAGCTTGTAAATTAGGAATCTTAAAAGACATATCAACCAATTGAGAACTCTAGTCTTCATGTGGATCCTAATTCAAAGTATAAAAAGAAATTATGAGAAAATTAATGAAATTTTGAGCACTGATTAGATATTTTACAATACTAAAGAATTTTTGTGAATTTTTAAAATTTAAAGTACTTACAGAATGGAAGGGAAAGAACCTACTCTGTGCTTATTACTGTGCTAGATACTTGACATAGATGATTTTATTTTATCTATGTTCTTTCATTTTATTATAGATTTTATTATATCTTGTTCTGATTCACTGGAACCACTCACTGCCAGTAAGAACAGAAGGGACTTATCAATAAGTAGCTTTAAATGAACAAGAAAATTCTGCAAATAATTAAGGCATTTATAAGTGAAATAATATAATATCTGGAATTTGCTTCAAAATACTCCAAAAAAAAAAAGTCGCTGAGTGTGTGGACAGGATAGATGAAATATTTTCCAAATATTGTTAATTGTTGTAGCTAATGACTAGCTCGTGAGGGTTCATTACACCACTGCTTTTTCTACTTTCTTTTCTATGTTTGAGATTTCTTATAATAAAATGTTTAAAAAGTTATATGATTCTACCATAAGGGATATAAGTTGCACAATATTGTTTTACCTTTATTCCCTTTAGATCTCTTCACAGACAGATCATAAAGCTTGTCTCAATGAAAAATATTTGTATCTGCTAGACTATGTAGCAAAATAACAATGTATTATTCTAAGAACTTGTTATAATTAGTTATAAGCTTACTAAGCTTTTTTTAAATGAGTTATTTAAAGAAGTAAAAAAGCAAAAAATATCTTGGGTAAATGTTGTGACCCTGCTCTTTTAGAGATACTTAGTTTATCAACACTTTTGGACAATCCTAACTAATAAGAAATTTTTGAGCGAATAATTCCAAAAGGTCCACTTTTAGAGACCATTTGATCCAGTGAGAATCTCCCTAAAGTCTTCCTCAATCAAATACAAGGCAAAGGTGATGATCATTTAAAAATTAGCTTCAGTGTATCTAGCGGTTAAGCAAAAGCCCCTTTTTAACAATACACTACAGGCCATGGTCCTATGCCTTAGACTTTAATATTTTCCTGCTTCTCTACCCTTCTTTTTATTTTCTTACCCTATTTTTCTTCTCTTTTCCACTTACACAAGGCTTGCATTTTAAATGTTAAACATTAAAAACATGTCATTATGAGAATGTTTTCACACTTAAGACTTGCCACATAATATGAAATGGGTTTCTTAAAACAAGCAAAATTTTCAGGTCTTTATCTCTAAAGTCCCTCCATCCCCACGCTCACCAAATAAAACTCTTAAAATGTACAAAAATTTAAATCATCAGAGGAAACTGTTGTCCTAAAAGATCAACTGGACAAGAAAAAACGAAGAGAAAATCAAATCTCCATAATGTAAATTCCCTGTCAGAAAGTGCAAAGAAAAAGTACGATTACCTTTGCTAAATCTATCACAACTTCAGGGAGCCTGGGATAGCGTCTTTCAAGAGGAACCGTTTCTTTGATTTCAGGCAACCTTACTCCAGCAAACACAGGATTTTTATAAAACAGCTCCTGATGTCTTGGAATGAGATTACCTGGCAGTGAGAATGGCACACATCTCTGTCATTACGCATCATGGGACAGGTGGTGTGGAGTAGAGATGAGTGTAACACAGCTTGTAGAGCGGGGACTCTCTCCGCATGCAAAAACAACTGAACACACAGTGTTCTTATTGTGGTGGCGCCTGGCAGTCTTTAGGTGGCTTTGACATAAGTCAACGCAAAAGAAATTAACATTCTTATCTCAACATACTCATTCACAAAAGTTCACATGCTACTGTACATAGAACTGAAGATGCAAGGGAGTATAGGAAAAGCACAGGTAAAGAACATTGTATAATTTCTTAAATATAAGTACCAGCACTGCATTTCTAACTACAAAGCATAAAGTGCTGACCAAAGATGAAAATATTAATAGTCATATGGTCAGAATCTAATCTAGATAAATAAGTTCCACCCTTTAAGAATTTAATTTTTGCCCAGTGTATCTGTATCTAAGGGCTGATTTGATCACTTTCATCTTTTCTCTCAACTTTAGTACCTAACCTAATATAAAATATATATGAAAATTCTGCTATAAGAAACCATTGTATTGTTTATTGAACTTCTAACCTGGAAACTAAAATCTAAGAGTTAACTAACCCTCAAGTAATTACCCATTATTTCTATTTTACAAACTTCATCACCCAACAGAAAGTTGATATTTCAACAAATGTAAGATGACTTTGATAGTCTAGCTTTGAAATTCTGTCCAAAGCACTAGCAACAAAAGTCAGAACTGCAGCAAGATTAAATTACTTTGGAAGGGGCTTCCCTGGTGGCACAGTGGTTGAGAGTCCGCCTGCCGATGCAGGGGACACGGGTTCGTGCCCCGGTCCGGCAAGATCCCACATGCCGCGGAGCGGCTGGGCCTGTGAGCCATGGCCGCTGAGCCTGTGCGTCCGGAGCCTGTGCTCCGCAACGGGAGAAGCCACAACGGTGAGAGACCCGCGTACCGCAAAAAAAAAAAAAAAAAAAATTACTTTGGAAGTCCCTGTGTCTCTCAGTTTGAAGAGGAGAAAGAGGGTAATAGATATATAACACAAATGCTTGCTGACCCAAAGATGATATGATCATTTGTATTCTCTTTACATGTGATTTATTGAACGCAAAAGTGCAGAGAGAATGTACAATGTTTGCTTTTTTCTTTAGCGGGGGAGTTGGCAGGAGGGCAGGTGAGAGCATGATTAGGACAATATGTCAGATAGACAAAAGCCAGACTGAGAATGACTGAATATATATATAAAGAGAGAGATAGATGAGTTTTTTCTACTTGCTCCCTACACCCATTCAAAACATGTATCATCTTTAATGTACCAACAGCTTGTAAAATAAATATAAACAAACAAAAACATAGGGGAAAAATCACTAAAATTCAAAATGCAGACGTATAATCTTACCCAAACACACCATAATATGATATAGCTGATCGATATCAGAATCTCCAGGAAAAAGGGGTTCCCCCATGAGCATTTCAGTTACCAGACAGCCAATGGCCCACACATCAACAGCCCTGAAAGAAAAGCAATGTGGTATAAAACCTGGCATCTTACCATGCTTACTATGACTGAATCTGTTCTGCATATTACTATTTGGTATTCTTGGTACTGAAAAACATAGTAGTAAGCCTTAGATTACTCTACAAAATACATTTCCCTATAAACTTAAAGTGTTAATTTCCAATTTTACATAAATCAAATTTCCAGAAACTTCAATCATGTGACATGAGGGAAAAGACTTCCGAAGGCTCAAAACAGTTGTTAAGTATACTTTATTCTGAAAATAAGCCTTTTGGGTTTCCATTCAGTGGCTATTCATTTTTTGTTCACACATAATTTTGACAAGGAAGTTGCGAACACAAACAACAAGGAGAACTGAAAGCTAACAGGGGGAAATAGAAAAACTGTCTTAAAAATCGGTGACGAAAACTTAAAGAATATTCCGGCATCATTACCATAGGGACAACTACCTTGAAATTGCTTAAGGTCATAGTGGAATTATAACATGGTACAAAAGTGACAGTATGGCGGTAAAACGAGAGCTCAGAGTAATTAAGAAAATATGAAATGAATTGTACTCTGAAAGCAGAGAAATTGCAAAAAATATTTTAGAACAATTTCTATCAAAATCAGTAAAACTTCCAATCCCTTCTTCTTTGAAGAATTCATTTATGAAGACGATTTATGTTTTTGAAACTACTCACTCAGTTCCATTTCTACCCTCACCCTTGCCCACGTTACTTTGCCTCATTGCAAGTGTCAGACTTACCCGGTCAATGTTACCTCTCTTTACAAGTGAGAAACATACCTATTTATAACTTACTATTAAAAACAGACCACTTACCTTGATTTCCCTACCTTTAAAATAATTATACTCACACCAACTTGTTTCACAAGAATGTTCAAAGGGGAAGCACCAAAAATGTTTACAAATAACTTTATAAAGTTCTCTGAACTGAAAACTTCCTTTCCGTGTTAGAGGGATCTTTCATCATATTAAAAACATGTTCCATTTTATCAAGAAAAGAGAGTTAAATCTGCCCTCCCCACCGCCCACCTTGCTCATGTCTTACTTGCCATACTTGACATCACCAACCAATAGTTCTGGAGCTCTGTACCATCGGGTTGCCACATAATCAGTATAAACCTCCCCAGGAGCTGCCAGTGTCCGCGCAAATCCAAAATCACATAACTTGACAACACCAGACTGGGAGACTAATATATTCTCTGGCTTTATATCTCTGTGTATGATCTAAGACAAAAAGCAGAGTATGAAATATACTGGCACATCAAGTTAAGCAAACTAATTATTTTTGAGCACCTGTCATATGCAGGGCACTGTTTTTGTCCCTATAATAAGTACAAATAAAAGCCTATAAAACTGTTCGTGGCTTTAAAGAACCTGGGACCTAGTTGGGAAAAAAAGAACATTTATGCTTAAAATTTTATTTAAACGATCAAAGATATTGGATGAAATATATATTATTAATTACCAAATCAATTGCTCTGATAAGGACTGCTCTCAAGACTAAGAGAGTAAAGCTGTCATTGAAGACTGGGCTGGTCAGGGAAAATTTTTGTGGAAAAGGGTGGGCTCTAAGACAGGTCTTTAACACTAGTATGACCCGGATAAATGTAGAAATGAAAGGGCAATCCAAGTGAGGGTAACAAAAAGAGCAAAAGAGTGAAGATGGGAATAGATCAGGAAATGCTGGGGAAATGCTTTTTCTGGAGTAGAGGCTATGTACTAGGTTTTGCCTCAACTGCCACTCTGGGAAGTCTGAGCTTGTGTCAGGGCCATGGGAACCCATGGAAGTGACATGACCAACAAGGTGTTTAAAGAAGATGTTGGCCATGAACAAGGTAAAGCAGAGAGGGGGACTAGAAGTGGGGAGAAGAGCAGTGGGACAACTAGGAGGTGATAAGGGCCTAAACTAGTCTGGTGCTCAAAGGAATGGAAAGGACGAGGTGCAGTGTAGAAATATTTTAAATCAAGAATCAACAGAATTTAGGAAGTAATCTCAGATATTTTACTTAAACCTGGGAATCTAAAAGAACAGTGGGTCCATTACCAAAAACAGAAAAGTCTGGAAAAAGTTAGGTTTGATTAAGAATAATTAGTTTAGGGCTTCCCTGGTGGCGCAGTGGTTGAGAAATCTGCCTGCTAATGCTGGGGACATGGGTTCGAGCCCTGGTCTGGGAAGATCCCACATGCCGCAGAGCAACTGGGCCCGTGAGCCACAACTGCTGAGCCTGCGCGTCTGGAGCCTGTGCTCCTCAACAAGAGAGGCCACGATAGAGGCCCGCGCACCGCGATGAAGACTGGCCCCCGCTTGCCACAACTAGAGAAAGCCCTCGCACAGAAACGAAGACCCAACACAGCCAAAAATAAATAAATAAATAAATTTTTTAAAAAAAGAATAATTAGTTTAGTTTTATCATATAGGCTTTCAAGTGGATTTCTGAGTACCCGATTGGAGGCACTCATCAAGCAATTATAAATGTAAAGAGGCTAAAACAAGGTCAGTTGGTTATGATTTCTAAAAGAGAGACTATGGAAGGAGAAAACAGGACACTGGCAGACAATGTTAAAAATTCTAGAGCTGGGCAAAACAAATTATTAGGCCTAGTTCTCTAATATAAGTAAACTGTATTTTGAAATTTTAAAAAATATATTTATTGTAAACTCAGAGGACCAGCATCCTAATTGGCATTGCTGAGTATTTTGCATAAGCTACCAATTTCTATTACTTCCTAGACACCCATGGTAAAGGTCACAGGGCCAGCCCCGCTTCTATCATTAGCATTTGTTACTTTTATAATCACACAAAAAAATGTCATTTAAAATATTTTGTAAAACTGGCAGAATCACTGTGTTAGTTATTTTATACTTTGTGTCATTTTACCTAGAACTGCTTTTCTTTTTTAAAAATTAATTAATTAATTAAGTTAGTTAGTTTTGACTGCATTGGGTCTTCGTTGCTGCACACGGGCTTTCTCTAGTTGCGGCGAGCAGGGGCTACTCTTCGTTGTGGTGCGCAGGCTTCTCATTGTGGTGGCTTCTTTTGTTGCGGAGCATGGGCTCTAGAGCGCAGGCTTCAGTAGTTGTGGCACGTGGGCTTAGTTGCTTCGCGGCATGTGGGATCTTCCTGGACCAGGGCTCGAACCTGTGTCCCCTGCATTAGCAGGTGGATTCTTTTTTTTTTTTTTTTTTTTTTTTTTTTTTTTGCGGTACGCAGGCCTCTCACTGTTGTGGCCTCTCGCATTGCGGAGCACAGGCTCCGGACGCGCAGGCTCAGTGGCCATGGCTCACGGGCCCAGCCGCTCTGCGGCATGTGGGATCTTCCCAGACCGGGGCATGAACCCGCGTACCCCGCGTCGGCAGGTGGACTCTCAACCACTGCGCCACCAGGGAAGCCCAGCAGGTGGATTCTTAACCACTGCGTCACCAGGGAAGTCCCCTAGAGTTGCTTTTATATGATTCTCAAAGGATATAAAATTGTTGTGATAGACAACAGAGTAATAGCAGGGATTTTCATATTTCACAACTAGGCAAGAGAATCTGAACTAACAAATAAATGGATTCTTACCTGTATGTATCTGCCAAAACTCATTACTTAAAGTTTGTGCATTTCACTCAGTAAATGTTACCTCAAAAAAAAAAAAAAACTCTGCAAACTCTAGTTAATGACATGCAGAGCTGAAGTATTTAGAGTTGAAGTCTGCAACTTACTTTAAAAAATGCATAAATAAGACAAATTAATAAGTAGATAAATGGATGAACAGATAAATAAATATGTCATAAAACAAATATAGCAAAGTGTTAACAAGTATAGAATTCAGCGGTGGGTATATGGGTGTCCATTGTACACTCTTCTAAATTTTCAACTTTTTAAATAATTGTTTAATCTAAACACTTACATTGTGACTGTGACAAAATCCAATTCCATTGATAATCTGAAACAAATACTTTTGAGCTAGTTGGTAGTCTAGTCCATTTGGAAAGAGCTCCAAGTCATCAAGAACTGTATGGTCAACAAATTCAAAGACTAGGTACCATCGCTTTTTTTTCTTACACACTTCCAACAGATTCACGAGATTTTCATGCCTCAGTTGCTATTATAAAAAGAAAAATACAAAATAGTTTTTACAAGATCAAACTACTAGTAATTAGTCACAGTCTAAAAGAGATCTTAGCATAAGAGAAACATAAATAAAATGCATAAACGGTATAAATTGTGAAACTATATTTTGGTTTTTTGTGTGTGTGTGTGGTATGCGGGCCTCTCACCACTGTGGCCTCTCCCACTGCGGAGCACAGGCTCCGGAGGTGCAGGCCCAGCGGCCACAGCTCACGGGCCCAGCCGCTTCACGGCACGTGGGATCCTCCCGGACCGGGACACGAACCCATGTCCCCTGCATCGGCAGGCGGACTCTCAACCACTGCGCCACCAGGGAAGCCCTGGTTTTTAAATTAGAGTCAAAAAGACCATACTGCTCTATTCTCCTCTCAGAGAACACAACAAAGCCAATGAGAAAAAGAAATGTAGCTCCATCTTTGATGAAACTAAGAAGGATTTATGACCCCTACCCACAGCAAACGAGGTGGCACTGTGAAGGTCAAACAGGAGTCTAGGAAGATACCAAGAGATCATCTGTGGCTACAAAGCTGGCAGAGCAGAGTTTTCCAAAGTTGGTGACATACCCTGAAAAGAAAAACAACAAAAACAAAAAACCTTCTTTGGTATAATGAGAACAGGGTTCATAGACTGTCAGTGAAACCATCCCTAGAACTGAATGGCACCAGGGAACAGGAGGAGAGGGCGTCTGAATAATCACATAGGAACTCATTTGCTGGAAACAATCTGTCAGTGAAGCCAAGTGGAAGGCAAAACAATTCATTATGAACAAATCTGCAACTACAAGTTTCAGAGAAAGTAAGGATAACATAAGTCAATCCCACACTCAGGCTTGCGTTGTAAGGAAAATCGTTGTGAACCACGGTGGATTCCTGCTAGCCTGGAACAAGACCACAGGTTTTCCTGAAAATGAACCTCCTACAAATAGCGGTCCAGGAGGGGCTCACTTTGTTACAAGATAAGAAACAATCAAAAAGGAACCGATCCAGTCTCTATTCAAAGATACTATAAGAAAAGAGAAGGAAACACAAATGGCAGATGAACACTCACCAGGAAATGTTGCCTCTTTTTTTTTTTTTTTGGCCACACCACGCAGCTTGCGGGATCTTAGTTACCCGAGCAGGGATCGAACCTGAGCCCTCGGCAGTGAAACCACAGAGTCCTAACCACCGGATCGCCAGGAAATTCGCCATTGCCTCTTTTTTAAAGAGGAGGAAACTACTAGAATACAGTCCTCAAAATCCTCAAGGAAAGAATATTTATACCCCAAAAAATTGTCATTCAAGGAAAAGACAGCAGAGAAAATATTCTGAACGTGAGCAGTAAATCCATTAGTGCAGGACTAAGTGTTATACAAATGTGGGTATCATAGTTACAAAATAGAAAGTGAATATTTAAAACCTAACAATGTACAAATGATACTAGCAACAAACTTAGGAGAAAGAAGAGAAGATGCAAACAAAATAAGAGTATGAAAAAAAAAAGAGTATGTATGTGGATTTCCTTGTCAATGGGACAGAATTATACTTTTAACCTGAAATGTTTAATTATAAGGTCTAATTATATTTACAGGTTTAATGGTAAGCACTAAGATAAAGAAGATAGCTTCTTCAGATGGTGGATGAATGGGAGAGAGGAGGAAACAGAAATATAATAATTACTTTACAAAGGATTAACTATATTATATAACTCTATAGTTATAAAGGTAACAAAAAGTACAAAATAAAACCTTTCCAACAAAGTATAATTTATAATTGCTATTTAATATTTTATGTAAAAGTTAATCTTCTGAAGACTCAGGGAAATCATTGTAGATTAAAATAAGAAATAAAGATTTTCATTTATAAGAAAAAAAAAACCTTTCCAAATTACCAAAGGAAACACATCCAATGTTTAAAAAGTAATTAGGGACTTCTTCCCTGGTGTCAGAGTGGTTAAGAATCCACCTGCCAATGCAGGGGACACAGGTTCGAGCCCTGGTCCGGGAAGATCCTACATGCCACAGAGCAACTAAGTCCGTGTGCCACAGCTACTGAGCCTGTGCTCTAGAGCCCACGAGGCACAACTACTGACCCCTTGTGCCACAACTACCGAAGCCCACGTGCCTAGAGCCCGTGCACCACAACAAGAGAAGCCACCGCAATGAGAAGTCTGCACACGGCAACGAAGAGTAGCCTCCGCTCACCACAACTAGAAAAAGCCTGTGCTCAGCAGCAACAAAGACCCAACACAGCCAAAAATAAATTTTTTTAAAAAAGTAGACTATATAGAAAAATATTTTTAAAGTAGTAATAAAATACATAATATTATAAATAATAATAACTAACCCTTACATAGTGCTTACTATGTTCCATTACCTTAAGCACAAAAATCCTATAAAATAGTTGCAATTCTTATCCTGTTTTACAGATGAGGAAACTAAAGCACATAGAGGTTAAGTAACTTGGTCAAGGTCACACAGCAATAACTGGTAGAGGAGGATTAGAACCCAGGAATTGTAGCCTCTGTCTTTTCCTGAAAAGATTTCAGTTTTGTTTAGTTCTTCCTTCATGTCCAGAACATCTGCCTTATAAACACACCCAGACCTGCAGCTGGCTTGCATACAAAATATTTAGATTTCTTATTCTCAACCACTAAGCCATTCTGACTCTAGAGGGGGAAAAAAAGGAAAACTAAGACCAAACTTATGTTACATCATAACTATAAATGGGCTAAACTTAGCTATTAAAACAAAAGATTCCAGGTTGGATCACAAAGCACTTTCCAAATATATTAAGTGAATTAACGCATATCCATACAATGAAATAAAATGCAGCAGTTAAAAAGAACAAGGCAGGGCTTCCCTGGTGGCGCAGTGGTTGAGAGTCCGCCTGCCGATGCAGGGGACGCGGGTTCGTGCCCCGGTCCAGGAAGATACCACATGCTTGCGTACCGCAAAAAAAAAAAAAAAAAAGAACAAGGCAGTTTTATGTCCACAGGTATGCAATAATCACTAAGCTACATTAAGTGGAAACAAGGCAAGATGCAGGTCAGTGTGTAGAATATGCTGACGCTTGATATATGTACACACACCAGAATTCCTTTGATGGATACAGTTGCTTATGGAAGGTATAACTAAATAGCTGGTACACAAAGGTGGCAGGGAAATGTATTTTAATTTTATAGCATATTCATATGTTACCTTTTCAAAAATTAAAATAAGTAGATAAATAAAATTTGTATCAGTGTGTTAAAAGATAAACATGCTAAAATTGACAAGAGTTTATTTGAGCAAACATTGATTTGAACTGGGCAGCACGATACTGAAAGAGGTTAGGAACATTCTACTGGTAGAAGCTAAGGGAAAGGGTTTCCCTGGTGGTACAGTGGTTAAGAATCCACCTGTCGGGCTTCCCTGGTGGCGCAGTGGTTGAGAGTCCGCCTGCCGATGCAGGGGACACGGGTTCGTGCCCCGGTCCGGGAGGATCCCACATGCCGCGGAGCGGCTGGGCCCGTGAGCCACACCTACTGAGCCTGCGCGTCTGGAGCCTGTGCTCCGCAGCAAGAAAGGCCGCGATAGTGAGAGGCCTGCGCACCGTGATGAAGAGTGGCCCCCCGCTTGCCACGACTAAAGAAAGCCCTCGCACAGAAACGAAGACCCAACCCAGCAAAAATAAATTAATTAATAAACTCCTACCCCCAACATCTTAAAAAAAAAAAAAAAAAAAAAAAAAGAATCCACCTGTCAATGCAGGGAACACGGTTTTGAGCCCTGGTCCAGGAAGATCCCACATGCCGCAGAGCAACTAAGTCCCTGTGTCACCATTACTGAGCCTGCACTCTAGAGCCTGTAAGCCACAACTACTGAGCCCTCGCGCTGCAACAACTGAAGCCCGCGTACCTAGAGCTTGTGCTCCGCAACAAGAGAAGCCACCGCAATGAGAAGCCTGCCTGCCACAATGAAGAGTAGCCCCCGCTCGCCACAACTAGAGAAAGCCCGTGCGCAGCAAGGAAGACCCAACGCAGCCAAAAATAAATAAATTTATTTTAAAAAGAAAAAAAAGAAGCTAAGGGAAAGGCTTTTATAGAGCACACATGGAAGCAAAACAAGTAAATTATTTGATTGGTTGGTTCCAGCTTAAGTGGTTGCTTTACTTGGGAAAGTCTAGTTGACTGTGACTGGTTGTGCTTAACTTACAATGTCTTAACCTTGAGCATTTACAGGAATTGAGTCTGACTTAGGTTTCCTTTGATTTATTTACACAGGGTGCCAAGATATTAGAGCCACCTTAGTCTAATGGCCTATTGTTTCACTTGGTTTTTTATTATAAGTACACACACACACACACACACACACACACACACACACAAACTTCTAGTAAACTTAAATTTTAATAGGTATGTAGAGAATTCCCTGGCAGTCCAGTGGTTAGGACTCCACACTTTCACTGCTGAGGGCCCAGGTTCAATCCCTGGTCGAGGAACTAAGATTCTGCAAGCCTCGCGGCCAAGAAATTAAAACATAATAAAATAATAAAAGGTATGTAGACTTCCAGTTTCCTTTTCCACAGGTAAGGAGCTTGGAAGTCTCCACTCCATCCTAACAAGTAAAAAACTGAGTAGACTAAAAAATCAACAACTCTTTTTGGATTCATAAGAGATGAGAGGACATCTCATCTCTTATGAGGACATCTCAAACCACCGGGTCCAAGATTGGAGAGACAAACCAGCAAACACAGGGAGTCTCTGCTTCCTGGAACAGAGACTCACGAGGGCAAAGCTCTGTGGGAACCAATGCCAAGGTAGGAAAACCTGAACTGCAATGGATAAGTTACCGGAAGCTCAATGTGGCCAAGCCTTAGAGTTAAAAACTTCAGGGAAACCCTGTCACAGGGGCATCCACATAACACTGTAAGATGTTATTTCTAGGCGCTCAGCCAAGTTCCGATAGTAAATTTCAGAGAAGAATCTCCTTCAGCTTTCACAGGGAGAGGAATAAAGGAACCATTTGGAAAAATGCCACAGCACTCTGTCCTTAACAAGGCCTGCCCTTGGGGGGAACCAGTTAAGCAGAGCCTAACCAGCTGAGGAAGGGAGATAGCCAACTCCAGCCTACTGTAGCCATCCTAGCCCACCTAAGGAGGGGACAAAAACCCTGAAGAACACTTGTAAAGTTCACAGGCTAGCAGCATAGGCTCACTGAAAGACTGAGACCTAATCATGGCACTACAGAACACTTCCCTTCCTCCAACCTCACCACCACATTACTAAAAGCCTATTTACAGCACTTCCTTTTACCTGGTACATCATGCCCAGCTCTGAAGAAAAAAATTACAAGGCATACCAAAAGACAAAAACCACTAT
This sequence comes from Phocoena sinus, assembly GCF_008692025.1. NCBI lineage: Eukaryota > Metazoa > Chordata > Mammalia > Artiodactyla > Phocoenidae > Phocoena > Phocoena sinus. The sequence continues at coordinate 92,560,545 of NC_045767.1, forward strand.
TTGAAGACACAGAAAAATCATCAGAAGCAGACATGGCAGGGGTGTAGGAATTATCAGACCAAGAATTTAAAACAACTATGATTAATATGCTTAGGGCTCTAATGGGTAAAGCACACAGCATGCAAGAACAGATGGGCAATGTAAGCAGAGAGATGGAAATCCTAATAAAGAATCAAAACAGGGCTTCCCTGGTGGCACAGTTGTTGAGAGTCCGCTTGCCGATGAAGGGGACACGGGTTCGTGCCCCGGTGCGGGAGGATCCCACATGCCACGGAGCAGCTGGGCCCGTGAGCCATGGCCGCTGAGCCTGCACGTCCGGAGCCTGTGCTCCGCAACAGGAGAGGCCACAACAGTGGGAGGCCCGCGTACCGCAAAAAAAAAAAAAAAAAAAGAATCAAAACAAATGCTGGAGATTAAAAAGACAAAAACCAGGGACTTCCCTGGTGGTCCAGTGGTTAAGAATCTGCGCTCCCAATGCAGGCGGCCCAGGTTTGATCTCTGGTCAGGGAACTAGATCCTGCATGCCACAACTAAGGAGCCCGCATGTGGCAACTAAGAGCTCTCGTGCCTCAACTAAGACCCAGTGCAGTCAAATAAATAAATAAAAATTTAAAAAATTTAAAAAACAAAAGCACTGTAACAAGATAAGAATGCCTTTGATTGGCTTATTGGTAGACTGGACACAGCTGATGAAAGAATCTCTGAGCTAGAGGATATCTGAGTAGAACGCTCAAAAACCAAAAAGGGAAGAGAACAAGGACTGAAAATCTTCTTAAGCATATAGAAATAGACCAAAGATGATAGCAAGGAATTACTGGGTCAAAATCAATAACAGGAGAACTCAGAGAATTAATCTCAGGACTCAAAGCTGATTTTGCTATGAAGTAATCTAGTAACTGAGGTTAGATTTTTGTGTCCTCTTGGGACTAAGACGGAAGGAAGAGTCAAGTGTAAATGCCTTGCAAAGGTGGGGTCTTTCAGAAAACACCTCCAGTTTAAGCTGGGACCCTAAGGACTAAACCTTCCCCAGTGAAAATGAATGGAAATGAACCAGTCCAGGCTTCACATCACCTGTACCTTGAATTTGGATTAACATACTAGACTGGGAGCATCCCCATGCACCTGGCAGAAGCAACTGAATATCCTCTCTGGAAGAAAGTAACTTTTATCTATCTTAGCCTCAAAACATCTCTACAAATAAATTTCCAGACACAATATCCAATATAAATAATAATGAAGAACACAGAAAACAAGACACTCTAAGCAAGTACTTTGAACTTACTGAGGAGGCCCTGGCCTGGTAATGTGCCTGTGCCAGGACAGGGAAAATTTAATGTAGATCAGTGTTAACTAGTAAAGGTAGTTAATCCCTAAGAGGGGTAAGAGGAATCCAACGGATATGTAAAAATATGGCAGGGGCTTCCCTGGTGGCACAGTGGTTAAGAATCCGCCTACCAATGCAGTGGACACGGGTTCAAGCCCTGGTCCGGGAAGATCCCACATGCCATGGAGCAACTAAGACCGTGCGCCACAACTACTGAGCCTGCGCACTAGAGCCCATGAGCCACAACTACTGAACCCACGTCACAAGTAATGAGCCCGCGCTCTAGAGCCCGCAAGCCACAACTACTGAAGCCCGTGCGCCTAGAGCCCAGGCTCTGCAACAAGAGAAGCCACCGCGATGAGAGGCCTGCGCACTGCAAAAAAGAGTAGCCCCCACTCGCCGCAACTAGAGAAAAGCCCACGTGCAGCAACAAAGACCCAACGCAGCCAAAAATAAATAAATAATTTTTTTTTAAAAAAGAAAGAAACTCAGGAATAATTGATAAATAGTGGAAAAGATAAATATTAGGTATTTATTTGAAGGAATAAAATCTTACATAGCGTATACTCAGATCACAGGGTAATTGGGTCAAAAGTAAATAACCAAGGAGAAAAACCTAGACATTTTCCACATGTTTGGCAATTAAGGAAAATGAGAAAATATTTTGAACTGCTAATCAAAATTTCTAGGATACATATCAAGCTGTTCTTAGAAGGAAAGTTATAACCTTAAATGCATATATGAGGAAAAAAAAAACTAGAAATTAAAGAAGTAAGTATATAACTCAGAAGTTTAGGAAAAAGAACTATAAAATAAACCCCAAATAAGTAGAAGGTATGAAATACTAAAAACAAAAATTAATGAAATAGAAAAGAAATACACAACAGGGAAGATCAACAAAGCCAAACATTGGTTCTTTCTAAAGATAAATAAAATTGATAAACTTCAGGTTAGACTGATGGGGGGTTGGTGGTGGGAAGTAGTTAACATAGCAGGTCTGAGACTTTTATCCCTAGAAAGTTGGCTTGCAAAGTGAGCCCTTGTTCGCTACCTGGGTACTTGGATTTCAGAAGTGTTCCTTCATTTCCAGAACTGATAAAGTGGCTCACTGGGCAAACAATATGGTTTATGCTGAATACCCGCATTTCTTCTGAGAGTCTGGGATTTTGTTACGAGCCAGGCAGGGGGTACCTCCGTGATAAGGCCCCAGGAGAATTCTGGGCACTGAGTCTCTAATGAATTTCCTTGGTAGACAATATTTCACACGTGTTGTCATAACTGATTGCTGGAGGAAGTAAGGGCATCCTGTGTTAATCCACTGGAAGAAAAGTGACAGGTTTCCTCTGGAATTCACCCCATGGGCCTTTTCCCTTTGCTGATTTTCCTTTATATCTTTTCTCTGTAATAAACCATAGCCAAGAGTACAACTGTTTGCTGCGTGCTGTGAGTCCTCCTAGTGAATCATCAAACCTTGGGGTGGCCCGCCAGCCTGTACCGCCAGCTCAGACCTCCCGGCTCGACTGGCTGCGCAGGCGGCGTGGAAGCGCAGAGTCTTAACCACTGGACCGCCAGGGAAGTCCCAGGGCCAGGCTCTTGATGTCGAAAGTGCTCCTGTAACCCGACCCCACCCTCCTGGCCAACCACTGCTCACGCCCCCACAGGACACAAGGGACATGGGTTCGAGCCCTGGTCCAGGAAGATCCCACATGCCAGTTGCAGAGCAACTAAGCCCGTGCACCACAACTACTGAGGCTGTGTTCTAGAGCCCGTGAGCCACAACGACTGAGCCTGCGTGCCACAACTACTGAAGCCCGCGCGCCTAGAGCCTGTGCTCCACAGCAAGAGAAGCCACCGCCATGAGAAGAGCACGCACTGCGATGAAGAGTAGCCCCCGCTCGCCACAACAAGAGAAAGCCTGTGCACAGCAACGAAGACCCAATACCGCCAAAAAAATAAATAAATAAAACAAATTTATTAAAAAAACAAAACAAAACAAATAAACAAACAAAACCTTGGTGTGGTCTTAGAGACCCCCAACACAGTTGTTGGTAAATAGATAGATAGATAGGCAGATAAGAGAGAAGCAACAAATAATTTTAAAATCATGTTTATATTCATGAGATAAATGAATATGTATATGTAATCTTGTTGTTTACTGCCAAAAAGGAAGAAATTTATACTTTAAACCAAGTTATGTAAATAAAACAAATATAAAAACAGCATTAAAAAAAATTACTGTCACTCAAGAAAAAACTCATTTTTTTTTCAATTCAATATATGTGATAACTTACCTTTAGTAACTTGATTTCTCGCATAGCAATTTTTTTAACCATTTTGTCATCATCACTTTCTAAGAACTTCTTGATGGCTACAATTCTTCCACTATCTTTATTCCTACACTTCATCACCATTCCATAGCTCCCTTCTCCAACCAATCCTAGGTTCTCATATTTTTCCATTTTAATTAAAAACCAGTAGGAATTCTTCTTGCTGTGGAAACCAAAACATAGAGTTAATTATGTTGAGTATATTAATTTCCTTCACCCTCCCAAATTAATTCTTCCACACCTGTTTTCCATATTAGAGCAGACACTGCATCTATGGCTGTCCTGTGTAATGTTTCTGCATCTAAGTTATGTTTTCAAAATATTCACATACATTTCATAATAGACAAGGCAAATGGAATTGAAGCCATTAACTTCAAATTTAAATTACTAAATGTCATGTTAATGAAATTTCAATATATTTTTAATTAAGATAAAGCAATACTTGAACTATTATACAAAACAATAACAGTTTACTTTAGAAAAACACAATTTCTTTTCACTTTAAGGTAAAAAAGGCACAAGTGAATTTGGTTACAGTGAAGATAAAATTTATTTTTTTACATCAGGTCTAAAAGATCAAAGTTGAGGATCTTTATGCGCTTTCTAGTCTATTGGGAAAAATATTACCAAGTAACACTAACAACTTCTGATCAACTATTTTTGTTTACTTTTATTACCATAGTAATTAAATTCCTATATTGAACATATAAAATAACAGCAATGACATCACAGTATGTAAGCAGATTTTTAATAATTAAATGTTAGTATACCAAATACAGTATTTCAAAAATCTTTTTAATCACTATAAGTATGATTATTTGAATTTTGTGTTTAGAATTCTTTTACAGCCCATTATATGACATTTTCTGGATGAAGGCAATCCTAACAAAATCTTTCTTGGGCTTCCCTGGTGGCGCAGTGATTGAGAGTCTGCCTGCCGATGCAGGGGACACGGGTTCGTGCCCCGGTCCAAGAAGATCCCACATGCTTGCGTACCGCAAAAAAAAAAAAAAAAAAAAATCTTTCTTACGTTACTAATAATTGGTGAAGGACCAGCAATCATTCCACTACATATTTTGGTATAGCAAGAAACTTTTCAGCCCAGATACGGTTAGATTTTACTTCATAAGTTTTGATCGCCATGAAATATAAAAGCTAATAAACTACAACTTCAAAGTTAAATTTATTTTTACAATCTGATTTTGAAATTAAATTCCAGAAGCAAAGAATAAACAATATTTCTGTTAATCCCAACATGGTTCTAAAAGTTTTTTGGGGAAAAAAGTAGTCTATTGGTAACTATACATTCAAATGATGATTCATAATTGAATTTTTTTTTAACCTGACAATATAAAAACACTCATTCATAAAACTTGGTAAGAAAAAAAATTCTTACCTATAACATTAGTAGTGTACCTACAGCAATCTAAAATTAATTTACGCAGATTGTGAATTGTGATGTTTTCCTTGCTTCCCTATTGGTACACTGATGACAAAGACAAAACAAATATCCTCTTTGTTCTAGCAAATTGTGATAATCCGATGTATACAATACATTTTCAACAGTTTACATTTGACAATTTAGGGGATATATATATATAATTATTATATAGATAATATATATATAGTTATATATATATATAGTATATATACATGGAAAGTCAGAAGACTGATCTTCGGGAGGGAGAAAATAAATAAATCCCAGTCAACACCAACCCAATTACTTCATTATTTTACTACCAGCTTTGATAGTAGGTTCTACTATAAACTGTTTACAGAACAGTGTCTCTGACACTAACTTTCTATACATTTGACATTTTAACTTCCATTTAACCTCTATTAACTATTTTTAAATAAAATGTCAGTGCTTGAAAAAAAATTCTCAATGTAATTCTCTCTTTCCTTTAATTTCTTTTTCCTTCCACTAAAACAGCATATTTTATTAAGGACTAGACTTTAGGCTTATTATACCAAGGACAAAAATAGCTGGAATCTATAACCTGGATCATTTTAAAGCATTTGCAATTAGTGTCCTCAATATTTGGAAATGCAAAGTGAACACAGTTAAAATTACCTTAAGCATGTCTAAGAGGTTCTGAAGCATGTCACAAGCTAACATTCTGTACGTTGACTACAATTGTATTCTCCCACCAACTGCACATTTGGTCACAGCACACTGAACACACGTGTTTTTTCAAGTGGCACTTCCCACAAATACTTTAGAAGTATCAAGGCTTAAAAAGCCTCTTGTTTCCTGAAACAGTTACTCATAAACCATAACTTCTCATGCCTTCTACTTGGGAATGTTAAGGGTTATACAAACTAAAAGGAAACCTGGCCAATTGGCAATGCGGTAGATCTGGACATGTGCCATGGAAGCATATGGTTCTCATACTAATAATTTAGATAATAAAAAATTGCTAGTTTTTATTTTGTTAAAGACAGGTTGAAATCTTTTATAGATAAAAGAACGAGATAATAGAAGCTTTCAAAAGTATTATACTTACTGTTCCTTTTAAATCCTTTGGCGTGGAAATACCCAAAGGTTTTCAACTTGGAAATAAAATTGAGGTAAAATGCATCTCGTTCTCAGGTCTAAAAGATGCTGACTAGCAAACTAGCAATTCTACTGCTGTCGCGATTTCTTCCGCAGACACAGTCTTCCCAGGTGAAGCAGACAGGGAGGCAGACTGGCCTCAACCCACCGCAAGTTCACACTCAGGAGGACCGCGGCCCGCATGCTGTCGTCGTCAAGGCAACGACCTCACTCTGTCCCCAACCATAGGCACAAAGTCTCCAGAGAGAAAAGACCGGAGTCTAAATGCGTCCACGGCAGGCACCAATACCTGTTAAGGCCAAGGCCTGTAGGGAAGTTAGCTGGGGTGCTAGGGCACCGCCTCCCAGCTCCTAAAGCGCCGGGTCCCTGGAGTCCGTGAACCTGCTCGGCTCTAGCTAGCCCTGGGCCAAGGCGTTGGCCACCAAGCTGCAAGGGGCGGATCCTCACCCGTCCGGGCCCGCCCCCGAGTGCGCCGACCCTCCCGTGTTCTGATTGGCTGGGTTCTGTCATCGAGATCTCTGATTGGCTTAGCGCCAACCACCCATCCAGTTCGCCTGGGGCTTGGCTCAGGTTCTGATCACTGACGCGCAGACGCCAGCATCAGCACACACCTGCCTTCTCAAGTAAGGAAGCACCTTTCTGCCTTCACCTGGAGACCGCTCTTCACGACTGAGGACAACAGGCGATTCTGGTGCTCACGGGGAGGCTAAAAGTGGTGGTGGTTTTGTAGGATTGGGTGAAAATGTTAGGGGGTGACCGTGCAAAGAGCGCGATGAAGGGTTCTTCAAGCTCCTCGGCTGGGCCGGGGAGTGGGCTCTGAAGCCCCTCAACCGGGAAGGTTCGGGCTTGACGGCGATTCGACGCTTCCTTTCCGGTCTGGGCAGTGGGGTCAGTCTGCCAGGTAGGAGATGAGGGTGACAGTCTAGGAGGTGATAAGTAGGCGAGGCAAAGGTGAAAGTAGGTAAATGATGACAGAACTGGCGTTAGAAGGGACCCTGGGGAGGACAGCCTGGGCGATGAAAGTGAGGGAAATACTTGGAGATAACGGAAGGGGAAGAGAGGACATGAATGAAATAAGAGGAAAAGGGCTAAGACGGTTGGGGAACTAAAAGACATGAGCAATACTGGCATATGACAGGCAGCCAAATAGGGTGCAGCTGGGGATGCGATGTTTAAGGAACAGACCAACTCAATCCATCATTAGGCAAGACTGGTAGGTCAGAATCATGCACATGCTGAAGTCACACAAGAAACAGGGCTTTCCTCATATTCAAGGAATTTGGGGTTTAAGCCATACCTCTGCAGTAAGGAAGCCTTAAGCACTCAGTTATTTTCATGTTAAATCATAAAAACTAACCATTTTGTAATTCTATTTGGTATCCATAATACCATGATCCAGTTAGGAGAGTGTCCTGGATAGCAGGTATTTATACCCATAGTCAATATTAAGGTATTAATTCCTTCTTGTATACAAAGAAATAAACATTCTGGTTTATAAATAAGCTTTTGTGAGTTTGCTTAGAATGAATTAATCTTCCAGTGCCAGATCACCTTGATCGAACTGCTTAAAATCCAGTTCCTGAAGCTGTAATAATGAGGACCAGACCTGGGACCTGAATATGGAAAGAATATAATTCTTTAGTTAATGCAAGATGTAATTAGCTCTACCCTTAGGTGTGACCGCGTTGGAGGGAGCCATGCCCCTTTTAGTTATCTCTATAGGCTATAATAGAATGTGATGAACTTCTTTTATATGAGAAGCAGATTCCTTTTTATAAAGTGGCAAATCTGGGTTTGTTAGGCCTGAAGCTTGAGAAGAATTTTAAAGGTACCTCTAAGCAAAAGGCCCTGAAGTTTAAAATAACCTGTTTATATCCCACAGGCAACCAAAAGGATAAAAACTAAAAAACTGGATTTGGTGACTAGATAATGCTTGAGAAAACAATTTCAAAAAGAATTGAGTTTGAAAGCCAACTGTAAAGGAGGCATAGCATATTCAAGAATTACACATCCCTGGTGGCCCAGTCCTGCCCCTCAGCCCAGGCCTCCCACGGGAACCAGGTTGTACCATGTAGGGAAGGGGGGATCTTGTGCGGATGGGGGAAGGGACTGCGCAGATCAAAGGCTGGGGGGGGCGTGTCATGGGGATCTCGGAAGGCTTGAGGATGGGGCTACTTGGGGGGATGGTGAGGAGGCAACCTAGCAGGGGACAAGTGGGGGACCCAGCCGGGTTTAGCCCCTGGGCGCCAGGTCTGTACAATACGGTTTGCTATAAAACTCCAATCTTCTGGGGGGCGGGGGCGGGGAGGCAGAGAATTACACATCCTGGGTAAAGTCATCTATTGATACATGTTTGGTGAAGAGGAGGTAGTATTATGTAGAAGCGAGATTGGGTTGTTTATTTTAAAAAGAAATTTTAAACAAGAAAATCTTTGTAGGGAAAAGGAACAGAGAGAGAGGGGCTTTAAAGAGACAAGAAAAGGAACAATTAATGAAAAACCAAGGACAGGTAGTGAAGAGAAGGTGATAAAGTATGAAAAGGACTTAGCCTTGAAGAAGTTTCTAGAAAAGAGGAAAAACAGAAAAGTGTAGGACAGACACATTAGCTGGCTTAGATCTTCTCTAAAAAAAATTTCTGCAGGAAAAAAGATAATGGTGAGATTGAGGCTCAAGGATATGTGAGCAGAAATTCCTTGAAATAGGTAGTTATGAAAGAAGACATTTTGATATGAAAGGAATACAAAATAGTAAAATGTGCCGACTTGAGCATGGAAACCATGAATTTACAGTGAAACCAACTGACTGTTTCGTAGGACTTAGGATCCTCAGGTTCAAGAATGGAGAAAATAGGGGCTTCCCTGATGGCGCAGTGGTTGAGAGTCCGCCTGCCAATGCAGGGGACACAGGTTCGTGCTCCGGTCCGGGAAGATCCCACATGCTGTAGAGCAGCTGGGCCCGTGAACCATGGCCAATGAGCCTGCGCATCCGGAGCCTGTGCTCCGCAACGGGAGAGGCCACAACAGTGAGAAGCCCGTGTACCCCAAAAAAAAAAAAAAAAAAAAAAAAAAAAAGAATGGAGAAAATAGACAGTATGTAAGCTACTTAGAGAAGTGGTACTGCAAGGAGATTAAACAAAAAAGTTAAGAAGTCAAGGGTGATGGAGGAAGCACAATTGAAATGGTTTGCCATGGTTCAAGCTAGATCAGAAGACAAATTATGACAAGTTAACTAATAAGCTGAAAATACAGGGGCACTGAGAAAATGGAGCTCATCATAGGCACGAAGAGTAAGTTTAATGGGAGTGAAAAAGGAGAAAAAGTTACTGTCAAAGAAAGCAAGTTGTGAATTTAAGATTTTGGAAATGGCACAAGATGATGATGATGAGCTCTAAAGAGTGGAATGTTTGGCCATCCCTCTGGGTAGCTGAAGTTTATTGAAAAATGTCATTGGAACTGAATTCAAAGAAACTTGAGGTCGCAGTATGAAAGTCATAAACGTTCCCTAAAAAATCGTAACATGAACAAGTGGGACAATACAGAAAGAGGTTGAAATGCACATTTTAATCACTAAAGAAAGTGAAATGTTCTAAAAATCTAAAGAAAACACTGTGGGAGTGTTGAGACTGGCAACAAGAAGAAAGCCTGGAGAGATGGCAAAGAAACAAAGGTTAGAAAGAGACTAAGGAGGGCTTCCCTGGTGGCACAGTGGTTGAGAGTCTGCCTGCCGACGCAGGGGACACGGGTTTGTGCCCCGGTCCGAGAAGATCCCACATGCCGCGGAGCGGCTGGGCCCGTGAGCCATGGCCGCTGAGCCTGCGCGTCCGGAGCCTGTGCTCCGCAACGGGAGAGGCCACAACAGTGAGAGGCCCGCGTACCCAAAAAAAAAAAAAAAAAAAAAAGAGACTAAGGACCATATGACCCAGCAATTCCATTCCTAGGTATAGACCCAAGAAAAATGAAAACATATGTTCATACAGAAACTTGTACATGAATGTTCACAGCAGTACTGATATTCATATGAATTGATTTCATAGTAGCCAAAAAGTGAAACTCAAATATCCATCAATTGATGAATGGATAAACTGTGCTATATCCATACAATGGAATATTATTCCCCCTTAAAAAGGAATAAAATACTCATAGGTGCTACAACATGGATGAATTTCAAAAACAGTATGCTGGGACTTCCCTGGTGGTCCAGTGGTTAAGACTCTGCGCTCCCAGTGCAGGGAGCCCAGGTTTGATCCCTGGTCAGGGTACTAGATCCTGCATGCTGCAACTAAGAGCCCACATGTCGCAACTAAAGGAGCCCACATGCTGCAACTAAAGATACTACATGCCACAACTAAGACCTGGCACAGTCAAATAAATAAATAAATATTTAAAGAAGTATGCTAAATGAAAGATGCCAGACACAGAAGATCACATATTATGTAATTCCACCTATATGAAGTGTCCGGCATAGACAAATCCATACAAACAGAAAGTAGATTAGTAGTTACCAGGGACTGAGGGGGATATGGGAATGAGGAGTGAGTACTAATGGGTATGGGGTTTCTTTTTTTGGTCACACTGCATGGCTTGCAGGACCTTAGTTCCGTGATCAGGGATTGAACCCGACCCCAGCAGTGAAAGCGCCGAGTTGTAACCACTGGACCACCAGGGAATTCCCTGGGGTTTCTCTTTAGGCTAATGAAAATGTTCTGGAATTAGACAGTGATGAGTTATACAACCTTGTGAATATACTAAAAACCACTGAATTGTACACTATAAAAGGGTGAATTTTATGTATGTGAATGACATTGCAATATAAAACAATAGACTTACAAGGAGATAAGAAGTACATAGCCTTCCTAGAAATCTTTTTTCAGTAAATTTATACATTTTAGCTTAGAGTAGCCCAATTCTCTTTCTCACCTTAGCAATCATCTCTGTTAAGTAACTCTTGGCAACAATCACTCTCTACATATCTGGACATCCCCGCAAAACGTGCTTTTCTTGCCAAAAAAACAAAAAAAACCCCACCACTTAGGTCTCATGAAATACTGATTGATCATGGGTTTTGGCACACTTCAGCTGAGTTACCAAGTGAAAGGAACGGCCATAAAATCTTCAGACTACAAAAAGGTTCTTTATTTTCAGTATATTATTGAGCATACAGCTATGAATACATTCTGACATTCTGTTAAAAAATTGGACTGGGGACTTCCCTGGTGGTGCAGTGGTTGGGGATCCGCCTGCCAATGCAGGAGACACGGGTTCGATCCCTGGTCCGGGAAGATCTCACGTGCTGCAGAGCAACTAGGCCCATGCACCACAACTGCTGAGCCTGCACTCTGGAGCCAGTGAGCCACAACTACTGAGCCCACACATCACAACTACTGAAGCCCAAGCACCTAGAGTCTGTGCTCTTCAACAAGAGAAGCCACCGCGATGAGAGGCTAGCGCACTGCAACGAAGAGTGGCCCCCACCCACCGCAACTAGAGAAAGCCCATGTGCAGTGACGAAGACCCAACACAGCCAAATAAATTAAATTAAATTATCAAAAAAAAAATGGACTGACTTATTTTGAAGTTCTTGTTCTTTGACGGAAGGACATTTGCCTTAGAAGAGAGAATTCTGTTCTCAATCTAGTAATTGATTCAATGACCTCATTACTACATTTAAAAGTGATTAAGACAATCAGATTTGGGGGGTGAAGAAAAATGAACCCTCCTACACTGTTGGTGGGAATGTAAATTGGTACAGTCACCATGGAGAACAGTACGGAGGTTCCTTAAAAAACTAAAAATAGGGACTTCCCTGGTGGCGCAGTGGTGAAGAATCTGCCTGCAAATGCAGGGGACACAGGTTCGATCCCTGATCCAGGAAGACCCCCACATGCCGCAGAGCAAGTAAGCCCATGCGCCACAACTACTGAGCCTGCACTCTAGAGCCCACGTGCCACAACTACTGAGCCTGTGTGCTACAACTACTGAAGCCCGTGTGCCTAGAGCCTGTGCTCCACAAGAGAGGCCCCTGCTTGCCGCAACTAGAGAAAGCCTGCATGCAGCAACAAAGACCCAACGCAGCCAAAATAAAAAAAAAGCTAAAAATAGACCTACCATATGACCCTGCAATCCCACTCCTGGGCATATATCCAGAGAAAACCATAATTTGAAACAATACATGCACCCCAGTGTTCATTGCAGCACAATTTACAATAGCCTGGACAAGGAAGCAACCTAAATGTCCATTGACAGAGGAATGGATAAAAAAGTTGTGGTACATATATACAATGGAATGTTACTCAGCCATAAAAAAGAATGAAATAGGGCTTCCCTGGTGGCACAGTGGTTAAGAATCTGCCTGCCAATGCAGGGGACACGGGTTCGAGCCCTGATCCAGGATGATCCCACATGCCGCGGATCAACTAAGCCTGTGCACCACAACTGAGCCTGTGCTCTAGAGCCCGGGAGCCACAACTATTGAGCCTGCGTGCTGCAGTTACTGAGCCCGTGCACCTTAGAGCCTGTGCTCTGCAACAAGAGAAGCCACCGCAGTGAGAAGCCAGCGCACTACAAGAAAGAGTAGCCCCCGCTCACCACAACTAGAGAAAGCCTGTGCATAGCAACGAAGACCCAACACAGCTAAAAATAAAATTTAAAAAAAAGAATGAAATAATGCCATTTGCAGCAACATGGATGCACCTAGATTGTCACACTGAGTGAAGTAAGTCAGACAAAGACAAATATCATATGCTATTGCTTATATGTAGAAGCTTAAAAAATGGTACAAATGAACTTATTTACAAACAGAAATAGTCACAGATGTAGAAAACAAACTCATGGTTACCAGGGGGAAAGCGGGCAGGGGGGAGGGATAAGCTGGGAGACTAGGATTGACAAATACACACTACTATATGTGAAATAGATAACTAATAAGGACCTACTGTATAGCACAGGGAACTCTTCTCAATACTCTGTAATGGCCTGTATGGGAAAAGAATCTAAAAAAGAGTGGATATATGTATATGTATAACTGATACACTTTGCTGTACAGCAGAAGCTAACACATTATAAATCAACTATACTGTAATAAAAATTTTTTTAAAAACACGGAATACTATGCAGCTGTGAAAAAATGAGTAGGCACTTTGTTTACTGATATGGAATGACCTCCATGATATATGGTGAAATAATAAAAGTAATGTGCGTTTTACAGGGGGCCACTACTTATGCCTAAAAAGAAAAAAAATGTATATTTGTATTCTCTTGGATATACAAAGATCTCTGGAAGGGTGTACAAAAAAATTAGATAAAAAATGGTTGCCTCTAGGTAGAATTTTGTGGTGGGGGATGGAGGAAGAAGGCTTTTCACTTACAAAACTACCTTTTGAAGTGTATTCCATGTGAAAGTTTTCCTCATTAAAAAAAAAGTAAAATTTTAATTAAAAAAAAGACAATTAGATTTGGAAACCTAAAGTACGATACACCACTTATTTGGTCAAGTTCAGCATACACCATATTTGATCTGTCAAGTCACCAACACAGCTATATCATACCAGTATAAACCTGGGAATCCATTCCTCAAATGTTAAAAATAGTATACATTCTGTCTGCACTGATAACAAGCCTCTTATAAACTCTCCCTTGATGTTCCCTCTTCCTCTAGCCTCTGCTGCATTCCTGTTCATATTCATAGCAAAACTACAGAAAAACGTCTGTTCATTTCCTACAACCTGTTCTCCCTTGGGCTTTCATCCTTATCACTTCACTGGAATAGCTCTTCCCATAAGTCAGTAAGACCTACACAAAGCCATCTGTGGCAGAGATTACTAGCTACTCACAGTTAAGCTGGTTCCTTTTTTCTCTATGCATAGCTTGCTTATTTTCTGAAATCTCCACTGTAGTTAGGGGTGTCATGAGACTGAATTCAAGCCGATGGAATATGAGATGTGTACCATTCCCAGACCTGGCCCATGAAAATCTCCGTTCAAGATCCTCCATGTTGGGGCTTCCCTGGTGGCCCAGTGGTTGAGTCTGCCTGCCAATGCAGGGGACACGGAGCTCTGGTCCGGGAGGATCCCTCATGCTGCAGAGCAGCTAGGCCCGTGTGCCACAACTGCTGAAACCCGCGTGCCTGGAGCCCGTGCTCTGCAGTGGAAGAGGCCGCCGAGGTGAGAGGCCCGCGCACTGTAGTGAGGAGCGGCCCCCACTCGCCACAGCTAGAGAGGGCCCGCGTGCAGCAACGAAGACCCAACGCAGCCAAAAATACATAAATAAAATTAAAAAAAAGAAAAGATCCTCCATGATCCTTTTCCCTTCCAGCTAGCTGTAATGGAGATGACTATAATGTGATCTTGAAGCCACAATGAAGTTAGTAGAGCCTTCATTCATCTGGGTCCCTAAATGATTAAGTGAGGGGGAGTCAGACTACTGACCTCTTCATGACCACTCCCCCCTTTGTTATATGGTGGGGGGGGGAAACTACTGTGTTTGAGCCATTAGACATTTTGGGGTCTATTTATTTTAGCAGTTAGTCCACCCTAATTTATTCGCCACCTTCTTTGACCTCTCAGCAGCATGACACAACTTTCTATACTTTCCAAGACAAATTCTTGAAACTTAGCTTTCCACGACACCAATATTTGCAATATTTTGTCTCCGTTTTCTTTGCATGGTTCTCCTGTTCTAGAACCCTACATGTTGCGAGTGTCAGAAGGCTCAGTCCTCAGCCTCTTCTCTTCTGTACACTCTCTTCCTAGATGATCTCCTCTAACCCAATAGCTGCAAAGACCTCTGCTGACCAATCACAGCACAGAGCTCTCCTCAGAATTCCAAAATCATACCATACCGCCTGACATTTCTTCTTGGATATCCAACTGGCATATGAAACTTAACGTGGATAAGAGAACTGTTGATCTTCCCTCCACATTTCATTCCTGCTTCTCTATCTCAGTAAGAGTACTTACTGCCTTCCACACCAAGGTGCATAAAAATCCTAGGAGACATCCTTGAAAATTATCTTTCCCTCACATTCAAAATCCAATTCATAACCAAGTGTTGTAGGTTGTATCCCAAATTATCTTATTAACTGACCATTTATCACCATCTTCACTGCTCCAACCCTAATCCAAGCGACCATCGACATCACCCAACCGCCCTTCCTGACTGGTTCCCTAATTCAGATCACGTCACTTCCTTGCCCAGATCCCTACAATCCCAGTTCAAGAGTAAAATCCAACTCCAAGGCCATCCTCGATTTAGCTGTTACCTATCTCTTGATATCAGCTGCTTACTATTATGGCCACACTGGCGTTAATGCCCTAGAACACTCCAAGCTCCAACCAAATACAGGGCCTCTGCATTTGTTCGATTTGGAATGCTCTTCCTCCTCAAAGCTGCCTTCTCTTCCAGATCTCAAGTATACCTCCTGAGGCCTTTCATTACCACCCCCGGTTGTGATTAAGGAACAGCCCCATCTCCAGTTACTATCACAGTCCCTACTAGTTCTATCCCCCATTAGCCAGGTGCTATTGGAAAAGTAACCAACCCCATTGTGCCTGAATGTATCCTTCTGTAAAATAAATAGTATTCCTCACAGGATTGCCGTTGGAACTAAATGAGTTGTATTATGCCCAGGACTAATCAGGACTGAAATTACTTGTTTGTTGCTTCCGTCCCTCAAAAACTACAAGTTTCCTGAGGGTAGGCTGTATTTGCTGTATTGCCAGCCAGCACCTATGGAGGTTTCTGGCACATATTAGATGCTAATATTCACTGACTGCTATACAAGTCTTTCACTTCCTGCACACATACTGGTTATCTTTAGTGCTGTCTTTGAAACATCACTACTCCTTTATGCTAAGTCACCATCCAACTGAAATGTCTCACATCTCTTCTCTATTCCAAGTCACTATCCTTGTCACCATACGCCAGGCGGAGCTTTGTTTTTACCTCTCCAAGCTTTAGTTCACCTCTTTAAAAAAAAAACAATAGATGAACTTAATAGGGTTATCAGATTAAGATCTATGTGAAAGGACAAGCCCTCAAAAATTCTTCCCTTTTCTCAGCTCAGAGACTCAGTATTTCACAGCTATTTGATTTCTGTTCTAAGTCTGCACTCTGCCTCACTGCTTAACGCTGTAGTTCCTGAATGTAGTAGTTCCTTAATTAATTTTAGGTCGGCTAATGCGGGAGGCTGAGATTTCCCAATTTTCTGAAATAAAGCCAGGATAAAAATACGTTGCAAAGTTTAAACTTTTAGCGCTTAAAACCCGTTTCTCCTAAAATCACTCATCTTTTAAAGCAGATCAACTCTTAATAGCTAATCCAGTATTTCAAATCATTTCATACTAGTGTAACCATAATAAACTTTCTGAGCCTGTCTCCCTGACTGTAAAATAGATAACTACACCTTAGTTTGCCTAAATATGACATCAGATGTAAAGCTACCAGCAGTATGATTCACAGTATACCCTCAAATATTGGAGGAAAATCATTTTAGAGATAAAAATGGGTGTAAAGGTAACTATTTTACTGGTTACACTATTTTAAAGTGGAAATATCTGATTTTCATTGATTTGTACGTTTATGCTAACTATTCAGAACTTGAATCATTCTCAGTTCCTTTCAGACACCTAAATTCAGCTGCCAAAAAATAACCTAAATAAATCTATTTCCCTCCCTCAGATATAGTAGTCTTGAACTACCACAACAGCTTCATTTCCATTCTTATCCTCCTACCATCTAGCCTCTACATGGCATATCACTCCTATGCTTAATTCTCTTTAATGGCTTCATACTGCAATTGGAAAGATACCCAAATAAACTGGTTATGTAAGCTAATTATATGATCTAGTCTAGTTCACCTGTTAGCATTTTACCCCCATTGACCCAAATCCACCTATCCCAGCTTCTTCTCATTACCCTCTAAGTTTTTCCAATTTTATAAGCCTTACATGTTATCTAGTCCCTGAGTGGAGAGCTCCTATGTTTCATGTCAACTCTAGGCATCTAAAGTTGCCACTCAGTTGCTTTGTTTTACCTTACTTTACATGGCATTTACAACTACCCTTCTCCATTGTAAAGTACATAAGCTCAGAGGGAGGCCTACGGACTTGTCCTGCTCATGTACCCTCAACATCAAGAACAGTGCCTGGCACACAGAGGTGCTCAATAAACACTTGATGAACACCATTAAGTGGTCTGTCTTCATTAAAGCAATGTTTAATAGTATAAAGGAAAACACACACACACACACACACCAAGGTATTTATAGGGATCATCTACAGGCTGAATTGTGGATGTTCATTCTTTTGGATTCTCTTTACTTTCTGTGATGTGCATACCATGCTTGTGTTGTCATAAAATAAAATACACATAAAACTTGCCACTCTATATACTGTTTTTGAAATTAAAAGGCACAAGTCACAATTACATACCCTTCTATACAGCTTCCTCTTTTCAGGTCCATTTCACACCGAAAGCCAAGAGGGTTCCAATAGCACTCCTGCCTCCCCATCATGAAACCTGTTTTTTTTATCAGTAATTTGTTCCACATATCACCTTACTTTTCCAATTATGCAAGTGAACAACTTCAGATTCTTAGATACCACCTTTTTCCTCACCAAGACCTGGCTGTTCTACCCCCTAAGTCTTTCAAATTCTTTAGGTTTCTAACATCACCACTCTAGTCCAAGCTACTACAACCATTCTATTTTCATAGCTCTTGACTGAACTACTACAGCATCCTTTCACCTCATTTACTCATATTTAACTCCTTCCATTAACCCAGAGGCCTAACTTATTGAACTCCAGAGATTTCAAAGTAGAATTACCTTCCTGTCACTCAACAAAATCTTCAACTTCCTATTGGTCTTGGGATAAGGACCTACCTCCTTATGGTCTGCCCCCTAGCTACCTTCTTAAATATGCAAACACTAACTTTTAGACCTTTTTAACCTGAGCAGGGAACCTTGTTCATTTCATCATTTATCAAGAGTACGTAGAACAGCACCTGGCACACAGAGGTTCAATAGTTAATGAATTAAATGAGCCAGTGAAAGTTAATAAGAGCATGAACAGATCTTCCTGCAGCCTGAACAATGGATAGAAGGGAGACAAACAGAAAATATTAAGAAGAACAGATGAGACTACAAACATTTCTAGGTTAAATAGGTCAGAAAAAGAGAGATGTTCATTATCAGAGAGCCAGGTATGCATATCACTTAGAAAGATAAAACACATTGTTTTGGACTTTCAAATTCTGAATTACTGAAGGACTTCAAAAGGGGACAAGTGTTTGAAAAAGTGTTTGAAACACAGAATAGAGAGGCAGTAGAAATTCAACTGAGTAAAAAACAGTATCACGTAACACTTGCTGAGTGCCCAGTACATTGTTTTAGGTGCTTTATGTATTAGTTCACTGAATCCTCACAATCATCCACCTCATTTTACAAATGAGTTAAACAGGAGCTCAGAAAATGTAACCATTGAGGAATGGACATATATACACTACCAAACGTAAAATAGATAACTAGTGGGAAGCAGCCACATAGCACAGGAAGATCAGCTCGGTGCTTTGTGACCGCCTGGAGGGGTGGGATAGGGAGGTTGGGAGGGAGGGAGACGCAAGAGGGAAGAGATATGCGGACATATGTATAACTGATTCACTTTGTTATAAAGCAGAAACTAACACACCATTGTAAAGCAGTTATACTCCAGCAAAGATGTGAAAAAAAATAAAAAAAGAAAAAGAAAAGAAAATGTAACCATTGAATGGTGGAGTTGCCATTCAAGGCCAGACTGTCTCCAAAGCCCTTCTCTTGACCATCACACTATATGGAGTCTACTGAATGGACAATATACTGAAGCTAAGGTAGTTCCTGGCCTAAATGAAACCGTTCAGAGAAAATTTGTGGGGAAAGAGACTGAGGACAGAAGAGATGTGTGTGTGTGTGTGTGTGTGTGTGTGTGTGTGTTGGGGGGATAATGGTGGTTATGGGGTGATAAAGAGTACAGAAAACAGGAACAGTTAAAAGAATATTATTAATGCCACAAAACAAAGCATTCCAATTAGGCAATCAGCTTTATCAAAACTCTTAGGAGATCAAGGACAAGAGTAGTAATCTTTCTGTGAATGTTTAATCCTAAACCCACATTTATAGTATTTTGCCCAGTATTTGGTAATGCTAAAAACAGACTTCATTTCCTATTAATTCTGAAGTATAAGGTGTTTATATACTACATAGATTGGAAGATTGCAGTCTTTGTCAAAAATACCCAGAAACTTCATTACTTAGGAATTCTGACTTAATTATGCAAATTTTTAAAAAACAAGCACTATATGAACCCACTGAACTCCATCACGAAGGGAAATCTCTTTCAGGACATAATAAATAATTCATTTATCCAGTAATTTAAAATAATTTAGAATTCTGGCATTAAATTGGTCAAGACTTAATAATTAGTCTTATGAACATAGAATGAAAAAAAAAATCAAGTCTTCATCTGTAGTTAAATATAAACGATGAGCAAGCTGTCCCAATTTAAAGGAAAAGTATCAACATATATCCACTAAATTTTCATTCACTTGATACAAAGACTATATTATATAACACAGTTTGAAACGTAGCATCTTGTAGGGCTAAAACTTTCAAATATTTTGTTCCATATAAATTTCCTGGACCAAATGATATTTTGCTCCTTCAAATCTGGTTCTGTTTGCAATATAGTGTCACATATACATTTTACCCCCTCTAAAAATTCTTTCCATAGGGCTTCCCTGGTGGTGCAGTGGTTGGGAGTCCGCCTGCCGATGCAGGGGACACGGGTTTGTGCCCCAGTCCGGGAGGATCCCACATGCCGCGGAGCGGCTGGGCCCGTGAGCCATGGCCGCTGAGCCTGCGCTCCGCAACGGGAGAGGCCACAACAGTGAGAGGCCCGCGTACTGCAAAAAAAATAAACACAAAAACAAAAACAAAAACTTAAGTCTTACTGCCCAGCAGTATTTAAATGATTGTTCTGGCTTTGCTTCAGTACAAACCTGTGCAGACTGATTTAAGGAACCTTCATAAAGTGTTATGAAAATTCACTTTTATCATCCCTTTTAACAAAGTTCTGAAACTACATAGGCCTTATGACTTCACTACTCATTTAAAGTATATATTCATAACGATAACTATTCTTTCCTTTTTAATATTCCTTCAGAGCTTGACAAATCTGTTCTAATTGCTGAACTGGGGCATGTCCTTAACTTCAGATAACCTCAGTCTTCCCATCCCCTTTCTCTTTTCCTTCTGAGATGATTTAGCAATCCTTTGGAAAATCCAAGATTTTTATAAAAAATAAATGTTTAGCCGTCTGCTTTACATCATTCTCACCTTCCTTACCACTTATTATTCTGTTCTAACATTCTTTATCTTGTATACCAGCTATCTAATTGAACTGAGGTAGGTCTCTAACAATGCTCAAGTCTTACTTAAATGATTTATTTTATATATCAGATTTCACAAATAATAGTTGGTTTTAGAGTAATTCCTTATTTTTACTTAGGTTGTGTGAAATGCAATTGGGAGAAAATATTCTGGAACACAAACCTATAGATTAAATTAGGGACATAGATAAATGCTGCAGACATCAGTAGTTTATTGTTTGTTTAGTCCAAACACATTCAAAATGGAAACTCAAAGAATACTTTCCACCTGAAACAATTAAACTAGATACTACTAGCATATAATGCTTAACACATTACAGCAATAAAGATGGTAATCCATTGTCTTCTATACCTACTAAAGCCAAGATGGTAAAGCCAATTTGGTTGCAATAGTGTCATAAGGATAGAATAGAATATTACCATCCAAAAAGAAAAAAAACAAAAAACAAAACAAAACAGAAAACAGCAAATAACAGTAATGATAGATGAATACTTTTACTCTGGTTCACTGAAAGGGGACAAAATGTTAAAAGTCCACAGTACTGCAGGTGAACAATCACCATGTAAACTTCTCCATGTGATGTTTTAATGTTTTACTCATGGTATGTAAAGACTGAAGCTGAATGGCTCTTTGCTTTAATCTTCTATTACACTTAACATCTGTCATTACTTTTGGTGCCAGAAGTTTTCATGGGTGGCAGGGCAATATCTTGGATTGGAAATTTTATATATATATATATATATATATATATATATAAAATGGGAAGGAGAAAGAAATGAAAGAGGGAAAATATGCTATAAAAAACAAAACACTGACAAGAAACCACTCATTTAAAAGCAGTTTGAATACAGGCTTCAAAACTCAAAAGTAATTTTCTGGTAAGAACTTCAAGTACTATACATCAGAAAGTGTAAAAGTATTTCAAACAGGAAAAAAATCCTTAACCACCCCACAAAATGGAAACTGAGAAATCTGTGTCCCCAAAATATACGCAATAGTGCAAGACTTTTCCTTGAACATGGAAGACCTCATTCAAGGGGGAAAAAAAGGGACAGATTTAATTTTACTTATACTGCCCAGTACATGAAAAACAAAATATGTGCATCATTTGCTAGTTTACTAAACAGCAAACACAGTTCCATAATTCAGAACCAGTTTGCTATTATGTCAAGTGCATTTTTTGTTTGTTTTTACTAAGATAGAATGGAGAAGTCTTCCATGCTAACAAGCAGCTTTAAGTGGTCACACTTATTTACCCCACTCCTAGCCTGAAACATCCAGAAACTAGTAGGTACTAAATGCTCCAAGCATAAAATTGGATATCCTTTTGTCATACTTGTGGTTTACTGGAACTTGCTATAAAGACAGACAATAATCCAGCAGCTACAAACTTTGCTCACAGAATTGTTTAGAAATTCATGTAAAAATAAAAGATGTCGTCCCAGACTTAAATTCAGAGCCACTCGGGTGCTGACATCAGTTCAAGAATTGTGCAAAATGAATGACAGTTCCCTGCCCCCCAAATAGAAATGCAAACACTTAAGAGCTGCTGTTCTTTTCTCTGAAAATTGCAGTATCCTCACTCCAGGTTTACTTGCCATTTATGGAATCTGACCGCTTTTAAAATGTCACTAAAAATGTGCATCAAGTTGATTGACTTTTCCAGCACCTCTCAAGTGATATGCTTCAACGTTCACATTCAGGCTAACAGAAAAGTCAACAAGAGACTTACTCAAATAACTGACTTCCTCCTTCCCCCTCCCTCCCAAACACACAAGACTCCCTCCCACAGAGAACACAAAGTTGTTAACTGAAGAACAAGGTAAATAATATGCTAATCAATTTTACTGATTTTAAAGATACTGCAATTTTTATACACTTCAATGATTTTTCAACATTTTGTAGCTGTTTGGCTTTGCAGCACAGCAATTCATACACTATACTGTACAAAATTACCAGCAAGACTGGAATGATGTATTAATAGAAGGCACCATCATGCTTATTACATTACCAGAGAACAAAATACAGTAAAGACAATTTTCACTGTACACAGCTTAAAGAAAGGAAACGGGGGAGGAGGAGTGTGTTGAGCAGCCAGCCATCCCTGTACTGAAGAGGGGCAGGTAGAAAAATCTTAGATATGGAGCTACTAAATCTGGTCTAATATTCAAGACCATAGCATTTGAAGTTCGGATTTTTGTTATTTAGTTCATAACTAAATGATTTCCTTCTGGAATATACTTGTAGTCTTGTTAAGGTTTATGTATACACACGCTGGTCACAGCAAGCAGGTAAAAATGCCCTCATCATTTCACAACTATGCGCTACTGGAAAAAAAGATGAAAGATTTTTTCCCCTGTTGCCTCCTTTGCAGATGTCAATGTTAATGAGTTCAGAGTACCCATTAGTGCATAACAAGTTTCTGTTGGTTTGTATTTTTGGGGGGAGCCAAGGAAAAAGGCAAGATTCTCCAATTGCACAAATTGCACTATCTGTGTTTCCAACATAATAGGCAGAAACAGTAACACTTAAACAAAATGTGCAGCAGAGGATTTTTTTTTGACTCAAAGGACCTGAATTCAGTTGGGCATGTCCTTTTAAGTTCATTTTTGTTGCAGACAGTTTAAGATATGGTCATTTCTCAGTCCTTAATTCTCCAAGTCTAGATTTATAAATTAACAATGCGAATCCTGTTGTAAAACTGGGGAAATAATGTCCACCTCAATTTAACTGATAACCAAAAGATGCTTTTCACATCAAAGAAATGATCAAAAAGGCTGTGTCACATTCCAAAGCCAAAAAAAATTAACAAGAATGCAAACACGATGAATAATGTACCACTGCCAAAACTTTGCCAACAGTGGAGCCTCAGCGACGCTGTCCTGTGAAGCGGCCTTCCATCTGCCCGGTTCCTCTCCCAGAGCCAAGTTTCTGTGCCATGCCACCTCTTGGAGGGGGTCCTCTTCCATCCCGGTCCCGCATCATTCCACCGCCCACTATTCCACGGGGACCACCAGGACCTCGATCATTGCGCCTAATATCCCTGCGATCATCACCACCACCTCGAGTTTCTCGCTCTCTGGCAGCTCTTGTCTTCTTCTCTTCCACATTTAAACGTACTTCCCCTCGAAACATAATTGGCTTTACAAGGGAAGAAAAAATTTTACATGGGCAGGTTAGACAATAATAGTAATGTAGTATCATAAATAAGTAAGAAAATCCAGGGAGACAAAAAAACTTTTCATGAAATTCTCAATATGCAACCTATTCCAACCTTCATTACCAGAGCAAATAATGAAATAAATTTAAAGCAATCCATACTTCAGACTTTAAAACTACTAACAAATCTTTATTCTTTGCATAAATACCATTTCACAGTAAACTATTTTTAACTTTACCATTTAAAAAAAGACTTTCTAAGTAATACTAAATACAACAGGAATAATAAAGTATTGAATTATGCCCTTTAAGTCACTTACTTTTGCAATTAAGATTCTCTGAACTGGTTCAGAGTCATCAAAAACCACAAAACCAAAATTTGGAAGCTTTCCCCCAACACCCTTGGTATTGATGCGAAGTTCCACAACGTTTCCAAAACCTGTGAAAATATACATTACACCAAGGGTTAAATAGTTTAACAGAATATTTTGTGACTTTAATTGTTCAGGATGAAATACCTTAATCTCCTTGATCCATTTCAAAACAAAAGTTGCAAGCTGCTATACCCAGTGACAATTAAGGTACATTCACTCTTACAGGTCATTCACTTAAGATGCCAATAAAAACTAGCTTGTTTTGTCACCCTTCTGCATCTTTATTACTCCTTTCTAAAGGGAAGTTACCTACACAGTTTCAGAGAGACAATGTTATTTTCTATTTCTGACTTGAATTTGCCAAATGAATCCCATTTCCAAATCTAAGACTGATTCATCCAGCTCTTTCCTCTAACCTCTACAGAATCAGGCAAGTCAACCAACACTCAGTACAGTCACTGAGAAACATCTGGTACAACCTTCTACACCCTTCTGATCAAGGTGATTAGTACCTAGAGATATACATAGTACAGAGAGGTAAATGTTTTTTTAAAAAATCCTCAATACACTATGAAAAGAGTTCTCTTCTCCTCCTGCTTAATTTTACAATAAAGCAAAATAAACTACTTACTCATGAAGAACTCTTTCAGTTCATTTTCATCAATATCGTGTGGCAAGTTACCAACAAAGAGTTGATGACTATCTGGATAGCGAATTATTCTACGGTTATCAGCTTCATTCTGTTCAATATCTCCTCTGCCTGAGAAAAGGAGAAGAGCAGATATTAAAGTTTACAATGTCATACAAAAAATAGCTCAAAGCAATGAATGTAAAAAAAAAAAAAAACAACTTGATATTCCTGTTTTAGTTTATTTAATAAGCTCCTTCAACAGAGGTGGAAATGCCTATTATTAGTAGGTTAGTTAGAAAAAAACGTAACACTGACTAGATTGCTGAAGTCCCTTCTTCTAGGTCTACTGGTCTGATTATATGAAAGCCAAATACTAGCAGTACAAGTATTCCTCCTTAACCAAACTCCGGCCATCACCGAGAAACCAAATAGATTTCAGATAGTGAGGTATATTTGTACTAAATAATTGTTTAGTATTTGGAAATTCACAAATTAATCTTTGGTTGTATGAAATTATAGCCAAATCCATAAATTTAATAGCAATAACATCTCATTTATATAGCCTTTTATACACATAAGAGTGCTCTTATATGTATATATATAAAATCTTATTTGATCTTCCCAATGACACAAGCAACACAATGAGGCATATAAAGAAAGGCATCACACAGGGAAAATGTGTGTAGTAACTGAATGGTGTAAGAGAAGCTCATGATTTAAGGGTCTCACCCGAGATCATAAACTCAATCACTGACAAAGCTGGGATAAACCCCAGCTCCCATGACTTATAGCACATCACTTATTTTACTTTTGTGGGAAAAAATTACATTTTCTAAATTTGATGTATACATCTCCCACCTCCTCCCAAAAGCAATCTAAACATACTTATAGAATTCAAACA
Organism: Phocoena sinus; assembly: GCF_008692025.1. Classification (NCBI taxonomy): domain Eukaryota; kingdom Metazoa; phylum Chordata; class Mammalia; order Artiodactyla; family Phocoenidae; genus Phocoena; species Phocoena sinus. The sequence continues at coordinate 92,586,237 of NC_045767.1, forward strand.
GAGGTTCTACATATATTAGCTAACAATGGAAACAAGTCAAAAATCATGACAACTTACTTAATACCTAAGACAATCAAAATAAGAAGAATCAGGGTGTGCTTACTGTTTATCTGTGAAGAGATAAGAGTGCTAAGTAAGAGAGTAGGTTATTGGCAGCTCGGTTTTGAATTCTTAGAACCAGTGACAATAACCAAATAAAATGTGTCTCTAAATTCTTTTACACTTTCAAAATACATGTCTCTATGGCATGTCAACTAATCTTCCCCTCAAAGTTGTTTTGCCCAGGCTATATTTAGCAGGTTACTTAAGCCTTTAAGCAGTTTGGTACTAAAAAGATTTGCATATAAAACACATTATAATTTTTTAAAAATCTTTTTAAGTTCGGTCTTCAACTTTTCAAGTGCTTAAGTGCTGAAGGCCACAGAAGGGGCTGACTCACCTGGTCTTGGTCCTCTAGGAGGGAAACCAGGTCGTTCTCTAGGTCGCTGTTCACGCACACGAGGTGGCTGAGACTGAACTTCTGGTTTAGCTTCCACTCTCGGCTAAAATACAAGGGAAAAAACACATTATGAAGCAACACATTCCACAGGAGAAAAACAACTAAAGAAACAACCAAGGCATAATGGTCATTTTAAGTTCAGAATATTTTTAACATAGTGTCCTATATATGTGAAACATAAATTTTTATAAAGATATTCTGTACCAATCTAGGACTGTAGGGTAAATTTTATTTTCTCACTCAAGGCTATAACTCACAATAAGCTGCTTTTTATTTACAACCATATTTTTTCAATAAAGTTACATCCACATTGAGATAGCATAAAAGGTATCGCTACAAAATTCAAAAATGCAAGATGAGCCACTCCATGTAAATACATATACAAAATAAAAAGCCATCTTTATCTTAGGAAGACAAGAATATATGACACATCCTTTCTAACTCTCTAGTATGCTGCCCTTCAAATTTAATAGTGCTCGGCAATATCTTCTAAACCCCATCCCATAATTTTATTTAAAAAAATCCATATTTTGATAGTTCAAAATATACAATTTAGTGTACTCTACCATCTAAAAATACTATCTTTAAGTTAAAATGCACATTAAAAAAACAAGATAGGAACGTGTTGATAGCATCTCAAATAGTCAAAGAAGTCCTTTAGCTCCCTATTGTTCTTCCTAATGGGGGAGGTGTGCATTTATTTAAGGACTGACCCCAACAATATTTCTTAATTAGTTCTTGGGGGTGGCAGGGGAAGTAATAGTTCATTTTAAGGTACTCTCCAAAAGTTTCTGCTAACTGCTAAATTGAACACATATATTTAAAGTAACTATGCTAAAAACAAAATGACATCTGCATCAACTATTACCTTTTCCTTAATACATTGGCATTTTCAGTATTCCCAACCTCTTCAGGCTGTGTCTATTGCCTAAATATTTATGGTCCGAGGAAGAGACAAAATACACGCACCTGCAAAGGATGCTGAAAACCCTCAACAGGAATATGAAGAATGTATCCTCAAATCAGAAAGCTAGTAATTTCAGTCCTATCTTTATGGCTGATCATCTCTGAGTACCTCAGCCCAGGCAGTGGCTCAAACTCTTTCATAATTTATATAGCTGGGATATTATAATTTGCAAGGACACATTTTGATACAAAGAGATATGTTTCTTTCAAAAACAACCATTTGTTAAAATTTCACCCACTGTAACCAGAAGGTATATTATCTCCTACCCTAGCAGTTTTTAACAGATTTGCCTGTCTCCCCCAATTGTTTTTCTTCCATATAGATTTCCCATTTCCCTCAAAATGAAGTTGCTTTCCATGTTCTAGAATTTTGCTAGTTAAAAAAATTTTTTTAATGTTTAATTTTCCCAGGTTTTTAGTATGTATTTATTCCTACAATGACCATATCTTATTTCTACACCAGATAAAGAACCAAGCACAGTGTCATTAAACATAGATGTTCAGTAACTATTGGTTCATTTAAAATTAAATTACATTTTTAGTTCTCTAACAAAACATGTAGGAGAATGTTCTATGCCTGACCAGGGGACCTAAGTTACAGCCCTGAGACCACTTCTATCTGTATTTAGAATTTAAGACTACATAATAATTTGACCGAAAATGTGATGGCTGAAAAAGGTAGTTATTTAGAAATTTCAGCTAAGCAGGGCAGGGCCTAAAAGCAAAACTTACTTCAGTATGAAAGTAAAACAGAATTAAAGGAGGTTCTCTAACAAAGTCTGACGAAGCTAGTATGTTTAATAAAGTAATAAAAATAGCAAATGTACACCTTTTAATTTAAATGTCTCAGAAAAACCTCGACTCATTCAAACCAAGAAAAAGAATTCTGGCTGACCGATTCAGATTCTTTTCAAAACATATTACTGAAACAAAACTAACTGCAAGTAACAAAACAAAAAAGTTCTTCATTATCCTTTAAGGATTTAAAATTAAAAAACACAAATTTAAGTAAGTGCCAACATCTTACAAATAATCCACACATTAATTTAGCAACCTGACTTTTAGATATTAGATGATGCCAATATAGAAAAAATGAGACCAAAAAAAATTATCAAAATTTCTTTCAGTAACTGATTACTGTATGTCAACTAAGCCAGCTGTACGCTTACAATTCTTCAGGCTCAATTTCATGAAAACTATTTGCTCCAAGGAGGTAAAAATAACTAAGATACCACATACTACTTTAGGGCCTTACAATTAATTCCATGCAACCAAAAAGTGAGCTCACATGAGAAATTCCACAAATGAAAATCAAATAGAATATGAAATAAACATGAAACCATCAAATCAACTCAACAGCAGGTAAAACCACAACTAATATGTACTTCAACCGCACATAAGCTATTTAAATGAACTAATCGACTTCTAAGAAATTTACCAAGAAATTAACTTACCTACTTCTAAATTAATGCCTACCAATACCCTGGAATTAGATTTAATTCTCCTTTTATTAATAATCTATGCTAAAAGTGTTAAGGAAATGGATACTACACCAAAGTAACAAAATAAAATCGAAGGGTTTATTAAATCAAGTGGAAAAAATCATGAATCCATTCTAACATAGCTTAAGGAGATCAGAAAGTTCTTTTAAGGTTTAAATTATAAATGTTTAAATTTTTGTTTTAATAAGGGGGTAGGCTGGGAATCACAGTCTCTTACAATTTTTTTTTAAAACTTAAAAAAATTTTTCCCCCTGGACAAGAGGTTAGGATCTAATATAATGTAATTTAGACATGGCTTAGACACAGCACTCTTCGACACAGCACTCTTCTTTGATGTAAATAGAGATACATTCCCCTCCAAGGGCTAAAGAAACCTATAGGCTTCCATGAGTGTCCAACTGCATAAATTCGAAGCCCTACTTTTTTATTTACATAGCTATCTGACCTTGGGTGAAGTTCTCTAGCCCTTAATTTACTTATCTGTAAAACAGGAATAATAACAGTAACCATACTCACAGGGTGGTTGTGAGGATTAGATAAGAATAAATATTACGTGCTAGTGCTTTGCACAATGCCTGGTGCCACACTAAAGGTGTAAGAGGTATAAGCTACTCTTAACTTTTAACTAGCAGTGAGTTTAAAATAAATGTAGCCAACTCTCTGAAATTAAGTAACAACCCAAAGGATTCCTAATGCAAATTTGATAAGAAACCAAGCATTTCAAAAAAAAAAAATCCACAAGTCACTTATTGAGTGTTCAGATGGGTAGAAAAGCAGTCAATACGTGGCAAATTAATCTTCTGCGTTAGGACAGAATTCTAGTTTGTGATCTGAGGTAATTACTCAATATTTCCTGAATATCTAGCTGAAAAAAAAAAAGGTATCACGAGGTCATGTATTCTATTACGTAGCTGATTATGCACACAACACCAGAAAGGCTGTCTATTACTAGCTACTTTTGAAATCTCAAAGTTTGACTGTTTAGAGCATATAAAGAGGTATATAAACACAATTTTATGTGCACTAACCATTCTAAATGTAAATTTTCTAGTGGAACGAAGTTTGATTCAAAATGTAGGGGAAAGTATTGGACACCCTATAACTATGCCTATTAACTTTAGAATTTAGTTAATTCTACACTATACCTAATAAACTTATTAGGTAGCCAGTGTCTTATTTTCAATGTTTTTGAAAGCTCTGAAATGGGTAAGATGACAAACAGACAAAAAGCAGAATACTAGAATGATTAGTTAAGGTGAACACTACAGTCATAAGTTGGTACAGGCTTCAATTAAACAGTATGAACCACTTACAGACTGAAAGCTTAGGCAGTGTATTTTTTTTTAGAGTTTTTTTATTTTTAAAAAACAATGATTCTTTATAATGCCATACTACTTTGTGCCTTTCCAAATTTCTTCCCTAAAATATTTTTGCTAAATAAAATTCTAAATTTTTAAAAAGGATATTTTTTTGGTTATTTTAAGAAGGCTGTTAAATGACAATATATATTGGTAAAACTAACTTAATCTGTATTTGACACACCCAAACCCCAAATACCACCTATGTAGATGATGAATGGAGATTTGGCAATTAAAGTGGGTGCACTGACATTTAATACAATTTTTTTGTATATTTAATCCATAATTTCTGATTGACTCATTTTAAAAAGTATAAAAAAGATAAGCAATTGGCAATGTAACAAGGATACAATCCAATGTGTTCACAGATTGGTTACCTGTGAGACTGGTGCTTTAACATGGGGTGGAATTCCAGAGGAAGAAACAGTACCACTAGGAGGCAGGTTTTTACTGGTCACTGAAGCCCAGGAGAAAGCCTGCAGGAAATGCAACAAACCTAGACTACTAATCATGGAAAACCACCAACATTCCTATAGGGAAACTTCCAAATATATATTTTCTTTTCATTTCTAAACTACTGTTCTATATTGGAGGACTCCTAAAAGAAAGGCACACACACACATGCCAGTCTATGTGCCAGCTTTCAAAATCTCATTATGCAAGATTATTTGACTGTTTTGTCTGAACTACTAAATAAATCCACAAGCAAGTTCCTATATGCTCTAAAGAGATGAGCTAGTGGCAAACAAAACCACTAACAACTACACATGCTAGAAAAATAAGAACCTAACAGAACCAATTTCTTTCCCCATTTGGGGGAAGATAAGGTGTTGTGATGGTGTCAAGGGGAGAGGGGAAGGATAGCAAAGAAGAAAGTACTAGCTGGAAAGTTTAACAGACATTCACAAATTGAACAAGGAATCTCCTTCTCTCACTACGCAAATATACTTTAACCTTCTACTTTACAGAAAGATAAAACGTGTTTTAGGTAGGTTTAAATGATACACTATGGGTGTCACTCATGTTTCCAAGATAGTTTAATTGGTGTAGTAAGGAAATTGTTCCCATTTAAACCAGAAATAACTTGAATCACTTCTCTTAGCAATAGGTCAACTTGTTTTAAGTTGGCAAATTGCATGACTCCTGTTGCATCCGTGCATAGAGGACTTAATACAGAATGGAAGAGCAACTCTCAGTTTTAGTACATGGACTAGAAGATACTAAACACTGCACACAGACAAGGATTAATCTTAAATTTTACCCTGAGGGGTGTTTTTTAGGGGGTGAAAATACAATAAAATTTCCTCAGAATTACCAAAAAAATCCCCACAGCTTCTTTCATATACATAAAAACAGCATAGCTTACTATTAAACAATTTAATTAACAGAACAAAGGTCATGCTTCATTAATGGCACCAAGTAAGACAGTGTGACGTCACAGGTGTGAAGAGCTCCTCTGCTCTAACCTTTGGTGGTTCCTGTGGCAGAGACACAGGCTCAGCGGGAGGAGGAGAAGCGGACTTCTCCTCTAAGTCTTCCAAGTTCTTCTCCTCTGCTTGTGGTTTCTGCTCTTCAGTCTTTGTTTCAGATTCTGGCTCAGGTTCAGGTTCATGAGACGATTCTTCCAATGGCTCCTCTATGCCATTACTACAATAAAATATTTTGTTCACTTTTCAGTATGAGTGAAATGATCAATTCAAATAAAATTCTGCATTTCTCTAATTTAATGGGCATAACTAGTAATAAGCTGTTTTGAAGCAAAAGTCCATTAAGAACTAGAAGGCAGAGGGAATAATACTCCCCAAGCAGCATTTAACATAATTTAAAAACTGGATTACTAAAAATGTTTACTTTAATACTAACTATAAACAAACTGCATATTCAAAAAATAAAATGCTTACTCTGTGTTGTCCCAAACACAATGCATTATCAGCAAATGATCAGTTTTGGGCCAAACCAAATTCAATTTTTCAATTAAATAAAACAATGCTTTCCATATAGAATTTACTTTGCATATACAGAGTAAATTCTCAAATGCTGGTTTCACAGCTTTAGCAAAATTTACTTTCAACAATAATTCTAGGAACAAAAACCAGCTTGCAACTACATTATAGTTTAGACCAAATTTGGCCTTGCAGACACTATTCTTACGTCACAGGGTGAGCTTCATAGTAACCACTGCTAGCATTTTCTTGCACAGGTTCTGGAGATGGTTGCCTTTCTTCTTGTTCCTCTTCTACTTCATCTTCTGATTCTGAAAATACATAATATACCGTATCTCGTCTTAAGAGGATTTAATACACAATTTGATATATGTATTTTTAATGTTTAAAGAAGTCATGATATTTCTTACAAAAGCACTTAATTGCAATATTCCTTGTTCTCTTAAACTGAAGAGCAAGCCAGATGAATTTTGGAATTTACTCTATTTTTTAAAAAGGCCTATTAGTAACAGGGAAGCGTAAGAAAAAATGCTATTAAAGTCATAACTCAGTTTCCTTCGTCACATAGATTCAATGGAGGAATAGTGGTAAAGAAAAGGAAACAAGCTGATGTATATCAACGGAAGATCAATTAATTAATTATGGTATAGCCAAAAAAAAAAAAAAAAACAAACCCAGCCAACAAAGATATATTAAGTGAAAAAAAGCAAGCATTGAGCCAGTGTACTTCCACTTTTATAAAAGTACTGATCAGTATGGAATACAACAAAATTCTATAATAGGCACCAAACTCTTGGTTATCTATAGAGGATGAAATTGAGGGAAATTTTTCACTTCCTATGTACGATTTTTATGTAATTTCATATAATGAACTATTTCTTTTATAACAAGAACAAGAACAAAAAGGAGAAAAAGAGTTTGACTCAGTTACGACAGAGGCAAATTTCTTTAGTTTCACACTTTCCATGTCCTTAAAGAGTACTGATACTGACAAAACCCTTATATCTTCAAAGTAACCTCACCTTCATCAAGTTCTGGTTCAGAATCACCAAATACTTCATCTTCATAACGAAACATATCATTGTGAACATAAAACTTATTTGGAACAGATCCCTATAGGAAAACAACATCCAAATATTCCATAAATACCCATAAATGTGGTATTACATAAATATAACAAATAAACACAATTTCTATTTTAATAATACAGAAATGATATAGACTGAAGATAATTTTCCAAAGTTGAACATGCTCTGATGTTAATATAAAGTAAATTACAGAAGATCACTCAAGGAATACTGAAACTCAAGAAATGGGTACTCAATATAAAAGAACCAGGACCAATTAACAAACAGAATTTTTCCATTTTGTTTAATATGTAACCTATTAAATAATAACATACTTTTAATATTATTTCTATAATCTTAATCATCTATTTACACATTAGCATCAGGATCTCATTTTTACTTCTAAAGTCAAAGCACACACACAAAGCTCAAATAAATTAATCAACAGGTCATATTTCTCAACATATGTTACATGCATACCTATGCCTGCAAGAAGAAACTCTGGCCACTTCAAGCAACTAGTAACAGTAAAATGAAATCACGTAACTGAAAATTAATTGAAATGAAAACTTACTTCAGGAGCCAGAACAAAGGTCTGCATAAACTTCCTCTCTGGCTGTCCACTATTAGACAGCAAACCCATGACCTGGACCACTACTCCATCACTCAAGGTTGCATGAGCATCCACATGACGAATTTTAGTGTGACATTCGCTGAAGTTCAGAGATAATACTTTGTGGTGTATATCCTTTATTAGGAGAAGAAGGTGGGGTGGAAATACAAACTCATGATACTGCATAACCTATTAAATACTACAGACTTTGATTTCCTTGCAACTCTAGAATATTAACTGCCTCATTTGAATCCATTCCACCATGCTAGGCATTACTGACAGACTAATGTTCCTAGAACCACTAGTTTCAACATGTCACCTCTCTATACAAGAAATCACAATGGCTGTCTCATATTATAGGCTTTGTGCAGCTTTCTCCCACTGTTTCATATTAAGTACTAGTCATTCACGTAAACTGTGTTGACTACTCCTTGACCTCGCACCTAACTTTACTGCTTGTCTGCTGATGCCATTTCTCCTACTTTCAATATCCTCTTGTTTGGTAAGGCCAAAACCTATCATTCAGAGTCTGCTGGAAGTCCCACATCCTCTACAAAGTCATAAGGAGTATATACTCCTATGCACTCCTGTAACATAAGGTTTAGACCACATTTCTATAAATGCTATACACACTGTCTCAACTATTTCATGTATAAAATACACCAAGGATATTAAAATGTTCCATTTTCTCTTTTGTATCCATGCCAGTGTAATACCCGTGCTTCGTACAAAATCAATGTTTGTAAGAACTCAAAGCACATCCCATGACTACTGTAACATAATTCTAGTATAGCTGATTACATTCAAAAAGAAATCCACTGGCACAAGAAGCTATTTTCCAAATCTCTATCTTACCTCAAAAAAACAAACAAACAAACAAAACCTAAAGTAATCTAAAATGCATATAAAATTGATACTTACATTTTGGCCATAAACTGCCTCCTGGGGCTTTCCACTAGCATCTACTCCACCATGAACATAAGAAGAATTCCTGCCATAAAACCTGTAAAACCATTGATAATGATTGACTTTCAGTTGTGAAGAGAAGTGTAAGAGGCAGTAGAGTTCTTGTGTCAAACGGACCTAGTTTCCAGGTCAGGTTCTGTCACTCATTAGCTATGTAATCTTGAGACTTACAGTCCTCAAAGTTCAGTTTCCTTGGTTATAAAACAGAACAAGAGTACCTTCTCCATAGAGTTGTTGTAAGGATTAAATGAGTAATGACACAGAATTCTTAGTGTGCCTGGCACACTAAATATACACTCAGTCATTAGCTATTCTCATCTAATTCTTACCATATCTATATTTTGTTAAGTGGAAAAATGAGATATTCAAAATATATTCTAAACACTGATGCTGTAGTTAATTTACCCTTTTTTTCCCCATCAGATACAAAAACTCAATTATCTAAATTTGTTTGGGAATCAGATACTGTTTAACATTCATTCTCCTGAGAGTTCCAAATGATTACTAATTCCAAAGGCTTAGGTTAAAAGTTTAAATTTAAATTAATTGTAATAGTTCAGAGACTAAGTTTAAAAATCTACATTATTTCGGCATCTAATTTCTCAATTATATTTTTATACTGCTCTTAAGTACATGACAAATTAGTGTTTCTCTGGTATTACCTAAAGCAATTAGAATTAATATCTTCCTAAATTAAGGTTATCAACATGCAAAGTTAATTTTTTCGTAAAGAGAACTCAGCTCCTATTGTAATAAAACATGTAAGACTTCCTCCATGCCAAGCAATGTTCTCAGTGCACTACATACATATTGATTCATTTTACTCTCCTAACACCTCAGGAGTAAGTGCTATTATCTAAATGAACAAACTGAAGTTCAAAGAGGTTAAATTAACTCCTCAAAGGTCACACACCTATCAAGTTGGGGCAGCTGGCTCCAGAGTCCATGCTTTTAACCATTACCCATATTTTTAAGTTTATATTATTTTCTCTCATGTACTACTGGCAAGCATGTAAACAGCTATCATTTTTCTGGAGGACAATTTAGCTGTATAAGAAAAGCCTTAGAGATAGTCATACCTTTGACTTAACAATTCTACTTCTAGGAACTTAGCCTAAGAACATAACTAGAAAGGTGCACAAAAATGCATGTGTAAGGATATTCATTAGTGTTAATAAGTGAAAAATTAAAACTAAATGTTCATTAACAGGGAAATCTGTTACATAGCTAAGTATAAAACAGAAGTTTGTGCTGTTATTTGAAATGATGGTAGAGAGCCTTGTTTTTCCTTGTTAAAAAAAAAGAAAGCTAAAAATGCTAATGCCTACATTGTGAAGACTAAATTTCAGATAATAAAAGGCCTTATTAATTCCATTCTCCCTCAAATTCACATACCCTGTCAATAAGAATATTTTTATAATAGAAAATGTATAGGTATTCCTTTTGATGGGGGGGGACGGGACGGGAGGAGGTGGTAGTTATATAAAAATGCCCCCGGGATAACATAGGGAGTATTACACACAGGTTTAACAATGGAGGGGCATAATGAGAAGTAAAACTTCAGAATGCCCAGCATGATTATATAAAGAGAACCTATAGATAAAACCGTAAGTCCTTTTAACAGTCTTTCCCACATGAAGTGACAATGGTATATTTATCCTTAACTCACTTGGCTAGTGTGTTCTACAACAAATGTTTGCAGAGCCTAATACTTACAAAGGTCTCACTTATCTTCCACCTGTTAAAATAAACCAGGTAGAACAAAAATTATAAATACTATTCATAATATAAATCAATTTTATTTCAATCTCTGGGAAAAAAGAACCTTACAGATGTCCAACTCTTGCCAAAATAGTAAACAAGGCTACTGTTGCTGTTTTACCAAGGAATACTATCTTGTGCATCAATCAGAAGTAATTTTCACAAGTATGATCACTTAACTGATTCATTTCCTAACATTGCTAAAGACAACTCAAAAAAAACCCCAAAAAACAAAAAACCCCAAAGAACAAAAACCAAACTTAAGTCTGTGATTTCAATAAAGACTAGAACCCATTAGTTGGTCAAGTCTGTGGTTTTTATAAAAAAATGAAATATAAAACACCAAGAGTATGTAATTGTGTATATGTATGTGATGTGTACAGATGTGAATGTGTTATATAATGGGATATAATGTGAGGTGTTTTCCTTACTATATATTTGAGTCAAAAAAACGAAAAACACTGGTTTTAAGCCATCAGACTGTTAAAATACCGGGTGTGCTTTGCAAAGGTACTGTCAGGACATAAAACAGGGAAGACAATATTTATATGTAGTCATATTAAAAAAAATAAAACCAAATAAAAATATCAAATATGCAATTAAAATTTACCTGTGTAAATATTCTGGAGCTTTATTCAGCAAAGTATAATATTGCCTCACAAACTCCCGCCCTACAAGCAGCGGACTGGGCTTCTCCATAACCATTTCTTTGCTGCACAATGTCAAATGCTAAGGGAGCAAACATAAGAATAATAACTATTAAAAGTCATCTTTATTAAATTCCATGAAGTAAATCTTCTCAGCCATTCAAATGAAAATAAAGAAAATATCATTTGTTAAAAAGTAACTACAACAGCAAAATAATAAATTCCAAACAACTACTGATAATCTCCAACATCTGCCATCTCCCCTTTGTCTCTACTTCTTGATCTCCCTATCCTTCAATACAGGGGGAAGTAGCATAGTTCTCTTTCTAATTCCCAAGAGTCCCAGCGCTGTCTCAGACTAGGGGCACCATAATAAAGTCTTCCCACGCATAGTATCTTTTTCCTTTGGGGACCATTATCTCCTACATTCTTGGATTCCAACAGTTTATTTTTGAAAACTAGGCAGAGGGCACAAATCAGGACTTGGTGATTACATTTATCACAGACAGTACTGATTTTTGTCTTCTTTGTACTCTCTCCTTCTAGGGATTAATTTCACTGTTTTCAACATGATAATGATTAAAACTCAGCAATAACCTCAACACTCAGATAATGGTTTTTTACATTTGGTGTATGTCTTTCTAACCTTTCTTGCTATTAATTACCTAATTACATGCCAGGCACTGTTTACAGTAAATGGGATAACCTAGTGAACAAGACTCTAGCCCTCAGGAGTATATAGTCTGTCATGGAATATAGACAAGCAAACGGAACAGAACAGGTTAGGTGCTATGATAAAGTATCTCTAAGCCCAAAATCTCAAAGATAACGTCAAGGAAATCAAGTACAAAATAAAAATAGAAACACAACCTTTCATCATTTAAAGTAAATGATTTATATGTTTATACCCCCTCAAATAGTAAAAATTATAACATTAGGAATTGGAGAAAAGGGAAGAAAAAAAGAAAATTTGAATATTACTTGTTTAAATACATATATACATACATATATATACACACACACACACACACACACACACACACACACACACACTATATACATGTGTGTATCTACTGGGTAAATCAGGATGCAGTTTAAATTCCTGTTAACAAATAAATTTCAACATAGGTTTCTTTTTCTTTTTCTTTGGCTGCACCACGTGGCAGGATCTTAGTTCCCTGACCAAAGATCAAACCCACACCCTAGGCAGTGACAGCACGGAGTCCTAACCACTGGACCACCAGGGAATTCCCTCAAAGTAGGTTTCCTTTAAACAAAAAATTTCACAAAGATAGCCCACCATAATCATTACAATTGTGATGCTGTTTTTAATAAAAAAAAAAAAAAGATACCAGCCATAATGGAACCTACAGATAAAACTCTACAATTCTAGTGACTCCCAACTCAACTGTTATATAATGCTCTATTAGGTTCCCCGTTTCTCTTTTCCAACTGTCTTGCAACTCTCATTCGATATTAAAAAAAAATGTGTTTACATTTTTATATAATTCCTAACTCCTTTCAAAAATAATTAACTGCTTCCAGTGGCAGGGTCTGGGGAAGGCACAGTGGCAAGAAGCCCTTGAAGCAGCCCTTGAAGCAGGCCAAGGAGATGGAAGAGGACGATAAGGCTTTCAAGCAGTAACAAAAAAAGAAGAAGCTGGATGTAAACGTGAAGGCCAAGGGGAAGGGTCCCCTGGCCACAGGTGGAATTAGGAACTCTGGCAAAAACTAAGCTGTTCTTTATGCCTCAGGTGATGGTGACCCTTACTTCCATTGCTGTTTAAACACCTGAATTCTCTTCCATAACATCCGTTGCCACCTCTAGCTAGAATGAAGGGTTGTCTTAGAGCCTGTGGCACATTTTTTTTCTTAAATGTTCATACAGTGGCTCATCTCTTCAGTTCATCCTTAGCCACTTCTACCTTAGCTGTGAGGTCAAAGTAAACCCATCCCAGAATCCTGCCAGTCTGCTCTTCAACCTTTGCTCTACCTTGAATTCTGTACTACCTACAATCAAACCAACTCAATAAAAAAAAAAAAAAAAGTTAATCCACAAAGTAGAATCAGATACTGTCATTTCAGGTGCCATTAGTTTCCCCCAAACCGAAAAACCTCCAAATAGATGAACAAATTCTAATGCATAGAAGGACTCTCAGGACTTCCTTGGTGGCACAGTGGTTAAGAATCCACCTGCCAAAGCAGGGGACACAGGTTCGAGGCCTGGTCCAGGAAGATCCCACATGCCACAGAGCAACTAAGCCTGTGCGCCACAACTACTGAGTCTGCACTCTAGAGCCCATGAGGGGCAACTACTGAAGCCCACGTGCCTAGAGCCTGTGCTCTGCAACAAGAGAAGCCACTGACAAGCTCACATGCCGCAAACTAGAGAAAGCCCGTGCGCAGCAACAAAGACCCAACGCAGCCAAAAATAAATAAATTATTAAAAAACAAAAAGAACTCTCATTTGCTACATTTAAAGTAATGAAGCAGGGGACTTCCCTGGTGGCACAGTGGTTAAGAATCTGCCTGCCAATGCAGGGGACAGAGGTTCCAGCCCTGGCCCGGGAAGATGCCACATGCTGCGGAGCAACTAAGCTCATGTGCCACAACTACTGAGCCTGCACTCTAGAGCCTGTGAGCTGCAACTCCTGAAGCCCGGACGCCTAGAGCCCGTGCTCTGCAACAGAAGCCACCGAAATGAGAAGCCCGTGCACCACAACGAAGGGTAGCCCCCGATCACTGCAACTAGAGAAAGCCTGCCCACGCACAGCAACGAAGACCCAAAACAGACAAAAGTAAATAAATAAATGTATAAATAAATAATTTTTTTTAATTTAAAAAAGTAATGAAGCAAAGAAACAGTATTTTTATTTTGAATGATGGGGAAGGTTTAAGAACAGTAGATTCACCTAGTAAAATTTTATAAAATAACAAAAATGTGGAAATTTTACACATTTAAATACTGTAACAACCGATTTAAGCTGTGGGAAGATACTAACTTACCCTCTGAATAAAATAATTATGTACAAAATAATTTTGTTCAAATGGTTAATGACAAAAATACTATTAGGGATTGTTTCTGGGTTTGGAGATTCTTGTATTTCCTTCTTTTTTTGCCCAATTTCCAGATTTTCTACAGTGAGACTTTGTTATTTACCCCAATTTCCCATCACATTTATAAAGTACATATTCACCTACCATTTTTGTCACCTACATATAACTAAAGTGAAAAAAAAAAAAGGTACCAATTACACATATCAATGTCAGAGAAAGGTCAAAATACACTAGAGTTACTGTAACAAAGTTCGGGAGAGGCTTCACATCGCCCACTACCTATATAGTCACTAAGGTTGATGGCCATAAGGCCATGATATCAATTTAGATCAGAGAGACAGGCAAAGGAGATGGGCAGTGGAGGTAACTTTTACTTGATTAACTCAATAAATTATTATTTATTAAAAAAAGGTTAATCTGAAAAGTGAACTTCAAATGGTGAACAAGATAAGGCAGTGCTAATCTGGTAAAAGCCTAAACAAATAGCTATACATAAGAGGCTATGCAGAGTACACTTTTTTAAAGTTACGGGGAGGCTCTCCCAGGGAATGATAAAATGAAATGAAGAGGTTACTTAGAGGATGGTGTTTCAGTTAACTGCACTGACTTAAATGTAACTTACAGATCAGTTTCTTGTTTAACTGATTTAGTGACTCAATTTAGAAGGCTAAAATATAATCGACTGATGGAAGTGAACTCCATTAACCAGAAAGTAAAAGTATAGAAGGGGAAAAAAGCAACCTCACTGACTTACCTACTTTTAACAACAGGTTAATTTATGTATTCTACAGAAACAATCGCCATCTTCCAGTGTTCTCCCCTGGAGGAGGGAAATTTATTCACAGCAAAGAACCCAAGTCATAGGTAAGCAATTTCTGGGATTTGGGTCCTTCTATATATATGTGTGTGTGTATATATACACAGATATATAAATACACACACACACACACATCCCTCTGAACATGAAAGTAAGAAAGGTTTTTAACTATCTAAGGCCATGAAAAAGTCATGACCTTTTTGGATCTTAATTCACAAATTGAGAAGTGATCTCTGGTCAAGCCTACAAGACTATACAGTTCAACAAAGATAGCCAAGATTTAAGGATACTTATGTACAAAAAGAATCTTCAGAGACTACTGGCTTCTAGCACCTTCAAAGAAAGAGCAATTATCATTTAACACCTTTTTATAGAAAGTGAAATTCCATGTATTAAGCCCCGCTTTCCCACAAAACACTTGAATATGTGGAGACTGCTGTCATACTGGGATGTACAATGTAAAATGTACTCTTTTCCTGTCAGTTAAAAGCAACATCAATCCTATTTATTCATCAAGATACCAACATGAAGGGCTTCCCTGGTGGCGCCGTGGTTGAGAGTCCACCTGCCAATGCAGGGGACGCGGGTTCGTGCCCCGGTCCGGGAAGATCCCACATGCCGCGGAGCGGCTGGGCCCGTGAGCCATGGCCGCTGAGCCTGCGCGTCCGGAGCCTGTGCTCCACAATGGGAGAGGCCACAACAGTGAGAGGCCCGCATACCACAAAAAAAAAAAAAAAGATACCAACATGATTACATCTGACTTTCCTTACTATTTACAGAGCTTCAACTACTTCAGAGGTCATTCACTAACTCTGCCCGTAATTCCTGTGTATCTTAATCAACATCCTTTTATTCCTGTCTCTCTTTTTTAATAAATTTGTTTACTTATGGCTGTGTTGGGTCTTCGTTGCTGTGCGCGGACTTTTCTCTAGTTGCGGTGAGCGAGCTTCTCACTGTGGTGGCTTCTCTTCGTGCGGAACACAGGCCCTAGGCACACAGGCTTCAGTAGTTGTGGCTTGCAGGCTCAGTAGTTGTGGTGCATGGACTTAGCTTCTCCATGGCATGTGGGATCTTCCTGGGCCACGGCTCGAACCCGTGTCCCCTGCATTGGCAGGCGGATTCTTAACCACTGCGTCACCAGGGAAGCCCCTCATTCCTGTCTCTTAAAATGTTTCCTCCTCTCCATTTGCCTAGACTAATTTCTGAAGCACATCTACTCCAGCTCTCATGGGAAACTGCTCTATTATCAACTGTCACCATCTTTTCTGAACCTCTTTATGTCCATTAAGAGGGGAATGGAGGAGAGGAAAAAGTAACACTATGAACACAAATCCAAGATAGCAAAGAAAGTCACAGTGTGCTTTATATCCTACAACATGCTCAAGTTTCCTCAATTTCAAGATATCCTTTAAAAAAGTTATCATCCTTTCTCTTTTCTCCTTGACCAAAGCTTCAGTTTTTAGGAAAACACTTAGGGTTTTTGTTTGTTCTTTAGTTAAAAATCACTAATATAATGGGGCTCCCCCCAAAACAAACAATCTCAGGCTACATGAATATGAATGTAATGTCTAAAATGGACTGACAGTTCTGTTCTAATATGCATAAGTTAAATATTAGTTCAACAGTGAATGGAAACTACAGGAAGGTAGATTTAGCTTCAATATAATGCAAGAATAACCAGAACAGAGCTACTTCATGAATAGCCAAGCATTGCAGGTATTTATTCCAGAGACTAAACAATTTAGCAGAAATGCAGTAAAATAATATGTCCAAAAAATGCATTCATTTGGGCCCAGCTAAAATACTGTTCTCCTGAAAATCTTTCCTGATTTCCGAATAGAATACAATTGTCTTTCCCCTGAATTCTCAAAGTACTTTGGGCCTTTGTCATGGCACTTTATTAATCATATTCTGGGGACTTCCCTGGTGGAGCAGTGGTTAAGAATCTGTCTGCCAATGCAGGGGACAGGGGTTCGATCCCTGGGCCGGGAAGATCACACATTCCGCAGAGCAACTAAGCCGGTGCGCTGCAGCAAATACTGAGCCCGCCCTTCCTAGAGCCCGTGCACTCCAACAAAGACCCAATGCAGCCAAAAGTTAAAATTAAAAAAAAAAAAAATCATACTCTCACCTAAATTACTAACTGCATCTTAGTCTTCCCCTTCTCTACTCCCCTCTCAAATATTATAATCTAAGTTCTCCCTTAAATGTAATTCTCTGAAAAGTCACAATTCCCAAAAATCCAACGATCTCAGTCTTCTACCTGTCTACACTATCCCTGTTGCTCACCTCCTCCTAATGTTTCTAGATTTCTACCATGAGGCAACTTTCCTTCTCATCAAAATGCAAAAGTCCTCAAGGTCTGTCTTCTAATGTGGCAATTTCAGATTGTCAAATGGCTTCAGCTCTCAGATATACCTAAATTTATATGTAGTCTCTGCCATGAACTCAAATTTGACATTTTTAACCCCTTGCTGAATACCCACATATGAACTCACAGGTAACCCAATATATGCACCCTCCCCTATAAAGAGAAAGCAGTTTCCTTATTTCTGCTAATGGTGCCACCATCTTGTTTGCAAGCTTAGTTCTAAGTGACTTTCCCTCTTTAAGCTTCAAACTGCAAAATCTAGACAACTCGAAAATTTCTTGGAATTTGTCCCATCCTGTCTGTTCCCATTGAATTCAGACCCTTTCAGTTCTTCCTCAAAAGTCTTCCAAACTTCTGTATCATGTGTAGCATACACTGTATACAGTAAAATCCAAACACCTGCATTCAGTTTGAAGTATAAGGCCTTCCACTGAAATCCAGTCTGACATACAAGGCCCTAACCAACATTTCAAATTTATCTTCCATTACACTTCTCACCTCTCTAAACAAATTCTACGCTCTAAGAATATTATACCACTTACCATCATTACTCTAGGCCATTGTCTTACTTCATTCAACACAGGCTGGGTAAACAGGTGGGGTAACACAAATTCATTCAAGATTTACTGAATACCTTCTATATATATGCCAGATTCTATGCATGGAAAAACAAAGGTGAACATGTCAGACTTGATCTGCTGCTTGGGAGACAGAATTCCTAAACACAATTATCTAATATGATAAATGCTACAGCCCTACCACAAAGAATGTACCGCTTGCATTGCAACAGGAGTAGAAATCTGACATGTAGAAAATGAGGAAGTGAGTATTTCAAGCCAGAGCTAAAAGAGAAAAGAATTTTTAGGAGACGACTGTCTCCTCAAAACCACAAACTGCTCCTTCATGCACTTTTCAAAAGCCTACTCAAGATCCTATTCCAACCCTACGTGGCTTTCTTAGCTAGGTCCCTCAGGCAGGATTAATCATTTCTTCTCTCAGTACTACACACATCTTCCTTGGCTCTTTTATTAACACATTTATGTGTTAATAAACAGACTTCCTGTTTGGAAGTCTCCTTTAAGTTAATGTTGAGCATAAGCCTAGCAGTGTTATGCTTCCAGGAGATGCTCAAGACAGTCTTTGCAGCATCTACCATTACTTTGTACATAAAAGGATTAAAAAATTTGTTGAACAAATCTGTCATACTAAAGACCTCTTAAGGGAAGTCCCTGATGATCCAGTGATTAGGACTCTGCACTTCCACTACAGGGGGGCACAGGTTCGATCCCTGGTTGGGAAACTAAGATCCAGCACTCCATGTGGTGGAGCCATTTAAAAAAAAAAAGACCTCTTAAGAGAACTAGCCTACCAAACTACAAAGGTATTTCAATAGTTAATGAATAAACCTCCTACAAAAGATGTAATGTACAACATGATAAAATACAACACTGCTGTATGTTACATACGTAAAGTTGTTAAGAAAGTAAATCCAAAGAGTTCTCATCACAAAAATTTTTTCTATTTCTTTAATTTTGTATCTGAGAGGATGGTGTTCAAAACTTATGCGATAATCATTTCACAATGTATGTCAAATCATCATGCTGTACACAAACTTATATAGTGCTATGTCAATTTTATCTCAATAAAACTGAAAGGGAAAAAAAGCTTATATGGGGGAATGCTAATGAATAAAAAAATCATTAATCATGTAATTCCAAAATATTTTTAAAGTCAGTCTTCTATACTCTAGTTCTTATTTATATGTAAATGTATATACGTGTACACAATTCATTTACGTGTACACATACTACTGCAATATGAAGTTAAGAGTTTTGAGATTAACTAAAGGTCCAAACAAAACAAGTAAAGCAGCTTTAGCACAAGTAATTCTAAGAACTTTTAGAGATAAATCTAAAAAATTTAGCATTATAGTAGACCCACACAATACAGTCAATTTATTTTCAAAGGTACCAAAGTAATTCTCTTTTCAACAAAATGATTTTGGAACAACTTGATGTCTACATGTTAAAACAAAAGGAAGTTTGACTCATACTTTGTACCATGTACAAAAATTACCCTGAAATGGACCACGGACCTACATGTAAAACCTAACTCTAGGCTTCTAGGAAAAAGGACAGGAAAAAACCTTAATAACCTTAGGTTAAGTAAAGATTTTAGATAATACACAAAAAGAAAAAATTTTAGAAAACTGACAAATTGGGCTTACATCAAATGTAAAACGTCTGTTCAAAGTCATCAAGAAAATGAAAAGACAAGCCACAGTATGAAAGAAAATATTTGTAGAATACATATCTAATAAAGGATTTATTCCCAGAAGACAGGCCTCTCCTAACTTAATAAGAAATCCAATTTTAAATGGGCAAAAGATCTGAATATACAGTCCACATCAAGATATACAGATGGCAAATAAACATGAAATCAATAATCATTCAAAATTACAAATTAAAACCATGATGACATACCACTAAATACCTTTAATGGCTAACATTAAAATCTAAAAATAGTAAGTGCCTGCAAGGATGGGAAAAGTTGGCAGGAACAAAAAAATAGTATAGTCACTTTGGAAAACAGTACGGCAGTTTCTCATAAAATTAAACATACATGTCTCATATTACCCAGCAATCCCACTCCTACATATTTATCCAAAAGAAATGAAGTACATGTCCACACAGACACCTGTATGTTGTTTGCAGCAGCTTTATTAATAAACACTCAAAACCTGGAAACAACAAAATGACCATTAGCCAAGTGAATGAACAAACTGTGGTAAATACAAATAATCAAATCCTTGGCAATAAAAAGAACTTATTGATATATGAAACAACATGAAAGAGTTTCCAAAATATTACCTAAAGATAAAGTTAATGCTATATGATTCTACTGATATGTCAGTCTACGAAAATGAAAATTATAGGGCTAAATCAGATCAGGGGCTAGAGACAGAAGGGAAAGAAATATATCTTGATTGTAGTGGTGGTTTCATGACTGTGTATGTCTATCCAAAATCATACAACTGAACACATGAAAAGACCAGTTTTTACTGATTGTAACTTATTCCTCAATTTAAAAAATTTAGCAATACAATTATGCTTTATATTAATCATTTCACAAACATTTATGGAGAATCTACCACATACCAAGCACTTATTTGTAAGGTAACGCTGAAACTGACAATATCCAACAGTTCAAAAAACGCAGTTTATTCAGTCTTTCATCTATTATATTAACAGAAATGAAAATGACTGATCATATCCAGTACTGTTAAAGGGGTTGGGGAAATAGGCTCTTTCAAATACAGTGTTGGTGGAAATATAGTTAAAACCTTTTGGAGATGTAATTTTGCAGTTTTAATAAAATTAATTTAAAATGAACACATATAACCAGTAATCCCACTTCTAAGACATACTACAAAGAAATACATGCACAATTGCACAAAGATAATAGGAAAGTTATAAAAATAGACAAAAAGTACTCCCCACAAAAGTTAATAACTAAATTGTAGAATGCTACAAATCCCATCTTTGGAAAAAAGGCATGATACAAAAAGAAATATACAAGATAATATGTGTTGTGGGTCTAGGGAAAAAAAAAACAAACTACATACCAATTCAGACCACCACTGGTAACTATTTACTATACTGTCTGAATACTACAAAGAGTATATATGTACTTTGTGATTTTAAAAAACACTTTAAAATTTTCATTTACTTTCTGATAACCATCTAACAGATACATGTTATTAGTTAGAAAACATGGCTCTAGAATAAAGGTCGAAAGTGTGAAAATTCATTTAGCACTTCAAGCAAAGCAAAAAAGTAATCTGACATTATGCATACAACATTAGTGACAATTTATGGTTAAAGTCTGAGTGTGCTTAAATACTACCAACTAATTGAAGATAAAATTGAGGAGGTGGGGATGGGAGGAACAGTGATAAAGATACCATGCTGGAATTTAAAATCAGCAGCTACACAGAGAAACAAAAACTTACTGCCTAGATCCTAAGGTGCACTCTCAAATTTTGTTGTTTCCAAGAGGTAATTTAAAAAACATTTGATATGCTTACCTGATATAGCACTATTTTTTTCTGATAACCTAATATTAAATTAACGGTCTTAAAAACAAAAAAGTAACTGTCTTACAAACAAAAATACAATACACTGAACCCCAACTGTGAAACATCAGTTCATATGCAATCATTAAAATATTGTCAAAGACTATAAAACCATAGGAAAAAAAGCAGTATAAAATTTGCAACTAAGATATGATTTCAATAATATGAAGGCAATGTGTGCACTTGAACAAGAAAATGAAATTAATTCCTTAGATCTACTACTGCAAAATAATTATCAGAGCAGATTACAATACAAAAGAGAAGGTTATCCAAGTAAAGTAATTTTGTATTCCGTTAATTCTTTTTAATCTTAGGAATCTCTGAAATGGCACCTCCATTCTATATTAAGTAATAAAATAGATATATCTACATAGGATCATAAACTCTAGTTATACTAAACTGTTAACCCTGAACACCTGGCTGCAACCACCACCACTATATATAAGCATCAAAATGCACAATCAAAAATTCACTCTTTGAGGAGCCTGGAATGTTCTGACCGACATCTATAACGAGTGATGAGAACTGCAGTATCTTTGGCTCAAGCAGCTGGGGCGGAGGTGAGTAGGATTTCACTTATTGCAAATTACTTACATGAAATTTCATGTCACAATTTGGTGGCTACTTTAATAACTGGAAAAAGAACGTGCAAAATGAAAACTGCTGAGAAGTTGAGACACCATGTTGTCTTAAAAAGGAAAGTCAAGACACCAAAAGAAAATGACATTTTGAAAAACAGAAAAAACTCTACAAAAAATTTTTTTCAGTACTGTACAGTTAGATGTAGTACTTTATCTTGCTTTCTATATAAAAAGAGTAAGATCCTAGTAACAGGATGCAGTTATCTTATCAGAAACTATGTTACCAGAGGCTATGTCTATGCTAGGACACAACTTGTCTCTACTATTGGATACTTACCCACCCCTTTCTCTCTAGAGCCCCTCACTCATGGCTGGTCTCACCCTAGTCAGGCCCAGGCCCATTCTCACTGAACCATGGACTGGAAGATCCATTTCTGACAGCTAACCTCATATTAAAATTGAAACCTTTGGAAATTCCAGATGGTCTTTGTTTAGAATGACTTTACCAATCGAAAGAGCAATGCAGGGCTTCCCTGGTGGCACAGTGGTTAAGAATCCGCCTATTGGGACTTCCCCGGAGGTCCAGTGGTTAAGACTCTGCCTTCCAATGCAGGAGACCTGGGTTAGATCCCTGGTTGGGGAACTAAGATCCCACATGCCATGGGGTGCAGCCAAAAACTAAATAAAATAAAAATAAAAATAAAAATAATCCGCCTGCCAATGCAGAGGACACGGGTTCCAGCCCTGGTCCGGGAAGATCCCACATGCCGCAGAGCAACTAAGCCCGTGCTCTGCAGCCAGAGAAGCCACCGCAAGGAGAAGCCCGCGCACCGCAACGAAGAGTAAGCCCCTCTCACCACAACTAGAGAAAGGCCGCGCGCAGCAACGAAGACCCAATGCAGCCAAAAATAAATAAATTTTTTAAAAAAGAGCAATGTGTATCTATTTAGAACAGCAACCTTCAATTTGTTGTGGCACACCGCAGAATGAAAGCATCACAAACAAGATCTAACCACCAGTCACAGAAATAAAAGGTAGCTGTGGATTTTTTCTCTTCTCAGGCCCCAAAGGTAAGGAGGCAAGTTTTGAAGTTCAGAAGCTATTAAAAGTGACCAAGCATTAAAGAAATGGAAACGCAGCCCCACAAAAATTAAAGCGTGTATTTATATTAGGCTTTAAGATTTAACAAGTAACTACACATTCCTCTACCTCCGTGAAATAGATAGGATATTAGCTTCATTTACAGAAAAGGAAACCATGATGTTTTGAGAGCTGAAGGAAAGGAGTTCAAGGTCCCTCAGTTATAGTTATGAGACAGAGGATTTGAAATCAGGTCTCCTCCCTTTAGTGACGTTTTCATTACACCTGTTTAACAACCACCGCTTATGAAGAACCATCAGGGATGCAAGAATATAAAAAAGTTTAAAGTCTAACTTAGCTAATTTGATACTGTAGGGAGGAGCCAAAAGGCAGAAAACAGTAACATAACAGGAAATCCAAAACAGTCATCCTAGCATACTACAATAGTGTATCAACATAGAGTAAAATATCTGGAAATTAAGATAAAAATACGCTGAGAAACAGCAGTCAAGAAACTGATTCTATTGTTTCTGAAGCCACTCCAGAGTTCTGGGAGATAGAACTTGTCTGTTCTGTCAGCCCTTAAATGTTTT
Source organism: Phocoena sinus (assembly GCF_008692025.1). Classification (NCBI taxonomy): domain Eukaryota; kingdom Metazoa; phylum Chordata; class Mammalia; order Artiodactyla; family Phocoenidae; genus Phocoena; species Phocoena sinus. Next base: position 92,610,193 of record NC_045767.1, read on the forward strand.
CCAGTGGAGAGTTAAGTCAAGTTTGTCAATTAAATTCTACTGAATTTAAGTTCAGAAACAACCTAATTTGTAACTATCAAAACCAGCCTTGTAAAGGGGTCATTCCTCATCTCCATACGCACTCAGTATAAAATATGTGGGGAAAAGTCTTATTTAAAGCAACCTAGAAAATCCTGATAACAGGCAAACAGCAATAATTCTTCAGGACAAGGAAACTGTTAACCTAAAGACACTATGGGTATTTACAGATTTTCAGTAACTGATATGGAGATTTTCATTTTTGATCTCTCATAAATGAAATATGGATAATAAATATATCCTACTACCAAGAGTGCCAATCCTATTCAAACTCAAGAGCTGTCTGCTAACAACTCAACTACTCACCTGCTAACTAAACACTCACTCAATACGACTATCAAATTATTAAAGACTTATTTTCTTCTCCTTCCATTTTTGATCCCCATCCACCCCACAAGCATTCTGGTTCTTTCCTCTTGTTGCTTGTTCACCGCTGACAAACATTTCAACCCCTGAATATTCAGCAACCTGAACCATAACAGCTCTTAAATTGTAAACAATCCATTTGAGGTCCTTATCCTCCCTATAATTCGTGGACAACCTTTCAGAATTAAACAGCCTCTAGTGATTAAATCATAACACAAGGATACACATGAATAATCCTAAATATTTAAGAAAATGGGAAGATGAGAAACAACACATAATTCAGTACTAAGAATTTGAAACTAATCATACCGTCTATTTTTTGAGACCAGGAGTTTGGACATCAAAAGGACCACTGGATACTAATAGGGTCAACTGTTTAGAAACTGTCCACATGCCTAAGGCTATATTAACTGCCAAATATGGAGCCAGACAAGGAATTCCCATCTTCTTCCCCTGTAGCATATGGGGTCGCCTAACTGCAGTTAATGATTCACAGATCCAGGTACATGCAATGCTAACATTTGGAAGACCAGCACCAGGTGTTAAAACCAGTATTTCAACACAAGTTATTATCACAACAATCATGTGGGGGGGGGAAGGGCACAACTTTGCTATTATTCCAGCTTCGGTGCACGTGGGTTCTGTGGGTTTTTGCTGGTGCTTGATTTTTAAGAGAGCAAAGGTACTGCCCCTCCAAAAAAAAAAAAATCTGTTAAGAAAGTAGGCATACATTGGAGGGAAAAAATTGATCTATGCGGAAAATTGTAGATGCATATCTATACTCGCCCCAAAGCGGCACAGGGCCATCTTAAGAAATCTGCCTTTGGAGAGGCAGGTAAAATTCGATCAGATTCAACTAACAATATTAACACAATATACGGATGCTATGTTCCTCCCCTTGACTATCCTTCCCACCCTCCCCAAGAAGACATGGGGGAAGAGGAAGAAAGCCATTCCTCAAAGCACTCAAACATCTCTTCTATTCCTGGGTCAGCAAGAGATCGCCTACATAAAAAGGGCACGGAGAAGGCGTACGTTATATACAGCCCGGGTTTCCCAGCTCCTTCGGGATAAACCCGCGGGGGGAGGGTCAAGGACCGCAGAACACCAGGTACTGGGTAAGCAAAGCGAAGGCTGCCTTCAGAGCCGGATTCTGTTTCCGTGCACCGAAATGGTGCCCGGAGGCCGCTACTTTCGCATCTGCGTCGCTTCTGCCCTCCGCCGATACAGCCTCTTTTTCCCCTCCCCCACGGGCGGGGCGGCGGCGGCCTCCCCACTGCCAAGGAACCGGGAATAAGAGCCGCAAGAGTCTGGGACGAGGCTGGTGGGCTCCGCACCCGAAACATCCTATCGGGCAAGCCCACTCCCCCATGTCCCGTCCGAAGCCTCCATCAGCGCGCCTTTGGGGAGCAACTGCGTCCCCTTTCCTAGCTCGCCCACCTCATCTCCCACAACCCGGGCCCCACCTGTGCCCTCGGAGCCCTGCGTCCGCACGACGCGCGCCGGTCACCTCCCCCCCTCCACGGCCTCCCATCCCTCACCTGAGGAAAAAGCTCGGCTTCTCGCTCGCACACACAGCAAGCGTAGGCAGCCGGCAAGAACAATGTCTCTCTCTGCAGCTACACCTCCGACACCGGAGCTCATTCACTGGTACGGTTGCCTCGAGCCGCGGCGCGCGACTGGAATGTCCCCTTCCGACCACCAGACCGACCGCCCTTCCCAGGCCCCCATACACACCTCCAACCAACAGCGGCGGCGGGTACGTCGCGCGGAGGTCAGCGGGAAAGTTCGCCGAGGACCGGCTGCAGCAGATTCTTGTCGCTCGCCGCCCTCTCCCTCCTCCGACAAACCTCAGACCTCGGAAGCGGAGAGCCACGAACTGGTTCCCCTCACAACCACCTCTTCCCGGGCGCCAGGCACTGCGGCGAACGACAAAGGAACACGGACTCCCGCCCCCTTTGCCACCGCCCCCTCTTATTGTTTTAACCCCTGCCGAAAGGGCTGGGGGACCCCCCAGCACGGCTTCAGCCAATCACGCATCTCCTCCGCGAGCTGGACCCAACCTTCTCGCGTCTCTCTGCGGAGCACGCGCAGAACGCCGCCGCGCTCACGTACTCTCGCGCCCGGAAAGCCGGGGAACCGGAACCGGCGTGAAGCCGGGGCGAGAGTCCGCTGATTTGACGTCACAAGAAGGCTGCCTTTCTCCTGCCCCAAGGATCCGGCCTCTTCGCCCTTCGAGAGCGCACCCGAACAGGAGCCGGGTCGCTGCAGCGCTGTGCCTTCTGCGTTGTCTTTTGGGGACTGATTTTTCTGGTCCTTTTATGTTATTAAGAGGAAGGGAATTTTAGTGATTTTTTTTTCTCTCTTAACTAGGTGTCTGCAGGTTGCTGCTCTAGACGAGAGTAAAAATGCAGCCAGTGGTTTCAGCTGCTTGCACCCTAAACTCAGCCTAGGAAATGGAGGTTTTTAAGCTCCACCGAGAAGTTCAAAATCGTTCAACGCTATATTATGGGGCCTACTGGGTGCTAAGTACTGGGATGTAGAAAAATAGGACGTGTCTCCACAGAGAGAAAAAACAGTTCTGTTTCTTTGTGTGTTGTTTAGCGTTAGGCGTTGCTAAATACATACTAAGCATTTTACATGCTAAAGCAGCTAAAAGCTGAAATCCCAGGAGATATCAGGATTACAGACCTGTCCTAGATCTAGGCCCAGACTTGGCCGCAGGGGCATAGCTGGGAAAACACTAGACACTGACTCTCATGACCTTGATTCATGGAAAAAGCCACATCTTCTTACAGTCAAGGAAGCCACTTTGCACCTTAGTTCTGGCAGTGTTTCTCAGAGACTATCAAGACAGCTGAGGAATTTTGGAAGGAAGGGCTGACGAAATGGTGAAAGGAATAAAAGGCAATTAGGAAAGGAAATGCCCACAGAAGAAACAAAACTCAGGCATATACATTTCACCAGTTTTCTTAATTCTTTTAGAGTAACTAACTTTAAAGTATTTTTCACGTGTGAAAACTGAGGTTTACGGGGCAGTGCAACATTTGAACCTCCAAAATCTACACTACTATTAACTTACGCTGCTTAATCACATTGTTATATGCAAAATATATGGGCAGACTATCACTCTTATGAACTTTGACATGTTTTTCCTTAAAGTATCACAATACATTACATGAAAACTGCCCTTCAAATCTAATACTTATGTGCCAGCCACTCTTCTGTTTTAATTGTTTAATCCTCATAATAACCCTATAAAGTAGTTAGGATTTTTATGCTAATTTTATACAGGAGGAAACTAAGGCTTAGAGAGGTCAAGTTAACATGCCCAAGGTCACACAGCTACTACTCTGTTGGAGCTGGGATTCAAACACAAGCAGTCTGCCTTTACACTCCATGCTATGGAATACTCTCCTTGTATTAATTGGCACAAGTTACTTATCTCTTCTGTTGATTGACATTTCTACTGTTTCCACTGTGAAGCTCTTATGCACAATGCTGTTATTCCTCACCAAGTACAAAAATTTCTCTAGAGCAGTGATTCTCAGAAATTAACATGCATCAGAATCACCTGGGGAGCCTGTTAAAACAATGCTGGGCCCCCTCCCAGGGTTTCTGATTCAGCAAGTCTATGTTGAGGCCTGAGAATCCGCATTTCTAACAAGTTCCCAGATGCTGCTGCTACTGCTGCTCTAGGAACGACACTTTAAAAACCACTGATCTACACCATGGTTGGCAAACTTATACTGTTAGGGACAGACAGTAAATATTTTAGGACTTGAGAGCCATAAATGGTCTTTGTAACATATCCAACCCACGCATTCCCGTTTTTAAATCCTTCAAAAATGTATTAATAAAAGAAATATTCTTAGCTCTGGGGCTGTATAAAAACAGGCCTCAGACAACCCTTGTCCGAGGGTACATATCAATAGGTGGAGTTACTGGGAAAAACGACTTCATTACCTTCAATTTTATTGAAATACCCAAAACTGTTTTCCTAAGTAGTTATTTTTACTTCCTAAATGACTCTTAAGTCCGTGCCCTCTGAATACTTCTCCATACGTATAGCTCTGCCCAGGTTCAGGACCCTTTTGTCTTTCCAGAATGACTGCAATAACCTAAGGAATCTTCCTGCCCTACGAATATAACCTCCATTAAATACCCCCTCCCGGGACAGACAATAAGGCAGGGAGAGAAGTAGGAATGTATTCATTCAGTGGCTCAAGCCAAAAACTTTTAAGTCATCCTTGACTCTGTCTCACACCACACAGCAAATCACCAGTAAATTTCTGTTCCCTCTACCTTCAACATTTATTCTAGATTAAACACTTAGCACTATTACTGCTATTATTATTATTATATTCCCACAGCAACCAGATCCTTTATAGCTATAAATCAGATGACATTCTCAAAACCCTCCAAAGGCAACACAATAAAATCCCAAGTCCTTACCATGCAAGGCATCCCATCCCTAATTTAGTTCTTACCATTACTTCTTTTCTTACTACTTTTTCTCTTATACACCTCAGCCCTTCCTTTGACATTTCACATCCCCACCCCAAAGTGTGTCTTAGATGTGAACCTTTATCAAAAGTTTGTGAAAAATCAAAATAAACTGCATCTACTGATTTCCCCAAGCACTCATACTGAAATATCTCACTCAGGCATTCTAAAGGTGAGTTAGGCATGATTTTACGTTACACTAACTACCCTTCAGTTAACCTTATACTGCTTACATAGTCTACCAGCTTGTCTAAGCTGTATTCTGTGGTTATTTTGTAATCTCCCTATATTTCCTAGGTTCTCTTCTAGGTTGTTTTTTATAAATAGTGTAACTCAAATGGTAACCTACAGGTTGTCTGGCAGAGTGTCCACTCAATAATAGCTTCCAGGGCTTCCCTGGTGGCGCAGTGGTTGAGAATCTGCCTGCCAATGCAGGGGACACGGGTTCGAGCCCTGGTCTGGGAAGATCCCACATGCCGCGGAGCAACTAGGCCCGTGAGCCACAACTACTGAGCCTGCGCGTCTGGAGCCTGTGCTCCACAACACGAGAGGCTGCGACAGTGAGAGGCCCGCGCAGCTTGATGAAGAGTGGCCCCCGCTCGCTGCAACTAGAGAAAGCCCACGCACAGAAACGAAGACCCAACACAGCCAAAAATATAAATAAATAAATAAAATAAAATAACTGCATCTTTAAAAAAATAAATAGGCCTTCCCTGGTGGCGCAGTGGTTGAGAGTCCGCCTGCCGATGCAGGGGACACGGGTTCGTGGTTATTATGGATACTCTGTCAGACAACTGGTAGATTGTCATGTGACCTCTATCCATAAAAAAGCATCTAGAAGAGACTCTAGTTGCAATTTTCTTTGGACATGATATCCCTTTACCCCTAAACACTTCAGTGTGTATTTCTTAAAAGACAAGGACATTTACTTCTATATCCACGATACAATTATCAAGATCAGGAATTAACATTTTTACAGTACTATAATCTACAGACACTCAAATTTCATCAACTGTCCAACTAATATCAAAAGGAAAAAATTGTTTTCTGGTCCAGGATACAATTCAGGATTACAAATGAATCTGGTTATCATGTCACCTTAGTCTTCTGTAGTCCAAAGTTTTTTCTCAGTCTTTCTTCTTTCATGACCTTGATATTTTTAAAGAGTACAGGACAATTATTTTAAAGAATGCCCCTGAATTTGGTAACCTCTGTTGTTTCCTGATATTTAGATCTAGATTATACATTTTTGGGAAAAATACCAGAGAAGTACTGTTCTGTCCTCAGTGCATCATATGGAGGCACATGATGTCTGTGTGTCCTATTACTGGTGATGTTCCCTTCACGGTTAATGCAGTGTCTGACGGGCTTCTCCACTATACAGTTCTGTTTTTCCCTTTGTAATTAATAAGTAATTACAGTTGTGTAGTCTGGTACTTTGAAACTCTGTACATAACCCATTTCTCATGATAGTTTCACCCAGTTTTAGCAGCCATTGACGATTCTTTGGCCGAATCAGTTTTTGTTATAGTGGCTACCTAAGTGTGATTTTTCTAAATCCATCATTCTTTCCACACTTATCAGCTGCAATTCTACTATAAAGAAGACCTTTTCTCCTTTCTCATTTTTTAAAAATCTTTTATTTATATCAGTGTGAACTCATGGATTTCTACCTGATCATCCATTAATATCAACATTTATTTTCATGCTCACATTGTCCCCATTTGGCCCGTGGAAGCCCCACCAAGTTAGCTCTCATGCATTATATAATTTAATTGTGCATTATTTATTACAACAAATTGAACTAAGATATCTTTTCAAACAGCGAAAAAGAACAAAAAGTGACAAGGGCCTAAGAGAAGACAGTGGCAAGTGGAAAAGAAATTTATAAGTATATAGGTGGCAAAATTGTGATGATTAACTAGGTATGGGGAGTAAGGGAGAAGTCTAGGATAGGATGCTTTGCTGGTTTTGTCTGGGTGACAAGAGAGCCGCTGGTAATATTCACTAAGAAGGGGACTACAGAACTTTGGTATTTTTCTATCCATATGCTTGTATAAAATATCATACTAGTTACTTCATCCAATACTTTCTGATCTAATGCCACTTCAGATAGATCTCTGACCAATGAATCTAAAGGAGCCCCAGTCACTCTCCATCTCTTACTCTGCTCTACGTCTGTTAATAGCACTTAGCACTACCTGACATTATATTTATCCTTTGATGGGTTTGTTTGTTTATTTATTTATTGTTGCGGCATGCGGACTTCTTAGTTGCGGCCTGCAGACTCTGAGTTGTGGCATGCATGTAGGATCTAGTTCCCCGACCAGGGATTGAATCTGGGCCCCCTGCATTGGGAGCTTGGAGTCTTACCCACTGGACCACCAGGGAAATCCCATGATGGGTTTTTTTAAATTGTTGGCCTCTCCAATAAACCAAGTTCCATAAGAGCTCAGATTTTGTCTGTTTTGTTCAATGCTGTATCTCTGCCATAAAGAAGACAATCAAAATCAATTAGTGAATAAATAAATGTGTGTGTGTGTGTGTGTGTGTGTGTGTGTGTGTGTGTGTGTGTAGGGGGGCAGAGAGAGAGAGATATGATCATAATTAAACATTGCTTTGCAGGATACTACTTTTTTTTCTCTTAAAAAACAGACATCATTTTATGTTAGTACATAGTAGGCCTACTTAATGTTTTTTCCAATGGTTACACAGGTGGGGAATGACATCCTAAGCTTAGAGGCAATATACTAAATTATAAAGAAAGTTATGAGAATGTAATCAAAATAAATACAAGCTATGTAATTGCACATTTCTGCCACAAATTTGAATCAAAGGACTAGCAAACCTTGATAAGAAATCAGTATGAGGGCTTCCCTTGTGGCGCAGTGGTTGAGAGTCTGACTGCCGATGCAGGGGACACGGGTTCGTGCCCCGGTCCGGGAAGATCCCACATGCTGCGGAGCGGCTGGGCCCGTGAGCCATGGCCGCTGCGCCTGCGCGTCCGGAGCCTGTGCTCCGCAACGGGAGACGCCGCAACAGTGAGAGGCCCACGTACCGCAAAAAAAAAAAAAAAAAAAAAAAAAAAGAAATCAGTATGAAAACCTAATCAATAAACATGCAAAGTATGTCCCATTTATAGAAAAAAGGACATAGCATTAAACATATACGAAGAGCTGTTAAACGGAAACAATGGCAAACCATATACAAACTGGCAAATATTTAAAAATGAAAACATCCAATATGCAAAAAAAAAAAAAAAAGCTCCTTTGTAGACTTCTGTTGCAAGTAAGCATTAATTCATCCTTTTAAAAAAGCAATTTGGCAAGATATATCAAAAGCTTTAAAATGCTTGTGCTTTTTGAGTCAATAATTCTACTTCTGGGCATTTATCCCTCTTAAGATATGCCCAAGAAATTCACTGTGATGTTATTTATTTATTATCATTTAAAAACTGGAGGCATCCTAAATGTCCGATAAGAGTGAATGGTTAAATAAACTATGACACATATCCTTGACACATATACATCAAAAGTTATAGATTTAAATATTTAAGAATATATTTTTATGTCACATATTTATACTTCAATCTTAAATATGTTTATGAATCAATCTTAAGTTAAAAATATGGTTGATAGGGGCTTCCCTGGTGGCACAGTGGTTGAGAGTCTGCCTGCCGATGCAGGGGACACGGGTTCGTGCCCCGGTCCGGGAAGATCCCACATGCCTCAAAGTGGCTGAGCCTGCGCGTCTGGAGCCTGTGCTCCGCAACGGGAGAGGCCACAACAGTGAGAGGCCCACGTACAGCAAAAAAAAAAAAAAAAATATGGTTGATAGTTTTTTTTACAAAAAAGAAAAGGAAAAGAATCAGATCCAATCACCATTAGCAGATGAATTTTTAAAAAGAAAATCATTAGAAATATGTTAACTGATTCCTGATTATTATTATAGATTTCAGCATAAAATACTTCTCTGACATTCTACTTTATAAGGCTTTTCCTCTAGACCCTCTCATTTGACCATTTTTAACCTTACTGGATCTTAAAGGATCAACCAATACCATTACCACCATTTTGCTGATGATGTAGGTGTTTAAGGGGTGACTTTACATGCATGTTTAAGGGCTATGCGTTCTATATAAGTAAGGTAGGACTCAAAACTATGAAGACTGGCATTGGAAGGGATTCAAATCCAAATCCTTCAAGGATACTCATTTTTCTTAGTGTCTTTACTCATCACAATTTTAACCTTTCAAGACTTACGTAACATTTAATCTTTTGAGACATGCATTACAAATGTCTTGTACCTGCTGCCAATTCAGTTAGTAAGGATTATGCTGGCAGTGGTGTAGTCTGGGCTCTGGAGCCAGGCTGCCTGGATTTGCATTCCGGCTTCATCTCATCACTTATTAAATGTATTCCCTGGGTGTATTTCCTAGGTATATTACTTTGGGCAGGATGCTTAACTTTTCTGTGCTTCAGTGTTTCTCATCTGTAAAATGGGGACAATAATATCTACCTTATTAGGGTACTGTAAAGATTCGATTAGTTAATAGAAGTAAAACATTTATACCATGCCTGGCACATGGTAAATGCTCAATAAACAACAGCACTTCATGTTTGGTGCTTGAAAAGGTACATGCACCAGTTGCTTTCAACTAATTCCTTTTTCACTAACTGCTTGCTGCTTTGCTTGGAAGTAACAACTTACAGTTGTACATAGCATTTTTTAGTTTTCAGAACACTTTCAAACACATTATCTCATTTCACTTTCACAAGCAATTCACAAAGTAGGTAAGCTGCACAAGGCTAAAAGTGTCCAATTTAGAAAGAGACCCGAGTCCCCGGTGGCTCGTGCCGCTCTACCATATCCCACCACTAAATGATGAACCTCCTTAGCCTTAGAGCAAATATTCCTAATTGAAAACCTGTTACTCAAGAATTTCAGGGCTGTCTTGGTACAGCTGGATCTTTACAAAGCTTTTTTTTTTTTTTTGGTACGCGGACCTCTCACTGTTGTGGCCTCTCCCGTTGCGGAGCACAGGCTCCGGACGCGCAGGCTCAGCGGCCATGGCTCACGGGCCCAGCCGCTCCGCGGCATGTGGGATCTTCCCGGACCAGGGCACGAACCCGTGTCCCCTGCATCGGCAGGCGGACTCTCAACCACTGCGCCACCAGGGAAGCCCTACAAAGCTTTTTGATGCAAAGAGAAACCTACTCCCAGGAGTAGGATGAACCCATTCCTTTTAGAGCAGGAGGGGAGAAAGACTATAACGGCCTGAAGAAAGAATCGAATGTTCATTTCTCCTGAAATCTTTCCATCCATTATCTTTGTGAAACTGGGACAGGTAGGGTCTAAAGAGATTTTCTTCCTCTTCATTTGGGCGTTTTATGTGAAAATGTCACACATCCAGAAAGGTACATAAAACACTTGCACAGCCTGCCTATTTGTTGTTAAGTATAAAATGTAAATAAATAAATGACTGCTATGGGTGGTGGATTTTAGCAATGTAGCTGGTTTTGATCTTATCTATTAAAGTCTTCAAGTAGGGGAGATTCTAAAAGCTCCCAAGCTTGAGAGAATAAAGATTGCAAACTCTGAGATGACTTATTCAGAATTTAGAGACAAAAATCTCATCATAAATCAACACCCAAAGAATTAGGTTTGGGATTATAAGAATAACCCACCCTGAATAATGGTTTGTAAATTCTAATGGATTCTATCCACTGCTCAGAAAGTTATAATGACAGCTAAAATCACCTCAGGCTAAGTGATCTAAGAGATAACAGTAATTCTGGCAAGTGTAACAACTAAAGATAATACAAATAAAAGAGAAGTCATCTGCCCTGAATTGCCAGGAGTCCAGAAAATGATGGCTTTGGAAAGAAGCTTCATCAACGTTTATCTTGCACTTTTCAGGGTAGACTATATTTGGCAGACATCTAGCCATCCCAGGGCTACAGCTTGTGTTTAATCCTTCAGGCCTTACAGTCTGGATATGAGATGCCTTGAGGGTATCCAATTCTCACTAAGCACTCTGACCCAGAGGAGGGGCCCTGGTCAGCTGATATTCTATTTATTGGCAAGGCATATCTCCCTCTGTGAAATGGCATTCTGGGGTCGTTAAATCAGTCTCCAACAGATTAAGTTAGTGTCAACTCCTATCCCTGAACCAGATTTCCTCATGGAGGGGAGAGGACATGAGAGAGGTTGTACCATGAGAAAGCACAGCTGAGGACCAAATTCTCTGCTTAAATATAGGATGAAACACATGGGATCAAATCCCATTTTCTTCACTGACTAGTGTTGTGACACTGGTAAGGTTAGTTCATTTCTTTGACCTTTAGTTTCCTCATGGATAAACAGCCAACTTTAGGGGACTTCCTTGGTGGTCCAGTGGTTAAGAACCCATGCTTCCACTGTAGCGGGCACAGGTGCAATCCCTGGTCGGGAAATGAAGATCCTGTATGCCGTGTGGCACAGCCAAAAACAAACAAACAAAAAACCTAGCCAACTTTAGAGTTGTTGGGAGGATTATTTACACTGTTTAGCACAGTGCCTGGCATGGTCTGATTCCTGTTGTAGAACTGAGGCAGACGTTCAACAACAGGGGACCCCAACACAGCACTTTATAAAGTCATAAACAGACACTAGCCCAAGACCACCCTCCATCCTTCCACTCTCCATTTCTCCTCCTGGGTCAAATACTTGGTCTGACAGTGCAAAGAAACGAGGGCAAAAGACTTTGTCTTAAGTAGACAAATTCAGGAGGAGGAAATGGATACCATACCTTGGAAAGCAATTTGTTCCACTAGTCTCTTTTAGCAACCAGGCTATGGAACTACTCACGGCAGTAAAAAACCAACCGTATGTAAAATGGAATACATTCATCAGCAGACAAAAAACTTAAAAGTGGTAGAGCAGTTGTGAAACTTCTTCTGATTGGAGAAAGGTGATCATAAAAAAATTAGGTAGCTGATACACAGTGAAAGCATACGGGCTTTCTTCTATCTTAAACAATTGAGAGCAAAACACAGCCAATTCCTCGTGCAAAGTGTCTGCATCAGCCCTTGATTCCACCCACACATTTCTAGGTGTGACCACTTCCTTGTAGGTTCTTGACTAGCTAAACCCAGGCTTCTGGATCCATGGCAGCAGAACACTTCTCCAAGCTTTACCTCCTTGCTAAAGCACAAAATAGGTTTATTACTAAGGCAAGAATCTTCCTCAGAATCAAGATTTGCCCTACACTTCTGGTCAGACCATCGCCTGGCTTTTTTTTTTTTTTTTTTAATATATCTCTACCCTCCTCCTTCCGGATTGTGGCTCTGACCTATGCCTTGTTGACTCACTCTCTGGGTGAGCCCTGGCTGTGGAAATATTATACATTTCCTGGCTCGTGGCAGCTAGCTCAAAACTGACAGGAGTTCCCAGTGACATTCTCATATTTAGCTGAGCTTCAGAGATCCAAGGCCTGATCCCTAACTCAAGAGCCATGACCCCAAATTCCCACGTTCTTGGTGGTGACCCGAAAAGGGAAAGACAACTTAAAAGATATTGACCACTATCAAACATTTAGAGAAGAGGTAACACCTATCCTTCTCAAACTCTTCCAAAATATGGCAGAGGGAGGAACACTGCCAAACTCATTCTACAAGGCCACCATCACCCTGATACCAACACCAGACAAAGATGTCACAAAGAAAGAGAACTACAGGCCAATATCACTGATGAACATAGATGCAAAAATTCTCAACAAAATACTAGCAAATAGAATCCAACAGCACATTAAAAGGATCATATGCCATGATCAAGTGGGGTGTATCCCAGGAATGCAAGAATTCTTCAATATATGCAAATCAATCAATGTGATACACCATATTAACAAATTGAAGGATAAAAACCATATGATCATCTCAATAGATGCAGAAAAAGCTTTTGACAAAATTCAACAACCATTTATGATAAAAATCCTCCAGAAAGCAGGCATACAGGGAACCTACCTCAACATAGTAAAGGCCATATATGACAAACCCACAGCCAACATCGGCCTCAATGGTGAAAAACTGAAACCATTTCCACTAAGATCAGGAACAAGACAAGGTTGCCCACTCTCACCACTATTATTCAACATAGTTTTGGAAGTTTTAGCCACAGCAATCAGAGAAGAAAAAGAAATAAAAGGAATACAAATCGGAAAAGAAGAAGTAAAGCTGTCACTGTTTGCAGATGACATGATACTACATATAGAGAATCCTAAAGATGCTACCAGAGAACTACTAGAGCTAATCAATGAATTTGGTAAAGTAGCAGGATACAATATTAATGTGCAGAAATCTCTTGCATTCCTATACACCAATGATGAAAATTCTCAAAGAGAAATTAAGGAAATACTCCCATTTACCACTGCAACAAAAAGAATAAAACACCTAAGAGTAAACCTACCTAAGGAGACAAAAGACCTGTATGCAGAAACTATAAGACACTGATGAAAGAAATTAAAGATGATACAAACAGATGGAGAGATATACCATGTTCTTGGATAGGAAGAATCAACATTGTGAAAATGACTATACTACCCAAAGCAATCTACAGATTTAGTGCAATCCCTATCAAACTGCCAATGGCATTTTTCACAGAACTAGGACTAAAATTTTCACAATTTGTATGGAAACACAAAAGACCCTGAATAGCCAAAGCAATCTTGAGAAAGAAAAACAGAGCTGGAGGAATCAGGTGCCCAGACTTCAGACTATACTGCAAAGCTACAGTCATCAATACAGTATGGTACTGGCACAAAAACAGAAATATAGGTCAATGGAACAGGCTAGAAAGCCCAGAGGTAAACCCACGCACATAAGGCCACCTTATTTTTGATAAATCCATGCACATATGGTCACCTTGTTTTTGATAAAGGCAAGAATATACAGTGGAGAAAAGACAGCCTCTTCAATAAGTGGAGCTGGGAAAACTGGACAGCTACATGTAAAAGAGTGAAATTAGAACCCTCCCTAACACCATACACAAAAATAAACTCAAAATGGATTAAAGACCTAAATGTAAGGCCAGACACTATAAAACTCTAAGAGGAAAACACAGGAAGAACACTCTATGACATAAATCACAGCAAGATCCTTTGTGACCCACCTCCTAGAGAAATGGAAATAAAAACAAAAATAAACAAATGGGGGCTTCCCTGGTGGCGCAGTGGTTGAGAGTCTGCCTGCCGATGCAGGGGACACGGGTTCATGCCCCGGTCCAGGAAGATCCCACATGCCGCAGAGGGGCTAGGTCCGTGAGCCATGGCTGCTGAGGCTGCGCGTCCGGAGCCTGTGCTCCGCAAAGGGAGAGGCCACAACAGTGAGAGGCCAGCATACCGCAAAAAAAAACAAACAACAACAACAAAAAAAACAAATGGGACCTAATGAAACTTAAAAGCTTTTGCACAGCAAAGGAAACCATAAACAAGATGAAATGACAACCCTCAGAATGGGAGAAAATATTTGCAAATGAAGCAACCAACAAAGGACTAATCTCCAAAATTTACAAGCAGCTCATGCGGCTCAATATCAAAAAAACAAACAACCCAATCCAAAAATGGGCGGAAGACCTAAATAGACATTTCTCCAAAAAAGATATACAGATAGCCAACAAACACATGAAAGAATGCTCAACATCACTAATCATTAGAGAAATGCAAATCAAAACTACAAAGAGGTATCACCTCACACCAATCAGAATGGCCATCATCAAAAAATCCACAAACAATAAATGCTGGAGAGGGGGTGGAGAAAAGGGAACCCTCTTGCACTGCTGGTGGGAATGTAAACAGATATACCACTATGGAGAACAGTATGGAGGTTCCTTAAAAAACTAAAAATAGAACTACCATACGACCCAGCATCCCACTACTGGGCATATACCCTGAGAAAACCATAATTCAAAAAGAGTCATGTACCACAATGTTCATTGCAGCTCTATTTACAAACCAGGACATGGAAGCAACCTAAGGGTCCACCGACAGATGAATGGATAAAGAAGATGTGGCACATACATACAGTGGAATATTACTTAGCCATAGAAAGAAACTAAATTGAGTTATTTGTAATGAGGTGGATGGACCTAGAGTCTGTCATACAGAGTGAGGTAAGTCAGAAAGAGAAAAACAAATACTGTATGCTAACACATATATATGGAATTTAAAAAACAAAAACAAAAACAATGGTTATGAAGAACCTAGGGACAGGACAGGACTAATGACGCAGATGTAGAGAATGGACTTGAGGACACGGGGAGGGGGAAGGGTAAGCTGGGACGAAGTGAGAGAGTAGCATGGACTTATATATACTACCAAATGTAAAACAGATAGCTAGTGGGAAGCGGCCGCATAGCACAGGGAGATCAGCTTGGTGCTTTGTGACCACCTAGAGGGGGCGGATAGGGTGGGTGGGAGGGAGACACAAAAGGGAGGAGATATGGGATATATGTATATGTAGAGCTGATTCACTTTGTTATAAAGCAGAAACTAAAACACCATTGTAAAGCAATTATACTCTAATAAAGATGTTTAAAAAATAATAATAAAATAAAATAAAAGTTATTGACCAAAGGACTTTTATGCACAAGAAAGCAGACCCAGATAAAGTGTGTTCATAGGAGCAATAATGTTGGAAGCGGACTTTTTCCCTAAGCAACCAAGAGCTGTAGGAAATCCAAGGAACTTTCAGCCCCTTAAGTAAAAGAGTAATAAGAGGGTTTGGAGGCTTTTCTATAAGCAGAGATGGGAAAAGATTTAAAAAGCACTAAGAAAGACTGTTTCAGATGTAAGTAAATGTAATGGGTTTTTTTGTTTCTTGGGGGTTTTTTTGGCCGCGCAGCACAGCTTATGGGATATTATTTCCCCGACCAGGCCTTGGTGGTGAAAGTGCTGAGTCCTGACCACTGGACCACCAGGGAATTCTCAAATGTAATTTCCTTAAATGTCGCTCAAAGCCAGAATTGTGTTTTGTTTTTTTTTTTTTTGCGGTATGCAGGCCTCTCACTGTTATGGCCTCTCCCGCTGCGGAGCACAGGCTCCGGAGGCGCAGGCCCAAAGGCCATGGCTCACAGGCCCAGCCGCTCCGCGGCACGTGGGATCCTCCCAGACCGGGGCACGAACCCGCGTCCCCTGCATCAGCAGGAGGACTCCCAACAACTGCGCCACCAGGGAAGCCCAAAGCCAGAAGTTTTTAAGCTGTCTATGCACACTTTGAGGGATGGAGATAGAGGATGTTTATGAAACCATGAACATTTTGTATGTATGTGTGCATATGTCTTTTTTTGCTGGAAAGGTACCTATTTCATTGCCTTCTAAAATACATCTATGTCCTAAAAGGTAAAGAACCAGTGACCTAAACCTCATTCTTCAATGTATATCATGGTAATAATGAGTTGTTTATTAAAATGAAGGCTTTACAATATAAAGAATGCTATTTTCATTCAAAAGCCATATTTAACTAAAATTCTATGCTAATCAATGACCTCAGCTTACTATTTCCTGGTTTTGATAGTATACCACAATGATGCAGGATGCCAAATCGGGGGAGGTGGGGTGAAGGTTGCACAGGACCTCCCTGTACATTTCTTTGCAACTCCCTATTAATCTATACTTATTTTATTTCAGAATAAAACAGTTACAAAAATTTTAAAGCATAAGTTCTGGAATCTGGTGGAGTTTGGTTCTTAAACCCAGCTCCGCAGTGAAAACTTGTAGGATGCTGGGCAAGTTATTAAGTTCTCTGAATCTGTTCGTTGTCTGTAAAAAGGCACAATTGCAGTTCGAATCTCACAGAACTGCTGCATATTCAGTTCTCAGCACAGGTATAAACTATCATGATTTCTGTTAGGCCATATGGTCATAGCCCAGATATCACCCTTCACTAGGTGCCAGGTATGTGGCTTTCAGACATGGTTCTGAAAAGGGAAATAAACTGTGTCATTTGGGGTAGTCTTGGAAACCCAAATCCATAAGGTGAGTAAACAGCATAAACAAGGAACTGCTTTTTGGAAATTAGAAGAGAGAAAATCTACTGTAACAGAGACCATAAGGGGTTAGTAAAGGAAGGGACATACAGAGACACAAAAAACAAAAGCAGGGAATGAGACAATTTTTTAAAATGTGTATTCCAGTCCATATTTGCTCAGCATCAATGGTGTGCTTAAGGACCCTTAGAGTTAGATAGAAGCTTCATCTAAATTGTTTCTGAATAATAGTAGACAAAAATAACGATAGTGTGTATTTCACAAAGCCGCATGTTTTCCATTAAGGATTAAACTAAACCTAAAGTTTGGAAATGGGCCAATATTACGATTTTTAAAAGAAAAATAAAAGGACAGTTATATAAGTCATCATTTTAACTGTCATTAATAGTTTGCTTTCAAGGAGTGTATCTGCTAAGGTTTAAGACAGAGATTTGCTCAGGGTGCAGTGAGAACAAACAGAAGGGGCAGTTACATTTGCAGCAACATGGATGCACCTAGACATTGTCATACTGAGTGAAGTAAGTCAGACAGAGAAAGAAATAGCGTATGATATCGTTTATATACGGAATCTAAAAAGAAATGATGCAAATGAACATATTTACAAAACAGAAATGGACTCACAGACCTAGAGAATGAACTTATGGTTACAGGGCGGGGTGAGGCGGGGGCGGGGGGGGCGGATAGTTAGGGAGTTTGGGATTGACATGTACACACTGTTATATTTCAAAAGGATAACCTAACCAACAAGGACCTACTATACAGCATGAGGAACTCTGCTCAATGTTATGTGGCAGCCTGGATGGGAGGGGAGAATGGACACATGTACATGTATGGCTGAGTCGCTTTGCTGTACACCTGAAACTATCACAACGCTGTTAAGTGACTATACTCCAATATAAAATAAAAAGCTTAAAAAAGAAATACATGGACGGAGCGCAGGGAGAGGACTGGGGTTGGCGGCTTGAACAAAGCCTGAAGGGGTTAGTGCACCACGACTAGCCGGGAGGGAGTTCAGGGAAAAGCCTGCACCTGCCGAAGAGGCAAGAAACTCTTTCTTTCCTCTTTGTTTCCTGGTGCTCGAAGAGAGGGGTTTAAGAGTGCTGCTTAGAGGGTCGGCGGGAAGATGGCGGAAGAGTAAGACGTGGAGATCGCCTTCCTCCTCACGGATACACCAGAAATACATCTACACGTGGAACAACTCCTACAGAACACCTACTGAAGGCTGGCAGAAGACCTCAGAGCTCCCAAAAGGCAAGAAACTCCCCACGTACCTGGGTAGGGCAAAAGAAAAAAGAAAAAACAGAGACAAAAGAATAAGGACGGCACCTGCACCAGTGGGAGGGAGCTGTGAAGGAGGAAAAGTTTCCACACACTAGGAAGCCCCTCCGCGGGCGGAGACTGCGGGAGGCGGAGGGGGGAGTTTCGGGACCGCGGAGTAGTGCACAGCGACGGGTGCGGAGGGCAAAGCGGGGAGATTCCTGCACAGACGATCGGTGCCGACCGGCACTCACCAACCCGAGAGGCTTGTCTGCTCACCCGCCGGGGCGGGCGGGGCTGCGAGCTGAAGCTCCGGTTTCGGTTTTGGACGGAGCGCAGGGAGAGGACTGGGGTTGGCGGCTTGAGCATAGCCTGAAGGGGTTGGTGCGCCACGACTAGCCGGGAGGGAGTTCGGGGAAAAGCCGGCACCGGCCGAAGAGGCAAGAGACTTTTTCTTCCCTCTTGTTTCCTGGTGCGCGAGGAGAGGGGTTTAAGAGCGCTGCTTAAAGGAACTCCAGAGACGGGCGCGAGCCGCGGCTAAAAGCGCGAACCCCAGAGACGGGCGCGAGCCGCAGCTGAGGGCGCGAGCCCCCGAGACGGGCGCGAGCCGCGGCGGGAAGCGCGAGCCCCAGAGACGGGCGCGAGCTGCGGCTGAAACCGCGGACCCAGAGACGGGCGGGAGACGCTGGGGCTGCTGCTGCTGTCACCAGGGGGGCTGTGTGCGAGCACTGGTCACTCTCCGCGCCCCTCTTCCGCGGAGCCTGTGCAGGCCGCCACTGCCAGGTTCCCGGGATCCAGGGACAACTTCCCCGGGAGTACGCACGGCGGGTCTCAGGCTGGTGCAGCGTCACGCCGGCCTCTGCCGCAGCGTCACGCCGCCTCTGCCGCCGCAGGCCCGCCACGCACGCAGTGCCCCTCCTTCCCCCATCCCCCAACCCCCGGCCTGAGTGAGCCGGAGCTCCCGAATCAGCGGCTCCTTTAACCCCGTCCTGTCTGAGCAAAAAAACAGACGCCCTCCAGCGATCTGCGCGCAGGGGCAGGACCGGGTACAAAGCTGAGCTCCTGTGAGCTGTGAGAGCAGGGAGGAGAGGGGGAGGTCTCTCCCGGCAGCCGCGGAGGCGGCGGATTGAAGCTCCACGATCAACTTGATGTGCCCTGCATTGTGGAATACCTGAATAGACAGGGAGTGATCCCAAATTGAAGAGGGGGAATTTAGGAGCGAGATCTGTGATTTTTTTCCCTTTTCCTCTTTTTGTGAATGTGTGCGTGTATGCTTCTGTGTGAGATCTTGTCTGTATACTCTTGCTTCCACCATTTGTCCTAGGGCTCTATCCGTCCATGGTTTTTTTTTTTTTTTTAAAAAAAATTTTTTTTTAATAATTTTAATTGTAATAACTTTATTGAACTTTACCTTCGTTCTTTCTTTCTTTCTTTCCTTCCCTCCTTCCCTCCTTTAGACAGCGAATCACCCCAGGTTGAGGGGGTGGTCTCTGGGAGCAGGATTTATGATTTTTCCCCCTTTGCCTCTCTTTGTGAACGTGTATGTGTATGCTTCTGTGTAAGATTTTCTCTGTATAGCTTTGCTTCCAACATTTGTCCTAGGGCTCTATCCGTCCATGGTTTTTTTTTAAAAAAAATTTTTTTTTCTTAATAATTAATTTTAATTGTAATAACTTTATTGTACTTTACCTTCGTTCTTTCTTTCTTTCTTTCCTTCCTTCCTTCCCTCCTTTAGACAGCGAATCACCCCAGGTTGAGGAGGTGGTCTCTGGGAGCAGGATTTATGATTTTTCCCCCTTTGCCTCTCTTTGTGAACGTGTATGTGTATGCTTCTGTGTAAGATTTTCTCTGTATAGCTTTGCTTCCAACTTTTTGTCCTAGGGCTCTATCCGTCCATGGTTTTTTTTAAAAAAAAATTTTTTTTTCTTAATAATTAATTTTAATTGTAATAACTTTATTGTACTTTACCTTCGTTCTTTCTTTCTTTCCTTCCTTCCTTCCCTCCTTTAGACAGCGAATCACCCCAGGTTGAGGAGGTGGTCTCTGGGAGCAGGATTTATGATTTTTTCCCCCTTTGCCTCTCTTTGTGAACACGTATGTGTATGCTTCTGTGTAAGATTTTCTCTGTATAGCTTTGTTTCCAACATTTGTCCTAGGGTTCTATCTGTTCTTTTTTTTTTTTCTTTCTTTCTAAATATTTTTTAGTACAATAACTATATTATACTTTATTTTATTTTTACTGTATCTTCTTTCTTTCTGTCTTTTTTCCTTCTTTCCCTCCTTCCTTCCTCCCTTCCTCCCTCCCTTCCTCCCTCCTTTCTTTCCTTCTTTGCTTCTTTCTTCCTTCCTTCCTTTCCTCCTTTCCTCCTTTCCTTCTTTCTTTCCTCAAACTTCTACTAATTCTCTCTACATTTTCTCCTTCTTTCCCTCCTTCCTTCCTTCCTTCTCCCCTCCCTCCCTTTCTTTCCTTCTTTGCTTCTTTCTTCCTTCCTTCCTTTCCTCCTTTCCTTCTTTCTTTCCTCATACTTATACTAATTCTCTCTACATTTTCTCCTTCTTTCCCTCCTACCTTCCTTCCTTCCTCCCTCCCTCCCTCCTTTCTTTCCTCCTTTGCTTCTTTCTTCCTTCCTTCCTTTCCTCCTTTCCTTCTCTCTTTCCTCAAACTTCTACTAATTCTCTCTACATTTTCTCCTTCTTTCCCTCCTTCTTTCCTTCCTTCCTCCCTCCCTCCCTCCCTCCCTCCTTTCTTTCCTTCTTTGCTTCTTTCTTCCTCCTTCCTTTCCTCCTTTCCTTCTTTCTTTCCTCATACTTCTAATAATTCTCTCTACTTTTCCTCCCTTTTATTCTGAGCCGTGTGGATGAAAGGCTCTTGGTGCTCCAGCCCAGGAGGCAGGGCTCTGCCTCTGAGGTAGGAGAACCAACTTCAGGACACTGATCAACAAGAGACCACCCAGCTCCACATAATAAACGGTGGAAATCTCCCAGAGACCTCCATCTTAACACCAGCACCCAGCTTCACTCAACGACCAGCAAGCCACAGTGCTGGACAACCTATGCCAAACAACTAGCAAAAACAGGAACACAACCCCACCCATTAGCAGAGAGGCTGCCTAAAATCATAACAAGGCCACAGACACCCCAAAACACACCACCAGACGTGAACCTGCCCACTAGAGAGACAAGATCCAGCCTCATCCAGCACAACACAGGCACTAGTCCCCTCCACCAGGAAGCCTACACAACCCGCTGAAACAACCTTAGCCACTGGAGACAGACATCAAAAACAACGGGAACTACGAACGTGCAGCCTGAAAAAGGAGACCCCAAACACAGTAAGATAAGCAAAATGAGAAGACAGAAAAACACACAGCAGATGAAGGAGCAAGATAAAAACCCACCAGACCTAACAATGAAGAGGAAATAGGCAATCTACCTGAAAAAGAATTCAGAATAATGATAGTAAGGATGATCCGAAATCTTGGAAGTAGAATGGACAAAATGCAAGAAACAGTTAACAAGGACCTACAAGAACTAAAGATGAAACAAGCAACGATGAACAACGCAATAAATGAAATTAAAAGTACTCTAGATAGGATCAATAGCAGAATAACTGAGGCAGAAGAACGGATAAGTGACCTGGAAGATAAAGTAGTGGAAATAACTACTGCAGAGCAGAATAAAGAAAAAAGAATGAAAAGAACTGAGGACAGTCTCAGAGAGCTCTGGGACAACATTAAACGCACCAACATTCGAATTATAGGGGTTCCAGAAGAAGAAGAAAAAAAGAAAGGGACTGAGAAAATATTTGAAGAGATTATAGTTGAAAACTTCCCTAATATGGGAAAGGAAATAGTTAATCAAGTCCAGGAAGCACAGAGAGTCCCATACAGGATAAATACAAGGAGAAATACGCCAAGACACATATTAATCAAACTATCAAAAATTAAATACAAAGAAAGCATATTAAAAGCAGCAAGGGAAAAACAACAAATAACACACAAGGGAATCCCCATAAGGTTAACAGCTGATCTCTCAGCAGAAACCCTACAAGCCAGAAGGGAGTGGCAGGACATACTGAAAGTGATGAAGGAGAAAAACCTGCAACCAAGACTCCTCTACCCAGCAAGGATCTCATTCAGATTTGATGGAGAAATTAAAACCTTTACAGACAAGCAAAAGCTGAGAGAGTTCAGCACCACCAAACCAGCTTTACAACAAATGCTAAAGGAACTTCTCTAGATAAGAAATGCAAAAGAAGGAAACGACCTATAATAACGAACCCAAAACAATATAGAAAATGGGAATAGGAACATACATATCGATAATTACCTTAAATGTAAATGGACTAAATGCTCCCACCAAAAGACACAGATTGGCTGAATGGATACAAAAACAAGACCCTTATATATGCTGTCTACAAGAGACCCACCTCAGACCTAGAGACACATACAGACTGAAAGTAAGGGGATGGAAAAAGATATTCCATGCAAATGGAAACCAAAAGAAAGCTGGAGTAGCAATTCTCATATCAGACAAAATAGACTTTAAAATAAGGACTATTAAAAGGGATAAAGAAGGACACTACATAATGATCAAGGGATCGATCCAAGAAGAAGATATAACAATTGTAAATATTTATGCACCCAACATAGGAGCACCTCAATACGTAAGGCAAATACTAACAGCCATAAAAGGGGAAATTGACAGTAACACATTCATAGTAGGGGACTTTAACACCCCACTTTCACCCATGGACAGATCATCCAAAATGAAAATAAATAAGGAAACACAAGCTTTAAATGATACATTAAACAAGATGGACTTAATTGATATTTATAGGACACTCCATCCAAAAACAACAGAATACACATTTTTCTCAAGTGCTCATGGAACATTCTCCAGGATAGATCATATCTTGGGTCACAAATCAAGCCTTGGTAAATTTAAGAAAATTGAAATTGTATCAAGTATCTTTTCTGACCACAACGCCATGAGACTAGATATCAATTACAGGAAAAGATCTGTAAAATATACAAACACATGGAGGCTAAACAATACACTACTTAATAATGAAGTGATCACTGAAGAAATCAAAGAGGAAATAAAAAAATACCTAGAAACAAATGACAATGGAGACACAACGACCCAAAACCTATGGGATGCAGCAAAAGCAGTTCTAAGGGGGAAGTTTATAGCAATACAAGCCCACCTTAAGAAGCAGGAAACATCTCGAATAAACAACCTAACCTTAGACCTCAAGCAATTAGAGAAAGAAGAACAAGAAAGCCCCAAAGCTAGCAGAAGGAAAGAAATCATAAAAATCAGATCAGAAATAAATGAAAAAGAAATGAAGGAAACGATAGCAAAGATCAATAAAACTAAAAGCTGGTTCTTTGAGAAGATAAACAAAATAGATAAACCACTAGCCAGACTCATCAAGAAAAAAAGGGAGAAGACTCAAATCAATAGAATTAGAAATGAGAAAGGAGAAATAACAACTGACACTGCAGAAATAAAAAAAATCATGAGAGATTACTACAAGCAACTCTATGCCAATAAAATGGACAATCTGGAAGAAATGGACAAATTCTTAGAAATGCACAACCTGCCAAGACTGAATCAGGAAGAAATAGAAAATATGAACAGACCAATCACAAGCACTGAAATTGAAACTGTGATTAAAAATCTTCCAACAAACAAAAGCCCAGGACCAGATGGCTTCACAGGTGAATTCTATCAAACGTTTAGAGAAGAGCTAACACCTATCCTTCTCGAACACTTCCAAAATATAGCAGAGGGAGGAACACTCCCAAATTCCTTCTACAAGGCCACCATCACCTTGATACCAAAACCAGACAAGGATGTCACAAAGAAAGAAAACTACAGGCCAATATCACTGATGAACATAGATGCAAAAATCCTCAACAAAATACTAGCAAACAGAATCCAACAGCACATTAAAAGGATCATACACCATGATCAAGTGGGGTTTATTCCAGGAATGCAAGGATTCTTCAATATACGCAAATCTATCAATGTGATAAACCATATTAACAAATTGAAGGAGAAAAACCATATGATCATCTCAATAGATGCAGAGAAAGCTTTTGACAAAATTCAACACCGATTTATGATAAAAACCCTCCAGAAAGTAGGCGTAGAGGGAACTTTTCTCAACATAATAAAGGCCATATATGACAAGCCCACAGCAAACATCATCCTCAATGGTGAAAAACTGAAAGCATTTCCACTAAGATCAGGAACAAGACAAGGTTGCCCACTCTCACCACTCTTATTCAACATAGTTTTGGAAGTTTTAGCCACAGCAATCAGAGAAGAAAAGGAAATAAAAGGAATCCAAATCGGAAAAGAAGAAGTAAAGCTGTCACTGTTTGCAGATGACATGATACTATACATAGAGTATCCTAAAGATGCTACCAGAAAACTACTAGAGCTAATCAATGAATTTGGTAAAGTAGCAGGATACAAAATTAATGCACAGAAATCTCTGGCATTCCTATATACTAATGATGAAAAATCTGAAAGTGAAATCAAGAAAACACTCCCATTTACCATTGCAACAAAAAGAATAAAATATCTAGGAATAAACCTACCTAAGGATATGAAAGACCTGTATGCAGAAAATTATAAGACACTGATGAAAGAAATTAAAGATGATACAAATAGATGGAGAGATATACCATGTTCTTGGATGGGAAGAATCAACATTGTGAAAATGACTCTACTACCCAAAGCAATCTACAGATTCAATGCAATCCCTATCAAACTACCACTGGCATTTTTCACAGAACTAGAACAAAAAATTTCGCAATTTGTATGGAAACACAAAAGACCCCGAATAGCCAAAGCAATCTTGAGAACGAAAAAAGGAGCTGGAGGAATCAGGCTCCCTGACTTCAGACTATACTACAAAGCAACAGTAATCAAGACAGTATGGTACTGGCACAAAAACAGAAAGATAGATCAGTGGAACAGGATAGAAAGCTCAGAGATAAACCCACACACATATGGACACCTTATCTTTGATAAAGGAGGCAGGAATGTACAGTGGAGAAAGGACAGCCTCTTCAATAAATGGTGCTGGGAAAACTGGACAGGTACATGTGAAAGTATGAGATTAGATCACTCCCTAACACCATACACAAAAATAAGCTCAAAATGGATTAAAGACCTAAATGTAAGGCCAGAAACTATCAAACTCTTAGAGGAAAACATAGGAAGAACACTCTATGACATAAATCACAGCAAGATCCTTTCTGACCCACCTCCTAGAGTAATGGAAATAAAAACAAAAATAAACAAATGGGACCTAATGAAACTTCAAAGCTTTTGCACAGCAAAGGAAACCATAATCAAGACCAAAAGACAACCCTCAGAATGGGAGAAAATATTTGCAAATGAAGCAACTGACAAAGGATTAATCTCCAAAATTTACAAGCAGCTCATGCAGCTCAATAACAAAAAAACAAACAACCCCATCCAAAAATGGGCAGAAGACCTAAACAGACATTTCTCCAAAGAAGATATACAGAATGCCAACAAACACATGAAAGAATGCTCAACATCATTAATCATGAGAGAAATGCAAATCAAACTACAATGAGATATCATCTCACACCAGTCAGAATGGCCATCATCAAAAAATCTAGAAACAATAAATGCTGGAGAGGGTGTGGAGAAAAGGGGACACTCTTGCACTGCTGGTGGGAATGTGAATTGGTTCAGCCACTATGGAGAACAGTATGGAGGTTCCTTAAAAAACTACAAATAGAATTACCATATGACCCAGCAATCCCACTACTGGGCATATACCCTGAGAAAACCAAAATTCAAAAAGAGTCATGTACCAAAATGTTCATTGCAGCTCTATTTACAATAGCCTGGAGATGGAAAGAACCTAAGCGCCCATCATCGGACGAATGGATAAAGAAGATGTGGCACATATACACGATGGAATATTACTCAGCCTTAAAAAGAAATGAAATTGAGATATTTGTAATGAGATGGATAGACCTAGAGTCTGTCATACAGAGTGAAGTAAGTCAGAAAGACAAAGACAAATACCGTATGCTAACACATATATATGGAATTTAAGGGGAAAAAATGTCATGAAGAACCTAGGGATAAGACAGGAATAGAGGCGCAGACCTACTGGAGAATGGACTTGAGGATATGGGGAGGGGGAAGGGTGAGTTTTGACAGGGCGAGAGAGAGTCATGGACATATACACACTAACAAACGTAGTAAGGTAGATAGCTAGGGGGAAGCAGCCGCAAGGCACAGGGATATAAGCTCGGGGCTTTGGGACAGCCTGGAGGGGTGGGAGGGGGAGAGTGGGAGGGAGGGAGACGCAAGAGGGAAGACACATGGGAGCACATGTATATGTATAGCTGATTCACTTTGTTATAAATCAGAAACTAACACACCATTGTAAAGCAATTATACCCCAATAAAGATGTTAAAAAAAAAAAAAAAAAAAGAAATACAGTGTCGCTCACAACTTTCAGGGCATTACCTGGGCCCTGGAGAGTTGCTGGGTGGGAAGTACTGTGGAAGAAAACAACAACAAAACAGAAGGGGCAATCATGTCAAACTGGAGGTTCAGAATTCCTGGAGGAGGTGACACCTGAGCTCAATCTTGAAGATGAAGTAAGAATGAGCCAGTGAAGAAAGTGCAGTGGTTGACAACAGCTGGCCCAGGCAGAGGGAAGAGCAAGCACAGAGGTGCAGCAGCGGTGACAGGGCTGGCAAGATTAGGCAGTTTGGTGTTACCATAATAATGATATCAAGGCCGGGCAGGATATCTCAGAAAGGATAGGCATAGGGTAAATAGAATTTAAAGAAACATTTTCTTTAAGTTTTCCCACTGTATATAAATCCTAGATGGGCTTCCCTGGTGGCGCAGTGGTTGAGAGTCCCCCTGCCGATGCAGGGGACACGGGTTCGTGCCCCGGTCCGGGAAGATCCCACATGCCGTAGAGCGGCTGGGCCCGTGAGCCATGGCCGCTGAGCCTGCGCGTCCGGAGCCTGTGCCCCGCAACGGGAGAGGCCACAACAGTGAGAGTACCGCGTACAGCAAAAAAAAAAAAAAAAAATTCCTAGAAAAAATATTTGCACAAGCACTTTCACCCCAGAACCTATTTCTGTGATGGGCAAAGATGACACGACAGACGTCTCAGAAAAGCTGGGCTTAGTTTCCATGAACTCTGCGTTTCCTCCCTATTTCACTACAAACTGAGAAAATAGAGTTTTTAAGCATTTAAGAGCAGTCTTTTTTCTTTCTCTTGGAACAGGCAGGGGTGTGATGACCTTTCCTATAAAATGTGGGGTCTTAAGGGAATCACAGAGTAAGCTGGAGCAATACTTAGTCATAGAAATCTGTTGAAGTGATTGGTTTCTGCCAGTTGGCTTAGGGATACATATTTCAAATCATTTTTGGAAATTTCTGGTCTGAGGACTAAACATCATTGCTAATTTTATGGACACAGGGAAGTAGTATCTAGTGAAGGAAGCACATTTATGGGTTACTATGTTTGTTGTGTGTATTTTAAACGTCACAGAGCCTTCATTTTCAATGCTTCTGATCTGGTTGGTCTCAAATCAAGACACTGACCTCATACCCCAGTTGCTCTGTGATATTCTAGATAAGAAAGCACAGCCCAAGACCCACATCCCTCCCCCACTTTCAGAGCCTCCCTAAGGCACCTGAAAATTCAAATACATTAGGAAAAACCAGATTCACAAAGACCTGCTTGTGCTTTATACTGAAGGGCAAACCTTGTTCGTACATAAAATGAAATTCCACAGAGAACAAATTTCTGTGCAAAGTCCTTCGCCATGTTTAGCATGCATTCTACTAGCTTGTCTGAGTGTGCAAGGAGAAGAAATTGCTAAGGAAACTAGGAGTAAATCATATGGCACTTCCTAACACTTGCAGGTATAAAAACGCTACTTCATTCCTAGCCTTATGTTTGGTCTTAAACATTCCTAAGTGAAGAAAGGGGTTGGTTTACAGTATTGGATATTAGATGTGAAAGAAAAAAAAATTATATAGGAGGAAAAATCATAAGCAGCTCCCAAAGACATGCCAAAATAAAAGATCCCAGGAAGAAAGACCTAGATAAGGAATTCAATTTCTTATGTTTGTTAAATGTTTATAAACATTAAAGTTTATTCAGTTCAAGTTTACTGACTCGTCCAACTAACTCCCAAGCCGGAGATGCTTTCACTCGCCCTCAACAATTTCAGTCTTCTGAATTTAAATTTCAAAAAAATCCTCCAGGACTAGATTATTTTCATACTGACCAAAGGAGGCGGCTTATTCAATAAATCATCTGAAGAATATTTTAGAGTCTCAATGAACCTTTCCAAATAATTTGTTCTGCAGGAAACTAGGTGAATTTAACATCAAAAGATCACCATGGCTACTGGCAAGTATGGATCTCACAAACATAATGTTGAGTAAAAGAAGCCAGAAACAAAAAAGGACATATTCTGTAAGTCCATTGGTACAAAGTTCAAAAGCAGGCAAAACTAACCTATGCTTGTGTAAGTCAGGAGAATGGTTACCCTTGAAGGAGGGGGGCACAAGGGAAGCTTCTGAGATGCTGATAAGGTTTGTTCTTGACCTGGTACTGGTTATCTGGTGAGCTCAGTCTGCAAAACTGTACTGAGCTGTAGACTTATGGTTTATGCTTTCTTTCTGTACATATGTTATGGTGTAATAAAAAGTAAAAAATAGATAAAAATAACAAGGATCAGCATGGGTCCTGCATCAGTGAAGCACCTGGGTTAAAAACCAACATTTGGGTCCAGAAAAGGAAAATCTATAGAGAAGAAAGTAGATAAGTGATTGCTTAAGGCTGGTGGTTGACAGCTAAAGGGTATGGAGTTTCTTTTTGACTGTGGTGATGGTTAAGCAGAACTCTATGAATATACTAAAAACTATTGAATTGTACACTTAAAAAAAAAAATGAAAACAAAAACTAATATTTTATACTCCCATTGCTCTATTCCACTGACTGGTTCCTACTTATTCCCTCAACTCTCAGACTGGCTATCTGGTTGTACAATGAGTACAGATGTACATTTCCACTGGAAGGAAGAACTGATTAAAATAATACTACTTGAGTTCCACTGGCCTCCTTGACCCCTATCTGTTTATTACTCACTTCTTCCCTTCTCTGTGAGCAATGCTCAGCAGGAGTCAATATTGTGGGAAGGACTCAGGGGTTCTCCACCTTGGCTGCACACTGATATCACCTGGGGAACCTTGAAAACTACCAATGCCTGAATCCTACCACTAGAGATTCTATTTAATTGGTATGGGGTGCCACCCAGGCACCTGAATTTTTTAAAGCTCCCCAGGGATCAAACTCCAGACCCAGTGATATATTGCCTAAACACACAGACACAGAGGCACACACACACACACACACACACACACACACACACACACACACTCTCCCCAGGTGATTCTAATATTCAGCCAAAATTAAGAACCACTGGTATAATGGTTTCCACAAAGAATTGAAAATCTAAATTCTCTGCCATTTTTTAGCTATACGACATGAGTAAGCTATTTGATCTCTCTAAACTTTGGTATGACTTTGACACATACCTAGCACAGAGTAGGTTAGTTGCCCTTCCTGTTTTCTTTCCCTTCAAAAACTAAAAAGTTCTGTCTTATTTTTAAAAGCTGTTGTCTTGGGACTATTCTGAAGCGCCATTCTGATCTTCAGTGTCCTGCGTCTAGTACTTGCTCAGACCCCTTCACCCAAGTCACAAACTTCTTGTCCTCTGGCTCTCTGTTCCCCACACTTGTAGATCGAGAATGTGATCCCTGCCTTGGCTGACCTCCCAGGATTTGGTATCTAGACCACATGTCAACCCACTGCTGATTTTGGTTTCCCCTACTTGCTGCTGAAAAGCCAAGCATGCCACACAGCTGACTTTGAGTTTGATCTTAAAGGTCAGGTAGGAGTTAGGATTTAGATCAATGGAGAGAATGGGGTTGGGCAGTCCAGCTAATGGGATGCAAAGGACAAAAGGAAGAGCCAGGAAAACACAAGGGATCGGGGAACATGGAGGGGCTTGGAGGAGTTTCTGGAGAGTAGAGGTGCAAACTTGGAGCCCGCAGGCCAGATCCAGCTCACAGTTGTTCTGCTTAGCCTTCACAGGGTTTAAAACGTTTTTGAATTTGTTACTAACATTTAAAATTGGGAGATTTCACACCAAAATTTAAATGTCCAGCTTCTCTTGAAAAAGGTGACGATTTGACAACATTGGACCCACAGTCCACACGGAAACAATGGGGAGATGAGTTGTTGCTGCTCCCTTGGGATGGCGGGGCATCATCCCTCCAGTCTTCTGCAGCCCCCACTGCCACGGGCTTCTCTCTCTTTTTTTTTTTTTGCTGTATGCGGGCCTCTCACTGTTGTGGCCTGTCCTGTTGCGGAGCACAGGCTCCGGACACTCAGGCTCAGCGGCCATGGCTCACGGGCCCAGCCGCTCCGCGGCATGTGAGATCTTCCCGGACCGGGGCACGAACCCGTGTCCCCTGCATCGGGAGGTGGACTCTCAACCACTGCACCACCAGGGAAGCCCGGCTTCTCCTCTTTATATACTGACCTGCCTCTCTAGGTGATCAATAATTATTTAGTCAGTGAATGCATTAGAATGGGAGGGAGAGGGGAAAAAGAAAAGGAAGAGGAGGAAACAGAATCCCCCTATTAATAATACCAAAGAGTTATATCAAATCCTCACACTGTACACCTTAAAGTACACAATGTTGTATGTCAATTGTATCTCAATAAAACTGAAAAAAAAATGAATGAAAAACAAATACTAGAGAGTATCTGCAGAAGACCTCCAATAGCATACCAGTAAGTGTGGACTATATGGCTTGAGGTGAAAGGTAACTGAAGGCATTTTCCCATGCAGCAACACGATAAAGCGAGTATTTGAAAATATTTTAGGTACAACTTTAGTAAACAAGCACATATGTCAAAAGAGTGCTTGCTTGACTTTATGGGAAACTACCAAAGCCAGGCCCTCCAACCTTTCATATGATATGCAGTTGAAAATAAATAATAAAAATAATGCTAATAAAATTAGTAATTGTAAAAAAAAAATGTACTTTAAAGGTAAGTATATCTTTATACCTCACCAACTTCTAGGAACAATTTTATTTTAATATTTATTTATTTATTTGGTAGTGCCAGGTCTTAGTTGCAGCAGGCAGGTTCCTTAGTTGTGGCATGTGAACTCTTGGTTGTGGTATGCATGTGGGATCTAGTTCCCTGACCAAGGATTGAACCCGGGCCCCCTGCATTGGGAGCGTGGAGTCTTAACCACGGTGCCACCAGGGAAGTCCCTCAAGGAAGAATTTAAGATGGCACCTAGAAGGTAGGAGGAGCTGAAGTACGAGGTACCACATCCAGAAATAACACTTGGAGGGATTTCCCGAAATTATTAGCATGAGGTAATAAAAGCATGAAGGAAGCTGGAGCAGCAGGACACAAAAGAAGGCAGGACTTTGAGAAGAGGTAATGGTCAAGACCTATGAATGTTCAGAAGAGCCCTACGGCTTATTCTGCCCGAGAAGGTTAGGGCACAACACTAGTGGGGATGGGAAAAAACAAAACAAGATTTGATTGTCTGGGAAGGGACATGGTAAAACTAATCAGTATTTTCAGGGCCTCAGGAAAACAGGCTTCAGACCTAGAGGGAAAGTAAGCTCAGTAGTTGTGGCTCGCGGGCTCTAGAGCGCAGGCTCAGTACTTGCGGCGCACGGGCTTAGTTGCTCCACGGCATGTGGGATCTTCCTGGATCAGGGCATGAACCTGTGTCCCCTGCATTGGCAGGTGGATTCTTAGCCACTGTGTCACCAGGGAAGTCCCGAAAGTGAAGTTCTTGAAAAGAAAAGACAAGCAGTATCCAGGTGCCCTGGAGGGAAGGTTGTGTGACTGCAGTCCCTCTCACGTACCACAGGCTCAATTCAGGCCTGCCTGGTTTATAGCAATCAGACTCAATTCTAAGAGTCACCAAACTGTGATCCTTTTTGGTTGCTGCCATGACCATCTCCTGAACTGGGTGGGTCCGAGCCTGGAGGTGCTGGGTACTAGTGTCCGGGATCTAAAGTTCAAGGCAGGAGTTGGGCTCAGAAGTCCAAAGTAAGCCAGGTCAACCTGACATCGCCGGAAATTAGCCAGAAATGTGGATCAGGAGCTCAGGAAAGAAGTTGGGCTTGAAAATGGAGCTTTTGGGAGCAAAAGAGTTGAAGCTGAGGAGTGAGTGCTAAGAGAGAGGCACAGGTGACTCTCAAAGCCTACAGAGGAGCCACAATTAAGGGATGAAGGGAGAGGAGGCAGTGACCACAGCAGTCAAAGATACACACAGAGGGGCTCCCCTGGTGGCAAGAAAGGACACTCAGGACAGAGAATGAAATAATGTCCAGGACCTGGCCGGTAACCTTCCAAAGAAGAATTTTCGGAGAAAGAGGTGGAAACCAGATCGGGTAGGAAGTTAGAGGCTGCCAAACAAATCCGTTGGTATTTATGGTAGTAAGGTTTGAGTCATGTTTGGCTGTGGAGGTGCTAGCTCTGACAAGCACACGCAGCACTGCCGCCCTGCCGCCCCCTTTTATGTCTGGAACTCTAACATATCACCTAGTCTTACCCAGTCCTAATTAATAACTGTACTGGTTATAGTTCT
The DNA here is from genome assembly GCF_008692025.1 of Phocoena sinus. Classification (NCBI taxonomy): domain Eukaryota; kingdom Metazoa; phylum Chordata; class Mammalia; order Artiodactyla; family Phocoenidae; genus Phocoena; species Phocoena sinus. The sequence goes on from NC_045767.1 coordinate 92,643,157, forward strand.
TATTTTTTGACGTGGAAGCCAATGGCTCTCTAATCCCGTCTCTGGTTGCCAACAGTCCATCCCAGAGTGGGCTGTGTTAGACAAAGGACCGTGGGGCTCACGCCTTTGAGAACAGGAACGGGGTCATCAAGCAGCAGACTGACTATGAAGAAGGGGATTCGTTCTTCCCCTCCGTTTCGTATTTGTTTTTACTTCCCAGTGCCCTGAGGCCTTGGCAAAAAACACTGAAAAGTGTAAATGATGCAGGTGTGGCAGACAATTGCCAGTCTTCTAGCAGTTGTTCCCAATCATCAGTGTCGTCATGGAAAGAGGACTAAATCAGGAGTGCGGGCACCAATGGGCAGGCTGCTAATTTTATAACTGTAATCCTTTCACACAGTCCCCTGTCCACATGCACGCAAAGGGTAACGTGAAGTTGAATTCACAGCATTTTCTGTATGCTCAAATATACTTGTTTAAGCAGTCAGAAAATGGTCATTCCTAATAAAAACAAGTTAAGAAAAAGGGAACTTTTGACTTCCTTAAAAGGTACAAAAACATATATTCAGACTCTAGTTTCACCCCCTTGAAAAAGACAAGTGAAGTGAGCTTTTTTGTACATGGCACCAAACCCAGAAACCTTAGAGAAAATAATCTAAGAAAATTTAAATCGTAAAATTAATGTATTTTGCTGAAATATTCATGGATGAAATGATATGTCTGGTATTCAATACAACAAATAATTTAGGGGAAGTAGGTAAGAGTACAGATAAAATAAGGTTAGCTTTGAGTCGATAATTACTTAAGCTTGGCGATAAATATGTGGAAATTTAATATACTCATCTATTTTTATTTGTTTGACATCTTCCACAATATAAAGTTTTAAAAAGGAACACGCTTTTTTAAAGTCAGATAATACCTTGTAAACAAAGTTGAAAAGCAAGCAATAAACTGGGGGGAAATATGCAAAATACTGCACTGTTAGGGTTTATACCCTTAAGAGAAAGAGTTCTTCCAAATGAATGAGAAAGACTAAGAATTAATAGAAAAAAATGTCAGGAATGGGTAGTTCACAAAAGAAGAAATACAAAAAGCTAATAATCATATGAAAACATATTCAACTTCACTAATTCTGGGAGACAGAATAATGGCCCCCCCAAGGATGTCTGAGTCCTAACCCGCAGACCTGTGAATATGTTACTTTACATGGCAAAAAGGGACTTTGCAGATGTGATTAAGGATTTGAGGATGGGGAGATTGTCCTGGATTATCTGGGTGGGCCCAGAGTAATCACCAGGATCTCAAGAGACGGAGGCAAGAGCGGCCGCGTCAGAGAGAAGGCAACGTGAGGAAGGAAGCAGAGTCAGTGAAGGAGATTAAACAACGCTATGTTGCTGGCTTTTTTTTTTTTTGCGGTACGCGGGTCTCTCACTGTTGTGGCCTCTCCCGTTGCGGAGCACAGGCTCCAGACACGCAGGCTCAGCGGCCATGGCTCACGGGCCCAGCCGCTCCGCGGCATGTGGGATCTTCCCGGACCGGGGCACGAACCCGCGTCTCCTGCATCGGCAGGCGGACTCTCAACCACTGCGCCACCAGGGAAGTCCCTATGTTGCTGGCTTTGAAGATGGAGGAAGGGACCATGAGCCAAGACGTGCAAGTGGCCTCTAGAAACGGGCACAGGCAAAGAAACCTGTTCTCCCCTAGAGCCTACAAAAGGAAGCAGCTCTGCTGACACTTCAGCCCAGTCCCTGTGCTTGGAGGAGAACACACAACAGTGCCAGCTGATCTCACTGGCCTACTGACTTCCAGCAGGCCCTCAGTGACCCTACCTCCACTGCCACTGCAATTATACGTTTCCTATCAATTTACTCTCCTAAACGACTATGTCACAGCTTCTCTGCTGTCCTCAATTTGCCAACTTCCCCCACTTACCTTCCCAATGCATTCCCTTTGGTGGTGCTGTTTGTTTTAGGGACTTAATCCCATAACACAGTCAAGAGCAACCAAGACACTTGCAAACTCTCCCATGTGCCAGCATCTGCACCTCACTCCCTGTCCCCCTGCTGCTTTCCATAGACTATGCTCCCACCTAAGGCTAATCCTCCCCTCTCACCTACTCAGCAGCATCACTGCTGCAGTTCTCCATCATCACTACTTTTTCTCTCTCCACTAGATCATTCCCATCAGCACATAAACGGGCTTTGAAACAACAACAAACTTCCCCTACCACATTCCCCTCTAGCTACCCCTCCATTTCTTTGCTTCTTAGAGTACAATTCCTCAAAAGAGTTTTCTATAGTTGCTCTCTCTAATTCCTCTTCTACCCTTTTTGAGCCCACTCCAGTTGGCTCCATTCTCAGCACAGATCTGCACGGTGGGAATCATTTCCATTTACAGAGGAGGGAACTTGTTCAAAACCACGTGTCAGGACTTCCCTGGTGGCGCAGTGGTTGAGAATCCGCCTGCCAATGCAGGGGACACGGGTTCAAGCCCTGGTCTGGGAAGATTCCACATGCCGCGGAGCAACTACGCCCGTGCGCCACAACTACTGAGCCCTCATGACGCAATGACTGAAGCCCGGGAGCCTAGAGCCTGTGCCCTGCAACAAGAGAAGCCACCGCGATGAGAAGCCTGCGCACCGCAACGAAGAGTAGCCCCCGCTCGCCGCAACTAGAGAAAGCCCGTGCGCAGCAACGAAGACCCAATGCAGCCAAAAATAAATAAATAAAATAAATTTATAAAAAAAAAAAACCACGTGTCAGTCCACAGCTGACTCTGAAGGCTGGGCCATTCCTATTCACTGCTTCAGCCTGCCTCTCCCACTGTCCTTTTTTATTTTCTCCTGCAAGTTGGACCACCCAGCCAGCCTCCTATAACCCTGGCCTTGTCTGCATGCCTTATAAAGTGTTTATAAGATTTGATTCTAATTAGTTTATGAACCACAACATACTATATTGATTTTGAAACTAATGTATTTCAGATTTTATCTGCCTGTGTCATGGCTTACACTGAGATAATGTTTTCACCTATAGTTACTGCTTTTAGGAAAGATTTCATGAATATTTCCCTAAGCTACATCATATCACTGATTTGTAAGTTTACGCATTATTTTCATTTTCACTAATATATACTCAGTACAAAAATGTAGAAAACGGGAAGCAAAAATACGTCAGCCATAATTACACCACCGAATACAAATACTGTTAGCTTAGCGATTTTATTTCCTTCCAGGTTTAAATATGTACGTTTTTTGCCTAGTTATAAGCATAGCAAATATGGAAAAGTAATCTTGTATTATCCATTAAAATATGCAAAGAAATCAACATAAATAAAAACAGGATAGGGCTTCCCTGGTGGCGCAGTGGTTGAGAGTCCGCCTGCCCATGCAGGGGACACGGGTTCGTGCCCCGGTCCGGGAAGATCCCACATGCCGCGGAGCGGCTGGGCCCGTGAGCCATGGCCGCTGAGCCTGCGCGTCCTGAGCCTGTGCTCTGCAACGGGAGAGGCCACAACAGTGAGAGCCCCGTGTACCGAAAACAAACAAACAAACAAAAAAAACAGGAGCACTTAAGGACATATGATTTAAATGTTTAATTGAGCATGGAAAAAAACAGGAAATAATGTTCATCAGTAAAAGAATAGTTACATAATTTGTTTCCTCTTCTGTAAAATCGAAATAATACTAGTACTTTATGGGACTGTTGTAAGAACTAAATGAGGAAATGTTTAGAAACCATATGATATGTTAAATACAGCTGATCAGAAAGCATACTATTTGTACAACAGCTTATCTCCTCAACCCTATATTCTCTAATTCAGCCCTGTCTAGCTCAGGTCAAACTTCTCTAACCCGGCATCACTATTCTAGAAAGCCTCATTACTCTTTCGATTTCTAGGTTCCAAAGAGATGAGGTCATTCTGTGAACGCAACATATATCAAGGATATTTATTCTTCTGTGTCCTATTTCCCCAAAAGATAGGTTCTGCTACATTATTTTGTAGGTACTGAACCTTTTCTCCAGCTTTAGCCATAATTTACCAATTCTAACCTTTCAGGAGTTAAGACTGCTGGGCATACACCTCTGTTTTTTTCCTTTCTCTTTTGGGGCCACTTCCTCAAAGTTTTCTTTCACTTCATCTCCCTGGGGGTAGCAAGCTCTTGGTCTTTTTGATCCTGTATTTAGTTTCCTTGCCCATCTTTGGCACATCACAAAATGAGTAAAAAATAAAACTCCCAGCAAATAGAACAGTGCTAGTAAGATAAATATTTCTTGAATGAATGAGATTATTTTTTATTGTCAGAGAAAGAGAGAAGGGTGCAGAAAATATACTATTAGAGTTTATTAATGCCACCCTTAAAACTGGGAAAAGATTAAATAAAATTGGCCTGATAATTTTAAACCATTTGGTTTGAATAAAATTGTTTTCTTATCCCCCTTAATTTGCTAAAAGGAATCTTGTTGAGTGAGTAATATTTTACACTTGAAACAACAGTGTCATCTGGATCCAGTAAATAATACCCTAGTCACTATGTTTGTTTTTATTTGTTTTATATTCTAGACCCTGTTTTAAGGTTTCTGGGCTCCAATACAAATACTGATATAATTTGGGAGAACAATTTCATCCAATTCTCTCCTACCCATTGAAATACTCTAGAGTAAAAGCACTTCAGTGAAGGGGTCCAGAATATGTCACTGTGGCATAAAAATTATTTTGAGCAGAAGGCATTTGAGTTCCTGAAATCTCTTATCTGCCTGAGAGCAGAGCCTCCCAAAATAACTCAAAGCACCCAATTGTCAGAAACCAACCAAGGAACATTCTTATCACCAGAGATCTTGAGAAGTCACCACAGCACGACTAAACAAACATTGTCACAAAAACTATCATATCTCCCATGATACTCAGGGCCCATTTACCTTTCCAAAAACTTGTTTTCTCATACATGCCCTTTCTCCCCCTCCCCTTCCCTTATTAAGAAGTCTTTTGTTTTCTTGTAAATGCCCTCCTCCCCTCCCCTTTCCTCTGTTAAGATGGGATATAAGCCCCCAATCCTAACTGCCCCCGTGAGTCACATTTTCTGTGAACTCCTGAACACACATTAATAAAAACACGTGATTAAATTCTGTCTTTTCTCTTGCATATCTGTTCTTTGTCAGTTTAATTCAAAGGCCCCCAACAACTGAACCTAAGACTGTATAGCAATTCTTTCTCCCTGACAACCTGATGATCGAGTATGTCCAATATTTCATTGCAAATACTGAATTTTAAATCTCCACATGGGCCCTGCTATAAGAATAAGCATTATTTATGGTTACATCAGCAGAAGTATATTTGGAAGCTACAAGCAAGGTGATTACTGCCCTGGACACCCCTGCCCACCAGGCCTACCCTGGAATTTGGAAATAAGACTGGCATCGGACACAGCAGAGGTATGTCAATGGCCCGGAAGAGACTTCTAAGTGTTTCCATGAGGTAAATCTGGACATAAGCAGCCTGAATGTATAAACAGAAGGCATCAGTGAGAAGGTCAGTTGGTCAACCTTGGAAGGATAAAAGAAAGGCACCCAGGGCCCACCCCAAGGGGTGATTCCTGCAGCATCCAGCGCTAGGGCCACTATACTGGCACAGTAATGCCTGCATAGCAGGAAGAACAGTCTCCTAACTTCCTTAGCTGAAGGGCAGTCCTTAAAATCACCCACATGCTTTTGTTCCAACACAGTAGGCACTACTAAGTAAATGCTGTTTACAGAAGGAAGAAGGAAAGAGGCTCCCACAAGCAACCTTCTGATTGTAATCTGGCTTCCTTGTAACTTCCTGTGGGCACAAAAAGTGCTGAAGAGGAGTCTATTCCTCCTGTTAACATATCTTCCTACACATAACAAATGAACAAACTTAAGGTCGGTGCAAGGTCCGGTTAGCAGAAGCCAGTCTTACAGGGTTTCAAGAAATTTACGGTCTAGTTGTGAGGACCAGGCACTCGGAGACCTGACACAGTACGAGGGTGCAGCCCCCAGCTCCCAGCCCACAAGACTACACCTGTCAGTCCTCCCATCCACAGCACTTACCAGTTATGCAACCTCCTCCCCTGGCCATCCTTTCATTCAACAACTATTTACTAAGTGTCTACAAGAGCCAAACACTAACCTGGATGGAGGCCTGTGAAAGAGACAAAACAGGGCCTCCTGTAGACTGAGGTCTGCTGAACTGGACATACAGATTAGCCAGCAGGGAAGTTTAACACAGTGGGGTAAAATCTATAGGAGAGGCAGATGGGAGTACCAGATTCTGGGTGTCGGGGAACTGAAATGGGAAGATGAGTAGAAGCCAACTTTGTGGATGGGAAGTGGTCTAGGTGGAGGGTAAGCCGGGGCAAACTTCTGGAGGTAAGAATGGTTAGGAACTGAAGCTGTTTAGTGAAGCTCGAGTTTAGGAAGTTGGGGCAAGGCAAATTTGAAGCCTGAGGGACTTATATAAATCAAACGTTTTGAATTTTATCCTGAAGGCAATGGGGAAGTACTGAGGTATGTTAGCCAAGAGAGAAACCACATGTGGTTTTCTTAAAAATATCACACAGGCTCCAGCAAGAACAAAGGAGGGGGCAGGAGGAAGACAGAAGGCAAGGGGTGCCTTTAACTAACATCTTTGGCAGCTGGCCTAATAACTTACCTTTCGTTCATAATTCCCTCCCCTCTTTCGCTATTGACTTGACTCATAAAATGTTTTTAAGGTCATTTCATTTTCTTATTATGGATTACATGTTGGATTACAAGATAATTTTAACCTAAATATAATTTCATTTTATGGCAATGCCTCTTGTCTGTTCAGAATAAATGACTTCTCTTGATAAATATATTTTGGATCTTAGACAAAATGCCCTCTGTAATCTTTCTATGAAATTTTGTTTTTTATTTGTTTATTTTTTACCTCTTGCCCTGGCCAGAGATCACCTAAACTCATTGCCCAATTTAGGGAGGAAATGCCCAGAGGGGATAATCCCCAGGGAGGGGAAGGTACATTTAACTGCCTGAGGTCCCCACCTGCAGCTCCTCAAAGATGCAAATGGCACACCTGAGGAAACAGAACACCTACGCCTGCCTGGGCAGCAGGAGGTAAAGGCCCACCCAAAGAAAACAAGAGGCCAAAGCCTAAAGAAAATCTGTTGTATTCTCAAAAGTAAAAGCACAGAGGCAGAGCCTGAAGGGGATGCTAGTTTACCATTTCAACAGAAGTCAAGATTATAGACTAGAGCTAAATTAAGTCACCTTCGTACTTTCTTATGGATTTCCCTACAGCTAGTTTCCAGGCCGTTCCCCTGCAGTGATTAGCTATAAAGCTTATTTAGAAAACAAAAGCCTTGTGCTGAGCAGGACAGCCAGAGAGCACTTCCCACCCACACTGGGCCTGGGGAGAGGGGTCCCCTGAGAAAGAGTGGAAGTGGGGGCAGGCCGGCCAGGGAAAAAAGGACGGGGCAGGTGCCAAGGCTAAGGAGTGGCAAGTCCCTGGGACCCTGGAAATGTTCTTCTTCAGCCACTTATGAGAGCTCCCACCTTAGCACCGGCAGGGTCCTTAACAGCTGGCAGAGGGTGAACAAGGACCTACGATACAGCACAGAGAACTATATTCAATATCTTGTAATAACCTAAAATGGAAGAGAATCTGAAGAAAGAATATATATGTATGTGTGTGCGTGTGTGTATGTGTGTATATATATATATGTATGTATGTATATAGATATAACTGAATCACTTTGCTGTATACCTGAAACTAACACAACATTGTAAATTAACTATACTTCAATTAAAAAAAAGGTTAAAAAACAAGAGTTGGTAGAGGGTAAAGGAGCTGTGGAAGAGGGCTATGAAGGAGGAATGTGCGTGAGGGCTTCTTGGTACCTAGACCATTGGATATCAGAAAATCTTACTGTCCTTGAAACTCACAGATGATTGTAAGGGCAGCTATCATTTACTGAGCACAGGAATAGTGCTTAGCATAATAAGTACTTGCTATATGCCAGGTCCTGTTTAAGGTTCTTCACATATGCACACATACATACATATACACACACACACACACATATATACATATGCACACATACACACACACACACATATATACATAAACACACACACACACACACACACACACTCATTTAATCCTCAAGCAGTGCTATCAGGTCAATTCTATTATTATTTCTATTTTATAGTTGAGAAAAGTCTCAGAGAGGTTATATATGTATCAAGATATTAATTCACAGGTGAGTCCTTTTGGAAACTCTACTAAGATCCTACTTACCCTTGAACTTCAGCTATTCTAATACACCTGAATATTGAGGCAGTATTGTATATTTTTGCATAGTGTTGTAGACTCTGTAGCTCGATTGGGTTTGAATCCCAAGCTGTGCCTCTTGCTGGCTGTGTGACTTTGGCCAAATAATCACAGAATGGGCATCATAATGGTAGGTACCCTACTGACCACCTAAGGGCAGTTACAAGGATTCTGTTAGCTGATACCTGCCAAGTCCTTGGAACACAGTACATACTCAATAAAAGCTGGCCACTACTAAAAGTCCATATTAGATCATAAGGAGGAAATCAGAGTGCAAAGGACTATCATGCATAGCAGTGGGAACTGAAAGCTAACAACCGTAACAGCAAAAGGGAAATGTAAAAGCACAGATAACCAAGTATATATGTGGAAATGTGTTGTTTTTTTTTTTTTTTTTTTTTGTGGTATGCGGGCCTCTCACTGTTGTGGCCTCTCCTGTTGTGGAGCACAGTCTCCGGACGCGCAGGCCCAGCGGCCATGGCTCACGGGCCCAGCCGCCCCGTGGCATGTGTGTGGAAATGTGTTTGATGGGAGAAGACAAAATTTATATTTGGCAAGTCTAAGGCCAGTCAACATTTTTCTAAATTCAAACAATCATCAAATTGATGAATGAGGATGCCATTCACATTTCTTCTATAAAGGATCATTACTGGTTAGTTTTATTAGAATCCTAGGGTTTAACAAGTCAACTTAGAAAAATGTTGACTGGCCTTAGACTTGCCAAATAGAAATTTTATAAAATTAAAATAAACTTGTATCGTTCAAATCTCATGACATGTATTCAGAGCAGAACTGGATTTAATGAGAGTAGAACCTATTATTCAATATTAAACCTTGAATCCTGAGAATAAAGATGTAAACATAATCCCAATTGAATGAATTAGCTAATTGGTTTTCTTAGCTATTATATCAATACCTGTATTTTGGCCAATTTATACATAAAATAGAAATTTATTTCATAGTAAATTCAAATGCATACGCAACAAACAGACCCTCTATTATCAAGTACATGAATTGACAAAATGCGTTAGGACTGTGCTGCGTGCTGCAATGGCTACCCTGCTGGCGATAGGTGTTGTCTGAAGGGAAGTATCCTCAGTGCCAAAGCAGAAAACCAGGCACTGTGAGGGTGGATCTAAGCAAGGCTGTCAGGGCCTCCCCTTTGCCATGTCTCTCCCCTACTAGACTTGACTGTGAGAAGGGACCTTGCATTTTGTTCTGCCCAACCCCTAGCAGCAAGCCTGGTAAGTGATTCCTCAATGTTGGGATTAAAGAGGGCCCAATCTTCATCAACAGTCCAAGAGCCAGGAAGACAGGATCAATACACTCTCCTTATAAACCAGATTATAAAGATGGGCATCACTCTCACTCTCGCTGTTTATTTCCCTGTGGTTATCTCCTAGCAGATAAAACACAGCTTTAGTTAGGCTCTGCCTTAGATTTGATTCACAGCCAGTGAGGGGTCCACAGCCTTGGAGGGGAAACAGTGCCTCTTAGAGGCCAACATGTTGGTGGCAGGAGTAATTTGTTAGAGACCTGAGGAGGTACATCCTGGGGACACAATGATGATACTATGGTCCAGTTGATCCCTCTCCACTGGGATCTTCTCCTTCAAGTATAAAGTCTGAAAGTCTGTGGCTCATTTTTATTTGAAAAGTGTCATTTTTTTTTTTTACAGAATCATCTGTTTGAAACATTGCTAACCTGTTAATCATGATTCCTTTCAATTCCTTCAACTTCAACTTGGTGCTAAAGTCTGATTATTTGTTTCCCCCTACAAAATCTGTTGAAATCCTAGCACCCAATGTGATGGCACTGTAGGTGGGGGCTTTGGGAGGTGATTAGGTCATGAGGGCTCCAAATGGGATTAGAGCCTCCATAAATGAGGCCCTTGTCCCTTCTGCTTTGTGAGGACACAACAAAAAGACAAAGGTCTGTGAACCAGGAAGTGGATCCTCACCAGACATGGAATCTGCCAGCACCTCGATCTTGGGCCTCCAGCCACCAGAACTGGTAGAAAATAAATTTCTGTTGTTTATAAGCCACCCAGTCTATGGTATTCTGTTACAGTGGCTCAAATGGAGTAAGACCCTTGGATAATAACAAACTAGCGCTGATGACCCTTGGCTTCAATTTGATGAGAGGATATAAGCTAAAGTTGGCTAGTTCAGTTTAACGAAAAAAAAAAAAGCTTATTGAACATACCACCACATACCAGGTACTAAGCACTCAGCTATTATTGAACATTAATGATAACTTATAACTTATATAAGAGCCAAAGTATAGTGTGTGTTTGGACCACTTCTTGGGTTGGTGGATGACTCAATATGAGAAACCAAGACAGCAACCTCTTCTTGTCTACATATGTTCTGGCAAGATCACAGCTTTGTCTCAGACTGGAAACAACTGGGAAACACTGTTACTGGGTGGAGCTCTGTAGCCTATTGGTTAGAGTTCTCCTTCTAACAAATTATCTACTTCTCCAAAGTGGGAGAGCTTACCTGAGGGAAGTACTGGGGTTAAGCTATGGCAGTGGTCAGGACCAGCCAATGACATGCCCAGGGATAGATGTGGAAAATCAGGAGAGGACACAGGCTCTGCAGTCACAAAAATCTCAGCTCAAATCCCAGTAATTGAGCTTTGTGACCTTCGCAAGTTACTTAACCTCGCTCTTCCAACCATTTCCTTTTGCATGAAGGGGATGAAAGTCAGGAGGTTGAGACAGTTAATGAAGACAATATATGAAAAGTGCGCAGCACAAGAAATTGTTGGCAGTAATTGTTGTTAGGAAATAATACCAACTACCAGGGCTTCCCTGGTGGCGCAGTGGTTGAGAGTCCGCCTGCCGATGCGGGGGACACGGGCTCGTGCCCCGGTCCGGGAGGATCCCACGTGCCGCGGAGCGGCTGGGCCCGTGAGCCATGGCCGCTGAGCCTGCGCACCCGGAGGCTGCGCTCCGCAGCGGGAGAGGCCACAGCAGTGAGAGGCCCACGTACCGCAAAAATAATAATAATAATACCAACTACCACTAAACTCAAGTAAAACTGAACAGTCCAAAGGGTCTTTGCAACAGGATACACCAAATCTCCTGTCCTCCCACCTCCCTTACACTCTGTAAGCCAAGATAAAGGAGAACATAAGCAGCAATAATGAGGGAACATTTATTAAGCACACCTTCTAACTGGACCAGGATGGACACCTGACCCAAGCTGAGCCAGTCAGATTCCCAGAGTCATCTTGAGTCAGTTACTGGGAGCTGAGCTGTGAGGTTACATTGAGAACGGGCTGGGGTCTGGTCAGTGGCCAAAGCCACTTGCAATCCTGGAAGCAGAGAGGCCGTGAGTCAGCACAGAAAGCAGGAGAATGGAATAGACTCATTGAAAAAAGCACAGACGAGATTATGAAGCCTGACATATCTAGACACACACACACACACACACTCACACACGCTACCTGCATGTTGACTCTCCAGTTCTCATGAGGCCCAGGCTGTATTTCCTAAAGATTTCCTTGAAGATTCCCCTATATCCTTACAAGAGACTCTTCTTTAACCTGAGTTCTTTTGAAGACTCAGGATGGACCCCAGACTCTCACAGAACTTCTTCACAACCTTACGTGACACAATTTCAGAATAACAGGAATAGACGCACCATCGTGGTTGAGGTGAAAACTGAACCAGAGGGAGGATGATGTAGAGATAGAGATGTAAGTATAAACCTTGGTATCTGCATGTTTTAAATTTTGTTCTTTTCAGAGACCCAGAGGTCTCTGACAGTGAACTGTCATTTAAAAGTGTGAGCAAGAGGGCTTCCCTGGTGGTGCAGTGGTTGAGAGTCTGCCTGCCAATGCAGGGGACGCGGGTTCGAGCCCTGGTCTGGGAGGATCCCACATGCCGTGGAGCGACTAGGCCCGTGAGCCACAATTACTGAGCCTGTGCATCTGGAGCCTGTGCTCTGCAACAAGAGAGGCCCGCGCACCGCGATGAAGAGTGGCCCCCACTAGCCGCAACTAGAGAAAGCCCTCGCACAGAAACGAAGACCCAACACACCCAAAATTAAATAAATAAATAAATTTATAAAAGTGTGAACAAGAGGCAAGCTACTGAATGAGCAGAGGACTTGCATTTGCATCTCAATGGGGCTGTTACTGATCTTTACTACTTTTAAAAATATGTACTCATTCATTCGTCCATTTATATCTTAAGCATTTTGTGAAAGAGATGATACATCCTAGGAGTATTTGATAATGTGAGGGATTGAGAAAGGTCACAGATATGTATCTCAGGAATGTCCTGGTCCTAAGGTACTCTTTTAAAAGAAATACGTGATTATGAAGGGAAGGAGGCAGGGGAGGTATCTAAACCTGGGAAGACTTCTGGATCCCCAAGACAAACTCATACATGTTAAGGGTTAAATTTATTTCCTACCACTGTTCTTTCTTCATCTGCTTTGCCCTTCCTAAATTACCTCGTGCCACAGGACCCTCATAGTGCTTACTCGGAAACCCACTCAAGAGTACCCTTCCCGGATAGTACCTAATGGGCCTCTCACAATTAAAATGCTCATTCTAGCAAAGCATGGTTCTCATTTAGCTCCTGAGGTATATGACAATTAATTCACACTAATAAATGAAGGACAGTTAAGCATGATGAGAATGTACTCTTTTCATTGATATTTGCATTTTAAAAGAAGATGTTTGGGCTTCCCTGGTGGCCCAGTGGTTGACAGTCCGCCTGCCGATGCAGGAGACACGGGTTCAGGAGACACGGGTTCGTGCCCCGGTCAGGGAAGATCCCACATGCCGTGGAACGGCTAGGCCCGTGAGCCATGGCCGTTGGGCCTGCGCGTCCGGAGCCTGTGCTCTGCAACGGGAAGATGTTTGTTGACCCAAAAGGCTAAAAGAAGATGTTTGTTGACCCAAAAGGCTAAGTCCTTCATGGCATACTTTTATGCATTGTAAACATCTGTTAGGAAGGTAATTTTTGATCCAAGGGTCCTTCCAGGAACTTTTAAATCACACTGTCTACCCCCATTAGAATATAAGTTTCATGAAAACAGACATTTTTATCTGTTTTCAATCATTGCTGAATCTCCAAAGCCTACAATAGTACATTCCATAGTAATTGCTCAGATAATGTTTGTGGAATGAATAAATGATGATGCCAGGATTCGTATCTATCTGGCTTTAAACTGTAATGTTCTTTCTACTATATGAAACTCTATCTCTTTCTTAAAATTAATCTCTTCACCTACCTTACAGTAAAAGAGAAAAGAAGGAAAGAAAGAATGGAAGAGAGAGAGGAAAGTAGATGGTACCAAGATGGATGAAATGAAATTCAAGTTCAGGCATCAGCTGCAACATGGGGCTCCTTGGGTTTCTCCTCAAAAGCAAACTAATAGTTTTGTCAGGGGCTCCAGATGTTTCTCTTCCAAAACTGTTTCTACCTAATATCTTTTCTAAGCTTGTTATTATTTGTGATTATTTAGAGGAAAAAAAAAGGGCATATTTATTTAAAGAAAAACTTATCCAGTAAAAATTATGGAACAGTTGAAAGAAGAAAACATGACCCATATCCTTCCACCGAAATATAACTACTCTGAATTCACATCTTACTACATTTCTTTCTAGGCTTCTTCCTATGTATATATTTTAAATACTTACCCAATTTTATTTATTTATTTTATTTAATCTTTTTTTTTTTTTTTTCTGGCCACCCCATGCAGCTTACAGGATCAGCTTGCAGTAGCTTAGTTCCCCAACCAGGGATCGAACCCTGGCCCCCTGCAGTGGAAGTGCGGAATCCTAACCACTGGACCGCCAGGGAATTCCCCGTATATTTTAAACTTAGCTATTATCATTCAGTATATACAATTTTGTATCCTGATTTATCACTTTTCTATCATCATTTTTTATTTCTGTCATGTACTGATATTATTATTCTCCATGATGTTCAGTGTAAAATTCTGAGTTAAATGAAGTGACATTTTCTGCTGCCAACTGGTATTAAAATTTTATGTTCTTTCATACTGATTCTGTGACAAGGGAATTTTAAAATTCCAATTCTTATCGTTGGCAGGAGATAGAGTTTTACAATTCTCTCTTTCTCTTAAATATTTTAAAAACTGCAAAGAATCAATAAAACATGGGGGTGTATTTATTTATAATGCTGAGCAGATACCTTATTCTCTAACCATTTTCCCCTCGATGTCTTTCCAGATTATGATTCCTGGAGGAATTAATAGCCATTACCCCAAAAGAGAACAACTGCCTTGGACTACATGGAGAGGAACACACCCAAATATAAAGAAATTTAAGCCAGGTTTTATTTATTTAATATATACATAATGCTATCTTCATCTAGGTAAACAGGACCATTCTACAACAGTTGTACAGATTAATATAGTTTTATATATTAATATACTGTAGAGGTAGTTTTAGTCATACGGCTGAAAGATTTAAGAGAATACAGAATTTCTAAAACCAGCAAAAGGAAACTATGGTGTAGGGACCAGACTAGGGTTTGTAGACCTGTTCTGCTATTTACTAGCTATGTGACCACAAGTGATCAACAAAACAAAACAAATAAATAAAACCCTGTTCCCACAGGTTGGGGAGGGATATTTTAAAATATCAACCATGTTACAGGCTCCTTGGTAGATGTTTTTACAAAGACCATTTAATTTAATCCTAAGAATGATGCTATTGGGTTGGCAAGGTGTAGTAAGTTTTTATTCTCCCCTCTTTACTTAAGAGAACCCCAATTTTACTGGGGGTAGCAATATGCTTATACCAAAGCAGAATAACATAATAATGCATTTCCCAGGCTCTCTTGCAACTAAGGCTGGGCAAAGTTCTTAACAAAACAGGTAGAACTTGAAAGATGGGGCTTCCTGGAAAGCAGACTGGCAACTACTATTGATTCAGGTAAGAATTATCAATGGATGCTAGAACTGAAGGGTGAAAGTTTGATGAGAAGAAACAGGATATTTATCAATATTAAAGCATATTCCCCCAATTATACTTATTAACATCAAAGGGAAAAAAACAGTAGAGAATGTTTGGCAGACAACACCTTAAACAGATGATCAAAATTAATATCGCTAATAGTGGGACAAACAAATGTTATGTACCTCCTGAGACGATGCACTGTGAGAAGGGCAGCACTTCTGCGATATTCCTAGCAAAGATGCCAAAGATGCACCATCTGAACTTAATCGGGAAGGTCAGACAAACCCCAATTGTGGGGCATTCCACAAAGTAACTGATCTATCCTGTACTATTCCAAATATTGAAATCATAAAAGACAAAGAAAGAGGAACCGTTCCAGACTGAAGATGACTATAGAGACAACATCAAAATGTAGTGTGTAATCCTGGTTTGGATACTGGGCCAGAAAAGAAAATAATTGGGACTCCTGGCAAAATTTGAATAAGGCCTGTGTTATTTAAGAAAATGCTTTTGTTGTTAGGAATTTGACACTGAAGTAAAGGGACATCATGCCTATAAATTCTTCTCCAGGTGATTCAGGGGAAAAATGTATATATTTAGAGAGAAAAAAAATGATAAATTAATTGGGGTAAAAATGTTAACGTTTGATCTGGGTATAAAATATTTGGGAATTCTTTGTGCAATTTTTGCAACCTTTCTTCAATTCTAAAATTAGTTCAGAATAAAAGTTACAAGAGTAAAGAGTGGGGAAGAACAGGTAACTTGTTGATAGATAACTTTTGACCTTGACCTTTGCCCTTCTTTCTTTCCAGATAAGGATGCAACTACAACCAGCTTGTAACAAAAAAGATGAAAGCCTCAAGCCAAGTAATTGCTTAGCAGAAAGATTCCAGCTTAGATCCCAGACAATTTGTTTTAAGGCATTCTTTGGTTTTCTGTTGCAAGGCAGAAGGTAATCAAAACAGATATAGCAAAATTAAGTTTAATTTGCCCAAGGCTACACCATTCAAAAGTGGCAGGACTAGAATGAAAACCCAGTTCTGTTTAGGTTTGCAAACAAAACATGCCATTTTGACCTATACCATGCTGAAGCCCAGGCTTCGCTCTCTATGAAATGGGAATAAGAATTTTAGCACTCCAGAATGAACCTATAGTGGGAGAGAACTTATAGCAGGGCCTGGCAGAGAGGACAGAGACTCATATGTTTGCTGAATCAGTAGTTCAGGAAACCAAGCACATCTGTTTTCAGTATTCTGCTATACCGAGCAATTTTTAAGTACTGAAGAAAAAAAAAAAAACAAAAACCTGTATTTCTGTGGGTGTAATACTCTAGTTGCAGATATTAGTCAGCAGTTCCATTCAGTTTCTTGGATCTCTTTCACCACTCTCTCTCCCCTTCCTCTTCTTTGCCTCTTCTCTCCTTCACAGAAGCCTTTCTAACCCCCTCTCATTATCAATCAGCTCCTGCAACTCCATCTCCTACCCCATCCCACCCCTCAAAAAGAGGGAGGGGCTGAGTATGAATTTTGGGAGAAAAGCTCTTTGAACAAAGTGGTTCATTCCACCAGGGAAGGCAGGAGTTAGTCCCCAAGAAGGACCATCCTTCCTAAAACGGCAAGGAAAAATCAAAAACAGGGAGCCTAAGTCTCTGGCCAGACCCAAGTAGGTACCTACAGGCCAAGATTCCAAAAGCTCCAGGCAGAAGACTGAAAGGTACAGGAAGGCACTGTACTCAGGTCCAACCAACCCATCAGATATGCAACTCTCCTGAAGTTGAAGGACACAGCAGAACTTAGAATCACTAATTCTATTAAAATGAAAGGTGTTAAATTTGTAGTTTCATTGATTTGTTTTAAGTGGTTATGAATTTTGAGCTTTTAAAAAAAACAAAGATCTTGATATTTATTATACCATGAAATAAGTATCCAAATGCCAGTAGAGTCATTTTGCTCTGACCCAGAAACCTGAACCAGACCTAGATAGCAGTGCCCTCACAGGAAGGAGATTGGCTGTGGCAATGACCTATTGAGACCTTGGATTCTGAGCAATTTAGGACTCACTATGCACATACCTGGGAGAGAGGGAGCAGTTTAAGGACTTGGTTGTGGGTCCTTTGTGTCTCACAAACTGTGGCCCTGCCCTGGAAAGGCCATGTGTGTATGCAGGTGTTGGAGTTAGGGAGAGGGTAGTGGGAAGCGTAAGCTGGAGCTCTTCTAGTTCTTTATACTACCCACGACTAGTACGGTGTTTGAGATCCTGGGCAGGGCAGCATCATGGAACAGTCAAGCTAAAGAGAAGACTTCTCTCCTCTGCCTCTCTGTGCTCATAATCTTCTCATCTTCCATTCCTCTGCCCATGGACGCCTGATCTGCGGGCAGACAATTAGGTCCACACCCAGCTCCCTCTTCTTTCCTCAAACTGCATGCCAGCTCTGGACCCTCCACCTAATCTGCGAGTTACTGAGCCTACCCCAATTATTCATACAGTGAATAATTTGCCATCATAGGCCATTGGTTGCTCATAATCAACATCATTAAAGAACTGGAACTGGGGAGAGAGGGGATCTTTGACATGTGGGCTGGCTTTGAAAAGTTCTGTTCCAGGTCAGTTACCATCCTGCTGGCCTGAAGGTCCAATCTACATTGACCGACTGTAGGCTCTTCCAAGAGAGAGCCTACAGGGTCCCCTGCTCTTGTACTCACTTGGGCCACAGGCTCAGGCAAATGAGGTAGTCAGCTGCAACTTGCTCTGGGTCATGAACTGCTAATGAACGTGGCAATGACTCCATACTAAGTCATCTTAAGCTTCCAGGGAATCTTGGCATCACCTAGTAATGCGAACTTCAAAGGACTTAGTCTAGCTGTGCAATGGGGCAGTAAAATCTTCCACCCCATCCTGGCTATTCAGGACCTGCCTGTTCAGCTAGTTATAGATGTTGGGGGAACACAGTGGGTGTGGAGAGGTGACAGTCAAATTCTCTACAGGAGGTAAGAGTGCCTGGGCCTGGAGCTGATAAATTTGTCCTTTAATAAACAGTCTTATAAAAAGTCCGTTGGAACTGAAAATGGGATTTCCTAGTTAAGGTGTTTCATAAGTAAGCAATTCTCTTTATTGTATTTTCCTAAGAATGGAAACACACCTGGACTGTACTTTTTTAAAAGAGGGTGTAGATATAAATACAAAGCAGTGTAAAATTACTTTTATTAAATAATGCAACATGATCTCTTGAACCTTTCACACAGCAACAGTACTGATGTGAGCAAATGCTAGTCGCACTGCTGGGAAAATATTTTTTTAAAAAACCTGGCGGGCTTCCTTGGTGGCACAGTGATTGAGAGTCCGCCTACTGATGCAGGGAACACGGGTTCGTGCCCCGGTCCGGGAAGATCCCATATGCTGCGGAGCGGCTAGGCCCATGAGCCATGGCCGCTGAGCCTGCGTGTCCTGAGCAAAACAAAAAACAAAAAAAACCCCTAAAAACCTGGCAAGCAGTCAAGTCCATCAGGGCATATAGTGAGCATCTATTCTATTTTTCCTATCCTGATAAACTTTCTCCTGGAACAGTAGTCTAGCTCTCCTTTGAAGAAAGTCCCTGTTCCCCTGTTCTTATGCCATATGCTTTGAATTGAGGGGAGGATTCCCACTGCTTGTTTTAGAGGTGGGCGTGTGAATCAAGGCCAATCAGAGCACCTCATACACAGGGCTATAGGAATTGGCCCAACACAAAGACACGTGCCCCAATAAGATCCAGTGAGTCATAAGAGGACTTTTGCTGAGATTCTAAGGAGAGAGGTAAAGAGTCTTCCTTGATGAACTTGGTCCTGGGAGGTTATAGGACTGCAGGAACTGACAGCCAACTTGCCCTTGTACAGAGCCAGAGAAAGAAACCAATATAAAGAGCAGAGTCCAGATATAATGAAAGCCCAGATCCTGGAGAGATTATCTTGATGCCCCAGATCAAGTCATATCTGAAGTATCAGACTTTTCAGTAACATAAGCCAATAAAGTTTGAGTTGAGTACTATTATAGGGTAATATCTTTAAATGTTCGGTTGTTAAGAAATTGATGATATACACCAAAGGTATCTGAGTCTCCACTCTAACCTTTATTAAGTACTTACTCTGCTTCATGTACTAAAGTACTAAGCGCATTGAAGTTATTATCTAATAAAATTCTAACAACCATATGAGGAAGATACTATTATTGTTCTTCTCAAAACAGGTAGAGCAGAAATTTGCATCCTGGACTCTAGAGCATGTGAAACTACTTGACAGTTCAAAGTGCTTGCCTTGGTCATGTTTCGCATCTCCTAAGAGAGGTGGCTGTCCAACATTTTAGCCTCTGAATCTTTTTGTTCAAATGACATAGGAAGTATAAACAAATGAAATCAATCAAATGGAGCAGGATGGGGGCCCAGAACCCTCTTTCTTGCACCCTCCTCTTCCAAGGAATTCCTAGGGCTTTAAAAAATATTTTTAAAGCATTTCATGGAACACAATAAGAAAGGATGAAGAATACCTCTTCTTGTATGGAACAATTTCCAAGATACATTAAATGGGAAAAAGTAAGGTGTAAAACAGTGTGTACAATGTGCTACATTTATTTGTGTTATTAAAAGCGAGAGAGTCCATATGCATATATGTATATCCGGAAGGATAAACAATAATTATCTATATTAATTGCCTGGGTGGCCAAGGAATAGTAGGGAGACTTTTTGCTAAATACCCTTTTGCACTTTATATTTTAACCATATGAATGTATCACCTGTCTTAAAGAAGAAGAAGAAGGAGTCTACGATGATGACAATAACTGCATTAGTGTAACGAATTTCAAACAAAAGTAAGCTTGCCACTGGGAGGTTGAGATGATTCTCCCAATGGGATGCTATCTGATCCTAAAAATTTAAGTCCTTCCCCAGACGTTTGTCTTTACATCTGACTAAGTGTTAATTACTAAGTTGGTTACTGAAAGCCAACAAAATATTCATAAACTAAAATTAGTTAATACAATTTTCTGAGGACCCTGTTTCAGACTCTATTGAGGAAGTCTGGCTGCCATGCAATGCAGCAACACTGCAGAATTTCTGCTTCCATGCATACAAGCTGAAAGTGGGAATTTCCTCATTTGGGGAGTTCATTCATCCATTAAAGAGCTACCAAGTGCTGTCTATGCATCAGATACTGTGCTTAAGCACTGAAGATATAGCAATTTACAAAATGGCTAAAATCCCTACCCTTAAGGGTTTACATTCAGGTGATGGTGGGGAAATACACAATAAACAAGATTCCATTAATGCCATGATGAACATTTCTTCACATTTTATGAAACCTAAAATTGGGATGTGTCTTTTGGTAGATGGCATCTTAGAGTCAGCGGCGTTTTTGGTTTTTTTTCTTTCCTTCTTTCTCTGAGGTGAACTTGATGGCATCTTAAGAGAATAAGGTATCAGACTGATAAGTGCTACAGAGGAAAATAAGCACAGCAGAGGAAGGAGTATGGGGAGGTTGCAACGTAAAACAGTCAGGAGAGACCCAAGTGGCCTTTGAGCAGACTTAAATAAGGTGAAGGGAGTGAGGCATTTCTCCATGTGGGTAGAGTAGCAAACAACCAAAACACAGGAAAAAACAAGCACAAAGGCCATGAGGGGAAATCAAATTTCAGGAACACAAGCAAGCCAGTGTTGCTAGACTAGAAGGAATAAAGCAGGAGGTAAGGTCAGAGAGACAACAGAGGGGCCAGATTACACAGGGACTTGTATACCACCTTTCTACTTGGTGCCTTGAGTCTAGAGAGGTCAGATAGCATAGTACATAAGAGCACAGGCTTTGGAGTTAGATTGCCAATTTATGTCCCAGCTGTGCCACTTCCTAGTGGTATGACATCAGGCAAGTTACTCTCTGTGCCTGCTTCGCCATCTGAAAAATGGGGCTAATGACACTACCCATAAGGTTGTTGTGAGGATTAAGTCAATCATTTTATGTAAAGTCCTTTGAATAGATAGTCTAGCAAAGATAGAGCACAAATGTTTTTGATACTGTTACTATTGATTGGTTATGAATTTCAATTGCTGTTTCATCATTATCAATTTATTTTGCGGTGTGTTATTTGATTAATAAATAAAATTAATACATAATGTTATCAAAAATATTTTTGAACCCTGATTTTCCAGTAACTAGTCTTTAAAAACCTGTATGTGATATATTTCAAACACAAATTATCACCTCCACTCATCCTCCTAAGTCGGTATGGACAACACCCCACCGTATCACCACTACCCTCAATCAAAACACAATCTTGTGCAATGATATTTCATTGTTGTTGTTGAGTTTGCCACTAGAAAGTAAGAAAGGATGGGGAAAGTGGGCCACTGAGGAGAGCGACTGAACTAGGGGATTGTAAGGAAGCAATTCTAAAAGTGGATTTCAAACCAATGAATTTTGTTAGTTGCTCTGTTGTCAGAAAAATAATTTTAATTTACCCAAGTTAAAATTTTGGATTATACGTATGTTAATGATTCATGACATTCTTATACTGAATATTTAGACTTAAGAAAGTGAGAAGTATAAGGGCGTAAGTCAGGCAGTCACAATTTTTTCATGTTTTTTCTCTTCCTTTATGGTGCTTGAGCATCTGCCATGTAAAAGGAATTATGCTAGATCATTAAAGGGTACAAATAGGAACGAGACATGGTCTCTGACTTTTCTCTATAAAATCAGTGGAACTGGATTTGCATGTAATCTCCTTTCTCTTTTCAGTCCATTTCATGGCTGCTCCCTTTTCAGACGCCCGATTGGGGGAAAAATTAGGCACTGTACCCTCTCTGCCTCCTCTTTTTCCTGGAAGCATCAAGCAGCTCTACCCCTTCCCAGACACCAGGAGAGAGGCAAGACTGTGAGGTCAAGGGGAAATCTGGGGGCTCCACCCTCATTTCCTCTGTCCCAGACTGCCCACTCCTCCTGCCCATAGTCCTTCCTGGCCAGTGGAGGCTGTTAGGGAAGAAAACAGGTCAAATGAAGGGAAAACTCATAGTACGCTGTTAGTGACTTACTACATTCAGCAAAATTTAAAACAAAGCAGGGCATTTTGAAAAGGGTGGTGTCTTAAAATAATTCTGCTAAGATGTCAAGGCGCTACTTTTTATTACCAAATAATACATGTGATAGACATCCATGAGTCCCACTTGACCTCAGAGCTTTATCTCTGATAGTGGGGTAGAGTGGGGCACAGGGAGGAGGTGAGGAGAGGCTCAGGGAGGGGTAAGGCTTAGGGACTGGGTGAAGTTCTTTGCACACATTACCTGGTAATAAAAATGCTGAGCATTTATTGGTTATTTTTTTTAGGCTGCAATGAAATGCCCCCATGGAAAATGTCTGAAGCAAAATGTCAAGTGTCCAGTTTTAAAGCAGAGGACAATGCTTAGTGTACAGTATTTTGGGCAGTATGATCCCCACTGTTCTCCAAGTCACCCAGGCTTAAAACCTTGGCACTAGGAAAGGAACATGCACCAGAGCCTTTGTGATATGTGTTATCTGCAATCCCACTTTACAGATGAAAAAAGGACCTTCTTCCTTAGCATTATATTCATATTTCCTTTAATGTTTTGTTCATGTATCCATTAATATCACCTTTTATGGGACAATGCTAAGCCACAGAGATATAAAAATGAATAACACAGTTGTGCCCTTAACAGTCCGGTTCAACAGGCATTTATTGAGAGCTTCCCACATATCAACAACTGCAAAGTGCTAGCATATACATACGTATCTGGATTTCAGGAAGAGCTTTCAGAGGATGCCAGAGTTAAGTCTTAAGGAACTATGGGGCTTCCCTGGTGGCACAGTGGTTAAGAATCCGCCTGCCAATGCAGGGGACACAGGTTCAAGCCCTGGTCTGGGAAGATCCCACGTGCTGTGGAGCAACTAAGTCCATGCGCCACAACTACTGAGCCTGTGCTCTAGAGCCCGTGAGCCACATCTACTGAGCCCACGCGCCACAACTACTGAAGCCCACAAGCCTAGAGCCCATGCTCTGCAACAAGAGAAGCCACCGCAATGAGAAGCCCACGCACCGCAACGAAGAGTAGCCCCCGCTCGCGGCATCTAGAGGAAGCCTGTGAGCAGCAACAAAGACCCAACACAGCCAAAAATAAATAAAAATAAATTAAAAAAAAAAGTCTTAAGGAACTAGCAGGAGTTTCCTTGATGAAGTGGAGGGAGGGGAAGGGCATATCCAGGCATATATCCAGAGTATGTGAGGGAGACAGGAGCTAGAAAGACAGGCAAGAGCCAGAACATAATAGGCCTGTACACCAAGCTAAGGAGTTTGGATTTTATTATGGAGAGAATGGGCAACCACTGGAGGACTTTCAGAAGAAGATCAACACAGACAGGTGTTTTGTTATTGTTAGGCTCACCCAAGGGTGGACTGCAGATGACTGGAAGGAAGCCAGGGCGTGAATGCAGACAAACTAGTTAGGAAGCTATTGCCATAATCTTGGTGGAAAATGACAACATAAACTATGTCAGAAGCAGAGAGCATGGAGAGCAGAGACCTATTTGAGCAATATTCTATAAATAGACATGACAGGATTGACTACTGAACACATGGGGGTGCAATCCAGAGTTTCAGATTCCTCCCAGCTTCCTCCTTCTAGCTTAGGCAATTATTTGGCTAATGGTACCAAAGAGCGTGTCAGGGCACACAGAAAAAGCACATTGATTTTGTTTTCTTTAAGGGAGGCCGGGGAATCTGAGACCTGTGGGGCATCCAAGTGGAGACGTGTATTAATCAATTAGCTAACTAGACCCTGCGCTTTTTAGGTTCAAGATATTTATTTACAAGACTACTCCATAAGCGTGTGTACCTGGCACTCTCATTTCGAAAGAAACAAGGCATACCGATTTGAAAAATGCCATTTTTCATGCTAAAAAAAAAACCACACCGAAAATGTAGGGGTTTAGAGTTAATAACAAAACGTCATGCTACTAGCTGCCGAACTGACACGGCAGATCAATGTATTTTCTCTAGTAAGTTAAATGCAGGTTTCGAGTGGTTTCCTCCCCAAACCACAGGAAAATAGCGGTGTACCTGGTATTTAGATCCAGGAATTCCTTTTAGCAGGTTGGAAGAGCAAGAGCTGAGAAATGCGCCCTCCTGTGGCAGTGGAATGAGGGGGCTCTAGCAACCTTTTTACCACCAAACAAAGCCCTGTAAAGAAATGCAATTTGCGGGGACAAGAAGGCCACAACGCCGGTACTGCTACACCGCGAAACCAAAAGAACCCTTCCAGGGGCCGGGAACCCTTACCTGTCACGTCGGCCGAAGGAAAATTTCACTTTCGACTCAACAAAATACGACCCCAGATTTGACAGCTTGCACTACGTCCGGCGACAATTAAACACCCTGCAAGCCAAAATGCGTACACTATCCGGATCCTCTCCAGCTGGCAGGGCAGGGCTCGGACCACGTGGGTGGTTGGGACCAGCCCGAGCGACCAGCGCAGGGCTAGGGTAGGAGGAGTGTCCTTGCGGAGGGAGGCGGGGCCTGAGCAGTGGGCGGGGCTTGGGCGGACCCAGGCTACCGGCCTCCTCTCGCCTGCTTTCCCCCTTGCCCTCGCCCTTCGAGCAGCCACGTAATGCCACGTCCCCGCGCATGCGCATTTCGACAGGTGGTGGAGGCTGTTTCCGGGCTTAGGGGGCTGGAGCTGCAGCCGAGTAAGAGGCGGTGTTGGTGGCGGCCGGAGAGCGCTGAGTGCGGGCTTGGGGGGCCAGGCCCTGCGGAGGACAGGGGAAGTTATCTTTTCTTTCCCGACGGGGCCGGTGGAGCCGGTGGCTGACCGGCAAAATGAATTTCCTCCGCGGGGTTATGGGGGGTCAGAGTGCCGGACCCCAGCACACAGAAGCTGAGACGGTGAGAGGAGCGGCGGGTCCGGGACTTGGGAAGGGTCCGGGCAGGAACTGGGACGGAGGACTCGGGGGCCCGGAGGTCACCTCCCGCGCGTCACCATGGGCCGGGAGTCCAAATGCCTCCTCCCCCTTTGCCCCCGTGCCTTCCATCCTCTCCTGAAACCCCCGAGTTATTTCCTCACGCCCCCAACGAAACCCCCAGCGCGGCGGCTCGGCCCTGCTGACAACAGCTCCGCAGGCCGCTTGGTGGTGGTCCGCGGGTGGTGCCGCCCGGGAAGTCATCGATACGGGGCAGCGGTGGCCCGACCTGTCTCCCACGCCCCTCGGGGCCGCGGGCCTGTCCCTCCCGTTTCGCCAGTGTCTACACTGGTGGTGAGGAAAGTCCAGCTCCCTCCCTCGCGGTCTGGAATGGGGCTTTGGGGAAGACAGCAAGAAGGTTTAAAACCCAGCTGTTGACCAGAGCAGTTGGCTAAGAATAATACGATAGTTTGGGCACGAAGCTGCCTGCCCCTGTCCCTTCAATTGGAGACAGGTCGTTCTGCCAGGTGTTATTAGTTCGGACCCCGTTTTTCAGTCTTACCCAAATATTTGGGAAATACTCCCTCGGACGTTGTAGGGATCTTTCGCGCTCAAACTGCTTTGGAAACACATTTCCCTTCCATTCACCCCATTCAGAAGTCTAAACTCGTGGTAACAGGATTTGCAGCGTCACTTTAAAAAAATTGTTGGCTACTACAAACAGTATTTGATAAGTTGGTTCGATTTTAGGTTTAGGATAAACTTTCTTCGAAGTTTGGTTGTCTATTAGAAATGAGTGTATATGACATTTTTTAAAACTAAGCTTTTAATTTGAGAGTAATTTTAGATCTACAAGAAAGTGACAAACTACGACCTTTTGGGGGGGCTGCGTTGGGTCTTCGTTGCTGCGCGCGGGCTTTCTCTAGCTGCAGCGAGCGGGGTCTACTCTTCGTTGCGGTGCACGGGCTTCTCATTGCGGTGGCTTCTCGTTGCAGAGCACGGGCTGTAGGTGCGCGGGCTTCAGTAGTTGTGGGACACGGCCTCAGTAGTTGTGGCGCATGGGCTCTAGAGCGCAGGCTCGGTAGTTGTGGTGCAAGGGCTTAGCTGCTCTGCAGCATGTGGGATCTCCCTGGACCAGGGCTCGAACCCGTGTCCCCTGCATTGGCAGGCGGATTCTTAACCACTGCGCCACCAGGGAAGTCCAAAGTATGACATTTTAAAGGTAAACTTTGGGTAGTATTTGTATGCATTACTGGGTTGTCTATGAACATAGATCCCATGTTCTGTGTTAACTGGGATCCTGAAGGGTAAATAATAGCTTTCATTTGTCAAGCTCTTACCTTGTGCTGGGTACTGTGCTCTTTATAGTTCACATTCTCCTTAGATCCCTAACCACCCTGAAAGATAGGTGATAGTATCCTCACTTTACAAATGAAGAAATGAGGCTTAGAGAGGTGAAGTAACTTGACCTAGGTCACACTGCTAGTAATGGAGCAGGGATTCAACCAAAGTTTGCCTTACATCAAAGCCTAGGCTTTATTGCTGCTGCCCTGTATTTTAATACTTATCTGGGAATTTTGGAAATTTATATAATTATTAGAACTAACCTCACAAAATCTGAGTTAGAACTGTTTAAAGCAGAAGCTGAAGGCTGGTGAATCTTATCTTCCTTCATATGAAAATCAGGAGATTTCACATGCAGACACACAAACCAATATTTGGCTTCTCTTGTCCATTCCCACCGGGGCTTCAAGGCAGCTGAGCTGCGCTCTTAGAAGACCACGCTCTCTCCAGGTTACCATAGTCACAGCCCACCCCTTCAGCTTTTGTTTGTGTATATTATCTGTCTGATATTTTTCTTTGAGGCACCAAGTTTTATAGTGTGGTTTATTAGAGCTTGCTTTGGAGTTAGACCTTGATTTGAATCCTTGCCTTCCACCCCTAATTGGATTGAACAGGCAAGAGAGGCTGAAACCTTATGAGTAAAATGAGGAAAATGCCTACTCTGATGGGTGTAGTGAAGATTAAGTGAAGTAAGGAATAGAAAGAGCCTAAGACTTAGTATGTGCTTAATAAAGGCTAATTTTTATTACATGTGTTTAGGGAAAGAATACTCTTTTTGTTATAGTTAGTCTTGGCACAATGACTTCTGTAGAAAAGGTGATGTTCATTTAACTGGGTATAGGATTTTAAAGCTGAAAGCCCCTTTGCAGATCATCCAGGTGGAACCCCCTTATTTTACAAGTTAGGAAACTGAGGCACAGAGCACTAAAGCAATTTGTGCAGTATTGCAGAGCTGAGACTAGAACACTTTGATCTTGCCATAGTGAATGGAACAACATAGCTTTTATATCATGATTTCAAAGTTGAAACTTGAGTATCAGATGTGTATCTTGTATATATAAACTGAAAGGAAAGTTGGGGGGATCCTTGTTCTTGCCTAACTTTGAACGTGTATACTCAAAATTGGAGAACTAATATGTCTTCTGATGAGAATTAATAGTTTACTCTGAGTTACAGTATGAATAAAATTTATTTCACCATCTCATTCCATCAGGAAGAATAATTGATATAAGGGGTCATGGGTCACTAATTTAGAAGTATTTATAGAGCATCAATAGAGTGTGTTGGTACAATATTAGATCTTTTAATTGGTGATTTGAAGTGACCTGGATATTCCAGTTGCCAGAGCTTAAAATATCTAACTTCTGCATTATCAGCTAGTATTTTGTAGGTTTGTCCATTCCTGCAAAATTAAATTATTTTCATTGTGGTTTTCCATCTTTTTTGCTATTCTCATCTCTTTCCAGTGGAAAGCCTCTTTTCATTGTCTAAATTCTACTTCTCCTTTAAATCCATCATCGATCCCTTCCCTGATTTGCACCCCTTACTTCTTTCCCCACCAAGCTGCATAGAATCTTTCCCCTCTGAGCAATCTTCACAATTTAAGTAGATTGTGCATTTCTTAGGCTCTTTACCATTTTCTACCCTTTAAATCTGTGCCATCTCTTCTGGACTCTTAAGCATCTTTTGGGCAGTGTTCATATATATTTTATTTTTATTTTTAATTAATTAATATTTGCGTTGGGTCTTCGTTGCTGTGTACGGGCTTTCTCTAGTTGTGGTGAGCAGGCGTTACTCTACGTTGTGGTGCGCGGGCTTCTCATTGCAGTGGCTCCTCTTGTTGTGGAGCACGGGCTCTAGGCCCATGGGCTTCAGTAGCTGTGGCACGCGGGCTCAGTAGTTGTGGCACACGGACTTAGTTGCTCCGCGGCATGTGGGTTCTTCCCGGACCAGGGCTCGAACCCGTGTCCCCTGCACTGGCAGGTGAATTCTTAACCACTGTGCCACCAGAGAAGTCCCCGTAGATATTTTAATCTTTGTTTTTCCGTAGTAATACTAAATAAATATTTGTTAAATGAATTAATTATGGTGTTATGAAAGAAATCACAGAACTGTAATCATAGCAGCTTACCAATTACTAGGTGCTGAAACAATACTTTTTAAAGACTGTAGGAATCAAAGTTCTGGAATGATTGAAATTCATTACGTCGAACTTTTTTTTTTTTTTTTTTTGTCGAACTTTTTACTTAAAGGATTTTTCAGGTTTGCCGTGCTTTGACTGCTTTCCTGCTTTTTCTTAACTAAAGTGCCTTCTAACTGTGTGAGCTGTGTTATTGCTTGCATAGTGCCTAGCTTTTCATACTTAGTTAAGAGTAACTTTGGACTGGTATTAAGATGTTCTTTAGAAACAAAATAGTAAATATTTGTGTTTGTATCATATGATAGTCAATAATTCTATAAAGTTTGGAATATTTTAAGTCTAGAATTTCATTCACCTTAAACCTTTCCTGTTTTAGAGTCAAATACATTTTTTTTTTTTTTTTTGCGGTATGCGGGCCTCTCACTGTTGTGGCCTCTCCCGTTGCGGAGCACAGGCTCCTGACGCGCAGGCTCAGCGGCCATGGCTCACGTGTCCTCTGCATCGGCAGGCGGACTCTCAACCACTGCGCCACCAGGAAAGCCCTCAAATACTTTTTAATTTGATTTCTCCTTTTTACTTTAGTAGAGAAAGGCACTGATTTCTGATGATTGAAGCCTCCTTAGCCTTGGCATCCTTTGCTAGGTCCAAATAAACACTAATTATAGTAAAAATCCTACTCATTCTTTTGAGTGCTCAGATGTGCTTAATTTCCCATCTACCTTCCAACTAATATCTTTTTTTAAAAGCGAGTTTCTTGGCAGATTCCAAGAAAAGTGTTAACTACATTTGGTGATAAATCGTGGAGAGGGGGGATTCTCTTCTCAAATTGTGTCCCAAGGCATGAAAGTTGCAAAAGTCCAGAAAAGATATGCAGAATTACTCTACTGTTAAGGCATCTCTTTTTCCATCAGACTTTGGTCAGCTGGCTTAAAAAGCAAAAGAGCTAACAATACGGACACAGCTGTAGTTTCTTTTTTTTTTTTTTTACTGCTGTAGTTTCTTTTAATAAAAATTGTTATTAAGGAATGTGCACTTAAATTTAGACATAGTTTTGGTTTAGTCAAGCACATTAGGTACCACGTTACTATAAATGTGTAGCCTGAAACTCCTGTATCTGGATTCCTGTTTCATATTCTACATTAATAACCAGGTCAGTATAGTAATGTGTTTTCCCTCTTAGCTCTCTTATAATAACAGTGTCAGAGAAAGCCTTAATAATGATCTGTGCTTTGATCACTTCTATACCCAATCAAAGATGTCTCTTATATTCTTTTTAAGTAGTGTCTATTGAAAACTACATGACTTTTTTTTTTTTTTTGATAAATGTATTTATTTTTGGCTGCGTTGAGCCTTTGTTGCTGCGTGTGGACTTTCTCTAGCTGCAGTGAGTGGGGGCTATTCTTCATTGCGCTGTGCGGGCTTCTCTTTGCGGTGGCTTCTCTTGTCGCAGAGCACGGGCTCTAGGCGTGCGAGCTCAGTAGTTGTGGCTCCCGGGCTCTAGGCGCACGGGCTCAATAGTTGTGGCTCACGGTCTCTAGAGCGCAGGCTCAGTAGTTGTGGCGCACAGGCCTAGTTGCTCCGTGGCATGTGGGATCTTCCTGGACCAGGGCTGGAACCCGTGTCCCCTGCATTGGCAGGTGGATTCTTAACCACTGCACCACCAGGGAAGTCCCTACATGGCTCTTTTGAAGGTTTATTATGTATAGATTATTTGTATCATTTAAAATTTGCATACCAAACCATGTCCCAAAGAAAGTGAGTAGATGTACTTGAAAGGGTTCTGTTACTAAAGAAGTGTGTACTGAGTGATGGTCAAAAACAAAACAAAAAACCTGATACTTATACAAGGTTTATTAAATAGGCACTGTGTGATGTTTTCAAATATTTTCAAGATGGAGATATAAACTAAGTTGTGTTTGCCAAATCTAATTGATGATATACATTTTTTCCTCCAGGAAACCTTGTATGTCTAGTGTTCTGAGGAACACATGTTGGTTACTATTGTCCTAAATGATATATTTTTTTAAAGGAATGCTGCATTTTAGAAGTTCTTCATTATCATCAGTTTTATGGAGTTCATGAAGCGTTGCCCATTTGGCTGCCTAAAAGACAAAGTAATTCCTGATGCTTTATGGTTTGAGAAGTAATTGTAATCACTTCTGAATTATCTTTTAGGAGAGAATGTAAGAATTTCTTATATAAATTTGTTTCTCTTTTTATACATTTATCTCTTATTATTTATACTGTTCTGTCTGATTTTTGTGTTGTAGATATCATAGAAAAGACATGCTTATATTTTTATACCTCAGGCAGAAATGCCATAAACATTCTTTGTATAAAAAGTTAGTCACATTTAACTTGAAAACTTTGGTAGTGTTAGACTTTGAGATGCTAGCATTTGTTATTTGGTAGAGAAGTTTCATTATGATGCCTTGCTTAAAAGGGTGTGCTTTTGGAAAACATAGTTCATCTCTGAGAGAAAGCATGGAGAATAAATGCAGTATATTATGTCAGCTGACTTATTGGTAATTGTAATGGAAATAGATTGTGTTAGGTTTATGGATTTATCTGCAGAGAGACTGTGTTTGACTGTAATGTTCCTACTTTTTTTTTTTTTTTTAGATTGTAATAATTTAGGTCATCTGAAGATAAGTCTGGCTTTTGCTTTTTTTTCTTTTTGGAAAATCTTCTCAGTAGTAGAGTTTGAGTTAAACCAAATTTCTAGCTCTTTTTTGTATTTGAAAACAGTAATTTTTTTATTCCATTCAAACAATATAAATGAATTGACTGTTGATTAGCATGAATTATTTTAGTCCTATAGTCATGGTTGGGGAAGTTCGCTCCAAAAAAGTTATAACTATGTTTTAAGCTCCATGAAGGCAAAGTTATATCAAATAAGTTGGTATTAGGTGCTTGATAAATATTTGTTGAATAAATGATTGAATGGTTGAATTCAATTTTTTTAAATTGACATTCCTTTCATTTTTGCATGTCAGTTAAATAGTTACTGAATAGTAAAAAAAAATATGGATTTCTATTAGGAATTGTGAGAAAATATTGCAAACTACATTATGTCAGTGTCTTTTAAATGTGACTCACCAACCTAGTTTTATGCCATCTTCTTTTTTACCCCTTTTACTTCTCAGAGGTAAACCTAAAAAGTTTCACATTCCTCATCTCAGGTTTTTCTTTCCTAGTCACTCCTATTCCCATTGCTTCTTTTTTGGCCTCCTTTGTGTATTACTGAATAAAAATAAATGACACTATTAGTAAGCAAAACAAACAAACATTAAATTTGGATTATAAGGTTATAATTCTGATTATGCCCAATTTATCAATTATTAATGGAATTTTTTGTTCTTTTCATATTTTTCTTAATAAGTGGAATTGTGAACCTCACATGGCAATTACTGAAAACAAGAGTCCTGAAACATAGTCACCTGCATGAGGTTATACATATTAGTTTACTAATTAGCTTTTTATTTTATTACACAAAATGGCAAACAATACTAGTAAGGTTTAAGTCTTCTTTGACTACCATCTCCAATTTCAGTTCTCTTTCCTGAAATAACCACTATTCTTAGTTTGGTATAAATCTTTCCAGACCTTTATGAATAATCATACAGTATAGAATTATATATTTGTATGAGCATATTTATCTTTTTCACAAATGATACACTGTTTATAGTGTTTTACAGCTTATCTTTTTCATTGATTGATATGTCTTAGAGGTCTTTGCATGTTAAAACATACAGCTACTTTATTAGAAATTATTTAAAATATCAGATTTTTAGTTGCTTTTCTTAATTACACTATATCCTCTTCTAATAGACTATAAAAGCATCTTGATAACAGGATCCATATCTAATTCATCATTGTATTTATCTCTGATTAACTCTAATACCTAGTTAGCATAGTATGAATTAGTTGAAATACTGCTGTCTCTTAAGTTTTTCCTTCTTATCACCCCTTTCTGATCCTTTTAAATAAGATTAACTCTGGGTTAAATTTTACTCATACATATTTTTTCTCTTTAGAACTGTTTTTTATTAATATGTAGTATTCTGTTGTTTAATGCAAGAATCACAAACTCAAATCCCAACAGTGTCAGTTGGGTAACATCATTGTTCAGTGAAGCAGGTCGGGTTAGAGAAGAGAGCAGAGGTCTGGGATGAAACTGGAGCCTGCATGTCCTGCCTTGAGAGTGTAGCTAGTGCTCAGCTTCAGCCAGTTGTTGCAGAGTGCCGATTTAATGGCTTTGAATCCCGTCGCACCACATACTAGTTCTGGGAACTTGGACAAGTCACTTACCCACCGTGCCTGTTTTCCTTATCTCTAAAATGTGGATAGTAATAGTGCCTATCAATAGGATTTTGGTGAAGATTAAATAAATTAAAAAGTATAAAGAATTTTAGAACATAGCTGGCACATAGTAAGTGCTATACATGCCATATTTTAACAGTTCTGTAATGCACTTTAGCATTTAAACATCTCTGAAGTCAGGTTGCATCTTGTAATTATAATTGGCAGTATTTCTTTTTTCTTGGCAATACATTTAAAAAATGGTGGATCTTATAATCATTGGCTTCTCAAATTGTATGAAATACAGTGTTAGCTACCATTAGCTAACAGGCTGATGTTTTTCAAGAAAAGGTAGAGGGCTTCCCTGGTGGCGCAGTCGTTGAGAATCCGCCTGCCGATGCAGGGGACACGGGTTCTTGCCCTTTCCCGGGAGGATCCCACATGCCGCAGAGCGGCTGGGCCTGTGAGCCATGGCCGTTGAGCCTGCGCATCCGGAGCCTGTGCTCCGCAACGGGAGAGGCCACAACAATGAGAGGCCCACGTTCAGCAAAAAAAAAAAAAGAGAGAGAAAAAGAAAAGGTAGAAATCTGGAGTTTTACATGAAGTCTTTTGATTTTGAAATATTGGCTTAAAAATTATTTTAAACACTGTATAGGCCAAATAGATTTTTTCAGAGGTTTATAGCAAATAACTACATTATTACTAAGTAGGTAAAATTGAGTAAAGTTTTGAGTATTAAGTAGCCTTAGAATTTATCTAGTTTATTCTTCCATCTTGTAGATAACAAAACTGACTTAGAAAGCTTGTATTTAAGATACAGTCAATCCTTGTTATTCACTGATTCTGTATTTGTGAATTCACCTACACGCTAAAATTTGTTTGTAACCCCAAAATTCATACACGCAACACTTTCACACTGATTTGTGGACAGATGCAGAGTAGCAAAAAATCAGCGTCACTGATGTGTGCATTCCCAACTGAGGTCAAACAAAAAGATATTCTGCCTTCTTGTTTCAACTCTTATACTATAAACAAGTGTCCTTTTCACAGTCTGTTTAGTGTCATGTGTTTTGCATTTCTGTGCTTTTTAAAAATTTTGCTGTTAAAACTGGCCCCAAATGTAGCGCTGAACTGTTGTCTAGTGTTCCGAAGTATTGCATAAGAAAGCTGTGATGTGCCTTGTGGAGAAAATATGTGTGTTAGATAAGCTTACTCAGGCATGAGTAATAGCGCTGGTAGCTGTGAGTTCAGTGTTAATGAATCAAGGGTATATATTGAATAAGATGTCTTTAAACAGAAGCACATGTTAAACAAGGTTATGTATTGGATCCATTGATGAAAATGATACCAGGGACTCACAGGAACCTAGCACTGTATTTCCTTTAGGCACAGCAGTTCAGTGTCTGCTAATTCAGTGTTCATGGTGACTATAGAGCATAGCTATTATGAATAACAAGAACCAACAGTGTTCAGAAAGTAGATGAACAGTGAGTCAATCAGGTGGTATGTTAGAGCAGGTAATAGAATCAAAGCAAAGTCTAACATATTCTGGAAATTTCTTTAAATGTTTGTGTTATTGAAACAGTAGTTGAAAACATGCTTATTATAAATAATTCAAATCGGTATATAGTCTAAAGTTGCCCCTTTCTTCCTCTTTTCATGATCTTATTTCCCATTACCAGGAGTAATCTCTAATGAAGTTTGTTGTACATCCTTCAGAGTGTTTTCTTTGCATTTACCAATGTTTGTTACACAAATGAGTTTCTTTATGAGTGAAATAGTTATATTCATAGCTATTTGATTTTTAAAAATTTTAACAGTAGGTATTAGAATTTTTCTATTTACTAATCAATGAACATAGTTGTTTTTTTTAGAGAGTTTTTAAAAATGTTTGTAAGTTTCTTTGTTTCAAGCAAATAGACAGAAGTTCTATTCTGTAACCTTACATATCCTGACTGTACAGTTGACCTTTGAACAACACCAACGCTCTGCACAGTAGAAAATCCTCCTGTAATTTAATTTATAGTTGACTCTGTGTATCCACGGTTCCTCCATATCCTCATATCCTCGGATTCAACCAGCCAAGGATCACATAGTACTGCAGTATTTGCTACTGAAAAAAAAGTATAAGTGGACCTGTGCAGTTCATAACTGTTGCTCAAGGGTCATAACTGTTGTTCAAGGGTCAACTGTACTTATATCTCTGTTGATTCAGGCAGAAAATCTGGGAAGGTTAGTTGTTTGAAGTCTACAGAATGGTCATCTGAAATGTGGCACCTTGGTAGTATGCTGTGATAATGAGTACTTTGGTAAAAGGCGTAGGGACAAATATTTCTGATTTTTTACTGAAGTAGACTGGATTAATTTCTTCTGTATTATAACTCACTCTTTTGATCAATAATGGCAGCAAAATGTTAACTGAAAAGGAGCAGGATGGCATTGAAATCTGTGGGATTTAAACTTGTACTTCCTTTCTAATGCTCCCGTCATGTAGGTAAGGGTGTTGAGGACTAGGGCAACAGTCTGTGACCTCAAAAAAATAGTAAATTTATAAATTTTGCTTTAAACTACTAAGTGGCCTCCTTGGTCGGATTCTGAGAGAGTGAGTGAGTTGCTAGCAACAAAAATCTCTCACCTCAGGATCCCATGTGGGACACTGAATAAACATATCCTTCAACTCTAAAATACTGTCCTTTTTCCTTCTGATGGTAACATCCTCATTCACTCTGCTTCCCTACTTTTCCACTTGCTTCATTTTTGATACCAATTATCCACACATCCGACTATATGCAAATCATTGCATAACTTGGGACCTTCTGACCAGCTATGCTGTCCAAAGTACTACTTTCCACCCAGTCTCTGTCTTATTTCCCTAATCACTTCCCTCAGTGCACTTATTATTTTCTGTATTTATCTTGTTTTTAATTTATTCTCTTGTCTCCTTGCTATTATAATTTCATTTGAGTAGGTACCTTCTGTAGTGATTCACTACTGTTTCTCCAAAATAGAATTTTGCAGGGCCCAGCAAGATATTAAGCACTTTAATAGTATTTCTCAAACTGACTGTGGTGAAGAACCAGTTGGATTGTTTTTTTATCCCCCAATTTCCAATTCATCACAGACCAATACTTTTGTAAAATATAATAAAAATGTATTTATAGGAAAATGAAATGACAATATACACACACATACTCATGGACGTACAATATACAAGCCCAATTTTTTTTTTTATTAAACAACCACAGAGGTATCCAGTTGTTGTAGAAGTTTCTAATGCTTAGTCCCAGTTTCTTTCTTTTTCTTTTCTTTTTTTAAAAAATTATTTATTAATTTATTTTTGGCTGCGTTGGGTCTTTGTTGCTGCGAATGGGCTTTCTCTAGTTGCAACCAGCGGGGGCTACTCTGTTGCCATGCACGGGCTTCTCATTGCGGTGGCTTCTGTTGTTGTGCAGCATGGGCTCTAGGCATGCGGGCTTCAGTAGTTGTGGCATATGGGCTCAGTAGTTGTGGCTCTTGGGCTCTAGAGCGCAGGCTCAGTAGTTGTGGCACACGGGCTTAGTTGCTCCATGGCATGTGGGATCTTCTCGGACCAGGGCTCGAACCCGTGTCCCCTGCATTGGCAGGCAGATTCTTAACCATTGTTCCACCAGGGAAGTCCTCTTTTTTCATTTCTATTGAAGTATAATTGACTTATAATATTATAATAGTTTCAGGTGTACAACATAGTGGTTTGGTAGTTTTGTACATTACAAAATGATCACCACTGTAAGTCTACTTACTATCTGTCACCATGCAAAGTTATTGCAATATTATTGACTATATTCCCTATGCTGTACATTACATCTGTATGACTTATTGTATAACTGAAAGTTTGTACCTCTTAATCTCCTTCACCTATTTTACTCATCCCTCACCCCCCTGCTTAGTCCAATTTCTGAACTTACCTTGTCACAAACCACTGCTCTCTGGTTGCACTGACCATGGCCCTGATGAGGGTAGCAGCACTCTAACGTTTGTTGAATGAATGAATGAATCACCAACTTCAAGATTATGGCATGGAATTCTTCAGACACTATTACTCCTTTGACTTTACCAAAACCAGAATATTCTGAGATATAGAAAAGTGATTGCGGATTCATATCAAATTTCAGCTAGCTTATTCAGTGATGCTTTTTGATTCTCTGATTCTTTTTTTTTTTAAAGACAAAAGAGACATTTGAATACATGCTTAAGGAAAAGCTGTAGAAGTGTATAAAATGAAAAGTGTAAGTGCTCCATGAATGGGTATTTAAGGTCCTTCTGTTTTGTTTCTTTTTCTATTAAGTGCTGCAGTGGTTGTTCTTGTAATTATGACTGTACATATATTGCCTTAGGACAAATTTCTAGAAGTTGAATTCCAAACAGCAGCTGTTTCAGACATTTTATTCTTTATTCTCAAGCCTCTTAAATTCATTTCTTTCAAATATTCTTTTGTCTTATCTATCGCTTCAGCCCTTCCCCATTGCCACCACCCTAATGCCCTTTTTTTTACCTTATTCCTTGTCTGTTATAATGAGCTGACATATTTTTTCTGTAATCTCTTTCTGCTCTAGTTTCTCCTTATTATCTCAGCCAGATTAATTCTTTAAAAGTGAGTATATTAATTTCTTAAGTACTTATATATAGTGCTGACTTTTTCATAAATACTTGGTAGCTTCTGATTATAGCTTTCCCAGAGTAAAGCTCCAACTCCCTTAGAACAAGGGACTACCCTGGCTGGGCAGGCTTATGAGGGTCCTTACTGGTCTGTAGTGAAAGTGGAAGCTATTCACAGGAACTACATTACAGTGTTCCCCTATTTACAAAAAAGAAAAAAAATCTTGCAGTCCCTGTAGTTTGCAACAGGTGCTCAGGCTCCCATTTCTCTGCATAAGAGGCAATGTAGGATAGTAGAAAGTGTGTGGGCTTTGCAGTGAGACATCTGTAGCTCAGTTAGAATCTGGACTGTACCACCAAACTGGCAGGGTATTTTGGGGTGCATTGTTTTATCCCTGAACCTTAGTTTCCTCTCCTGTAAAATGCGTTTATTAGTTTAGGTATTGGATCAGCTGCTATAACAGAGGTCTAACCAAGATAAAAGTTTGTGTCTTTGTCCAATAAAAGTCCAATTAGAAGGCAATCCCTAGGATAGGTTAGTTATGTTCCTCAGGGTGATCCAGGGGCCCAGGTGCTGCTCTTTATCTTGTTCTGCCATCTGCTGGGATGGTGCCCTTGTTTGAATTGTTGAAGGTGCTTCATTACCTGCAGGTTAAGTTCCAGGCTGAGGGAAGAAGAAAGAGGCATGAAGAACAAATAGCTTCCTTTTAAGGACATGACTTGGAAGGTACAAGGAACTCATTGGCCAGAGTGTAATCATTTTCTATGCCCAGGTGTAAGGAAAGCTCAGAAAGTAGTGTAGGTGGACAGCCTTTGTGCCCAGCTAAAGCACAGAGGGTTCTAATAACTAAAAGAATGGTTAATGAAGCACAATCATA
This sequence comes from Phocoena sinus, assembly GCF_008692025.1. NCBI lineage: Eukaryota > Metazoa > Chordata > Mammalia > Artiodactyla > Phocoenidae > Phocoena > Phocoena sinus. The sequence continues at coordinate 92,681,631 of NC_045767.1, forward strand.
CTGCATTGTGTTGGTGTTTTAAGTCAGGAATAAATGGAATAATGGTCTTTGAAATCTTCAGTTTCTGAAGAAAAATTAAGTGTACTTGTGCCACAAAATTTTTTCTTGGTAAATGTCAACTGAAAAATATAGACCTGTGTTTGGCCTGAAACATTGCTGTCTTTGTAAGGTTTGGAACATATGTAATATTTTCCTTTCATTTGGTTTCCATTGTCTGTAAAAGGTTGCAACATAGCACTTTATTATGGAGAGATCACTTATTCAGAAACTTCAACTGTATGGAATATTATCAGGAGGTAATATGGCTTTCGCATAGCAAAAGTAGAAGTTGCGAAGTCCATGTACTCAATCTTGATTTCAAGCCTGAGTAATTTGGGGTTTTAGACATATTACTATCTAGCCTAATTATCAGATTTCTCACTCAGTAGCAGATTAAAATCTGCAAAACTTGAACTGTCTGTTAGAAACGTATATGATGGAAATGACAGCCAAAAGCCTGATAGGATAGAAAATTAATACAAAGGACTCATAGAAGTTTGGTAATAATAAAGTTTGTTAAACATTTATTGAGCATTTATAGGTGCCAGGTACTCTGCAAAAACTTTTTTTTTTTTTTTTTTGCAGTATGTGGGTCTCTCACTGTTGTGGCCTCTCCCGTTGCGGAGCACAGGCTCCGGACGCGCAGGCTCAACGGCCATGGCTCACGGGCCTAGCCGCTCCGCGGCATGTGGGATCTTCCCAGACGGGGGCACGAACCCGCGTCCCCTGCATCGGCAGGCGGACTCTCAACCACTGCGCCACCAGGGAAGCCCTACAAAAACTTTTATATTCATTACTTCATTTAACACCTAAGACATCCCTATATCTGATATTGGAGAGGACTTAAGTTTAAATGCTAAGAAAGCTTATAATTATGTTCTTTGTTTAAGAAGACAGGGAAGGTTGTAATTAGTATTAGATTGCTATCAGAAATCACTAAAATGAAAAGACCATTTTGGTGCCTGACAGAAAGTATCTGAAATAGCTTAATTATGGTTCTGGATAAATAAGTTGTTCTTATATTCATTTTTTACTCTTATTGGTTTGCAGTATGGTAATTGCCTTAAGTCACTAGAGAGAAAGTTCCGATTAAAATCCCCAATCAATTGTGTCAATTATATCTCAATAAAGCTGTAAGAAAAAAAAAGAAAAATAAATAAATAATATAATAAAATCCCCAATCAGGAAGAATATGTACTTGCCACTAAAACCCAACTTTAATAGATAAAAAGCATGTTTATAGTATTGTTTTTGGCCACATCACGTGGCTTGCAGGATCTCAGTTCCCTGACCAGGGACTGAACCCAAGCCACGTCAGTGAAAGCCCAGAATCCCAACCACTAGGCAACCAGGGAACTCTCAGAATGTTTATAGTTTTAAAAATAGTCTTGATACATATTTACCCAAACTCAGGAATGAATGGATTTTATTTCTATAATTGTAAATACTACACTTTAAAATAGTGATTAATTTTTAAGTTCCATTTTGCAACCTTCTAAAAAACACTAGTGATTTGCTTATTAATCAGAGTCAATTGAAGCAGAAACATATAATTTGAAGTCATTAGAAATCTGTTTTTAGCTAACAGTTTAATCTTATATAATCCTTTCCCCCCCACACATTATTTTAGATTGATCATCATTCCCAGAAATAAGAAGCATTTAAAATTATTGTAGGGAATTCCCTGGTGGTCCTGTGGTTAGGACTCAGCACTTTCACTGCCAAGGGCCCAGGTTCAATCCCTGGTTGGGGATCTAAGATCCCGCAAGCCACATGGTGTGGCCAAAAAAATAATAATAGTAAAATAAAATTAATTTAAAAGGAAAGCTTTCATATTTTAGAAATTTCATTTGGTATATTATTTTAATAGAACAAGTATATATATGTATGTGCATAATATAAAAATTGTTCATAGATATATAAAATTTATAAACTCAAATTAGACCAATTTTCTTATTTGGACTATAAAATGCTATTTTCTACATTAAAATATGTATACACAATTATAAAGTAAGAAATCATTTTCTATGCCTGGCATTCCTTCCTTATATTGTCTGGTGAACTACTCATCCTTTAATTCTTGATTCAAGAGTGTCATCCTCAATATACCATTCTTAAACAGTATCTGTCTTAGTTTATCTGGGCTGCTGTAACAAAAATACAATAGGTTTGTTGGTTTAAGCAACAAACACATTTCTCGTAGTTCTGGAGGCTGGGAAGTCCAAAATCAAGGTGCTGGCAGATTCTTTGTCTATTGAGGGCCTGCTTCCTGGTTCATACACTGCCATCTTCTCCAGTGTCTTCATGTGGCAGAAGGCATGAAGGAGCTCTTTGGGTCTCTTATATAAGGGCACTAATCCCATTCATGAGGGCTCCACCCTCCCACCCTAATCACCTTCCAAAGGCCCCTACCTCCTAATACCATCACACTGGGGGTTAGGATTTCAACACATGCATTTTGCAGGGAAGTAAACATAACAGTTTCACTTTCAGATAGAATTTACTACTTTTTCTTTTGTGCACCTGCTTTATAAGCATATACTTATATAACTTTAATTTGTTAGTGTAGTTTATTTACACAACTGTCTTCATGTCTAAGCTCTTTGTGGCCAGAGAGCATATCTTATTTTGGTTAGCACAAGAACAAATACATACATGCTCAGTGTGTATTTATTGACTGAGTAATGACTGTGCATTCTAGTCTAAAAAAAAAATGGACTTTATAGGCAGTAGGGAGCCATTGAGGATATTTTTATTATGCTAGTTTATTTTTATCAGTTAAGAGCAGATTTCATACTATTTTGATCAGCAGAGTAAAGATAGCATCTTTTAAAGATGAGTTCAGTCAGTCATGAAAATATCCTAGAAATTCCAATAAAACATAAACCAGTTCACTTTATTCCATTATTACACTTTTCTGCTTATAAAGGTAATACTTGTTCATTATCAAAATTCAAACATCAGAAATAATGTAGAAAATGAACATTTCCAGCAACCCACTGAAAGACAGTATGGTACATAGTCTTAATTTTTTCTATACATGTTCACATAGTATTTTTTTTCCTTTGAAAAATTATTTATTTCTATGTTCCTAACTTTCACTCTAGCAGTAGAATCACATTAATAATTCTTTTTTAAATTTTTTATTAGAGTATAGTTGATTTAAAATGTTGCATTAGTTTCTGCCGTACAGCAGAGTTAATCAGTTATACATATACGTATATCCACTCTTTTTAGATTCTTTTCCCATATAGGTCATTACAGAGTATTGAGAAGAGTTCCCTGTGCTATACAGTAGGTCCTTGTTATTTATTTTATATATAGTAGTGTGTATATGTCAATCCCAATCTCCCAATTTTTCCCTCTCCCTTCTTTCCCGCCCCCTGGTAACCATAAGTTTGTTTTCTACATCTGCGACTTTATTTCTGTTTTGTGAACAAGTTCATTTGTATCATTTTTTTAAATTGCACATATAAGCAATATCATATGATATTTGTCTTTCTCTGTCTGACTTACTTCACTCAGTATGACAATCTCTAGGTCCATCCATGTTGCTGCAAATGACATTATTTCATTCTTTTTTATGGCTGAATAATATTCCATTATATATATATATATACATACATATATATATATATATATATATATATACATACCACATCTTCTTTATCCATTCCTCTGTTGATGGACATTTAGGTTGCTTCCATGTCTTGGCTATTGTAAATAGTGCTGTAGTGAACACTGGGGTGCATGTATCTTTTCAAATTATGGTTTTCTCTGGATATATGCCCAGGAGTGGGATTGCTGAGTCATATGGTAGCTCTATTTTTAGTTTGTTTGTTTGTTTGTTTTCTGTATGTGGGCCTCTCACTGTTGTGGCCTCTCCCATTGTGGAGCACAGGCTCCGGGTGCGCAGGCTCAGCGGCCATGGCTCACAGGCCCAGCCGCCCCGCGGCATGTGGGATCTTCCCGGACCGGGGCACAAACCCGTGTGCCCTGAATCGGCAGGCAGACTCTCAACCACTGCGCCACCAGGGAAGCCCTATTTTTAGTTTTCTAAGGAACTTCCATACTGTACTCCATAATGGTTGGACCAATTTACATTCCCACCAACAGTGTAGGAGGTTTCCCTTTTCTCCACACTCTCTCCAGCATTTATTGTTTGTAGATTTTTTGATGATGGCCATTCTGACTGGTGTCAGGTGATACCTCATTGTAGTTTTGATTTGCATTTCTCTAGTAATTAGTGATATTCAGCTTTTCATGTGCTTTTTGGGCATCTTGATGTCTTCTTTGGAGAAACGTGTGTTTAGATCTTCTGCCTATTTTGTGATTTGGGATTGTTTTGTTTTGTTTGCCATTGAGCTGTATGAGCTGTTTGTATATTTTAAAGATTAATTTCTTGTCAGTTGCTCTGTTTGTAAATATTTTCTCCCATTCTGTAGGTTGTCTTTTCATTCTGTTTATGGTTTCCTTTGCTGTGCAGAAGCGTTTAAGTTTAATTAGTTTATTTTCATATTTTCATTGTTTATTTTAATTTTCATTGCTCTAGGAGGTGGATCAAAAAAGATCTTGCTGCAATTTATGTCAGACAGTGTCTGCCTATGTTTTCCTCTAAGAATTTTATAGTATTCACATAGTTTATTAATGGTATAGTTTTAAACCAAAATGAGCTCATGCTAAATATACTATTAACTGTTTTCTATTTTCACTTAATGTATCTTGGACATCCTTTCATGTCAGTGCATATGGATCTGCTTTACTCATTTGATTAATTGCATAGTGTATGTGTACTATATGTTAGTTAACTGTTTTCTGATTGGTGGATGAACCTTTAGATTCCATCCGCCCTTTCTTTTTTACCCCAATAAACAGCATAAATTTATTGCTCACAGTTCTGGAGTCTAGAAGTCTGAGATCAGGGTGCCAGCATGGTTTGGTAAGGGACCTCATCAGTGTTACAGACTTATTTATTATATCCTTATGTGATGGAAGCTAGATTTATTTTTTAGCTGTTAAAAATATTGCTACAAAGAACATTCTAGTATATAACATTGTGTATTTGTGGGCATTTTGTTTTCTTTGTTTTTGGCTGCGTTGGGTCTTCGTTCCTGCGTGCAGACTTTCTCTAGTTGCAGCAAGTGGGGGCCACTCTTTGTTGCGGTGCGCGGACTTCTCATTGCAGTGGCTTCTCTTGTTGCAGGGCATAGGCTCTAGGCGCACAGGCTTCAGTAGTTGTGGTGCATGGGCTCAGTAGTTGTGGCTCACGGGCTTAGTTGTTCTGGGCATGTGGGAATCTTCATGGACCAGGGCTTGAACCGTGTCCCCTGCATTGGCAGGCAGATTCTTAACCACTGCACCACCAGGGAAGCCCCCTGTAGGCATGTTTTTAAAGGATAAGTTCCTAGAAATAAGAATGCCTGGTGGAAAGGGTATGAACATTTTAAGTTGTAATAGTTTTTGCCAAATTGACACTTTTTTAGGTTACTTTCCATCTGATAGAATATAAGCCAGTTCATTAATCTATGTCTTTCTCTATCCTGTATAGTTCTGTTTTTAAAATCATTTTATTGAAGATATAGAAAAGTACACATGTCATATACATAAACCTCATAACCTGAACACACCTATGTATCCAGCACCCAGATCAAGGAACAGGACATTACCAGCACCCTAGAAGTCCCTTTTGTGCTTCCACTCACTGCCCACCCCCATGAACAACCACCATCCTGACTTCTGATAGCTTAGATTAGTTTTGCTTGGTTTCCTGAGTTATAAAAATGGAATCATATAGTATTAATATATGGTAGTATTATTTTAATTTTTGTGAGACTGATAGATGAAAGATAACATCATTGCTATTTTAACTTATATTGAATATTTATCTTCATGATGCTGAAATTATTACCTTTGTGTATATCTTAAAGCATTTAAAAATAATTAACAAGGTTCGGGACTTCCCTGGCGGTCCAGTGGTTAAGACTCCATGCTTCCAATGCAGGGGGCGTGGGTTTGATCCCTGGTCCAGGAAATGAGATCCCACAATGCCACACAGTGCGGCCCCCCCACCACAAAAAAATTAACAAGGCTTAAATGTTAGCATGTTAGAACACAAAATAAAAGATTGAAAACAAAGCAAACCCCCAAACTCTAGGATTATGATCATCTCCCTTCAATATTCCTAAAGCTAAGTGTCTCCCCCAGATTAAATAGCCACCTTCAACAGATAATGATTAAAGAGCTTTTAGACATGGAAGTTCGTATTCTGACACAAATCTGTCTGTACACCAACCAAAGATGGGGCTGATACTAAAATTCAAGCATTACAGGGTACTGGGATGAAGTACTCTAACCAAGATGGGAATCTCAGATTTAGAACCAGTGCTTGAGGTTTAGGGCTAGGAAGAAGCAGGAAATGCCTTCCTATTTTTTAGGTACCTCTAAACTACCTAAAAAAAAAAAATTATGAAAAGATGTACAAGACCTGAGAAGCAAGAAAAACTACAATCCTGCAGCCTGTGGAACAAAAACCATGTTCACAGAAAGATAGACAAGATGAAAAGTCAGAGGGCTATCTGCCAAATGAAGGAACAAGATAAAATCCCAGTAAAACAACTAAATGAAGTGGAGATAGGCAACCTTCCAGAAAAAGAATCAGAATAATCATAGTGAAGATGATCCAGGACCTCGGAAAAAGAATGGAGGTAAAGATCAAGAAAATGCAAGAAATGTTTAACAAAGACCTAGAAGAATTAAAGAACAAACACCAAGAAGACTTAAAAAACAAACAAACAGAGATGGACAATACAGTAACTGAAATCAAAAATACACTAGAAGGAATCAATAGCAGAATAACTGAGGCAGAAGAACGGATAAGTGACCTGGAAGACAGAATGGTGGAATTCACTGCTGCGGAACAGAATAAAGAAAAAAGAATGACAAGAAATGAAGACAGCCTAAGAGACCTCTGGGACAACATTAAACGCAACAACATTCACATTATAGGGGCCCCAGAAGGAGAAGAGAGAGAGAAAGGACCCGAGAAAATATTTGAAGAGATTATATGTGATCCCATCCTTAACATGGGAAAGGAAATAGTCACCCAAGTCCAAGAAGTGCAGAGAGTCCCATACACGATAAACCCAAGGAGAAACACACCGAGACACATAGTAATCGAATTGGCAAAAATTAAAGACAAAGAAAAATTATTGAAAGCAGCAAGGGGAAAATGACAACATACAAGGGAACTCCCATAAAGTTAACAGCTGATTTCTCAGCAAAAACTCTACAAGGCAAAAGGGAGTGGCATGATATTCTGTTGTTGTTGTTGTTGTTGTTCGCGGGCCTCTCACTGTTGTGGCCTCTCCCGTTGCAGAGCACAGGCTCAGGACGCGCACGCTCAGCGGCCATGGCTCACAGGCCCAGCCGCTCCGCGGCATCTGGGATCTTCCTGTACCGGGGCACGAACCTGTGTCCCCTGCATCGGCAGGCGGACTCTCAACCACTGCGCCACCAGGGAAGCCCTCATTGGTGAAAATTGGAAAGCATTTCCTCTAACATCAGGAACAAGACAAGGATGTCCCCTCTCGCCACTATTATTCAACATAGTTCAAAGTCTTAGCCACGGCAATCAGAGAAGAAAAAGAAACAAAAGGAATACAAATTGGGAAAGGAGTAAAACTGCCAGTGTTTGCAGATGACATGATACTATACATAGAGAATCCTAAAAATGCCACCAGAAAACTACTAGAGCTAATCAATGAATTTGGTAAATTTGCAGGATACAAAATTAGTGCACAGAAATCTCTTGCATTCCTATACATTAATGATGAAAAATCTGAAAGAGAAATTAGGAAACACTACCATTTACCACTGCAACAAAAAACCTAGGAATAAACCTACCTAGGGAGACAAAAGACCTGTATGCAGAAAACTGTAAGACACTGATGAAAGAAATTAAAGATGACACCAACAGATCAAGAGATACACCATATTCTTGGATTGGAAGAATCAATATTCTGAAAATGACTATACTACCCAAAGCAATCTACAGATTCAATGCAATCCCTATCAAATTACCAATGGCATTTTTTACGGAACTAGAACAAAATATCTTAAGATTTGTATGGAGACACAAAAGACTTCGAATGGCCAAAGCAGTCTTGAGGGAAAAAAATGGAGCTGGAGGAATCAGGCTCCCTGACTTCAGACTATACTGCAAAGCTACAGTAATCAAGACAATATGGTACTGGCACAAAAACAGAAATATAGATAAATGGAACAGGATAGAAAGCCCAGAGATAAACCCATGCACCTATGGTCAACTAATCTATGACAAAGGAGGCAAGGATATACAATGGAGAAAAGACAGCCTCTTCAATAAGTGGTTCTGGGAAAACTGGACAGCTACCTTTAAAAGAATGAAATTAGAACACTCCCTAACACCATACACAAAAATAAGCTCAAATTGGATTCGAGACCTAAGTGTAAGACTGGACACTATAAAACTCTTAGAGAAAAACATAGGAAGAACAGTCTTTGACATGAATCACAGCAAGATCTTTTTTGATCCACCTCCTAGCGTAATGGAAATAAAAACAAAAATAAACAAATGGGACCTAATGAAACTTCAGAGCTTTTGCACAGCAAACGAAACTGTAAACAAGACAAAAAGACAACCCTCAGAGTGGGAGAAAATATTTGCAAACGAATCAACGGACAAAGGATTAATCTCCAAAATATATAAACAGCTCATGCAGCTCAATATTAAAGAAACAAACAACCCAATCCAAAAATGGGCAGAAGACCTAAATAGACCTTCTCTAAAGAAGACATACCGATGGCCAAGAAGCACATGAAAAGCTGCTCAACATCACTAATTATTAGAGAAATGCAAATCAAAACTACAATGACGTATCACCTCACACCAGTTAGAATGGGCATCATCAGAAAATCTGTAAACAACAAATGCTGAAGAGGGTGTGGAGGAAAGGGAACCCTCTTGCACTGTTGGTGGGAATGTAAATTGATACAGTCACTATGGAGAGCAGTATGGTGGTTCCTTAAAAAACTAAAAATAAAATTACCATGTGATCCAGCAATCCCACTACTGGGCATATACTCAGAGAACCATAATTCAAAAAGACACATGCACCCCAATGTTCACTGCAGCAATGTTTACAATAGCCAGGTCATGGAAGCAACCTAAATGCCCGTTCGCAGATGAATGGATAAAGAAGTTGTGATGCATATATACAGTGGAATATTACTCAGCCATAAAAAGGAACGAAATTGGGTCATTTGTTGAGACATGGATGGATCTACAGACTGTCATACAGAGTGAAGTAAGTCAGAAAGAGAAAAACAAATATCGTCTATTAACGCATGTATGTGGAACCTAGAAAAATGGTACAGATGAACTGGTTTGCAGGGCAGATGTTGAGACACAGGTGTGCAGAACAAACGTATGGACACCAAGGGGGGAAAGCCGCGGCGGGGGGGATGGTGATGGTGATGGTGGTGTGCTGAATTGGGCGATTGCGATTGACATGTATACACTGATGTGTATAAAATTGATGAGTAATAAGAGCCTGCTGTATAAAAAAATAAAATTAAAAAAAAAAAAGATGTACAAGACCCAAGTAGAAGAAATTATACTCATACTCAGGAAAACTGTTTTTGGCTTGAGAAATTCTTTTAAGCTGAGAGTTCTGAGATTTATCTCTTCTCAGGAGATATTTATGTAGTTTTTTTCATGGTAAAAAAAATTGTTGTAGCAAAACTATCAACCAGTTATTTAATAAAGCGAAAACTTTATTATTTTCATTTTGGAAAGTCAATATAATTACTATGAAGTAAATACAATTTAAGGTAGGAATAATTTCAAAATGTGAGTAGGTAGAATGAATTAAATCAAAACGAAAGCGAAGCTCGGTTGACATACTGCATTTGCAGTATGAAGAAATTAAAATCAGCATAACTGTGCAGAAACATATTTAATTTTTTTAAAATAAATTTATTTATTTATTTATTTATTTATTTATTTTTTTTGCGGTACGCGGGCCTCTCACTGCTGTGGCCTCTCCCGTTGCAAAGCACAGGCTCCGGACGCGCAGGCTCAGCGGCCATGGCTCACAGGCCCAGCCGCTCCGCAGCATGTGGGATCTTCCCAGACCGGGGCACAAACCCGTGTCCCCTGCATCGGCAGGCGGACTCTCAACCACTGCGCCACCAGGGAAGCCCTAATTTATTTATTTTTGGCTGCGATGGGTCTTCGTCAGTGCGTGCTGGCTTGCGGGGGTTACTCTTCGCTGCATTGCACGGGCTTCTCACTGCAGTGGCTTCTCTTGTGGCGGAGCATGGGCTCTAGGTACGCGGGCTTCAGTAGTTGTGGCACACGGGCTTAGTTGCTCGGCGGCATGTGGGATCTTCCCGGACCAGGGCTCGAACCTTCGTCCCCTGCATTGGCAGGTGGATTCTTAACCACTGCGCCACCAGGGAAGCCCAACATATTTAATTTTGTATAACCTTGTGTTTCCCACTGGTTCTGTGATCATAGGAAGTCTGTTGATATCTTCTGGGACACTGGAAGTCTATAGAACATAATTTGGAAAACACTATATGTATTTAAGCCATTAATTTCAATACATAGGTTGCAAAAGTTTGTGCTATGCCAAACTCATATTTATAGAATCTTACTAAGAACTGTCATTAAGGAATAAATAATAATAAAATAGTAACAAACTGTTAGAGCTGTAAAGGACCTGAGTATAGTGGTTTTAAAAACCATTCTTTATCAGATGTTTTCCAAGTATTTTCATCTATTCTGTGGCTTGTCTTTTCATTCTCTTAACACTGTCTTTTGGAGAACAGGAGTGATGAAGTCCAAACTACCATGTTTTTCTTTTATCAATTATACTCTTAGTATGTGTCTGAGAAAACTTTGCCTACTTTAAAGTCACGAGGATTTTCTCTAGTGCTTTCTTCTAGAAGGTTTTATAGTTTTAAGTTTCCAAATTATTTTTTAATGCAATTTTACATACACATACAGTTTGGTACTTTTACTACAGTGGACTCACAATTTATTTATACTTTTACCACTTGCTTTTTTTTCCCCACTATTTATTAAATCACAGTATTTTCATGTCAGTACAGTTAATTTTTTTGAGTAGCTGCATAGTATTCAACTGAAGAATGTACCACAATTTATTTAGTTTTTCTTCTCTTGATGGACAGTTGTTTCCAATTTTTTCCTATTGTAAATAATGCTCCAAGGTTTATTTTAAAGTTCAGTTCAAGTTTTAATTCCTGCAAATTTATTAAAAGCTTGGAACATTTCACCCTTCTAAATTTTGAGGCACACTTTAAATTTTTGATAAACAGTTCTGACTTTTCTCGTTCAAATATATAGTGGAAACGTTAGGGTGAAGTTATGATGTAAACAATCGTTATTTTAATGTTTTTTATTAACTTCCCATCATATACCGTAACCCTAATGGATTATGCAACCCTCTTGGTTCAAACAGCTGTAATAGATATGTTTAGAAAGCTCTGGTTCTACTAATTTCTCCTAATTCCTCAATTTATATGACTTACTTTATTTGACTTCTCTTCCGCCACTTCCATTTCTCAAGTCTCTGTGAAAAATCTATTTGATCTCTGTAACAAGATTATAATACTACCTAGTTATTTTGATTTGTGAAAAGACTATTTCCATGACATCCCATTTATTGATTTTTTTTTCCAAATGTATAAATTTGGGGGAAAATTTCATGTTTCTTTTTTGTTCTTTTTATTCTATTAATGCTATTTCATTTTTCCCTGACAGATTCAAAAGCTTTGTGATAGAGTAGCTTCATCTACTTTACTGGATGATCGAAGAAATGCTGTGCGTGCTCTCAAATCATTATCTAAGGTCTGTAACACTTTATCAGTTATTAGGTTTATTAAGTTGGATATTAGTTACTTAAATAACATTTTTCTTTTGTGCAGAAATATCGCTTGGAAGTGGGTATTCAAGCTATGGAACATCTTATCCATGTTTTACAAACAGATCGGTATGTCTCTACTTAATGATTTTTCTCCCTAATTTTTCTTGAAATTTTAATTAATTTGTTTTAGAGTCACTATTCCAGAAATGATTGACATGTTAAGGCTATTAAGTTTTTACTTTCAGTTGTCATTTCAATAAACAGTTATTGGATACTAGGTGCAAACCACTGTGCTAATTAAGCATTAGGACAGACATAATCTCAACCTTCAGGGGTTGAAAGTTTTCCATTATATAAAAATATAATGAAGTTACTGCTAATTAAAGGCTTAAAATTTGGAGTTTGAATTGACCAAATGAATGTGTTGATTTTCATTCAGATATACTATAATGTACTGTTCTATAATATAATATGAATATTATGGTATATCAATTATCCAGACTTTGTTTTTGGGGGGAGAGAAATAAACTGTACTAATAGAATGATGTCTTAAGGGAAAAATCACTCAGCGTAGTTTTTGCTCTTTCAATTTCTCTTTAAGAGAGTATCTGCCTCTTTGGTTTTAATTAACAACTATACATGAATAACTTTCAAATCTTACGCCTAGTTAATAAATATATCCTAAAGCTTTAGCTGTTCAACAGACTTCTCTACCATATCAAGAGCTCTCAGAGGTATCTTAAATTATAAATGTTCAAAAGTTAATTTGTCTCTAGTTGTCCTACTCCTATTCCACACATGCCCCCTACCCACCCAATCCACTTCAACTGCCTTTTGACCCAAGTTCATCCCAGTTAGCACCTTTCCATTAAAACAGGAAACTGGAGGATTTGTGCTGAACTTACCCCTCTCCTTTACGCATTATGCCCATCCAGACAAAAAAGAAGCTGGAATCCGTGAATTTTCTTGATTTCCATTGTTGGTCTTAGTTCTGGCTCTCAATATTAATCATTTAAGCCATTTTCATAGCCGCTGTATTGGTTATCTATTGCTGCATAACATATTACCTCAAAACTTACTGGCTCAAAATAACAAATATTAATGTCACAGTTTCTGTGGATCAGGAATTCAGAAGTGGCTTAGCTAGGTGGTCTGGCTCAGGGTCTCTCATGAGGTTGCATGCAAGATGTCAGCCAGGAGTACAGTCATCTGAAGGCCTGACTGGGGCTGGAGTATCTGATTCCAAGATGGCTCACTAACACTGCTGTTGGCAAGAGGCCTCAGTACCTCACCTTGTTGCTCTCTCTGTAGGGCTGCTTGAGCATCCTCATGATATGGGAACTGGCTTCTCCCAGAGCAGGTGATCCTAGAGAGAGAACAAAGCCACAATGCCTTGTAGGACTTAGTCTCAGAAGTCACATATCATCAATCCCATCACGTTTTATTTTGAGAAGCAAGTAAATAAATACAGCCTACACTTAAAAAGAGGAGAATTAGGGTCCACTTTTTGAAAGGAGCTGTATCAAAGAGGGTTTTTTGACATATTTTAAAACCACCACGGGCTTCCCTGGTGGCACAGTGGTTAAGAATCCGCCTGCCAATGCAGGGGACACGGGTTCAAGCCCTGGTCTGGGAAGATCCCACATGCCGCGGAGCAACTGGGACCGTGAGCCACAACTACTGAGCCTGCGTGTCTGGTGCCTGTGCTCCGCAACAAGAGAGACCACGGTAGTGAGAGGCCCGTGCACCGCGATGAGAAGTGGCCCCCGCTTCCAGCGACTAGAGCAATCCCTTGCACAGAAACGAAGACCCAACACAGCCAAAAATAAATAAATTCATTAATTAATTTAAAAAAACACCACCACCTCAAACTGTATTCTTTGCCTCTGATCTCTTTGTCCTTCCATTCATTTCAAGAATTTCATTTCATTTACATTTCTGTCTGAAATGTAAATCTTCTGTCACTCACCTATTTAATGTATTTCACAGCTCCCTGCAGTGTGAAGTCCAAGTTCCTCAAACAAAGCAAAGCATATAAGCTTTTTAAAGATCAAGATGCTGCTTGTCTAACCTCATAACCCCTTTTTAAATTATATTTCAGCAATGCCCAGCTGCTTGTTCATACCAATTAGAACCTTCTCTATCCTCCTCAGTATGACCCACGTTGGCTACCTTTCATATCCAACTAATTCTAATGTGTTTGAATAAATCCACTGGATATGTCAGGACTGTCTGTTTTATTAACACCAGAGTGGGCAACTGCAGTAGGCAGAGTAATGGTTCCCCCAAAGATATTTATATTCTATCAGCACAACCTATGAATGTTACCTTAGATGGCAAAGGGACTTTGAAGATATGATTAGGTTATGGATTTTGAGGTAGGGGAGATTATGTTGGGTTATCCAAGTGGGCCCAGTATAATCCTGAGGCTTCTTAAAACGAGAAGAGGAATGCAGAAGAGGAGGTCAGAATGAGGTGATGTGAGAAGATCTCAACCTGTCTTTGCTGGCTTTAAAGATGAAAGGAGGCCTCTAGAACTGGAAAAGGCAAGGAAATGGATTCTCCCCTTAAAGCCATCAGAAAGGAAGGCAGCCCTGCTGAGACCTTGATTTTAGTCCAGTGAGACCCATTTCAGACCTCTGACTTCCAGAACAGTAAGGTACTATATTTGGATTATATAAGCCACTAAGTTTGTGGTAATTTATTACAGCATCAGTAGAAAACTAATAAAATAACCCAAGTTAGTTACCTGCTTTAAACAATATTCCAAGTTATGAGAAAATGGGCCTTAGGTCAAAAAAACTTCAGTGTGATTATTATACATACATATAATTTTTCTTTTTTTTATTTCATGTGTCTTTATGTATACATTTTCTCACTGAGTCTTATAAAGTTGGTAATGAAACGACTAACATCTTGATATGGAAAACAGAATCTACCTCTATGTAAAGTGGCCCTTATTGTCATTTTTAGTGCACAGTAGAAAATAAATGTGTAGATACTCTTGATATAAAGGTTAAGAAATAATATTTTTTAAAACATTTATAGCACATTTACTATGTGCCAGGCACCATGTTTAGAAATAAGGTATACCATATAGCCTGGTGAATGTGTGAACTAATAATTGATCACGTTAGAGGCTGATGGGTGTTTTATTATGACCCTTAGGCAACAAACAAAGCCACACTTCTCTGAGCCTTCTTGTGTTTCATTCCTTCTCTTGTGCTAAATTCCCTTTCCATTTGCTTCCAATACTTATCTGTTATCTTCTGTTCTCAAAATGTTCTGTGAGTGTTTTCTTAACTTCATTGATTGCAAAGGTCCATATTCTGCAGCCATCTCTTTCCACTTCTCATCTTCATTACTCTTTTATGCTTCTGCTCTTGGCCTAACTAACACTCTCAGAATCCTTCAACTGAATCCGCTTCATGCCTGGCTACATCACAGAGAGTTGTGTTCCCTTTCTTGGCCTGGCTTGAAACTCTCCATCTGTCCATGGGGCTGCTTCTCTTATAGCCATCTTGAGGAGAGACTGCTAGTTCTCCCAGGTCCCACACTCAGGGCCTGAAAGTTGTCTGATGGAAACTGTTTCCAAACCATGACACCTCAGTAGTTTTTTGTTGTTTTTTTTTTAAGTGTACATTTCAATGGTTTTAGTATATTCACAAAGTTGTGCAACTATCACCACTATCTAATTCTAGAACATTTTCATCACTTCAAAAGAAATCCAGTATCCATTAGTTGTCATTGCCTATTCCCTCCTCCCCGCAGTGCCTAGCAGCCACCAGTCTCCTTTGTGTCTATATAAATTTGACTGTTTTGGACATTTCATGTAAATGGAATCATACAATGTGTGGCTTTTGTGTCTGGCTTCTTCCACTTAGCATAATATTTCAAGGTCCATCCGTGTTATAACATGTATTAGTATTTCATCCCTTTTCTGTCTGAATAATATTCCATTGTATGGATATACCATTTTGTTTATCCATTCTTCTGTTGACAGACATTTGGGATATTTCCGTTTATTGGCTGTTATGAATAACGTTATTATGAACATTTGTGTACTAGTTTTTGTGTGAACATATGTTTTATACAAAGGAATGCAATTGTTGAGTCATGTGGTTTAACTTTTTAAGAAATTGCCAAACTCTTGCATGGAGGCTGCACCATTTTATATCTTCATCTGAAGTGTATAAAGGTCCAATTTCTCCTCACCAACACTTGTTATTGTCCCTTTTTTAAAATGGCCATCCTAGTGGGTGAACTTGGCATCTTATTTTGGTTTTGATTTGTATTTACCTAATGACTAATGATGTTGAGTATCTTTCCATGTACTTATTTACCATTTGTGTATCTTTTTAATTTTTTTAATTATTATTTTTGGCCCCGAGGCATGTGGGATCTTAGGTCCCTGACCAGGGATTGAACCCAGGCCGCCTGCAGTGGAAGCGTGTAGTCTTAACCACTGGATCACCGGGAAAGTCCCCTTGTATATCTTTTTTAGAGAAATGTCTAAGTATTTTGCCTGCTATTAATTTGGTTACTTGTCTTTTTATTATTCAATTGTATGTATACATTCTGGATACAAGTCCCTTAACATGATTTGCAAATATTTTTTTCCCATTCTTTGGGTCGTCAAAGGACACTTTTTTTTCTTTTAATTTATTTATTGTTTTTTTTTTTTTGGCTGCAATGGGTCTTCGTTGCTGCACGAAGGCTTTAGTTGCGATGAGCAGGGGCTACTCTTCATTACGGTGCATGGGCTTATCACGGTGGCTTCTCTTTGTTTCGGAGCATGGGCTCTAGGCGCGCAGGCTTCAGTAGGTGTGCACAGGCTTAGTTGCTCTGCCGCATGTGGGATCTTCCTGGACCAGGGCTCAGACCTGTGTCCTCTGCGTTGGCAGGTGGATTCTTAACCACTGCGCCACCAGGGAAGCCCCAAAGGACATTTTCTTGATAGTGTCCTTTGAAGGACAAAAGTTTTTAATTTTGACAAAATGCAGTTTATCTGTTTTATCTTTTCTTGCTTATGCTTTTGATGTCAAATCTAAGAAACCATTGCCTAATCTAATGCTTTGTATATTTGTACCTGTGTTTTCTTCTAAGAGTTTTATAGCTTTAGCTCTTACATTTAGATCTTATATCCCATTTTGAGTTAATTTTTGTATATGGTGTGAAGTAGGGGTCCAGCTTCAGTTTTTTGCATGTGGCTATCTAGTTGTCCTAGCACCATTTGTTCAAGAGACTGTTCTTTCCTCATTGAATGGTCTTTGCATCCTTGCCAAAAATCAATTGAAATAAATGTTAGACTTTACTTTTAGGCTTTCTATTCTGTTGATCTCTATGTCTATTCTTATGCCAGTGCCACAGTCTTGATTACTATAATTTTGCGGTAAGTTTTGAAATCAGAAAATGTGAGTCCTTCAACTTTGTTTTTGAAGATTATTTTGGCTATTCTGGATACGTTGAATTCCCATACAGATTTTATGATCAGCTGGCAGCTGGGATTTTTATAGGGATTGTGTGAATCTGTAAATCAAGTTGGGGTATATTACCATGTTAACAGCATTACATCTTCCTGTTCATGAACACAGATTATCTTTTCATTTATTTGAATTTTAGGTAATTTCTTTCAACAGTGTTTTGTAGTTTTCAGTCTTGTACTTTAGTAAAATTTATTCCAAAGTATTTAAATCTTTTTTATGTTATTTAAATGGATTGTTCTTTTAATTTTATTTTCTGATTGTTCATTGATAGTATACAGAAATACAACTGATTTTTTTTATATATTGAGCATATGTCCTTCAATTTTGCTGAATTTGTTTACTAGTTCTAATAGGTTTTTAGTGGATTCCTTAGGATTTTCTGTGTTCAAGATCATGTCATCTGGGAATAGGTGTAGTTTTAGTTCTTCCTTTCCCATCTGTATGCCTTTTATTTCCTTTTCTTGCCTAATTGCTCGAGCTAGAACCTCAAGTTCAATGTTGGATAGAAGTGGCTGGAAGAGACATCATTATCTTGTTCCTCATCTTAGGGGTAAAGCATTTAGTCCTTCACCATTACATATGTTAGTTGTTGGATTTTCATTTTCAGGAAGTTCCCTTCTGTTCCTACTTTCTCAATAGTCTCTTAAAAGATGTCCCTCAAAATTTCTCAAAAACAAGAATGGTAAATAATAATAATTCAAAAGACCCACTTCATTTGAGATTTATATCCTCTGGTTGTGACCCCTTTTGTCCCCCATCTTTGCTTTCACTCCTAGTCACTTTTTCATATTCACTGAATCTTTCTGACCTGTATCTCACTCTTGCTTTTCACTCTAAATGCCATCATCCTCCGTCATGCTTTCAAAATTTGTCTGTTTATCAACAACTAAAAAATCTTATACTTCCTGAAACAAAAGAGAAAAGAAAAATAGAAAAAAATCTTACACATCCTGATATTATAAATAGTACATGTTTACCATAAGTTTTTTTTTTTTTAGAAAATAAGATATAAATCAGGGAAACAAATCCTAGAGGTCCAACTAGAGATAACACTGTTATGTTTATATAAACATTATATGTGTTATATAAAGATTATATATATATTATAAAACATATATGTAAACATACACACAGACTTATAAAATTACCTGACTTGTACTAATTTTGCTGGTTTTAAAGTTGGGTTTATTTTACAAATTTATTTATAAGGTTTTCTTAAAATATGTATAGACACATGAATGTATATATATATATTTTTTGCTAGATTGGATCATTCTGCACATTAATTGTTAATATTCAGTTTTTTCCTACTGGCACTAAATCAAGGGTGTTTTAATTACCATGTCATTAAACATTCTTTAAAAATACATTTTATAATTGCTGCTATAGGTATGGATTTACCACACTTTTTAAAAAAATTATTGGACATTTAGGTTGCTTCTAATTTTTCACTATTATAAATAAAAATGAACCTTTATACATCTTTACAGTTTGCACTCTGATATTTTCCTAGGGTAGGTTTTCAGAAATGGGATTAATGTTTCCTACAGTCTTATTAAATAAGAGTATAAAATGGTCATAACAGCTATACTCTAACTAGCATTGTATAAGTATAATAATTTCTTTCTTCCAGTTCGGATTCTGAAATAATAGGTTATGCTTTGGACACACTATATAATATAATATCTAATGATGAAGAAGAAGAAGTAGGTAAGTTTCTTTTACTGTGTTCTCTGTACATAAAATCAACTAGATTGTGCCAATTTTGCTGGTTTAAGGTTGAGTTTATTTTATAAATTTATTTATAAGGATTTTTTCTTTTTTCTTTTTTGTTTTTTGTTTTTCATCAGTAAAGGGAAGACATTAGCTTAGTTCCAGAAAAATATCTTTAAGATGATTGCTTTGTATGTGAATAGGAGATGGAATTAGATTCTTCTTTTTTAAAAAATATTTTTCCCTCTCTTTGTATTGATTTTAGTTGAGCAGAATGAATATTAGTATTCTCTAGATTAAATAATCATTTTTGGCTATTGATTAAAAATCAAACTATTTTATTTATATGTTACCTGGTGAGCAGTATGAAGTTAGAGGGTTTTTCCTGATATATACTTAAACTTTTCACATAAGGCTTACGTTAACTTATAAAGAGCAACAATTTTTTAAATTTAAAAGGTTTTGTTTCGTTTTGTTTTGGTCACACCACACAGCTTCCAGGATATCAGTTCCCAGACCTGGGACTGAACCCAGGCCACAGCCGTGAAAGCCTGGAATCCTGACTACTAGGCCCACCAGGGAACTTCCAGCATGTGAAATACTTGACTGGAAGCCTATACATTTTGTTCCATTTATTGTATAAACATGCACTGAGTAACATTTTACAGTGCTGTTGAAGAGTGCTTTCCTCATATCACATTGGCTGTTGTAGTAGGACACAGTGGGTCTTTCATTTTTCTAGACAATCAGAAGGGCAATATTCATGTATTTTATAAGTCTAATTTAGACGGAAGTTATAGGGTCTTCCAAAATTGGAGTAGACAAGGCATAAGGAAATGTAGATAATATTGAGTTTGCACATATTTTGTTGAAATAAAAGTAGAACAGAAATATATGTAGATATTAACTTCACAAAATACCAGTAGTAGGAACATTTGAAACTAGGTTGTCCTGAATAGTCACAATTTCTTAGACTTGAATATCCTTTTTCTTAAATTTTTATTTCTCTGTGATATCTAGCTGACAATTTAACTTTATTAATTTCTTTAGTAGAAAATCTTTAGTAAACATAATTTGGTTCCCATGGAAAAAGAGGCTGTCAGTCACATGACAATACTTAAATACAGTACACGCAAGAACACACTTTGAAGATAAAGATACTTATTTCTCCTAGTCATTTCTCAGATGAGAAAATTAGATACAATACACTTGTTAGAAAACATTAAAGAAAAAGACTCCTCTTAGTTGTTTCAGATGGAAAATTTAACTCTTTTCTAGTTTGTAGTGATAATTTTTGTGTTTTAAAAAACTATATAGCATCAATTAGGTAGTTTTCCTTTATTATAAATTTGCAATCTAATAATGTTTAAAGTCTAACTTTTTGCTTCTCTTAATGTATTTGCGCTCCTTATTTTTAATTCAACATCTAAAAATGATTCTTTGGATGAAACAGGATAAACGATTCTTTGGAGAAACAGTAATAGAATCATTTCTTCTAGGAAAGATTAAAATATGAAGTTAGGGTAATAGCCTGAAAGAGTCAATTTTTTTAAATCTAGATATTGAGAAATATGGCCTTCAGTTCTGTTATTGATACTCTCTCTTTACTGCTTCATCAAAAGATAATTCTTAGCTGCCATAATGAACTTCATTTTAGAGTTCTTTACCTTGAGGATATTTTAATAACCCTTCAATTTATTGATAAATATGTCTCATAATCCTACATTTATAGCATATGCTGTATCTCTATTAGGATATCTCAGATTTGAGTAAAATGAGTATGAGTCTCTTCTTTCAAGAGATTATATTGTTTATTTGATGTTTTTAAGCTCTTATTTATTTTATTGTGAGTACTATTACATAAGAAACTTTTTTTTATCACCCACTTTTTATTTATTTCTGTCTACCTTTTCAGATGATGTTGAAGGTAAAAGATTGCATTTAATATGCATGATGCTTTTAGGCATAATTTCTGATAATATAAAAGGACACTGTCAAGTGAGTTTCTTCTGGCTGGTACAAAAAGTCTTGAGATTTGTTTCACTATATATGAATTTCTTCATGAAAGAGGAATATTTGATAATCTTATATTACTATTTATTGTTTCTATGGCTACTAAATCTATTGTCCAGAACACAGAAAATATTCTAGTGCATATTTTAACAAAATTAAACTTTTTCTCTGGTAGGACAATCTATTCGAATTACTTTTTATATACTTCCTGGGGAAAAAATTTTGAGGAAGTTTATTTAAAAATAAAAATAATATTTGAAAATGTATACATATATATGTATACATATAAATTTTACCTATATTCAATAAGAACTGGAAGGTATTCCAGTTCAGAGAATACTTGTATGTTGATATTGTCCCTTTAAAATAATGCATGCACAATAATGTCTGGTTACTGACATTTTTTATATTAATTTATAAAACTCACCAATACTGTCTTTCTTTTTTCTGGTGATCCTTTTCAAGTTCCATTTACTTTTAACATTATACTTCTTTTCCTCATAATTTAAGTAACCACATTTTATTTTGTTTTACCATTTTTCGTGAGATCCTTAACTTTTTAAAATGAGGAAGAAAAAATCCTTTTCTAAAGTAGGTTTAAAATGGTACATAACAAAATTGCCTATACCTAACGAGAAACTAACAAAGAAACTAACTTATTAAGCTGTATAGCATTACCTTTTGTGAAATTTGAACCCCTTGTTTGAAAGCAGATAATATTGAGCATTATGCCTTGACTCTTGTGACAGTGCTATTTCCTTGTTGAGTAGTACACATCAGTAGCTGTTGTTTCTATTATTATTTCATCATATTTGTATAGAGCTTTAAATTTTACAGTGCTTTTATGTCAATTATCTTATTTGATCCTCATAGCAACCTGTGAGGTAGGTGACATTTTTGTCTTTTCTAAAAAGATGAGAAAATGAAAACCCTGTGACCATGTAAATTACATAGTATTGTCTAGTAAGTAGGGTAACAGGATTTTTTTTATACATTTTTTTGTATTCCATAGATTTCTGATTTAATAAATTATGGCCATTTTTCTGACTAGATTCTTTATTAAATCTTATAATTTTATAACTAGTTTATACGATGCAGACAAATGTTAAAAAAATATAGGTGTACTTGTTTAACTAATTGACCACAGTGTAAAAGAAGGTTACTTGATATTCCCTCACTCTGAGATAGGACTACTTTTATTAGAATATCTCTTTCTATAAAGCCGTTTTGTCCTCCATAATATGGGTTGTGAACTTGATATGGAGTGGAGTTCCAAAGAGAAGGTCCAGAATGCTTGTTTTTTGTTTCTTTTTGCGGTATGCGGGCCTCTCACTTTTGTGGCCTCTCCTCTCCTATTGCGGAGCACAGGCTCCGGACGCGCAGGCTCAGCGGCCATGGCTCACGGGCCCAGCCGCTCCGCGGCACGTGGGATCCTCCCGGACCGGGGCACAAACCCGCGTCCCCTGCATCGGCAGGCGGACCCTCAACCACTGCGCCACCAGGGAAGCCCCAGAATATTTTTTAATATTGCTTATACCACTGGAAAAAATACAACTAAATACATATGAAGAATAAATGTATATACAAATATTTAGTTAAAAACCAGTTACATAAATAGGCCTGAAATGTTTCCAGAGGTATATAAGGACTTTTTAAAAAGCAATCTTTAATTTCATGTACCTGTCATAGGTTTATTTTCACTATAATATCAAAGGGCCATTTTATTCTTAATTTTTCATTTATCTTACAGTAAAGGGACATTGACTTTTACAGGTTATGATAAGTATACCAAGTATCAGCTATATCATCCTATCAGCTATAGGATGTAAAAAATAGACTCAGCTCTAGAATTTTTAAAATATATTGGATGAGAAAGGATGGTTAATTGTCTCACACCTTTGCTTACATGTGAAATAGATATAATATTTCATGAATCTAGTTTTGGTTTACAACCTTTAGATATAATTAATGTAGTAGTTTTAGCTTAATTTACTTCTACATCAAAATAGCTTTGTATGTTACTTTAATTGCTTAGCAAAGCTTTGTAGGACTCTACATTAAAATTCAGAAGTGCTGTCTTAAGACTATAACTTAAAGGAAATAGAGTATATCTCACTAACACTTTTTTAGTTGACAATGTTAAACCAGAAGGAGCTGTAGATTCCTGGAACTGGATCATATTTTACTAGTTCAATTCAAAACATAGATCTTGGGCTTCCCTGGTGGCGCAGTGGTTGGGAGTCCGCCTGCCGATGCAGGGGACACGGGTTCGTGCCCCGGTCTGGGAGGATCCCGCATGCCGCGGAGCGGCTGGGCCCGTGAGCCGTGGCCGCTGGGCCTGCGCGTCCGGAGCCTGTCCTCCGCAACGGGAGAGGCCACAGCGGTGAGAGGCCCGCGTAACGCATAAAAAAAAAAAAAAAAAAAAAAAAAAAAAAAAAAAAAACATAGATCTTAATTATATACTGCTAAGCTATAGTATTTTATACAGTATAGCTACAGAATAAATTGAATGTACAGTATTAAGTCTACTTCCTGCTAAGTTATTAGCATGTGCTCAATGCATACATTGAATTAAGCTTTTTCTTGGGTTAAACCTGTGTTCCTTAAAGTATAGCGCAAAAGACCTAGAGTTCTCCGTATTAAAAGGTGTCTATGTTAAATAAACGTAACATAGTATATCCCGCTCTGAAACTTCACAAAATTTACATTCGTATAGTAAATACTGAGGATCCTGCAGTAAAGAAACCTGTTCAATTTTGTTTAATCCAAATACATTTTTACACCTGCACTTGCTTTCATGAGATACCTGTTAACGTGCCACACAATCCTGCATTTCGAGAAATGCTAACCAAGGCTTAAACCCACAGCTTAATTGTTTGTATTTATCCACATAAAAATATTTCAGCATTTTTTAAATATTTCATGGGAGGAATCCATCAAGTCTGTATATGGTTTTCCTCCCTTTCTTTCTTTCTTTCTTTTTGGCTGCATTGGGTCTATTGATTAACTTACAAGTCTTTGAATATTCTCCCAAATGTCAATGAATTTTATTTTGAGCTCTTCTCTAGAAGTCACAATCTTTGGGCCCAAGGGCATTATCTGTCTTATAAGCAAGCTTGGCCACTTAGTATTTTAGATAATAAATAAGTTCCTAATATTAAAATTTTGGAGGTTTTGCATCAGTTTTTAGATTTTAAACTTCTCTTTTTAAAAAATCTGAAGACCGACAACACCTGGACCTGCATTCTCCCACGGCAGAGTCAGCTGGAGCTGAGTAACTGCTGCTTTCCTTAGATCGGACACGTACTCTCCATCCTTTCTGTAGTCTTATACCTGGCCTGCTTCATTTACGTACATTACTGTCTTGTCCCTGTAGTTGAGTTTATATTCTCTACTGTATTCACACCACTCAAATAAAAACCATTGTAAAATAAATTATATTTCAAAAGCATTTTATTAATTATATACCCAAGTGTTGTTTCATGCAATAAATATGAAAATATGCAAATGCAAAATAGCCCTACAAAGCATCGCAATTAGGTCATTGCATTGCTGTGATAGTAGTTTCTAGAGGGAAACAGTTCTAAGGTGGAGACAGTTAAGTTACTTGCCTTTTCAACATAGATTTCTCATGTATTTGGAGAGCTATTTTCACATATGTGGGCCACTTTTTGTAGTTTTCTTTATCTGCTTTTTTATCTATAGAATTTCATTAGAATTTGGCTAGGTATTTGTTCTTGGTACCATCCGCCACAGAGCCATGGTTTGTTAGGGTTCCAGGGTAGGTAAAAACAAGGTAGGCTCATTAGCCCAGCGAATCTTATGAAATTTTATTGGATACAGGGCATTTACCTACCATACCATGGGAATCAGGGCTCTTATTCATAGCTGATTCCAAAGAGGGAGATTTTCAGGAGATTTTATTAGCTCCCAGATTTCCATATCTTTTCCAATTTGTCATCTCCCTTTCCATCATCATGTCACCTTGCAAATAAAATGGGAAGGGTGTGCACTCTTGCTACTTAACCAGTCTGAGTTTTTTTTCCAACTCCATGGTGAATTCAACTTTGAGCATTGAAAACCACAATGTACCATGCAAAATTTTACGTTCAGAGGTGTTTGAATAATTAGGGCACAGGATTTTGTCTGCTCCCAATGGAACAACAGGAAATCTTTTAAGCAGATCAATGATAGACATCGTCCCTTGAGTCCACGCTAGTTATGTTTGAGTATTAGACTTCCTTCTGATTAATATTAGACCTTTGTAGCATCAAGCCTTTGCCACTTTAACTTAATACCCTTGACATAATAATTGTACAGTAACATGTAGATAGCTTTCAAGCTATCTGTTTTGCCCCCCTCTATCTGTTTTTCCTGAAATAATGGAAATGTTTCAGTGGAAATAATGACTGCTTCCCTAAACAATTCTTCCATTAATCTAAAAAATTAAACTTGGAGGGCAAAAATTAATAGCTTACTAATGTTACAAATCCAGGAAATTTATTTTTATTTGGCATCCAAACAACCATAAACTCAAGTAACTACTTATTTTGGGAGATTGCATGCAACTCTTATGAGAAAGAGATACAAGGTAAAATATCAATAACAGGATTTGCTTACAGACAAGCATGTTTCTGGGAATATCATAGGATATACGTTTCTTTAAACATCTTTTGCATCTTGGTGATAATACTCATTAATAATAACCTTACAAGAATCTCAAAATTTTTTTGAATCATCAAAAGAAGATTTATGTTCTGTATAATTTTAAAACTTGAGGGAATTCCCTGGTGGTCCAGTGGTTAGGACTCTGCACTTTCACTGCCGAGGGCCCAGGTTTGATCCCTGGTCGGGGAACTAAGATCCCACAAGCTGTGTGGCACAGCCAAAAGAAACAAAACTTGATAGTACATGTACATGTATAGCATATAATAAATCTTAGGACTGTGGTTCTTAAGGGCAGTTTGGCCCCTCCTGCCACCTAGAGGACATTCGTTAACGTCTGGAAATATTTTTGGTTGTCACAACTTGAGGATACGTAAGGGAGTGCAACTGGTATCTTGTGGATAAAGGCCAGGGATGCTGCTAAACATCCTAAAATGCATAGGGAGTCTCTCACAACAATGTCATTGTCAATAGTGCAGAGGTTGAGAAATCCTGCTTTAGAGATGATGATGTTGCTGTTGTTAGTTGAGCACTTATTATTCACCAAGTACTGTGCTACATGTTTTATCAATACTTATTTTGAATCCTCAAAGAAAACCCTGTGTGAAAGAAAATTGTTCCCATTTTACAATTAAGGAAACTGAAGCTTGATATATCTGGGCTATTTGCCCAAAGTAATGTGACTAAATGGATGAATATGGGCTTAATTGGTCTGACTCAAAAACCTTTGTGAGCTTCTTCCTTTTTACTGTATTGCCTCTCAAGAAAGTATTTGACTACTCCATACCCTAGCCATTCTGTTCATAAACAAATTACTTTTGCCTGTGTTAGCAATTTCTCTTTTAGCAATTTCTCATTTCTCTTTCATGTTAAGTTCAGAGATAGTACTTGACAGTTAATTGCTCCTTTCTCTTTGAAACACTTTTTCACTCATTTCTCAGTCTCCACTGTCCCCTGATTTTCTTTCTGTCTCATGGCGCTACTTTTTCTTTGTCTCCTTTGCTGTTTTCTTTCATCTCCCCAGCCTCTTAACATTGGAACATTCCAGGGCATGGATTTCTTTCCTTCTCTATCCTTTCCTTTGGTGATCTCATCTAGGCTTGTGACTTCAAATATAGTTTGTATGCTTGCCTCTCAAATATATGTGTCCAACCCAGACCTCTCCACTGATGTCCATAATTGTGTATTCAAATACTTACTTGATATCTCCAATTGGATTTCTTTTCCCCACACACAGCTTTATTGAATTATAATTGAAATATAATAAATGTACAGATGTACAATTTCATGAGTTTTGACATGTATAAACCCATGAAACCATCACCACCGCCACCAAAATAATGAACATATCCAAGTTTCCTTGTGCTTGTTTGTAATCCATTCCTCCTCCTTCCAGCCCTATCAATCATAGATCTGTGATTACTGTAGATTACTTTGCATTTTTCTAGAATTTTATGTAAATGAGATCATACAGTATATACTCTCTTTTTGGTTTTTTTGGTCTGGCTTCTTTCACCCAGCATAATTATTCTGAGTTTCATTCATGGTGTATGTCAATAGGTTAGTCCTTTTTATTGCTGAGTGGTATTGATATTTTGTTGTATGAATATATAACAATTTGTTAATCCATTCCCCTGTTGGTGGGCATTTGGCTTGTTTCCAAGTTTTTAGCTGTTACATTTGAAGCTTCGTACTATGCACAAGTCTTTTTGTGGACATGTATTTTCATTTCTCTTGAGTAAATACCTAGGAATAGAATGGCTAAGTGATAGTAGGTGTATATTTAACTTTATAAGAAACTGCCAAACTGTTTTTCAAAGTAGTTGTACCATTTTACATTCCCACTGGTGGTGTATGAGAATTCTAGTTCCTCCACATCCTCTCCAATACTTGATATGGTCTGTCTTTTTAAATTTTAGCTGTTCTAGTAGGTGTGAAATAGTATCTCATGGTAGTTTTAATTTGTATTTTCATAATGAATGATTATATTGAACTTTTTTTTTTTTTTTTGCGGTACGCGGGCCTCTCACTGTTGTGTCCTCTCTCATTGCGGAGCACAGGCTCCGCCGCGCAGGCTCAGTGGCCATGGCTCACGGGCCCAGCCGCTCTGCTGCATGTGGGATCTTCCCGGCCCGGGGCACGAACCCATGTCCCCTGCATCGGCAGGTGGACTCCCAACCACTGCGCCACCAGGGAAGCCCTATATTGAACAATTTTTGATGTGATTATTTGCCATCCATATACCTTTTCATTCTTTGGTGAAGTGTTTATTCAAATCTTTTGTTCATTTTTTTACTGGATTGTCTTCTTATACTTGAGTTGTAAGAGTTCTGTATATATTCTAGATATAAGTCCTTGTGATGTATATTTCACAAATACTTTCTCCCAGTCTGTGACTTGCCTTTTTATTTTCCTATCATTGTCTTTTGAAGAGCAAAATTTTTAAGTTTGATTAACTCCAGTTTATCAATTTTTTTCTTATATAATTTGGACCTTTTGTTTCCTATTTATGAAACCTTTGCCAAACCTAAAATCACTAAGATTTTCTCCTGTGTTTTCTTTTAAAAGTTTCATAGTTTTAACTCTCATGATTAGGTCTGTGAGCCAATGGATCTATTTCTGGACTTCGTATTCTGTTGGTCTCTATGTCTGTCATTTTGCCTACGTGACATGTGTTGGTTACCCCACCTTTATATCTTGAAATTATGTAGTGTAAGTCCTCCAACTTTGTTCTTTTTCAAAATTATTTTGGCTCTTTTTGGTCCTTTACGCTCCCATATCAATTTTAGAATCAGTTTGTCAATTTCGGCAGAAAAAACTTACTGAGATTTTGATTGGGATTCTGTTAAATCTACAGATTGATTTGGGGCAAACTGCCATTTTAACAATACTGTGCCTTCTAATACAAGAACACAGTATATATATTATCTAAGTCTTCTTTAATTTCTCTCAGCACCATTTTGGAGTTCTCAAAGTAAATAGGTCTTATACGTCTTTTATCAGATTTATCCCTAAGTCTTTAATACTTTTCGATGCTGTTTTAATTGGTGCTGTTTTTTAAATTTGAATTTCTAATTGTTCATCACCAGTATATAGAAATGCAATTAATTTTGTATATTGACCTTTTGTTCCACTTAACTTTGCTAAATTCACTCTCTAGTAAGTTTTTTGTAGATTCCATAGGATTTTCTACATAGACAAACATGTCATCTGTAAATACAGTTTTACTTCTTCCGTTCCAGTCTGTATGCCTTTTATTCTTTTTCCTACCCTATGGCACTAAGATCTCCAGTACAATGTTGATTAGAATTGGTGAAAGTAAATATTCTTGCCTCTTTCCTCATCTTAAGTGGAAAGCATTCAATCATTTACCATTAAGTTTGATGTTAGCTATAAGTTTTTTGTAGATGCCCTGTATCATCCAGTCTTGTGACTTTAAATATCATTTTTATGTTTATCATTCTAATGTGTATGTCCAACCCAAACTTATCCACTGACAGCTATGCTTGTGTTTATCCAACTGCTTACTTGATTGATATCTCCACTCAAATTTTTATGTGTCTCAAACTTAACACATCCAAAACTAAACTTATGATTCTGTCTATACTCTCAACTTGCTTCTTCCAGTGTTTCCAATCTCAGTAAGTGGCAGTGCCATCCTTCCACTTCTTTAGGCTGAAACCTTAGAACCACCTTTCCTTTTCTTTTCCCCCCTTCTCATACCCCTGTAAGGAATATGCCAACAAATCTTGTTCCTTCTATTTTCATAAGAATTGTGACCAGTGTCTAAGTCACTGTCACCACTTACCTTGATTATTGCCTCCTAATAGCTCTCCTTATTATTTCCCTCTTTCCCTGACATCTTAGCACAGCCAGACTAGTCCTTTTAAAAATAAAGTATTTTTTGTTTAAGTAATGTAGTTTTAAGGTTCAGAAACTGAATTCTTTTACTGATGCAAGAGATGATAAAAGAAATATTTCTTAGGGTTTCTGAAGGATAAACCTAGCATATTAATATGTGAGAAATTAGGTTTTATTAATAACCCAGAATATTAAAATATTTCTTTTCTACTTTTGGTCTCTTCTTTGTTCTCTTTTCTCTACAAATAGTTAGATGAGATTACCACTGTCACTGTCAGATTGTCTTGCTTTTCTTGTCATCTGCTGGGTTTTTTCCATTTCTAAAGTATATTAATATTAAAATCTCACATTTAAAAAAGAACTATTTGAGAGATAATAAATATGTTTGATCTTAACTGCCAACTCCTTTGGTTTATAGTCACTGCCTGGAGCAATATGTGGAAAAGGCTTAGCTATGTCTGGAATGGGTAAGGGAATGGGGAGTAGTGTCTTTGCCATCTCTAAATTGCATTTATTAGAGTAGGCAGATTTTAAATGATAATTTGCTTTGGCAATTGTTGCTTCAGTTTTTAGTGATCCTTTACATTTTTTTGACAAAGTACATTGAAACAACAAATAGCTTAAAGACTTTCTTTTTTTTTTTTTTTTTTTTTTTTTTTTTTTTGCTGTACGTGGGCCTCTCCCATTGCGGAGCACAGGCTCCGGATGCGCAGGCTCAGCGGCCATGGCTCATGGGCCTAGCCGCTCCGCGGCATGTGGGATCCTCCCGGACCGGGGCACGAACCCGTGTCCCCTGCATCGGCAGGCGGACTCTCAACCACTGCACCACCAGGGAGGCCCCAGCTTAAAGACTTTTAAGTGTTAAGGACAAATATAAAATCTTTTAAAGAATAAGTGAAAACTTAAATGCAAATTCTGGTTTTATTGCCGAATAACTATAAGATATATATGTTGATTTGCTTGAAAAAGATACTGAAAAATCTGTAGATGATTGGTTTAATTTTAAAATTAAATTATTTAACATAGTAACAGAGTCAGCAAGGACTATATGTTCACTAATGTTTGGGGGGGAGGAGCTTTTGAGGTATAATTTACATACATTAAAATTTATTTTTTGGGGTTGTATAGTCCTGTGTGTTGGGCAGATGTATACAGTAGTATAACCACTATCACATTTGAGATAGAATATTTCCATCACCCCAATAAATTCCCTTGTACTCGAGTTAGAAGTTTAACCGAAAAATAACCTTGGGAAAATGTGAAAATCTAAATATATTGTCTTTGAATATCATATTTAAACAATTAAAGAATAAAAATTTATTTAAATGACCTTGAAAGTTATTTTAAGGATATGTCTTTCTAGCATAATTGTGGTATCACTTCCAGGCACACTGTTCCAAGAAAATTATCATTTCTGCTTAGCTTTTTCAACAAAAAGGATACTTTAAAATAACAAAGCGTCATATTCAAATACTTTGTCTTTGAATATTACAGAAGAAAACTCCACAAGACAGAGTGAGGATTTGGGAAGCCAGTTTACAGAAATTTTCATTAAGCAGCAAGAAAATGTCACTCTTCTGTTATCTTTATTAGAGGTAAGTAAAGAACCTTGCTATTTTTGTCATCTTAATAAGCTTGTTTTGTGACCCTTTTGGGTGTTTTTGAGGAAGCAACATATATAGATACCTTTTTTTTAAAAATAAATTTATTTATTTTTGGTGCATTGGGTCTTCGTTGCTGCATGCGGAAGCCTAGTTGTGGTGAGCGGGGGCTACTCTTTGTTGCAGTGCACAGGCTTCTTGTTGCAGAGCACGGGCTCTAGGCACACAGGCTTCCGTAGTTGTGGCTTATGGGCTCTGGAGCGCAGGCTCAGTACTTGTGGCGCACGGGCTTAGTTGTTCCGTGGCCTGTGGGATCTTCCTGGACCAGGGCTTGAACCTGTGTCCCCTACATTGGCAGGTGGATTCTTAACCACTGCACCACCAGGGAAGCCCCTATATACCTTTTCAAGATACTGAAATTTGTTGTATCATTACAAGAGATTCACATGTGTGTTTTAAGAACTATGTAGTTTCTTAGAATACTGTCTGCTTCTTATTTCCATTTTTACAAAGTACTGTTATATCTAGTCAACAACAGTTTAATCAGTTTGATCAATTTATAATAACTCTTTTCTTTTTATTGCTTTTTATTTCTTAAGTTAATTTTTTAAAGTTTGACAAACTCTTTTTTGTTTGTTTATAGTTTTTGGTACCATTCTACTAGTTGAAAAGTTTTGCTTGAAAATGTGAATTACAAATGTTACATTTTTTAAATTCCTATATTGTAGGAGTTTGATTTCCACGTCCGCTGGCCTGGTGTGAAGCTTCTTACTTCTCTTTTAAAACAACTAGGGCCTCAAGTGCAGCAAATTATTTTAGTCAGTCCTATGGGTGAGTGACTCATCTTCCTTATATTATTTTGATTTAAAAGTGAGGATCATAAAAAACAAAAACAAACAAAGTAAAATTGAGGATCATTCCTACGGGGGGGGGGACTGAAATGATGTGTTAATAAATTGTTTATAATTTGAATCACTATTTGTGTTTTTGATCTGCCAGTGTTTTTCACATGGTTATATGTTTCTAGGTGTTTCAAGGTTGATGGACTTATTAGCGGATTCCAGGGAAGTTATACGTAATGATGTAAGTCAAGTTTGAAAAAAAGTCTAAGAATATGCAGCTTTTTTTCTCTTTTTGCAAATGAAATCTTTGTTGACCCTTATTCAGAGTCATAGAAGTTAGATTTGGAAAGTTGGGGTAATGGTTTAGACCTTTTGAAGTTATATACAAGGCCACATTTTTTCTTTGTTTCCAACCTATTCAGTATTTTGGCTTAGACAAATGACTTTGCTATTCAAATTTATGCCTTCCACAAGTTTAGGATTTCTTCCATCCTTTTCTGAAAGGTTGTACTGACACCAAATTCTACCTCCAGAAAGAGCAGAGGAAACATCCCTAGACATTGAACTGTATAAACTTAACAAAGTGTAACATTTGGAATCATCACCCTTAGTTGATTGAATACATATTTCAAAGGATTTTCCTTGTAATCTCTCTTTAACTATAGAGCATGATTTGCTTTGGAGTTAATTTTTCATTCTGATTTATTTTATTATTTGCATATACATTTGAGTATTTTCTATTGATGAATATTGTTTTGTTACTTGAACATTCTTTTCTGTTGTTATCTACAACTTGATCAAAACCATAATACTTTAGGTAGCAATTGGAAAAATCTTTTTTTTTTTTTTTTTTTTGCTGTACGCGGGCCTCTCACTGTTGTGGCCTCTCCCATTGCAGAGCACAGGCTCTGGACGCACAGGCTCAGCGGCCATGGCTCACGGGCCCAGCCGCTCTGCGGCATGTGGGATCTTCCCGGACCGGGGCACAAACCTGTGTCCCCTGCATCGGCAGGTGGACTCTCGACCACTGCGCCACCAGGGAAGCCCCTGGAAAAATCTTTAAAATTAAAATTTAGAGCTAGGGGATCTTATCAAGCTAATTCAGTCTCCATATTTACACTGAGAAGCCCAAGACTCACAGAAACCAAGTGACTTGTCCTTTGTTAGTGATGTCTTATTCATCTTTGTGTTTGTGGTACCTGGCCCTGTACCTTTCTCATCTTAAGTGCTAATAAATACCATTTGGATTGCTTTTAATCTCACAACTGTTTCCTGACAAAGCAGAGACAAAACTGAAATGCTCTTGACTTCTAATCCACATAGACAGTTTTTTTTTTAGCTTTGCATTTAAAATTTTGTAGTACATACGTCAATGCAGTAATATAAGTGGTGAAATGATATAGTAGTATAACTCATGAGAAGGACAGTTTTTATACTTTAATATTCTTTTAAGAATTGTGTACCTACCTATTAGGAATGTTGAGTGTCTTTTCTTGACTAAAATATTAGTATGTATCTGAAACCTGAATTTGGTGTTCTGCTCTTCTCTTTCCTTTAACTCTCTACTCTTTTTTTTCTTTTCCTAACCTTTTTTCCTCAGTTTTTATTTGAGACAGATAAAATGATTCTCTATGTTGGCTTTCATTACTTTTATGATTAGAGATTAAGTTATATTTTTGCTGTGATGTTTAGATTTTGGAGTTTTACAGCCATCTTTCCTTTGGCTTCACAGATTCATTTAAATTCTTTGTGGAGACTTACTATCGAATATTATGCAGTAAAACACAGTGTAATACACCACAGTTGACTCCAGCAACCAGAGGAAACTAACTGGCACCTGTGGCAGTTACTAATGGCACTCTGTTCCTGCCCAGAATAATACACTGCTTCCGCCCCCCACCCCCCACCCCCACCGCATCCTTTGTATCTTTTTCTTTCTTTATCCTTCTTTTAAAATTCTCTTTTCATTTCCTTCTTTTTAATATTTCTCATTGCATTCAATGACAGTTATTAACATTGACTAACCTCTCTGGGAGCCTGTTGGTAAAGATTTTTAGCCTCAGTTTGTTTTATATTTGAAACATTGAATTTGATCTGGATTTAGAGAATTAGTTGGTCATTTATCATAGATACAGTGAACTATCATATTTATTTATGTTACTTAGGGCTTAAAAATTAGCAAGAAAGGTTGAGAAAACTCTAGGAAGTAACTACCAGCTCACTTCTAAATGATACACTGTAATTCCATTCTTTAATTTTTAGTTTTTTATTATGAGAAATGTAAACACACATGAAAGTAGAGAGAATACAGACAAACCCGTCCCCTAAAACCATTAATTTTCAAGATTTTATTATACTTGTTTCATCCATCCCTCCCCTCACCACTCTCCTTTATTTTTGACTAGGGTATTTGAAAGGAATCAAACAATCTGTATAATTTCACTATTACATACTTCAGTATACATGTTGTGTGTGTGTGTATGTGTGTGTATTTCCTTATATAACTACAATGCCATCACATTTAATGAGATAACAACTTTGTCTTAGCTCTCATTTAATAAGGTAACTATTTCTGTACTCAAGTTTCCCAGTTGTCTCATAAATGTCTTTTACAGTTGGTTTCTTCAAATCAGTTTCCAGACAAGGCTCTCTCATTACATTTGATTGTTAATGTCTGTTAACTTTCTAAAGGGCTTGATTAACTTCTGGTTCACCTCTTTGCTTTGATATTTCCTAGATGATGCAGTGTACTTAATTTTGCAGCACATCAGGAAATGTAATATCTGGCTGTCTCACTTGTAGTGATCAGTGTGTTTGATTCAGGTGGTGACAGCCAGATCCCTCCATGGATCCCTTCATCCATTACATCTGATCATTCATTAATGATCATTGCCTGATTCATTTATTTTGTTAAGAGTTTCAAAATGATGATTTCTATAATTCTGTCATTCATTCACATTTATTCAGCTGTAATCTTCCTCAAAGAAGAACTTTACTTCATCAACCAGTATATTTTACTACCCTGAATTATAATTCATAGATGAAAGGGAGGATAAATAGCTAAATCCCTTTAATTACCAGTTTTTAAAGTAAGGAATTGGTGTCCACTTACTTTCAATGACCAATGAGTATACTTTCATGTCTAGTAACATTTTAGTGGATGTGTTTGATTAGAGGAATATGTCTCTTAATAGTCAGGGAAAAGAAACTGATATGTATTGAGAATTTAGGTTCTATAGGAGTTATTTTATCTCCTTTAGTCCTCATAAAAACCCTATGACAAAGATACCATCCTTGTTTTACACATGGGTATACTAAGACTTACATTACATACAGAGTTTATGTAATTTGCTTCAAGTTGCACAGCTAGTAAGTAGACCTTTAAGAAACCCACTGTATTGAACTCATAACCTTAGTGTTCTTTCCACTGTATTTATTCCTCCCTTTGTTAGCAGTTAAACTCAAGTTAAGATTAAGTAGGAGAATATGACATGTAAAAATAACCACTTTTGCTTTCTCTCTCATCTAATGTTGAGACTGGACAGTAAGGGAAATGAGTAGGAAAACCCCAGTAAGGCTGTGGGTACTTTTTGTCTTATATAAATACTTACTTGCCCAGTACTGACAGCCAACGGCTTATTTGACTCTTTGGAACTTTTGAACTACTTAGTTGCTCTTCCTCTTCCTCTAAGAAATACCTGTTTTTTTCATTAAATATTTTCTGTCTCTTTGACCATTCTGGTATTGTTGGGCTCCTGTGGGCTCATAAAATACTTGTTGTTTGATAGTGAAATAAGCAGAAATGGTTAACAGTGAATATTTCTTGAATAATAAAGAAGTTGCAAAATATATAACCTAAATCTAGCTCAACAGGAGCTGAGAAAACTAAAAATCAGAAGCAAAGACTACTGAGAATTGTCTCATACTAGACATGGTGTTCATGAGGCATGAATTCTCATTCTTCTTTTTTTCTATCAACTTAGAATCAAGTTTTGGGAATTTCCGGGCCAGATAATTACAAGAATATCTGAACTTTCCCTGCTAAAATGTGGTGATGTTTATTGATTTATATTATTGATTTCACAATTTTTTATTGTTACTGTTGTGAAGCATGTACCAAGGCATTACTGAGACAAATATAATCATGTTCAACTCTCTTAGACCACAGTGAAAGCCAGGTAATGAATGATTGATGAATATGCAAGAATTGTTGTATATTTATATTATACGGTGAAAAGAGAACTGAATTAGGAATTGGTAGTC
Organism: Phocoena sinus; assembly: GCF_008692025.1. Lineage (NCBI taxonomy): Eukaryota > Metazoa > Chordata > Mammalia > Artiodactyla > Phocoenidae > Phocoena > Phocoena sinus. The sequence continues at coordinate 92,718,044 of NC_045767.1, forward strand.
AAGGATCTGTCTTTCGAGATTTATATAGCTTAGGGAGGTAAATTGCTCACCTTCTCTGTCCTTGTTTGCCCTATCTATAAAGTGAAGGAGTTGGACTTGTGAAATTCCTGCCACTTCTAAAACTCAGTGGTTTTTAAAGTAGTTTTTAAATGTCTTGTAAAAGCTGTATTCCACTAAACATTATCTTTCTTCTCCATAAGGGCGTCTTACTACTACAGGCACTAACAAGAAGCAATGGAGCAATCCAGAAAATTGTTGCTTTTGAAAATGCTTTTGAGAGACTACTGGACATTATTACCGAGGAGGGGAACAGTGATGGAGGTATAGTATGAAGAGATTGATCTGGAAAGATTCCTTTTGTTCTCACGGACTTGTTAACTTTTCAGGAATGCAACTGAAGGGAGAAATGAGGACATACATTTTCTTTGTTGTTTTGTTAGATGTTGAGAGAGGCTTCCCTGAGGGAGGATGGATACTTATATTCTTTCTTTCTTCCATTGTGGTGTGTTGAATATGGATTTCTTTTTATTTATCCTGCTTAATATTTGTTAAACTTCCAGAATCTGTTGATATCTTACATCATTTCTGGAAAATCTCAGCTATGTCTCCTCAAATACTGCTCCATCACATTTTTTCCTATCTTTCTGAACTCAGATTCAGTTCTCTGTCATATGATTAGATTCTCACTTTATCATCTTACTTTCTTGTCTGCATTTTCTGTCTCTTTATCTTTTCAGGCTTTCTTCTGGATTATTTCTTCTGACCTGTTTTCTATTTAAACGATTCTCTCTTCACCTGTATTTGATCAGCTTTTGAATGTGTCCATTGAGTTTAAAATTTTTCTTTTCTAGAAGTTCTGCTTTTTTCTTTGGCAAATTTGCTAGGTAATTTTTTTATAACTTTGTTTTCTCTGCATGTATTTTCAACTTATCTTTTATTTCTTTGAATATAAGAAACAATTACTTCACGATCTCTGTCTGATAATCGCAGTATTTTAAGTCTTTGTGGGTCTGATACTTTGCTCTGCTGGTTCTTACGCATGGTACAACATTTTCTGTGTACATGGTTCTCTTTGACTATGTTTTGTGTCGTACTTAGCAGAATTACTTATAGGAATTTGAATCCTAGGATGAAAGTAATTTCTTTCAGAGAAAATGTGCTTGTTTCTGCCAAGCCCTGGGGGTGCAGTTTGTCTGGGATCACCTCATTCCAGATTGAAGGGTTGATATTCCCTGGACTACTCAGGTAATGCAAACCCGAGCTACAAAACCTATGAGGACTAGTTATCTTTGCATTTTTTGCACCCTGAGGATATATCCTTTTTTGTTTTTTTTTTTTCCTTAGGATATATCCTTTTGAGGTCCCATTTTATTAGGTGAAAAGTTTTCTGTTAGATTCCTTCCCTACTTTGTGTATACCCTTGGCTTTGGTTTGTTTTCCCTCTGTCCCATGAGACTGTCAAAATAAAAAGTTTAGATTTCTCAAGATTGAGAAACGTACTGCCAGCCAAAAGGTACTTTTATACTTAACTATCTGTATAGATATCCATTTTCTTGTCAGTTTTAGCCTGCTGTACTATCAGTTCTTCGTTGCTCCTAGGCTTTTTTTTTTTAATTCAGCATTTTTGTTGTTTTTAATGAGAAATTGATCAAAAAACCTAGCACTAGAGTCAGAGGAGAAAAATGAGTTTATTTGCATTCACTGAACTGGGGTTAGCAAGTAGTGTAGTATAGGTTGACAGTTGGCTTACTAATCTGGAAGGCAGGACCAGGCTGGTGATAAAGATTTGAGAGTCTTTATAATATAGGTAAAACAAAATTAGATAAACAAGAAAGATTAGATGAGTCACTTAGAGTAAGTGAAGAGTGAGAAGGGAAGTGCTAGGACAAACCCTAAGGAATACAAATTGTTAAGAGATCATAGAGGAAGAGGTATCGGTAAAAGAGACTGAGAAGAAACAGGCCGTGAGGCAAGAGGAGAACCACACTTAGAAGGGTTGGGGGAATCGGTAGCAGTGTAAGAAGTCACTGAGATATCAAGATAGGACAGAAATGTATCTGTAGGACTTAGAACATAGACATCATTGGGGACCTTGGGGACAGCATTTGTGTTTAGTGGTTGCCTCAGAATCAAGATTGTAGTGTCAGAGGAGTAAGTTAGAAGAGGGAAAATAGAATAGCAGAGAAAACTCATATCAGGAATTTGGTAAAGTCAGGGGAGAGCCAGGTGAACAGAACTGGAGGTTGACAAGGAACTATTTTTCTTTTCTTAAATTTTTTTTTGAGATATGAAATATTTCATACATACAGAAAACAATAGAAAATAGCATAACAAACACTTGTGCACCTACCATCCAGTTCTTTTAAATAAAGTATCCTTCTGAATATAACCTCACAAGTTAATGTTTTGGGGTTTTTTTTATTAATTTTTTTTTCCGCCACACGGCATGCGGGATCTTAGTTCCCCAACAAGGGATTGAACCGGCACCCCCTGCAGTGGAAGCTTGAAGTCTTTACCACTAGACTGCCAGGGAAGTCCCACAACTTGCTGTTTTTAATTCAACATTGTATTTCTGAGATTTATCCATGTTGATACATGTTACTATAGTTCATTTATTTTAAGTGCTATATATTATTCTGTATTATGAATATACTATGATCTATTATTTTCTGATTGAGTTGACAATTAGATTGTTTCTATTTTTGCTAATATAAACTGTTACAATGAATGGTCTTTATGTATTTACTTGTGTGTTAAGTTTCTCTATATACCTACAAATAGAGTTGTACTTTTTTCACCATTACCAGATATTGTCGAATGGCTCTCTTAAGTGGTTTTATCAACCTGTACTCCATCAACAGTGTTTTCAAGTTCCTGTTTCTTCACATCCTTGTCAGTCCTTCCTTGCCAATTTGATGAGTGTGAGATAATGTCTTATTGAGATTTTATTTCATTTCTTAAATTAATGAGATTAAGCATATTTTCATGGGAGTAGTCACCATTTATTTTTGTTTATCTTTTACCCCTCTGAATTACCTTCTCGCCCGTTTTTGTATAAGATCGTTTTTCCTTTTCCAGTTGATTACTGGGAGTTCTTTATGTATTCTGGATACTAATCATTTGTTGATTATACATGTTTCAGTTATCTTCTATTAATTTGTTTATAGTGTTTCTATTAAAGTTTAAAATTTTAGCGTAATAACATGTTGGGTTTTTTTTAATAGTTTATGCTTTTATGTTTTGTTTAAGAAATCTGTCTCTACCTCAAGGTCATAAGGAGAGTTTCCATCACTTTCTTATACTGAAGACTTTTTAAATGTGTCCTTTACATTTAATTAATAGGGATTTTGCATTTGAATGATGTTATAAGATTTGTGATCAAATTTCCATACGTGTGAAGGTCTGTTTCTGAGTTCTCTGTTATGTTCCATTAGTCTGTCTAGTTCTACACTAAAACCACACTCTTTTAATTACAAAAGCTTCATAATAATATCCTATCTATTAGAATATATGAAAAATTTCCTATCTTGGCCCTCTTCAGAATTGTCTTTTGCATCTTTCCCTTTTATTCTTCATATGAATGAAACTTCTTTGCTAGTCAAGTTATCTGAAAATCCTAGTTGGGATTTTGATTGGAAATATATTGAGTTGTTTGGGGTTTTTTTTAAGTTATTATTTATTTATTTATTTTTGGCTGTGTTGGGTCTTCATTGCTGTGCGCAGGCTTTCTCTAGTTGTGGCGAGCAGGGGCTACTCTTAGTTGCGGTGCGCAAGCTTCTCATTGCAATGGCTTCTCTTGTTGCGTAGCACAGGTTCTAGGCATGTGGGCTTCAGTAGTTATAGCACGCGGGCTCAGTAATTGTGGCTTGTGGGCTCTAGAGCACAGGCTCAGTAGTTGTGGCACACAGGCTTAGTTGCTCTGCAGCATGTGGGATCTTCCCGGACCAGGGCTCGAACGTGTGTCCCCTGCATTGACAGGCAGATTCTTAACCACTGAGCCACCAGGGAAGCCCTGATATTGAGTTTAAAGATTAAGGAGAATCATCATTGGCTTTTTCTATCCATGAACCCAGGTATATCTTTTAATCTATTCAGGTCTTCTTTTATGTCTTTCAGTAATGTTTTATAATTTTGAGCACAAGAGTTGTATATTTTTTTTATTAGATTCATTTCTAGGCAACTTATACTTTTTGTTACATGTGAATGGGATCTTTTTTTATTACATTTTCAAATTGGTTACTACTTGATTTTTGTATATTGATCTTGTATCCAACCATCTTATTAAACCATTAGTTCTCCTTGGACTTTCTGTGTAGATACGATATTTTCTACAAATAAGTGTAATCTTTTTTGTTTTCAGTTCTTATACCACTTTTCTTTTCTTTGTCTCATTGCACTGATTAGAATCTTTAGTACAGTGTTGAATAGTTGCTGACTGTAATGAGAATGTTGATGTTTCACCTTTAAGTTTGATTTTTGCTAAGAGTTTTTATCATGAGTCTTGCATTTTAATAACTTTTTATTTTTTTTCTACATCTGTGGAAATTATCAGATTATTCTCCTTTAATCTAAAAGGGCTTTTTCTTTAAAATGGAAGAGACTACAACAACCGTGAGCAAGCAGAGAGGGGACACAAATATGATATGAGACAGAGAGAGAGAAAGAAAAGACAACAATCAGTGGTACATAATACCTGAAAAAGGAGGAAGTTATTAGAATCCACAGGAGAGGTAGGAACTGGCTGTTTAAGATAGGAGAGGAAGGAGCTCATCTTCCATCATAACGGGGGATAGCGCAGGTGAAGATGCAAGTCCTTTTTCACATTTGGTGACAGGGAGTTGAGTTGAAGGCAGAGGCATATGCTGAGAGTGAAAGAGGAGGACTGAAAGAGGAGAAGGGGGAGAAGACTGAAAATAGTCTTTTGGAGGATAGGAGAGCTTGTTGACTATTGGAATTAGGAAGATTTCCAGGCAAGGATAAAGGCCCCATTGAGGGTGTTCACCATGATTTCATAGCAGTGCAGGCTACTTGATTGTGTGATCCCCTGTCTCCCCCAGTACTCAGATGTCTAGGTACAGATAGAGAAAAAAAGCCAGGCAGGCAGTTTTTGACAGGATAGTGCCTTTCCAGGCGGGTGCTATGAAAAGATAGTGAGACAAGAGAGCTCAGCAAATTACCTGTAGGGTGGAAGAAATGAAGACCTATATGTGCTAAGCTAGATCGGGAAGGAAGTAAAGACAGAAGGGTTTTTAAAAAGAAGAAAGGGGGCTTCCCTGGTGGCGCAGTGGTTGAGAGTCCGCCTACCGATGCAGGGGACGCGGGTTCGTGCCCCGGTCCAGGAGGATCCCACGTGCTGCAGAGCGGCTGGGCCCGTGAGCCATGGCCGCTGGGCCTGCGTGTCCGGAGCCTGTGCTCCGCAACGGGAGAAGCCACAACAGTAAGAGGCCCGCGTTCTGCAAAAAAAATAGAAGAAGAAAGAAGACTTGTTGATGGGTTGAAAGTCTCAGGGAAGCCATAGAACAGATATATTGAGAATACTTGAGCTGGAAAGATGGGAGGTTTTAGTAATAGAGTAAGGATTATCTCTGAAGATGAGGCCAAGGAACTGAGGGGTCCAGATATTAGATGGGTTGTCATTGAAATTGAAATCAAGAGTGACAGCAGAACATGGAGATAGAAAGAAGACTCTGAATGAGGTGCTGGTGTTTGCAGTGAACAAGGAGTAGTGACCATGAATTTGTTACAGAACTGCAGTGAGGACTGGTAATAGATGGTACAGCTAGATGGCCTGAGCCTTAGTGAGTAAAAGTAATTTACTCTTAGATGAAAGAGAAAATGGTTAAGTGGGACTTCACTAAATTGAAAATTTAGTCTGCAAAAGACACTGCTGAGAGAATGCAAAGGTAAGCCACAGACTGAAAGAAAAGATTTGCAAAACACATCTGGAAAAGGACTTGTATCCAGAATGTACAGAGAACTCTTAAAGTTCAATAAGAAGTAAAGAAACAACCCAATTAAAAAATGAACAAAAGATCTGAGCAGACATATCACCAAAGAAAATATATAGATGGTATATAGCATATGAAAAGACACTCAACATCATATGTCATTAGGGAAATGCAAACTAAAACAATGAGACATCACTATACACCTATTAGGCAAAAATCCAGAACACTGACACCACCAAAAGTAAGCAAGGGTGTAGAACTCTCATGTATTGCTGATGGGAATGCAAAATGATACAACCATTTTGGAAGACCGTTTGGTGGTTTCTTACTAAGTTTAACATACTCTTAACATACAGTCCAGCAATCACACTCCTTGGTATTTACCCAAATGAGTAGAAAACTTGTATCTATACAAATCCTGCACGTGAATATTTATGGCAGCTTTATTCATAATTGCCAAAACTTGGAAGCAACCAAGATGTCCTCCAGTAGGTGAATGGGTAAACAAACTGTGGTACCTTCAGACATTGGAATATTATTCAACGATTGAAAAGTTTTCAAGCCATGAAAAGTCCTGGAGGAACCTTAAATGCATATTGCTAAGTGAAATAACACAGTCTGGAGAGGCTACATACTTTATGATTCCAAGTATATGACATTCAGAAAAGACAAAACCATAAAGAGACAGTAAAAAGACCAGTGGTTGCCTGGGATTCGGGGGTAGGAAGAAAGGAATGGATAGGTGGAACACAGGATTTTTAGAGCAGTGAAACTATTCTGTGTGATACTGTAACCGTGGGTACATGAAATTATACATATGTTGAAATCTATAGAATTTACAACACAAAGAGTGAACCCTAATGTAAACTATGACGTGAGTTAATAATGTATCAATATTCATTCATCAGTTTAACAAATGTACCACACTAATGCTAAATGGTAATAGCAGTGCAAACTGACACGAAGAGAGTATATGGGAATTCCCTTTATTTGTTGCTCGGTTTTTCTGTAAACCTGAAGCTGCTCTGAAAAATCAAGTCTGTTTTTTGGAGTTTTTGTTGTTGTTTTGTTTTGTCTTTGACCCTGCCGCACGGCTTGTGGGATCTTAGTTTAGTTCCCCAACCAGGGATTGAACCCAGGCCCTCAGCAGTGAAAACGCAGAGCCCTAACCACTGGACCACCAGGGAATTCCCTAAAATCTGTTCATTTTTTAAAAGCAATTCTTTTTTTTTTTTTTTTTTTTTTTTTTTTTTTGGTGGTACGGGCCTCTCGCTGTTGTGGCCTCTCCCGTTGCGGAGCACAAGCTCCGGACGCGCAGGCTCAGTGGCCATGGCTCACGGGCCCAGCTGTTCTGCGGCATGTGGGATCTTCCCGGACGGGGGCACGAACCCGTGTCCCCTGTGCATCGGCAGGCGGACTCTCAACCACTGCGCCACCAGGGAAGCCCCGCAATTAATTCTTATAATCGTGCAGCTTAACTAGTAGGAGCAAAAGTGTGCATGTACTACACAGAGGAACCTACTCGCTGTGAGCATCCAGCCTCTTTTTTTCATATGCTTTGCAGAGGAAACAGAGCTCATTGGTTAGGAAGCCTGAGGAGTGGCCAGATATCTGTAAGGAGAACCAGGAGGGAGTCGTTAGTGTTTTAGAAGCCAAAAGAAGAGGAAGTTTCAAGGAAGAGGCATAAAGACAGCAATGTCAGGTGCTTCTTAGCGATTAAATAATATATGATTGATTCATTCAACAAATATTTAGTAGTGACCTACCATGTATACATCTGCTATCTTGTCTCTCTTTTTTTTTTGGCCTCATCACGTGGCATGCGGGATCTCATCAAACCTGCGCCCCCTGCGGTGGGAGTGCAGAGTCTTAACCGCTGGACCACCAGGGAAGTCCTGAAATGTAGACTTTTTTTTAAAAGCCATTTTACTTTCTTCTTGGAATGCTTTTCTGCATCCCACCCACTTCATGCGACTAATTCCTGCTTATCTTTCCCATTGGTGTTTATTTTATTATTATTTTTTTATTTTGGCCACACCATGTGGCACGTGGGATCTTGTCTCTATATCTGCTGAGGATACAGAGAGGTAAGTAGGACATTCCCAAATTCCTGTCTTCATGAATTATAATCTAGTGAAGACAGATACTGCATAATAATAAAAGGGGCAGGCTACTGTGAGAGCATATAGCTGGTGATCCTAACCTACTCACTGGATCTTGCTAATCATTTCTGAAGAAATGATGTGTAAGCTGGATTTGAAGAAAAAAATGTGTTACTGAGGTGAGTGGATAGTTGAGAATAGAAGTCAGGAGATCACTGGGGGACCTGAGAAGGAGCAGGCTCACTGCTGTGCACACTGAAGAGATGCTGAGCACTGAGAGTTTTCTTTTGAAGTGTTTGAGGATTAAATTTTCCTTCAGGTTTTATCAGCCTCAACATTCCATTCTACATTCTTTCCCCAGGTATAGTAGTGGAAGATTGTCTGATTTTGCTTCAAAACCTGTTAAAAAACAACAATTCCAATCAAAATTTTTTTAAAGAAGGCTCATATATTCAGCGTATGAAACCTTGGTTTGAAGTTGGAGATGAAAATTCAGGCTGGTCCGCACAGAAAGTGACTAATCTGCACCTAATGCTACAGGTATACTGTCCTTAGACATAAATGTGATAACAATTTTGACAGTGATACTTTCAAAGAAAAGAAAATGGCTTGTGTTTTGATAAATCCAGGATGTTGAGTTGGTTTCAGATGGGCTTTAAAAAAAAAAAAAACGCTTTTAATATGGAGATTTGCAGTTATACGCAGAGATGGAGATTCCCCCCCCACACCCATCAGTTAGTTTCAATAATTATTAACATCTGGCAGTTTTGTTTCATCTTTTATCCCTCTCTCTGGCCCTGCAGGATTATTTTAAAGCAAATCCAAACATACAGTTTCCTGAAAGGTTTTGCACTAGAAAATAACAGGTTAGCTTGTTGAGTTGAATTTTTAAAATCTACTATCTTCAATTAAGGTTCTAATATCATAAATTTTAATACTCAGAATATTAAGTTCAAAGAAATTCATTCAGTAAACATTTACTGAGAGCCAGGCACTGGATGCTTGGAAATGATTGGTAATGTCCCTGCCCCCAAAGATTAATAGTCTTGAGTTTTAAATCTAATACAAGTTAAATTGACAAATCACGTGTAATTTTATTTAAGCTTTATGGTGAAAGCTTGGTGGTGATAGACAGTAAAAGTGAAGACGGTAGAATCCCAAATGAATTCTACATCAGAGAAAATGACAGAGTTTTTAGAATATTTTACTTACTTATCCCTTTATTGAATTCCCCTTCTCCAGACCCTTAAGCTTATACGGGTCTCCCACCTTACTAACTCTCTAGTGATTCCTGTGGGTCTTCGAGTGTCTCTGAATTGTGCCTGCATCTCTGAAGTTGTGTTCCTCAAAACTAGATGGTTAATCAGACTGGTAATTAGAATCCACATATTGTTGCATGCTCTGGGAGTTGCCTGCATAGCGTTGATTGATAATTAGGGTGACCATATGCCCCAGGTCACCAGGCCAGTATTCATTTTGTAATTACTAATAGTGTCCTCTTTCACTTCAGAAGTGTTCCAGTTTAGATAATAAATTATATACTTAACCTATTTAGAATATGCCTAAAAACTGTCAGGAAGATATTTTACAGGAGAACATGGGCAGAATCATTCTATTTATACTCCTATCTTCATTGTCTATATTTTTACTTGTCAGTATTACACATTTCAAGGCCATTAGTTTTTTATGTTTTAGAAATAGTGTCCCAGTGGTAAGCTTGATATTTTTGCTCAACGTTGCTGTCTTAATAAAGGAAATTCCTCTAGAAAAGTAATTTTCAAAACGTGATTAGAGAAAATGAAGGCATCTAATGATGTACAAATTACATATATGTTTCCTGCTAGAGTGAAAATTTAAACTGCTTCAGCAGCTTACTCATGTTTTATAGCTTAGGGTACTACGTAAATAATTATTTTTGAAGGAAGTGTCACTTGTTAAAAATTAAAGGACTATTTTACCCCCTAAAAAAATTTAGAATATAAATATTTATATAAATATAAATAAACAGAAAAACACAGTATTCTGGTTATATAGTAAGTTAGTTCTTTCTTTAAGTATTCTTTGCTTTTAGAAAGTGAATAAACTAGATACTAATCTTGAAGAGCATAAACTTCAAAATAAAGAAACTGAGTTTAACTCACTTTAATATATTCTCCACGCAAAGACTGAGTAGTTGATGGAGTCATAGCTTCACAGGCCACAGGTTATCTTCTGCTTTTCAACCTATTAGAGGGTTCTTTCTTGATAGCTTTATTGCTTATATTTAGGGTTGCTTGTATTTCAAGTTCTCTATTATGTACCAAATGAAAATGCATTACAATTGATGATAAACAATCCTTTTTGGATAGATATTTCCATTTAGAATTATTCATCATCACAGTTATAATTATTATGGAATTCTAGGCCACTAAAAATTGAAATTGACCCACTTGAGGATAGTTCATTCACATTTTGCAAATTAAATTTGGGGGAAGCATCTTATTGAAAAATTTTTTAGTTGTAAAACATTTAAATTTTTTCTTGGAATGATAATTTTATGACTAATTCTACCTACAGGAACCCATTCTGTGCCATTTTTTGGATAGATACTGCCAGTGACTCTCAGAAAGCTCATTACCTTATGAGAGACTCCTTTTCATTATTATTATATTTGTTATGGTGATCTGCAATCAGTATATTTGATGTAACTATTGTAATTGTTTTGGGGCACCACGAATCACACCCATGTAAGATAGAGAACTTAATTGATAAATGTGTGTGTTTGACTGCTCCACTGACTGACTGTTCCCCATCTCCCTATTCCCTGAGACATAACAATATTGAAATTAGGCCAGTTAATAACTTCACAGTGGCCTCTAAGTGTTCAAGTGAAAGGAAGGGTCCCATGTCTCTCACTTTAAATCAAAAGCTGGAAATGATTAAGCTTAGTGAGGAAGGCATGTTGAAAGCCTTCATAGGCCAAAAGCTAGGCCTCTTGCACCACTTAGCCAAGTTGTGAATGCAGAGGAAGAGTTATTGAAGGAAATTATAAGTGCCACCCCAATGAATATATGAACGATAAGAAAGTGAAACAGCCTTATTGATGATATGGAGAAAGTTTTAGTGGCCTAGATAGATGATCTAACCAATGATAACATTCCCTTAAGCCAGAGCCTATTCTGGAGCCAGGCCCTTACAACTCTTCAATTCTGTGAAGGTTGAGAGAGGTGAGGTAACTGCAGAAGAAAAGTTTGAAGCTAGCAGAGGTTCATGAGGTTTAAGGAAAGAAGCCATCTTCATAACATAAAAGTACAAGGTGAAGCAGCAAGTGCTGATATAGAAGCTGCAGCAAATTATCCAGGTGATTTAGCTAAGATAATTAATGATGGTGGCTACACTAAACAACAAATTTTCAACGTAGATGAAACAGCTTTCTACTGGAAGAAGATGCCACCTAGGACTTTCATAGCTAGAGAGAAGCCAGAGAGAAATCAATGCCTGGCTTCAAAGCTTCGAAGGACAGGCTGACTGTCTTGTTAAGGGCTAATGCAGCTGGTGTCTTTAATTTAAAGCCAGTGTTCATTTACCATTCCAAAAATTCTATGGCTCTTAAGAATTATAAGCCAAATCTTTTCTGCCTGTGCTCTATTAAATGGAACAACAAAGCCTGGATGACAGCACATCTGTTTACAATATGGTTTACTGAATATTTTCAACCTACGGTTGAGACCTACTGCTCAGAAAAAAAAAGATTCCTTTCAAAATATTACTGCTCATTGACAATGCACTTGGTCAGCCAAGAGCTCTGAAGGAAGTGTACAAGGAGATTAATGTTGTTTTCATGCCAGCTAACACAATGTCCACTCTGCAGCCCATAGACCAAGGAGTGATTTTGACTTACAAGTCTCATTATTTAAGAAATACATTTTGGTTTCTTTGTTTTTTAATATTTATTTGTTTGTTTGTTTGTTTGGCTGCACCAGGTCTTAGTTGCAGCATGCGGGATGTAGTTCCCTGACCAGGGATTGAACCTGGGCCCCCTGCATTGGGAGCGTGGGATCTTAACCACTGGACCACCAGGGAAGTCCCTAAGAAATACATTTTGTAAGGCTGTAGCTGCCATAGATAGTGATTCCTCTGATGGATCTAGGCAATTGAAAACTTTCTGGAAAATGAAGAACATTTGTGACTCCTGGGAAGAGGTCAAAATATCAACATTAACAGGGATTTGGAAGAAGTTGATTCCAACCATCATGGATGACCTTGAGGGATTCAAGACCTAAGTGGAAGAAGTAACCGCAGATGTGGTGGAAACAGCAAAAGAACTCGAATTAGAAGTGGAGCCTGGAGATGGGACTGAATTGCTACAATTTATGATAAAACTTGAATGGATGAGGAGTTGCTTCTTATGGATGAGCAGAGAAAGTGGTTTCTTGAAATGGAATCTACTCTTGGTGAAGATGCTGTGAAGATTGTTGAAATGACAACAAAGGATATTACAAAAACTTAATTGATAAAGCAGTGACAGGGCTTGAGAGGATTGACACCAATTTTGAAAGAAGTGTGGGTAAAATGCTATCAAACAGCATTGCATGCTACAGAGAAATCGTGAAAGGAAAAGAAAGCCGATGCACTAAACTTCACTGTTGTCTTATTTTAAGAAATTGCCACAGACACCCCAACCTTCAGCAACCACCACCCTGATCAGTCAGCAGCCATCAACATCAAACTCCACCAACAAAGAGATTGTGACACGCTGAAGGCTCAGATGCTGGTCAGCATTTTTTAGCAATAAAGTATTTTTTTTTGTTGTTTGTTTGTTTGTTTGTTTTGCGTATGCAGGCCTCTCACTGTTGTGGCCTCTCCCATTGCGGAGCACAGGCTCCGGACGCGCAGGCTCAGCAGCCATGGCTCACGGGCCCAGCCACTCCGCGGCATGTGGGATCTTCCCGGACCGGGGCACGAACCCGCGTCCCCTGCATCGGCAGGCAGACTCTCAACCACTGCGACACCAGGGAAGCCCAATAAAGTATTTTTTTAATTAAGGTTTCTCCATGTTTTTTTAGACATAATGTTATTGCACACATAAGGGACTACAGTATAGTGTAAACATAACTCTTATTTGCAATTAGAAAACCAGAAAGTTTGTGTGATTTGCTTCATTGTGATATTTGCTTTATTGTGGTGGTCTGGAAGAGAACCTGCAATATCTCCAAGGTATGCCTGTATGTTTTAAAAAGCAGGAATAGAAGGGTAATAAATTTAAAACAAAAATCCACAAATAAAAACCACCGACGTCTAGCTAGAAAGGTCCAAAAACAAGAGCCAATGTGTAGTCCTAAAGCCTCTCTCCTGTGACATCAGTTTATTAATGAAACCTCTTGGAGAATGTCTGCTAGGCCAGACGTGGAAACATTAACTATTTCAATTCTTCATAATTTACTGATTTAACTACTGACTGAGTTTTTCCACAAATTCTAGTGATTGCCGGTCACCTTTTTATTCACCAGCAGTAAAAATAGCGCTTTTCATACCCATTTTATTTTTTATATTTTATCTCCCCCCACAAAAACGTCCCCTTTCTTAGTGAAGTCATTATCTATCATATGCACCAGCTATAGCAATAAAATTGTTTTAGTCTCCTCTGTTATATCATTGATTACTTCTGTACATTTAGGGTAACATTTGTATAGCACTTTGTCATTAATAAAGTATTATCATAAGTATACCATTTGATCTTGATATATATATATATATATATATATATATATATATAAGATTTTGTACACACATATACATATAACTTTAGTTTTAAAATGTAAGGTATATACAGATTTATTTTGAAGATGTAACTGTGCTGAACAGTTGTTTAAGATAACATTTTTCATGTCTCTGAAATTTCATGTTCAAGGTTAGACTAATCATAGCATCATAGAACCTTAGGGATTTAATTAGCATTAACAGTCAATGAGGCTAACACCTTGCCTAATGCACAAATCTTCAGCCATGTCTCCAGTTGTTCATTTTGCCCTCTCTTTAAATATTTCCAGTTTGGGAGGAATTTTATCACACCTCAGGCCATTCTATTTTCAAACCTGCTTTACGATTAGGTCTTTCATCCTTACTTCCATAAGAAATCTACCATCCTCTTACTTATTCATTATTCATTTTTTGAATACGGACTATGTTACAAATACTGTGCTTGTTGTTTGAGATACAAAAAATGACTGGGGCAGTTTCTACTCTCTGGGAGTTCACAATGACCTGAAGGAGATAAAATTAAGGAAATAGCATAATGTGGTATGTACTGTAACAGAACTATGGCCATGAGAGCATGAAGCAAAGAGCTCCTAGATCTGGCTGAGCAGTTGAGGGAATCCTTCACATAGGTTTTCTGTTCATATAGATCAAATTTGTCTCAAGACTTTTCAGATCTTTAAAAGACAGATTTTGTGTTCTCTTTCTTTCGCAGCTTGTTCGTGTACTGGTTTCTCCAAATAACCCTCCCGGTGCTACCAGTAGCTGCCAAAAAGCTATGTTCCAGTGTGGCTTACTGCAGCAGCTTTGCACTATCCTAATGGCCACTGGAGTTCCTGCTGATATCCTGACTGAGGTAAACCAAATAAAGGCAGAGGCTACTCTGTGGAAGCTGAAATCAGGAAGCCTAGGAAGAATTAGATATCAGCTGAATGAAAAATAGGAATTGTTAACCATTCTTGTATGTTAAATTCCTTATTGACCCTATAAAATATTAGCATAATGATGACAGTATCAATTCCAAAAGGTGTATTCATTCCTCAAGTTTAATAGTATATAAATAATGTTAAAGCTTAGAAGATTTCTCATTAATTTTATTGTATTCAACATGAGTGAACAGTATGATTTATGTTTTTAATTTTGAGAAGGGTATGACTTAGTCAAGTAAGATTTGAGTCTTATTCGTAGAATAATAAATTCTTTTTCCTTGACATGACATTTTCTGTTTCTTGCCTATTAAGAAAAAGAAGTTAGTTTGAAGAAAAGAAAGGTTTAGTTTATTTAATTTTTTTCTCAAATTAACACATGCATATTAAAAAGCACAGATAATAGTAAAAGTTTTATAGCAAAAACTGTCTTTGGACTCCCTTCTCCCTACCCTAAGCCCCACTTCCCCCCTATATAACCTTCCCGCTTTACTTCCTCCTTGTCACCCCCGTAATTTGTATTTAAATCAATAATCAGGGTTTATAGTTTTATGACTATTCCAATACTGTTTCCTGCTAAGCCAAATAGAGCTCTATATCTTTTTTTAATAACCCTTTTTCTTTCCTGAGTTATAATAGTATTCTTTTTTCATTTTACAGATTTTCTATGTATCTATACATATTAACACTGTTATATGTGTTAATGTGTTAACACATTGTTCCGCATTCCAGACCTTCTTCCGGAAGCCCTCCATCTTCCTACTCAAATATGGGCTGCTTATTCTCTATTTCTGCCACACATCTCTTATTCTGGGACTTTCATTCACCATCCTCCAACGATCCTTTTTCCTCTCTCTTAACTTGGGGATTCCTTGGTTATCTGGATTCTGTGTCTTTTTCTCCCACCCCTTGGTTCATTATCTTATTTTACTTCCTGAGAGAGGGCAAATGGCAAGATAATTTGTTTTTAGCTCTTTCATGTCACTCCTCCACCTGCAGTATGACTCTAATGTTTGGTTAGGTATGGAATTCAGAATTGGAAATCATTAACATTCAACTTTTAGAACATTATTCCAGTGTTGCTGTTCCAGTGTTGCTGAAATCTGAAGCCATTTTGAATCTTCGTCCTTTTTGTGTAACCTGCTTTCTCTCCCTAGAATCTTTCTTTGTTTATGGTTTTCTGAAATTTACTGGTGATGTGCTGTACCACACACCCCACCCCCACCCCCAGTAATTTTGGGGCCCTTTTAAGCCAGAGACATAAGTACTTCAGTTCTGAGGATGTTTTACATATTCCTTGACCATTTCTTTCCTCTTTTCTGTTTCTGCAACTCTATTAATAGATTGTTGGACTTTCTGGATCCAGTTTGTCTTTTTATTCTGTTTTCTTGGAGGCTTTTTTTCAACTTCATCCTTAAATTGAATTTTTAATTTGTTAACATTTTAAATTTGTTCTCTGATTTTATTTTTAAGCACCCTTTTCTTGTTTCATAGAAATGGATTCTATCTCTTAGGAGATATTAATTTTAGTTTTTCGAGATTTTAAATGCATGTGGTCACGTGTTATTTTTAGTTAGAGGCCTACGCTTAATGTTTTAAAATGTTATCTCAAGAAAGTGTTACAAGTCTATAATGCTGTCACTGATTTTTTTGGTGTCTAGGTTTTGCCATTTAAAAGCAAAAAGCAAAAGAATATAACATTTTCTTCTTTTGGAAACAGGGTTTTTCCCTTGACTGACTTTCTCTAAATTCTCTCCCCATCCCCATTCATTACAGACCATTAATACTGTATCAGAAGTTATTCGAGGCTGTCAAGTAAACCAAGACTACTTTGCTTCTGTAAATGCACCTTCAAACCCACCAAGGTAGGAAAGGGGAAATACTGAGATCCCACAGAGGAAGTGAAAACTTACTTTGGGATTTAAGGATATCTCATATACATACCTTATTCTTTTAAGAAGTTCAGTCATGTGTTTTGAAACAAATTATCTGACAAGATAAATATGTTGGTATTTAAAGAGTTTGTGGTCTTTGGAACTTATGTATTTGGGCTCAGGTATCACTTCCTAGCTATGTGCCTTAAGCAAACAGATCACTTCATTTCTCACAGCTGCAGTTATCTTTTCTGTGAAATGGAGATGAAAATAGTTACTCGCTTGTGTTCTGGCTATGGTTTTTCAGTCAATAAAAATGACTAGCTATTGATTTGTGTACCTGGATTACAATGTTTCTTTTTGTTCTTTTCTTTTTAAATGCAACAGACCAGCCATTGTAGTACTTCTTATGTCCATGGTTAACGAAAGACAGCCATTTGTATTGCGCTGTGCTGTTCTCTACTGTTTCCAGTGTTTCTTATATAAAAATCAGAAAGGACAAGGAGAAATTGTGTCAACACTTCTGCCTTCCACTATTGATGGTAAATAATTTAATTCTTTTTTTTTTTTAATATTTATTTGGTTGCACCAGGTCTTAGTTGCAGCAGGCGGGCTTCTTAGTTGCAGCATGCAGGTGGGATCTAGTTCCCTGATCAGGGATCGAACCCAGGCCCCCTGCGCTGGGAGCACAGAGTCCTATCCACTGCGCCACCAGGGAAGTCCCGTAAATAATTTAATTCTAATTTCAGTTTTAAAGTAATTGTCTTTTAAGCTTTTAATGGTAAAATATATCATAAATGTGTAGTAGATATTTAAATGTAGAATATTAGAATGTAATAGAATATTTAAAATATTGCATTTCCTTGAATTTGTTTTAGAAAGTAGTTTTTAATTAAGGTAATAATTTCTGGAGTATTACCATCATCAGTTTGATGCCTAAAATATTCTAATATTTCTTTGTTCTGCAACTTTTCTTCCAAAGTACTTTTTTGTCATCTTTGCATTTGTTTTTGAAAAAACAGACTTTTGAAAGTATTACTTAATACTACTAATTAGCAAATTTTTAAGTAGCATTTCATACTATTTTTGTGTGTTTGGAAAGCAACATAATTAATTTTTACC
Source organism: Phocoena sinus (assembly GCF_008692025.1). Taxonomy (NCBI): domain Eukaryota; kingdom Metazoa; phylum Chordata; class Mammalia; order Artiodactyla; family Phocoenidae; genus Phocoena; species Phocoena sinus. Next base: position 92,735,752 of record NC_045767.1, read on the forward strand.
TTATTATCTGCCTGCCATCTTTGTAGCAACAGGTAACTCAGTCTCAGCTGGTCAGTTGTTATGCGGAGGTTTATTTTCTACTGATTCACTTTCAAACTGGTGTGCTGCTGTGGCCCTTGCCCATGCTTTACAAGAAAATGCTACCCAGAAAGAACAATTGCTCAGGGTTCAACTTGCTACAAGTATTGGCAACCCTCCAGTTTCTTTATTGCAACAGTGCACCAACATCCTTTCACAGGTAAAGTAGCCAGCAAAACTTCTCTAAGGGGGCGGGGGGAGAAAGTTTCACTTTGATGTCAGTGATACAAGCGTTTAAGGATGTCCTTAGTAGATGTAGATGAAAAAGGAGAGAGGCAAGGACTGCTCATTAGCTCACTGTCACCAGAAATGGTTTTGTGGAGAGAAAGCAATAAATATTCTTATAAGAATGGTTTTGCCAAATTGTGAATAAGGTCTGCATCATGATGGGAACACATGTTCTGGACAGAAAGGTGGTTTTTTTTGACTTGTTTTCTTTTTATATCATCCACACAGTTTTTGCATGTCATTTTCTGTTTCTGCTTAATAGCTGAATTCGGGTCATTTATGAGAGGGAATAGAATAGAGTGGTTCATAGCTGTGCACCTCGCTCTTTCTCTTCCCAGAGCAATTGATCTTCCTTTCAAAAAACAAAAATAAAATACCATTCCAATGCTTATATAGTTAAACAGTAAACCCCCTTGATGTTTGTGAGCTCTCAAATCCTCAAAATGCCAAGACATATAATTTACCTAGTAAGATGTAGGTAAACAACTTAAAATGTTTACATTCCTTTAGACTCCTAAGGAAAGCAGCTAAGCTTCATTGAAATGTGGATGCTAGGGCTTTTAGGAATGTCCCTTACTATTATTAGAGGATTTACCCACATGTGCCAGCCTTGTTGTTAAACAATTCAGGTTCATGCGTTAGCAAAACTGTAAAGTCATAGACATTCAGATTCACTCAAGGAGAGTAAAAATGTACATAAGCCTAAAATTGATCCATCCACTGGTATTATCCTAATCCCTTCCCCCTGATATGCGGAGTCCTTCTTAGTTCTTAATTTTGCCACACTGGTTGAATTGTTTTATTGTGAGCTTTTAGAGAACGTCAGTGCTATCCATATGAAGTTATAAATGAAACCTTGAAAATTAACTGTACTGAAATGGGAGTTGAACACTTCCTTTGTTGCTTAGAATAGGTTTACTTTGATTGAGAGCCTATTTTAACTTTATCATTTGTCTCTTAGTGATTTTTTAAAAGTACCCCAAAGCATTCATATCCTTACTTATTTAATACTTGTCATTCTCTTGTTGCTGTGAGTGGAAACAGCTATTCATTTCTTTGTTTTTTCTTAATTTTTTATTGGAGTATAGTTGATTTATAATGTTGTGTTAGTTTCACATGTACAGCAAAGTGAATTAGTTATACATATATCCACTCTTTATTAGATTCTTTTCCCATATAGGCCATTACAGAGTACTGAGTAGAGTTCCCTGTGCTATACAGTAGGTCCTTATTAATTATCTATATTATATATAGTAGTGTGTAACAGCTTTTCTTGAGCCAAACAGAAATTAACTGCCCAACAGTCATCACCACATACTTCACTCTAACATTGCAATTACAATTAATGCATAATGAGAAATCCTCAAGATAGTGGTGTGCTACCAGTCTAAGTAATGACAGTGCTATAAAATTATCCATTCTCCTCTAAAATGTATATACATTGTTATAGAATAAAAGATTAGAACTATCCTGTCCCAGATTATTGGCTTGGGTTTCTAGAGACTGTATTTGAGGGACTTTTCTAGATTTACATTTCTCTAAAGCAGTAATATTTATGAATAATTTTTAATGTATAATTTGCAGGGTGATAAGATCGACCGACGGGTATGTATTACTTGTTTGGGCTTAGGCATTTTCCTCCTACAGCAAGCCTTTTTCTTTGTCTTGGGTTTTGCTGATTGGTTTTTTTAACTGCTTGTTTGAAGTTATATTCTACTCACACTTGTATGTGTCAGCAAGTTAATCTCTATCGTGGCTCTCCAGTTTTTCTCCGTGGGGTATTGTAGTGGTGTTATTAAGGACTATAGGAATGGGAATCTGAAGCTATACTGGTGCTTCCTCTGGGGATGCTTGCACTTTCTGGAATTCCTTGGTTTTGGGTTTTTGGTGTGATTTTTCACCCAAGCTTGCTTCTTTATTTCCAATGAAACCATTTCAAAGGTAGTAAAATTTAGGATTAAGAATTTTGTCTTTAATCAGTATGTGAAAGAATGTGATGACTTTTATATTACTTAGGTTATTGAAAATATACAATAGTAAGTATTATTTTGTAATTTGAAAGAGTTTAAATCTCTTGAATTATTCTGGATGTAACCCATATGCTACACTACCATTGGGGATTAGTTTTTGATGTGTGTTGGGGGAGAGTGTGATTTGTATTTAGTTTTGATTTGTTTTCTGGAGTATTTGGCAAAAATGGCATGTACCTTAATCCCGTACTTGGAATTTGTGTTCATAATTTGTGTTCAATTATGCAGTGTGGACAGTAATAACAGGTCCTATTAGGAATTGTATGAGCATGATTTAACACATGTTAATAGCTCACACACAGACATATTTGGAAGCTTTAGCTGGCAGAATTTTTTTATATTAGGTAAAGTATAAGTATACATGTCATTCATTTAAAAGGGAAATTTTTGGAGGTATAATTTATATACAGTAAAATGCAGAGACCTTAAGTGTTCAATCTGATGATTTTTGATGGTTGAATATACTTCGGTAACCACCACCCAAAACAAGATATAGAGCATAGTATTCAGAAACCCAAAAAGTTCCATCATGTCCCTTTCCTATTAATTCTCTGTCCTCAGAGGCCACCACTAAAACATGAATCTGAGGGCTTCCCTGGTGGCGCAGTGGTTGAGAGTCCACCTGCTGATGCAGGGGACGCGGGTTCGTGCCCCGGTCTGGGAGGATCCCACATGCCGTGGAGCGGCTGGGCCCGTGAGCCATGGCCACTGAGCCTGTGCATCCGGAGCCTGTGCTCTGCAGCGGGAGAGCCCACAACGGTGAGAGGCCCACGTACCGCATAAAGAAAAAACAAAAGAGTGAATCTGATCATAATACTCTAGAACCTCATTTTAATACTTAAACACTGGAAGTTTAAACTGTTACCTTTACATATTATTTAAATGAACAATGCACAAATACTAAACTTGAAATCCACAGAGTAGGAGTATGAGGGATTTTTATTTAGAAAATATAATTGGGGCAACATAGTAGCTTATGTTAAAGGTGATTCAGGATCGTTTATTTTGTCTGTGGTTCTCTTCCATCCTATAAAATCTTTGGTTTTGTCAGCGGTTCACAAACTCTAAGGGGCTGAGAAGAGATAGGTATTTTTTCTTGACTTAAACCTGTAAACAAACATGCAAACAAATGTGTTTGTGTAACACATAAACAAAATGAATAGTTTTAGCTTTTTTTTTTTTTTTTTTTGGCCGCCCTGCATGGCTTGTGAGATCTTAGTTCCCCAACCAGGGATCAAACCTGCGCCCCCTGCAGTGGAAGCGTGGAGTCCTAACCACTGGACCACCAGGGAATTCCCAAGTGTGGCATTCTTTTAGCTGGTCTAGCTGTTTATATTGTAAGGAATCCATCAGAAAATGAGAGAGCGCTGAAATAGAATGTTTTGATAGCTTTTACTGCTCAATTTCTAATTTTACTTATTTGGCGGGATAGAGCAGCTTGATCAGGATTTTGTTGGATTTATATTATTATCAACATTTTATGATAGTATACTGGACAAATACTGTAACATTTTTGCGCTCTCTAATAGTTTATTTTTCTTTTCATTTTGGAAAATTTCGAAAAATAGAAAGTAGAAAGAGAATAATGTCCCTCATTCTACTACCCAAAGGTAACTACTGGTAAAATTTCAGGCTTTTTTTTTCCCTATACTGTTTATTTACGTAGCAGTGATCATGCATTAGATTCTATTTTGTATTCTGCATTTTTTCTTACAAGTATTTTCCGTGTTAGTAAACACTAAGTCAACATCACCTTATATGGTTGCACAGTATATATTTCACTAAGTAGATATACCCTAAGTTAGTTAATTGCACATTTAATTATCTTTTAATTAAGTTTAATTGCACATTTAATTATCTCCCATTTTTCCCTGTTATAAATCATGGTTTGATGAACATCAGAATAACGTAGTCTGCACAAAAGACCATTATTACAAAGTACTCACTTTGCACGTTTACAGTATGCATGGATTTCTGTTAACGCAGCAAAGCAAGGACTTGCCTGCATTTCACTGATGTTTAAAAAAAAATTATCCCAGCAATTGTATCATTTTTTTCTTTTCCCAGTTCAAACTTCTGCCATCTATTTTAAATTGGGGGCATTAGTTCTGCTTTTAATATGCTAGTAGGTAGAGAGTTGTATGTAGAGTCACAGAGTTAGAAATGATGGTAATAGTTTATAACATTTGTAGAGCACTCACTGTGTACCATGTGCTGCTTCTAAGTTCTTTACATGTATTAACCCATTTATAATCCATGAGATAGGTATTAACTGTTACTCCTGTTTAAGGATGAGGAAGAGAAGTTAAGTTGCCTGAGGTTTCATGGCTGTTGAGTTTTAGAACCAGGATATGAATCCTGGTATCTTGGCTTCAGAGCCTGTCTTCTTAACCTCTTTGAGATCATTTAATCCAGCCACCTCTGTTTACTAAATGAAGGAGTTGAGGCCCATGTAGTGTATTGAACTTGTCCAAGGTAAGGCAGTGGAAGATTTGGTTCTTCTAATTCCAAACCAAATGTCATTTTCACCGACACCATACTGCCACTCTTAGAATTAAAACTTTAGTCCTTTAAATTTGAAATGGATAGGGCTTCCCTGGTGGCGCAGTGGTTGGGAGTCCGCCTGCCGATGCAGGGGACGCGGGTTCGTGCCCCGGTCTGGGAAGATCCCACATGCCGCGGAGCGGCTGGGCTCGTGAGCCATGGCCGCTGAGCCTGCGCGTCCGGAGCCTGTGCTCCGCAACGGGAGAGGCCACGGCAGTGAGAGGCCCGCGTACCGCAAAAAAAAAAAAAAAAAAAAAAAAAAAAAAAAATTTGAAATGGATAAATACATGGTTTAGAAATCAAAATGATACACGAAGTCTTGGCCCCAACCCTGTCCTAGTTCCCTGCCTCCTGTTACTCTTTTCTTCTACATCTGGAAGTGTTTTTTCCGTATGTGCCCTGATCTGCACCTTGGTGTTTTGTTTTGTTTTGTTTCACTTAATAGAACCTTGCACTTCTCCTTGCAAAGTAAAGTAAGATTACGGTGTGCTAGGTGCTCTCTTCCCCCACAGCCTCCCAACAGTGTGTTGTCACACTTGTACTTTTGCCAGTCTGCTGATAGGTGGAAAATGTTATCTTAGTGAGTTTTAATTTATATTTTTCTTACTAAAAGGCTGAATAGTTTTCTGTATATTTATGCATCATTTGAAGGTGTTTTCATTAAACCCTTTTATCATCTGCCCATTTTTCTATCGGGTTGTTAATCATTTCTTCTTTATAGGAACTCATATTAAGGAACTTAACCCTTGTCTGTGATAAGTTACAAATATATTTTTCCTGATAGGATCTTGGTGTTTTGCTTTGGATTTTTTTTTTTTTTTGGGTATCAGACTTTTATTTTATCGCTTCTACATTTTAAGTCATACGTAGGCTTTCGCCACTTCAAGATGTTAAGGAATTTGCCAGTATTTCCATCTCATACTTTCTGGTTTCATTTTTGCATTTAAATCTTTGTTCTCTTTTTCTCTGAATTGTGTGAGATATGGATCCTCTGCTCTTTTGAACTGCTCTCTAGTTTTGCCAACATCTTTGAAGTCTGTCTGTAACCACTGATAGTTATATTCTGTCTTTTTCACATACTAAATTTCCATTTGTAGCTGGATCATTTCTGGACTTTCCGTTCTGCTCCTTGATTTGTCTGTTCATGAGGTAGTATCACCTCATTGCTCTCTTTCATTTTTTTACAGTTTCTCTAGTTATTCTTGCTTGTTTATTTTTCCATTTGAACTTGAAAAGCAGGTTGTTTCGTTCCAGAAGAAACAAAACAAAACCTGTTGATATTTTTATTTGGATCACATTAATTTTACAAATTAATGTAGAGTCAATATCTTCATGATCTTGAGTCGTTCTCTCTAAGAACATGTGTCTTTCTGTTGATTTGTGTCTGCTTTTGTGCTCTTAGAAGTGTTTTTAAACTTTCCTCATTTAGGTTTTATAGAGTTTTGATTAGGCTCATTCCTGAGTACTTTATCTTCTTTTGTTGCTGTAGTCAACAGGGTGTTCCATTCTATCTTCTGCCTGGTTCTAACTAGTTATGTTTGACTGTGCTCTTAACCTTCAGTTAGACCCCAAATGACCTACTTTTCAAAATTGAATCTAATTCCATTTTTGTTTACTCAGACATCAGCCAGTGATTTGATAGAATGCCCTTGTATATACAATGTCGGTATATTTGGTACCTGCAAATGGTATTCCGGTAATAAACTTTTTATGTATAACCAGGGGAAATCAACAAAACATTCACATTTATAACTTGAGTAATTAGTTGTAAATTCTCTGTGGCACATAGTCAGTTGAGAATAACTATATTTTTAAACTACAGTGTACTTGGGTAACATGAAAATTTATTGTGGACAGTAATGACATAAAGGCAAGGAAAAAGCAAAAATAATGCCTTATGTAAAAATTAAATTCATACTGATTAATGCTTACTTGGTAAATCATTTGAAGAGGTCTAATTTGAATTTGTTTAATTAAATATTAAGTATACTTGAAAAAAGATTATGGAAAGTTCAAGATACTGACATCACGGTTCGTGAAATTAGAACTGTCTGGCTGAGTGATAGAAATTTTTCAAAACACAGTAATGGTTACTTTAAATCCATTCATTGTCTAGATTTTTGAATAATTGCATTTTGGATATTTTCTGAAATTACTCCCAGAGCGATGCATTACTGTGCTAATTTCCATTATTTTGTTTCACACAAGTTTTGTTTTTCTTAAACAAAAATACAGGTTATGTAATATAATGTGGGCAATGGCAATATTAATGAGCTAAGAGAATATCTCATAAGAGATACAAATGTGTTGTATCAAAATTTAGGAAACTGTAATGTTGATGGACATGCTAGTTTTCAGTATTGTTTAACATACTTGGCGGCAATATAGTTAGTGGTTTGAGGCACTTAGCTAATTTAAATAAATCTTTTTCTCCTTCATTAAGTTTGTGATTTCTCATTATTTGGCATTTCTCAGGGGGTTTGTAACATGGTTTATTTATTTTCTTGTTAGAGAAATATATTCGTTAATGAAATTTGACTAAATAATTCAGGAGATTATTTCTTTGTATTTTTCTTGATGTTTTTTGAAGGAGGTAGAATTTGTCCTTTTATGAGAAAATTGTTCTTAAAATTCCTATTGAAACATCATAAATTTGCCAGCAAATTTATGTCTTTGTAAAGTGTTTTAGGACTGATAAAATTTTTTAAGCATCCACATCATATATTTCTTCCTTAGCATATCAGATTTTCCATTAATAGTATTTTAGATAACCTGGTATATGCTTATGAGCGTGGATCAAGTCTAATTTCTGCTCTCGGTTTATTTTGGGAAGTGCAGCCCAGAGAGTATACAAGAATGCATTCTCTTGTTCAATTTTTAAAATCCAGATACCTGACACATCTTTTATAAGATGTTAAATATCTTTTTATGCAGATGGGGAGGGATCTTAGGGCAACTTTAAGTTTGAAAAAAATAAAACAAGATTTCTGCCACCTTGTTTATTGCAGGGAAGCAAAATACAGACAAGAGTTGGGTTACTAATGTTGCTTTGTACCTGGCTTAGCAACTGCCCCATTGCAGTAACACATTTTCTTCACAATTCAGCCAATGTTCCCTTTGTATCCTTTATGTTTTAGTAAGATGCATGTAAGTATTTACCTTTTTTATCTTTTCTATTTCTTCTCAACTAGAGTTAGCTCCATGCCCCAAATATTTGAATCCTCTTTATCTATGTAACAACTTTTTAAACTGTTATGGTGACAATGATCCTTACTTAAGCTGTGTGGGTGTAGGTGTGGGTGTGGGTGGGTGGGTGGGTGTGTGAGTGTACGTGTACCATTGTGTTATGTTTACTCGGACTGCGTATAGAATTTTTTGTAGAAACTCTTACATGAAATACATGTCAAATTCAAATTGTAAAACAAAGTACTCTGCATATTATGAACCATTAGTTTTCTTAACAAAGTTTTCAGCTTACAGGACAAATTGCAGAAAATCTTGGAGAGGAAGAACAGTTGGTCCAAGGCTTATGTGCTCTTCTGTTGGGCATTTCGATTTACTTCAATGATAACTCACTTGAGAGCTATATGAAGTAAGTAAGGGGAAAATGCCAGGGGAAAATGACTTGCTAATGTCATCAAGAGATAATGATAAATTTTTTCTGCCAAAGTATAATGTAGACCAAGCTTTTATGTTTCATTATGCCTTTTTTTTTAAGCATCTCAATATGCTTATCTCTGTAGAGAGAAACTAAAACAACTGATAGAGAAGAGGATCGGCAAAGAGAATTTCATAGAGAAACTAGGATTTATTAGCAAACATGAGTTGTATTCCAGAGCATCTCAGAAACCCCAGCCAAACTTCCCCAGTCCAGAATACATGATATTTGATCATGAGTTTACAAAGCTGGTAAAAGAACTTGAAGGTAAGACAACAAAGTTTATCTTGATATTCATTAGAAAGTAGTACCTAGGATTGTATTGCATATGTATATTCTGGATACATGCAGATTATATGATAAGCCTAAAAGTATTTTTTTTCCTAGCTCTTGATCTGTGGCCCACTTAAGGACTTTTGGCATTCAGTAAGATTGGAAAGATGATTTCTTATCTCTCATGCAGTTAGGCCATATGTTTTTACTGACTAAGTCTTAATAATAAAACAGTATTTTAAATAAGTCTTCTTTTACAGGTGTGATAACTAAGGCTATTTATAAGTCCAGTGAAGAAGATAAACAAGAAGAAGAGGTGAAGAAAACACTAGAGCAGCATGACAGTATTGTGACTCACTACAAAAATATGATTCGAGAGCAAGTACGTACTGATAAATTGTATCCAACCTCGGTTATACTAAAAGTATAGATACTTCTCTACTTTAGGGAGGAATTTCTCTCAGCATTTCCAAATGCAACAGGATACACAAAGTAAAACTCATCGTTTTCCTAAATAATTCAAAAGCATCTGAGTATTCAACACACTGAGAGCTTAGTATATGCTAAGCAAGTCTAGTGGTAAAGATAATCGAAGGTATGTGGCAGCATTGAGAGGCACCTAACTTAGCTAGGTAGGAGCAGGTGCTTGGAGAAGACAGAGAAGCTGAGTCCTAAAAGGATGACAATGAGTAAGCTAGGCAAGCAGAGAGAGGGACGGGAGGTGTTACTGGCATGGACACAGAACACTCGTTGGCTGTATGAAGGAGAATTTGAGAGGCAAGGCTACAGAGAGGGAGCCCAAGGAGGAGGTGGTGGTGGTGGGTGGCAGTTGGGAAACTGATGGTTGACGACGATGATAGCGGCTGCTGTTTTGTGTACTGTGTTCTAGGTGCTCACCGAATACAGTTAAACACCATCTCATTTACTTTTCACAATATCCCTTCAAAGTAGCTGACATCTGCAGTTCGGAATAAATGAGGAGTCTGAGACTTAGAGAATTTAAACTTGTCCAAGGTCACTCAGTGCTTGGTGGAACAGAATTCAAATACACGTGTGTTACTGGGACTCCAAAGCTCACGCTGTGTGGTGTAGAGGGGACGGTCCTGAGAAATGTGGAAACCAAAGAAGATAAAACTGACAGGACTTGGTAGTGATTGGACCTGGGGACGAGGGAGTAGAAAGGGTCAGATACGATCCTTAGATCTCTGTCTTGCGCACCCGAATAGATGATATTAAATTAGATAGAACAAGAGGGAGCTGATTTACTAGAGTGCGTCATGATGAGTTAAGTTGAAACTACATTTTCAAAATGGTCAGCTGACATTTTCTTTGCAGGATACCGATGAACCCCACACTTGGGTAGTGTTGAGCACCTTACGCCTTCCATTACATTCCTTCAGGATGTTTCTTGGTTTTCTTCTCTCATTTAATTCCTCACTCTGGTACATATACCTTTATTGGAATGGAATCCTAGAAAGTGCTGCAGTGTTACGGTGTTAAAATTCCAGAGTCATGGAAACAATATACGGGGGCGTCTCATGTGGGGCAGGCTGCTGCCCCTTCCCTGCACTGCCCTCCACCCCCTGCTGATTGTGACAGCTTGAGGCAGGTGTGGCTCCTAAGAGCTTTTGTGTAGAGCCCTCTAAATGAGAGCTGCCGATGTATTCTTTTCCCCGCAATCTGTATTGTTGAGAATGAAATTCTCAGAAAGAATAAAAATATACTAGTGGTGTATTTAGCGTTCAGTCTGAGCTTTTCAGTTTATAAGCAGATTAGTAAATTAGAATCATCTTTGAATGATCCAAATTTGAATCGTTACACTACCCATGGTTATTAGGATTTTTCATCTGTCTTAGTACAAATTTGGAGTCATTTCCAGATGGTAAAATGTAATTTTTAGAGCAATGGGAAATAAATACTTGGAATGTGATATTATAGCTTGCTTGCACTTGGAGCTGATAAATATGGTTGATTTGGAAGAAGAAAAGAGTGATTTGACACAATTACTATAATCACTTTTCTTTAGAAATGTTAATTTTAAATATTCTCATCACTTAGAATGCCATTTGACAATTAGGCAACAAGCATCGAGAGCTGTAAAATGTTTATATAAACTTTGAATTACATTTGATAATGCATCCTAAGGAAATTCTCCAAAATTCAGGAGAACAGGAGAATATATGGACTAAAATATTTATTGTAATGATATTATCATTTGGAAAAATGGAGAGCAACCTCAGTGTTGCTTTTGAGTATAAATTACATTGCATCTACTGATTAATATTGGGAAATTTTGATTGAGTAGTAAGCAAATTAAAGGTTACAAAATGTATGTGGACGGATTATGACAAGTTTAAAAAACCTGGGTTGGAAAGAATTAGAAGAAAATGAAGACAGATCAAATTCTAACTAGTTACTACACTAGGGTGATAAGAGATGAAACCTGTTTTTTCCAGAATTCTAAGTGTTTTGTTATATGATTGTCTTTTAATGTTAAAAGTAACAGAGGTACATACATATCTATACATATACTAAGCTTCTTAAATAATTTGGTATAAATATCTTAAATAGTTTGATGGACCATAGAATGAAGTTTTTAAAATTGACCTCCCCCCACCCCCAAACCAAAATTACAGTGAGATCGCAGATGGCGCCATATAATGGGGCCTTGAAAGCTAACAGTCCTGCTGCATGTTAATTGGCCTTGGTGCATATATTAATGTGTTACTGCTTAATTATAGAACGCTTTTGGAGATATTGAGTAGTTTAACATCCTCACCCAAAATAATCTCTAATTTTTAATTTGTTCATCCTCTTAATGCTAACTAGTCTGAATGTAAAACACTTCAGTTATGTTTTGGTTCACAGGATCTGCAACTTGAGGAATTGAAGCAGCAGATTTCTACGTTAAAATGTCAAAACGAACAGCTCCAGACAGCGGTCACACAGCAAGTATCTCAGATTCAGCAACACAAGGATCAGTATAATCTTCTTAAAGTACAGCTAGGTAAGTGTAGCTAGCCATTCCTGTTGTAGTGTCCCCAGGAGCTGGACAAAGTCAGACAGGTTATTCTTGTGGACTAGTCTTTCTGTAACCTTAAATTAATCACTGTGACAAACATGTAAGTCAGAGTTTGAAGTCCAAGCTCTCTGCTCAGTGTTTGATTATCTGATCCATTGATTCTCAACCTTAGCTACCTATACATTAAGATCCCCTGATATTTTTATTTTTTTAACACCAATACTGAAACCCCACTGAGGTTTCTAATTTAATTAGTTGGGAGTTGGGTCCAGGCATCAGTGATTATTAATTACAAGCTCCCCAGGTGATTCTAATGTCTAGCCAGTTGACTGGTCTAACCTTTTCATTTCCTTATCTGCAAAACAGAGCTGATAGTAGCACCTGTGTCATCTGAGAATTAAATGAAATAATATATATAAAATTCTAGTTCAGTGCCTGGCACATGCTAGGAGCTCAAATGCTTGTAAATAGTCTCATTCTACACTGCTTATGGTTGGAATGCTAGCTACTTAGAAATATAATTAATTTTATTTATATGAAGGTGACCAAAATTTTCAGAAGAAAATATCTTTTACTTCCTCTATTTAATGACAATAAGTTGTCAGTTCTTTTAGTCCATATAGAAAGCTAGTCCTCTGTGAAGTTTTTTTTAGAAATATTTATTTATTTATTTGGCCACACTGGGTCTTAGTTGCTGCGTGTGAGATCTTTAGCTGCAGCATGCGAACTCTTAGTTGTGACATTTGGCATCTAGTTCCCTGACCAGGGGTCGAACCTGGGCCCCCTGCATTGGGAGTGCAGGGTATTAGCCCCTGGACCACCAGGGAAGTGTGCTATGAAGATTTTTAAAAGGATTTTATTTTCTCTTATATTAATTGACAGAATTGGAATTTCAACTACTGTAATTCTTTTTTTTTTTAAATCTTTATTGGAGTATAATTGCTTTACAATGGTGTGTTAGTTTCTGCCTTATAACAAAGTGAATCAGTTATACATATACATATGTCCCCATATCTCTTCCCTCTTGCGTCTCCCTCCCACCATCCCTATCCCACCCCTCTAGGGGGTCACAAAGCACCGAGCTGATCTCCCTGTGCTATGCGGCTGCTTCCCACTAGCTATCTATTTTACGTTTGGTAGTGTATATATGTCCATGCCACTCTCTCACTTTGTCCCAGCTTACCCTTCCCCCTTCCCCGTATCCTCAAGTCCATTCTCTAGTTAGGTCTGTGTCTTTATTCCCACCTTGCCCCTAGGTTCTTCATGACCTGTTTTTTTTTTTTTTCTTTTTTTTTGATTCCATATCATATGGTATTTGTTTTTCTCTTTCTGACTTACTTCACTCTGTATGACAGACTCTAGGTCCATCCACCTCACTACAAATAACTCAATTTCGTTTCTTTTTATGGCTAATATTCCATTGTATATATGTGTTACATCTTCTTTATCCATTCATCTGTTGATGGATACTTAGGTTGCTTCCATGTCCTGGCTATTGTAAACAGAGCTGCAATGAACATTTTGGTACATGACTCCTTTTGAATTATGGTTTTCTCAGGGTATATGCCCAGTAGTGGGATTGCTGGGTCGTATGGTAGTTCTAGTTTTAGTTTTTTAAGGAAACTCCATACTGTTCTCCACAGTGGCTGTATCAATTTACATACCCACCAACAGTGCAAGAGGTAAACTACTGTAATTCTTAATCTTAGATCACTAAACCATGCAGTTTAGTCTTAAGACTATGCTCTTTTTCTTCCCAGAAAATATCATTATTTTTATCAATACACTGTTTTTCAGAACTTCCCTGGCAGTCCAGTGGTTAAGACTCCATGCTCCCAATGTAGGGGGCATTGGGATCCCTGGTCAGGGGACTAAAATCCTACATGCCGCACCTACGGCGTGGCTGGAAAAAAACAAAACAAAAAAACACTATTTTGCAAAGATGAAATGTGCTTGCAAAAATCCTGCCAAAGTAATTATTAAGGAAAGTATGTATTTATTTTATACTTGAATCATCAATTCAAAAAATGAAAAGTTTCGTGCTGGTTTTTCAAATTTTATGCCTGTCTAATAGGAAAAGACAATCAGCATCAAGGTTCTTACAGTGATGGGGCTCAGATGAATGGTATTCAGCCAGAAGAAATTGGTAGGTTGCGAGAAGAGGTAGAAGAATTAAAAAGTAATCAGGAACTTTTAAAAAGCCAACTGGCTGAAAAGGACGCTTTCATTGAAAATTTGGTAAGTGAATGTTGACATTTTTTAAACGAGAAGTCAAGAATAATTCTCATTATCCAGCTTGTTTATTTTGCTCGATCCCTTAAGCTACAGTATCATATTAAGGTTTTAGAATATGAGCTCTGGTGTCAGACTGTCTAAAGCTTCAGTGCTTCCTAGCTAACTGAATTTAAGCAACTTAGTTAACCTCTTTAAACTTGTTTCCTGAGCTATAAAATGGTGGTGGTGATATCTGTCTCATTGCTGTGAGAATTAAATGAGATACACTGTTAAAAGCTCTTTTAGTGATTTTTTTTTTAAAGATAGATTTTATTCATTTCTTTAAAATTTTTTATTTTTTTTACTTTCGGCTGCATTGGGTCTTGGTTGCTGTGTGCGGGCTTTCTCTGGTTGCAGTGAGCAGGGGCTAGTCTTCGTTGCATTGCACGGGCTTCTCATTGCGGTGGCTTCTCTTGTCACGCAGCACGGGCTCTAGGCGCACGGGCTCAGTAGTTGTGGTTTGTGGACTTTAGAATGCAGGATCAGTAGCTGTGGCGCACAGTCTGATGTGCTCCGCGGCATGTGGGATCTTCCCGGACCAGGGCTCGAACCCATGTCCCCTGCGTTGGCAGGCAGATTCTTAACCATTGTGCCGCCAGAGAAGCCCTGTATAAGGTTCTTTTAATACATGGAAATCACTCAATAAATACCTGCTTTTATGCTCTTTCTTCATATGACCTCAGTTAAGTGCCTAGATTTAATAAATTACTTGGCATGAGTATAAATTTATTAGCTATGGAAAATTTGTAGACAGTAGGTGCTATGTTGAAATGTTATTTTGAGTATAAAATTTTACATGTCAATGTGAAATTTTTTGGTAAACGTATACCAGACATAGCTTATATATGTACAGTTTTGGGTTTTTTTTCTGTCTCTTTAAACTGAATTTATTTCATAGTTTATTTCTATGCTCTTTGTAGAAATCGTCCCAACCATCACCTGGCACAAATGAACAGTCTTCAGCGACAGCTTCAGCAAGAGATTCTGAACAAATTGAAGAATTAAAACAGGTCATTTTTCAGCTTGATCCAAGCTCTGTTTTGCCTTGTTTTAATTATAATAGCATAACAGCACTGCAGTTCCATTAATCTAGAACTGCTTTGTCAGGTGTAAGCAAAATTTGATAGTGAAGACAGCCATTTGAAAATCCAGAAGCTGTTTTAATTATACAGTAATGGTATTTTGCTTTATATTGTGTTTTTATTTTTCAGTGATGTTCTTTTTAACAGATCTCTGCATCTTACCCAGATTATTTATAGATTATCAGTAAACTAACAGTTAAGGAAACCTTAAATATATTTATAAGCCACAAATATGAAGATATAAAGTCTTATGCCTAATTTTCATGGTAACTGGTTGGTTAAGTGTATTGGGCATTTAAGTCATTCTATCCAGAAAAATGTTGGTTTTTAAAATTGGAAAAGGGAAAAACAGGAAGTAAACTTGTATATATCTCAATTAGATGACTCTAGCTAAAAAGCAAAATATATACTTTTTCTGCTGTAGTAATTTATATTGTTTAGAAAAGCAAATAAGCCTTTTCCTCCTTCCATCCTCCCTTCCTTCCTTCCTTTCTTGAAGAAGGAATATATGTTTCTTTAAAAGAAAAAAAAAGTGTTACTAAAGAAAGAAGTGAACAGCCTGGCCAAGCTAGGACTAACTTCCTTCTCCCTCCAGTAGCCAGCTGGTTCTTACCCACTGACATGTCTGATATGATGGGAATGATCGGAAAGAGAGAAACAAAATGTCTTATTTTGATAGTGTCTTTGTACCCCAGAGTAGATTCTACAATCTACTTAAATTATGTTTTTTAAAAAAAAAATAATAATTTGTCATTAACGATTTACAACTCTCTAATACGTGTCCATAATGTTTTGTTCTTGTGAGGAAGAGCAATATCTATTTTGATTTTATTAATTCTAGAACTATATTAAAGTTAATGGGAATTAAGTTCTTAATATATACCCTTAGTTTGTAAATCCCAAGTAAACATTTTTACTTTTTGTGTTTCCCAAAGATATATTTTAAATATTATTTATTTATTTGGTTGTGCCAGGTCTTAGTTGTGGCATTCAGGCTCCTTAGTTGTGGCACGCAGGCTCCTTAGTTGCGGCATGCATGTGGGATCTAGTTCCCTGACCAGGGATCAAACCCGGGCCCCCTGTATTGGGATCGCAGAGTCTTACCCACTGCACCAGCAGGGAAGTGCCCCAAAGATATATTTTAAATGACAGTTTTGTTTTTTATAATATGTAGTAAAATATGGTATAAAAAGAAAACCAAAAAGGTTCATAAATTCCATGTTTACATGACTCATTTTGATAACTGAAAAAAAGCAATCCAAGAAAAGGCGTGTATGTACATGATAGAAAGTTTTAAGAGAATAAAAATGCTTTCTACATGACAGTACCCCACTACTTACCACAATATCTCCAGACACTGCCAGATATCATGGGGGAAGATAGCCCCTAGTGGAGAACCACTGTTACAATTGTTTTATTTTCCTGTACTTTTTCTGGGGGTGGGGGAGAGAGCAAGAAGTTTGGAAATTTCAACATCTGTAATATATAAACTTTCAATTAATTCTGCCACTTTCACTAGAGTACTTTTTTATTTTTTTGGCCGCACTGTGTAGCATGCAGGATCTTAGTTCCCCAACCAGGGCTCGAACCTGTGCCCCCTGTATTGGGAGCATGGAGTCTTAACCACTGGACCGCTAGGGAAGTCTAATGCTTTCATCTATGTTTGGTGGCCCCCAAGTCTAAAACCATCCTATTTTGCCCTTTTCAAATAATATACCTTTAGTCTTCCACCAGGAGAAAAGGAAAAGTTACCTGATGCATGAGAGTAGGACAGGGATTTGGTGGTCTATTCCTAAGCCGGCTTACAACCAACCCTGCTGTTTTTGACTCCATTTTTACTCACACTTTCCAAAACATCCCAGGCCCTTTGGTAGTTACGCATTGTACGTCAGGTAGCAGCATGGCTTTCTAAAAGGTCAGCCTACGTTTCAGCTGTCTCATGTGTGCCGAGTCAGAAAGTCAGTCGTTTGCTTTCTGAAATTCCCCAATTTATTGCTCTTTTCTTTTACTCTCTGTCCTTGTGGGTTTCTCCCTCCTGCCCACCCTTCCACCGTCCCTCTCTCCCGACCTCCTTCCCACCTTCCTTTCTCGTTCCCTTCCTCCCTCCCTTTATAATTTTTTACATTGGATCTCACAAGGAAGCAGAGGTGAACATGTTTAATCTACACGTTTAATTCTCCATCTTGAACCCACCAAGTTCAAGAATAGTTCTTCCACTTAAATTTTAAAACTTGGAAGTTGTGATTTGAGAGAGAAGGGCCAAGAAAGGAAATAATTTTTTATTTCTTCCTGTAAATAGACATTTCCTTGATGAAATTAATGCTGTTTAATGTTACAGCTTAACTATTTTTGTCTCTTAGGAACTGGCAACATTAAAGTCTCAGTTAAACTCACAGTCTTCTGAGATCACCAAACTACAGACAGAAAAGCAGGAGCTGTTAGAGAAAACAGAAGCATTTGTAAGTTAATTATTTTTTTGTTCTCAAAGGTAGTAAACACAAGGTTGGAAGGTTATTTATCAGCCACTGTGGAAAAGAAGCAAATTTGTCAGATAGCACCTTCCATTCAGGTTATCCGTTAGCCAGAGTTCCAGTCACGCAGGCTTCTTGGCCATGAGGACAGCCATATTATAGTCAGACTCACCAGGTCAGTTTAATCAGTTATTCACGGTTCATTTTGTTGGTGTTTTATATTTCACCCCATCTTTGTCTCCTTCATTCTAACCTGGCAGGTTTTCTGCTGGTATAAAATTGTCAAAAACCTTGTTGGTGACCCATGCAATTCACAGGGTTCCAAGCCATCAAGCAAAGTCCTCCTGGATCCCTCCTGGGGAACTACATTTCTATTCCAGCTTCTACAGAGATGGTTGATTGTGTCCATGTGTTACACGAGTAACCGCTTCATAATTGGTTGTCCAGCCACACCCCTGATGTTTCAGTAGAACATGCTTTGTCATTTATTGCAATAGGGATAGGTTGAGAATCTTCTGAATCTTCAAGTTCTGATTCCCTTTTCTTAACAGTTCCTCCTTCAGTTTATCTCTGTCCTCTCACATTTTACTATAAGCAGCAAGGAGAAACCAGGCCACACCTTTAATGCTTTGGTTAGAGGTTTCCTCAGCTAAATAGTTCGTCACTCACAAGTTCTGCTTTTCACAACACTAGAACTCAATTCAGCTAAGTTCTTTGCCACATTATATATAACAAGGATCACCTTTCCTCCACTTTCCAATAACATGTTCCTCATCTCTGAGAGCTCACCAAAACCTTTAACATCCATACTTCTACCAACATTCTGTTCATGATGATACATGTTTTCACTAAAACCATAGAAGCTTTCTCTATAGAAAGCTTTATGAGCCCTTACTGGAATTACCTTGAATGTCCATATCTCCATCAACAGTCTCTTCAAGCCAATTTAGACTTTGTCTAACATGAACCTCAAAATTCTTTTAGCCTCTACCAGTTCCAAAGCCCCTTCCACAGTTTAAGGTATTTGCTTAACCCAGCCTTCCTCATACTCTGATGAGAGCTGATGCCATGCCACTCCTGACTCAGCCTCCCGCTCCACTGAAGGGGCAACTTATCTATGTAGGGAAAGCACTTTATTGTGGGTAAATACATAAAGAATTAGACTTTCTGTTATTGGAGAGAAAATTTCAAAATAGCTAGAAAATTAAATCATCTTTGGAATTTCGTTTAGATTGTAACTGTAAAGAAACATTTGTTTTTCCAATTTCTACTTTCAGGCAAAATCAGTTCCTATACCAGGAGAGAGTGAAACTGTAATAGCTACAAAAACTACTGATGTAGAAGGAAGACTGTCAGCATTATTACAAGAAACTAAAGAATTAAAGGTTGGTTTTGGTGAAACTTTTACTCATTGCATATTATATGAAATGAACTCCAGGAAATTTGATTTTATTTCACTTAATTTCTCAAATCCTTAGATTTATGCAGAAAGTTAATGGAGTGTAATTTTATCTCACAATACGTCCATTCCTATTTGGATGACTAAAGGTGGCACAAGTGAAGGGGGTTTTTTTTGTTTTGTTTGTTTGGGCTGTGTTGGGTCTTCATTGCTGTGCGCGGGCTTTCTCTAGTTGCAGCGAGCGGGGGCTACTCTTCGTTGCGGTGCACAGGCTTCTCATTGCAGTGGCTTCTCTTGTTGCAGAGCATGGGCTCTAGGCACGTGGGCTTCAGTAGTTGCAGCACATAGGCTCAGTAGTTGTGGCTCGCAGGCTATAGAGCTCAGGCTCAGTAGTTGTGGCACACTGGCTTAGGTGCTCCACAGCATGTGGGATCTTCCCAGACCAGGAATCAAACCCGTGTCCCCTGCATTGGCAGGCAGAGTCTTAACCACTGTGCCACCAGGGAAGTCCCACAAATGAAGATTTTTAAATGCCATTTCAAACAGTGGTATTAAATATATAAAATAAGAATGTATATGAATGTACTTTGCAAGTAAAAACATAGATTTTAGTAAGAGTAAAAAAATAGTTAAGTTTGCTTATCAATCTTTAATCACAGTAAGAAACGAGGAGTATAGATTTGGCTAATACACAAGCCACCTGTAGGTTTTCCATAGGCTGAGGAACACAGGCATATTAAATCCTGCCAGCCTTTTGTGTGACAGAGAAATCAAAATAGATAACATGAAGAAAGGAATGAGGTAACAGTAATAAAAAAAAAAAGGTAGGAATTAAAACATGGAAAAAGGAAGATAATGTGTGATTTTGCCTTTTGGATTGTGGTCAAATTCTTTTTTTTTTTTTTGCGGTACGCGGGCCTCTCACTATTGTGGCCCCTCCCGTGCGGAGCACAGGCTCCAGACGCACAGGCTCAGCGGCCATGGCTCACGGGCCCAGCCGCTCCGCGGTATGTGGGATCTTCCTGGACCGGGGCACGAACCCGTGTCCCCTGCATCGGCAGGCGGACTCTCAACCACTGCACCACCAGGGAAGCCCAAATTATTTTATTTTTAAACCATTGATTTTACTTGAAGCTATTTTTCTTTTCCATTTAATTGTATGTGTGAAGTTGGATAGAATTTTATTTTTAAACTTCAATTCTAATTCTGATGCTAACTAGGCTTCTGTTATAAAATGTTTTATGTCTTTATTTATCCCTCTGATATCTGAAATGGTAGGATTTTTTGAGGAATAGGTAATTAAAACTATTTTTGGTTGTTAAACTCTATTTTTTACAGTAACCATCTTTGATGTATAGCCTAACATAAATTCTCATGTTACTAGATGAGTGAGTGTGTGTGTGTGTGTGTGTGTGTGTGTGTGTTTTAAACCTCCTCTTCCCCCAACCCCTAACCCCAAATTCTTCAGACTAGACAATTGCAGCAATTTATCAAAGAAAGAACATATTTGTTAAAACCCTAGGAGAGTGAATACTAATTTTAGATTAGTGATTTTCACCTTTCTTTTCCTAGAATGAAATTAAAGCTCTGTCTGAGGAAAGAACTGCTATTAAAGAGCAGCTGGATTCATCTAACAGTACCATTGCCATTTTACAAAATGAGAAAAACAAGCTTGAGGTGGACATTACAGATTCTAAAAAAGAACAAGATGATCTCTTGGTGCTGTTGGCTGATCAGGATCAGAAAATATTTTCA
This sequence comes from Phocoena sinus, assembly GCF_008692025.1. Classification (NCBI taxonomy): domain Eukaryota; kingdom Metazoa; phylum Chordata; class Mammalia; order Artiodactyla; family Phocoenidae; genus Phocoena; species Phocoena sinus. The sequence goes on from NC_045767.1 coordinate 92,756,566, forward strand.
TTGAAGAATAAACTCAAGGAACTTGGTCATCCAGTAAGATTGCAGTGTTTCCAAAAATGATTTATATTGTGTTTCTTTATGATGTATTTTTAAATATTGTACTGTGACATGGGAATGTTGTGCCTATATATCGATACTACAGGCAGAGATCTGTAGGTACGTGAACGTGGTATCATCTGCACCACTCTTATGGTATTCAGTGAATTGACTTAAGACACAGATTAGATGCAATTTCCAGCGTTTGTTAACTGTTCTCTTTGGGGCTCTGAGCCTAGAAAGTGAATTGATTTGATTGCTCCTGTGGTAACAAGACTCTCACTATCCAAATGTGTCGTCCTCTTTTGCCGTGTTGATTCAGGTTTGTGTGTAGAGAGGTGTAGCCATCTGGCAGCAAGTTAACCTATGTATCTCGTGTCATGTTAAAAATGACAGGGATCCTTGAACATTAAATCAAGGAAATCAGATGGCCTGTAATCTACTTTAATTTCTGGAATAAAGAATGTATCAACAGAGTAGATATCATTATGTGTTGAATGTGAAGTGAGCAAATCCTCAATGTTAAATGTATATATTTTCCCTTTAGGTTGAAGAAGAGGATGAACTTGAATCCGGAGACCAAGATGATGAGGATGATGAAGATGAAGATGACAGCAAGGGACAGGGTCATATCTAGCTTTACAATCTCTAGGAATGATAGGGGTTACATTGTAACTTTGAAGACGGAGTCTTAAGACAGTGCTTTGGTTTGCCTCCACAGGAAGTAAAGATTTAGAAACCAAGTGGCAGACATTCACTAATACAACTATTGATGTATTTTTAAAATGAAGCCACCACCCATGTTGATAATCCTGTTATTCTGACTTCATGTAGAACACACATCTTTTATTGAACTGGACTATCCCAAAATATAATTTGCAAAGAGCTTCAGACACCAAAAATATAATATTTTCAGGCATGTGGTGGCAATGCTCTTTGCCTTTAGTTCATTGGTTGTTTATCTAAGTTCTGTATTTGTCTGCTATTTTTACTTTTCAGAATTTGTGACTTTAAATACTAACACGGTTGATTTAATGTGTGTTGGAATCACTGTTTCTAAATTCAGTATTGGAGTTCTTAGCTAATGATTTCCTTTTAAAGGAATGGATTTACTTAAAGGCAAGATAACATTATTCTGGGGGATAATATATCATCAGCCCTCTATCCAGTGTGACTCCTAAGGTGAGTGGGATAGGGCAGTGGAGAATGAGTGCCTTGACACTTGATATGGCTGCATTCTGTACCTCAGTGAAGAAGAAGGATATTAGCACACAGTGAAGAGGAGGGTGTTTCTGAGAAACTTCTGCAACAGTGTATCAGCATGTGTTTGGTTTTGGTTTTATTTTTAAGCTAAACATTAAAACAGATTACAAGTTAACAGCTCATACAGCTCAGAATTAGTATTATTGTTTGATTATTATAAAACATATTATGTTCCTAGTTTTAAAAAGATCCAAACTATGGTTTATATAACTTATTGGCATTTTTGCTGAATAGGTTTAAGTCAGATAATAGATTTTTAAAAAGCAATGAAGCAATGTGTCAAAATTTAATGTTTTCGTAATAAAAATAGATATTATGTTCACCTAATCCCTCGTCATGGTTCCCTTTTTTAGATTTTGAGAGTAGTAGTCTTTGTACAAGATGAGGCAGAAGGAAGTGGTGAAAGGAGTCCTTCTCTTACTAAAAGGGCTTTGCTATAACTGCATGATAACAGCAATCTTATCATTTAAAGCCAATAATTCGGATTCCGTAAGAGCGGAGGGGCTAATTGGAGAAAAAGCAGAAGTTGGAGAAGGGCTTGGATGTTTCTAAATTGAGCATTGAAGTTCTTTCTTCACAATGATTTCTATTTAAAGAAGTAGGCTTTCTTAAAGGCAAGACAGCAAGAGTTGGGGCATTATGTATATCATCTGCCTCCTGGCTTCAGGAATAATTTGAGCAGTCCACTAAGGGGCACAGACTTTTGAAAGAAGTATCTTCACATGTCTTGAAAGGGGAGATGGCTGTGTGTTGCAGAGCACCCGTGAATACTGCACCACGCCCCTGCCTAATCCCAGCGCTGCCACGCCATCCTGAGATGGCGTCTGCCGTCAGAGAACCATGTGATTATTACTGGACCAGCTCAGACCGTGTGGAGTTTTCCTAAACTTGACCCCACGTAGTAAACACTTCAGGCTAATGTTACAAGGATAAGGAAAAATGTGTCAGGAGTAAGAATCATACTTCCAGAAATCATGGAATACCAAAGATCTTCAGAAAGAAATCTCTGCAAAATCAGTGATAGTTTGCCAAAGTTCAGTCACTCAGGCTGGCTTGGAGCAGAGAAGACACAAGAAGGCCTCAAAGCTGCACAGTCCAGCCTGGAGCCCAGACGGACACCTTCCTAGCATAGCTATCGTTTTTTGGGGTTTTGTTTGTTTGTCTGTCTGTCTTTGCCTGGATTGCTTCTGGAGCCTCCTAAACTGGTCTCTGCGCCTCCAGTTGGATGCTGCCTCTGCAGGCCATCCTCCATATTCACTGCAATAAGCTTTCTGAAATGCAGATAGGAGCCAAAGAGATTGCAGTTGCCTACTGTTTGGAGCCCTTAGCCATGTGGATAAGACTCTTTGTGCTCTACCACTATCTAGTTTAGTTCCCTTCAAGTATACTTTAGAACCATACCAAGATATTTGCCATCATGGCACATATCCTGCTTTTTCATTTCTCACTTTGCTTTTGCATGTGTTCTTTCCTCTGCCCTTTTGTCAGCCCTCACATTAAAGGCTATCTCCATGTATTGAGAGCTCTAACAGTGGAGCAGTCATGAAGCACAAAACATATTTGTCCTTATTTGAAGTTTTATTCAAGTGTAGTTTACACTTCTAGCACATTGGAAAGGAGAGAATAATCATCCAAGGTTACTACAAAAGGTAAAAGTAACAGCTCACATTTTAGAGTCTTAAGTTACTACTTTGAAATTATGCTGAGAGCAGATCAAACCCTTGTCTGAAAGTTTTGGGGTTTTTTTGCGGCCAGGTAAGGGCCTCATAACGTTCATCAGAACCAAAATCTTTACTGTTACAGCAAAATGTATTAATACATTCAATGAATATTTACTGAGTGTATAAATGTGCTGAGTACTGCTTGTAGGCACTGGGGATATGAATGAGACAAAGTCCCTTCCTCATATAACTTACGTTCTGGAGGAGAAAACAGTAAACAAGTACATAAGACAATGTCAAGTGCTTTGTAGCTTCTGGAACGGAGCTTGCATTAACCAGAAGGGCGATTAGATCTGATTTGTATTCATAGATTACTTTCTCCGCTAGGTCGAGAATTGTCTATGGGGAGGAGGCCAAGAAAGAAAGCCAGGGGACTAGGTAGGAAGCTATTGGCCCCATCTAAGCAAAAGCAGGTGTAGTTCAGACTACACTGTGGGGGTGGAGGTGTCTAAAGTGTAGGATTTGGGATACATTTTACAGGTAGAGCTGAGAGGGTTCGTTGATGAATTGCATGTGTCTGGGGAGTAGAGGAGCAAGACAAGAATTAACTCCTGGGGGACGGCGGGCGGAACAGGTTTGGGGTGAGATCTAGAGTTGTGTGTTAGGCTTGCTAAATCTGAGACCCAAGTCGATAGATTTATACTAATAGATAGATGTTCAGTAGGCAGTTTGGAGCTCATTTGTGTTGGAAAAAATAGTATAGAGATGGAATTTAAGTCCGCCCAGTAGGGTAAGTTCTTATGGGGAGTGAGTGTAGAGAAGGCAGCCAAGAACTGAGCCTTTGGGCAATTCAGCCTTCAGTGGTGGGGATGGATCTTAAGAAATATTAAATGAGTAACGAAATAATCTTACTCCAGAGCAAATTTGAGCCTTGGAATTAAGGGCAAAACTGAGCAAGCTCTGACCTTTAAACTGATTTCCTACTGCAATTTTGGAAAATAAAAACTTAATTCTTTTCAAACAGCTTTAATGAAACACATTATTCTATTAACATAGACTAGTACTTTACTAGTGAACCTAATTAAACTGTGGGGTTTTTTGTTTGGTTGGTTTTTGTTTTTGTTTGTTTGTTTTGAGGAATCTGCCCTGCTAACCAAATAGAAGATATTTATCTAAAGAAAATATCTGTTTACAATTACATTATATCCTTTGAAAGGTTTTATTTTAATGCAGGTTATTTTATCAAATTGTACCTTTTGTGGGTTAGTGACTTGCTTCCCTTCCAGAAACTCTAAAGTTATTCTTGCAGTTTTTCTATGTCTACAACTGAGAAACTTTAGGATTTTCTATAACCTTTCAAAATGAAAATTAAAATGTTTCCAGAGAGGGCTTCCCCGGTGGTGCAGTGGTTGAGAGTCCACCTGCCGATGCAGGGGACACGGGTTCGTGCCCCGGTCCAGGAAGATCCCACATGCCGCGGAGTGGCTGTGCCCGTGAGGCATGGCCGCTGAGTCTGCGCGTCCGGAGCCTGTGCTCTGCAACAGGAGAGGCCGCAACAGTGAGAGGCCCACGTACAGAAAAAAAAAAGTTTCCAGAGAGAAAAACATTAAGGTATGACACATATCTATCTTAAATGTGGTTTCCCTTCCTGCGGATTGACCCATTTTGTCTAGACATAGGTTTTCCCATATTCATTCTAAGCAACCGTGACTAGTTGTTTTAGTTTGAAAAAGCTTAAACATTGACCTTGCTACAGTTATATGTTACTCTTGATTTTGCTCCTTACAAAAACGTGAGACCACTTTGTAATTATGTTTTTCTACCGTGAGAACGTAAACAAGTGAGTCCCAGTATCTACTTTGCTAGTCTTTTTTCAGCTCTGGCTTTTAATTCTAGATTTATTTAAATAAGTGTATTCTCTGAATCTAGTAGGATATCTAAAAGGGTAAAACCATTTTGTGACCCTTAACAAGTTCTGTCACTTCTCTGTGACATTTCATGCCAGTACCCTGTGAAATAACATGTTGCCTAGTATCAGGGAGAAGGTGAGATGCAAACTAGTTGCTGTGGTGGATATGGAGTGGAACTTTCTGATTCTTTTTTACCCTCATGTTCTAGACCCAAAATGAGGTTGCATAAGTAAAGCCTGTAAAACAAAAATTGTAGGCAACTGTTTTGCAGCAAAAATGGTCAGCCTGTTTAAAGGCAGGATGAGCAGAATAAAAGCTTAAGTATTACCTAGGTTTCTATACTGCACTACAAATTACCACAAATTTAGTGGCTTAAAATAACACACATTTATTATCTCCCTAGTCTTTGGGTCAGGAGTCAGGGCACAGCTTAACTAGGTCCTCTGCTTTTGGTCCCAAGGCCGCAATAAGGTGGCAGCCAGGCTGTATTCTTATCTGCAGGCTCAACTGGAGGAGAATCAGCTTCCAACACTCATTCAGGTTGTTGGTAGAATTCATTTCCTTACAGCTGTATAACTGAGGGCTTCAGTTTCTTACTGGCAGTTGGCGGAAGTCTGCCCTCAGCAACTAATGGTCACCCCTAGTTCCTTGCCTCATGGGCTCCCTCAACATGCTTGCTGACTTCATCAAGCCAGCAAGGGAAAGCTCTAGCCCCAGTCAGCCAGCAAGACTGTGTTTTATACATAGTAATATAGGGACTTCCCTGGTGGCTCAGTGGTCAAGAATTCGCCTGCCAATTCAGGGGACATGGTTCGATCCCTGGTCCAGGAAGATCCCACATGCTGCATCACAACTAATCCTGCAAGCCACAACTACTGAAGCCCACGCGCCTAGAGCCCGTGCTCTGCAACAAGAGAAGCCACTGCAGTGAGAAGCCCGGGCACCACAACGAAGAGTAGCCCCTGCTCGCCACACCTAGAGAAAGCCACACACAGCAACGAAGACCCAGTGCAGCCAAAAATAAATAAAATTAAAGTAATATAATCACAGGCGTGACATTCATCACCATGCTGTAGTCAATTGGTTAGAAACAAATCAGGTCCTGCCCACTCTTGGGAGGGGATTACACAGAGGCATGAATACCAGGAAGTGGAGATCATGGGATGCTGCATACTTTTGTTTTCTTGAACCATATTTCTTTTTCTTTTTTTTTTAATTTTGGCTGTGTTGGGTCTTTGTTGCTGTGCATGGGCTTTCTCTAGTTGCGGCGAGCAGGGGCTACTCTTCATTGTGGTGCCCGGCCTTCTTGTTGCGGTGGCTTCTCTTGTCGTGGAGCACAGGCTCTAGGGCACATGGGCTTCAGTAGTTGTGGTGCATGGACTCAGTAGTTGTGGCACATGGGCTTAGTTGCTCTGCAGCATGTGGGATCTTCCCGGACAAGGGATCAAAACCCGTGTCCCCTGCATTGGCAGGCGGATTCTTAACCACTGTGCCACCAGAGAAGTCTCCCAAGGATACTTCTTGTTCATGTTCGTGTCCTTAGCATGTCCTCTGTACTCTGCTCCAAATCGTCATTCCAAGACCAACACTGAAGAAGCAGGTTCTTCCTCGGACAGGCAGGTCTCTTGGCAAAGGGAAAAGAGAGGTGGCAGAACCTCACGGTGGCGCTTAGAAGTGGCATCACTTTCATTCACATTTCAATGACCAAAGCAAGTCATGGCCAAACTAATGTCAGTGCAGAGTATAACCCTTCAGTGGGAACAGGCCTGAGAGGGAGGGGCGGTGAATCACATGTGAAAGTATAACCAGTAAATGTTAGTGTCCTTCACCTCCATCTTTTCCCTTACTGATCCTGCTGGAGAAGATGGTTGTAGAGCATGAAGAGGCAGTGTAAGACGTGGTCAGTGGTTAGGAGTCTAGATTCTGGAGATAGACTGCCTGAGTTTGAATCCTGACTCTGCCACTTTCCAGCTGCATGGCCTTGAGCAAGTTATTTAACCTCTCTACGCCTCAATTTCCTCTTCCGTGAAACGAGACTAATAATAGTATCTATGTCATAGAGCTGTGGATTAAATTAGTTATGTATGTAAAGTATATAGAACAGTGCCTGGCACGTGGTAGGCCCTGTATAATTGTCAACTGTTGTTGCTGCTGCTGTTATTGTTAGTATTGAAGGAAACCTGGCTTGAAGTCAAAGGACTGGATTTAAAATCTCAGCTTATTCTAGGTCACTAGACTCAAGTGACTTGAGGTCACTTATCCTATTACTGACCTTCAGCAAGTACCTTAATCTCTGAGTACTGATTATTTCTTCATCTGTAAAATTGGAATAACATTCATTTCTAGAGAGGCTGTGTAGAATAGCAGTCCCCAAATTTTTGGCACCAGGGACCGGTTTCAGGGAAGACAGTTTTTCCACAGATGGGGGCAGCAGTGGGGGGAAGGTTCAGGCGGTGATGCGAGCGATGGGGAGCAATGGGGAGCGGCTGATGGAGCTTCCCTCGCTCACCTGCCGATCACCCTCTTCTGTGTGGCCCGGTTTCTGACGGGCCACGGACCAGTACCGGTCCATGGCAAATGGGTTGGGGATCCCTGGTGTAGAACAGTGAGTAAAAGCATGGACTCTAGAGCTGGGTTACTTGGGGTCAGATTCCAACTACACCACTTTTAAGCTGTGTGACTGTGGGCAAATTACTTAACCCCTGTGTGCCTCAATTTCATTACCTGTAAAATGAGATAGTAGTCATACCTTATGTTCATAGGCATATTATGGGGATTAAGTGAATTACTAAGAGTTAATATATGTAAAGGTGTGAGAACAATGCTTGTAAATGCTCAAGAACTGGTGGCACATATCTAAAGTGCTTAATAAGTTTTAACTAGTATTCTTTTCTTACAGAATTTTGAGGATTGACTGTATGAATAGGCATGAGGGACTTCCCTGGTGGTGCAGTGGTTAGGACCCTGCACTCCCAATGCAGGGGGCCTGGGTTCGAACCCTGGTCAGGGAACTACATCCCGCAGGCATGCTGCAACTAAGACCTGGCACAGCCAAATAAATAAGTACTTATTTTAAAAAATAGGCATGTAAAGGTGTTTTATAGAAAGTACTAGTCAAATGTGAAGACTTAGAAATCTGCAATATAGTCTTCTGTGGCTTTTCTTTTGGAAGTCTCTTCAGCTCAGAGCAACCCCCTTAACTGCCTCCTTTAGCTGGGGATGGACCCTAGCTGCTATGTTTGTAGCTTGTGAATTGTAGATACAAAAGCTGACACTTGGTCTTGCTTCCAGTATAACTGAGCACTTTACGTATCAAATTCGGGACAAAGCTTTGCACCCTGAGATAAACCAAAAAAATTGGAGTCATTCTGACTGGTTCTGATCTCCAATAGCGTTAACTATTTCCTGTAAACCTGGACTCCCTAGCCAAAATAATTTTGTCCCTGATTTTTGCCATGCTGCTGTCTAAAGATACATCATGACCTTTGTGAAACTGATAGTCATGTGGGAAAGTTGCTGTTTTCCCACCATGAGCAGACAAGTGTAACTGTCATAACCTTTGTAGTTTGAGTTTCTTTTCCTTTAAATACTTGTGTGGGTTTTTTGGTTTTCGTTTTTGTTTTCATCTGGGAAGGCTGTTCCCTTGTACTGTTTGCAATTAAACTTTATCTTTTCTAAATGTTCCTGTCTTGACTATAGTAGTTGAGTGGACTAGGGGTTGCACCCCTGACCCAAGATGGGCCAGATTCTCTGCTCCAGGAATTGATATTTGTATTCTCTTCCAGCTTCTTAAACCAGGAAGATGTGAACTGGAGGGCTGTGGAGTAGCCGTCCACACCAGATATGGAACAGAGAGGTGGAGAAAGTTCACTGCAGAGAGGAATGAAGCAGAAGCAAGGTGGGGTGGGAATGAGACAGGGCTTGAAGGACAGTCCTAACAGCCAATATGCCAGTAGCCTCCATCCTATCACACTGTTTTATTCACTTCGTAACACCAATCACTGTCTACGAATGTTTGTGTCTCTACACCTCCAAGAATGAAAGTAAGCCCCGAGAGGGCAGGAAAATTGTCTTGTTCATATCTGAATCCCAGTGCCTAGATCAATGCTTGGCATATAGAGGGCAGTCCATAAATACTGACTAGATAAATGAATTCTATTTACTTTTTCGTATTCAAATTAGAAATATGAGAACTTCTGTCCCATTGTTTCAAAGATGTCAATATCTGCTTTGAGTACTTACAAATTTAACAGAATTAGGGACATTGACCAAATAATAATTGCATGTAATTAATTTTGAAGCCTGAGACTTCAAAAATTATAAAGAACTTGCATTCCATGGAGTGGGTTGCATTCTAGCATCCCTTCAAGAAGGCAAAGTTCATGGGTCATCATGTAGAATGGTCTGGGATGATTTCTCCCAGCCATCCCTGGGGTTTTAATGATGAGCCTTTAAGAAAATGAGAGAGGGCAGCCGTCTTGTTCCTGTCTTCACTATGAAATCTAGGGGCATAGGCATATAATTGCTTGGTTTTATGTGTGACTTACATAGAACATTCATTATCCCTTCAAAAGGCCTTTTTCTTACAAAATGTTTAAGGGAATGCCCTTTATAAGTAGCTAATTAACATGGGCATTTTGTGCAATTAATAGTAATGGACTAAAATTTTTCATATATTATCCACCAGTGCTTATTCATGATAACTCTGTTTTGATCATAATGAGTGTTTTTCTCTGGTTAGGTATTTTATCTTTGTTAACACAGAGATAAGTAATTTCCCACCTTAGTTAAGGAGTAATATGGATCTGTATGGTTCATTTATGTTTCTTTTCCACTAACTTTACCTTCCTGAGTCAAAATTTCTCTATGGGGTAAAATGTCATTTAATAAACTTAAGCACTCCTTGATTTTTTAAACCAAAAATGTTTATTATGTCCAGTTTGTTCTCAGCGTTTCCTTCTTTTTGAGTTTTTAACTTTTCTCTCCTGTGTGTGTGTGTGTGTGTGTGTGTGTCTGTTTGTGTTGCATGTGTGTGTGTCTGTTTGTGTTGCATGTGTGGTGTGTTGGAAACAGATTAACCATTTGGGAGGGAATAATTGTTTTTTTACAGAACTCACTTTCAAATTATGTAGCAGAACCTTTTATTATTATTATCAACTTTTATTAGAGTATAGTTGCTTTACAATGTTGTGTTAGTTTCTGCTGTACAGCAAAGTGAATCAGTTATACATATACATATATCCCCTCTTTTTTAGATTTCCTTCCCATTTAGGTCACCACAGAGCACTGAGTAGAGTTCCCTGAGCTATACAGTAGGTTCTTATTAGTTATCTATTTTATATATAGTAGTATATATATGTCGATCCCAATCTCCCAATTCATCCATCCCACCCTCCCTTACCCTCCTTGGTAACTGTAAGTTTGTTTTCTACATCTGTGACTCTATTTCTGCTTTGCAAATAAGTTCATCTGTACCATTTTTCTAGATTCCTATGTGGCAGAACCTTTGACGATATTTTACCTTTGACAATATTTTAAGCCCTTCTGACCCGTATTTAGCTTTACAGAGGGTCTGCCGATAATGACGCCTCCAGAAGGAACAGAGCATGGGACACCACAGCTTGTTCCTGTCTTCACTACAAAACCAACAGATCTGCTCAACTGTATTTACGTTTTTTTGGGCAAAGAAACATTTACTTGAAGTCCTCTTTTAAGAATACCTTTTTGTGCCATGCTCTCCGTACTTTTTCTTCATTCTTTCTGACTTTCATTTGCTTTATGTTAGTGTCATAATGCCTATGCTCTTGTGATAATTGTATATATTTTTTTCTTTTTCTTCTTTTCTTTAAGAAAGGAGGTTACTTTTGTTCAGATTGACTTGAAAGCATTCTCAGAAGTGATCTGTGGGAACTTGGATGAAAAGAGACCCATTGTTGGTCACTGTTTTTGAAAGTTTTCTTACTATCTATTAATTACCTAACAATTGAGTCCTCCTGCAACAAATCTGATTTTTTTTAACATCTTTATTGGAGTGTAATTGCTTTACAATGGTGTGTTCGTTTCTGCTTTATAACAAAGTGAGTCAGCTCTACATATACATATATCCCCATATCTCCTCCCTCTTGTGTCTCCCTCCCACCCTCCCTATCCCACCCCTCTAGGTGGTCACAAAGCACTGAGCTGATCTCCCTGTGCTATGCAGCTGCTTCCCACTAGCTATTTTACAGCAAATCTGATTCTTTATCATTCTTTGCATTTAAAAAAAAAAACTTTGAAAGTTTTGGGCTTTGGTCTCTATTTTCTATCTTTCCTATTTTGTTTAATTGAAATCACCCAAACTGATAAAATATAATCAAATTGTGAGAGAATTATAAGTCTGCATGAATTAAAAATTGTATTCATTGTCCAAAGGACATTAGAACAGAGAATGACCTTGGAGGACTGTTGTATTTTAGAAGTCTGTACACTGAAATCTATCCCTGTTATTAAAGAATTACAGATGGGGAAGATTTATCTATTAAGCATTTATTACTGCATCAGCCTCACCAATTATCTATTGACTATGTCTCAATGATGGTAAATTTTTTAAAGGCTTGAAATAGAAATGTTTCCTGTTGGGCACAAGCACGGAAGCTGAATCTACTGTTAATGGCCTGCTTATCCAATTGCCTTTAATGGAGATAAAATAACCATTAGGATCTATTCCAAGCCCTGGTGTATTAGATGAAAATTTTGCAATTAGTTCAACAGCAGCTTTTGGTTTTGAAGTCCCTGCAGCTATTAAGTTTGACTTTAAGCAGTTGATTACTTTCTGCAGTGGTAGATTAGATTATTTCTGTGTGTTTCTTATAACCACATGAAATTTCTGTTGTTTTTACTTTTTAGCAGATCTTCATATATTCAAGGTCTTTTTGATGACGTTCCTGAGCCAGAATTGGCTAGTAGGTTGCACCTTGTATGGCAGCTTGGTCTACTGGGTTGAGATCGTGAGACCACATTTTGCTCAGTGGGAAAAGGTACCCTGCTTGATTAGTGATGTCAGCCATGGAAGGAGAATGGATATTAGTGATGGGCTGTGCATCTGGTATCAAGTAAGCACAGTTAAGCCTTTAGACAACCTTTGAAAGGCACTGAGTTACCGTCACTGTGTGGAGGAGGAAAATTTTTCCTCTACTCTCTTAGGTTTGTTTCATGAATGAGGTCTGAACTCAACTGACAAAAGACAGAGTTAACAGGAGAGAAGGAATACAAATTTATTAGTTTTTTATGTGCACAGGAGTTCACAGAAAAGTTAAAGAAGTGTCTAGACTTGGGGACATATATTACCATTTTAACAAAGGAAAGGGGATTTGAGGTTCAAAGGACAATAAATTGTAGAGAAGTGACTAGAAAATGTATTGGAGAGCTAATGGAAGATAAGGGTTATTTTAATAAAGTTTGTTTAGGCAAACTCATCTCAGTGTTGACTCCCAGTCTCTGATGATGAGTGTTCTTTTCTTCCTGGTACAGTGGGGACACACCTTCCTAAAGGGAAATTTATAGCCTGCTTTCAGGCAGATAAAGGGAAGGCAGAGAACTTTCCTGTAGTTTTTTTTTGTTTTTTTTTTTTTTGTGGTATGCGGGCCTCTCACTGTTGTGGCCTCTCCCGTTGCGGAGCACAGGCTCCGGACGCGCAGGCTCAGTGGCCATGGCTCACGGGCCCAGCCGCTCCACGGCATGTGGGATCTTGCCAGACTGGGGCACGAACCCGCGTCCCCTGCATCGGCAGGCGGACCCTCAACCACTGCGCCACCAGGGAAGCCCTTTCCTGTAGCTTTTTCTTCTCAGTTGCCTTCAGCTCAAAATAATCTGTGTGCCAATGTGACATATTTGGGGGTGGCACATCCTGATCCCCTTCAAATGCTAACCTATTTTTCAGAGTGGAAGATTGCAGTGTAGGAAAAAAGTGAAAGTGGTTGTTTTCCCAGCTCCTTAACTTGGATTTTGAAAATGTTTTCTGCTCTCAATCTCCCTTGAAAGTCAGCAAGTCTATAAAGCAAGTGAATTAACTTACATTTCAAAATTTTGTTTCTTACTCCAAGAGCTTTTGTGATGTCTAAGACTCTGAAGTACAAAAACTTATTCCAAATTACAAAAGGGCTGCATTAAATCTTTCAGGTTGCCCTGTATTTGCCCAGCTGCATGTTTTTCTTCCTTTTCTCCTATTTCTTCATCCCATTCTAACACATGCTTTGGTGATAACAGCCCCATCTGTGTATTTCCTTTTACTTTCTTCTGGATTCTTTATTAATACACATGCTTTCCTACATGCAGTACAGTATAGAAAAGTTCCTGTGGTACTTTACATTTGTAAGCACTAGGATTTCTATTTCCACTTTCATTTTTCAACTTTTCTTAATGTGTTATGTCTAGAAATACAATAATATAGTCATTCTGGTGCTGCAAGATTCCCTTGTGTCTGCTGCTTTTTGTCTTTTGATTTAATTTTCATGCCTAGTGGTGTGCTGGAATTGCTCGTTAATTTTTTAGAGATTTTGTGAGCTGGTTTTTAAACATGGCCATTATTTAAAATTGAATTATATAAACTTACAATTAAATAAATTATACTAAAAACAAAGGTAGGGCTTCCCTGGTGGCGCAGTGGTTAAGAATCCGCCTGCCAATGAAGGGGACACGGGTTCGAGCCCTGGTCCGGGAAGATCCCATGCTGCGGGGCCACTAAACCCGTGCGCCACAACTACTGAGCCTTCGCTCTAGACCCCACAAGCCACAACTACTGAAGCCTGCGGGGTTAGAGCCCGGGATCCACAACAAGAGAAGCCACCGCAATGAGAAGCCTGTGCACCACATTGCAGCCAAAAATTAATTAATTAATTGTAAAAAAAAAAAATCAATTAAAAAAATAAAAACATAGGTAATAAGTACTCTAAACTCAATTCAACACTTCCTAATTACTGTACTATTATCTATGCTCTTGAGGATGTTTCTGCTGACTCTTATCTATCTGTATGGAGGAAATACTATCTATGGTGTGCTGCTGTACACCTCTTCACAACTCTGTATTTAGCGATGTCATGACAAAAACCACAGACTGGAGCTTTATCCTCCCAGAGACCCAGTTAAACATTTGCCCTCACACCACTGCTCTAAGCCCGTAAAATGCTACTTGATCATATATTAAGTTTTAATAACCAAATCCTCATTTTGATGTGTTTTTAACATCATTCTTCTTTCTTCCAGTTTCAAGATTTGTGCAACCAGTTCATAGAAAGGTTTCTATCAAGACGTATGCTTTGTCCTTTCAACCTTGTCCAGACTGGATAGTTTTACCGTCTGCAACAGAAGCTGTCTAACAGAAGATCAACTTCTGTTTTATTGAGTAGGTTAGCTTCCTCCTTTGAGTCAGCTCTAAGCTTTTCATTTCATTTGCTGCAGACAAGCACCACTAAAATTTTTGAGTGGATCTCTGTCAGTTGTACCATTATCAAATTGAGTAGTTGCTGCAGCTTTTCAATTCCAGCCGTCTGCATAGGTGGCATAGTTTAGCTTCTGATTCATGCTCACTCCTTTATCATCTCTACCAATTCACTCTCTGAAGATACATTGTCAATGCAGCTGTTTCCACTTGAAGGAGACTCTGATTTAACTGAGAAGAAAACTGGTGTATTTTTATTTTATTCTATTTTTTAAATTTTTATTTATTTTAATTTATTTATTTTTGGCTGTGTTGGGTCTTCATTGCTGAGTACGGGCTTTCTCTAGTTGCGGCGAGCAGGGGCTACTCTTCGTTGCGGTGCGTGGGCCTCTCATTGCAGTGGCTTCTCTTGTTGCAGAGCATGGGCTCTAGCTGCGTGGGCTTCAGTAGTTGTGGCGCACGGGCTTAGTTGCTCCGCAGCATGTGGGATCTTAGCGGCCCAGGTCCCCTGCATTGGCAGGTGGATTCTTAACCACGGTGCCACCAGGGAATTCCCGAAAACTGATGTATTTTTTAAAATTTCCTGCTAAAACAGCTCTTTTCTGAGAATTTTCTTTTAAGAATTTTGCAATTTAGAATTATTCTGTTATCATCTGGGCTTTCTCTTTTACTCTGGTGGCCACAGCTCAAGTGTTGGAGACCAACGACATCGAAATTATCTCAGTAGTCTAAAGAGTACAGTAGGAATTAAAAGCATAAATGACCAACATCAGAATCTTTCCAGGGACTTCCCTGGTGGTCCAGTGGGTAAGACTCCTTGCTCCCAATGCAGGGGGCCCAGGTTCGAGCCCTGGGCTGGGAACCAGATCCCGCATGCATACTGCAACTAAGACCTGGCACAGCCAAAATAAATACATAATAAAATAAATTAAATAAATTTTTAAAAACTACAAAAAGACTAACAAGACTTGATCTATTTTAAAAAAAGAATCCAGATTTGGCAGAGACAATTTGAGAACAGGAGATTCCAATCCCTAGGGTAAGGGACAAAAATGCAAAAATAAAAAGATAGGACAGGGCAACAGATGGCAAATTCCTATGGCTTCCCACTTTTGCCTACAATTGGCTGAAAAAAAATTTTTTTTCAGAGATGGTTTAGAAGTTGTGCTGTTTTATTTTTAGGTAACAGTGAGAAATTGCCTCAAAGTGTACGTGCCAACGTCGCTTTCCTGGTTCTGTGGCACTTCCTGAGAGAAGAACTTCATTTCTACGGGAGTTGGTGATTGAGGTGAATCCTGTAATAAAAGTAGGTTCACAGGGTACATCCCCAGGGGTGATTGACTATGACCAGGAGCTGCTGAGCTTTGAACACTTCCCTTGAAATTTGCTTCCACACGCAGACAGCGGCACAGGCAGATGTGGGTCTGGGCCTTCTCCCAAGAGAAGGGAGCACTGAACACTTCAGCTTACGTATCTCCCCGGGGCTCCTTAGTCGGCGGGGGGAGGGGAGGTGGGGAAGCTGCTGCTGTGAAGTACTCCCTTTGTGGGGAGACCTGGAGTATTCAGAACTTGGGGTGTCGAGGGAAACCTGGCTGACACACCACAGTAGGTCCCCAGGTTCCCAGGTACAGAGGCCTCTCCATTTCCCTCTGATGTCTTGGACTGGGCAGAGGGTGCAAGGACAGGGCCTCTCAGAGCTGTGCTTCCCAACGGGAAGAGACGGGGTGGACGGACTCTGTCGAGGAATGATGGGCACTGGAGAAGCTGGACATGCGCCACCGTGCTGACAGGGGGTCTTATTCCATCTGGTGCTCCAAAAACACTGGAAGGCCACAAAGCTAGCAAGTGTGCTGCCTTCCTGTCGTAAGTATTCTCTGGTCGCTCTTTTAGTGTTTGAATAGGCTGTAAGTAGAAGGACAGAGAGATCAAGTTAGAGAAAGCACTTCCTGGCTGGAGTATACAGATGGCGCCAGGCTAATTGACAGTTTTGGCCTAAAAGAACCCCCCCCCTTTTTTTTTTTTTTTGAGGGAGCAGTGCACATACGACTTCTGTAGGAGATAAAGGGAGCATCTGAGGCTGGGGTGACATGCAATAGGTAAGTGTGGTTGAAGTTGGACTAAACTGGGAAACTGGTTTGGCTTTTGCCTGATTTGCCTACATTTTGAATGCCATCTGTCCTCTGAGATACAGAACTTAGAGAATGGGGAAGCAATTCCTAGGGACAGGTCCATGTCAGTGTCCCCAAGTAGAAAGGTCCTAAAGCATCCTTAGATCGCTGCTGTACCCTGGTCACTGCCACCCACCACCAGAGTCATTTGCATGCTGGTGCTTTGAACAGTTAAGATGGGCTAGATATTTTCTGTCCTTTCATTTTTCTCCCCTTTATTACCAGTGTGTCACAATGATAGGACATCTTCAACAAAGAAATCTTTTTGGCACAAGTGAGCGATACTCCACAAACCCCATGACTCATCAGTGTCCTTTCATTTGGTCTAATATCTTTATATCCTTCTTGTCTCCATTGACCTATTTTTCATCACCAGTTTCCCAATAGAGTAGTAAAGTGCCATGAACAAAAACTACAAATAGGTCAAAGTTTTTCTTGAGCCCAAGTTCTGTTGGTCTTGCTAAGGGAGCCACAGAGCTTTTTAGGCAAGAGTTAGAGCCTACAAACATCCTAGTCATTATGTCCTAAATGATTAAATTTTTGGTTGGTGTCATTGTTATTTTAGGATTTCCTTCAGGATGATATTAGAATTGAAATGGTTAGTTTCAGCTTTATATCTTCTAAACTTAGCCCAGGACCAAATTTTTCTGGTATGACAGAAGAATATTACATGAAAAAGAAAAATCTGTTCTCGCTGAATCCGAAATATTTCTGTTTGGGTTCAGTACACAAGAGGTTTGAAAAATTCAGACACACTCTTATTTTACCAGTCCCTCAAATATTACCAGAGTGCTAAGTTTCAACAATTCAAGTATGGACTTCTCTTGTCAATTATCTAAAACAAAAGTTCCTAACCTGGGAGAAATTCTGCCCTCCAGGGGACACTTGACAATGTCTGGAGACATTGTTGGCTGTCACATATGGAGGATAGGGGGGCTATTGGCGTCTAGAAGGGACAGGTCAGGGATGCTGCTAAACATCCTGCAATGCACAGGGCAACTCGGCAACAAAGAATTATCCAGCCCCAAAAGTCAGTAGTGCCGCTACTGAGAAACCCTGATCCAAAGTAACAATTCTTTTAGGAAACATAAATGCTATTATTGACTTACCAGCATCTGAACTATATAGTAGCTTTTTCTGTACCCAGGACTGCTGTCACTGCTCTCTTCTGGCAAACCAAGCACCCCTTTCTATAAACAGAAAAATGAAGTTGTCTTAGAACCCCTTTTTTCTTTTGGTCTGTTGCTTCCTTTCCAAATGGGTACCTATTACTCAAAATGTGGAGAAGAGCTACTCAAAGTACATATACTAAGTGTGTGGCTCTGGCAAGATACATAATGTCTTGGATAAAATGGGAACCGTGCAGACAGACTCGGGGCAAGTCAAGGGCCAGAAGCGGTCTCTGTCCCCATCCCTCCTTCTCACCGGAGCCCTGGCCTCACATACTCTCTTGCCTTGTGTTTCTGTGTCTGTGCTCTGCAGCCAGAGCCAACCTTGGCCTTCTCATCTCAGCTTCCTCCTCGGCTGGGACCTCAGAGATGGTGCAAGTTGGTCTGTGAGCCCATGTGCAAAATTACCCCTGATACCACCCCACGCCCCCTCAGCCAGACCCCAGAGGCAAGCCAGGTTTCAACTTTGACTTTTATCTTCTCCCCCCAAAAACACACACCTTTTCAGCTATGTGTATGTTGGCTAAAATTCCCTTTTTTTTTTTTTTTCTAACTTCAGAGGATTTCCACTTAGATCTTCACATTAGGCCCTTTGTGACATCCTGTAATGTTCCAAAATGTTTTTAGTCCCTTGGATGAATTAAGTGAATAATAATGCCAAAAGTATCTCATGAAAAAAAATGTATAAATAGAAAGCATCGCTCTGAATATAAAATTATCAAAATCAGTGGTTAAAACAGTATGCTCTCACTTCTGATACCAGCCCTATGAAGAAGGCATACAGGAAGCGCAGATGTCCTTTGTTCCTGAAGCCATAACTGGGCTGCTATGAACTAAGTATTTGTGTCCCCCTACAATTCATATATTGAAACCCTAATTCCCAGTGTGATAGTTTGGAGGTGGGGCCTTTGGAACGTAATTAGGTTGTGAGGTTGGAGTCCTCATGACTGGGCTTGGTGCTTTTATAAGACAAGACACCAGAGAGCTCGCTTCCTCTCTCTCTGCCATGTGCGGATACAAGATGGTCGTCTGCAAATCAAAAAGAGAGGCTTCACCAGGAATGGGTTGGCTGGCACCTTGATCTTGGACTTCCCAGCCTCCAGAACTGGGGGAAATCAGTTCTTATTGTTTGAATCACCCAGTCTATGATATTTTGTACAGCAGCCCAAGCAGACTAAAACACGGACTCAGCAGGAAAGAGCGCCAAGATCAATTAGCGATGTCCATCCTGATTCAGCCAAATGGGCAGCAATGGTATGTATGCTCATCTTTCCCATTAATTCTAAATATATAGTAGACATATATCTATATCTATCTATCTATCTACCTTTTTGGAAAGAACAAGAATTCTTTCTCTTTGGGGGAATCATTCTTGTATCCCCATACCATTGGTCAAGAAATATATGTTGAATAAATCACTTGTACAAATTCTAAAATTCACACATGACCGTGTATTTTACTCTATCTCCCACAGAACGGGTGAGAACCGGGGACAATATTGCCGAGTCTAGATGCCTATGCTGGGTGACCAGCCAGACTGACTTGCTAGGTTAGTCATTTGTTCCCATAAATCAGTCAATAGCAACACACAATTCAAGTTTCCACAAAATGACAAATTATATGTTACAGACTTCTAGGTTGCTCGTGAATAATGGGGACTGTGATGACAAAGCCCAAACTTTCACTCTGAGGTACCCCACCAGCAAAAGAGTGGATGCCGTTCCTCTAGAGGCCTAGTAGGAAAGCCATTGCCTACTGAAATATATGCTGGAGTCTCCCATTTCCTCTTAAATATTTACGTGAATTTTGAACTCTGTGCCACAATACGCTTATTATACTATTTATATGTTTTAAATCACCCGTTAAATTTTTCTCAACAAAAAAAAATCTTCCAGGAAACTACTGGGATCTAGTTCCCTGACCAGGGATTGAACCCAGGCTCCCTGCATTGGGAGCGCAGAGTCTTAACTCACCACACCACCAGGGAAGTCCCTATAATAATGTCCCAGTCTTCAAAGATGTGTCATGTTGAGCTCATGGCTTGGCCCACCTCTGCCCTGCCACCGGGTCCTCTGAAGGAGCACATTGTGATAGATGAGAAGGGTGGGTGTGATACATCACACGCCCTAAATGGACTTTGGTAGGTGTGGCAGGTCGAACCGTGTTCCCTAGAAAGACCTGTACCAGTTCTAACCCTCAGTACTGTGACTGTGACCTTCTTTGGAAATAGGGCCTTTGCAGATATAATTGAGGATCTCCAGATGAGTTCATCCTGGATTTAACCCAATAAGAGAGTTTTAAGACACAGAGAAACAGGGGAGAAGGCCCTGCGAGGATGGAGGCAAAGACTGGAATTATGCTGCCACCAGCCAAGGAACTTCAAGAGCCAATAGAAGCTGGAGGAGGCAAGGAAGGGTTCTCCCTGAAAGCCTTTGGAGAACACATGGCCCTGCTGACACCGTGACTTCTGACTTCTAGACTCTGAGAATAAACTTCTATCGTTTTAAGTCACCAGGTTTGTGCTAATTCGTTACAGCAGCCCTAGGAAATACACGTAAGAACTACAAAAATTACAATTCCAAAGATAATACCGCCAATATCTGAACCCTGCTCTGACCGTGTGTCAGAAGTCCATTTTAACCACTGATCTCAGGCAAAGGGGCAAAGCTACAATGAATCTGAAATCCAGTCTCCAAACAGCTCTGCTAACTACCCTCACAGATGCTTTGCAAAATAGATCTTTATCTTAAGAACATTATAGGTGTTTTTGACCGAATGCAGGCCATAACCAAAAATATACAAATTCGGATGAATCCCAAGAAAAAATTCTTGCCTATAAAAATTGGATTTGTATCTCAAAATACTTTCACCTCATAAGTGGCCTTGGCTGAACATTCGTCCTTGATGCTCACCTACTGCCTATTACCATTTTGTAAAAGTATCTAGTGGTTTATTTAATTGTGAAGATTGTCAGAAGATGTATTTCAATATTTTTAAAAGTATCTTAAAATAACATAAAGGCCTAATGCATCTGGCATTGGCAAATATGACTTGGAAAATCAATTCCGTATATTTTTAGACCATACTACCAGACAATTTGGTCATATCCATCCATGTAATTAGAAGAGCTGGAAAATGGGGCATTCTCTAGCAGTATAAATTGAAAACTTTGAAAATGTTCCACAAAATGCTAGAAAAGGAAAAATCATTTTATACATGGCTGATGGGAGAGAATCGATTAGAAAACAAAACCAAAATAAGCGAGTTTAAGATGCTGAAGGTGATATTAATGTTCTGACTTTGTAAATATTAAAAACATTATTATAGGGACTTCCCTGGTGGCGCAGTGAGCTAAGACTCTGCGCTCCCAATGCAGGGAGGCTGGGTTCAATCCCTGGTCAGGGAACTAGGTCCCACATGCATGCCACAACCAAGAGTTCACATGCGACAACTAAGGAGCCTGCCTGCCGCAACTAAGACCTGGTGCAACCAAATAAGTAAGTAAATAAATATTAAAGAAAAAATAAAGTGCTTCAAAGAAGTGCAGGGAATGCGAGTGTGTCTGGGATGATCTGACTTGACTGGTGTGGGGAAGGAGGGAGGGTCAGGGAAGTGCTGTTTAAACTACACTCCCAGGGATGACTAGCAGTTAAGGGATATTGAGGGAGGAGCAGGGCTGCTCTGGGTGAGGGGTGGAAGGAAAAAATATTTCAGACGAAATAAGCAGCACATTGGAGACTCTGAGTCAGATCTCTGTTGTTCTCCTTTTCCATCTCCCTCTGTACCCATGGGCTCTTCTCTGCGTCTTCAAACAAAAACCTAAACTTAAATATTTTTTTAGGTAGAATGTGTTGTGGAGTTATTCTTGAGCAGAAGGACCTTCCCCTTATCCAATTTAGTCTCTCTCTCTCTCTCCCTGCCTTGGAGTCAGTAACTTAAACATTGCTTCTGAACATGTATTGATTCCTAAGTTACCCTTAGTCACCTTCATTTTAGCATAAATGAATTTAGATCCTTTCTTGAAAGAGGGAATGGATATAAAAGGGTATAAGAATGGGGAAAAAAATTTGACATAATCTATCTTATCTCCAGAGTATAGGAAACCTAGATGTCATGTGCCTTTGTGTTCCTATAGGTAAATCTAGATACCCTGGAAGGGGAAGAAGTGGGAACACACCAGTGACTACTCACCATCTGAGATGTGAGAACTCCATGGAGAAAGACGAGAAGACTCACACGCTACGCCATGCTGAGGTGCTGAAAGCACAAGTGAAACTTTTTTATTTATATAAATAAACATGTGCATACGTATACATAGATGATGTCTTGATCATTCAACCTTTATTTATTAAACACCCACTGTGTACCATGGGAGGTAGAGCACAGAGGTGCTGGAGCAGGTGGGACTTGAAATACTGACTTTGACACTTGCTAGCTGTGTGACCTGGGGCAAATTATTTAACCTCTTCATGCCTCATTTTCCTCATCTATAAAATGGAGATAATATTAAAAGCTATTTCACGCTTCCTTGATAGCACAGTGGTTAAGAATCCGCCTGCCAATGCAGGGGACACGGGGTTGAGGCCTGGTCCGGGAAGATCCCACATGCTGCGGAGCGGCGAAGCCCGTGCACCACAACTACTGAGCCTGCGCTCTAGAGCCCGTGAGCCACAACTACTGAGCTTGCGCACCACAACTACTGAAGCCCACGCACCTAGAGCACCTGCTCGGGAACAAGAGAAGCCACCACAAGGAGAAGCCCGCGCACCGCAACGAAGAGTAGCCCACGCTTGCCTCAACTGGAGAAAGCCCGCGCACAGCAGTGAAGACTCAACGCAGCCAAAAATAAAATACATAAATTGAAAGTAAATAAATAAAAGCTATTTCAAGGGTGATTATGAAATGTGAATGAGGACATGCACTTAAAAGTGCAGTTATGAATCACTTAAAATAGTGCATGGAACATGGCAGCCCTCTATATGTTTTAATCTTTTATTATTACCATCATGCTCTGAGGTGAGCACAAATAGAGAAGAATTCATAGTCTATTTAAGAGATCAAATAAAAAGAGTGGATTTCTGCCTGCACTGCTTACTGCTTCATCCCTTGCTCACAGTGATTACTCATTAAATATTTGCTGAGAGGATCCATAAACCGGATGCAACTCGGGGTGAGTTTGGCCTGAACAGTGCCTCGCACAGCTGTCTAGGTCAGAAGATGGACATTTCAAGAGCAAAAAATATCTAAAGCAGAAGTACTTGACGGTCGTATGTGTCCTAGAAAATCAGGCTCTGGTTAAGCACGTGACACCACCAAGATCCTGGCTGCTTCTTGACCGGTATCACCCCAACCCCATGGTAGGTGGTCAATATTCTTCAGCCACAGAGGCCCTTGAGGTATTTTCTAGGGATCCTGACTCCACAGGGTGGTGGGTGACCCTGTAGGCTTCTCCAGGAGCCACTGGAGACCCACCGAGCCCTGTGAGTCAGTGAGCCTGGTTCCCCGAGGGCAAAGAAAACAGGGGACAGCTCCCCAGCTGGACTTGTCTTTCTCCTGGACTTAGTTCCTGGTGTCGGGGAGACGCTGCAAGTCACACCTTTGGAGGCAGGGACCATCTGAAGAGCTCTGATGTGAATATTTGTTGACTATTGAAGGGTAGCAGAATATGCCACCCCAAATTATGCCTCTTGGCATCTGAGTTATTTTGAGCTTAAGGCCACTGAGACCCAGTAGATGCAGGAAAAGTTCTAAAAACGGGATAAGTTTTCCTTTTGTAAAGATTTCCACTTGTGAACGATGTCTCCCTCTCTACCAGGAAGAGGAGGGCTCTTAACAACTCTTACCAATGGAGAGGGTATGACTTAAATCTGCATAACAAGCCTTCCTAAACTGCCCTTGTTACTGTGCTTTCTCTGATCACCTTCCCATGACTGGTCTCCCACACCCAGAAACCCCAAACCCCTTTCCTCTGTTTTAGCCTAAGATAAGCTATGAGCCCAAACTCTAACCCCCTCTTTGGGTTACTCATCGCTAGGTGCTCCCTTGTGTACATGCATGATGCACATGTTAATAAACTTCCGTTTTTCTCTTGTTAATCTGTCTTTGCCAGCTTACAGGCCCCAGTTGGAGAACCTAAGATGGGAAGAGGAAAAAGAGTTTTTTTTCCTTCCCTGTGCTATTTCCTGCCTACTTGTCACTCTAAAAGCCTTTACTGAGAGCTTTCTATATTCCAGGTCCTGTGTAGTGTGCTTTTCACACATGATTTCATTTAATCCTTGCAGTAACTACATCAGGTGGGTATTTTATATGCATATTTTGTAGATGAGGAAGCCAAGGTTAGAAAGGTTAATAACTGCCCCAAGGTCACATCAAAGGAGGTGGTACAGCAGGGTTTGAATGTCTGTCTTGACTCCAGTTGATTCTTTCTGATCCCCAGGCCTCTGTTTCTTACTTGGCCCTTTGGAGTTGGACAGGGAAATGGGCATGCGTGAATATTTTACCATTTACACAGAGCTTTTCTCAAAACGGCCTAGAGCAGTGGTTCTCAGGTAGATCCAGGCAAAATTGAACTTTGTTTGGAATTTTCCAGGAAATGCCCACCATTTTGGAAAATCAAATCACCAATGGCCTACCACTTGCATTTGTGCGTGTCGTATTCATGGAGGTCTGTCTGGAAACCAAGGAGCTGACAGACACTGTCTTCTAACAGTGTCATGCCTGAGCGTCTACATATTGAAATATCTATAAATCACTCTCTTTAGTTCTGCTTTATAGCACAGTTAGAGCATTATATTAGCACTTTGGAGGTAAGTATACAGGTAGATGGTTTTATCTATGCATTTCATTACTGGAGACTCACCTGAGAATTACAAGATATTTGTATTTAAAAGGGGGTGTTGGGTCTGATAGGTCTGGAGGAAGGAGGGAGAACAAAGCTAAATGGAATCTGGGAGCTTAAAAAGACTGCAGTACTGTCTGGACTTCCTGCCCTTGTTGTGGGTCTCTCCCCCAAGCATCTCCTGTTCTGGTGGCTGCCCTGCTGACGTCTGCTCTGGGGATCCAAGTAGAGGAAGAACCAGCATGAGTGGCAGCCCCTTGGCAGCAGCTAGTCCTAGGAAGGCACCCTGAGGAGGGAATAGGGCTCTTTGGCCACCAGAGAATGGCTGCCAAGAACCCTTAAAGATTTCCCTCGAGAAGTGAGAAAATGACAGACACAAAGAAATGCTAAGACAAGGTGGCAGTTGAGAGAGAACGGGAAGTACAAGGTAGGCCCAGTTGGTGGGAAGGGAAGCCTGATGCTCTGCACAGGAGACTAGGTGTCGGGGCAGACCCGTGACGGCACGTAGGCTGGTTCCAGGTCATTTGCTGCCAACTCCCGAGGCCACTGGTAAATGTTGACCTAGCTAAGGTGGGTGTTCTGGTTGGGTTCAAGTGCAAAGCTCAGCTTTCACCTAATGAAGGGTTTTCGTTTGCCCTCACCTACCTGGATAATTATAGCTAATAACAAAAATAACTCACAGTTGCCACGCTGCAGACACTGGTCCAGGTTCTTTCATTGTATTTGTCCATGCCTCACAACAGCAGCCTGAGGCAGGGACTTGTATTTCTATTTCTATCTTATGGATGAGGAAACTGAGGCAAAGTGAGGTTGAATAATTTGCCCAAAGCCCTGGCTATGAAATGAAGATCGGGATTCCAACCCGAGTACTGAGGCTGCTGTGGACTGAATTGAGTCCCCCTCAAATTCATATGTTGAAGCCCTACCCCCCTCCCCAGGTAGGTAGGATGATATTTACAGGTGTGTCTTTGGGAGATAATTAGGTTTAGATGACGTCATGAGGCTGAGATCCTAATGATAAGATTAGTGCCCTTAAAAGAAGAGACCAGAGAGATTGCTTGCTCCCATACTCTGTCTCTCTGCCGTGTGAAGATACCACAAGAAGGTGACTGCAAGCTAAGAAGAGAGAACCCTCACCAGAACCTGACCATGCTGGCACCTGACCATGCCCAGCCTCCAGAACTGTAAGAAATAAGTTTCTGCTGCTTAATCCACCCAGTCTATGGTATTGTATTATAGGAGCCCAAGCTAAGACACAGGCCCGCTGTACTGCTCCCAAGACTTGCTCTTCAGGCCCCTTGGTTCTATATATATGTGGTACAGTTCCAGGTGTTGGGGTACCTCTGTACCTGGGAGCCACCTCCCTGTCATATACAATGATACTGTCTACTTTTATTTTCCCATGAATCTAGGGTCTTCCTCTGACACACACCTGACCAGCACTCCCCATAGTGGGCCATTCCCAGATTATGCTGATACTCTGTAGTAGCGTCTAAGGAATATTAACTCCCAAAGATGACCTCTCTTTCCCTCCCTGTGATATTGTCTGATATTCCACCTTTAGAGAGTCATTCCTTTGACTGAATTTACTGCCTCTCCTAATATTCAGTTCAATCCAATAAACATTTATTGAGCACTGTGCAAGGTGGCAGGGATAAAGAGATGAAAGTTATTACCTTTTATATTAAAGGCTTGTCAGTCCTGCCAGTTCCGCTGGCTCCTTACGAAGGAAAAGCAACCTGACCAGTCTGGCCACATATAAGAGAACTGCTCAGTAAGAATGCTCCATATCAGAGGAGAATTAAGCACCCATGTTTGGTCAGGGACAATGGGATGTGAAACCAGGCCTGCCTGGAAAGAGGGTAAGAGAGAATAAATTTCCCAGGGTCCCAAATAACTTCCAGAAATCTAGAGAACCACCTCAAGAAAGGCCAAGCGGGGAGCTATGTCATAATAATTTAAAATTTTTAAATAATAATAATAAAACAGAAATAACAAAACTAATCCTCACTAAGCTCTCATTACAGCCAAAGCACTGTGCTCTCTATTTGATCTTCCCAACAATGCTACAAAACAGGTTTTAATAACCAGTACATGTTTAAATTACCTGCTCAGTTAAATTTTCTTAAAAGCTTGCTGGAATGACGTTAGGAAAGCTATAGTAAACAATCTGAGTAAAATGACCCTTTTATCCAAGAGATGCTAATTTTTAAAACATCTTGTAGGTATGGGGCTGTTTTGTTTCCTTCATCTCTTCTCTTAAAGTACTCACTCCTCTAGAGGTTTAGCAAAGGAGAAAACATATTTAATGACTACAGTCTTATCATTTCAAGTTTGAACAACAAAGAAATGTACGGGAAAATCTTTCCCAGCCACAGACTTTGCAGATTCTGTATCTGTCTTTTCCCTTCAGCGAATCTGCTGGGGGAGACCACAGGGAAGAAGGAATTGGAAACCTTGCAGGCAAATCAACAGGCTCGCTCACCTAACAGACTTCTACCACCGTGGTCTCTGTTTCTTTTTGTGCTTCATCAGTAAACAATTTTGGAGTGTGCGCCATATATGTGCATATATATGTGTATGTATATATATCATAATTATTTACCCGTTTTAAGCACGTTCTACTGCATATTTATTATGTACATTATAGAACTCACTAAAAAATAAGTTGAAAAGTATGAATTTAAAAATTCTTAAATCTTTTCCTACCCCTGTGGGTCTTGTTGCCCGCCCCCAGGATACAAACATTCCACTCTACTCCAGTGACAATTTCATGTTGCCATATCCGCCAGAAATAGCTCCTGCTCTAGCTGACGCCTGAAGGTCGCTAAGCCCTGAATCCATAAATCAATACATCAGAGCGTAGGCATTTCCCTCCAGACCCCTCAAGACTCATCTGCCGCTGGAGCCTTCTAAGACAGGCAGGAAGCTCCGCCAGAGAGCAATACCCACCAGACACTCTCTTAACCCCACAAAACGCCCGTGGCTTTGTGTGTTTTCTAGATGGGACGCCTTACGAAAGATGATGTCAGATGGGGAGTGACAGTCTGTTTTCAGGATTTGTTTTTGAGAGAATTGCTTACCCCTGGCTTTGAAGCCAACCACACGCCCTTGATCATACATAATTATACCGAGGCTGGAGGGGAACATGCACTTCAGAAACTGGGTGAGGCCAGTACAGTACATGGACCGTGAATTCCTGACCACCAGAGAACCCCTCAAAGAAAGAGAACCAAATCCTGTAGACAAGTAACATTTGAAATATTTTGTGTGTAAGTTTTATTTTTTTTCCAGATAAAAACTACCATTGTTGTCAGAGAAAAATACAAGGCACACGTCAAATTCTAATTAAGTGAACCTAAGTTACATCATGTCTTCTCCTGTGCTGGCCTTTGCTCCCATGTTATGCTTGGTGGGCAAATAGAAATGTACCAGAAAGTGTACACATCCACATCCTGCAAGGGAAGTTCCTCCAAGAGAGCTTTCTAGAGAGCAAATTTGTATCCTGCCCACATGTACAGTATACTTACATGTACTTCAGTTCTATACTCCCGGTGTGAAACCTATTTAGTTATTGTATATGTTCTTTTAATACCCTACTAGCTTCAGTTCATAAAGATTTTATAGATTTAGTTAAGAGTTTTGCATTTTTCATAAATGAGATTTATCTTCGAGATTATTATGTCTACTTTGGTTTTGCCAAGAGGTTTTCAACCTTTGTAAAATGACTAAGAAAGAAGCTTCTCCGCTTTCTCTATGCTAACTTATATTAGTATTTATCACGCATGTATATTTCCTTATATTTTTCTAATCACATTGTGGCTCTCCTTAAAGGATATTCACGTCTGCAGGGTTTCTGTGAGGATTATAGCACTAATGCTTTTCTTACCCTGCTTGAGCTACAAGAGGAGGACCTTCTTGCCCTGAGGCAGACTGTCTTAGATAAATATTTTGATTCCTAGGCCAGTATCAATGAATTTCTTGTGAAATATTGAAACTAGCCTTGTAAGACTATGGGCTCGTTCACAGCTCTGTTATTTGTTTAAGAAGGCACTACTAGTCACAAATCCAAAAATGGCATTTCGGATTTAAGATTTGTCTGATGGTAACAGTAGTCTAGTGTATAGACATCACTTTTTTCCCTTACATGAGTGCTTCCCAACCAGATTTCCAGGTATCTGAAATTTTATGTCACAAAACAAAATGTAGATATTATGCTTATAGATTATATCTATGTATATGTTTATGTAGATGTATATATGTGTAATATGTATGTCTATATTACATAATACTTTTTTCTTTGGGGGAGATAGTCTGGAAAAAATCACACTGGTAGACTGTCTAAAGGTCAGATTGCAGCTCACATCAGAGTCCCCTCCTCTTGCCCCAACATTTGTGTCTCTCTCCACCTCAGGCACCTCTGTATTCTCAGTTATTCTGGTCTACCTTTAAAGATTTTTTGAAACAGCATTTTTTCTTCCTGTTTAAAAGATATAAAACTCTGGCTAATTTATTTTGGCCAAGGGAGAATACCAGAAGAGTCCTGGTTCCAGTGTAATCCCAAGAGAGACAACTGAAGAACAGGTAAACTTGGAAACTGCAATTCTAATTCACAGTGAAGAAGGAAGGAGAGGATTGGGGAGAGTGATAACATTTATCGTGTGGACGTGGAAATGTGAATTACTAACCATTGCCTGAGACAGGATTTGCTCCTTTTGAAGTCTAATATGAGTCTAGGAGGGCTCGGGAGTTTCCTGCAGGATGGATTTTCCAGCAGTCTTGTTCTGGATTTCAAAGGCCCAGTGAAAAGGGGAATGGAGGACCCTGTGCTTGCAGAGTTGAAGACAGGAGGGTTTAAGGATACATGGAAACCATTTATTCTTGCTTGGAAGGGGAGACACTCTGATCACGAAGCTGGTTTCCACTGGCGGAGTGTGATCTCTCCGGCTGTGCAGACTCCCCAGACTTCTCCAAATACGTGTGTGTGGGAGGGGGCGCTGCACGAGCTCTCTCCCTAGTTTGCTCAATTCAAAGTTAGAATGAGTGTTTGTGCAACTGACCTTTCAGGTTAAGGGCGATCATTTGCCGCATATTTGAAAGAAAACATGTTTTGTCCTTGTGCTTGAAGCTTTAAACTGACAACGTATTTTCATCAATACAAGGACTGGATTTTCAAACGTGGTTTGCCAAATTTCATCTTTTCAGACTAGCTCTTTTAGTTACGTGTACAGAACCGCCAGATATCACATATCTTGCTGAACCGGCAGATATCACAGCGACGTCATTTGCCCCAAGCCCTTGAAGGAAGCAGCTAATTTATGTTGTTTATCTTTAAATTTGTAGAGTGTCTTTACCTTTAAGTTTTATTGGAACTGCACCACTAACAATGCTAGGAAAAGGACGCGCTAAATGAGACCACAAAAGGGGTTTGGAATACGTAGATGAGCGCAGTGACTGCTGGTCATGCTTAAGCTACACATATTTTTTCTAAGATTTTTGGCAATATCTAGATATCAAAATATTGCTGCTGGTAATATTAGCTTAGAAACTCTTTATTCTAGAAGTAAGGGGGTCTATAGACTGCATGAGAAAAGTGATCCTATCTTTAGAGTTATTTGAATTTGAGGGTGAGGTGCCCGGCCATGGAACGATCTCACGCTTACTGGAAAGAAGAAGTATAGGGATCCTGCAGTTGTATTTTTTGAGCGCGAGTTTTAGTTTTCATCTTTGGAGGTCATCCTTGCAATTCTCCCAAGTATTGGAAGTTTGCTTGTACAATCTGTGGTGTAAAGGAACTGTGTTCGTACTTTTCCCTGATATGTGTTATTTAACGAGGAAAGTGAGCTCTAAGCGCGTGTCAAATGCTTTCGTAACATCGCCTTTTTTTTGTTTTTCAGCAGGTTTACTTTTATTTCGGAGTTATGTGTTATTCTAGGTAGCTATGCCTTCTTTCTTGAAACAGGAATGAACCGGTAGCATTCAAAACTTTGACAAGAAGAAAAGTAAGATTGCGGCTATGGTCGGGTTATAGTTAACGGGAATGTTTTTTATATCGTTTTTATGAATTATTTGCTGTAGACCCTTTTGTTTTGAAGTCAACGGGTTAGCGTTTTGCTCCTCCTGACATCTCTTAAATAGGCCTTTCTTTTTTTTTTCTGTAAGGGCACTTGGGTAACTCGTGATACTTTCCACCTCCAATCCTTAATGACACTTGCTAGAGCTGTTTTCCACAAAGTAACATTTTCACAGGTTCCAGAGATCGGGACGTGGGAGGTTTGGTGGGCTGTTATTCAGCCTACTGCATCAATAAAGCCTGCAGATTTGTCAGGAGCTAGAGAATGACACCACTAAAAGGCGCTGGAAGTGTGTAAACATGCGCAGTGTCCTTTGGCCTTGTTCACGTTGTACATGTTTTTGCAAATATTTTGGGATCCAAGATGTTACCGCCTGGCGTTTACAATTTGGAACGTCTTTCTTTTGTAAGTGATGGTCTAGCGCTTGCAGGAATAGAGTGAGCGTCTGTGTGGAGTGTTTGGAGTGTGAAGGGAAGCAGTGCCAGGATCCAGCTCGTGCTCCAGATGGTGGGGGGCGGGGCCTTGGCAGCGTGCAGGACTTATCGCTCAGGGCCAGAGTGATGATGAAGTAGCTTTTTCAAAAGCAGTGTTCGTTGGCTTGGATGTTTGAAAAACCTGTGGCAGATTTTTCAACAGCTCCACCTGTTGAAGGAACTGATTCTCAAATACAACCCTGAAATAAGCCCGAGGGCTAACAACACCTTCCCAGAGCTACTGCAAGACTTGTTTGATGTTGCAAAGAAAAAGAAACACTTTTCTACAGCAGGTCCTGACTGTTATTAAGCCTCCTCCAAAGCGTCAACAATTTGCAGTCAGAAACCGGTTCCTCCCACTGCGATGATCCTTCTGATGTTCTGTCAAAGGTTCAATTCAGCCTGAGGTCTCAGTGCCACACGTCTCATCGCCCAACCGCGTGGGCACTGTAAGCACCATACAGCTGTTGTCATTGTCGACATCATCATCATACCAGGCTTATCAAGAGAGAAGAACCAGGGTTTCGGTAAGTGTTAACACAGAGTGTGTGTGAAAGAAAGAGGGAATGAATTTACATTCTCTCTATTTCTATTTTTTTATTTGTATCTGTGTTTTAAATATTCTGTGTTTTATTCTATGTAGTTCTCTTTCAGGTCATTAACAAAAGCAACCCAAGTGTTGAAAGAAAATGTTACGTTATTGCTGACGTGTACTAGGTAGTTAGGCCCATGATGGTTGTGACTGTACTTAACACAGACAGACTTTTTTTTCTTGTCATTATTTCCCGAACAATACAGTGTAAAAACTACACAGCATTTACATTGTATTAGGTATTATAAGTAAGCTAGATATGATTTTAAGTATACAGGGAGGATGTGCATAGGTTGTTTGCAAATACTAGGTCATTTTACAATATATAAGGGATTTGGGCATCCACAGGTTCTGGTATCCGTGCGGGGTCCCAGAACCAATCCACACAATGTAGAGGGACCACCGTGCTTCCGAGAATCCGTGTGGAGCCATGGTTCTCAAACCCAGCTACACATTAGGATCACCCCAGGCATTTTTAACATGCTGATGCTTTGGTTCCTTGCACAGCCAAGAATGTCAATCCTGTAGGTCTGGGATGGGACCTAGGTGTATTTAAGGTCCCCAGATGATACTAACATGGAGACGGGGCTGGGAAGTTCTGGGTAAGCATTTCCTTCCAGGCTTCAGCTATCAAGATGCATGTAACATACCCTTTGTTAGCCATGTAAATATTTGCTTTACTAAGTCTCCTATTTGTTCTCAGTGCTTTGGTCATGAAACTAATTTATAGCCCTTACGGTATCCACTATACCGTCGAATATATTTTATGTTTAACAGCACCCTCCCTGGGATAGCAAATACTGCTTCAAAGCAGTGAGAATCCCATGAGGACAGAAGTCCAGACTGTCCTGTTGTCATCTGTTTCCCCAGTGCCTGGAACCGAGGAAATACTTAAAATTGTATGTTGGATGGATAGGTGAACAAACAGAGAGAGTTAAGACCATGTATTGGACTACTGACCTAAAATATATTTAATGATAGAGTCTAGATTAGAAATATCTGTGTGTGAGAATGCCGAGCTGGGTCTAATCACATAAGTGGTAACAGAGGTAAATGTAAGGTCCTGTCCTTCAGTCCAAGGGTACAGGCACAGGAAACATCTAACATGTTTTTAGCAATGCAGGAAAAGGACTTAGTGATTACCCAAAAAGTCAGTTACAGGGACTTCCCTGGGGTCCAATGGTTAAGACTCCGTGCTCACAATGCAGGGGGCCCAGGTTTGATCCATGGTCAGGGAGCTAGATCCTGCATCCTGCATGCATGCCACAGCTAAGAAGATCCCACGTGCTGCAACTAAGACCTGGCACAGCCAGATACATAAATAAATATTAAGAAAAATAAGACAGTCACAGCCCTAAATCATATTAATAGATGTGGGATCTGGAATGTCGGAGACAATCACCCCATTTTTATCATTTTCCAGATCACATCTGTGGTATTATGTGCAGTTTTGAAAACCATCTTCGAGGATGGGGACAATATAAAAACTAAAGAATATTTGGCAAAGACTCCCAGGATATTGAAAAATCATACCATGTCATACAGAGGATGGTTGGAGAACTGGGGAAGTTTTCTTGGAGGAACTCGGGACTGTGAAAGTTATCTTTATTTACTTGAAGGGTTAGCATTGAGAAACCAGGCTGGATTTATCTGATGTGACCCCAAAGAGCTGGATTAGAACCAAACTTTAACTCCATAGAAAAAAATGACATTTAGGGCTTCCCTGGTGGCGCAGTGGTTGAGAGTCCACCTGCCAATGCAGGGGACACGGGTTCGTGCCCCGGTCTGGGAAGATCCCACATGCCGCGGAGTGGCTGGGCCTGTGAGCCATGGCCGCTGAGCCTGCGCGTCTGGAGCCTGTGCTCCGCAACGGGAGAGGCCACGGCAGTGAGGAGGCCCGCGTAGCCCAAAAAAAAAAAAAAAAAAAAGACTTTTCCAAGATCAAAGCTAGCCAAGAAAAGACTATGGAATGTCTCTCTTACATAGACTGAGGTGTTCTGGCAGATGTCTATATGTCAGTGATGTTTTGGAGGAGCACTGGGGGGTCCTGCTTAAACACAAATACTGCTTCAGTAGGTCCCCAGTGGAGCCTGATCTCTTTTGCATTTCTAACAAGCTTCCAGGTGATATCCACTCAATGGCCTCTAAGGTCCTTTCCAAGTCTGAGACTTTGGTTTCTATGAAATAGATGCATGTCCCCTCCTATGCAGACTCCATTCCCTTTGACTTTTAGATGTAGCCCTGTTGAACCAGTTGTAAGGACAGACCTTTGGGAAACTTCCCAAATGAAGCCAAAGTCCCCTATGAATGCCATGTAGTGATTTTTTCCACCACGAAGGAACAGAAGGGACTAACAGACTGTGATCACTCTTCTTAATTAAGAGGTGAAATGGTTACCACTCTCTTTCCTGAAAAGTGGACTGCGTGCGGATTTGTAGAGGTGGAGAATGAGTAATATCTGTAAAATCTTTTTTGTTCCTTTTTGCCTTGTACATCTGTAGAGACAGATTAGGGAGAAATTTGTAACTTTGCCTCTCAAATAAGACAAAAGGAAATTTTAAGTGCATTTCCGCATGGCTTCATCAATTTCCATCCCAGTTGAAAGGGTCAAAACACCATCTCCTCTTGCCGGAAACATCCCAGTGGTCTCTCAAGGGCTTGGATGTAGGCTGAGGACAGTCCTGTCACCCACCCCTCCCCAAGAATGGCAGAGACTGCAGGCTGCATACCCCTCCCCGATATTCTTTTTCCTTCCTTCCTTTGTCGTAGAATCTCTGGTTCTTAGCTAGGCATATGACTTCCCAGAGAAAAAGAGACCCTGTTTCCTAGATTCCTTTGCTTGTTTTCCTGATCTCTCTTTAAGTGTCGATAATGATGGAAAATGACATTCCACGTGGGAATAATATAGTGATATAAACATTTTTAATGAAGCACTGCCATTTTAGCCAGGATACTGAAAAGTGTTCACTGTGGTACAAGGAGCAGAGAGATGAAGTCATTGATCGTCAGTTGCAGTGTTAAACAATGCTGGAGAAAGAAGCTGCATTTGGCTACGAAGTTCCTGGAGAACTTCATGAATCATGAATCTCCCCGTCTGTCAGGGGTAAAGGAGCCTGTTGGGTTAGGAGTCAAAGGAGGAGTGATTTCTGTTATTGGTGAGAATGGTAGCATGGGGACTATGGTAGTCCGTCTGTTCGTTGGTGGTTTCCGCTGATAAAACAAAAATCAAGACAAAGAAGGCATTTATAAATCCTCGACATATAAATATTACGTAGCTACTACTTGAGTAATAAAATATTTTTTTTTTTTTTTTTATGCTTTACGCGGGCCTCTCACTGTTGTGGCCTCTCCCGTTGCGGAGGACAGGCTCCGGACGCGCAGGCTCAGCGGCCATGGCTCACGGGCCCAGCCGCTCCGCGGCATGTGGGATCCTCCCAGACCGGGGCACGAACCCGTGTCCCCTGCATCGGCAGGCGGACTCTCAACCACTGCGCCACCAGGGAAGCCCTAAAATATTTTTAAGTTTATATAGATAAGAGGGGAGAATTTTCAACCAATACCATTTTTTTTGTTTTATTAACATTACCAACTTCCTCTATTTCTCTCTATGTGTATGACAGTTAATTACTGAAATTTCAAATTGTTTGCATTTCAACTTTGCAAAGAAAAGCAAGTACTTTCTTTCCAACCTTGTTGTTTCAGCCAATCTTTTTGGGAAGAACAACTAGAAGAGTTGGACGCCCCCACCGCCAAATGTTTATGCATACTTCTGAAGGTAGCAGAGTTCTAAGAAAGTGAGGCTTTATGGACCCGAGATCCTGGGGAGGCAATAATCCCAGGGAGGCATTTGACTGCGCTCAAGGCAACTGGAGACTCCTAAAGCAGTGGCTGAAAGGCTGGAAGCCCAGCACTTTTGACAAAACTCACAGGGCTGGGGGCCAAAAGTTCAAGTTCAGGGGCTGCCGGAGAGGAGACTTGGTAAGTAACCCAGCTTAAGGCTAGGACTCCAAAGACCTCACCCTGGTGGTAAGAGTGAACCACGGGAACTTGTTCTAATCATTTCAGTCTCCAAGTGGATCAAGGTGATCTGTGAATGTTGTCCCCACAGTCTACATAGTCTAGAAACAAAAGTAAATTCTCTCTGGAGGACGATAACTTCACCCCGAACCTCAAGTTGTCTCTATCATTTTCCAAAACAGTGTTCACTGCTCAATCAAAAACAACCAGGCTAAAAAAAGAATCCAGAGGGGGTGGGGTTGGGGGGGGAACGAGACTCAAGTGACAGTGAAAAAAAGTCTATCATAGAAGCAGACCCTCAGGAGGTCCAAACAGTGGAGTTACCAGACACTGACTTTAAAATAACTATGATTAAAATGCTCAAGGAATTAGAAAATAAGATGGTGACTTTGGCATAAAAGGGACATTTCAGAGCTGAAAAATAGAAGGAAATAGAATAATTTTAAGAAATTACAATTTCTTAAATAATTTCACGTATTTTTATATATAAATATATATGTATATATTTTTTTTTTGTATATTTTTTTAAATGTAACTTCCCTCTCAGATATTTTTAGTAGGATACATGTAATGAAAATTTGAAAGGACTTTTGCTTAATAACTATCTTCAACATTTTCAAGAAATTGTAATGCTTTTCAGACAGATTCACAAGTTTTAGTTCTTCCATTAATTAGCAATTTTGTTAGTATGTGGAACATCCTTAATTCATAAGCAGTGACTTAAAATTTTATTAAAAATAAGATATAAATGGGAAATTAGCCAGTATTATGATAACAAAACCCTCAAACATGATTTCACATTTCCTGTCTTTCCCTTTATTTTCCTGAACCTTCATTCTTCTTTCAAGTGTTGATAATGATAGAAAAATCAAAAATGAAAACTTACACTGATATTGAAGAGTTCATAAAACCTCTGAAGGTACTGCAAGAGGGGGAAAATAAAAACAGTTACCTGACATTTAATTGTTAGGAAATTTTGTTTCAGTTCACATATAATTTTTTAAGTTCTTAAAAAAAGAAATACTTCCAAGAAGAAATTGCAAAAATTACTTTAAGGTCTGTGAGTAGTAAAGAAGCTTGTTGTAATGTAAATTGGACGATCATATAGAAGAAAAGGGAGTTAGGAGTCAGCTGAGATGAGTATCAGTACAAAAATTTTCCAGAGATTAACTCCACTAAAAAACAACCAGAGTCCATAGAAACATAAAGATTTATCTCTGCCTTTTTAGTCAGACTATAAAAGGAAAAGGAAGTTGAGAGCCAGGGTGAGGAACAGAGAGCTGTGTGCTTTGGCAATTCTCTCTGAGCAGAAACCTGAGCTTTCAAAGATGCTCCAAGCATCTTCAGGAAGATGCAAAGCAGCAAGCAATACACCAAGAGGCCACAATCTACAGATCAAAATCTATGCTAAAGATAATTACTGAAAATAAGTATAAATTTATCTCTGAGCTTGCTTGGCAAAAGGAAGTAGACATTTGTCTGTTGAGATGAAGTCTTCTAAAAGGAATTAATAATACGTGTAACTTGTTAATGAGGAATTTTAGATATTATAATGGATGTATTTAATGGGTTTACCAGGTGATGCAGTCTACATGGGCGCATTCTTTGATGGATCCTCTGAAAAGTAAGGACATAATATTCAGTTGCAAAAACAAAGTATTCTGGTGATCTCTGGGTTCTAGATTATTTAAGTCAGATTATGCTAAACTTGTAGAAGATGTTTAATGACTTATGTTATCCCCTTTTTGCGAAAGAGAAAGATCTAAACCAGTTGTATATTGAGAAGGGTGCTGTTCACCCAGACAAGAAGTGACACAAGGCTAGTGTTCTAACTTTCACAGGCCTGGAGATGGTCTATTTCTCTGGAGATGATTCTCCCAACTGGCAGGAACTGTCCACAGAATTCCTAGGTATGCCAGCGAGGCTGGTTCCTATGCTTCCCACCTTAGATTTTTCATTTTTACCTTGGAGAAAATCTTTTTTTTTTTTAATTTTGTTGAAGTATAGTTGACTTGCAATGTTGTGTTAATTTCTGCTGTACAGCAAAGTGACTCAGTTATACATATGTATATTCTTTTTCATATTCTTTTCCATTACTGTTTATTACAGGATATTGAATATAGTTCTCTGTGCTTTACAGTAGGACCTTGTTGATATTCATTCTATATGTAATAGTTTACATGTGCTATCCCCAAATTCCCACTCCATCCCTCCTCCAGCCCCCTCCCCCTTGGCAACCACAAATCTGTTCTCTATCTCTGTGGGTCTATTTCTGTTTTGTAGATATGTTCATTTGTGTCATATTTTAGATTCCACATATAAGTGATATCATATGGTATTTGTCTTTCTCCTTCTGACTTACTTCACTTAGTATGATAATCTCTAGTTGCATCCAGGTTGATGCAAATGGCATTAGTTCATTCTTTTGAATGGCTGAGTAATATTCCATTGTATATATATACCACATCTTTCTTTTTTTTTTTACATCTTTATTGGAGTATAATTGCTTTACAATAGTGTGTTAGTTTCTGCTTTATAACAACGTGAATCAGTTATACATATGTTCCCATATCTCTTCCCTCTTGCGTCTCCCTCCCTCCCACCCTCCCTATCTCACCCCTCCAGGCGGTCACAAAGCACAGAGCTGATCACCCTGTGCTATGCGGCTGCTTCCCACTAGCTATCTACCTTACGTTTGGCAGTGTATATATGTCCATGCCTCTCTCTCGCTTTGTCACAGCTTACCCTTCCCCCTCCCCATATCCTCAAGTCCATTCTCTAGTAAGTCTGTGTCTTTATTCCTGTCTTACCCCTAGGTTCTTCATGACATTTTTTTTTTCTTAAATTTCATATATATGTGTTAGCATACGGTATTTGTCTTTCTCTTTCTGGCTTACTTCACTCTGTATGACAGACTCTAGGTCTATCCACCTCATTACAAATAGCTCAATTTCGTTTCTTTTTATGGCTGAGTAATATTCCATTGTATATATGTGCCATATCTTCTTTATCCATTCATCCGATGATACACATTTAAGTTGCTTCCATGTCCTGGCTATTATAAATAGTGCTGCTATGAACATAGGCGTTCATATATCTTCTCAAATTATAGTTTTGTCTGGGTATATGCCCAGAAGTGGAATTGCTGGATCATATGACAACTCTATTTTTAGTTTTTTGAGGAACCTCCATACTATTCTCCATAGTGGCTACACTAATTTACATTCCCACCAAAAGAGTAAGAGGGTTCCTCTTCTTGGAGAAAATCTTGTAATCATGCTTTATGTTCCTGAAAATATTACTTCTTGAAAATGTCACATATTTTCTCCCTAAATCATATCTTCCTAGGAGACAACAAATATTCCTAATTTTGGTTTTTTAAAAAAAGAACAGTTACCTTCCAGTTTAAGAAGCGATCATGGTGAATTCCAGAATGAAATTCTCGTACCTGTGAAAATTGAGAGGAAGAGTATGGAGACCGAGGAAACAGATGTAATGATAATAATAGTAATTAACTAGGAGATTTAGACTTTGAGTTCCCAGAAGGCAGGGGCTATGTTTTGTCATCTGTGTAATGCTGGCACCTAGCACGATCCGCCCATTTCAAGAAAAATTTGTTTACAGAATAAGCGAATGGACGTTGCATCTGTTAACATCGGTCACTAATCCTTTTTAATACCAAAAATATTATCTCAGGTACAAGCATACCTAGTTTTATTGCACTTCACAGATAGTGGTTTTTTTTTTTTTTTTTTTTACAAATTGAAGGTTTGTGGCAACCCTGTGACAAGTCTATCATTCATTTTTCCACCAGTGCTTTTGCTCACTTCATGTCTCCATGTCACATTTCGATAATTCTCACAATATTTCAAACTTTTGATTATTGTCATATTTATCATGGTGATCTGTGCTCAGTGATCTTTAAAAATATTACTACTACGACCTGCTGAAGGCTCAGATGATGGTTAGCGTTTTTTAGCAATAAAATATTCTTCAATAAAGGTGCACATTGTTTTGTAGACATAACGCTACTGCACACATAATAGATTACAGTATAGTGTAAACATAACTTTTACATGCACTGGGAAGCCAAGAAATTCGTGTGACCCACTTTCTTACAATATTTGCTTTATTGTTGTGGTCTGGAACCGAACTTGCAATGTCTCCGAGGTAAGCCTGTAATTCTCTCAGCCTACTCACTCTATGCTTTTTTCATAATAACGACCTGAGCTGTAGTTTTCCTTAACCTGCTACCACGCGGCTTCCGTTTGTCTCAGGGTTTATCAAGGGCTTCTCCAGAGCAATCACAGCTCCCTCTGACAGCCCCTCCGTCATCCAGTGGTTCTCAACCTCCGTGGCCCAGTGAAATAATCACCTGGGGAGCATATAAAAATCCTGATGCCTGGATCACACCCCAGGCCAATTAAGTCAGGTTTTGGGGGTGGGACCCAGACATCAGGACTTTTTAAAGTTCCCCAAGCAATTCCATAGTGTGGCCAAGATTGAGAATGACTGCTCTGTTCTGAGGCCAGGAGAGTTTCTCTGCTGTGCTTGACTCAAATCTATTGTTTTTCTAACAGTGTCTTTTAAAATAGGTTGAAAGAGCTACTTTTAGCTCCAAAGAAACTTAAAATGGAGACTGTGGCTTTGAATCCAATGATAGATTTTTTTTTTTTTGAGGGTTGAATATAAAAGTTTGGAATGCATGAACCAAGACTGATTTGCAGAAATAGACATTAAGAGTTTACTTACTGGTGTGCAGTGAGCTGTGACCAAAAGGAAAGTGATCAGAAACACCAGTTTCATCTTTTGACTCTATCTACAAGTAAAACAGAGTATTAATTCTTAACTTGGAAAATATGGAGCCCTTTCCTGCTTATGTAGCGTGACACTGGATCAGGCACATTATTAAGGAGCTTGGCGAAGATTATGCTATTGGGAACCAAAGGATGTATAGATTAGAGATTCTGGAAGATATTAAACACTTGGAATGTAGATTATGATTCACGTGCCTTAAGAATTGTGTGTGGGGCTTCCCTGGTGGCGCAGTGGTTGAGAGTCCGCCTGCCGATGCAGGGGACGCGGGTTCGTGCCCCGGTCTGGGAAGATCCCACATGCCGCGGAGCGGCTGGGCCCGTGAGCCATGGCCGCTGGGCCTGCGCGTCCAGAGCCTGTGCTCTGCAACTGGAGAGGCCACAACGGTGAGAGGCCCGCGTACAGCAAAAAAACAAACAAACAACAACAACAACAAAAAAGAATTGTGTGTGGCTCTAATTCAAGATCTACAACATACACACACACACGCATGCGTGCATTCAAGTACAGTACAGTATAAAACATTTCATGCTTATTAGGAATATTCCCCCAGTGAGTTTAAAAGAATATTGGTCTATTCTATTAACTGCTTGTAAAAACACAGCTTTTAAAAGAGTTATTATTTCATTTGATTCTTACAATGACTTTGATAGGTAGATATCATTAGTATAATATCCACTTAGAAGTGGGTATTTGTCTTGTCTATACTCCTATATTATGATGTAGATTGTTTATTTGATGTGTTAGTAAATTCTAATAGGTTCATGGTTTTTCTGTTTTCTACTGTATCGTGGCAACTTTTATTTCAATCATTTTCATTTTTCATGAAAACAAGAAAAATTCCATCATCTTTTAAATGATATACAAAATGCCTTTTTTGTTGTGTTGAGGGAAGAGAAGAGAGATCAGGCATTCTGAAGATAAGTATAATTGTTTTATTTCTCCATAGGATTACTGTAATTTTTATCAAGAGTATATTTATTGAGTTTTGTAAGTGGTGTCACTCTTGGTAAATGTTTTCAATAAAACTTAATTCTGCCATTTGAAATACTTTTTACAAAGAGAGCTCTAAATGTAATTTTAAAACAAATCAAGACAAAATGACAACACATATCCAATAATCTTAGATCTGTGAAATGCCATAAGAGAATATGTCCTGAACCAAACCGCCAATGACTGACTTTGAAAGTCCATCTTCAAGGTTAAACAATATTTGAAATGGGAAGAAAACCTTCAAGAGGATGATAGGAAGACCAAATTTATGTAAATATTATTGCCTGCTGGAAGGCTTGCATCCTTCATGTTCCCCTGTTATAACTGTTGATGTTCCCCTTATTTTTCCTTATATACATTGCTGTAAATATGGAAGAGGGAAACAGGAATGCACATTTGAAGGATAACTTTGAATATTCCACTTATGTAGGATTTTTGTCACTGCTGTTTTTCTATAATTTGTTTTCAGTCACTATTTTAAAGCCCTAACATAACCCAGAGCAAACATCAGAGTAACATATTTAAAATAAATAAACATGTGAGTACATGAGACAATATTTAAAGAATTAAAAGCATAGGCCATGACTATAAAAGAGAATTAAAATTTTATTGTAAATAAATTAAATTCTTTAATTCTCAACCTTTCTAGTTGTCCATATCTTTTATGAGATAATGTAATTTATAATTGAAAGGATATTTATTACCTTGTACACCAGGAAAAATGAAATGTCCAATATCGTTAAGATTTCCTTGACGCCTCGTTTGCAGATGATCTGGATAGTCAGAAGATATTTATATATGTGGATACTAATGACGTGCAGTATCAGCACTTAAAAAAAAAAAGATTCCTCATGACCCTCATTTACATAGGAATGGGACAGGGGTTTCCCTGTGCAAGGACAATACCTCATTCTTTGCAGGGCCAAGACCCTTGTCTCTGATCATAATACATTTTTGTGGTTATTCTTGAGACATGAGTAATTCAGGAGACCTAGGGTTTTGCTAATGAACAATCAGGACAAATAATTGCAACAACTAGAAAAGTACCATACTTGTATTAGTAGTTTGGCTAGGAGATACGCCCTGAGAATTTCAACTTAAAAGACTTAACATAAATCCGTTGAAATTTGTGTGAATCATGCATTGACAGAGGATGTCTTTTTCTGCCATCTCATTCAGTGGGGAGACAGAGGCTGTGAGCTGGATAAGTGGAGGAAGCACTAGCCTAAGAGTCAGCCCTCCGAGTCCCAGCTCAGCCACTGCCTGTGTTGGCTACACCTGGTGAAGGTCAGTTTGGTTTTCCACAGAAAAAATCCCCAGGGCTCTCCTTATCTCAGAGTCCAGGTCCCAGCTAACTCAATACCAGAGAAAGGAAATTCTTCCCTCCTCCGACAAAAACCCATTCATCTCTTGCTCCTGTATGTTTGACAGGATAAATATTTAGCTCCTTTCAGAGAAGTCCTATACTCTCCACATCTATAGGTTTCACTTTTATGGTCCAGGCAGATCAGGCTGCAGCATTTTTACCAAAATCTAGGTTATTAGTCTTAAATAACATCACCTGTGGGACACCAACAGCTTAGCCAAGGCATCACTTTGCCAAACCCAATTCCTTTCACTATATATATATATATATATATATATATATATATATATATATATAAATGAGCACTCCTTTATTGGGCTAATCAAAATAGTGTCACCTAGTTCTGGGAAAAAGTTCTAGTGCTTTGAAACTCCAATGCAAAATGAAATAAAATGCAAACTTCACAACTTCACCTCACAGACCTTCCACCATGTTCCAGCTACGTAAGTATGTGAATAGTGTAAATGCCCACAGCCCGGAATTCACTCTTTTTCTCTAGTATGATAAAACAGATTGATTCCTTTTAAAGCAGTACCCGTTCTCCTCTTTCATCTTGTCTGGAACAGAGGTAATGGATAAGTGGGAAAAATCAAAGAAACTTCTGGATCCATCACAATGGGAGTCCAGCCACCACGCTGAGCAGCAGCGAACGGGATGGTCTGGGAGCCATATCAGAACCTTGTTTGTTAACTTATCTGTGTCTCCTATATTGAGGCACTAACTCTTGGCTTCTCAACAGTGGTGATCAGAAGTTTGTTTCTTCAGGAACAAATCTGAGCGGGTGGACCTCTCAGCTTTCTCGGATTTGGCATCCCACAGGAGTATGTGCTTTCCCTTTGAAGATTCAC
This sequence comes from Phocoena sinus, assembly GCF_008692025.1. Lineage (NCBI taxonomy): Eukaryota > Metazoa > Chordata > Mammalia > Artiodactyla > Phocoenidae > Phocoena > Phocoena sinus. The sequence goes on from NC_045767.1 coordinate 92,800,204, forward strand.
AAGCCCTCAGCACTAAGAAACACAGACCACCATCCAGGGCAGAATGTAACACACTTTCTCAGTGTGGCTTTTGCTTTTTTTTTTAAGTGTAGTTGATTTACAATATTATATTCGTTTCAGGTGTACAACATAGTGATTCAGTATTTTATAGATTATGCTCCATTTAAAGTTAGTATAAAATATTGGCTATATTCCCTGTGCCGTACAGTAAATCCTTGTATCTTATTTTATACAAAGTAGTTTGTACTACTTAATCCCCTACTGCTATCTTGCCCCCTCCCTGTCCCCACTGGTAACCATTAGTTTGTTCTCTATATCTGTGTCTGTTTGTTTTGTTATATTCATTCGTTTGTTCTATTTTTTAGATTCCACCTATGAGTGATAGCATACAGTCTTTGTCTTTCTCCATCTTATTTCACTAAGCATGAAACCCTCCAGGTCCATCCATGTTGTTGCACATGGCAAAATTTTGTTCTTTTTTATGGCTAATATTCCATTGTGTGTGTCTGTGTATGTATATATGTGTGTATGTATGTGTATGTGTATATGTATACACACACACACACACACACACACAGATTCTTTATCCATTCATCTATTGATGGGCACTTAGGTTGCTTCTATATCTTAGATATTGTAAATAAAGTTGCTGTGAACATTGGGGTACATATATCTTTTCAAATTAGTGTTTTCGTTTTCTTTGCATGTATACCTTGGAGTAGAATTGCTGGATCATAGGGTAGTTCTATTTTTAGTTTTTTGAGGAACCTCCATACTGTTTTCCATAATGACTACACCAGTTTACATTCCCACCAACAGTGTAGGAGGGTTTCCTTTTCTCCACATCCTCGCAAACATTTGTTACTTGTGGTCTTTTTGATGATAGCCATTTGGACAGATGTGAGGTGATATCTCACTGTGGTTTTGATTTGCATTTCTCTGATGATTAGCAGTGTTGAGTATCTTTTCATGTGCCTGTTGGCCATCTGTATGTCTTCTTTGGAAAAATGTCTATTCAGGTTTTCTGCCGTTTGTTAATTGGGTTGTTTGGGTTTCTTTTGATATTGAGCTATATGAGCTCTTTATATATTTTGGATATTAACCCCTTATCAGTCATATCATTTGCAAATATTTTCTCCCACTCAGTAGGTTGTCTTTTCATTTTGTCAATGGTTTCCTTTGCTGTGCAAAAGGTTTTAAGTTTAATTAGGTCCCATTTGTTTATTTTTGTTTCCTTTGCCTAAGAAGACATATCCAAAAAAATATTGCTATGACTTATGTCAAAGAGTGTGCTATATTTTCTTCTAGGAGTTTTATGGGTTTTGATCTTATATTTAGCTTTTTAAGCCATTTTGAATTTATTTTTGTATATAATGTGAGAAAATATTCTAATTTCTTTTTTTTTTTTTGCAGTACGCGGGCCTCTCACTGTTGTGGCCTCTCCCGTTGTGGAGCACAGGCTCCGGACATGCAGGCCCAGCAACCATGGCCCACGGGCCCAGCCGCTCCACGGCATGTGGGATCCTCCCGGACCAGGGCATGAACCCATGTCCCCTACAACAGCAGGTGGACTCCCAACCACTGTGCCACCAGGGAAGCCCTAGATTCTACTCTTAACTATGAATTATTTGCTTTATCACATATCTATACATGTATCTATCTTTCTATGAATGTATTTGATGCCCATTTAAAAAATTGTTACATATCGTTTTCTTGTCCATTTTTGGAAGATTTTATCTGTTATATGTTGCAATGATCTGCATGTGTCTTTTGTCTTTATGGAGCCTCATTGCTTCTAAGCTAGTGTGCAAAGAAGCATGTTTAAGTAGAACAAAATATTGTAAGGGGCCATTTGAATAACCAGTGTCTGGTTAGCCCATTACAGGTTAGCCCACTTGGATAGTTAAGTGGGAAGAGAGGTTTGAGCACAAGAGAAAATATCTAGTGCCAGCCCTTAAAAGTATGGAAGCAGAATGAACCAGAGGGTGGGAGTATGAGTCCTGATGAATTTGTATGGACCACGTAACCATGAGGAGACTCTCTCTCTATCCCACAGAAAGACAGGCATGATATAGTAAGTGTAACTTAGATGTTGGATGGTTGAATTTTTGTTCTGCCAACACTGGAAAATCCATTAAGAGAGACACAGAATATTCAGGTCATTGGCATGTTTTCTTTTTGTGTTTTTGACTGGATTTAGACTGGTGTTATAAACCACTGGCTGCTTACTTGTTTGGACTGGTACAAGGGTTGGTTTTCTTGGTAGATATGACTAAGTCAAGAAGGTGGTCTATATTGCTAATCTATACTCTCTTCAAAATAAGAAGGGAGGGGCTTCCCTGCTGGCGCAGTGGTTGAGAGTCCGCCTGCCAATGCAGGGGACGCGTGTTCGTGCCCCGGTCCAGGAATATCCCACATGCCGTGGAGCAGCTGGGCCCGTGAGCCATGGCCGCTGAGCCTGCGCGTCCAGAGCCTGTGCTCCGCAACAGGAGAGGCCACAACAGTGAGAGGCCCGCGTACCGCAAAAAAATAAAATAAAAAAAAATAAGAAGAAAAAATTTTTTTGGCTGCATCAGGTCTTAGTTGTGGCACGTGGGATCTTTGTTGAGGCATGTGGGATCTTTCGTTGAGGTGCACAGTCTCTTCATTGTGGTTTGTGGGCTTCTCTCTAGTTGTGGTGTGTGGGTTTTCTCTTCTCTAATTGTGGCATGCAGGCTCCAGAGCACATGGGCTCTGTAGTTTGCGGCATGTGGGCTCTAGTTGAAGTGCACAAGCTGAGTAGTTGTGGCATGCGGGCTTAGTTGCCCTGTAGCATGTGGGATCTTAGTTCCCTGACCAGGGATCAAATCCACATCCCCTGCATTGTAAGGTGGATTCTTATTTTTTTGTGGTTTTATTTTATTTTATTTTTAAAATTTTATTTATTTTTTATATTTATTTTTGGCTGCATTGGTTCTTCATTGCTGCACGCAGGCTTTCTCTGGTTGCCGCAAGTGGGGGCTACTCTTCATTGCGGTGGATGAGCTTCTCATTGCAGTGGCTTCTCTTGTTGTGGAGCGCGGGCTCTAGGCACGCAGGCTTCAGTAGTTGTGGCACACGGGCTTAGTTGCTCCGCAGCATGTGGCATCTTCCCGGGCCAGGGCTCGAACCCGTGTCCCATGCATTGGCAGGCAGATTCTTAACCACTGCACCACCAGGGAAGCCCTAAGGTGGATTCTTTACCAATGGACTACCAGGGAAGTCCCAAGGTGCATTTAACTTTTGAACAAAGATTATTTTATCTTATAAAAACAACTCATAACCTTCAGAAAATTTGGACCACACAGAAAAGAGCTACAATTCAGCAATTTCACTCCTATGGTTTGCCAAGAAAATCGAAAACATATATCTACACAAAAACTGGTAAATGAGTATTCATAGCAACATTATTCATAATAACCAAAAAGTGGAAACAACCCAGGTATCCATCAACTGATGAATAAGTAAACAAAATGTGGTATATACACACAATGGAATATTATTTAGCAATAAAAGGAATGGCACAATATATTCAAAGTACTGAAAGAAAAAAACTTCCAACCAGGAATACTTTAAACAGCAGAGTTATTCGGAATTGAAGGAGGGACAAAGAGGTTTCCAGACAAGCAAAAGATAAAGGAGTTCTTCACCACTAAACCAGCTTTACAAGAAATGTTAAACGGACTTCTTTAAGCTGAAAAGAAAAGGTTCTGGTTAGTAACAAGAAAACATATGAAACAGTAAATCTCATTGGAAAGGTAGATATATAATAAAGTTAGTGGATTAATCACTTATAAAGCTAGTATAAAGGTTAAAAGACAAAAGTAGTAAAAATAAATATGATTACAATAATTAGTTAAGGGATACACAAGATAAAAAGATGGAAATATGATGTCAAGAAACATAAAATGAGCAGTGGGGAGGGTAAAAATGTTGAGCTTTAGAATGGAATCAAACTTAAGTTGTTATCAACTTAAAATATGCTGTTATAGATACAAGTTGTTAAATGTAAGCTTTATGGTAACCACAAAGCAAAAACCTATAGTAAATATGCAAAAGATAAAGCGAAAGGAGTAACATAATACCACTAAGGAAAGATATCAAACTACAAAGGAAGAGAGCAAAAGAAGAAAGGAACAGAGAGGAACTATAAAAGCAGAAAACAGTTAACAAAAGGGCAATAAGTATATACATATCAATAATTACTTTAAAATGTAAAAGAACTAAATTCTCCAGTTGAAGGACATGGGAGTTCCCTGGTGATCCAGTGGTTAGAACTTGGTGCTTTCACTGCCATGGCCCAGGTTCAATCCCTTGTCAGGGGAACTAAGATCTCACAAGCCATGTGGTGTGGCCAATTAAAAAAAAAAAAAAAAGACATAAAATGGCTGAATGGATAAATAAAACAAGACCCATCAATATGCTGCCTACAAGAAATTCACTTTAGATGTAGGATACACACAGAACGAAAGTGAAGGGATGGGAAAAGATATTCCATGCAAATGGAAACCAAAAGAAAGCTGGAGTAGACATACTTATATCAGACAAAATAGACTTTGAAAGAGAGATTATAATAAGATACAAAGATGGGCATTACATAATGATAAAGGGGTCAATCCAACAAAAGGATATAACATTTATAAATATTTATGCACCCAACACAGGAGCACCTCAATATATAGAGCAACTATTAACAGACTTAAAGGGAGAAATAGACAACAATACAATAATAGTAGGAAATTTTAATACTCCACTTATATCAATGGCTATATCATCCAGACAGAAAGTCAATAAGGAAACATTGGCCTTAAGTGACACGATGGATCAGATTGACTTAATAGATATACACAGAACATTCTATCCAACAGCAGCAGAATGTACATTCTTTTCAAGTGCACATGGAATATTCTCCAAGATAGATCACATGTTAGGACACAAAACAAGTTAATAAATTTAAGAGTATCAAAATCATAACAAGCATTTCTTCTGACCACAAAAATATGAAACTAGAAATTACATGAAGAAAACTGGAAAATTCACAAATATGTGGAGATTAAACAACATTCTACTGAAAAATAAACGGATCAAAGAAGAATTAAAAAGTAAAATAAAAAAATACCTTGAGAAAAATGAAAATGTAAATACAGCATACCAAAATTTGTGGGATGCAGCAAAAGCAGTTCTAAAAGGGTAGTTCATAATGATAAAATCCAACCTCAAGACACAAGAAATATTTCAAATAAACAACCTAACTTTACCCCACAAAGAACCAGAAAAAAAAAGAAGAAAAAACAAAATCCAAAGTTAGTAGAAGGAAGGAAATAACAAAGATCAGAGCAAAAATAAATGAAATAGAGACTGAAGAAACAATAGAGAAGATCGATGAAACTAAGAGCTAGTTCTTTGAAAAGATGAACAAAATTGACAAGCCTTTAGCTAGACTCACCAAAAAAAAAAAAAAAAGAGAGAGAGAGAGAAGGCTCAATTAAATAAAATCAGAAATGAAAGAGGAGCTATTACAACTGATACCACAGAAATACAAAGGATCATAAGAGACTACTATGAATAATTACACACCAATAAATTTGACAACCTAGAAGAAATGGATAAATTCCTAGAAATATACAACCTACCAAGACTGAATCATGATGAAGTAGAAAATTTGAAGAGACCAATTACTAGTAAAGAGATTGAATCAGTAATCAACAAACAAAATCCAGGACCAGACAGCTTCACTGATAAATTCTACCAAACATTCAAAGAATCCTTCTCAAACTCTTCCAAAAAATAGAAGAGGAAGGAACCCTTTCAAATTCATTTTTTGAGGCCAGCATTACCCTGATACTAAAACCAGAAAAGGATGCCACAAGAAAAGAAAATTACAGGCTAATAGCCCTGATGAACAAAGATGAAAAAATACTCAACAAAATACTAGCAAACCAAAATCAACAATACATTAAAAGGATCATACACCATGATGAAATGGGATTTATTCCAGGGATGCAAGGCTATTTCAACATTCTCAGGTCAGTCAGTGTGATACACTACATTAACAACATGAAGAATAAAAATCATATAATTATATTAATAGATGCAGAAAAAGCCCTTGAAAACATTCATCATCCATTTATGATAAAAACCCTAATCAAAGTAGTTATAGAGGAAATGTGCTTCAACATAATAAAGGCCATAGATGATAAGCCCACAGCTAACATTATACTCAATGGTGAAAAGCTGAAAGCTTTTCCTCTAAGATCAGGAGGAAGACAAGGATGCCCACTCTTGTGCAAGTCCTAGCCAGAGCAATTAGGCAAGAAAAAGAAATAAAAGGCATCCAAATTGGAAAGGGAGGAGTAAAACTGCCACTCTTTGCAGATGACATGATATTATATACAGAAAACCTTAAAGACTCCATCAAAGAAAATTGTTAGAGCTAGTAAATGAATTCAGTAAAGATGCAGGATACAAATTTAATATACAAAAATCTGTTGCATTTTTGTACACTAATAATGAACTATCAGAAAGAGAAATAAAAACAATTCCATTTACAATTGCCTCAAAAAGAATAAAATACCTAGGAATAAATTTAACCAAGGATGTGAAAGACCTATATATTGACGACTACAAGTCATTAATGAAATAAATTGAAGAAGACACAAATAAATGTAAAGATATTCCATGCTCATGAATTGGAAGAATTGTTATTGTTAAAATGTCCTTAGTATCTAAAGCAATCTTCAGATTCAATGCAATCTGTATCAAAATACCAATGATATTTTTTAAAGAAATAGAACAAATAATCCTAAAATGTATATGGAACCACAAAAAACCCTCAAATAGCTAAAGCAATTATGAGGACAAACAAACCTGGAGGCATAACCCTCCCTGATTTCAAACTATATTACGAAACCATAGTAATTAAAACAATATTGTATTGGCATAAAAACACACATAGATCAATGAGACAGAATAGAGAGCCCAGAAATAAACCCATACATATATGGTCAATTAATTTACAACAAAGGAGTCAAAAATATACAGTGGGGAAAGGACAGTCTCTTCAATAAATGGTGTTGGGAAAACTGGACAGCCACATGAAAAAGAATGAAACTTGACCACTATCTTACACCATACACAAAAATTAACTCAAAGTGGAGTAAAGACTTGCACGTAAGACCTGAAACTATTAAAATCCTAGAAGAAAACAGCTGTAAGCTCCTTGACATTGGTCTTGGTGATGACTGTTTTTAATCTGGCACCAAAAGCAAAAGAAAAGGAAAAATAAAGTGGGACTATATCACACTAAAAAACTTTAGCATATACACATAAAATAAAATAAAATAAATAAAATACTTATGCACAGCAAAGGAAATCACCACCAAAATGAAAAGGCAACCTACTGAATGGGAGAAAATATTTGCAAATCATATATCTGTTAAGGGATTAATATCCAAAAATATATAAAGAACTCATACAACTCAATAGCAAAAAAACAAAAGGAAAAACAACAAAAAAACCCCAATTTGATTAAAAAATGGGCAGAAGATCTGAATAGACATTTTCCCAAAGAAGAGGTACAGATGGCCAAGAGGCACATGAAAAGATGCTTAATGTCATTAATTATCAGGGAAATGCAAATCAAAATGACAGTGAGATATCACTTCACACCTGTTAGAATGGCTATTATCAAAAAGGCAAGAAATAACAAGTGTTGGTGAGGATGTGGAGAAAAGGTAACCCTTGTACACTCTTAGTAGGAATGTAAATTGGTATAGCCACTTTGGAAAACAGTATGGAGACTCCTCAAAAAACTAAAAATAGAACTACCATATGACCCAGCAATTCCACATTTGGGTATTTATCCAAAGAAAATGAAAACACTAACTCAAAAAGATATATGCAGCCCCATGTTCATTGCAGCATTATTTATAATAGCCACAATATATAACTTAAACAACCTAATTTTCTATCAATGGGTGAATAGATAAAAGAAAATGTAGCATAGGTAGGTAGATAGATAGATAGATGATAGATTGATAGAAAGAAAATGGAACAAAGGAATATTATTCAGCCATAAAAAAGAAGGAAATCTTGCCATTTGTGACCACATGGTTGAGGCTGGAGGGCATTATGCTAAGTGAAATAAGTCAGACAAAGACAAATACCATATGATCTCTCTTATCTGTGGAATCTAAAACAAAACAAAACAAATCAAACAGAAAACAGATTGGTGGTTGCCAGAAGTGTGGTGGGGGTGATGAGAGAAATGGATGAGGGCAGGTCAAAGGGTTAAAAAGTGTAGTAAGTCAGGATGTATGATAGCTACAGAGGGGAAAAAAAAGTCTTTATAACACCAGAACACTTTACTCTGTTCTTAGAACTAAGCGTGACATTAATGAAAAAAATTTTTTTTAGAATGAGACCTCAAGTTATCCCTAAGTGGTCATAATAAAGTCTAATAGTATTTTTAATTTAGTGAGGGAATTAGCATTTTTGAGGAAACCTGAAAAAATATTTTTGTTAGGTTAAAAAAAATAAAAAGAAATGAGGTACTGATAACTGCTGCAACATGTATGCACTTTGAAAACATTATGCAAAAAGAGAAAGGCGCCAGATACAAATGTCCACATATTGTATGATTTCATTTATATGAAATGTTCAGAATAGGCAAATACATAGAGACAGAAAGCAGATTAATAGTCGCAAGAGCTGGGGAGAGGGGGAATGGGAGTGATGCTAATGAGTATGCTGTTTCTTTTAGGGTGATGAAAATGTTCTGGAATTAGAGAATGGTGATGATGTACAACTCCAGGAATATACTGAAGCCATTGAACTGTACACTCTAAAAGGTTGAACTTTATGGATTGTGAATTATATTTCAATAAACTTGTTATTAATATATGTATATGAACAAAAAAGGACATAAGAACAACTCATGATCCTAATACTTAGAGCGGACCACTAGTAATTTTTACTGCATTTCCTTCTAGTCATTTCTTTAACATATTATTTATGTACCTGAAATCTTAGGGAATTCTTGCCTTTTTTTTTTTTTTTACATAATATGGCAACTACAAACTCCTTGTAAACACTAATTTTAATAGATGCTTAATAGTTTACTGGCTGAAAGATGAGAGGGCCTAAATTGGCAGGAAAATCTGCACATAGAGTGGTGTTCTAGGAATCCTAACTAGCTGGGTGATTCAAAAGCCAAAACAGATAAGCAAAAACCTCTAGGTTCTAACTCTTCCTTAGGAAAGAGATAACTTCAATAGTTAATGAAATCAAAAGAAAAATGTCAAAATGTCATATGTCAGAGGACTAAGTTCCTTCATATATAAAAATCACTTTAAAATAAATAAGAAAAAAATGAGTAACTCAATAGGAAATAGAATAAGAACATGAGTAAGTGGTTCACGGAAGAAATACAATGGATAGCAAATTAATAAGATTTAAAATGCACATACCCTTTGACTCAGCAATTCCACTTCTAGGAATTTGCCTTGCCTCTATAATCAGACAAGGGGACAATGAAAAATGGACAAGAGGATTTATTTATTGCATTATTGTTTATATTTGCAAAAATCTGGTCATCTAACTCTTCCTCAGTTGGGGACTAATTAAATAAATTATGGTAAGCCATGGAATGGAATATATTAAACAAACCACTGAAAAGAATGAAGTAGACTTATGTGTAAGAATATGAAAAAGTCACCAAAATATATTGTTTGGTGAAAAAAATCAAGGAACAAATCATGTAACTTCACGTGTGCTTTTAAAAAGATATATTCCAATATGCTTATGTGTACCTTTAAATAATTCTGGAAGGATATGTACAAACTGTTAACAAAGGTCTCTTTCTAGAAGAATTTTTTCATTTTATACCTATTTATATTGTTCGAATTTTTTACTCTCTATATTTTCATTAAAAATATTAAAATGTATGTCAGTAGTTGCCACTGAGTTTAATGGGTTTTAAAAGACTATGTTTATTCCCCAAAGTGAGGATAATTTGCTGAGTTATATTCAGGAAGCCACTTCAGAGGAAAGATTTAGAACATTCTGCCGCTGATATTCTAAGGATGCCTTTGGATCCCGAAATATCCCTCCTCTTCTCAATTTCATGGTGAATGATGCCCAACTACTACATTTTCTGCTCTTTGATTCCGGCTCTCATTGCTCTGTCTGTATCTTTATAAGAAATCCCACCCTTCCTCCACTTACCTGAGTTAACAGGAGCTAGTTCTTTTTAACCAGAACACCCCAGGTAAAAAAGATATTAAAAAAAAATGTTAGTTTAACTTATTTAGGTTCTTAAGCATATGGACACTGATGTTTTCTGACCAAGACTCTAGGGAATATACTAGTGTATTAACTCATTCTTAACCAACTGAATTATATTGAAGGAGACATTTATGATTAGTAAGGGCTTATAACCAATTGTTCTTAAAATAAAATGAGGAAAGTGAAAAATAGAGACACTCTAACATTTCTCAGAGAATAAATGAAAATCATCCGGAGGTCTCACTCCCCACTGTGATGGAGGTTGTGGGTAGGAATGACAATGCAGACGGGGAAAGAACCATGTGAATTTCATTAGAAGGAAATCAAGGCTGGGACTGGGAGATAGATATGGGATGGAGAGAGGCTTTGACATTCAGCAGTGGTTCTCAAGTGATGGTGCATGGACAAGCTGCCTCAAATTTATCTGGGGGAGATTTAACCATTTGTACGGGGCTGACTAATGAGCCTCCCTAAAGAGGTCCAGACCCTAATCCCCGGAATGGGTTAACTTACATAGCAAAAAGGACTTTGCAGGTGTGATTAAGGTCCTTGAGATGTTGATAGCATCCTGCATTATCCAGATGGGCCCAATTTAATTACACAGGCCCTTAAAGAAGGAGGAGGGAGGCAGAAGAGGAGGTCAGAGTGAGGTGATGTGAGAACTCACTGTGCTGTTGCTGGCTTTGAAGGTGGAGAAAGGGGCCATGAGCCGGGTAATGTAGGCAGCCCCTAGAAGCTGGACAAGGCAGGGAACAGATGCTCTCCTAGAGCCTCCAGAAAGGAAAGCAGCCTCGCCGAGACCTGTGTTGGATTTCTGACCTACTGAATGGTAAGAGAATAAATTTATTTTGTTTTAAGCCACTAAGTTGGTAATTTGCTATAGCAGCAATGGGAAGTAAATATGCCATCTACAAGCTCTGGGACCCCATCTTAGGTGATTCTGATCCAGCATTTTTTACAAAGCTGATATCCGTCCAGGTTTGGAGAACCCTGCTTAGAATATGCTTTAAATCCATTTAAGGAGAATGGATTTAAAGAATGTAAGTCTTGAAAACTTTTTGTAGATAAAACATTTTGGAGATCTCATTTTCCTAAAGCATGTCCAGCCAAATACTCCTCCTAATGAAGGAGAGTGTTGTGACAGAGAGACCAAGAAATCCAGAAATCAAGTTTGTTTGTTGGTTGGTTTTTGCGGTACGCGGGCCTCCCACTGCTGTGGCCTCTCCCGTTGCGGAGCACAGGCTCCGGACGCGCAGGCTCAGCGGCCATGGCTCACGGGCCCAGCCGCTCCGCGGCATGTGGGATCTTCCCAGACCGGGGCACGAACCCGTATCCCCTGCATCGGCAGGCGGACTCTCAACCACTGCGCCGCCAGGGAAGCCCCAGAAATCAAGTTTTAATACGTACTGATTTTTAGTGAATTTGGTGTGTTATTACTTTGCCGAGTTCTGGTATGTTTGCTGTCTACTTCCTGGAACAGTTAATTCCAAACTTATCTCTCAGATAAAGAGATTAATTTTTGTAATTCTTTTTATTTTTTTCTTTTTGCGGTACGCGGGCCTCTCACTGTTGTGGCCTCTCCCGTTGCGGAGCACAGGCTCCGGATGCACAGGCTCAGCGGCCATGGCTCACGGGCCCAGCTGCTCCGCGGCATGTGGGATCTTCCCAGACCGGGGCACGAACCCGTATCCCCTGCATCAGCAGGCGGACTCTCAACCACTGCGCCACCAGGGAAGTCCTGTAATTCTTTTATGGTTACACTTTTTGTTTCAAAATTCAACGAGTCCAGCCAGTATTTGGTGGGCATTCCTGTGAGCAAGGCACACCAAACCCTCCTTCTTCCCGGTTCTTGCCTCGGGGCTGGGTCAGCAGTCCAGGGCTTCTTGAGGTGGCAGCTGGCCCTTGGTTCTGTGCTGTCACCGAAAACCGAATTATCCTCACTCTTGAGGTAAACACACAACATGATTACAGTTTCACCAAAACTGCTGCTTCGCTCAGACTCAGTGTTCACATTGTGTCATCAAAGACATTTGAATCTTATGTTTTGTAATGAGAGGCTCCAGCCTCTTTGTCAGTTATAATTTTTGCTCTGATTAAGGTCTAAACAAAACAAAACAGAAGCCCTCTAAGGTAGAGGTTTTCAACATGGCCACACATTAGACTTTAAAATAATTGTTGATGCCCAATTTCCACCCCCAGACTTTCTGATTCTGTTGATGCGGAATGGGGCCCAGGTGTCAATATTTTTTAAAATGCTTGCCTCCCCAGATGATTCTAATGTGGAGAACCATGTTCTAAGGGACTTGAACTCTAGGGTGCCTGTCCTGCCTCCTTTCTTTTTGAGATTTGAGACGCCCAAGAAATCCTGCTGGTGGTTGTAGGGAATCCCACTGTTGGAGGGGCCGGCGGCAGGCACTTTGGCCTCGGCAACGCAGTTTCTTCTTGGATTAGAAAGCTGACAGGACAACCTACTCTTTCAAGTGGAGTTATGGATGCCCAGTGACCTTGTTCTTGTTCCCAATGGCTTGGGAAATGGACACATTACTGCAGGATTCCTGCAGATGACTCCAAGTGACAGCCCAAAATCCGAACCTGCATGAACGTCTGGTACAAGAAAGAGCTGTGAGCAAATGCACTAATTAGGGCTATGTTCATAGCTCTCCAAGGAAGGGTACTCTCACTAGGTTACGTAGGCACACTTGGGGAACTGTTGTTTTGGGCTGGTGATCATGTAGCGCACACAGTGTAGCTGAGAGCGCCCAGCTCTGTTTTCACTTGCAGATATGTAGCAGTGATGACTAAACAAAAACTAGAATTCCAACAAATGCTGTCAGGTCCGGCACTCGACAGACATGACAAAGCCGTTTTCCATGTATTCTGTCAGTAAGATGGTAAATACAGAGGAAATATTTGAAATGCCCCCAAGCAGATTGGGAGGAAGGCAAGCATCCAATGGGTGAAGCAAATGCTCCCTATTTAGGCTGGAGAACCTATCTTTACCCCAGCCATAAACATAAATGGGGAAGGAAGGCCTAGGTTGATATGGGAAGCATTTGCTTGGGAGACTTGGCCTAAAAAAAGCAGTCAAAAACTGGAAAAAAATGAAGAGGCCCTCAAGTAACGTCCTATCTGCCTATATAGTCAGTCCTGATGTGATGTAAAGGGCTACAACCCAAGATCAAGGGGTTGTCTGCAGGTGAGGAAGCATTGTGTTTGCTCCGAATACAGTATCATGTGTTGTTATTGTGGGGATCACAGAGACAAGGGATGTAGAAATGCCTTATGTAAACTATAAAGTGCAATATAGATTTGATGGTAGTGGTTCATTACCCAGAGGACCTTGCTACTCAAAGTGTGGTCTGCAAACCAACATCATCAGTCTCCCCTAGGAGCTTACTAGAAATGCTTCTGAAAGTGCTTTTTTTTAAAAAAAAAAAAAAAAAAGATTTTAAAGAAAAAATTGTGATAAAACGTACATAACAAAATTTGCCATTTTAATCATTTTAAAAAGTACAGTTCAGTGGCATTAGGTAATTTACATTGTTGTGCCACCTTACCATCCATCTCCAGAACTTTCTCATCTTCCCAAACTAAAACTTGTACCCTGAGTTGCAAGGTCTCCAGGTGATTCATATGCACAAAATTTAAGAAGCATTTGGTCTGTGGGATTTCTGGCAGTAGATCCTGTGTTAAACTTAATCATAGTTTACTATGCAGTAGATGCTGTGCTAAGCATTCTTTATCTCACTTAATCTCATTTACACTTTATCTCATTTAATCCTCCCAGCAACGTTATGAAATATTATCATGAACCTCACTGTACAGATAGAGAAACATTTCAGCGTTTTACTGAAGGTTACACATGGGTAAGGGGTAGAGCTGGGGTATCACTTAGCATCTGTGGTTCCAGAGCATATACTTTCCTTCTTCTGGACTTCCTTGGTACCCGTAAAGATCTCATCCAGGTGCTTGCATTTGAGGATATGTATTGAGGAAGAAAGATGCCTGGATATGTAGAGGGAAGAAGTAAAGTAAGATCCCACCACACGTAAATCTTTATTTCCATGGTTTTACACAACTCATGCATCTAGTAAAGAGACTTGGAGAATCTGGGATGCTGCTTTCACAGCGTTATTTCACGTTTTTTCTCCAGAAACTTTACTCTCAACCTGATTTTCTTTCCGTTATTATGCATTTCAACGGATCCTATGTCTCTCTTTTCAGAACCTTCTGGAACAAACCGGAAGGTCAAACAGGAAGTGTTTGTGGGGAATTCTGTGCTGAGTAGATTGGTGTGGTCAGGCTCACTGCTCTCCTCCCTCACACCCCGTGGTTTCAGGGCTCAGCATGACTCAGGGATGCAAACTCTGGGAGGTCTGACTCGGAATCTGAGTCAGGAACCCTGACCCGCCTCCTTTGTTCATATCTGAAACTGGGACTTTTACAAAACCCCAAACCTTTTATAATCAGAAAAGATAAATCCCCTATAGGGAAGAAAAACACCATGAAAAATTCCATGGGAAATACCTAAAATTCCCTGTCTCTTTTGTCAACCACTGGGAAGTCAGGTGTGGCCAGACGGCCACAATCAGTGCACAGCTGGACAAGTCCTTGTCCTTTCAGAGAGCAAACACCTTAGAGGGTGCTCTAGTCATTAAAAGTTGCTTGAAAATTACATAAGCCAAGACCCAGGCTTTTTTTTTTTAATTTTTTTATTAGAATATAACTGATTTACAATGTTGTATTAGTTTCTGCTGTACAGCAAAGTGAATCAGTTATACAGATACATATATCCACTCTTCTTAAGATTCTTTTCCCATGTAGGCCATTACAGAGTATTGAAAAGAGTTCCCTGTGCTATACAGTAGGTCCTTATTATCTATTTTATATATGGTAGTGTGTATACGTCAATCCCAATCTCCCAATTCATCCCTCCCCACCCCCTTTCCCCCCGGTAACCATAAGTTTTTCTACATCTGTGACTCTATTTCTGTTTTGTAAATAAGTTCATTTGTACCATTTTTTTAAGACCCAGGCTTCTTAAAGATTACTCAGAACTACTCATTGATCAAAATCGATTAGACGAATGGTTCTCAACCGTGGCCCCACAGTGGAATCAATCACTCGTGAAGCTCTAAACAAACAAAATCCCTATGCCAAGACCCACATCCAGAGACTCTGACTTAATTAGTCTGGGCGAATGCCCAGGCATTGGTATTTTTAATGTGTGCCCAGGGTTGAGAAACACGGAATTAGACAAAGCCGGCTAAGGTCCCATCATCTTTGTATTCACAGTGCCTAACGCAGCATCTGGCCCTTCATAAATGTTTACGGAACATACGTGTGAATAAATGAACTAGTGTTACCACATAAACTACTGTTAGAACTCGGGTAGTTTGTCATGGGTTTCAAAATACTCTTTGATATGCTTCTTTCATTGAAGTCACGTGACTCCCCTGGAAAATACCGATGTGATGCCCATTTACAGATAAGGAAGCTGAGGCTTAATTTCCCCTCCCAAATCCCACAGAACTGATAAACGAACTGTGTTTATTTAGCTCTTGTCCACTGGGAAATTTACTGACTGCTGTGGTTCTCATCTGGCTTTAGTTGTGCCCTGAGGAAGTTTCTCTGATTGTTTTTTTTGGCAAGTATGTCATTTATTCCTCCCATCTTAACGCTGATGTCTAATTTTAAACAATGCTTATAGTAAAATTCAAACAAAAAAGTAAAAAGAACAGTATAATTAACTTGTTAGACCCAAACGGTCTACGAGGGATTCCAACTCGCCCAAGAACCGCCAAGAGTCGAGAGCCGCTGCAACACGCAAGAGGTTTATTAGGAGCCGATGCACCGGGGTTCCCTGAACCTCACGCAGGAGGCCGATGGGGAACCCCTAAAAGCGGAATCACATACTTTTTATAGGTTTATTTACTCATAGGGCGGGTATATTCTCACAATGATTGGGTAAATGTGGTGACTTTTGAATTCAGTGGCTTAGGAACTTTTGTCCCACCTTCTGGCCGTTATAGTTGTTTGTTCATTGTGGCGGTTAGGGCGTATACCTGTTACGGGCAACTGGAAAATTACCCACTGTCTGGCAAGTCCCCGTCAACTGAAAAACTCCAAGAATTGGTTTCGATAGGGAGAAGGAGTGGTGCACGATAGGGAGAAGAATTGGTTTCGATAGGGAGAAGGAGTGGCGCACGATAGGGAGAAGAATTGGTTTACGGGAACAAGTGAGGGGGTGGAAAGTCCCTAAAGGCCCCACAAACTCATGTAATCACCCAGCTTCAACAATGATCAACTCAGGGCCAGTGTGATTTCATCTATAACCCCTCACACTGGCCCTTAGTTTGAAACAAATCCCAGTAAATATTTCAGTATGTTTCTCTAAGGACTTAAAAACAAAAAAACCTTAATATATTTATCATACCTAAAAACTTAACAGTAATTCTGAAATATCAAATATCCAGTCACTATTCACACATCTGATTTTTTTTTTTTCCCATTAGTTTCTTTGATTAGGGATCCAAATAAGTTCTATACGTTGCAGTTGGTTGACAGGGCTCTTAAGCCTCGTTTGATTTAAGGGTTTCCCCTTCATCTCTTTCTGTCTCCTTATAATTTATTTGTTGAAGAAACCAGGTTATTGGTCGTGTAGAGTCCCCAGTCTGGGTTTTGCTGACTGTAAGCTCATGTTGTCATTTCACGAATTCCTCTGAGCTCTGTAGCGCCTGTCATTTGCTAGGTAGATCCAGAAGTTTGATCAGATTTGGGCTGGATTTTCTTTTTTTCCCCACAACTCCTTCCTAGGTGCTGGAAAGGTTTTGCCTGAAGGTAGAAATTTTGGAAGCAAAATTTTGGCAGCTAATACACATAAATTCGTGGCCCAGAAGTAAGGCGAAGCTGCATGACCGTGGCCGTGGTGGGCTCTGCTTCTGCTGGGAGGATCCCTTTCCCAGCTCAGGGTCCAGGTCCAGCCCTGCCTCCCTCCGGTGTCCTGTGTCTGCGTCTCACCTTTCCTCACTTGCACCCCTTGGCACACTGTGTGGCACCTGCTGGAGCTCTGCGGGGACTCTTCCCCGGAAGTCAGCGTTTGCGAGACCAGATAACATCTCTACTTCTAGCTAGCTGGTGATGAGGGATCAGCGTTTTCTAACAGCCACGCTATGACACAGAGCATTTGCTTAGAGTGACATCTAGTGGCTTTAAAAGTATCATTTATTGAGGTGTAGGGGCCCTTATTTAAAGGAACATCAAACTGTAGTTTGGTTTATTTGTATTTTTTTAATTACAAAAGTATGTTATGATCATGGGACTTCCCTGGTGGTCCAGTGGTTAAGGCTTCACGCTCCCAATGCACGGGGCCCGGGTTCGATCAGGGAACTAGATCCTGCATGCCCCAACGAAGATCCAGTGCACCGCAACTAAGACCAGGCACAGCCAAATAAATAAATATTTTTTTTAAAAAGTATCTCATGATCCTAAGAAAAGCCTTAAAGGATACTGAATAATAATAGCCTTGCCAATTATATTTTTTCCCAGAATTTCACCGAAAACTTTGATGGTGCACTATATGAATAGAAAGTGAAAGTCCCACATAAATGCACACCCCAGGAGTAACCACAGCTAATGGTAGATAATTCTCTTTAATGACTGCATAGTGTTTCATAAATTTTTTTACCCCATCCTTCATTAATGGACTTTGGGGTAGCTTCTAATTTTTTTTTTGCTATTACAAGCAATGCTGCCAAGAACATCTGTGTACAAGTGATTTTGGTACTCTTGAGAGTGTTTCTGAAAATAGTCATCCAGAAGTGGAAATACTGGGTCAAAGAGAATGAGAATTTTTTGCACCAATTTACACCTCTACCAACAATGTATGAGGGTACATTTCCCCATATGCTCAAAACACCAGCATATTATCATTTACATAAAAATCTGTGTAGCTTGTTTTTATCTTTCTGTTAAAAAAAAAAAAAAAGGATTTTTTTTTTGTTGCCATGACAAGGTTGGGTTCTGTGTGATACAGTTTTGTTAACCTTCCCAGAAACACTTGTAGGAATTTGTATCCTAGTGGTGGATTCCAACCTAGAAACAAGGAAATTCTTGACCCTTATTAATATTCATTAACTCAAATGATATTTGTGGAGTGTCTGGCCAGTTGCTGGAGACGCAATGTGAATAGAGTATGAAACCTGCCCTCTGTTACTAGGGAGCTGGTGGAGCTCGCACGTAAGCGGATCACTGGGAGTGTGCGAGTTGGGATTTAGTGGAAGGAACCCAAGGAAAGCTGGATTGAGGAGAAGATGCATTCCCAGAAGGCCTCACACAGGAGAAGGCATTTGAGCTGGGTTTTAAAGAATGAGGCTAGGCCAACAGGTGGGGAGAGTTGGGTGGGACACATGCAATTCAGGATCAGGGAACCAGTATGTGAAAGGTAGGGTATACCTGGGGGAACCATAGGAAAACCCAAGTGGCTAGAAAGTGTTTGGAAGCAGCTCAGATTTGAGACTGTAGAGATGGGCACAGGCTGGATCATACAGTCTGGACTTTGTCTGCAAGTCTGATGTTTCTCAAACTCTGGATCTCTTATTTTATTTTTATTATTATTTTTTAATGTTTTGACCACACCCACGGCATGTGGGATCTTAGTTCTCTGACCAGGGATGGAACCCACGCCCCCTGCATTGGAAGCACAGAGTCTTAACTTGCTGGACTGCCAGGCAAGTCCCTGGACTCTTATTTTAAAAGAAAACACTACCTCAATGCTGTAATTGAAAAATCAGTATCCTTTGCCATAAATGTAAGATTCCATAAAAACAACTTCAGAAGAAAAGAAAAAAATCCAAGTGAGTACATTTGAAATAGTTAAAATTAAAATATAATGTTTACAAAAAATGAACACCTAAAATTATCTTCAGCTGGGAAAAAAATAAAATGATTTATAATTGGTCAGTAATAGAGATTCAGCCCTGTGTCCTATAGTTTCAGACCAAGAAGAGGGCTCGGTCAAGACAATTCTGTGTTTCTGATTTTGTGTTTATTAGCCCCCAGAATCAACACACCTGTGTGGGTGTTTATGGCCCCCGCCTCCTAAAGAGCAGGACGGCAGGGAGCTCAGATGACCTCCCAGATCCCATAGCTGGGAATCAAAATCCATGTCTTCTGACTCCAGACCCTCATACCAGGCTGATGTTTAATACAAGGGAAAAACTTTCCAACATGTACATCTCTCTGAAAACAGAACTAAGCTGCCTCTGGGAGCAGTGCCAGTGCACACCTGCCTGAGAAGTGGGGTATTTTTTGTGTTTTTTTTAAATTAATTAATTTATTTATGGCTGTGTTGGGTCTTCGTTTCTGTGCGAGGGCTTACTCTAGCTGTGGCAAGCGGGGGCCACTCTTCATCGCGGTGCGCGGGCCTCTCACTATCGCGGCCTCTCTTGTTGCGGAGCACAGGCTCCAGGTGCTCAGGCTCAGTAGTTGTGGCTCACGGGCCTAGTTGCTCCGCGGCATGTGGGATCTTCCCAGACCAGGGCTCGAACCCGTGTCCCCTGCATTGGCAGGCGGACTCTCAACCACTGCGCCACCAGGGAAGCCCCTGAGAAGTGGTTTTGAGGTTATGTTTAGTGTCTGAAGTCTGTGCCTGGGAAATATTTCAAGATACTAACCCAAAGATTAAGAAATTTATGACTTTGTTTTAATCATTAAAACAAGGGTAAAAGGGGGTTTTGAGTTCTACAGAAATAAACATTCATATTTGAAGCAACGATTGTTAGAGATTTATAGAACCCTAATTATAACCGCATGTGAGTTCTCTGTCCAGCAGCAGTAGTAATTGCTTAGAAAACAAACCTCCAAAATATTTATAACTTGAAGATATGTCAAAAATCCCGCAATAGGGAAAGACTGTTAGTATATTCTTAGAAAATAATGTTTCTGGGAAGTATGAGCCCTTTCGGACACTATCCTTCATGGACTAACATGGTGAAACTTTAATTCCTGGGATTGTCAAATGTCTTGGGTTATCTATTGCTGGATAACCAATTATCCCAAAAGTTAGTGGCTTTAAACAACAATAACTATTTATTATATTTCACAATTATGTGATTAACTGAGCTCAGCTGGGTGGTTCTTCTGCTCCATGTGTTATCAGCTGTGGCTGCCATTAGCTGGCCTGGAACATTCAGCAAACCTAACTTTGTTCAATTATAGGTATGTTCCTGGTGGTCTTTGCCTGTATAGTATTGACAGCATGAAACGTTTATTGACATGGTTTCAAATTCCCCATTTATACTAACCTTTAAGAACTACCATTTGTCAACTTTTGGCATAGTATCAAAGAAGAATATCCACAGTTATCTGAAAAGGCTATTAAAACAGTCCATCCTTTTTCAACTATCAATATATATCCGTATGAGGCTAGATTTTTTTCATATACTTCAGCCAACAAAACATTTCATGGCAGATTGACTGCAGAAGCAGTTACGAGAATCCAGCTGTCTTCAATTAAGCCAGATATTAAAGAGATTTGGAAATATGTAAAAATGCCATGCTTTTCATGGAATTTTGATTGTTGTAGGGATACATAATTAATCTTCTTTAAAATATGCTATTATCAATTTGTTTTTTTTTTTTTCTTTTTTTTTTTTTTGCGGTACACGGGCCTCTCACTGTTGTGGCCTCTCCCATTGCGGAGCACAGGCTCCAGACGCGCAGGCTCAGCGGCCATGGCTCACGGGCCCAGCCGCTCCGCGGCATGTGGGATCTTCCCGGACCGGGGCACGAACCCGTGTCCCCTGCATCGGCAGGCGGACTCGCAACCACTGCGCCACCAGGGAAGCCCATCAATTTGGTTTTGATAATGTACTGTGGTTAAGTAAGATGTCACCACTGAGGGAAGGTGGGTGATGGAAACCTGGGATCTCTTGGCATTATTTTTCAACTTCTTCTGAGTCTCTAATTATTGCAAAATAAAAAGTTTAAAAATATGTTATTTGTATTAACATATAAGTATAGTTTTTATTTTAAAATGATTGATAAGTAAAATATTTCTCAGTTTCAATTTCTAATACAGTAAACATACATAAACAAAAGCTCTTTGGGATCTTCAATCATTTTTAACAGCATAAAGGGATCCTGTGATCAAAAACTTTGAGAATCACTGCAATACAAGTAAGGGAGGAAGTGGGTAGACTGGTGAGAAATCATATGGTTTAGACTAGGGAAGTAGCAGTGGAGGAGTAAGAAGGGGTTCAATTCTGGACGTGTTTTGAATGTAGAGTCAACAAGATTTGCTGAAGGATCGGTTGTGGGAAACAAGAAAAACAGAGGTGTGTGTTTTTGTTTGTCTTTTGCCTAAGAAACTGGTGGAATGAAACTGACATTTAATCAGCTGGGAAAGATCATGAAAGGAATAGATTTTGGGGGGAATATATTATTTTGGAAATGTTACGTTTTGAGATGCCCATTAAATATCCAAGTGGAGAAGTATATATGTTCTGTCTGACACAAGGCTTCCTTGTGTCTGGTAATACTATTTGGGGTTATTTAGCAGTTTCCTCATCTAAATCTGAAAATGTTAGGTTTCTGAATTGGCCTCCTATACTTAGAGTTACACTAGTACGAGTAGCGGTTAATGTCTTAGCAAATAATCACCCTTCCCTATTGCAGGGTAAACCAATTAGATACGCAGTATACGCAGTATTGGAGTCAGAATCACCTGGAGAACCTTTAAAACATTCTGATAGCGCGGCCTCTTACTCAGAGATTTTGATTTAATTGTTCTGGAGTGGGGTCACAGGCATCCTATGTTTTAAAAGCTCCCCAGATGATTTTAATGAGCAGTTAAGGCTAAATCACTGGATTCGAGTCATGATTTTGCTATTTCTTCCTAGAGCAATTAAAAACTTCCTTTTAAATTAAAACTCCCTTGAAACCAACCGCCTATTAATTCACTATGCAAATTGATAAAGGAAATTTTCTCTGAGCCTTGAGTGTGCAAATAGGACTTGCCCACAGAACACAGAGCCTGAAAGGTGTAAACAGCAGTGAGGGCCCCTGAAGAAGGAGCCAGAGAAACTGCTTCCCAGAAAACTGATCAGAGTGAGAAGGGCCTGATGTGAACCTGTGACTATGCTATCTAGACTCAAGGAAGGAACTCGGAGTTCAGCCGTTGACACTCCAAGCCTCACTATAACCAACCAATCCTGAACTGACAAGCCAAGGACTTGTTTAAACTGACCCATCATGTTACCTTGTGAAGCTTTGTGGCTTTTGCCTTTATAAGCCCCACCCTTGCCTTTGGTTGGAGTGACGTCTTCAGGGGCTCCTCTCCACAATATATTCCTATACATAGTAACCCCCCAGGGCTCTAACTCATCCTCTCTGAGTTATTTTGAAGCCTCAGAGTCCTTGTTTACCTTTAATCACAAAGAAGGGGTGGGGGTGGGGGGAACAACACATACTTCATTTGCTGAGTTTTAACTGTTTTCAGGAGATATGTCAGACAGATATAAATGTGAATTCATTAGTATACTTGGTCTCTCAGTTAATGAATCAGGCAAGGTAAACACATGGGCCATATGTATTCACTAAAATATCTGAACTTTTCTCCAGACTGTACTCACTTTTCTGGAGTAATGGAATAAGAAAATGAAAAGTTTTCCAGGAAGCACAGTGTGTTGGTTTTCTATGCTGTGAAACAAATAACCACAAACGGAGTGGATTAAAACAACACACATTTATTAGCTCACAGTTTCTGTGGGTCAAGAGTCTGGGCACAGCTTTACTGGATCTTCAGCTCAGGGTCTCACAAGCCTGCAGTCTAGGTGTTGGCCAGGAGGCCTTCTCACTGGGAGGCTCAACTACATCCGGAAGAAGCTGCTTCCAAGCTAAGTCAGGTTGTTTGCAAAATTTATTTCCTTGTATGAGAGAAGGCCCTGGTTTTTCATAGCCATCAGTTGGAAGCTGTCTGCAGATCCTACAGGACACCCAAAGTTCCTTGTCATGTGGGTTCCCTCAACATGGCTGCTTGTTTCCTCAAGCCAGCAGAGAATCTCCTGTTCCACTCTACTAACATGGGATTTTATATAATGTAGTATAATCACAGGAGTAACACCCCATCACCTTTGCCGTATACTACTGCTCAAAGGCAAGTCACAGGTCCTGCCTGCAACACATGGAGAGGGGAAACACACAAAGGTGTGGCCACCAGGAGGCAGGATATCACTGGGGGCCGGGGTCACTTCAGGGTGTGTTTGCCAAACAAGAAAAGAGGGCAGGAGAAACGGATTGTTTATAGTCAAACCAAACAAACCTAGTTTGTCCTGAAAAAACTGGAAAGGACAGTGGATGGAGCGAGGGATCAAGGGTTCTGGTCTTGGTTGTGTCATTAACTAGATTACATACCCAGCTGGACCTCAATTTCCTTACTTTACAAATGAGGTAGGGCAGATGCTAATCAAAGAAATGCATATTAAAATAGCAAGGAAACACCATTGTTTGCCTTTAGCAAAAGTTAGAAATGACTGTACTCTAAGCTCGTGAGTTTTTAGTGAAACAACTATGCTTCATCCTGGAAAGCAATATGTCGTTAAAATGTTCACACCTGAAAAAAAAAAAAAAAAAAAAATGTTCACACCTGTGATGATTAATGTTATGTGTCAACTTGGCCACGGGGTGCCAAGATACTTGGTTAAATATTATTTCTGGGTATATCTGTGAGGGTGCTTCTGGATGAGATTAACATCTGAATCAGTAGACCGAGTAAAGCAGATTGGCCTCCCCAGTGTGGGTGGGCCTCATCCAATTCATTTAAGGCCTGAATAGAATAAAAGGCTGAGCTCTTTGATAGGCTCCCAGATGCCCCAGCGCTCCGTGCCCCCGCCACTGGGTCCGCAAGCCAGTCCAGTCCCTGGGATATGCCGGGTGGGCAGCCTCGGCTCTGGCCCGCCAAGAAAGGCCCGGTAACATTGGCCCGGCTCCGGGTTCGAATCCACCTCCTTCACTGGCTGGCTCTGTGACCTTGGGCCGGGCCCCTTGCCCGAGTCCAGGTGACTCATTGGGACGAGAATGACCCTCCTCGTGGGCTAGGTTGTTCCAGAGGGCACCTGGAAAGTGGTGGCCTGGGCCGCCGTTGGGTGGGGGACCACCGTGGGTGCTGCGGCTACCACGAACCGGCAGACCTTGATGTTAACTTAGAACCACTGGCCCGGAGGCGCCCTTCCGAGCTCGCCCTCTCCCTGAGGTCCTGTGCAGCCGTCGCCCGGCCTCCCGGTGCCTTGCAACTCTGCACGGTCCCAGGGCAGTCCAGCCATTTCTCACGACCTCGCAATCACCCCTCTGCACAGGCCACGAACCCCGTCAGATACTCTCGGGCCTTCCAGTGGGGCCGCTCCATCTGGACCCTCCTTCCAGGGCCCCTTGCCCATCATCAGCAAGCCCCAGAGCAAAGGGTGATACAGTCAACAGTCCCTCTGGTGCCTGGGGACAGGAGCAGCCTCTCTGAGGAGGTGAGCTGAACCAGAGCCAATCACCATCACAGCAAAGGACTTTCAGCAGTGCGAGACTCAAGCAGGGGAAAGCTCAGCATGTCCCAGGAGCCAACAAAAGCAAGCCTCTCTACACTTGGAGTCATCGTGTTACAAGTACTCAGCAGCCACATGTGGCTCATGGCAACCGTATTAGACAGCAACCTATAATTTTTTACTCAGAAATTAAAATATCATGCAAGAATGAAGATAGTGGAGTAGAAGGACGTGCTCTCACTCCCTCTTGTGAGAACACCAGAATCACAACTAGCTGCTGGACAATCATCAACAGGAAGACACTGGAACTCACCAAAAAAGACACCCCACATCCAAGGACAAAGGAGAAGCCACAATGAGACGGTAGGAGGGGCGCAGTCACAGTAAAATCAAATCCCATAACTGCTGGGTGGGTGACTCACAGACTGGAGAACACTTATACCACAGAAGGCTACCCACTGGAGTGAAGGTTCTGAGCCCCACGTCAGGCTTCCCAACCTGGGGGTCCAGCAACGGGAGGAGGAATTCCTAGAGAATCAGTCTTTGAAGGCTAGTGGGATCTGATTGCAGGACTTCAACAGGACTGGGGGAGACAGAGACTCCACTCTTGGAGGGCACACACAAAGTAGTGTGTGCATCGGGACACAGGGGAAAGAGCAGTGACCACAGGGGAGACTGAACCAGACCTACCTGCTAGTGTTGGAGGGTCTCCTGAAGAGGCGGGGGGTGGCTGTGGCTCACCGTGGAGACAAGGACACTGGCAGCAGAAGTTGTGGGAAGTACTCCTTGGCGTGAGCCTTCCCAGAGTCTGCCATTAGCCCCACCAAAGAGCCCAGGTAGGCTCTAGTGTTGGGTTGCCTCAGGCCAAACAACCAACAGGGAGGGAACCCAGCCCCACCCTCAGCAGTCAAGCAGATTAAAGATTTACTGAGCTCTGCCCACCAGAGCAACAATCAACTCTACCTACCACCAGTCGCTCCCATCAGGAAACTTGCACAAGCCTCTTAGATAGCCACATCCACCAGAGGGCAGACAGCAGAAGCAAGAGGAACTACAAACCTGGAGCCTGTGGAAAAAAACCACATTCACAGAGAGACATGATGAAAAGGCAGAGGGCTATGTACCAGATGAAGGAACAACATAAAACCCCAGAAAAACAACTAAATGAAGTGGAGATAGGCAAACACCCAGAAAAGGAATTCAGAATAATAATAGTGAAGATGATCCAGGACCTCAGAAAAAGAATGGAGGCAAAGATCGAGAAGATGCAAGAAATGTTTAACAAAGACCTACAAGGATTAAAGAACAAACAGATGAACAATACAATACCTGAAATGAAAACTACACTAGAAGGAATCAATAGCAGAATAACTGAGGCAGAAGAACGGATAAGTGACCTGGAAGACAGGATGGTGTAATGCACTGCTGTGGAACAGAATAAAGAAAACAGAATGAAAACAAATGAAGACAGCATAAGAGACCTCAGGGACAATATTAAATGCAACAACATTCGCATTATAGGGGTCCCAGAAGGAGAAGAGACAGAGAAAGGACCCGAGAAAATATTTGAAGAGATTATAGTCGAAAACTTCCCTAACATGGGAAAGGAAATAGCCACCCAAGTCCAGGAAGTGCAGCGAGTCCCATACAGGATAAATCCAAGGAGAAACATGCCAAGACACATAGTAATCAAATTGGCAAAAGTTAAAGACAAAGAAAAATTATTGAAAGCAGCAAGGGAAAAAGGACAAATAACATACAAAGGAACTCCCATAAGGTTAACAGCTGATTTCCCAGCAGAAACTCTACAAGCCAGAAGGGAGTGGCATGATATACTTAAAGTGATGAAAGGGAAGAACCAACAACCAAGATTACTCTACTCTATCATTCAGATGCGATGGAGAAATCAAAACTTTACAGACAAGCAAAAGCTAAGAGAATTCAGCACTACCAAAGCATCTCTACAACAAATGCTAAAGGAACTTCTCTATGTGGGAAACACAAGAGAAGAAGAGGACCTATAAAAACAAACCCAAAACAATTAAGAAAATGGTCATAGGAACATACATATTGATAATTACCTTAAATGTTAATGGATTAAATGCTCCAACCAAAAGACACAGGCTTGCTGAATGGAGACAAAAACAAGACCCATATATATGCTGTCTACAAGAGATCCACTTCAGACCTAGGGACACATACAGACTGAAAGTGAGGGGATGGAAAAAGGTATTCCATGAAAATGGAAATCAAAAGAAACCTGGAGAAGCAATACTCATATCAGATAAAATAGACTTTAAAATAAAGAATGTGACAAGAGACAAGGAAGGACACTACATAATGATCAAGGGATCAATCCAAGAAGAAGATATAACAATTATAAACATATGCACCCAACATACGAGCACCTCAATACATAAGGTGACTGCTAACAGCTCTAAAAGAGGAAATCGACAGTAACACAATAATAGTGGGGGACTTTAACACCTCACTTACACCGATGGACAGATCATCCAAAATGAAAATAAGGAAACAGAAGCTTTAAATGACACAATAGACCAGATAGATTTAATTGATATTTATAGGACATTCCATCCAAAAACAGCAGATTACACTTTCTTCTCAAGTGTGCACAGAACATTCTCCAGGATAGATCACATCTTGGGTCACAAATCAAGCCTCAGTAAATTTAAGAAAATTGAAACCATATCAAGCATCTTTTCTGACCACAACACTATGAGATGAGAGATGAATTACAGGGGAAAAAAATTTAAAAACAGAAACACATGGAGGCTAAACAATACATTACTAAATAACCAAGAGATCACTGAAAAATCAAAGAGGAAATCAAAAAATACCTAGAGACAAATGACAATGAATACACGGTGATCCAAAACCTATGGGATGCAGCAAAAGCAGTTCTAAGAGGGAAGTTTATAGCTATACAATCCTACCTCAAGAAACAAGAAAAATCTCAAATAAACAATCTAACCTTACACCTAAAGGAACTAGAGAAAGACGAACAAACAAAACCCAAAGTTAGCAGAAGGAAAGAAATCAAGATCATAGTAGAAATAAATGAAATAGAAACAAAGAAAACAATAGCAAAGATCAATAAAACTAAAAGCTGGTTATTTGAGAAGATAAACAAAATTGATAAATCATTAGCCAGACTGATCAAGAAAAAGAGGGAGAGGACTCAAATCAAGAAAATTAGAAATGAAAAAGAAGTTACAACACACACTGCAGAAATACAAAGCATCCTAAGAGACTAGTACAAGCAACTCTATGCCAATAAAATGGACAACCTGGAAGAAATGGACAAATTCTTAGAAAGGTATAACCTTCCAAGACTGAACCAGGAAGAAATAGAAAATATGAACAGAACAATCACAAGTAAGTGAAATTGAAACTGTGATTAAAAATATTCCAACAAACAGAAGTCCAGGACCAGATGGCTTCACAGGGGAATTCATTCAAACATTTAGAGAAGACCTAACACCCATCCTTCTCAAACTCTTTCAAAAAATTGCAGAGGAAGGAACACTCCCACACTCATTCTATAAGGCCACCATCACCCTGATACCAAAACCAGACAAAGATACTACAAAAAAAGAAAATTACAGACCAATATCACTGATGAATATAGATGCAAAAATCCTCAACAAAATACTAGCAAACAGAATCCAACAACACATTAAAAGGATCATACACCATGATTGAGTGGGGTTTATTATAGGGATGCAAGGATTCTTCGATAGATGCATATCAATCAATGTTGATACACCATATTAACAAATTGAAGAATAAAAACCTTATGATCATCTCAATAGATGCAGAAAAAGCTTTTGACAAAATTCAACACCCATTTATGATAAAAACTCTCCAGAAAGTGGGCATAGAGGGACCCTAGCTCAACATAATAGAGGCCATATGCAACACACCCACAGCAAACATGATTCTCAATTGTGAAAAACTGAAAGCATTTCCTCTAAGTTCAGGAACAAGACAAGGATGTCCAGTCTCACCACTATTATTCAACATAGTTTTGGAAGTTTTAGCCACAGCAATCAGAGAAGAAAAAGAAATAAAAAGGAATCCACATCAGAAAAGAAGGAAAACTGTCACTGTTTGCAGATGACATGATACTATACATAGAGAATCCTAAAGATGCCACCAGAAAGCTACTAGAGCTAATCAATGAATGTGCTAAATTTGAAGATACAAAACTAGTGCCAAGAAATCTCTTGCATTCCTATACACTAAAGATGAAAAATCTGAAAGAGAAATTAAGGAAACACTCCCATTTACCATTGCAACAAAAAGAATAAAATACCTAGGAATAAACCTACCTAAGGAGACAAAAGACCTGTATGCAGAAAACTATAAGACACTGATGAAAGAAGTTAAAGATGATATCAACAGATGGAGAGATATACCATGTTCTTGGATTGGAAGAATCAATATTGTGAAAATGACTGTACTACCCAAAGCAATCTGCAGATTCAATGCAATCCCTATCATATTACCAATGGCATTTTTTACAGAACTAGAACAAAAAATCTTAAAATTTGTATGGAGACACATAAGACCCCGAATAGCCAAAGCAGTCTTGAGGCAGAAAAACAGAGCTGGAGGAATCAGACTCCCTTACTTCAGACTTTACTAGAAAGCTACAGTCATCAAGACAATATTGTACTTGTACAAAAACAGTAACATAGATCAATGGAACAAGATAGAGAGCCCAGAGATAAACACACTCACCGATGGTCAACTAATCTATGACAAAGGTGGCAAGGATATACAATGGAGAAAAGACAGTCTCTTCAGTAAGTGGTGCTGGGAAAACTGGACAGCTACATGTAAAAGAATGAAATTAGAACACTCCCTAACACCATAAAAAAAAAAACCTCAAAATGGTTTCGAGACCTAACTGTAAGACCGGGCACTATAAAACTCTTAGAGGAAAACATAGGAAGAACACTTTTGGACATAAATCAGAGCAAAATCTTTTTTGATCCACCTCCTAGAGTAATGGAAATAAAAACATAAATAAACAAATAGGACCTAATGAAGTTTCAAAGCTTTTGCATAGCAAAGGAAACCATAAAGAAGACGAAAAGACAACCTTCAGAATGAGGGGAAATATTTGCAAATGAATTAACAAAGGATTAATCTCCAAAATATATAAACAGCTCATGCAGCTCAATATTGAAAAAACAAACAACCTAATCCAAAAATGGGCACAAGGGGGCTTCCCTGGTGGCGCAATGGTTGAGAATCTGCCTGCCAATGCAGGGGACATGGGTTTGAGCCCTGGTCTGGGAAGATCCCACATGCCACGGAGCACCTGGGCCCGTGAGCCACAATTACTGAGCCTGTGCCCCTGGAGCCTGTGCTCTGCAACAAGAGAGACCGTGATAGTGAGAGGCCCACGCACCGCGATGAAGAGCGGCCCCCACTTGCCACAACTAGAGAAAGCCCTCGCACAGAAACGAAGACTCAACACAGCCATAAATAAATAAATAAAAATAAAATTGGCCCTGGTTTAAAAAAAAAAAAATGGGCAGAAGACCTAAATAGACATTTCTCCAAAGAAGATATACAGGTGGCCAAGAAGCACCTGAAAAGCTGCTTAACATCACTAATTATTAGAGAAATGCAAATCAAAACTACAGTGAGGTATCACCTCACACCAGTTAGAATGGGCATCATCAGAAAATCTACAAACAACAAATGCTGGAGAGGGTGTGGAGAAAAGGGAACCCTCTTGCACTGTTGGTGGGAATGCAAATTGATACAGCCACTATGGAGAACAGTATGGAGGTTCCTTAAAAAACTAAAAATAGAATTACCATATGACTCAGAAATCCCACTACTGGCATATACCCAGAGAAAACCATAATTCAAAAAGACACATGCACCCCAATGTTCATTGCAGCACTATTTACAATAGCCAGGTCATGGAAGCAACCTAAATGCTCATCGACAGACGAATGGATAAAGAAGATGTGGTACATATATACAATGGAATATTACTCAGCCATAAAAAGGAACGAAATTGAGTCATTTTTTGAGACGTGGGTGGATCTAGAGACTGTCATACAGAGTGAAGTAAGTCAGAAAGAGAAAAACAAATATCGTCTATTAACGCATGTATGTGGAACCTAGAAAAATGGTACAGATGAACCGATTTGCAGGGCAGAAGTTGAGACACAGATGTAGAGAACAAACGTATTGACATGTATATACTGATGTGTATAAAGTTGATGACTAATAAGAACCTGCTGTATAAAAAAATAAAAGTCAAAAAAAAGGCTGAGTAAGAAAAAATTCTTTCTCTCTGCTTGACAGTCTTTAAGCTGGAATATCGGTCTTCTCCTGCCTTCAGACTCAGACTGGAACCACACCATCAACTCTCCGGGGTCTCCAGTTTGCTGACTGCTGATCTTGGAACTTCTCAGCTGCCATAATCATATGAGCCTTACAGTAAATCTTTTTATAGACTCTCCAACATTTGACAAAGTAATCTGATTCCTGGGAGTCTAGCCTAAGAAAATGTACAATTCAAGAGCTTTTTATGAAACAAGCTATGTGCGCAAAGTTATTAACCATAGTATTATTTATAATAATTAAAAACTGGAAACAATATACATGTTTAACAATTGGAGCATGGCTGAATAGATTATATTGCATCTATTTGATATTATGCAGCCATTAAAGGAATAATCATGAAGAGTATGTAACAACACAGATGTCAATTTATAAAACAAAAGCAGAACATTAAATTATATAAACATTTTAGTTTTAACAAGAAAAAGTAAATACTGAAAAGAATCCATATGTTTGGGTCATGGGATTACACAAACAATTTTTCACAACTTTCCTTTACCAATAAGACATTATAAAAACAATAAATAAAAGGTATACAATGAAGGGGTTGAATTATCAGTGGTTCTTAATTGGGATAGACTTCAGAATTTTAAAATACTTATACCTACCTTGCGAAAATTCTGAAATGGGATAGGGCACCTATGTATTTAAAAGTATGCAGAAACACTCTAACCTCATCCCCACCCCCAAATACACAGGTGATTATTATTTTTTTATTGAAGTATATTTGATTTATAATATTGTGTTCATTTGTGCTGTAGAGCAAAGTAACTCAGCTATACACATATATACATTCTTTTTTATATTATTTTCCATTATGGTTTATCCCAGGATACTGAATATAGTTCCCTGTGCTATACAATAGGACCTTGTTGTTTATCAATTCTGTAAGTAATAGTTTGCATCTACTAACCCCAAACTCGCAGTCCATCCCTCCCCTTCTCTCCCATCCTTTTGGCAACCACAGGTCTGTTCTCTATATCTGTGATTCTGTTTCTGTTTCATAGATAGGTTCATTTGTGCCATATTTTAGATTCCACATATAAGTGATATCATATGGTATTTGTCTTTCTCTTTCTGACTTACTTCACTTAGTATGATAATCTCCAGTTGCATCCATGTTGCTGCAAATGGCATTATTTCCCTCTTCTTTATGGCTGCGTAGTATTCCATTGTATATATGTACCACATCTTCTTTATCCATTCATCTGTCGATGGACATTTAGGTTGTTTCCATGTCTTGGCTATTATGAATAATGCTGCTATGAACGTAGGGGTGCATGTATCTTTTTAAATTATAGTTTTGTCTGGATATATGCCCAGGGAGTGGGATCGCTGGATAACATGGTAATTCTATTTTTAGTTTTGTGAGGAACATCCATACTATTTTCCATAGTGGCTGCACCAACTTACATTCCCACCAAGAGTGTAGGAGGGTTCCCTTTTTTCCACACCCTCTCCAGCATTTGTTATTTGTAGACTTGCTAAAGAACCACCTTAGCAAGCACCACTCGCTAAAGAAACTGTCTTTTTCTCTTTTTATAGCCTTGCTTCCTTTGTCAAAGATTGACCATAGGTGTGTGGGTTTATTACTGGGGTCTCTATTCTGTCCCATTGATCCATATGTCTGTTTTTGTGCCAATACCACACTGTTTTGATTACTGTAGCTTTGTAGTATTGTTTGAAGTCTGGGAGGGTTATGCCTCCTCCTTTTTTCTTTTTAAATTTTTATTTATTTATTTATTTATGGCTGTGTTGGGTCTTCGTTGCTGCGTGAGGGCTTTTCTCTTGTTGCGGCAAGTGGGGGCTACTCTTTGTTGCAGTGCACGGGCTTCTCATTGCAGTGGCTTCTCTCGTTGTGCAGCACAGGCTCTAGGAGCATGAGCTTCAGTAGTTGTGGCATGCAGGCTCAGTAGTTGTGGCTCACGGACTTAGTTGCTCCATGGCATGTGGGATATTCCTGGACCAGGGCTCAAACCTGTGTCCCCTGCATTGGCAGGCAGATTCTTAACCACTGCGCCACCAGGGAAGCCTCCTCTTTTGTTCTTTTTCCTTAGGATTGCTTTGGCAATTCAGGGTCTTTATGGTTCCATATAAATTTTAGGATTATTTGTTTTAGTTCTGTGAAAAATGTCATGGGTAATGTGATAGGGATCACATTAAATCTGTAGATTGCTTTGGGTAGTATGGCCATTTGAACAATATTCTTCCAGGCCAAGAGCATGGGATATCTTTCATTTCTTTGAATCATCTTTAATTTCCTTTATTAATGTTTTATAGTTCTCAGCATATCAGTCTTTCACCTCCTTGGTCAGGTTTATTCCTAAGTATTTTTTTTTTTGGTGTGATTTTAAAACATATTGTGTTTTTACATTCCCTTTCTGATATTTCATTGCTGGTGTAAAGAAATGCAACCAATTTCTATATGTTACTCTTGTATCCTGCTACCTTGCTGAATTCATTGATCAGTTCCAGTAGGTTTTGTGTGGAGTCTTTAGGGTTTTCTATATATGGTATCATGTCATCTGCATATGATGACAATTTTACCTCTTCCCTTCCAATTTGGATACCTTTTATTTCTTTTCTGATTGCTTTGGCTATGACTTCCAATACTATGTTGAACAGAAGTGTTGAGAGTGGGCATCCTTGTCTCGTTCCAGATATTCACGGTAAGTCTTCCAGCTTTTCACCATTGAGTATTATATTGGCTGTGGGTTTGTCATAAATAGCTTTTATTATGTTGAGATATGTTCCTTCTATATCCATTTTGGTAAGAGTTTTTATCATGAATGAATGTCGAATTTTGTCAGATGCTTCTTCTGTATGTATTGAGATGATTATGTGGTTTTCGTCTTTTCTTTTGTTGATGTGGTGTATCACACTGATTTGCGTATGTTGAACCAAACTTGTGAACTTGGGATGAATCCCACTTGGTCGTGGTGTATGATCTTGTTTACGCGTTGCTGGATTCAGTTTGATAATTTTTTTTGATACTTTTTGCATCTATATTCATCAAAGATATCAGCCTGTAATTTTCTTTTTTGGTGGTATCTTTGTCTGGTTTTGGTATCAGGATGATGGTGGCTTCATAGCATGTTCATAGCTCCTCTTGAATCTTTTGGAAGAGTTTGAGAAAGGTTGGTAAAAGTTCTTCGTATGTTTGGTAGAATTCACCTGAATACACAGGTGATTCTGATGCATACTGGTAGGCAAATTCTCAGCATAAAGTTCCACAAAGCTATGGAGAATAAGGGAGATATTCCCACAATGAGCTCAGCATTGCTTACAAGGCACCTTGGACGATGGGGACCAGACTGGCCTTAGTGTATTATCTGGGCTGCTGCAGTCACTGTTATTAGTGTTTGTGGCTTGTCAGCAATCTGATGCATAACCCTTTGAGCAGGATTGCTCCACAAGGCGGAAGGCCTCCAGGAACTCGTTGATGTCAATGTGGCCATCTTTGTTGAAGTCAATGCTCCGGGCAAGGTCACAGATGCAGTCGTCTGTGACATCAATGTTCATATGAGAGCTGAACAGCTTCCAAGTCTGCCTGAACTCGTCCAGTGAAATGAACCCTTACCAGAGAAAGCAAGTCACTTTAGCGAGTCAGTCTAGTTTTCAGTGCTCATTTCCTCTGACATTCTTGCAAGGATACCTGCTTCCTGCTGTTAAACAAAGGCACCCAAGGCCTAGTATCCACTTAAAACTCCCAAGAGGATAGCACTGAACCACTTAATCAGTGGTTCTGAGAGGGAAGCAATAGTGTTCCTCTCCTTATAGGGACATTTAGAAATGTTTTGAGACATTTTTGATTGTCATGACTGGGGTGGGGGTAGGGTGTTACTGCATCTAGTAGGTAAAGGCCAGGGATGTTACTAAACACCCTAAAATGTACAGGATGTGCACCAAAACAAAGAATTACTCAAGCCAAGATGTAAGTAATGCCACTGCTGAGAAACCCTGCATTAAATCATCCTAAACATATGCTAATTTAATCTGCTTGTAAAAAGGTTTTGGACCTATACATCTAAGGTCAGTTGACTTTTTTTTTTTTCCCTTTTTTTGGGCTGCACCACGTTGCTTGTGGGATCTTAGTTCCCTAGCCAGGGAGCAAACCCATGCCCTCCTCAGTGAAAGCATGGAGTTCTAACCACTGGACAGCCAGGGAATTCCCTCAGTTGACTATTTACAAGGGTTCCAAGACCATTCAACAGGTAAAGGATAATTTTTTCAACAGATGGTAGGGGACAACTGGATATCCACAGTCAAAAAATGAAGCTAGACCCCTACCTTGCACTGCAAACAAAAATTAACTCAAAATGGATCAAAGACCCAACTGTAAGAGCTAAAACTGTAAAACTCTTGGATGAATACATAGGTGTTAAGTCCTTATGATCTTCAGTTACTAGTTTTTCTTAGATATGACACCAAAAACACAATAAAAGAAAAAATAAATTGGACTTTTTTTAAATTACAAACTTTTGTGCATCATAAAACACTACCAAAAAGGTGAAGAGATAACCCATAAAGTCAGAGAAAATATTTGCAAACCATATATCTGATAATGGCCTAATATCCAGAATATATACAAAGAACTCTTACAACTCAACAATAAAAAGAAAACCCAATTAAAAGATGGGCTAAGGATTTGAAGAGACATTTCTTCAAAGGAGATATACAAAGTTCCAATAAGCACATGAAAAGATGCTCAATATTATTAGTTATTAAGGAAATTCAAATCAAAACCATAATGAGATATTTCACACCCAGTAGGATGGCTGTAAAAAAATTTTTTTTAATGGAGGATAACAAGTGTTGGTGAGAATGTGGAGAAATTGGAACCCTCTTACAATGTCAGTAGGAGTGTAAAATGGTATAGCCACTGTGAAAAAACAGTTTGACAGTTCCCCCAAAAGTGAAACATCGTTTTACCATATGGTCCAGCAATTGCACTCCTGGGAATACATCCAAGAGAACTGAAAACATATGTTCACACACAAAGTTGTATATGAATGTTCATAACAGCCAAAAAGTGGAAAAAAATCCAAATGTCTATCAACTGATGAATGGATAAACAAAATGTGATATAGCCATACAATGGAATATTATCCAGCTATAAAAAGAAATAAACTGATACGTGCTACAACGTGGGTGAACCTTGAAAACATGCTAAATGAAAGAAGCCAGACACCAAAGGCCATGTATCATACACATCTATTTATATGAAATGTCCATAACAGGCAAATACATAGAGACAGAAAGCAGATTAATGGTTGCCAGGGACTGGTGGAGAAGGAACAGGGGATGGGGAGTGACTGCTAATCGGTATAGGTTTCTTTTTAGGGTGACGAAAACGTTCCAAAATTAGATAGCGATAATAGTTACACAAGCTTGTGAATACACTGAAAGAGCACGGAACTGCACGTTATAAATGGGTAAATTATATGGTATGTGAATTGTATCTCAAAAAAAGTAATAATATTTGAAAAGGCCTTTGGAACAATGAGGAAACAGGTGAGGGTATACAGGACCTCCCTGGACATTTTTTTGCAACTCCTTGTGAATCTATAATTATTTAAAAATTTAAAATTTTGAAAAATAAGACTTTGGGAGTAAGATTGCAAAAGCCTTTCTGTTCTAGACACTCTTCATTCCTTTGTGGCTACTTTGATAGAAGGGATAAGGGATATCATAACTATTACAATTCTTCCTATAAGAAGTTCTCATTCAGTTTGTCTTCATTCTTCTCTGCCCAACCCCTCTTCTGTAGGGACAGCTCATGTTGCTCAAATACTACCCTAGTTTCTGCCCATTTATAAGCACTGCCACTAATTTTGCTCCAAAAGCGCTTGAGTAGAAAGGTAAATAATCAGGGAGGAGACTGAAAGGTGGGAGGTAAAATACTTGCTGTGTCAGAAATGGCGGGATAACGAGCGCCTTTACCTGAATGATCACTGTCTATGATCCTAAAAATGGTCTCCAGGTTGGATCGGTTCCGATACAGTGCTTCCAGCAAACTTGATTGTATATTCTGCAAGAAAAAACTCATTTTCCTTCTATCTTTTATGTTTAGGCTTCTCCTAATAGATAATTAACACACAAGCAATCCTGACAATAAGACTCTTGAAAGAACCTGAAGATATTTTATGATCCCTCCACTCCAGCCCCCTTCAGCCTACTAAATAATCTGATGCTTTAAGAAGTACCTAGTCCATGATGAAAATGTTCTAAAATTGACCATGGTGATGGTTGCACATATCTGCAAATATATTAAAAACCATTGAACACTTTAAATGGGTGAACTGCATGATATTTGAATTATATTGCAATAAAGCTGTTTGTTTTAAAAAGTACATAGCCCAAGGCCTCACATACATTACACATAAGCATTTACCGAACAAATACCGTTTTTTTGTTTTTGTTTTTGTTTTTTTTTGTACGCGGGCCTCTCACTGCTGTGGCCTCTCCCGCTGCGGAGCACAGGCTCCGGATGCGCAGGCTCAGTGGCCATGGCTCATGGGCCCAGCCGCTCTGCGGCACGTGGGATCTTCCCGGACCGGGGCACGAACCCGTGTCCTCTGCATCGGCAGGCGGACTCTCAACCACTGCGCCACCAGGGAAGCCCACAAATACCTTTTCAAATAGGGGAAGCAGCATCATGACAAGGAAATCAGTCAGACCTGGGTTTGAGTTCTAGTTCTATAACTTAGAAACTCTATTATCCTAGGCAGGTTATCTAACCCTTGTGACCAGTGTTCTCTTGGGTATGTTGGTGCTGATTATACCTACCTCTTGGAGGTGGTTTTGAGGATAAACCGAGGCAATATGTGTAGGTCACTTAACACAAAGTCTGACACATAGAAACTCAACGAATAGTTGTTTCCATTCATCTTCCTTTTGGGGTTCTCAATATTTGGATGTTTATGATTCAAAGTTCTCCATAAGGGGCTTCACGGTCCACAGTATGCCTTCATCCACCATTTTCACACCCTTACCTCATGGCTGAATTGTTCTTT
The DNA here is from genome assembly GCF_008692025.1 of Phocoena sinus. NCBI lineage: Eukaryota > Metazoa > Chordata > Mammalia > Artiodactyla > Phocoenidae > Phocoena > Phocoena sinus. The sequence continues at coordinate 92,838,446 of NC_045767.1, forward strand.
GGCCAAGTTTTTCAGCCAGGACTTGTACTCCAGCTTGTTATCTGTCAAGCTGCTCACCAGCTGTGGCCTCAGCATCCGCCATGGCAGTCCTAGATGCAACACAGACTCCACGGCTGCTGCCCAGTCACTCAGGGTGATTAGACCTATAGGAAAGAGCTAACTTGTTGACTCATCACCTACAAATCTTTTATCCTGACATTCTTCTTACTATCAGTAGATAATAGAAGTAATGAGTACTGTCACTGTTTTTCTTGGTTATGGTAGAGTTGGCTGGAAGGTAGGGTTGCCAGATAAAATACAGGATGCCCAGTAGATCTGATTTTCAGACAGACTATAAGTATGTCCCAAATATTGCATGGGACATACTTATATTTAAAAACTATTTGTTGTCTATAATTCAAACGTAATTAGGCATTCTGTTTTTATTTGCCAAATATATTTGGCAATACTACTGGAAGTCACACAAGACTCTTGTAAATAATATCATAAAACACTATATATATATATATATATATATATATATACACACACACACAATACATATACACAGACACACACACATGTATACATAGCATTGGTTATTTCTATGTGTACGAAAAGATAGTGCTATGATTTTATGACTGTTACTGCTATTTTTTAATAGGGCTACATTGTAGTCAGTGTCCATTAGACATTCCACTGGGTTGAGAAAAGACAAAATTTCCAGCTTGGATAATAGAACGAGGAACAGACAAGCACACACTGAACAGTGAGAAACCGAATCATTGATCTTTTGTTAGTCTTGGACCCACCCTGGTAACCTGTCCCCCTGTTTCTTTTTGCTTAGTGCTGGCCTTGTCACCCTTCCCTGGACTCCATTTCTTTTCACCAACTTTGTTTATATTTAGCTAAGTTCAAGTTCTTCTAAAAGCTTAGAATTTATGAATTTAGGAACGATAACTAGGATGTTAAGTTGAATAAGGGAGGACGTCTTCAAAAAAGTCTTCTGGTCATTTAAACAAATATTTATTTGCTAATTACCTGAAGCAGAGGGTTTTTTGGCCAGCTGCCCTCCTCTATGAATATTTCACTTGAGTAGTCTTACCAGTCTTATCTTTATCACGCTTCTTAAATTCAACAAGAAGATCTGAGGAATGGGCAAATAACTTTTCACGTAGGGCTCTCAGAGCCGACTCCCCAACTCTGCTAATCCTGGGACAGGAGATGAAAAGGAACATTTTAAAAATTAGTATAGAATAAATAGTCTTGGATTTTTACTAAGTTTCTCCTTTCTCTTTCTTAATGTCTCAACCTTCAAAGAGCTCGTCTCTTTTTTCTCCCCAATGCTCTCCTGCTTTGCCCTGCTGTGCACAGATAGGATCTGTCTGGGGAATGCTGCTGTCCTTCCCAGTGTAGGACAGTGGTTAGAGCAGAAGTTCTAGAGAAACACCACCTTTGTGGTAAAGTTATCTAATTATACTGTACCTCTTTTTCTCCATCTGCAAGATAGTGACAAAAATGGTACCTAACTCACAGGATTATTGTGAAGATTAAATAAGTAAATTCATGTAAAGCACTTAGAAGAAAGCCCGGCACATAGAAAGCACTCATCAAATGGTATCTGTTATCATAATCATATGCTTTCCTTGAAATTTATTATTACATTAAACAGTCACAAGGCAGGATTTATGAATAACAAGGTATCACTAAGTTAGTTTTCTTATGCTTACTGGGTCAACAGAGTAATGCTGGGCATGGTACTTGGCCTAAAATGTGTTCAATAAATATCTGTAGTTGAATAAACAAGAATATAAAAAGAGATAAAAGGTAAATATGTACTTTGTCCTATGTCATTGAGGAAGCAGCCATTCTATAAATGATGACCAGATAACCTATCTTTTCAAGTGCTAAAAGTAAAAAAAAAGGCCAAAACACAAACCAAAAAACCCCATTTTAATCATGTTTGATGCAAGTCTTCCTTGAAATTTAAGGTACTTAGCATAATGGTCTCCATAAACCCTCAGAAAAGTATGAGCTGCCTAAAATTCATCTCAGATTTCATGGGTATGTGAGCGTATGTGCTTTTACTGGTGAGTTTGTTGTCTTATCAGAGGCTAAAAGAAGTATGGGACCCCCTAAAAGTTTAAGAACCACTGGTTTGAAAAGCATTTAAACTATTTCTGGTAAACTGTGCTCATGGATGGTTATCATGCAGGGATGGAGTATAGCAATGGCCTTGAGAGCTGCCTGGATGCACAAGGCTCTCTGTCCCTACGTCAAGCAGCGCATATTGAGCTCCGCATGGATCATCTGATTAATCCTCCAACACCCACTGAGGTAGGTACAACTATTATGCCTATCACAGTGTAAGTAACTAGCCCGAGGTCCCATAGCTAGTAAGGGGTAGGGCCAGAAATCAATCTTGACAAGTGGACTCCAGGCTGGCTAAACTATTATCATGAGACATGGGTTTAAACCAAAAATAAATGGATTCTGAATGAGGGTTCCTCTAGGAAAAACACTTGATCTTGAGTTGATGGACACTGAGACATCCATTATGGTTGTCAGAGACATTTTCCTCTTTACTTCTTAGTTCTCTATTGTGGTCCAAACAGTTGAAATTGTTAGACAAGTGACTTCTGCATAAATTCGGGGATGTTGTACTTGCTTTAATGCAATCAGTTAATATTTTTAAAAGGTGAGTGTTCTTTAATTATGGTATTAAAACATGTTATTTATAGGGTTCCCCACAGTGATTCCTTTTGCGGTGGGAACATCTGAATCACATGGAATCATGGTATTCCAGGTTCCTGGGGCTCACCCCTGGAGATTCTAATTTGGGAGGGATGGGATGAGGCTCCAATAAATGATTTTTTATAAAGCTCCAGAGGATTCTGTAGCACAGTAGGTTTCACTATCAGTTGGTGAGCTTAAATTTTCACATAATACTTCTTTTTGAATGATGCTGGCTCCGATTGTGTAAAACTTGAGTGTTCAGTAACTCTTGAGTATTTAATAACTCGAGTGATTTAAAATAATGCACTTTTATGGCACTCATACAAGGCAGATATTAAATATTCCTGTATTCTTTTCCCACTAGATTTATGCTGACTTTAAAAAAAATAACATTATTTCACTTAAAAAAATTTTATTTATTTTTGCCTGTGTTGGGTCTCTGTTGCTGCGCACGGACTTTCTCTAGTTGCAGCGAGTGGGGGCCACTCTTCGTTGCGGTGCGCAGGCTTCTCATTGCGGTGGCTTCTCTTGTTGCGGAGCACGGGCTCTAGGCGCGCAGGCTCCAGCAGTTGTGGTGCGTGGGCTCAGTAGTTGTGGCACACGGGCTTAGTTGCTCTGCGGCATGTGGGATCTTCCCAGACCAGGGATTGAACCCATGTCCCCTGCATTGGCAGGCGGATTCTTAACCGCTGTGCCGCCGGGGAAGTCCCTATGCTGACTTTGTTTTGATTTCTAATTTAGTTTGGCTGATAATTAAAGAAGCTTGTTCAGCAGCACTGCAACTGTATCTTTCAGCAGCGTATATACTCCGGGGCCAGCTTCTCAGTGGGCAACAGCACTGCAGAGTTGTTAAGTATGTGGGTTCTGAAATACGACTGTCTGGGTCAAGGCTTACTTTCACCACTTACTAGCTGTGTGGCCAATGGCCACTGATTTAACCTCTGTTCCTTAATGATCTCATCTATAAAACTGAAATTAGTAATGCTGTGTATTTTATAAGCTCATTGTGAAACAATATATAAATTCTTTACAATAACACTTAGTGTATAGTAAGCTCTCAACTAAGATTAGAACTCAGAATCATCTCAACAGAAACCATTTAAGTAATATTATATGCTCTCTTCCCAGGAAGAAAGGAGCATTGTTAACAAATGTGTGCACTGAAATCTATCTGCTAAATCCCTAGATAGTGAAAGAACCTTTGTCTGTGGTTGACCGCGTAACACAAACGCTTTAAGGATGAACGAAAAAGGAAGAGTGACCCTGGAAAGATTTAGTGGCCTGGTATATGTATTTCACCCAAGACATACCCACGGAGAATAATTTCTGCAGGAAGCAAATTTGTCCCTTCCATTAATGACGGGTAGGTGGAGATTTTAGAGTATATGGAGGAGAAAGAAGAGGCCCTGTTGTAATGTCTATTCGAGGTCCTACTGCTGACACAGCTAAATTTTGAACTCTGACTTAGAATTTGGATAAATGTAATGACATTTGCACTTCAAAGTTTCCACAAACACTATAATTCTGTCTTTCTGAAAATCACTCATTGAAAAGTCTTGCCTTTGCCTCATGGTAAGCGTGTGGGTTGCCTTGTTAGCTTGAAATTGCACAATGTGTGGGCTCAAGGCCGGCCCTAGTTTGACATAGGCTCCTCTGTTACTGCCGACTTCGTAGTAGTTGGAGGCAGAAAAGATGGTTAACACCTAAATGAAAAAACAGGAAAGAGACGAGCATTCAGGTTCACTGAAGAACTCTTCACCCTCAACCCTACAGGGCCCAACCCAATTTCAGGGGTGGCTGTTCCTTCTTGATCTCGTCTATGTTTTTTTTTATTATTTTTTTTATCATCAATGCTAGTAGGGCAGGAGTTATGACTCAAGTAATAAAAACTTGAATTCTGATAGGACATCCACAACATGTTTTCTTCACATTTTTATCCCAATCAAAAATAGCAGGGGTCATAGAAAACACTTCATTTGGTTCGACTCAGAGGCAAGCTAGGTCTGATTAACTGGGATGCCCACGACAACTAGCAGGCAGATCAGTTATTAAAGGTGGTGCGAAGCCTCACAGCAGGGTTTCCTTTGGAGTGTTGGGCCTGCTGAGATGTTCTGTGAAAAAAATTTCCATTGTCAAGACAATGGGAAATGCTAGACACTGTTATCTCTTCTTGGAGATTTACAATGAATAGAGGAAATTAAAGGCTCTCAGAAGTCCTGCGATAAAGAAACTTATACAACTGTTTAACATTCCTGTTAAACATTTCTTACATTAGTTGATGTCAAACTTTTCCTCAGCGTGGAAACCTGTAATTCTCCTGTAGAGTTGGTATTTCTGGGCATTAGGCTAAGCAAACATTGTAGGATTTGGAGATGCCCAAAGGTTTAGACAGGATGTTAATTATGCTCTTAGGAGACAAAACAATCCTGAATGCCTGCCTGGGGCTCAGTGCAGAGATCCTGTTACCCTATAGTGTAGTTTGAGGCCTGGGACAGTAAGCAATGTGACAAAGAATAGAGATGTGGCTGGGAAAACACTGGGCCATATTTCCATCCATGAAATGGGACCATATCTGCCCCTCACTTTCCTCTCAGGGTATTGGTAAGTGGTGGCCTCAATCAAACGTGGGGTTTTAAAGAGGCTACAAAAGTCAAGGATAAATGACTGTAAAGGACCTAGTTACTTTGGGCAAGTGGATAGCAAGTGGACAACGACTGCGAGGCACAGCTGATAGTGAAGAGCTGAGAGCCTTAGCTTATCCATGTCTTGGAAGGGCAAAATGGACCGGACCACTCTTGCGCGATGGCAGAGGCCTGCCCACCTTGCGGCTGTGGCAGAACTCATAGCCCTCGGGCTTGCACTCGTGCGAGCGGATCAGGAATTGCAGATTGTATTTCTGTAGCAACCGTTCTGTCACGTTAGGCCCAAAATAACAGCCACCTCCTCGAATGGTGTTGGCCTTGCAGCCCTCCTGAGCCATGGGGTCACTCCACAGTATATCCACCACCTAGAGAGAAAAGGCATATTTTGCAAAAGGAGAGACTCGCCTTTTAAAGTTTCAGTTCTAAGTCGATGTTGAGGTCCAGATCGATAACTCAGGGAGAATGTAACCCAGACTCACCATCTCTCTCTTGGAGGTTTGTAGCCTCAGAGTCACCTGCGATTCCTCCCCTTTCTCACCACCCTCCATCCAATCCATCAGCAATTCTGAATTCTCTCCTTTTCTTTATTGAATGAGGCATAAGAAGCTGCCATTTTTCGTGGGTCGAAAATGGTTGAACACCAATGAGTTCAGGTAGTCCTATTAGCACTACTACACAAGATCACCAGCAGCAGAACCTCCCACCTGGATTACAGGTCTCCCTGCCAAGGTCTTGGCCTGGGGAAGTAGCCCCCATTCGGCTGCCAGAGTCATCTATTTCGGCAAGCACTGTGCGCGCCTACTCAATGTCCGTTCTCCTCCTTCCTAGCTGATAGAACTCTTCCTGGGGTGTTTGGCATGGCAATGTGCCTGGCTAAATACTTGCTTTCGCACTCTCCCTTGCAGCTAGGGGTGGCCATGGGATGCAGTTCTGAAGATTTTGGAAAAGCCTTTAGTTGCCTGAAAACGGAAGACAGAAGCAGCCGATGTAGCCCTTCCGGCCTTGAGCCACAGCAGCCAACTGATAGATGTCAGATATATATAAAATAGCATCCCATAAATTGTGGCTGACCTTCTCAGCCCAGTGATGCTAGGTCCCTAAACCAAGTTCACTCAGACGATACAGCCCACCTACTACATCTTCCCATCCTTTATAAAACTCCAAAGTATGAGTCATTAGGCAAATACCAATAGCCTTCTGGGGTGTTCTAACCCCAGGGAGGGAGAGAAAGAGGGGCGAAAAAACACCCCACTCTGAATTTACATGCAAGGAGGAGATTCGTTCGGTTTTTCTGAAATCCTTGCTCCTTCCCGAAGGCAGCCAAACTGCAGTGGGCAGCGCCGGCCACACCCACCTGCCTCCACTCCTCCTGAGTGGGCTCCCGCCGCCCCTCAGCTTCCGGGTCCGCTTCGGATGCCAAGGGCAAGGGTTCCTCCTTCTCCTTGATCTCTGGGAAGCCCGCTTGCTGCCGACACTTCTCCAGCTCCAGGTCCACGGAGTGCCGCACCCAATGGGAGAGCTCCTTGGGGTCCAGGGGGACCCTGCAGGGGACGCTGGAGGAGCGCCCGGCTCTGTGGGCCTTCTGGGTGCTGGGGCAGAGGGGCGAGGTGGGGAGAGAGTGGCTTTGGGGGAGGAACCACGGGGAGGGTGTCCCGGCAGAGCTCGTCTGGTTGGCTTTTCCCTTCTCCTCCGCCTGTTTCTTATCCTCCTTTCTCGTTTTGCATCTCATGGTGGAAACAATCTAAAAATGTCCAGAGAAGATAACAGATGCTTCAGTGAAATGGTTGGTGCCTCTCACTGTTGTGGCCTCTCCCGTTGCGGGGCACAGGCTCCGGACGCGCAGGCTCAGCGGCCATGGCTCACGGGCCCAGCCGCTCCGCGGCATGTGGGATCTTCCCGGACCAGGGCACGAACCCGCGTCCCCTGCATCGGCAGGCGGACTCCCAACCACTGCGCCACCAGGGAAGCCCCCGTTCGTCCTTTTTGAGCAGCACTTTGGCATCAAGTCAGTGCTCCCCACATTGGGCTCCACGGATTGTCCCGCAGTGACAAGGTCAACAGAGGACTAGGAGTAAGCCCTTTAGAAGCTTTTATAGCAATTGGATAGGGCTGTCATTCAAGCACGTGATCACTGGGCTTATATTTTTTGTTTGTATTTCAGTTTTCTAGTCATTCACATTTATTGTATTTTACAAAAGTATCGATCTGTGACAAATTAGACATTTATGAAACCTGGTCCTCCACCACAGATCATTGGAAAATGCTAACCTAGGTCATTGTTTCTAGGAACCTAGTGATTTTTAGACAAGGATGGGAAAGGGCACCTCTCAGGAAGGACAGCCCTTATCGACTTTCGTGTTGTTCCACAGACGCAAAAACAAAGGAGAAGGAATGCAGCCTATGGCTGAGAAATGTTGGAATGGGAAAAACTTGATGCTTACTGTGGGAGAGACAGCACTTACTGGGAGTTTACAGGAAGTGCTATCTTGTCTGCTGAGGAAGGACAAGGGAGGGGAAGGAAGGACCTCTTTTCAGCCTGGACCTAATCGGGAAGATACTCTTCTTGCCAAAGGGACTGAGTGTGGTCCCTCTCACTGCCTCAGAGTCATTATGGTACTGGGACCAAGCCAACAATGTAGAGGATACAAGCAGGAAGAATTCTGATCATGAGAAAGAGAGGGCTCAGGCCACAGAGCAGAGCTGGGGCATCCAGCCAAAGGGAGAGAGCAGCCATTCCCGGGATGCCTGAGTGCCACCGTGAAGACTGAGGGCCACAGTGTTCCACAAGGGCATCAAGATAAAGGTCTGGTTCACAAGAGGAATTCTGTGCAAGTGTGTAATCAAGGAGCAAGAACTTTCTGCAAATAGGTCTAAGGGCAGATGTACAAGAAAGCCACGTCCTGGTGTAGACTGACTGTGGGCGGGAACAAAGACGGACACTCAGAGTGGCTCGGCGGTAACTGACTGACGTTTGAAGAGGGATCCAGATGGAAGAGAACAGAACAGAGGTTCTTCTCTAACGTTGGACAAGCGCTAATTACTTCCTAGGCAGTTCCAGCCCTGGGCGTAGAGAGGGAAAGTCCACAAAATGTGAGTGGACTCATAACCACCTCCTTCTCTCCTCAACTGTCTTCTTGCCAACTCACAGCCGAGGGCCAGTCCATCAGTCCCGCCCTTACGATCCTCAGGTAACTTTATAAGGATGTTATCTGCTTCAAGAGGCATCCCTAGGACTTCCCTGGTGGCGCAGTGGTTAAGAATCCACCTGCCAATGCGGGGGACACGGGTTCAATCCCTCGCCCGGGAAGATCCCACATGCCGCGGAGCAACTAAGCCCGTGCGCCACAACTACTGAGCCTGCGCTCTAGAGCCCGCGAGCCACAACTACTGAGCCTGCGCGCCTAGAGCCCGTGCTCTGCAACAAGAGAAGTCACGACAATGAGAAGACCGTGCACCACAATGAAGAGTAGCCCCCGCTCGCCGCAACTAGAGAAAGTTCCCGCACAGCAATGAAGACCCAACGCAGCCAAAAATAAATAAATAAAATAAATTTATTTTAGAAAGAGGCACCCCTAACTTTTATTCTTAAGGGGAGTAATAGTTTTAATATGTATTGAGCCTTTTCCAAATAGGTGCTATCCTTGGCCCTTTATAGGAATTCATTGATTAGGGCTCACACCCCTATGAGATGTCATCTTCATAGTTTTGCATGAAGTCATTGATTAGCCCTCACCTCCCTGTGAGACAGCATCCTTACTTATAGTACAGGTGAGAAAACTGAGGCATAGAGATACTAAGACTGTACCAGGACTGAATCCAGATATCTGACTCCAGAGCCCCTGCTTCTCCAATTTTCTGAAACTGTGGGTGATCATTAGTTAAATCCATTCCACCTATAACCTGCCTTCGCTAATCAAGGTTGTTTTAATTGTTGCTACAGAAGACTTGAGTGTCCTCCAAGCAGTACACAGCCTAAATAAGACGCTTGCCTGTGTTGTTTTCCGGGAACTTGGAATCAGCTGTGTCTAGTTCGGGCTGAGCTGATTAAGACTGGAGGGGACCACTGACCCTTCAACTAGGCATGCACTGGGGTATTATTAGTGCCCTTTTGAAGGTGGAGAGGCCTGTGTAGCCTGGTTACACCTGCCCAGAACCATGATTACTGCACCTTTTTCTAATCACCTTTCCCCACACTCCTCACACCTCAGATGCCCTGCTGCTTTCTCCTATAAATACATTGAGCACCTTGCCTTCAGGGAGGCAGATTTGAGATTTGTTCTCCCTTTCCTCACTTGGCTGCCTTGTCAATAAACCCTCTCTTTGTTGTAAACCTCAGTGTCTCAGCATTTTGGCTGCTATGCTAGGGCAAAAGGAACCTAGTTTGCTAACAAATATGGCAAACCAGCCAGGAGGTAAGTCCAGATGGACCTTTTGGCTGTGGTTGGTTGGCCCCTTGCAGTATTGAGAGCCTGTGGGTGAGTCCAAGCGGCTCCCTTGCCCGTTTTTTCCAGGGACCATCCTCTGGGTTTCCCTGGTGAGGTGCTGCTGACCTTCAGTGCTTAGTTTTGCAGCAAGGAGACAGTTTTGGGGATTTGGGGTTGGAAGACGTCTTTGGGTGAGTAACCTTGTTAAAGAAATGCACCTGTGCCTAGATTGTTTGGCAATTCTGACCACCATACCCGGGTTAAAGGCCCGGGGCTCTGGTTTTTGGTTTTGTTTTGGTCTTGTTTTGTCCATGTCCACCTATGGCTGATTGTCTTAAGTTGCTAAGGATTGGCAATTGGGGATTCAACTTCTTGGTGACTGTATCAAGGACGCTTGGAAAAATTTCACTGCTGCGACCACCTGGAAGCAAAGCCTCTTCAAAAGGGGAAATATTAATTCAGTTCCCCCTTGCAGCCCTCTAGGCAACATTCTCCAAAATTGGGAGACTTTCAGTTATAAATTCATGGAAAAGGTTTTTCGTTTTTATGGGGGTTTTTTTGGTAACACTGCATGGCCACAATATCCTTAAGATCCTGGAGCAAAACGGTCTGAGTGGATCCTTGAATTACAATTTTGCAACTAGATTTTGTAAATGGGAAGAAAAATAAGGTGAAATAATTTATGTATGGTCTTCTATGTTATTGTATCAGAATATTGATATGTTATTGTAAGATTATGGTCCAACAGGAAGGGAAGACAAAGAAACCTGTTTTGCTTGATTCTAATGAAAAGGAAGATGACTTGCTATTAATTCAGTCGAACGCCGCTTCGACTGCTCCTCCCCCACCCTTATATGATGGTGCTGCTGTTCTTTCATTGCCAGCGCCTGAGTCACAGACTCAGGTTCATCCCCACCCCTACCTCCCCACCCCCATTAGATCCAGAAATAGGAACGGTCTTCCCCTCTCATACTGCGTACTGATCAGGGTACTGTTTGGCCAGGGAGCTACCCAAGCTCAGGTGGGGCAATATCTGTTAAGGTAAGTCCCGGTTGTGGGTGTGAATGCTGAGACCGGGCAGCCAATGGGACTGATCTGGGTCCACTCCCCCTTTTCAGCTTTAGATGTATTTAATCAGAAGAGTTTGCCAACTTTAGAGAGATGACCCAAAGGGAATGGAAAATCTTTTTTCATCGATTTTTGCAACTCACGGCCCAACCTGGGCAGACGTTCAAAATGTGTTAAATACCTTCCTCATTTCAGAAGAACTGGACAACTAGAATGGTGCTGGATAAAGCTAGGGAGGAGGCATATTGGCTTCATACTGAAACCCCTGGCAACCGGGTACGGGCTGCAGCAAGGGTAGCTGTACCAACAGTGGATCCTAATTGGGATGTGAATGCTGGGGATAGGCCAAAACTTGAACGTTACTGAGATTCCATTCTTCATTGCGAAGAGGGGTACCAAAACAACTTTTATTGGCCAGAGCACCCCCAATATACAGAAGAAACTGCAAAAGGTGGAAGGGGCTTTAGGGATGCCTAAGTCTCAGCTTGTTGAAATTGCCTTTTTTTAATGGCAGAGACCAGGTTCGGGAGAAAAGGGAACAACAGAGACGGAAACGACAGTCCATTCTGCTGGCGGCTGCCTTAACACAGGCAAGAGCTGGATCAATTCAAGGACCCACACAAGGGACTCAGCGCAAGTTAGGCGGCCCCAAGCTTCCACTCGAATGGAGCACCCCATAGTGGGACCCCTCCAGTGACACTGGAAAAGAGTGTCCCATCCTAAATAAGACTCTTGGAGAAGGTAAACAACAAGTGGCACACCAGATGCCCGAACTGAGAATGAGTGACCAAGAATGATGGGACCCAGGGTTTCCTTTAAATCCTGTCAAAATCCATCAATATCTCTCCTACAGCGTCCCCAGTGATGATGAGGGTGGGAAATCAACTTTCAGGTTTTCTGACCAATTTGGGGCCACTCACTTGGCTTTTAAATACCCAGCTTTCTAAACTTGCTTCTGAGACTGTGTTTTAGTAACTGGGGTGTCTGGAGAAATCTTGAAAAAGTCTTTTCTCTTGCTGCTAGACTGCCAGATGGGGAAAACCCATCTGAAGTATAGCTTTCTATACATGCCTGAATACCCCGTTCTCCTGGGATGAGATTTACCAACTAAATTTACTGCCAAGGTTACCTTTGCACCTGGACGAATGGGTATTAAAGTATCACCAGAACAGGCTTGCGCACTGCAGGCTTTATTGCTCTGACCTTAAAGAGGACAGCTCAGCTAGCAACGATTCTGGATGAGATACTGCAGGAAGTGTGTCTGGAGGTATGGGCAGATGGGAGGCCAGGGAGAGCAACGATGGCTAAGCCTAGACAGGTTAGACTTCACTCTGGGGCAAAAGTTCCAAACTTAAAGCAGTAATTGTTAAAGGAGCAGGCAACGTGTGGAATGCAACCCCTGTTACTGGCCCTCCTTGAACATGATTTAATACGCCCATGCCGTCACCTAATAATACTCCAATTTTATTGGTCCAGAAACCAGGCACAGATGAATATCGGTTTGTGCACAGCTTAAAAGCAATTAATCAAATCGTAGAAGATATTCATCCAGTAGTCCCTAACCCATGTATTCTGCTCACTACTTTGTCCGGAGATTTTTGTTGGTTTACTGCATTAGAGTTGAAGGAGTCCCTTTTTTTCTGTATACCCATGAGTTTTGAATCCCAAGAGTCGTTAGCTTTTGAATAGTAAGATCTAGATACAAAAGTTAACAGTACCATTGGATAGTACTTCTTCAGGGATTTAAAAATTCCCCCAGAAGGGACTTCCCTGGCGGTCCAGTGGTTAAGACTCCATGCTTCCACTGCAGGGGGCGCGGGTTTGATCCCTGGTCGGGGAACTAAGATCCAAAAAAAAAAAAAAAAAATTCCCCCACAATATTTGGAGAAATCCTGGCAAAAGATCTGAGGGACCCTCAGCTAACTGAGGGAGCCTTGATGCAGTATGGGGATAATATTCTGATTGCTAGTAAGACAAAGGACACCTCAGACCAGGATACGGTTTTGACTTTGAATTTTTGGTTGAACGAGGCTATAATGTGTCCAAGAAAAAGGCACACATTTTCTGCCCTCTGTCAAGTATTTGGGTTTTGAACTCTCACAAGTGCAGAGAGACTTGCCCCCTGACAGAGGAAGCTCTAGTCAGGGTTGCCGTTCCCACTGCCGAGAGACAACTGCAGGGATTCCTAGGAATGGCTGGGTTCTGCCTCATTTGGACCCCCAACTTTGGACTCATTGCAAAACCCCTTTAGGAAGCTCTTAAAGGAGGAGACAGTGGATCTCAAGACTGGACTAGGGAAATGCCATAAGGCATTCCAGTTTATCAAAGAAAAACTGCTAACGGCCCTGGCTTTAGGTCTTCCAGATAACATCAGAAAGCCCTCTGACTTATTTGTTCATGAGAGACAAGGAATCAGCCTTGGAATCCTGACTGACTCGGAAACTGGGCAGCATAAGGAGGCCTGTTGCATATTTCTCAAAGCAGTTAGATGCAGTTACTAAGGGATAGCCAGTTTGTCTTTGGGCTATAGCAGCTACCTGTGATCTTTTATGAGAAGCAGAGAAATTTACACTAAAACAACCTACCACTGTGCATACCCTTCACTGTGCACTTCTCCTCCTAGAACAGAAGGGAGGATATTGGTTAACTTCAGGAAGATGAGGAAAATATCAGGCTATATTATTGGGTAATCCTAATGTTACTCTGAAAGCAGTCTCCACCTTGAATCCTGCCACTTTGTTCCCAACTAATATTGAAGAGCCTATTCAGATAATTGCACAGGGCTATTCCAGCCATCTAGACCTGATGGACCAACCACTGGAGGACCCACTCCTTGAGATGTTCACGGATGGAAGCAGCTTTATGGACCAGGAACAATGCAAAGCTGGGTGTGCAGTGGTAACTCATCCCAAAGACACTGGAAGCAGAAGCCCTTCCCCCACGTACCTCCTCACAAAAGGTGGAACTTATAGCCCTGATGAGAGCCCCCCCATACAGGTAAAGGTAAGAGAGTAACTATTTTCACTGATTCTAAAATATACTTTCTTGGTGGTCCATGCTGGGGCCATTTGGAGAGAGAGAGGATGTGAACTGCAGGGAAGAAGGAAATTGGTATAAATAGACTTTTATACCAAATAAATTTTAACCTTATTAGAAGCTGTCATGGAGCCAAAAGAATGAATGTCCACTGTCGAGGACATCAGAAATCAGATTGTCTGACTGCTCAAGGGAATAATCTAGCAGATCAAGCAGCAAAGCTAGCAGCCAGGACTAAAACAGCCTAGATCCCCAATGTTGGCCCTGATCCCCTGATGTGGATCTGACAAGATGCTATCCAAAGTATTTTCCTGAAGACTTAAGGCCAATGAATGGGGATCTGATTGGAGTCCTGGCCATTCTCAGGATCCTGACTCTAGGAAGGGTGGGTTTATAACAGACATAGCGAGATCCTTGTACCTGAATGCCTTATGGAAGATGTAATACGTTATACACACCAGAGTACCCACTGTGGGAGAGATGCCACCCTCTAGTGGATTTAGAAATTCCTTACAGGACCAAACATGCAAAGGACAATTCAAAAGGTGATACAGAAATGCATGGCATGTGCTAAAAATAATCCTAAAACTGGGCCACTGCCATTAATCAAAGGAGTTCGGACTCCAGGTACTGGACTGGGAGAAGATCTTCACTGTGATGCCAAGAGCCACTGGAAACCTTAGGTGCTTATTAGTATTTGTGGACACTTTCACTGGTTGGGTAGAAGCATTTCCTTGCTGGTCTGAAAAAGCCTGAGGTTGTTAAAGCTCTCCTAAAAGAAATAATTCCTAGGTTTGGGTTACCTGTGTTCATTCAGAGTGACAATGGAGGGGCCTTTATAGCAAGAATAACTCAAAAAGTATCTAGAGTCTTCTTAAACCTTTGTTGGAAAGTACATGCTTCTTGGTGACCCCAATCTACTTGCAAACCGGAAAAGCGGAATCATACTCTTTTGTGATGAGGAATGATGAGGAAAAGAGGAATCATGTAACTAAACTTGGTCAGATGAATTTAACCTGGGATAAAGCCTCACCAGTTGCCCTGCTTTGAGTGAAGGTAGACCCTACAAGCAGGCTCCAGTTCAGCCAACTATGAAATGTCGTATGAGAGACCCTGCCATTGTTCCAGAAATGGTTTGAGATCCAGAAGGAGTTCAAATTAAGGAACGTAGATAATGTAAGGTGTGTAGAATCACTGGCAGCTACTCTAACTGCTCTATATAAGTTTGCTTCTAGCAGGTTAATGTTTCCTGCAGATGTTCACCTGTGCCACTTTTGTCCTAGAGACTGGGTCCTGCTGAAATCTTGGAAGAATAAACATCCAGGAGGCCATCTCCATCCTTGCTGGACTGGACCTTATGAGGTGCTATTCATGACCCACTCCCTGGTGAAGTTGAAGGGATTAAGCCAGGGATCCCATCACACTCAAGTTAAGCTGGTCCCACAGAGATCAATGGAGCCCACCACATCCTGCCTACAGGAATGTATTGACACTACATTCTGACCAATGGGATGAGAGCAGAAGAGATGTATGCAACGTCTTCATTATGTCTTTAAAGGGTAGGATATTCTTCTTCCCTTCATTCTTCTATTGTATTGCCTGGAACACAGACGTGGTGGCAAGCTGTGCAGGTGAGTGCACGGGGATGACACGCTAAGGATGGCAGGGAACAAGACCTAAGAATCCTTGGTCCCTGGACAATCTAGTAAACAAAGGTGCCATACCAGCCAAGAAGTGCATGTTCCCAGATTCAAACCCAGGTTTCATAAATGAAACGCTCTTTCATTTAGGTCTCATAAAATACTTTTATACCGATTAGAGTTGCCCAAAGTAGACTGGCTTGTGTGTAATGACTTCTCTGTCTTTGGAACTGCTCAGGCTACTGTTGTCAAGGATGTCATAGCTGGGATTCCTGTGTGGATGGGCAGTGGAGGAGAGAGGCTACAGGAAGATACCATTCAAGTGTAAGAGTCTATGATTAAAAGGAAACAGAACCTTTGCTTTTTTTTGGCCACACCGTGCAGCTTGTGGGATCTCAGTTCCCAGACCAGGGATTGAACCCGGGCCATAGCAGTGAAGGCACCGAATCCTAACCACTAGACCACTAGGGAACTCCCTAGAATCTTTGCTTTCTAGTTTTCCACTTCCAAAATGAAACAGAAAATCGAGACCTATTCATATTGCAGTATAATGTACTCTGTCTTTCATTCTCACCCTCCCCCTGCTGGTTATTGTAAGTTCCTTTAAGGCAAGTACCATCTCTGGTTATTTTTGTATTTCTGCTAGCACTTCCCTTGCATAGAGTAAGCAATTAAAACATGGTTGTTGAGTTTAACTGCAATTGATCTTCATCTTTGTATCTGCCAATAGCATCCCTGCATGTAGTAGGCCCTCAATATACCTTTGAGTTTAACTGAAGATGATCTGAAGTATTTAGGAAATGGAGGCACATCAGGTGGAGTGATCGAGGGGTAGTGATTAGAATTACCTAGATCAGGAATGGCAAACATGGCACTAGCTGCCTCGCCCTACTGTCATGTCCACGGCAAACATTAATTGATCACAGCACGCCTGCACCAGCTGTGGGTTCCCAATCCTCCGTTCAAAGATTTAATGGCTTTATTAGTCAACTGGAGTCAGCATGGAGTCAAGATGACGTTTATGTTGGCAGTGACACCTGGCATTATAGTGAAATCTGCATTATTTTAGCACTCAGTGAGTACCTTGTGCCTGTCTAGTTTAGCCAAGAACTCCAAGTCAGTCATGTCTGACACTCCACCATGAAGAATCAGGACTTTCTCATCAACCAGCGTGGCCAGCGGAAGCCAGCAGAACACATCTTGCAGTAGTTTTAGTATTTTCTTGCCATGTGTCTAAAAAAATGACATTAATATGATATTAAGTTTCAGATAATTTACTCAACTTATCTGAACTACGAGAAGCTTTTGCTTTTAAAGGCAGCGTACCTTATATTTATGCATCACTTCCTTTGTGAAACCATATCTAGAGTTAGAAGCAGAAACAGATTTTAGATTTAGTGATATTAGTTATAGCATGCTTGCATTTTTAATAAAAATGCATACGCTAGAGGCATCTACTTAAATATATGGAAAAGACACTGAGAAGTAATTGCCCAAATGTTTAAAATCATACCATTATCTGTGGGTAGAGATGTGGGATATTTTCATTTTCTTATCTATATTTTCTACTTTTTCTACAGTGAACCCTTATTGTTTATATGATAAAGTGTATGGCTATGTGAAAACAAATGTAATGGTTTTATCAGAACAGTAGGATATTGTATAAATTTTTAAAAAATCTTTTAAAATGTTATATATTGTGTATTCCACTTTATAAGATTGGAAAACTACTTGAAAAAGGCATCTAACAAATAAGAAAAGCTCTGGCAAAATAACTTTACAATCACAACAAGTAAGGATCAAATCCCCAGTCACGTTTTTCTTTGTACCGTAAGTTCACCATATGGTCCTCATGGTTTCCTCGGTTGAGATGGAACTCTTTTGGGTAAACCAACATGAAGGCAAAAAGAACCATCAGGATCTCTACTGAATCCTTCCCTCGATCCACAAAGTCGCCGTTGAACACATAGGCCCGCTCTGGTGACGGGAGGCCGTTCTTCCCAGTAAGGGGAGAAGTCCGAGAAGAGGCAGTGGAAGGAAGGGAATAGGAAATTGGGTCAAGCCAGTGTGCATTTGACAGTCATATCAGGCCTGAAAGCCAATTCTGTGCTGTCTGGCTCTCTTCCAAACATGAAATGTCAGTAAAAGATGGGAATATTGGAAACATTTTGTATTGGTCTCATATTTCCTTTCTAGCCAGGCTGAGGTTATGACATGCTCATCGAAATAAATGCGTTATCCAAAGCATTTCTCAGGATTTAACGAGACAATACATCAGAAACTGCTTTGTGTTAATTACATTAATAGGATATTTATATAGCTTGTTATATGCTCTGTATTTGATAACTAAAAATAGATATGAAAATAGCTTTTGGTTGCTTTGATAATAAACAATTTCTCTATTTAGAAATTGACTTTCTTTTTTCCCAATAATGATTCCTTCTCTTTATTAACCTTAGATTTTATATTTTTTAAACAGTTTACAAAAATACACTAGAATATAATGCAGTGATGACTTTTACATTACACATTTGCTACATAGTAGCAAATATTTTTCTAAAATATTTTAAAATCCAAGTAATAACTTAAGCATTTCTTTAATGGAGACCGTATTTGAACTTCTAAATTAAACCTCAGAGCAAGACAGGAACATAATTTGAGCGTTCATACCTTATAAAATATAAAGATTAAGTCATCCAACTGGCCGTGTAAATCTCCTAACAAAGACAGAAAAACGTCAGTTTTGATTGGTCTTCACCATTGTTTCTAATTTTTTATTATAAAAAGGAAAACACCCAGTGTATACCTACAACTAATACAGTATTATGTCAGTTATATCTCAATTTAAATAAAAGGAAAATACCCAGGAACGCCTGAAAAACTTATGCTTACTCATTTTTCCATATATAAGATAGGGATAAATATTAACTTCCCTAGTTGCAGGGATAGTTAATATTGAAAGCAGAAAGCACGATATTTCTCCTGTGCGATTACCATGAACAGTGAATGACTTACATTTTCACTGAAGCAAAAATGGGGCAGAATACTGCAGGGTTGAAAACCTGGATGAGAACTAGAGAGATTTTTGCCCCACCTAAAGCAAGAAGCTGCTACTCACGGGTGTTACAAGATTTTAAGAAGTTGGAAATCTGGATTTTAATATGAAATCCTCCAATTTTCAAATGTTGGAAGCTAATGTTAGAAATTTAAGAACATTCTGAGGCAGACAAGACATACTGCAGGCTGCCCGTTTACAATCCCTGGTGTATCACCGTCTCCCCTAAGTTCAAGTGCGGGGCATCAGTCTACAATGGTTATTAAAACATCACTGAAAACATAAGGAGATGGAGAAGATTGTCAGCAATAGGATTTCTCTCTGGAAGCTGAATAAATGTGGATGGAAGGAATAATTTGCTAGGCATTTAGGCCTTTTCGAGTCCAGTAAGTAAGTAAACCGTCTTCTAACAAGGGAAGGTCTGGGTATTTGCTAGGATTTTGTTCTGAATGGAGAGGAGGAATTTGGGGCCAAATCTGAATCTCTGGGAAAAAACAAAGCAGAGGCTGGGCCCTCTCACCCCACAGTTCTCCTTCATGGCACCACCCCTACCTTAAATAACTGTGGAGTAAATATGTAAATGTAATCAGTGTGAAGGCGTGAACCCGGCCTGCCCGAGTGGCCATCGGGTCCCCTCCAGCCCTCCTGCCCCTCCTTGATCACAGGCAGAGTTTTCTGGTTCGTGAAAAGCCGTTTCTGACTGGCTCTTACCACATACTGTGATTTCCTCGCTGTAACAAGTGGAGACCCGGTTGATGTTTGGTAGTTGTACCAGATGTTTCCTGGCTTCATACAAAAGATTCAAGACATAGCGAGCATGGAGCCTCTACTAGGAGGAAGAGGAGGGATGGGACAAAACAACACATACTTGTGAGGGAAGATGGGCCTCACCTTTACTGCTTAATGACCCCAAGACCACAAAAGTGACCCCAGTAAACTGCTCCTGGGACCCTCCCTATGCACAGATGCTTTCCTTCTCACCCATCTGTGCCCTTGTTTGTGCTTTGCATCATCCCCCAAATACTGAACTGATGTCCTCTTTCCTACCTACTCTATGTAACCCCTGCTTGCCTTGAGCTTGGGAGAAACACAGGATTGTCTCAGCAAAGTATGAATAAGTGCATGTATATCGATGGTATCGGTGATCCTGACATTACTGGGAAAATCGTCCCAGCTCTTCCTGCAATGAATAATCTTCATATGAAAAAGGGGAAGGATTGGAATCTGTCATCAGAGCCAGAATCTGACCACTTCTCACCAGTTCCACCTCTACCACCCGGGTTTCAAGCCACTGTCATCTTTCGCCTAGACTATTGCAGTAGCCTCTTGCCTGGCCTCCCTGCTTCAGCCCTTGCTCCCAGTACTCTATTCGGCAAACAGAATGATTATATTAAAGGGAAAGCTGGATTATATCATTCCTGCGCTCATTGTCTCCCCCTCTCTTTCAGAATGTAAGTCCACCCTACTCACCTCTCTGTCTCCATCTTCTAATAGCTGTTCCCTGGTTCCCTCCTCTCCAGCCACAATGGCCTTCCTTGATGTCCCCCGAGCAGTCCAGGCAAGGTCCTGCCTCAGGGCCTTTCCATTTGTTCCCTCTGCCTAGAACGCATTCCCCAGACGTCCACATAGCACCCTCTCTCCCCACCTTTGACCTTTGCTCAGAAATCACCTTTTCAGTGACACCTTCCCAGACCACCCTGTAAAATTGCTATCTCTGCCACCTAGAACTTAGTTTATGCTTTGACATAGCTCCGTCACCTACTATATTAATATATCACTATTACTCATTTTTTTTTTTTTTTTGCGTTACGCGGGCCTCTCACTGTCGTGGCCTCTCCCGTTGCGGAGCACAGGCTCCGGACGCGCAGGCTCAGCGGCCATGGCTCACGGGCCCAGCCCCTCCGCGGCATGTGGGATCTTCCCGGACCGGGGCACGAACCCGTGTCCCCTGCATCGGCAGGCGGACTCTCAACCACTGCGCCACCAGGGAAGCCCTCATTTGTTTTTTATTATCTGTCTCCCCACTAAAAATCTCAGCCCCATGAGGGCAGAGATTTGCGTCTGTCTTGCTCACTGTTCAGTGCCTAGAAGGGTAGCTGCACATAGCAGCACTCAGCAATCACCTGTGGGATGAATGAACAGAGAGATTACCTGATGGGGAGGAGGGGTTTTCAATCCATAACAACTGGCTGATCAATCACAGGTCCTGGCTAAGAAAAGGGCAAGCGGATCTCTCTGACGGATCCCTGACACAAACACCCTAAATCCAGGGCCATTCCTTCTGCACTGCGTCTGCTCTACTTCTACACATCCCGTGGAATTGGTGGTGACCCAGGTCCCCCGGGGGGAGCTTACTTGTTTCACTCTGAAAGCTTCCACCAGAGCAGTTGCATGGTCGGGAAGGAGCGGGAAGGAGAGGCGTGGCCCTGTGTAACTGTCTGGTACCTCGATGGATTCATAGTCCCTGCAATTCTCCATCTCGGAGTCCTGGGGGGATCTCTCTTCAGTGAACATGCGGTTCAGGAAGTCCCCTAGTCAGGACAGAAAGGGTGGGCCGGCTTATGATCAGACCTGCAGGCACGGGCAATATAGAATTCATTCCCTGGACCATACTTGAAGTGGGTCCTGGCCAGTCTGGCTTCGGCTCCAACACAGGAGAGGAGAAAGTAAAGGGCAAAGTGATGACAAATTAGAATGGGCGGGACATGACGTTGTTATGTCAATTCCATTCTACTTTTTTTTTTTTTTTTTTTTTTTTTTTTGCGGTACGCGGGCCTCTCACTGTTGCGGCCTCTCCCGTTGCAGAGCACAGGCTCCGGACGCGCAGGCTCAGCGGCCATGGCTCACGGGCCCAGCCGCTCCGCGGCATGTGGGACCTTCCCGGACCGGGGCACAAACCCACGTCCCCTGCATCGGCAGGCGGACTCTCAACCACTGCGCCACCAGGGAAGCCCTCCATTCTACTTTTATTTTAAAAGATTGCCTTAGAAAGTACAGACATTTACAGGCCTAGGTTGGTAAACAGGAGGAAAGTGAAAACTGCGGTGGAAAAAAAGTTCACGGGCATTTCTGGTGTACTTAGGGAGTGTGGCAGATGCCTCAGACTTTCAGGCAATTCATTTCCAAATGCTGCCCCTGCATCTCTGCCTGAGGGCTTTGTCCCTGGATCTGCAGAGAGCCCTGCATGGCAGGCCAGACCTGCGTGAACAACCCTTCCCGTCCGCCCCTCCCAGCAACCTTCTACCAATGACTCTCGGGCATTGAGACTCCAGTTCCCTCTGCCTTCAGACGGCATACTTCCCAGGCTGCGTTTTGCACTATTTCCCAGGTACACTGCAGGTTTAGTAACCCACCCTTTTTTGCCTGCCTCCCCTTTCCTGAATCCCTTCCCCACTCCCTCCCCACCTCCCAGTGTTTCCTGTATTTACCAAATAAACTCCTTGCACCCAAACTTTTGTCTCCAGGTGTGCCTCTAGGAGAACCATTTATTTGTCAGCCTCCTCGCTCATTCCCTGGCTGTCACCAGATTCACATTTCCCCTCCCTGTGCATCCCACACCTCACCCCGATGTCTTTGACCCTGAGACAGGAGGACCGGCCATGTGGCCGTTCATACTCACTCTCGTTGTGATTGTTGGGGGTGAAGTGATCCACAAGGTAGCTGAAGAAATTGTGGAGCTGCAGAAAAACCCAAGAAGATGTGGCTTTAGAGATAGGAAGAAAACCCAGGAGTGGTCCAGATCAGCTGCACCTTCTAGGCACCTGGGCCTTGCTGTGTGGGGCCTGGAAGGCAGACCTGGAGGTGGCCCCATCCCCCATCCCATCGCACCTTGACCTGGTCTTGCTGCCCAGCATACTCTATAGACTGGAAGATGCTCCAGGTGCAGTGCCGCCTCATCTCCAGGCGGGCCATGTAGCGCCGGTACCATCTCTGGATCAGGACCGCTGCCTTGAAGGCTGTGACACAGACGGAGAAGCAAGCCTGTGAGGTGGGACTCCCTGGGCCTGCAGGGGGACTTGGGGGGGTGCCTCTCCCACTGTCACATGGGGACAAGATGGTAGGGAAAGCACTATATTTTGCCACCAGTAGGAAGGATTTGCCTCACTGCTGGCCGGGGTGCTTTTTCCCCATTCCCGCCCCCATCCCTCCTCCATTCTTACCTATTACTTATACTAAAATCACTGGAGGACTATTGGAATTCCCACTTTTTGATGAAAACATTTATATGTGTAGAGATGCAAAGGTTGGATTCTGAGAAAGAGATGTAAACTGGGGAGGTTGCAAGGTTGCAGCATCCTTGAAGAGTAGGATGATGGAGATACTACTCAGCCATAAAAAAAGAATGAAATTTTGCCACGCGCAGGAACATGGATGGACTTGGAGGGCATTATGCTCAGTGAAGTGAGTCAGAGAAAGGCAGATACTGTATGATATCACTTATATGTGGAACCTAAAAAATATCAATACAACAAACTAGTGAATATAACAAAAAAGAAGCAGACTCACAGATAGAGCAAACTAGTGGTTACCAAGTGGGAAAAGGGAAGGGGGGAGGGGCAATATAGAGGAAGGGGAGTAAGAGGTACAAACTATTATGTATAAAGTAAGCTACAGGGATATAGTGTACAACATGGGAAATATAGGCAATAGTTTATAATAACTGTAAATGGAAAGTAATCTTCAAAAATTGTGTTAAAAAACATTCAAATGCAAAAAAAAAAAAAAATAAAGGATGGGATGATGCAGGGGTCAGCGGGTGGGGAGGACATTTTGATACTGCAACAATAGACAGGATGTCAGGAGTCTGGTTCTGGGCCTGGAACTGCCCTGACCAGCGATGTGGCCTCAGGCAAGTCAACTTTCTGGGCCTCAGTGTCCTCATCTGGAGAAAGAGATGAACTAGATGATAACTGGGGAGAAGAAACACACACACAAATTACTACATACTATCATGTCAGGTGGTGGTCAGTGCTTGATATCCCCAAATTCCTTCTATCCCTGTGGCTTTGTGTCCCCATCACAATACACCCAAGACTGTGCTGACTATCCAATCCGAAGGGCAGCCTTTGCTTCTCCTTTTGCCAGGACCTGTGCTGGGTGATCGTGTACTGCAGGATGGCATGAGTAGGTTGAATTCTTCCTATGAGCTCTAGAACCTGCAGTCATGTACTGCTGCCAGAGAAGAGGACAGCTGTCCACGTGAGTAACTAGATTCTCCTTAAGCTCCTGGGCCTGAATGTGCCACCAGGGATGAATGGAGCCTTTGTGGATAAAGCTGGATTGCAAAGGAAACCCAGCAGGTTCGCTCAGGTCAACCTTGTGAACAGTAGACAGATTGATTTAATACATCTAGCTTGCATTAGAGAGCTAATGGAATTCCTACTGATGTCCCTAAGAGGAGATGAGATACAATAGTGAATGGGAAAAGAGAACTTGAGAGAAATTTAAGCAAAGCTGAATTTGGTTTTCTGTGAGGAAAAAATGTCATACACTAAGGATGTCCCAAAGGCACCCACGAAATAAGAAGTGATGAGGATTGAATTCTGTAAATCTCCATTCAGAGTAGTGAATGAAACGCCCAGAGTGAGCGGTACTCAGCTAAAGTAACAAGTCATGGGAAACACAGACATCTGCACCTCACCCTAGACCGACAGCATCAGAGTCTCTACAGGGAACCCAGGAATCTGTAGGTTTAACAAGCTCCATGAATGATCCTGACTTGTGCTAAAGGGCAGGCATCATTGAGGAATATGATGACCATCAAGTTTCTGTGAAAATGTTGTTTGCTAACACCTTGCCTCAAGCATTTTAAGGTAAATGCTGCCAACTAGACATACTATCCTCAGTACCTCTTCGGCTGCTCAGGGTAGGCAGACCAGGCAGGCAGTGCCTCTGTTTCTCCCTTTTATTCTCCCTCCCAATCCTCTGTCTAGGGCCTGTGTTCCATTGACAAGGGTGCTGTGAGGTTGTAGCATAGTTTAAGGACCTCTACCCAATCCTCCCTTCCCATCAGTGCAATACTACATGCTTGGGCTCCTCTTCCTCAGCCTTGAGCAGACTAAATCCTATGGCAAAAGTTACAAATACACCTGGCTGTTAAAATTCCACACTAAGGACAAGGCAACCATGTGGGGAGACAGAGGCCAAGGTGAAGAGCCGTCCTGGAAGCAGAACCTCCAGCCCCAGCTGCCCTGAGGATCATAGACAAGCCATCTAGCTGGGCCCTTTGCACATTCCTGACCCACAAAATCATAAGCAGAATAAAATGATTGTCTTAAGCCACTCAGTTTTGGGGTCGCTTGTTACACAGCACCAGATAATTGGAATGGGAATTGTATAAATGTTTTATAAAATTATAAAGCAAATTTAAATCAAAATTAAAAAAAAATATCAATCTCTAAAAAGCAAAAGTCAAACAAGTGAATCTAATCTTGTACAAGTTAGTGGCATAACCACACAGAAAGGAGTTCTTTCAAATGATTTGAAAATTCAGTAAGTTGTATATGCCTAGTGGATGTACTCAAAGGACAAAAAGAACTACAAAGAAATCTTAAAGAGTTTTCAGTAATCATATCATTATAATAGTATTGTTATTATTTTTCAGAAACTTTTTTATATACTATAGGACAAAGTAAATAATACCACATCAGTATCATTAGGGAAAAAAGGTTTTTTTAAAAGAGAAAGGAGATATAGATATAATATCATATCAAAGTTAAGTAAAAATATTGTGATCCTAAATATAAACTGGTCATTAAAATAATACATATTTTCTGGATCTGGTCACTGAAAAGGTGTAGAAAATAATGACCAACCTGGTAGCGAACACCCCAAGCTCTGGAGAAATAGCTATTTCTGGTCTGGAGCCAAAAATATGCAAGATGAGCCTGGGACCTATTGCCAAACTAGAAAGGAAGCCATGAGCTTATAAAGTTGCTTAGGCTTATATAAACAAGGTGCTGTCACTATTTCCCTTGCTTCTTCCTTCATCTCTGGTTGCCTCTCCTCGGCCTCTTTCGTTGGCTCATCCTCTTCGACCGATGCTTAATAAGTACTGGAGTCCCTCATGGCTCTGTCCTAGGCCCTGGTCTCCGACCTGACTTTACTGTCACTCTAGGCTACTTCAGTGACTCCCATGGCTTCAACAATCACCCGTACTCTGATGCCTTCCAAATGCATGTATCTCCACCAACGTCTCCAAAATCCAGATCTGAATATGCAACTACCTACTCAGCACATCCACCTGCATGTTGCATGGGCATCTCAAACCTAGCGTGTATGAACTACTCAGCACCTTCCTTCTACTCGAGCTTGGTTCTTCTCCATTATCTTTATGTCAGAAATTGGCATTATCGTCTGCCCATGTTTGCTAGCTAGAAACCTGGAGGTCATTCTTGATCCATCCTTTTCCCCAACCCCACACATGTAATCAGGTGGATCCTATCAATTCCACCTCCTGAATATTGTTGGAATTCACCCTCTTCTCTCCATCTCTACTGCCACCAACTCTGGACCAAGGCATTATCATCTCCTGCTTAGATGACTTTAGTAGCTTCTAAATTGTTCTTCCGGGCTTCCCTGGTGGCCCAGTAGTTAAGAATCCACCTGCCAACGTAGGGGACACGGTTCGAGCCCTAGTCCGAGAAGATCCCACATGCCATGGAGCAGCTAAGACTGTGCGCCACAACTCTGAGCCCATGTGCTGCAACTACTGAGCCCGTGCGCCTAGAGCCCATGCTCCGCAACAAGAGAAGCCACCACGATGAGAAGCCCGCACACCACAACGAAGAGTAGCCCCCGCTCGCCACAACTAGAGAAAGCCCGCGTGCAGCAACAAAGATCCAACGCAGCCAAAATAAATTAATTTATTTTTTAAAAATAATAAATAAATAAATAAATTTTCTTCCTTCTACTCTTACCACCACCATCCAGCCTGTCTCAATCCCTTCTTCATGGAAGCCAGAAGGGTATTTTATGTATGTAAATCTTATTCTAGAACTCCCTGTTTTGAATTCTTCAGTGGTTCTTCTTGTCTTTAGGATAAAGTTTAAAATCCTACAAGCTCCTGAGTGACGTGGGCTCTGCACACCTCAGCAGCCTCATGCCATGTCACCCTCCATCTTGTTCACTTCAGACCACTCAGTTCCTTGAATATGTCTCTCTCCTTGCTACTTCACGACCTTTGTACCCTCTACCTAGAACGCTCTTTCATCCCCTTTTCGCCCAATCTTATTTCATTCAGTTGTAAAGGTGTAGCTTGGGATAAACCCCAATGGACAACACTGACTCCTTGAGTAAATTTTAATTCTATTAAATATAGTTCATCAAGTCCTAAGACATTCAGCTGAGTATCCTAGTGGTCATGTTATAAGGAGGAGAAGCCTATTTTCAAGAGTTAGCATGAGGAGAAATGTAACGATTTCCTGCCCACCCTGAGAAGCCCCTCCCTATGCAACGTAGGCTTCGGGGTACCCACAGTTAGTCTGAAGGTGGGAAGCACATACCTTTCTCTGCATTCTGGAAAGCAAAATGATGTTGGGTTGAGGTGCCGCTTCCCATAGCGTAAGTGTAATATTTCTGCAGGACGCAGATAGCAGGTCCAAGGGAGAGTGAATTGTTTGTTGACAAAAGGAAGAAGGAACCTGCAATAGGGAGATTTGGGCAGAATATTAGTTCAGGTAGACCAAATTATCTATGAACCTTGTCTCCCACATCATAAAAAAAAATGTGAGGCTATCATGTGATAGCACCCTCCCCCCACCTCCCCGGCCTCAGTGCATGAGATATTCCTCCCCTATGTTTCCTCCATGTGTCATCTCGTCTCTCCCCTATGTTTTCAACCTTCCTACTAGATTTTCTTCAGACTAAAAACATACCGAAGTCTCTTCTCAGAGCATTTCATCATCATCATCGTCCTTTGACCTCCTATATCCCTCAAGCTATAACCCAACTTCTCTTTTCTCCTCGTCCAGATTTCTCTGGAGCAGATCACTTATATTCTCCTTAATTCCTCTTAACACCATGTTTTTCATCCTCACTATTGACCAAACCTTTTCATGGTGATGTCTCCAATGCGTTCATCTTTTCAGCCCGGACCTTGTCAGAACAGCAAGGCCATCATGTCATAAGCCATGCCTTGGTTTAAATTCTACCCCTTGGCTTTCCACGATGCCACACTCCTATCTCTTGTTGACACAACATTAATCAGTCAATCTAAGAAAGAGTTGGAAAATTTTACTTGAGCCAAATTTGAGGATTTATAACCCAGGAAGAGCGTCTCAGAAAGCTCTGAGCGTCTCAGAAAGCTCTGAGAACTGTTCTGCTGGTTAGAAATCAAGGCATGGTTATATAAGTTTCTTCTGAGAGAGCTATACAGCAAATGATGTATTACCGTTTACACAATCCAGATATGCAAGTACAAAGTGGCGGGTCATGTGACCCCTTACAAGATCAAGAAGGAATGTCATCTTCAAGCAATTGTCTTGTTGGTGCTGGGAGAATGTTGTCTTTATGGCTGAGCAGGTATTCCTGCCAATGGGGGAGGTCTGGTCGGATACACAGTGCACAGTAGAGGGGAGAGAGGAGGCCAAAGGGCAGAGAAATTTTTTTATGTTTAAATTCTTCTTGTTTTGCCATAAAATATGAATTTTATTTCATACTGTTTCTTTATTCTCTCTCCTTCCTGAGCTCATTTTTCTCTATCCACCCCTTAAATGTCGATTTGATTTGCATTCTAGTCTCAAATGTCTGCTCTCCTCACTCTGTATATGCTTCTTTTTTTTTTCTTTTTTTTGCGGTACACGGGGCCTCTCACTGTTGTGGCCTCTCCCGTTGCGGAGCACAGGCTCCGGACGTGCAGGCTCAGTGGCCACGGCTCACGGGCCCAGCCGCTCCGCGGCATGTGGGATCCTCCCGGACCGGGGCACGAACCCGCGTCCCCTGCATCGGCAGGCGGACTCTCAACCACTGTGCCACCAGGGAAGCCCTCTGTATATGCTTCTTAAATAACTGAGTCAACTCACACTTTCAGCTATCACTTCCTCCCTCTTAAATCTCCATCTCCATTTCAGACTGACTAAACTTCAGCCTCACACACCCAGCTTCCTGCTGAACTTTGGGGTGCCTCAGACTCCATGTAACGCAAATAGAACTCATCTTCCCAAAAGCCTCCTCCTCCAGCCTCATCTCTCTTTTCTCCTTTCTTCGACTCTACTTCTTGACCACCATGACTTCTGGGCTTTTGCTCTTACCTGGAATGTCCTAGCCCACGCTTGACTAACTTTACTCATTCCTTAAGGCTCACTTCAGGCCTCGCCTTCCTTAAAGAAGCCAGTTCAACATGCCCCTCCTCTGAGCTCCTGAATATCCCAGTCACATCTCTGATGAAATAAAATTTACATTTCAAGGCAGGACAAGAAAAATGAAACACAAAATTCTCTCTGTGTTTGTTTGGGCCTCTTCCTTCCCTCCCTAATGTGTAGTATGCATCTGTATTACACATTAACCAGACCTCCTCAAAGATGGGGGTGCCTGCTGAAGCATAAAGATGCGTTTTTTTTTCTTTCTTCTTATGCTAGCAATGTGATTTCTTAGAAGAACAGTGCTCTTTCCCAGCTCTGTAGGGGGTCATGGCGACTTGCTGCTCACTTTGCTCATGCTTACCTGGACTATGTATCCTCGATGAACTTTATGTCAAATACCAGTGTGTCATTTTGATGTACAATTCTTTGTCTCCAAAATGTATATGACTGTGCCATTGACGCCTAACAAGTGGAACAGTTCTTAGAGCTTTCTGAGAAGCTGCTTCCT
The DNA here is from genome assembly GCF_008692025.1 of Phocoena sinus. Lineage (NCBI taxonomy): Eukaryota > Metazoa > Chordata > Mammalia > Artiodactyla > Phocoenidae > Phocoena > Phocoena sinus. The sequence goes on from NC_045767.1 coordinate 92,867,835, forward strand.
AGGTTACAATCCTGTTTGGCTCAAATAAAGTTCCCTTTATTTTTCTTCTTAACTTGATAGTTAACTGAATTTTCCTCGTCATTTTCTTGGGGTAGCCAACAGGATATCAGAGACACCCCCCAGAGGACACCTGGAGTCTACCCCAAACCAGTGCTTGGTACCAGCATGGGCCGTTTGAGCCCCATCAACTTCTTAGTATGCCTCAGGTGCCTGATATCCAGACACCATTGCTTTAAATGACGTCCTGAATTTTATTCAAGCCGTTTCTCTTGGGACTTGGAGTCCTAAGGGGATACTGGTATATTTCCTATTTCCTAGGCAGGGGCCTAAGGGGAAATTCCTAGGCAGACACCTAGGAGGAACTTTGAAGTGAACTGGATTGCCCATCTTTTTCTAAAATTTGGCTTATATTGGAAAGATTAGGTATATATGGTCTGAACAAACTGTTGCTGGTGAAATGAGAGACTGAGACTGCTGAGCTCTGAAGAAAAGGGACTTCGCTCCTTCCGGCCATAATGTGTCCTCAGGTGACTGAGAACCTAGCGGAAGTGTCTGAGAATCAATCCTCATGCCATGCAGTGGTCCTACAGGGGATCCCAGTACAATCATTAAGTAAATTCTGCTCCCCAGGGGACACTATAAGGCTGATCACCTAGTGCTCTGGGCACCCATGGCAGTTTTAGACTGCTGGAGGGAGAGACTCAGACATGTAAGAGAGTCGAACAGACCCAAGGGTAACTCCTTGGGAAGCTAGACTCAGAAGCAGCACACATTCGATCCATCACACTGACCTCAGAAAGTTGTTCGGATCATATCTGAGTTAGGGTACCAAATGAATAATGGAAAACGGTGCCTCAAAGGCTGAACAGCTCCCGTATGTGCACCCACTCCTGGAACCCCGGCTGGCTTCATGTACAATGGAAACAAAGCCAATGCTTGCAAGCACTTTAATCTTAACTCTTAAATGGCCAGGATAGAACTCTTTTGACGTTCCAAAACTGTAGAGAAAGCCAGTTTGATAAAACATCTTCGCAAAATTCTGACCCTGAGAGAACAGAAGTATTCCTAGGAGAAAGTTATAACTCTTATCATGTCTTGAAATGTAAACATAGCCCATATCGCCTGAGACTACAGCCTTGGCTCAATTAATAGAACTTAAAACTGAAAGGGGGAAAAAAAGGAGAGGGGAGCTTTCTAAAACTCAAGCAAGAAAACTATGAGATCTCTGTCTGTGTCTATCTGGATGTATGTATGTCTGGGTGTATGTTATAAAAACAATATAACCCTACCTCTGGATGGTGTTATCAAAATTAATTTGTAAAAGAGCTCCATTTAACTGACTTAAAAGCAAGTGCTTACAAATCAAATATTTCTAAATGTAACTTAAACTAACACAAATTTTTACAGAATCACGTGATCTAGGATTAATCTTTACTGAAATAAAAAGAAAGCTTAAACTGATGGTTTAATTAATATAGACATGTCTTTAGAGTCATCAACATTAAGTAGAATACTGTTATTGTACCTAGGTTTACTGAAATTCAGTAAGTTCATTTATCTAGGTTATAAAATTTGTTAACAAGAAAATTAATGATCTGATGATATTTTCATAGGTAATGAAATAAATGGGATAAAAGGTTTTGGTTAAACTATTTAAGAACAATTATGTTTTATGGTATGCCTACCTAAAAACAGTTTCTCCAGATTTCTGGCAACTTGAAACCTTAGAGCTTTGATAAGTTAAATGATGGAAATTCGTTGAATGTCTAGATCATTTTTTTTCCTCTAGACCATTTTTAATAAGATAAAATGCTGAAACATTAATTGCTAAAGGAGTCTATGTTTACCTACTTTTGACTTCTTACTACAGTGAAACTAAATATGTATGAGAAATTAATAAATATTTTGTGCTTTATTGAAAGATTATACTTTGAAATGGCATATATTTCTAGAAATTTATTCTAAAATGGGAACCTTGAGAAAAGAGTTTTATGCATGGTCAAGAGTATCTTAGAAGATAAACCCACGCACATATGGACACCTTATCTTTGATAAAGGAGGCAGGAATGTACAGTGGAGAAAGGACAGCCTCTTCAATAAATGGTGCTGGGAAAACTGGACAGGTACATGTAAAAGTATGAGATTAGATCACTCCCTAACACCATACACAAAAATAAGCTCAAAATGGATTAAAGACCTAAATGTAAGGCCAGAAACTATCAAACTCTTAGAAGAAAACATAGGAAGAACACTCTATGACATAAATCACAGCAAGATCCTTTCTGACCCACCTCCTAGAGTAATGGAAATAAAAACAAAAATAAACAAATGGGACCTAATGAAACTTCAAAGCTTTTGCACAGCAAAGGAAACCATAACCAAGACCAAAAGACAACCCTCAGAATGGGAGAAAACATTTGCAAATGAAGCAACTGACAAAGGATTAATCTCCAAAATTTACAAGCAGCTCATGCAGCTCAATAACAAAAATACAAACAACCCCATCCAAAAATGGGCAGAAGACCTAAATAGACATTTCTCCAAAGAAGATATACAGAATGCCAACAAACACATGAAAGAATGCTCAACATCATTAATCATTAGAGAAATGCAAATCAAAACTACAATGAGATATCATCTCACACCAGTCAGAATGGCCATCATCAAAAAATCAAGAAACAATAAATGCTGGAGAGGGTGTGGAGAAAAGGGGACACTCTTGCACTGCTGGTGGGAATGTGAATTGGTTCAGCCACTGTGGAGAACAGTATGGAGGTTCCTTAAAAAACTACAAATAGAATTACCATATGACCCAGCAATCCCACTACTTGGCATATACCCTGAGAAAACCAAAATTCAAAGAGAGTCATGTACCAAAATGTTCATTGCAGCTCTATTTACAATAGCCAGGACATGGAAACAACCTAAGCGCCCATCATCGGATGAATGGATAAAGAAGATGTGGCACATATACACAATGGAATATTACTCAGCCTTAAAAAGAAATGAAATTGAGCTATTTGTAATGAGATGGATAGACCTAGAATCTGTCATACAGAGTGAAGTAAGTCAGAAAGAAAAAGACAAATACCGTATGCTAACACATATATATGGAATTTAAGGGAAAAAAATGTCATGAAGAACCTAGGGGTAAGATAGGAATAAAGACGCAGACCTACTGGAGAACGGACTTAAGGATATGGGGAGGGGGAAGGGTGAGTTTTGACAGGGCGAGAGAGAGTCATGGACATATACACACTAACAAACGTAGTAAGGTAGATAGCTGGGGGGAAGCAGCCGCAAGGCACAGGGATATTAGCTCGGTGCTTTGTGACAGCCTGGAAGGGTGGGATGGGGAGAGTGGGAGGGAGGGAGACGCAAGAGGGAAGACATATGGGAACATATGTATATGTATAGCTGATTCACTTTGTTGTAAATCAGAAACTAACACACCATTGTAAAGCAATTATACCCCAATAAAGATTTTAAAAAAAAAAAAAAAAAAAAAAAAAGAGTATCTTAGAGAAACTTCCCTGGTGGAGCAGTGGTTAAGAATCCGCCTGCCAATGCAGGGGACATGGGTTCGATCCTTGGTCCGGGAAGATCCCACATGCCGCAGAGCAACTAAGCCCATGTGCTACAACTACTGAGCCTGCACTCTAGAGCCTGCAAGCCACAACTACTGAGCCCGCATGCCACAACTTCTGAAGCCCGCATGCCTAGAGCCCGTGCTCTGCAACAAGAGAAGCCACCGCAATGAGAAGCCCGTACACCGCAACGAAGAGGAAGCCCCACTCACCTCAACTAGAGAAAGCCAGCACGCAGCAACGAAGAATCAATGCAGCCAAAAAAAAGAAGAAAAAGACTGTCTTAGATTAGATTGAATTTGATTAAATAAGTGAATTTTAATATTAAGTGTGAAAATGTGTAAAACTAGAATTTGATTTTTTTCTCTAAGTTTTCTTTGAAATGTTAATTTGCTTTTAATAACAGATTGTGAAGTTTCTTTACCAGTAACTTTCTGCACTTGCCTTTATAATCGTTTACTGTCACTTTGGTTAAGTGAATAAATACTGTTTCACAGTGACTTATGATCCTACTTGGCCAAACATTTAAAACCTTTTGATACCTTTGACAAACTTTCTCATATCAAATTCTAAATGAAGTTCTTTTGACCTCTAGCTAACTTTGGGGTACTACAGAGGGCCCCTGAACATCTCAAAGAGAGATATTAAAATAATCAGGCTTATTTGGTCTGTTAAATTACATGGGAAACATTATCAAATGAGTAATGATAAACCTTCTTAAGTTATAGTCTATGGGTAAACGTTATTAATATAAATGTTCTAGAAATGATATGAAGTTTCTAAAATTTGAAATGTCCATAATTCTAGTCATTATCTTAAAATTTCATACCTCACAGAAATAGCCCAATTTCCTTGACAACTGCATTGTAATCAGGTCTTTAACCATGCTTTTAAGTCTTCTGTCACTTATAGATAGCTACTGTCTTACTCTGACCCTTTTACAAAAATACTTGTAAATGACTTGCTTTTATGCTCCAAAACTAAATTAGACTCGGTAGCAAAAGGACTTCTACATTGTATGTGGGCCCTTTCAGCAAGGGCTCTCTTATGTAAGGCTACTGAAGAAATAGTATTGGGGTCTCCTTTTACTATTTATGTCCCACACTCAGTTGAGGCTCTTCTAAACTCTCACTACATTTAGCACTATTCTGTATGCCAACTAACTTCTTAAGAGGCACTGTTGCTTTCTGCACCTAATACTATCTTGGTTCTATGTAATAACCTTAACCCTGCAACTCTGCTTCCAGCACTACAGGAAGAAAACAACCAAACTGCACACTGTGAAGAGATTATCTTTTTGCTCCCAGGAATGACTTACAGGAAACTCCTATTGATAAGGCTAGTCTATTTGATTTACAGATGGGTCCTCCTTAAGGGATGAATATTACCGAGCTGGATATGCAATAACATCCACAGTGGACACAACTGAAAGTTCTTATTTACCAGAAACAACGTCAGCAAAATAAGCTGACCTAACTGCCTTAACCCAAGCTTGCCAACTAGCCAAAGACCAGATAACAAAATTTTACACCGACAGTTGCTTTGCTTTCGGAGTGGCACACAATTTTGGAATGCTATGGAAACGATGAGGTTTTTAACCTCTTCGAGACAACCTATTTAAAAAATGGGGGAATTCCCTGGCGGGCCAGTGGTTAGAACTTAGTGCTTTCACTGCCAGGGGCTGGGGTTCAATCCCTGGTCGGGGAACTAAGATCCTGCAAGCTGCGAGGTGCAGCCAAAAAAAAAAAAAAAAAAAAAAAAAAAAAGGAAAACAGGTTGCAGAGTTGTTCATTGTTATGCAATTGCCTAAACAGTTAGCAATTATTAAAACACCAGGACATTCCAAATCTGACACTGTGGAAGCGAAAGGAAATCAGCCTGTTGATGCTGCAGCCAAAGAGGCAGCTTGAAACACTAATCTTGCCCAGCCTTGAGAATGTCCACTGCTCTCCATTAACCCTGCTGAAATAAAAGATTTCTTTCTACAGGCTCAGGAAACCACAGCTAAAGAAAAGAAGCAGACACTGGAACAAAAAAGGGGAATTTTGACCCCACAACACAAATATGGTATAGACCTGATTAAAAAGCAAACCAGAAAAACCTTATAGTGTCTATTGACGCACAACTGCCATTACTCCCGCATGTACGTTAGTTACCTCTTGGGCATCTGAGAAAATGGTTTTATAGAGAAAACAATATTTTTGGAAACTTTCACCCATGGTGGTTCAAAAGAAATATATTACATTATTGACAGGGTCTTATTGAGACATTTTAAAACACTGGTAACTAGCTCCTTTTACAGCAAGCTTCTAGGAGATGAAAACCTTAAGGATCGTGGAATACTACCTAAAGGTTTTGTTTATTGGAAAGGACATCAAATAAAAGATTCTTTGCAGCCATGATGGCAAGAACCTTGTCAAGTATTATTAACTGATCCATGTACAGCCAAACCGAAAGACATTAATTCATGGATTCACATCTTTATTTTATTTATTTATTTTGGGACTTGCCATGTGGCTTGTGGGACCTTAGTTCTCCGACCAGGGATCAAACCTGGGCCGCAGCAGTGAAAGTGCCGACTGCTAACCACTGGACCGCCAGGGAAGTGCCCCACATCTCTCATTTTTAAAGAGGCCCCTCCAAACTTGCACAAGCCTCTTAGATAGCCTCATCCACCAGAAGGCAGACAGGAGAAGCAAGAAGAACTACAATCCTGCAGCCTGTGGAACAAAAACCACATTCAAAGAAAGATAGACAAGATGAAAAGGCAGAGGGCTACGTACCAGATGAAGGAACAATATAAAACCCCACAAAAACAACTAAATGAAATGGAGACAGGCAACCTTCCAGAAAAAGAATTCATAATAATGATAGTGAAGATGATCCAGGACCTCGGAAAAAGAATGGAGGCAAAGATTGAGAAGATGCAATAAATGTTTAACAAAGACCTAGAAGAATTAAAGAACAAACAGACATGAACAATACAATCACTGAAATGAAAAACACACTAGAAGGAATCAATAGCAGAATAACTGAGGCAGAAGAACGGATAAGTGACCTGGAAGACAGAATGGTGGAATTCACTGCTGCGGAACAGAATAAAGAAAAAAGAATGAAAAGAAATGAAGACAGCATAAGAGACCTCTGGGACAACATTAAACACGACAACATTCGCATTATAGGGGTCCCAGAAGGAGAAGAGACAGAGAAAGGACCAGAGAAAACATTTGAAGATATTATGGTCAAAAACTTCCCTAACATGGGAAAGGAAATAGCCACACAAGTCCAGGAAGCACAGAGAGTCCCATACAGGATAAACGCAAGGAGAAACACGCCGAGACACATAATAATCAAACTGGCAAAAATTAAAGACAAAGAAAAATTATTGAAAGCAGCAAGGGAAAAACAACAAATAACATACAAGGGAACTCCCATAAGGTTAACAGCTGATATCTCAGCAGAAACTCTACAAGCCAGAAGTGAGTGGCATGACATATTTAAAGTGATGAAAGGGAAGAACCTACAACCAAGATTACTCTACCCAGCAAGGATCTCATTCAGATTCGATGGAGAAATTAAGTTTTACAGACAAGCAAAAACTAAGAGAATTCAGCACCACCAAAGCAGCTCTACAACAAATGCTAAAGGAACTTCTCTAAGTAGGAAACACAAGAGAAGAAGAGGACCTACAAAAACAAACCCCAAACAATTAAGAAAATGGTCATAGGAACATACATATCGATAATTACCTTAAATGTTAATGGATTAAATGCTCCAACCAAAAGACACAGGCTTGCTGAATGGAAACAAAAACAAGACCCATACATATATATGCTGTCTACAAGAGACCCACTTCAGACCTAGGGACACATACAGACTGAAAGTGACGGAATGGAAAAAGATATCCCATGCAAATGGAAATCAAAAGAAAGCTGGAGGAGCAATACTCATATCAGATAAATTAGATTTTAAAATAAAGAATGTTACAAGAGACAAGGAAGGACACTACATAATGATCAAGGAATCAATCCAAGAAGATGATATAACAATTATAAATATATATGCACCCAACACAGAAGCACCTCAATACATAAGGCAACTGCTAACAGTTATAAAAGAAGAAATTGACAGTAACACAATAATAGTGGGGGACTTTAAAACCTCACTTACACCAATGGACAGATCATCCAAACAGAAAATTAATAAGGAAACAGAAGCATCAAATGACACAATAGACCAGATAGATTTAATTGATATTTATAGGACATTCCATCACAAAACAGAAGATTACACTTTCTTCTCAAGGGCGCATGGAATATTCTCCAGGATAGATCATATCTTGGGTCACAAATCAAGCCTCAGTAAATTTAAGAAAATTGAAATCATATCAAGCATCTTTTCTGACCACAACGCTATGAGATTAGAAATGAATTACAGGGAAAAAACGTAAAAAACACAAACACATGGAGGCTAAACAACACATTACTTAATAACCAAGAGATCACTGAAGAAATCACAGAGGAAATCAAAAAATACCTAAAGACAAATGACAATGAAAACACGATGATCCAAAACCTACGGGATGCAGCAAAAGCAGTTCTAAGAGGGAAGTTTATAGCTATACAAGCCTACCTCAAGAAACAAGAAAAATCTCAAATAAACAATCTAACCTTACATCTAAAGCAACTAGAGAAAGAAGAACAAGCAAAACCCAAAGTTAGCAGAAGGAAAGAAATCATAAAGATCAGAGCAGAAATAAATGAAATAGAAACAAAGAAAACAATAGCAAAGATCAATAAAACTAAAGGCTGGCTCTTTGAGAAGATAAACAAAATTGATAAACCATGAGCCAGACTCATGAAGAAAAAGAGGGACAGGACTCAAGTCAATATAATTAAAAATGGAAAAGGGGAAGTTACAAAAGACACCACAGAAATACAAAGCATCCTAAGAGACTAGTACAAGCAACTCTATGCCAATAAAATGGACAACCTGGAAGAAATGGGCAAATTCTCAGAAAGGTATAACCTTCCAACCTGAACAAGGAAGAAATAGAAAATATGAATAGACCAATCACAAGTAATGAAATTGAAACTGTGATTAAAAATCTTCCAACAAACAGAAGTCCAGGACCAGATGGCTTCACAGGGGAATTCTATCAAATATCTAGAGAAGAGATAACACCCATCCTTCTCAAACTCTTTCAAAAAATTGCAGAGGAAGGAACACTCCCAAACTCACTCTATAAGGCCACCATCACCCTGATACCAAAACCAGACAAAGATACTACAAAAAAAGAAAATTACAGACCAATATCACTGATGAATATAGATGCAAAAATCCTCAACAAAATACTAGCAAACAGAATCCAACAACACATTAAAAGGATCACACACCACATGATCGAGTGGGATTTATCCCAGGAGTGCAAGGATTTTTCAATATACACAAATCAATCAATGTGGTACACCATATTAACAAATTGAAGAAGGAAAACCATATGATCATCTCAATAGATGCAGAAAAAGCTTCTGACAAAATTCAACACCCATTTATGATAAAAACTCTCCAGAAAGTGGGCATAGAGGGACCCTAGCTCAACATAATAAAGGCCATATATGACAAACCCACAGCAAACATCATTCTCAATGGTGAAAAACTGAAAGCATTTCCTCAAAGATCAGGAACAAGACAAGGATGTCCACTCTCACCACTGTTATTCAACATAGTTTTGGAAGTCCTAGCCATGGTAATCAGAGAAGAAAAAGAAATAAAAGGAATACAAATTGGAAAAGAAGAAGGAAAACTGTCACTGTTTGCAGATGACATGATACTATACATAGAGAATCCTAAAGATGCCACCAGAAAGCTACTAGAGCTACTCAATGAATGTGGTAAAGTTGCAGGATACAAAATTAATGCACAGAAATCTCTTGCATCCCTACACAGTAATGATGAAATATCTGAAAGAGAAATTAAGGAAACTCTCCCATTTACCACTGCAACAAAAAGAACAAAATACCTAGGAATAAACCTACCTAGGGAGACAAAAGACCTGTATGCAGAAAACTATAAGACACTGATGAAAGAAATTAAAGATGATACCAACAGATGGAGAGATACACCATGTTCTTGGATTGGAAGAATCAATATTGTGAAAATGGCTATTCTACCCAAAGCAATCTACAGATTCAATGCAATCCCTATCAAATTACCAATGGCCTTTTTTATAGAACTAGAACAAAAAATCTTAATATTTCTATGGAGACACAAAAGACTCTGAATAGCCAAAGCAGTCTTGAGGGAAAAAAGCAGAGCTGGAGGAATCAGACTCCCTGATTTCAGACTATATTACAAAGCTACAGTAATCAAGACAATATGGTACTGGCACAAAAACAGAAACATAGATCAATGGAACAAGATAGAAAGCCCAGAGATAAACCCAGGCACCTATGGTCAGCTAATCTATGACAAAGGAGGCAAGGATATACAATGGGGAAAAGACAGTCTCTTCAATAAGTGGTGCTGGGAAAACTGGACAGCTACATGTAAAAGAATGGAATTAGAACACTCCCTAACACCATGCAGAAAAATAAACTCAAAATGGATTAGAGGCCTAAATGTAAGACCAGACACTATCAAACTCTTAGAGGAAAACATAGGAAGGACACTCTTTGACATAAATCACAGTAAGATCTTCTTTGATCCACCTCCTAGAGCAATGGAGATAAAAACAAAAATAAACAAATGGGACCTAATAAAGCTTCAAAGCTTTTGCACAGCAAAGGAAACCATAAGCAAGATGAAAGACAACCCTCAGAATGGAGAAAGTATTTGCAAACGAATCAACGGACAAAGGATTAATCTCCAATATATATAAACAGCTCATGCAGCTCAATATTGAAAAAACAAACAGCCAAATCCAAAAATAGGTAGAAGACCTAAATAGACATTTCTCCAAAGAATATATACAGGTGGCCAAGAAGCACATGAAAAGCTGCTCAACATGACTAATTATTAGAGAAATGCAAATCAAAACTACAATGAGGTATCACCTCACAGCAGTTAGAATGGGCATCATCAGAAAATCTACAAACAACAAATGCTGGAGAGGGTGTGGAGAAAAGGGAACCCTCTTGCACTGTTGGTGGGAATGTAAATTGATAAAGCCACTATGAAGAAGAGTATGGCGATTCCTTAAAACACTAAAAATAGTATTACCATATGACCCAGCAATCCCGCTACCGGTCATATACCCTGAGAAACCATAATTCAAAAAGACACATGTACCCCAGTGTTCATTGCAGCACTATTTACAATAGCTAGGTCATGGAAGCAACATAAATGCCCATCGACAGACGGACATATACAATACATGACATATACGACAGATGGGTATATACAATGGACTATTACTCAGCCATAAAAAGGAACTAAATTGGGTCATTTTTTGAGACATGCATGGATCTAGAGACTGTCATACAGGTGAAGTAAGTCAGAAAGAGAAAAACAAATATTGTATATTAACGCATATATGTGGAGCCTAAAAAAATGGTACAGATGAACCGGTTTGCAGGGCAGAAACTGAGACACAGATGTAGAGAACAAATGTATGGACACCAAGGGGGGAAAGCCGCCGGGTGGTGGTGGTGTAAAAAAAAAAATTAAAAAGTAAATAAATAAATAAAATAAAAAGGCCCCTCCACCTAAATGGACTTTGGGCCCTGTTTCTCGCACCTGACTTCAACTAACTGATTCAAGCATCACCAAGTTAGGACAGAAGAATAAGAAAACAGTAGCAGACAGCTAACCCAAGAGTCTGGACCAGACCTGTTAGACCCATCCTACTAGTTCAACTGTAGTATTTACAAAATATCTATCTCTCTATCAAAATTTAAAGTTATTCGTTTTACTTCTAGCTATCCTTTGCCCCAGTGTTGAAGACCGAAGGAAAATTCTGTAGTAAGTTGTCACAAAGTATAGTGACTGGAGGCAATTTAACCGATTGTTGGATCTGTCATCAAATTCCTTGGTCAATAAAAGGCATCAGCCATAATTCTTGACACTGAATTTTCAGATGTTCCTCTAAAGTTTCCTGTCAGCATATACCTCCATGTTTGTTTACTACATTTGATAAATGTACTCAATTCTGAAGTTTCTGTAATGGGAAAGTGATGTTGGAAAAACAAATGGCTCGATTTTTAAAACTGCTTTGCAAGGGGAAACTGGTTCTATAATCCAGACTGAACGTTGGGCTTTCATACCAGATTAGCCCGCTAATATATCTATCTAATGAGTCACATATAAAATCAGATTTCTGCATTGAACAATCCCCTTTCTAGTCTAAATGAAACTCTGGGTAAATGGTTAAGCCCTGGGGATTCATGGCTTAAATCTTTGCTTCTGACTTTGCTACTGTTGTTGGCTATATTGACTGTGCTCTGTGTGATTAAGAGTAACAATCTCTTGTGCCTCTCAATGTATATTTAAAACTCCAACTAGAATAATGATGTCTAAATGACTTGAAACTATTGATGATATCTATAATTCAATATAAAACAATGGGTATGCATAATGCATAAACAGGGTAAATTGACATAAGTACTACTGGACAATCTAGAATTGACTATCAGTCCTTGCCAAGCATTCTATTAGTCATTTTGATGTACGATCCTTTGTCTCCATAATGTATATGACTGTACCTTCCACTTTTAAGAGGCGGAACAGTTCTCAGAGTTTTCTGAGAGTCTGCTTCCTGGGTTATAATCCTCAGTTTGGCTCAAATAAAATTCCCTTTTTTTCCTCTTGATAGTTCATTGAATTTTTGTCAACATTTTCATCACTGAAATACCATATTCTAGTTTTCAATTTTGTATCTCTCTACTATTAGACTGTGAGTTCCTTGAGAGCAAAGACTGTGTGTGAGCAAATTCATCATTTTATCTCCAGGACTTAGCACAGTACCTGACACGGAGTGGAGATTCATTAAATAGTAATTGAATAAACTTTATGCTGGATTTATTTTTACACAACATAGACGAATCTTTCTCTAGCTCTTCTTCAGGAAGCACTGTGAGATGTACTAACTAAACATCAAGAGTGGATTCCACATCTATATTTTTTCCCCTCCTTTACCCCATTCTCCTTCCTCTTTTTTTTTTTTTTTTTTTTGCGGTACATGGGCCTCTCACTGTTGTGGCCTCTCCCATTGCAGAGCACAGGCTCTGGACGCACAGGCTCAGCGGCCATGGCTCACGGGCGCAGCCGCTCCGCGGCATGTGGGATCCTCCCGGACCGGGGCACAAACCCGCGTCCCCTGCATCGGCAGGTGGACTCTCAACCACTGCGCCACCAGGGAAGCCCCTCCTTCCTCTATTTTTGAAGGTTATTGTATTGGGGATTGTCAAAGAGTTGTTATCTTTTCCCTTGCAAATCAAAATGAAAGGCTCACCTTGCTTATCTTGGTTTAACATAATAAAGAAATAATCGAAGAAAAAAGCACCATTATCTTTTTTTTTTTTTTTTTCTTTCTTTTTTTTTTTTTTTTAATCCACAAAATGGTTCCCAGATATAAGGGATGTTGTGGAAGCAGAATCTGAGTATGGGGTAAAGTGAGAAGCCATCATGACCAAACCAAGCAAACTTCCCCTAGATACCTGCAGTTTTAGAGACGGAAGGGAATTCAGCAATGACTGAGTCCACCAATGACTCACAACCTGCTTTGATCATTGGTAACTTGCCTATAGAGCCGTGCTATATATTAAAGTGTTTGGGTTTTGGAAGTGCACAGAATAGAAAGAAGTAAAATAATTCTCAGGGCAAAACCTGAAAAAGTAAAAACTGCATAAGATCAAAAATGAAAAATGGGGGCTTCCCTGGTGGCGCAGTGGTTGAGAATCTGCCTGCCGATGCAGAGGACACGGGTTCGAGCCCTGGTCTGGGAGGATCCCACATGCCGCGGAGCAACTAGGCCCGTGAGCCACAACTACTGAGCCTGCGCACCTGGAGCCTGTGCTCCGCAACAAGAGAGGCTGCGTGCACCGCGATGAAGAGTGGCCCCCGCTCGCTGCAACTAGAGAAAGCCCTCGCACAGAAATGAAGACCCAACACAGCCAAGAATAAATAAATTTTTAAAAAAAGACTATCTCCTATTAAAAAAAAATGAAACATGAGTTTGATATGTCCTCAGCGCCTTTTGGTAATGACTAACTGCTTCTCTAGCTGGTGATTCCCCAGCTGAGCCATCTTCTCTGGTAACTGGCACATTTACACTGCATGGGTGAGAGTCCTTGTCCTTCTAGGATTTGACTTAGTATCATCCATATATGACATTATCTTTTTTTTTTTTTTAATGTAGGTAATTGTTTATCTGCCCAGTAAGTGAACCCAAGAAATGCAAGATTCATCATCCAGGACTCGAAGACCTCGAAACACACACAGCAAAGAGCCTCCCTTGGTAAATGGATGAGATAACAAAGGGGCCCGTCTCTTACTCTGTCCCCAGGCCAAACCTATATCTATTTCCTGGGTGAAACATAAGTTTGTTGCCCTCATGGTCTCAGCTATTTCTGTACTTCAGGCTAGAAAGAAAGCTCTTACCTTCTTTGTTATGTGTTTACTACGAGCCACAACGAGGCAGAAACCTCTTTAACACACAGGTGTGATCCCCATCTTGTCTTCAGAGTTGGCCGAGGGATGCCGGGCTGATCTGATTTCTTCCAGAACTAGAGGCCGATAAATTAGGTGCCGGCCTAGTCCGGCATACCTTCCCCGAGAAAGCCAGTGAGGATATCCACAGCCCTGGCCAAGCATTCAGGGCTCCTTGCTTTCAGGCAGCAGGCAGCTCTGACCTCAGTCAGATCAGGCCTGTGAGGAGGATTTGAAGAGGGAGGTTGCTCACTTGGGGTGTGTCCCTCACACCCAGGCCCAACCCCTGAAGACTGTTTCTCTGCTGCTCACTCCTGCCCCCTCCCCACTTCTAAGTCTTCTTACTCTCCTGGATTAGAAGGCTATGTTTCTCAAGCCACATCTGAGAAGGCTGAGCTCCTTAACCTAGAAACAGAAGAGTGCTGACAAGACAGATGGGCCTGGGGGCTCCAGAGATGGCTCCAGAGCCCAAGGGGTCCCAGCTGGAGCCACGCAGGAGGCCAAGGCATTCTTCCTTGTGGCTGTCTTTTCTCTGTTTGCAAAACTTGATTGAAACATTTTGCCTTTTCTTGCTTTTTCCTACTATGGGCACTTTTTCCTTAGGTTACAACCTAAACAATTACTATATGAAAATAGTAATCACTATTCCCAGAAAATTTACTTTTTCAATAAATCTAAGATGCTTATGTGTGTGCTGGGAGGTACTAAATATTCCATGGGAATTTGCAAAAAAAGTTATACTGTTTACTTATGTGTATTTAGTAGGTCAAGCTTGTTAATTATGTTGTTCAAATCCTCTTTATCCTTATTTATCCTTCCTGATCTGCTCATCTTTGAAAGAAATGTTTTAAAGATTTCTATGATAAGTACAGGTTTAGCAATTTGTATTTCTGAATCTTTGCATTATACATTTTGATGCTATACAATTAAATATTAGATTGAACCATTTGACACTGACATTGGAAATTATATAATACATTAAGGTTTATGGCTATTTTCGTGGTAGAAGGTGACCTATCAAAATAAAATATCACTCTGCTCTTTTAAATCCTTTTTGCCTTGAATTCTCTTATGTCTGGTATTTTCACATAGGCTCACTTTTTGTTAGTGGTTAACAGCTAAGATACTGATATCTTCCCCAAATTGACTAAAAGTTAAAAGACTGATAAAATCCTGTATTATTGAGAGTATGAGAAAAACAGCCCGTTCCATTACACTACTGGTGGAATGTAAATTGTTTTACTTTTTTGGAATTAAACTAGATTAAACTTTAACTGAGATTTATTATATTATGTATTTAATTTATTAAATTACAAATCTGTAACATGTAAACCCTTTGGTCCAGAAATCCCACTTTTAAGTATTTTATAAAACTATACAACCATACAAAAAGCAGTAAGGGGCTTCCCTGGTGGCGCAGTGGTTGAGAGTCCGCCTGCCGACGCAGGGGACACGGGTTCGTGCCCCGGTCCGGGAAGATCCCACATGCCGTGGAGCAACTAAGCCCATGAGCCACAACTACTGAGCCTGCCCTCTAGAGCCTGCAAGCCACAACTACTGAAGCCCACACGCCTACAGCCCATGCTCTGCAACAAGAGAAGCCACGACGATGAGAAGTCCGCACACTGAAACGAAGAGTAGCTCCCGCTCGCCGCAACTAGAGAAAGCCCGTGCGCAGCAACGAAGACACAACACAGCCAAATGTAATAAATTAAAAAAATAAATAAATGAAATAAAATAAAATGGAGTCGGGAAATCATGAAGGAAGAGCTCTCACCCCTCCTATCAACTTACACAGCCAGCAGAAAGATTTCCACATTCCTCAGTAACAGCAAACTGCCAACCACTTGAAACCAATGTCAAACCACCACAAGCCCAAACTCTCATTCTCCTCCAATGGACTTCTGTTCAAAACAACACTCCCCAATTTCCTCCCAGATTCTAATAAAAGCTAACCTCCACTTTGTCTCCTTGGACTTGCTTATGGTTCACCATACTTTGCTGGTGCCAAATTGCAATTCTTCTGCTATTCCCAAATAAACTCATCTTTGCTTAATAAGAACCGCTGTTTCAGGTTGACATTATATGGTGTCAAAGCAACTGTAACTCCTGAGGAACTAACAATCCTTGGAACTGTGTGTAGTACCCACTCGAGCCCCTGTAATCTCTGCTTCTGTTAGGGAACCACTGACTGAAACCACCCGCCCTGGCCAGGCACCATAGTAACCACTTGCATGAGTTATTTTAAACAGGAGGTCCTGGTAAGGAATGCAAAACCAACAAGCTACCACCAACTGGAAGAATCCAGAAAAGGCCAAAAGGAGAGAGGAGAATCCAGTCCATATGTTCTATCAACCTCCCAGAATCCTTCTCACTGTAATCCATCTTTGCTGAGTGATGCGCATCCCACCAAGAAGGACCCTGAGTCAGAGTGATTGGCCAGAGACAACCCAGAAACTAACCCCATTCCCATAAAACCCAAGACTGTGAGCCACGTGGCAGAGTTCTCCTGGGTTCCCTTACCCTGCTGCTCACCACCCAGGCACCCCTTCCCCATAGTCTCTTGCTTTGTCAGCATGTGTGTCTCCTCAAACAATTCATTTCTGAGTGTTAGACAAGGACCTGCTCTCGTGCCCTGGAAGGGGTTCCCCTTCCCGCAACACTTCCATGAGTCATCTTCTTCCTTTCAGCTAAGTAAGTCTGCTCTTGGATTTGAGCTCCCTCCTTTTGGTCCAGCCCTCCAACTTTATTTAGGGTGCTTTCATAAAGGCATCATCCTCTTTGATGAATACTCAATTTTCTTCTACAATGTCTCTGTTTTGAGCTATGGGATCCCAGTCCTCTAAAGACTCTTAGGATGGTTCTCTTTCTGGGATCCTGGCCAGTTTTATGTTTAAAAACTACAGTCCCTGCTCCTGCTCATTTTTCTTTAACATCTTTATTGGAGTATAATTGCTTTACAGTGTTGTTAGTTTCTGCTGTATAACAAAGTGAATCAGCTATACATATACATATATCCCCAAATCCTCTCCCTCTTGCATCTCCCTCCCACACTCCCTCTCCTAACCCTCTAGGTGGTCACAAAGCACCGAGCTGATCTCCCTGTGCCATGCAGCTACTTCCCACTATCTATCTATTTTACATTTGGTAGTGTATATACGTCAGTGATACTCTCTCACTTCGTCCGAGCTTACCCTTCCCCCCTCCCCGTGTCCTCAAGTCGATTCTCTACAACTGTGTCTTTATTCCTCGCCTGCTCCTAGGTTCATTAGAACCTTTTTTTTTTTTTTTTTAGATTCCATATGTATGGGTTAGCATACGGTATTTGTTTTTCTCTGACTTACTTCACTCTGTATGACAGATTCTACAAATAATTGTGTTTCTTTTCATGGCTAATATTCCATTGTATATATGTGCCACATCTTCTTTATCCATTCATGTGTCAATGGACACTTAGGTGGCTTCCATGTCCTGGCTATTGTAAATAGAGCTGCAATGAACACTGTAGTACATGACTCTTTCTAAATATGGTTTTCTCAGGGTATATGCCCAGTAGTGAGATTGCTGGCTCATATGGTAGTTCTATTTTTAATTTTTTAAGGAACCTCCATACTGTTCTCCATAGTGACTGTACCAATTTACACTCCCTCCAACACTGCAAGAGGGTTCCCTTTTCTCCACACCCTCTCCAGCATTTATTTTTTGTAGATTTTTTGATGATGGCCATTCTGACTGGTGTGAGGTGATACCTCATTGTAGTTTTGATTTGCATTTCTCTAATGATTGGTGATGTTGAGCATCTTTTCATGTGTTTGTTGGCCATCTGTATATCTTCTTTGGAGAAATATCTGTTTAGGTCTTCTGTCCATTTTTGGATTGAGTTGTATGTTTTTTTGATATTGAGCTGCATGAGCTGCTTGTATATTTTGGAGATTAATCCTTTGTCAGTTGCTTCCTTTGCAAATATTTTCTCCCATTCTGAGGGTTGTCTTTTCGTCTTTATGGTTTCCTTTGCTGTGCAAAAGCTTTTAAGTTTCATTAGGTCCCATTTGTTTATTTTTGTTTTTATTTCTATTTCTCTGGGAGGTGGGTCAAAAAGGATCTCGCTGTGATTTATGTCATAGAGTATTCGGCCTATGTTTTCCTCTAAGAGTTTTATAGTGTCTGGCCTTACATTTAAGTCTTTAATCCATTTTGAGTTTATTTTTGTTTATGGTGTCAGGGAGTGTTCTACTTTCATTCTTTTATATGTAGCTGTCCAGTTTTCCCAGAACCACTTATTGAACAGGCTATCTTTTCTCCATTGTATATTTTTGCCTCCTTTATCAAAGATAAGGTGACCAGGGCTTCCCTGGTGGCGCAGTGGTTGAGAGTCCGCCTGCCGAAGCAGGGGACGCGGGTTCATGCCCCGGTCCGGGAGGATCCCACATGCCACGGAGCGGCTGGGCCCGTGAGCCATGGCCGCTGGGCCTGCGCGTCCGGAGCCTGTGCTCCGCAGCGGGAGAGGCCACAGCAGTGAGAGGCCCGCGTACCGCAAAAAAAAAAAAAAAAAAAGATAAGGTGACCATATGTGCATGGGTTTATCTCTGGGCTTTCTATCCTGTTCCATTGATCTATCTTTCTGTTTTTGTGCCAGTACCATATTGTCTTGATTACTGTAGCTCTGTAGTATAGTCTGAGGTCTGGGAGTCTGATTCCTCCAGCTCCATTTTTCTTTCTCAAGATTGTTTGGCTATTCGGGGTCTTTTCTGTTTCCATACAGATTGTGAATTTTTTTGTTCTAGTTCTGGGAAAAACGCCTTTGGTAGTTTCATAGGGATTGCATTGAATCTGTAGATGGCTTTGGATAGTATAGTCATTTTCACAATGTTGATTCTTCCAATCCAAGAACATGGTATATCTTTCCATCTGTTTGTAACATCTTTGATTTCTTTCATCAGTGTCTTATAGTTTTCTGCATACAGGTTTTTTGTCTCCTTAGGTAGGTTTATTCCTAGGTATGTTAATTTTTTGTTGCAATGGTAAATGGGAGTGTTTCCTTAATTTCACTTTCAGATTTTTCATCATTAGTGTATAGGAATGCAAGAGATTTCTGTACATTAATTTTGTATCCTGCTACTTTACCAAATTCATTGATTAGCTCTAGTAATTTTCTGGTAGCATCTTTAGGATTCTGTATGTATAGTATCATGTCATCTGCAAACAGTGACAGTTTTCCTTCTTTTCTGATTTGGATTCCTTTTTATTTCTTTTTCTTCTCTGATTGCTGTGGCTAAAACTTCCAAAACTATGTTGAATAATAGTGGTGAGACTGGGCACGCTTGTCTTGTTCCTGATCTTAGAGGAAGTGGTTTCAGTTTTTCACTACTGAGGACGATGTTGGCTGTGGGTTTGTCATATATGTCCTTTATTATGTTGAGGTAGGTTCCCCCTATGCCTACTTTCTGGAGAGTTTTATCATAAATGGGTGTTGAATTTTGTTGAAAGCTTTTTCTGCATCTATTGAGATGATCATATGGTTTTTCTCCATGTTTTTCTCAATTTGTTAATATGGTTTATCGCATTGATTGATTTGCATATATTGAAGAATCCTTGCATCCCTGGGATAAACCCCACTTGATCATGGTGTATGACCCTTTAATGTGCTGTTGGATTCTGTTTGCTACTATTTTGTTGAGGATTTTTGCATCTATCTTCATCAGTGATATTGGTCTGCAGTTTTCCTTCTTTGTGACATCTTTGTCTTTGGTATCAGGCTGATGGTGGCCTCATAGAATGAGTTTGGGAGTCTTCCCCCCTCTGCTCTATTTTGGAAGAGTTTGAGAAGGATAAGTGTTAGATCTTCTCTAAATGTTTGATAGAATTCGCCTGTGAAGCCATCTGGTCCTGTAATTTTGTTTGTTGGAAGATCTTAATCAGAGTTTCAATTTCAGTGCTTGTGATTGGTCTGTTTATATCTTCTATTTCTTCCTGGTTCAGTCTTGGAAGGTTGTGCTTTCCTAAGAATTTGTCCATTTCTTCCAGGTTGTCTATTTTATTGGCATATAGTTGCTTGCAGTAATCTCTCATGATCCTTTGTATTTCTGCAGTGTCAGTTGTTACTTCTCCTTTTTCATTTCTAATTTTGTTGATTTGAGCCTCTTCCCTTTTTTTCTTGGTGAGTTTGGCTAATGGTTTATCAATTTTGCGTATCTTCTCAAAGAACCAGCTTTTAGTTTTATTGATCTTTGCTATTGTTTCCTTCATTTCTTTTTCATTTATTTCTGATCTGATCTTTATGATTTCTTTCCCTCTGCTAACTTTGGGGTTTTTTTGTTCTTCTTTCTCTAACTGCTGTATGTGTAAGTTTAGGTTGTTTATTTGAGATGTTTCTTGTTTCTTGAGGTAGGACTGTATTGCTATAAACTTCTTAGAACTGCTTGTGCTGCATCCCATAGGTTTTGGGTCATCGTGTTTTCACGATGCCATTTGTTTCTAGGCATTTTTTAATTTCCTCTTTCATTTTTTCAGTGACCTCTTGGTTATTTAGTAGTGTATTGTATAGCCTCCATGTGTTTGTATTTTTTACAGATTTTTTCCTGTAATTGATATCTATTCTCATAGCATTGTGGCTGGAAAAGATACTTTTTCAATTTTCTTAAATTTACCAAGGCTTGATTTGTGACCCAAGATATGATCTATCCTGGAGAATGTTCCATGAGCACTTGAGAAGACAGTGTATTCTGTTGTTTTTGGATGGAATGTCCTAAAAATATCAATTAAGTCCATCTTGTTTAATGTGTCATTTAAAACTTGTGTTTCCTTATTTATATTCATTTTGGATGATCTGTCCATTGGTGCAAGTGGGGTGTTAAAGTCCCCTACTATTATTGTGTTACTGTCAATTTCCCCTTTTATGGCTGTTAGCATTTGCCTTATGTATTGAGGTGCTCCTATGCTGGGTGCATAAATATTTCAAATTATTATATCTTCTTCTTGGAATGCTCCCTTGATCATTATGTAGTGTCCTTCTTTGTCTCTTGTGATCATCTTTATTTTAAAGTCTATTTTGTCTGATATGAGAATGGCTACTCCAGCTTTCTTTTGATTTCCATTTGCATGGAATCTTTTTCCATCCCCTCACTTTCAGTCTGTATGTGTCCCTAGGTATGAAGTGGGTCTCTTGTGACAGCATATGTACAGGTCTTGTTTTTGTATCCATTCCGTCAGTTAGGTCTTTTTTTTTTTTTTTTCCTCCGAGTTATGTCTTTTGGTTGGAGCATTTAATCCATTTACATTTAAGATAATTATCAATATGTATGTTCTTATTACTATTTTCTTAATTGTGTTGGGTTTGTTTTTGTAGCTCTTTTCCTTCTCTTGTGTTTCCTGCCTAGAGAAGTTCCTTTAGCATTTGTTGTAAAGCCGTTTTGGTGGTGCTGAATTCTCTTAACTTTTGCTTATCTGTAAAGGTTTTAATTTCTCCATTGAATCTGAACGAGATCCTTGCTGGATAATCTTGGTATTAGGTTTTTGCCTTTGATCACTTTAAATATGTCCTGCCACTCCCTTCTGGCTTGCAGAGTTTCTGCTGAAAACTCAGCTGTTAACCTTATGGGGATTCCCTTGTATGTTATTTGTTGCTTTTCCCTTGCTGCTTTTAATATTTTTTCTTTGTATTTAATTTTTGATAGTTTGATTAATATGTGTCTCAGCATGTTTCTCTTTGGGTTTAACCTGTGTAGTACTCTCTGTGCTTCTTGGACTTGATTGACTATTTCCTTTCCCATGTTAGGTAAGTTTTCAACTATAATCTCTTCAAATATTTTCTCAGGCCCTTTCTTTTTCTCTTCTTCTTCTGGGACCCCTATAATTCTAATGTTGGTGTGTTTAATGTTGTCCCAGAGGTCTCTGAGACTGTCTTCAATTCTTTTCATTCTTTTTTCTTTATTATGCTCCCTGGCCATTATTTCCACCATTTTATCTTCCAGCTCACTTATCCATTCTTCTGCCTCAGTTATTCTGTTATTGATTCCTTCTAGAGTATTTTTAATTTCAGTAATTGTGTGGTTCATCACTGTTTGTTTGCTCTTTAGTTCTTCTAGATCCTTGTTAAATGTTTCTTGTATTTTCTCCATTCTGTTTCCGAAATTTTGGATCGTCTATACTATCCTTACTCTGAATTCTTTTTCAGGTAGATTGCCTATTTCTTTTTCATTTATTTGGTCTTGTAGGTTTTTATCTTGCTCCTTCATCTGTAACATACTTTTTTTGTCGTTTTTTTTTTTTTTTTTGATGGGTGGTGCTGTATTCCTGTCTTACTGGTTGTTTGGCCTGAGACGTCCAGCACTGGAGTCTGCAGGCAGTTGGATACAACTGTGTCTTGGTGCTGAGATGAGCATCTCTGGGAGGCCTCACTCTGATTGATATTCCCTGGGATTTGAGGTTCTCTGTTAGTCCAGCCTTTTGGACTTGGAGCTCCCACCACAGGAGCTCAGTCCCAACATCTGGCCTGGCAACCAAGATGCCGCAAGCTCCGTGAAGTTGTTAAAAAAAAAAAAAAAGGGAAGAAAGCAAGAAAAACAGGGTGGCTTCCCTGGTGGCGCAGTGGTTAAGAATCCGCCGGCCATGCAGAGGACACGGGTTCGAGCCCTGGTCCGGGAAGATCCCACATGCCATGGAGCAACTAAGCCCGTGCACCACAACTACTGAGCCTGCGCTCTAGAGCCTGTGAGCCACAACTACTGAGCCCAAGTGCCACAACTACTGAGCCCAAGTGCCACAACTACTGAGCCTGTGTGCTGCAACTACTGAAGCCTGCATGCCTAGAGCCCGTGCTCCGCAACAGGAGAAGCCACCGCAATGAGAAGCCCGCACACAACAAAGAGTAGCTCCCCCCCACCGCAAGTAGAGAAAGCCCGCGCACAGCAACGAAGACCCAATGCAGCCAAAAATAAATAAATAAAATTTTTTTAAAAAGAGAAAAAAAGGAGCAGTACAAAGAATAAAGAACAAAATAAAATTAGAAAGATAAAAAATATACTAGGAAAAATGGAACAGTAAATGAAACAACTGCAACAAGGTAAAATAAAACCGCATCAGAGAAAAGAAAAAAAAGGGGGGGAGGCGGGGGCAACAAGCCAAAAGGAGAGATCCCTAACAAAATATAAAGAATAAAATAAAATTAGAAAAATACAAGATTTATTAGGAAAAATAAAAATATAAAAGAATCAACAACAATGAATCAACAAGGTAAAACAGAACCCCAATTTAAAAGAGGAAAAAAGAAAAGAAAAAAAAAAGAGCCTTGGCTATGGGGGTGGAACTTAGGTAGGGCTGGGGTTTAGGGTGGGGCGGGACATAGGCGGGTGGGGGGGTGACCTTCAAGCATGGGGGGGCAGGGGGCCTCTGCTTAGGATCTGTGTGGAAGGGGAGAGGCAGCATGGGGAAAGGAGGGCCTCTGGAGTGTGGAGTTCCAGAGTTTGGAGGTAGGGCCCTGGGTGAGGGTGTGTGGGTGGGGTTTAGGCCCAGCTGGTTGGAGGGGGTCTCAGAGGGGTCTCCAAGTATACAGGTAGGGCCCTGGGTGGGGGTGTAGGGGCAGAGCTTGGGCTCTGCACAGCAGGAGGGAGGCTCCGAGGGCAGAGGGTTCGGCCCCGGAGCCCAACAGGCTCCCCGGTGCCTAAGTAGACAGGGAACGCACTAGCCCTGTTCCCTTCCATTCCTTTGCACTCCTCCCCCACCGTCTCCCCCAGGGTCTCCTCCGTCTCCGCTGGACCCCTAACCGTGGGTGGGTCCCACTGGGTATAGGAACTCCTCCCCTCCCCCAGCCACCCCTCAGGGGTGCCGGTCCTGGAGGTCCAGCCTTTACTTTTGCTCCCCCTTCCCCCCCTCCCACTCCCTCAGGACCCGTGCTGCTGGAGGGGGCCTAGGTGGGCAGAGGATCAGGCCTGGGACTCAACAGGTTCCTGAGGGTCCAAGTGGGCAGGGGAAACCTGGCCACACTCCCCCTTTGACCCTCTGCCCTCCCAATGGTTCCCCAATTTCCCCCTTCGGGTGTGGGACCTCTTCCCCTCCCCCAGCCACCCCTCAGGGGCACCAGTCCTGTCCCACCTCCACTTCTCCTCCCCTCTCACTCCCCCCATACCCCACGTCCTACTCAGTCCCTGGGGGTTCCTCCCGTCACCTTAGGTGTCCGTGGTCCCCCACCAGTGCCTCGTAGGTGCCCTAGTTGTGAGGAGACGCGAATTCCGCATCCTCCTAGTACGCCATCTTGACCCTCATGCTCATTTTTAACTAAATGGAAGAGCCTAACCAAAGATCGTTTAGAACTTCAGTGGCCATCGTGGGGAACTTCTGACCTCCCCAAACCTGTTTTTCTTGGAACTAAAACAGAAGACCATGGTTCTAAAGCACAACAAAGTGAATGGGATGCCTATTCTGCAGAAGTTTTTAGTGTCGGTTTGCTATTACATGATGAACAGTAACACAAATTTTAATATCTGTCCTGATTTAAAGGTTTAAGTTAGAATTGTATTTGCATACCTTCAAGGGGGTCCACTGCCGATTTCCACAGTGGGTCGTGATCTCTGCAGTGTTCTTTCTGCCATCGCATCAGAAGCTTGGCCCCAGGGCTTTTACACAGAAGAGCAGCTATGAGAGGTTCAGCTGGTATGATGGAGTAGGCCTTTCTGCAGATGGTCTGGAAATCTCCAGCTGGTGGCCCTCTATTTTGAGTTTTGGCTAACAACCATAGGAGTTTTGTTTTTTATAAATTTATTTATTAAAAAAAAAAAGAACAACAAAACAAGGTACCTCAAGGCTTCCAAGTGCAATCAAGACTCTAAGGCTGCCTCTTTACAGAATACTACTTATGATTGAGGCAAATAAAAAATTAAAAGAATGTAAAAAAGCATCAGAGGCCTCTTCTCCCTTTTCACTTCCTGTGCTAACTTCTCCTTTTCCTACTGTGCCTGTTCTTTCCTCTTTGTACCCTCCTCTTTTTCATTTCAACCCTATCATTGAACTTCCCTTGTTCTCTGAACCTCTCCCTACTTCCTCCTCATCTCAACCCATTAAAACCTGCTCCTTTAAAAATCAAACCCTCCTAGGATCCTAATGCTAAGCTCCTAATTTTCTATGTTCCCTGAACTAAGACTGAACTACAAACCACAGTCAAAGGTTTTCCTAAAGTTACTGAAGCTCCTCATAAATTCACTGAGGAATTTAATGTAATTGTCCAGACTTTTCAACCTGGTTTCTCAGACTTAATATCAACTAGTCCACATGCTTTTCGGCAAAGGTGGAACCCAACAATGGATGAAGACTGCTAATTGGTCACGTCTTGAAAAATCTCTAGAATAACAAATGGGAGATTAACCTCCTGCTTTATTTTGTGACCAGGCTCAGGCAATTGCTAAGGGACTCCACTTAGCAATCCTTAGAGCTTTCCTGAAAGCTGCTGATTGGAACAAAATTCAGGCCTGCATTTAAAAACCCAATGAGGTCCCATTTGTTTGTTTTTATTTTCATTACCCTAGGAGGTGGGTCAAAAAAGATCTTGCTGCAATTTATGTCAAAGAGTGTTCTGCCTATGTTTTCCTCTAAGAGTTTTATAATGTCTGGCCTTATATTCAGATCTTTAATCCATTTTGAGCTTATTTTTGTGTATGATATTATGGAGAGTTCTAGTGTCATTCTTTTACATGAAGCTGTCCAGTTTTCCCAGCACCATTTATTGAAGAGGCTGTCTTTTCTCCACTGTATATTCTTCCCTCCTTTGTCATAGATTAGGTGACCATAGGTGCGTGGGTTTATCTCTAAATGTCCATCAACAGAGGAATGGAGGGACTTCCCTGATGGCACAGTGGTTAAGGATCCACTTGCCAAGGCAGGGAACACAGGTTCAATCCCTGGTCCAGGAAGATCCCACATGCCGCGGAGCAGCTAAGCCCATGTGCCACAACTACTAAGCATGCATAGAGCCCAAAAGCCACAAGTACTGAGCCTGAGCACTACAACTACTGAAGCCTGTGCACCTAGAGCCTGTGCTCCACAACAAGAGAAGCCACCACAATGAGAAGCCCGCGCACCACGACGAAGAGTAGTCCCCACTCACCACAACTAGAGAAAGTCCACGTGCAGCAATGAAGACCCAACACAGCTAAAAATATAAATTAAAAAAACAACAACAGAGGAAAGGATAAAGGAGATGTGGTACATATATACAATGGAATATTACTCAGCCATAAAAAGGAACAAATTGGGTCATTTGTAGAGATGTGGATGGATTTAGAGATTGTTATACAGAGTGAAGTCAGAAAGTGAAAAACAAATATTGTATATTAATGCGTATGTGTGGAATCTAGAAAAGTGGTATAGATGATCCTACTTGCAAAGCAGAAATAGAGACACAGACGTAGAGAACAAATGTTTGGATACCAAGGGGAAAAAGAGGGGGGTGGGAGGAACTGGGAGATTGGGTTGACACATACACACAATTGATACTATGCATAAAATAGATAACTAATGAGAACATACTGTATAGCACAGGGAATCTACTTAATGCACTGTGCTGACCTGAATGGGAAGGAAGTCCAAAAGGGAGGGGATATATGTATATGTATGGCTGATTCATTTTGCTGTACGGTAGAAACTAACACAACATTGTAAAGAAACTATACTCCAATAAAAATTTAAAACAAAAATGAACCCATGCATGATTATTATAGTCTACTCCAGATTATTTTTAAGGAAAATTCTGGTCTCCCCATGGATGTTGAATCCACATGGGTGGCCTTTAACTCTATGTTCACTAATGAGCTAAACTGAGACCTCTCTCTTTTGGCAAAGAGAATTAGAATAAGATGGGAAATTATGTGCTTAATAGACGTGGTTAATTTAGCAAACTGGCTAACCCACACCCACAAAAAGTACTAGGTATAAAATAAGCTACAAGGATATATTGTACAACATGGGGAATATAGCCAGTATTTTATAATAACTATAAATGGCCTATAACCTTTAAAAATTGTGAATCACTATGTTATACACCTAAAACATATACAACGTGTAAATCAACTATAACTTAATTAAAAAATAAAGTGGTGGCCAAAAAAAAAAACACCCAAATTGTTCCCTCAAAGCCTTTCCCCAGAATTAATCAATACCCTACAAATAAAGAGTGCTTACAGGGAATCAGACCAATCACAGAGGATTATAAAGCCCAGGGGGTTATAATCCCTTGTATCAGTCCCTGCAATATCCTTATTTCACCTACCAGGAAACCCAATGGCTGCAGACAGATTTGTCCAAGACCTCCATACTGTAAACAATATTGTTATCCGTCTTCACCTTGCTGTTCCCAACCCTCATACCTTATCAGCTCCCATCCCTACTGAAAGTAAGCTTCTCACCGTGATTGCTTTGTGTAGTGCCTTCTTTAGCATCCCTGTGGATAAGGTCCATCAATATCTCTTTGCCTTTACTTGGGAAGGACAACAATACATCTGAACAGTAATGCCCCAGGGTTTAAGTAAAAGTCCTTCTTGTTTCTCACAAACCCTAAAAGCTTATTTAGACGATGTAAAATCTCCTAGAGGTTCTAAACTATTACAACATGTAGATGATTTGCTTCTCTGCTCCCCTTCCCAGGCCTCCTCATGGGAAGACAGCATCCATCTGCTAAAGCTTTTAGCCTCAAAGAGACATAGGGTCTCTAAGGAGAAGCTACAGTTTGTTCAAACTCAAGTTTTCTTTTTAGGACATCTGATTTCAGAACAAGGACTACACATAGATCCAGAAAGGCTCCATGGCATCCTGAATTTCCTAAAGCCCCAAACTAAATGCCAATTACGAGGCTTTCTTGGGTTAGCTGGCTATTATCATAACAGGGTTTCATATTTTTCTCTCATGGTTCAGCCCCTATATATATCCTGTTGAAAAACACTAAGCCTGATCCTATTATTTGGGAAGATCAGGATGATCTAGGTTTTAAAATCCTGAAGGAAAGCTTAATGAATCTCTCTGCCCTTGGACACTAATTATCAACTCCCCCTTTTCCTCTAGGTCTATGAAAAGGAAGAAAATGCCCTCAGGGTGCTTATTTAGAAACACAGAGATCACCATCACCAATAGGGTACCACAGTCAGCAGCTGGACCCTGTGGCCCAAGGATACCCCCTTGCCTCTGAACCATTCCTGCCACTGCCCTTTTAGTAAAGGCCAACCAAGAAATACTCATGGGTTCCTCTCTGACCATCTTTGTTCCTCATGCTACTGAAAGCCCTTCTGAATTCCAACCATATCCAACATCTTTCAGCAAGACATCTTACTCCCTATGAAATGCTCCTGTTGACTGCACCCCATATCACCCTTGCTCACTGTAATATCCCTAACCTTGCCACCCTTCTTCCCTCCTCTATGGACGAAACTCCTCATGACTAACTCTGACAGACCATCTCTTGACTCCCTATTACAGCCTGCAAGAAACCCCTTTAACAAATGTTGATTCTTCATGGTTTACTGATGGTTCTTGTTTAAAAGATGAAAATGGTGAATATTGTGCTGGATATGCAACTGCAACTTCTTTGGAAGTTATCAAGGCAGCACCTTTGCCTTTGGCTACCTCAGCACAACAGGCTGAATGATACGCTCTTACTCAAGCCTATAGTTCAGCCATGGGCAAAACTGCAAATATTCATATAGACAGTAGAAACACTTTTGGAGTAGCTCATAACTTTGGAATGTTATGGAAGCAGAGAGATTTCCTTACGTCCTCCTTATGCCTAATGGGGATAAAACTTAAAATGGCCCATATATTCAAGATTTATTAGATGCCATACCAGCCACTCTGGCTATTATTAAAGTTCTGGGCATTCTAAACTTGACTCCCTGGAAGCTAAAGAGAACCACCTCACTGATATCTCCACTAAAAATGCTACTCTGGGCTTCCCTGGTGGCGCAGTGGTTGAGAATCCGCCTGCCAATGCAGGGGACACGGGTTTGAGCCCTGGTCTGGGAAGATCCCACATGCCGCGGAGCAACTAAGCCCGTGCACCACAACTACTGAGCCTGCGTTCTAGAGCCCGCGAGCCACAACTACTGAGCCCAAGTGCCACAACTACTGAAGCCCGCGTGCCTGGAGCCTGTGCTCCGAAACAGGAGAAGCCACCGCGGTAAGAAGCCCACACACCGCAATGAAGAGCAGCCCCCGCTCGCTGAAACCAGAGAATAGCCTGCGCACAGCAACAGAGACTCAACGGAGCCAAAAATAAAATTCTTTTTAAAAAGCCATTAAAAAAAAATTATCCCTACCCAGTGAACCCCAGCTCTAACTTCATGGTGACTGGGGAATTCACTTCACCAGCCAGGTGCTTGGACAAGTCTGTGCTGTCTGGCCAGTTCTACAACACTTTCCCTGTGCTTACCAGCCAAAATCCCCAGGGCCAGTTGAACACACGAATGGCACCGTTAACAGTGTATTGGCAAAATTTGTAGAGACTCTTCAAACACCCTAGCCAAAGTCACTGCCACTGGTCCTTCTAAATCTTAGGTTTATCTACCCTTTTTGCAACCCATAAACTCTCACACTTTGAGATAATCAGAGGATTCTCAATGCTGCTAGCTCCTGCTTCTTTTGATCTACAGCTAATAAGAGTATATACTTGAATATTTTAAAGACTTAATTGTTTCTGTTGAAAATAACCATGACTTAGTAGAACAATCTTTTCACAGAATGCTCCTGGGAGACAAAGGTCTTCAGCATCATCACTTACAACCTACAGATTTCGTCTCCTGGAATAGACATCTTCAAAGACATCCCTCTAACCTTGCTGGAAGGGCCCTTACCAACTGTCCGCGTACTGCCAAGATCCAGGAAACAGACTCTCAGATCATGTATCACATCTAAAGAAAGCACCAAACCCTGACTGGACCTGTGTACCAACTGATGACCTAAAAGTAAAGGTTTCCAGGAATTGAAACAGATGACAGATAAAGGAGACAGCTTTCCCAAGATGACCAGACCAGGCCTGTATACCTTTTCCCCATTGTTTCTTACCTTATTCCCCCCTTTCTTTCTTGGAAAGACAATGATCTTCCCTGCACTTCTGAATCTGTTTGCAACAGAGGGAAACATCTGATGGTTGGGTTTGCCACCAGAAACTCAAATCTGTACACAACAGCAGTAACTCTCTAGTCCATCCTGTGACCAATTTTTCATTTGTCCCTAACGCCACTGCTAGTTTCATTCCATTTCCCCTCAATGTTAACTCCAGAGTGAAACTTCTGTCAACATCCCTCCCGACACCGTTTCATCCTGAACACCCCCACTGACTGTAGCAATGATGGTACCACTCCCGATACACTTAAAATTACGCTACTACAATCACCCCACTCACGCCCTTACTTTCATAGTCTTTGTCCGCAAAACACCTTAAACCCAATTACCCTGTGCCATCACGTTAGAGAATGGACTTCTCGGCTTGGAGGAATCCTCTGCGAAGGCTCTCAAAACATCACTGACTCCCGGTTGACAAATGCCAATAGCTCCATTCCCACAAATTCACCAATAAACAACGCCACTTCAGCTGGAGTCCTCTGTGCTCATCCGGTTTCATCTTCGTTTGTGAACGAGGGCATCATCCCTGGGGGCTTATAAATGTCTGGATAGTTGGCGAATGGGAGGACAATTCTCATTAGGATATCTAGTTGTTCCACTATCCATTCATAACCGATCTGAAACCAATCTCTGGGCCAACCCCTTAAACCCACTTCAAAGAACCTACTGTTAACTGCCCAACAGGGTCCATGACTCTGGGTCTGTCTCCTTGGCAGATCTTTCCTCCTTTCCTGGTTTGGAGTACACATCAATGAGCACATGATTAGAAATCTATCCATTACCCTAGGTTACACAGCTGATTCCACCCCTAAAGTCACAGCTACCCAATAACAGGCTTAGATTCCGTCAACTTTAGTAATAGAAGAGCCAGTTATTTCGCCAGCAAAAGCAAGTTTATTTGGAAAAAGCCACAGGAAGGAGGAGTTTGCTTTCATAGGGAAAAGAGGGAGTTGGGATGGACTGTAATAATGAAAGAGTTCACTGGAGGAGGCTAGGGGTCCAAAGTATGGAGGCTTCTCATTGGTTGGGCAGCTACAGTCTGATTGGCTGGGCTGTCATCAGACGGCGAGTTTTCTTCTTCCTGCTGGATAGTAGAGTAGGCAACACCTTCCTGTCTGAGATACAGGGCATATCTCTTCCCGTTTGGAGTAATCGATGATGACCTCCCCCTACAGGTCTTCCTCCGCTCCAATTTTAGCTGAGGTTTCTTTAATTAATTCCACAATTCCTTAGCTAAGGTGGTATTAGACAAATTGCCCTTAGCTAACTCCTAGCAGAACAAGGTAGTATATGCTGGCAGCAAGAACAACTTGTTGCACATGGATAATTTTCTTTGGGGAAGGAGAAACTCAATTACATAAAATCAGGGAACAAGTACACTGATTACAAGTTTCAACTGATTCCCCCATGGTCCTTCAATCTTTAGGACAATTATACAAACTGGATTTGTCATATTACTTTTAATTTTGACTTGTATAATCATTTTAAAACTTTGTACCGGAGGAGAGGGGATTAAGAGTGCTGCTTAAAGGAGCTCCAGAGACGGTTGCGAGCCGCGGCTATCAGCACGGACCCCAGAGACAGGCATGAGATGCCAGGGCTGCTGCTGCCACCACCAAGAAGACTGCGTGTGAGCACGGGTCACTATTCACACCTCCCCTCCCGGGAGCCTGTGCAGCCCGCCGCTGCCAGGGTCCCGGGATCCAGGGACAACTTCCCTGGGAGAACGCATGGTGCGCCTCCGGGTGGTGCAACGTCCTGCCTTTCTCTGCCACCGCAGGCTTGCCCCGCATCTGTACCCCTCCCTCCCCCCAGCCTGAGTGAGCCAGAGCCCCCGAAGCAGCTGCTCCTTTAACCCAGTCCTGTCTGAGCGAAGAAGAGACGCCCTCAGGCGACCTACACGCAGAGGCGGGGCCAAATCCAAAGTTGAGCCCCGGGAGCTGTGCGAACAAAGAAGAGAAAGGGAAATCTCTCCCAGCCTCAGGAGCAGCGGATTAAAGCTCCACAATCAACTTGCTGTACCCTGCATCGGTGGAATACCTGAATAGACAACCAATCATCCCAAATTGAGGAGGTGGGCTTTGAGAGCAAGATTTATGATTTTTTCCCCTTTTTCTCTTTTTGTGAGTGTGTGTGTGTATGTGTATGCTTCTGTGTGAGATTTTGTCTGCATAGCTTTGCTTTCACCATTTGTCCTAGGGTTCTGTCCATCCTTTTTTTTTTTTACTTTTTAAAAAAATTTTTTTCTTAATAATTATTTTTTATTCTTTATTTTAATAACTTTATTTTATTTTACCTTACTTTATTTTTTTATCCTTCCTTTCTTTCTTTTTCTTTCCCTCCCTTCCTTCCTTCCTTCCTCCCTCCCTCCCCTCCTTTCTTTCTTTCTACTTTTTCTCCCTTTTATTCTGAGCCATGTGGATGAAAGGCTCTTGATGCCGCAGCCAGGAGTCAGGGCTCTGCCTCTGAGGTGGGAGAGCCAACTTCAGGACACTGGTCCACAAGAGACCTCCCAGCTCCATGTAATATGAAATGGCAAAAATTTCCCAGAGATCTCCATCTTAACACCAACACCCAGCTTCACTCAATGACCAGCAAGCTACAGTGCTAGACACCCTATGCCAAACAACTAGCAAGACAGAAACACAACCCCACCCATTAGCAGAGAGGCTGCCAAAAATCATCATAAGGCCACAGACACCCCAAAACACATCACTAGACATGGACCTGCCCACCAGAAAGACAAGATCCAGCCTCATCCACCAGAACACGGGCACTACTACCCTCCACCACGAAGCCTACACAACTGAATGAACCAACTTTAGCCACTGGGGACAGACACCAAGAACAACGGGAACTACGAACCTGCAGTCTGCAAAAAGGAGACCCCAAACACAGTAAGATAAGCAAAATGAGAAGACAGAAAAACACACAGCAGATGAAGGAGCAAGATAAAAACCCACCAGACCTAACAAATGAAGAGGAAATAGGCACTCTACCTGAAAAGGAATTCAGAATAACGACATTAAAGATAATCCAAAATCTTGGAAATAGAATAGAGAAAATGCAAGAAACATTCAACAAGGACCTAGAAGAACTAAAGATGAAACAAATAATGATGAACAACACAATAAATCAAATTAAAAATACTCTAGAAGGGAGCAATAGCAGAATAACTGAGGCAGAAGAATGGATAAGTGACCTGGAAGATAAAATAGTGGAAACAACTACTGCAGAGCAGAATAAAGAAAAAAGAATGAAAACAATTGAGGACAGTCTCAGAGACCTCTGGGACAATATTAAATGCACCAACATTCGAATTATAGGGGTCCCAGAAGAAGAAGAGAAAAAGAAAGGGACTGAGAAAATATCTGAAGAGATTATAGTGGAAAACTTCCCTAAGATGGGAAAGGAAAGAGTTAATCAAGTTCAGGAAGCACAGAGAGTCCCATACAGGATAAATCCAAGGAGAAACATGCCAAGACAAATATTAAACTGTCAAAAATTAAATACAAATAAAACATATTAAAAGCAGCAAGGGAAAAATAACAAATAACACACAAGGGAATCCCCATAAGGTTAACAGCTAATCTTTGAGCAGAAACTCTGCAAGCCAGAAGGGAGTGGCAGGACATATATAAAGTGATGAAGGAGAAATACCTACAACCAAGATTACTCTACCCAGCAAGGATCTCATTCAGATTTGGTGGAGAAATTAAAACCTTTACAGACAAGCAAAAGCTGAGCGAGTTCAGCACCACCAAACCAGCTTTACAACAAATGCTAAAGGAACTTCTCTAGGCAAGAAACACAGGAGAAGGAAAAGACCTACAATAACAAGCCCAGAACAATGAAGAAAATGGGAATAGGAACATACATATCAATAATTACCTTAAATGTAAATGGATTAAATGCTCCCACCAAAAGACACAGACTGGCTGAATGGATACAAAAACAAGACCAATATATATGCTGTCTACAAGAAACCCACTTCAGATCTAGGGACGTATACAGACTGAAAGTGAGGAAATGGAAAAAGATATCCCATGCAAATGGAAATCAAAAGAAAGCTGGAGTAGCAATTCTCACATCAGACAAAATAGACTTTAAAATAAAGACTATTACAAGAGACAAAGAAGGACACTACATACTGATCAAGGGATCGATCCAAGAAGAAGATATAACAATTGTAAACATTTATGCACCCAACATAGGAGCACCTCAATACATAAGACAAATACTAACAGCCATAAAAGGGGAAACTGACAGTAACACATTCATAGTAGGGGACTCTAACACCCCACTTTCACCAATGGACAGATCATCCAAAATGAATATAATAAGGAAACACAAGCTTTAAATGATACATTAAACAAGATGGACTTAATTGATATTTATAGGACATTCCATCCAAAAACAACAGAATACACATTTTTCTCAAGTGCTCATGGAACATTCTCCAGGATAGATCATATCTTGGGTCACAAATCAAGCCTTGGTAAATTTAAGAAAACTGAACTTGTATCAAGTATCTTTTCTGACCACAACGCTATGAGACTAGATATCAATTACAGGAAAAGATCTGTAAGAAATACAAACACATGGGGGCTAAACAATATACTACTTAATAACGAAGTGATCACTGAAGAAATCAGAGAGGAAATCAAAAAATACCTAGAAACAAATGACAATGGAGACACGACGACCCAAAACCTATGGGATGCAGCAAAAGCAGTTCTAAGAGGGAAATTTGTAGCAATACAATCCTACCTTAAGAAACAGGAAACATCTCAAATAAACAACCTAACCTTGCACCTAAAGCAATTAGAGAAAGAAGAACAAAAAAACCCCCAAAGTTAGCAGAAGGAAAGAAATCATAAAGATCAGATCAGAAATCAATGAAAAAGAAATGAAGGAAATGATAGCAAAGATCAATACAACTAAAAGCTGGTTCTTTGAGAAGATAAGCAAAATTGATAAACCATTAGCCAGACTCATCAGGAACAAAAGGGAGAAGACTCAAATCAATAGAATTAGAAATGAAAAAGGAGAAGTAACAACTGACACTGCAGAAATACAAAAGATCATGAGAGATTACTACAAGCAACTCTATGCCAATAAAATGGACAATCTGGAAGAAATGGACAAATTCTTAGAAATGCACAGCCAAGACTGAATCAGGAAGAACCAGAAAATATGAACAGACCAATCACAAGCACTGAAATTGAAACCGTGATTAAAAATCTTCCAACAGGGCTTCCCTGGTGGCGCAGTGGTTGGGAGTCTGCCTGCCAATGCAGGGGACACGGGTTCACGCCCCAGCCTGGGAAGATCCCACATGCCGCGGAGCAGCTGGGCCCGTGAGCCATGGCTTCTGAGCCTGCGCGTCCGTGTGCTCCGCAACGGGAGAGGCCACAGCAGTGAGAGGCCCGCATACCAAAAAAAAAAAAAAAACTTCCAACCAACAAAAGCCCAGAACCAGATGGCTTCACAGGTGAAATCTAACAAACTTTTAGAGAAGAGCTAACACCTAACCTTCTCAAACTCTTCCAAAATATAGCACAGGGAGGAACACTCTCAAACTCATTCTACGAGGCCACCATCACCCTGATACCAAAACCAGACAAAGATGTCACAAAGAAAGAAAACTACAGGCCAATATCACTGATGAACATAGATGCAAAAATCCTCAACAAAATACTAGCAAACAGAATCCAACAGCACATTAAAAGGATCACACACCATGATCAATCAAGTGGGATTTATCCCAGGGATGCAAGGATTCTTCAATATACGCAAATCAATCAACGTGATACACCATATTAACAAACTGAAGGAGAAAAGCCATATGATCATCTCAATAGATGCAGAGATAGCTTTCGACAAAATTCAACACCCATTTATGATAAAAACCCTGCAGAAAGTAGGTACAGAGGGAACTTTCCTCAACATAATAAAGGCCATATATGACAAACCCACAGCCAACATCGTCCTCAATGGTGAAAAACTGAAACCACTTCCACTAAGATCAGGAACAAGACAAGGTTGTCCACTCTCACCACTCTTATTCAACATAGTTTTGGAAGTTTTAGCCACAGCAATCAGAGAACAAATGGAAATAAAAGGAATCCAAATCGGAAAAGAAGAAGTAAAGCTGTCACTGTTTGCAGATGACATGACACTATACATAGAGAATCCTAAAGATACAAAATTAATGCACAGAAATCTCTGGCATTCATATACACTAATGATGAAAAATTTGAAAGTGAAATTAAGAAAACAGTCCCATTTACCATTGCAACAAAAAGAATAAAATATCTAGGAATAAACCTACCTAAGGAGACAAAAGATCTGTATGCGAAAAATTATAAGACACTGATGAAAGAAATTAAAGATGATACAAATAGATAGAGAGATATACCATGTTCTTGGATTGGAAGAATCAACATTGTGAAAATGACTCTACTACCCAAAGCAATCTACAGATTCAATGCAATCCCTATCAAACTACCACTGGCATTTTTCACAGAACTAGAACAAAAAATTTCACAATTTTTATGGAAACACAAAAGACCCCGAATAGCCAAAGCAATCTTGAGAACGAAAAATGGAGCTGGAGGAATCAGGCTCCCTGACTTCAGACTATACTACAGAACTACAGTAATCAAGACAGTACGGTACTGGCACAAAAACAGAAATATAGATCAATGGAACAGGACAGAAAGGCCAGAGATAAACCCACGCACATATGGTCACCTTATCTTTGATAAAGCAGGCAGGAATGTACATTGGAGAAAGGACAGCCTCTTCAATAAGTGGTGCTTGGAAAACTGGACAGGTACATATAAAAGTATGAGATTAGAACACTCCCTAACACCATACACAAAAATAAGCTCAAAATGGATTAAAGACCTAAATGTAAGGCCAGAAACTATCAAACTCTTAGAGGAAAACATAGGCAGAACACTCTGACATAAATCACAGCAAGATCCTTTTTGACCCACCTCCTAGAGAAATGGAAATAAAAACAAACAAATGGGACCTAATGAAACTTCAAAACTTTTGCACAGCAAAGGAAACCATAAACAAGACAAAAAGACAACCCTCAGAATGGGAGAAAATATTTGCAAATGAAGCAACAGACAAAGGATTAATCTCCAAAATTTACAAGCAGCTCATGCAGCTCAATATCAAAAAAAAAAAAAAAAACCCAATCCAAAAATGGGCAGAAGACCTAAATAGACACTTCTCCAACGAAGATATACAGACTGCCAACAAACACGTGAAAGAATGCTCAACATCACTAATCATTAGAGAAATGCAAATCAGAACTACAATGAGATATCATCTCACACCAGTCAGAATGGCCATCATCAAAAAATCTAGAAACAATAAATGCTGGAGAGGGTGTGGAGAAAAGGGAACACTCTTGCGCTGCTGGTGGGAATGTGAATTGGTACAGCCACTATGGAGAACAGTATGGAGGTTCCTTAAAAAACTACAAATAGAACTACCATATGACCCAGCAATCCCACTACTGGGCATATACCCTGAGAAAACCATAATTCAAAAAGAGTCATGTACCAAAATGTTCATTGCAGCTCTATTTACAATAGCCAGGACATGGAAGCAACCTAAGTGTCCATCATCGGATGAATGGATAAAGAAGATATGGCACATATATACAATGGAATATTACTCAGCCATAAAAAGAAACGAAATTGAGTTATTTGTAGTGAGGTGGATGGACCTAGAGTCTGTCATACAGAGTGAAGTAAGTCAGAAAGAGAAAGACAAATACCGTATGCTAAAACATATATACGGAATCTAAGAAAAAAAATGTCATGAAGAACCTAGGGGTAAGAGGGGAATAAAGACACAGACCTACTAGAGAATGGACTTGAAGATATGGGGAGGGGGAAGGGTAAGCTGTGACAAAGTGAGAGAGTGGCATGGACATATATACACTACCAAACGCAAAACAGATAGCTAGCGGGAAGCAGCCGCGTAGCACAGGGAGATCAGCTCGGTGCTTTGTGACCACCTAGAGGGGTGGGATAGGA
Organism: Phocoena sinus; assembly: GCF_008692025.1. Classification (NCBI taxonomy): domain Eukaryota; kingdom Metazoa; phylum Chordata; class Mammalia; order Artiodactyla; family Phocoenidae; genus Phocoena; species Phocoena sinus. Next base: position 92,906,227 of record NC_045767.1, read on the forward strand.
AGGGTGGGAGGGAGGGAGATTCAAGAGGGAAGAGATATGGGAACATATGTATAACTGATTCACTTTGTTGTAAAGCGGAAACACACCATTGTAAAGCAATTATACTCCAATAAAGATGTAAAAAGAAAAAAAAAAAGAAAAAAAACCTTTGTACCTGTTGCCTGTCAAACATCTGCAGAAATGATGCACCGAACAGTATTATGTCAGCTCAGTGCTTTGAGATGATCTCCAAGGCTTAGAACCTCGATAAGACATAATTTAAGAATGGGAGATGCCTGAGAGCTCCTCCTTGTACCTTCCGTGTTGCTCAAATGTGGCCCTGCGGTTTCCAAATGCTACTTGCTCTTTCTCCCCAACATAACTCCCAGGAAAGGTCCTTCCCAGCAATGAGGGCCACAAAAATATTTCAACCAAAAGGAAAAAAAAACCAACCTGATGCTGCATCAGTTATGCTTTCAGAGAAAGATCTTGATCAAAAAGGAGAAATGTGAAAATGGATAAAGCATACTTGATTTTAAATGGAGTGGGAAAGCCACGAAAGGAGAGTTCTTCCCCTTGGATTCAACTTACACAGCCAGCAGGAAGAAAGAGTTTTGTTTGTTTGTTACTAGAGCAATGCTGTTTATTTACTTTAAATTTTTTTAAAATTTATTTTGTATTTTTTTTACATCTTTATTGGAGTATAACTGCTTTACAATGGTGTGTTAGTTTCTGCTTTATAATAAAGTGAATCAGTTATACATATACATATGTTCCCATATCTCTTCCCTCTTGCATCTCCCTCCCTCCCACCCTCCCTAACCCACCCCTCTAGGTGGTCACAAAGCACTGAGTTGATCTCCCTGTGCTATGCGGCTTCTTCCCACTAGTTATCTGTTTTACGTTTGCATTTCTCAGTAACAGCAAACGGACCATCACTTGCAACCAATGTGAAACTGCAACAACCCTGAACTCTTGTTCTCCTCTAATGAACTTTTGTTCAAAACAACACTCCCCGGTTTCCTCCCAGATTCCAATAAAAGCTAACCTTCCCTTTATTCCTCAGATTTGCCTATGGTTCGCCACGGTTTGCTTGTCCCGAATTGTAATTCGTCTGCTATTCCCGCTGCTAAACTCATCTTTGCTTAATAATAACTGTTGTTAATTTTATTTAAGTTTGGCAGACTCTTCCAGAAGCACTTCATAGTGAACAAAGAGGTCTTGCCCGCTCATTTCTTTATAAACTCAGGTATGACAAAATAGCTGTTAAGTAATGGTGAGAAGCTGGGAATAAAGCCCGAGGATATGGCTCGCCCTCTGAGACCGATTGATTATATTTGAGTTGTTAAAGCCAGAACAGAAGCAGCTGAGAGACGGCCAAGGCAAGCCCTGAAGGAAGGTGAATGAGGACAGCTACCACCCCACTTTACCACAACACGCTCCAAACTCATCCTCCTGCCCCCACTTCACAATGTTGAAAAGTTTAATGAGGAGAGAGCCTGTATCGGTCATAAAATATAATCTTTTCACTTTATTTTTTAAAGTGCAGCTCTTCAAAAATTTCATTCAAAAAGATCATCTGTAAGGGGAAAAAAAGCGCTTAATTTAACACTGATTTTAAACATCCCCGTAAGTGAATGAACAAAACCTCAGGCTAGGTTTATAAACTCCAGGAGATCCCTGCAATAGGAAAAGGTGGCCTGTCAATAGGTGGCTGCCAAGATGATTTGATTTCAGGGACAGCAGAAGGGACTCCTGCTTTTTTCCTCATGTCTTTCCTCTCACCTGTGGCCTCACTGATGCCTGAAATAAATTTTGAGTGTCCTGGGTCCTTCAGTGTCTGTCTGATCCTGCAAAGGAGCTGGGCCTGCCTCACTGTGACTTTGGAGATACATAAGTCTTACCAGATATTTGCCCCTCTGCGTAAGTGAAGAGGTAACGCTTTGCCCTGAAAGCTGGTTTTAATCAGGGGCAAAGCGCACTGAGCACCAGAAGACTAGCTTTCATACGAACAATTCAAAATAAATACTTAAGAGTGACATTAACATGACACAAATAACCACCATACACTCAATGCCTGTCAGAAAATATTATGTATGTATAAATGTTAAGGATGCTACTATCTTCTAGGAGAAATACCAGCCTATATGTCCTCCTTCCCCCATCCCTAACCGCTGCCCTCCCCCACAAAAAAAAAACTTTAGCAAACCTTCATAGCATAGGTGAATTCGCTCTTCTGCTTTTAACTCGGGTTTCTGATCCTAGTCATGTACTTGTCTGGGCTGGCAGCACTCATTACCGTAGTATAAACTGTGTAGCTGAAAATGAGAGGAATTTAAACATATACATCACTTTCTCTAATATTCCAAAGAGGGGAAGAAAAATCCCTAGCTCTTTTCCTAACACTTGGGACCCAGGACAAGAATACAGATAGAGACCCACATATGTCAGGCTATTTAAAAGTTATAATTCAAGCAACCACACTAAGTGTTCTTTCCTATTTTGACAACACTGTGGAAGGCCAAGTTCAAAATTCTCAGACTCCCCAGAGTTCCACACTGTGGCAATGAGGGAGAGCTGGCCTTGGCCTGCGGCCCTGCTCTGTCTACCCCACAAATGGCACATGTGTGGACGCTCATCTAGGCTTCATGCACCACCCCCAGCAAACAGCCATCCCTTGGCCACCACCAGGCACAGGACGTCCATGAAGGCTGCACACCGCCACCAGGAGAACACCACCCAGGGAAGTGGACCACGCAGGCCCTGGAAATGGCTTGGGCGCTGTTCAGGACGAGAATTCCAGGGTTCTGGGTACTTGGGCCAGACTCTGAGTGGATTCCTTATATCATGGGAGAGTCAGAGGAAGGCCAGAGTGGGGCCCCGAAAGCTCAGGGATCAAGACAGGGGGTCCACTGGCCCAGATCTAAGGATGAAAAGTACAATGTCACTTACTCAACATCCTGCAAAGCAAGAGACCCAAATAACTTGTGTGCATGCACATACACACTGAGGCTCCTACCCTTCACTCCCTTCGACTACCGTTTGCCCCAGACACCAGCTGGGATGCCTGCTCAAAGCACTGGGAGCGGGGCAGTTTAGGAATAGGCACTGGCACCCCACAGCTGAATCAAACACTGGGCTGAAGACAGCACTATGAGAACATGCAAAGCTTGTCAAGGGGAACGAAGGTTCCCTGAACAGGACCTCGGCTGCTTATTTACTTTAGTCATCATTCTTTTTTAAATTTTTAAAAAAATTTTATTATTTTTGGCTGCGTTGGGTCTTCGTTGCCGCGGGTGGGCTTTCTGTAGTTGCGGCGAGCGTGGGCTACTCTTCGTTGCCAGCTTCTCATTGCGGTGGCTTCTCTTGTTGTGAAGCATGGGCTCTAGGTGTGCGGGCTTCAGTAGTTGTGGCTCGCAGGCTCTAGAGTGCAGGCTCAGTATTTGTGGTGCAGGGGTTTAGTTGCTCCGTGGCATGTGGGATCTTCCTGGACCAGGGCTCAAACCCGTGTCCCTTGCATTGGCAGGCGGATTCTTAACCACTGCACCACCAGGGAAGCCCTTTAGTCATAATTCTGTTCTCCATCACTGTTTTAATACTGTCTCTGCTTATAGCCACAGCAGAGGATGGAGCTCCGCTGCAGGGAACTGTAATTTTGTAGCACAGCACAAGGGGGCAGCATACAGACGCTTGCTTCTGTTCAGACATTCCTAAATATTAGCCTCACACACTGAACAGACGTAGCTGATGGTAATCTTTACATGTAAAAGGCCTGAGAGTCAGGGATCTCTGTTATTTCTGGTTCACTGGTGCTAATCATTTAAATGTAGATCCTGTTGGGTTTTCAATTACACAATAATGAAAAATGCTTCTTGGTAAACTGTTTATAACTTCTGACAATTCTATTTCGACAAAACATTTGCAATTTAAACATTCATAGCCTTTAACTCAGTAATCCTACTTCTGTGAATTCAGCCAAGGAAAATAATAAAAAAAAACAGGGGGGAAATGTACAAATATATTTATTTCAGAGTTTTAATAGAGGAAAAACGAACAACTGGAGAATGTTTAATCCAATTATACTACATTCGATTGGTTATGATGCAGCTATTTAAAATGATAAGGGCTGTTCACAGCATGGAAAATGCTTTATTAAAACAAATATTAAAAAACTATTTGCTTATACTATTAATCTTTAAATGAAATATTTATCATTTATATAACTATTTAAAAAACTATAAGAACACAAAAATAGGTTAACTTTTTTTTTTTTTTTTTTTTTTTTGCGGTATGCGGGCCTCTCACTGTTATGGCCTCTCCCGTTGCGGAACACAGGCTCCGGACGCGCAGGCTCAGCGGCCATGGCTCACGGGCCCAGCCGCTCCGCAGCATGTGGGATCTTCCCGTACCGGGGCACGAACCCGCGTCCCCTGCATCGGCAGGCGGACTCTCAACCACCGTGCCACCAGGGAAGCCCTAATTATTTTTTAAATGATTATTAAAAAGGCAAAATTGTGCCCATCTGGAAAGGGTAATGGTGAGTTGGAGCTAACTCCTAAGGCTGTTGAGAGTCAATGGTTAAATATGCAGGAAGTTTATGAGCCAACTGTAAGCTTGAAATAGGCCAGGGTGAGTATTTACACCAAGGAAATCAATAAATGCTACAAATCAGGAGAGTCTTTTGTTTTTGCTCTCTCTGCCCTCAAAGAACTAGTTCACTAGCATAGTGCTAGGTATCATTTGTGACCCAACTAGCTCATTTGTTAGAGTGGGAAAATACTGATTTGCTTTTCTGTAGAAGATTGTTTTAGCTGTTAGAATATCGTTTATGGAATTAATTTTTTAGCGATAATCTTTTTATCTGGACATACTTAAAAAAAATTCAAAGAGATATATTCCTATTACAGTGCAAAGTGAACAGAGTAACACCAGTTTTGAAAATGTCATTGTACGTAAGGAATCTTAGAGCACCCAAATATACAAAAGGTAATCTAGAGGCCGTCAGGAAAACTACTGTTTTATATTTGTGTGAAAGAGGATCATTTCAAAGAAAAAAAATCAATTGGGTATTTGAAACTAAAAATCCCTTTACAAGTTTTATCCATATTAGGCTATCTCTTGAAGAATACCATTTTTGATATTCTTGCCTTGAAGAAAGAAGTAAGGATGATGAGAAAGTAGGAAATGCTGGGTTTTGGAATTTATGGAGGTAAGAGAAGGAGATAAGACTCTGTGATGACTTGCTACCTCTTCTATTTTAGGCCCTACCTCACTGAGCTGGTCGTGGGCACACAGAAGGCAATCAGGCAACACCTTGAGGGGTATGAGGCCACGAAGTGCGGGCTCTTGGCCTATTCAGCCGTGCTGTGATGGTGACGGCGGACCTTCAGAGCTTCCTGTACAAGTTTGGTGGGGTCTGCGTCTCAAGTTTAACTAACCGCTTCCTATGGCAGTGGCAGTGGCAGCCCGGCCCAGCGGTTCATCTCAAAAAAAAGGAGGTGGGTAAAATCCCAGGCTGTAGACCCAAGAAGCCATTGCTCACAGAATGCTACTATCAAGGACACAGGCTAAAAGAGAAACATTAACTTAGGCATTGAGTCAGCTGTGAAACGAGCACAGGGGTAGCAGAAACTCCCCGGGAAGATAAAGGAAAGCCAAAGGTATCTAAAGCTTAGTACTAACAGTGAAATTAGGGAGCTCCCAAGCAGCGAAGGTGGTCCCCAGCTAGCAGACGGATTTAGGATGAGCATGTCATGCCCTCCTCCTTCCAGATCACTCTATCCTCCTTACCTTTGTTTTTCTCCATGGACTCCTCACCTGACTTTTGCTACATTTGTTTATCTGTCCCTCCCTGCCAGTAGAATGCTCGTCCCAGGAGAGCAAAGAGTCTGTTTTGTCACGGCTGGCGCCACAGCACCTAGAAAACCTGCTCTGTGGGAGCCCTCAGATCCCTGCTGAGCCAAAGAGTGCAGGGGAGAGTCTACTGTGCCAGAGTGATGTATGAACAGACGTGCTTAACATGTCACTTACTTGTTATAAACCGGAAACACTGACAAAACCTGCAGAGGAGAAATCATATTAAAAATGATTAGAAATTTGAAAAGGTTCATGCACCCCTATGTTCATAGCAACACTATTCACAATAGCCAAGATACGGAAGCAACCTAAGTGTCCATCAACAGATGAATGGATAAAGAAGATGAGAAGATGTGGTGTACGTATACAAGGGAATATTACTCAGCCACAAAAAAAGAATGAAATTTTGCCATTTACACAACATGGATGGACTTGGAGGGCAATACGCTTAGTGAAGTAAGTCAGACAGAAAGACAAATGCTGTATGCTATCACTTATATGTGGAATCTAAAAAACAATACAAATGAATGTGTATAGCAAACAGAAACAGACTCACAGATACAGAGAACAAACTAGTGGGAGAGAAAGAGGAGGGGAGGGGCAAATTAGGGGTATGGAATTAAGAGATACAAACTACTATGTATAGGGACTTCCCCGGTGGTGTAGTGGTTAAGAATCTGCCTGCCACTGCAGGGGACACGGGTTCAAACCCCGGTCCGGGAAGATCCCACATGCCACAGAGCAACTAAACCCATGCACCACAACTACTAAGCCTGCGCTCTAGAGCCTGTGAGCCACAACTACTGAGCCTGAGTGCCACAACTACTGAAGCCCATGTGCCCTAGAGCCTGTGCTCTGCAACAACAGAAGCCACTGCGATGAGAAGCCCGCGCACCACAACGAAGAGTAGCCCCCACTCGCCGCAACTAGAGAAAGCCCGTGCACAGCAACAAAGACCCAATGCAGCTGAAAAAAAACCCAAACCAAAACTACTATGTATAAAATTAGCTACAAATATATTATATGGTACAACACAGGAAATACAGCCAATATCTTATAATAATTATAAATGGAATATAACCTTTAAAAATTGTAAATCACTATGTTGTACACCTGAAATTTATGTAATGTTGTATGCCAACTATACCTCAATAAAATAATAATAATAAATAAAAGACTATTAAAAGGTAAGAGAAATACATGCAGAATATCAATAGGAATAAACCACTGAACTCTTTGGTGTATCTTGGGGTGACAGAGTTAGACTTTTGAAACCTTTTTTTTCTTTTAAACAAATGAACACATTACAACTATGCTTTTTTTTTTTAACATGCAGAAAAACTCAGGTGAAGATGACACTTTAACCTAAATGGTTACAAGTTCAGAAAATGTTTTCCTTTTAAATGTTTTCAACCAGGTAAAACTTCTACTTTAATATTGCTTGATTTCAGAAGAATTTTTTTTTTTTTTAAATCACTATTGAGAAAGACACCAAACATCCTGGGTAAAAGCTGGACATCGTGACACAAGTTACCTGAAAAAGCGTCTCCAGGCTGAGGTTTGCCTGGCCCGTGGCATTAAGAGCTTTGATGGCAGGTGTTCTGTAAGGACAATGGTCAAAGGTCACTTGGTACTTCAGGAAACTCCGTATCCCACAAGCTCTCATTTTGGGAGGCTCAATGCAAGGCCTAGCCTCATTATCTCCCTTTCCCCCAAACAGATTCTGGCCCCCATGCATGTTTGCTACCTTGTCTCAAACCCCCATGGTGGAATTAATTCAACCCCGTCTGCTCAAGGAAGCCAGGATGATGAAAATGTCTTCTGTGAATTGAATAGTTGCCACCGAACACACGGGTCAGTAAAGCCAAGGAAAAATACATAACTACTTGCCTTCTGGGGACGCACTGACTTATAATTATAGAATTTTCAAAATTAGAAGAGAAATTAAAGCCCCCTCAAAGTTTATTTATTTAAGTGCAGGGAAATGTTTTCCTTCCCAAAAAGTCTTACATAGGAAACCATGAACCTTGTTCCACCCTTTCCTTTTACAGATGGGTGAACAGAGGCCCAAGAGGCCACCCAGTGAGTCATCAGCAGAGCTAGTGGTGGAATCTAGAACTCCTGACCCTGAGGCCAGAACCAACCTTGTCTTCCCAACACCCAGCCACCTGCCAAGAAGCTCCTTGCCATGCTCTCCACCACATACCACACTCTCCCAACCTGGCCAAGGGCTAAGGTACATTTTCTGGGAGGGGACAGCACCTATAGTCCTCTCCAGTTCCCGTAGCAAGAGGGGCACATTCTCCTGACAGCAAGAAAACACTGCAAACCAGAAAGTGTTTAGAGACTACCTTCGGTCATCTCTCTTAGGCACTGGCTTCCAATGGTCATAATTTGTCTCAACCCGGAACCACCTGCAACACAGCACATCATCTTGTCTTAGCCAAGGTCATTTGGGACATAGCTAAAGAAAAAGTATAGAAAAATAAAAAAATACCTCTAGTTTCACCAATTAAAGGAAAAAAAAAAAGATTACTGATACAAAATGACCAGAGCCTTTAATTCTACTCACGCTCCATTTAAAGGATCTAGAGGCCATATGTCTGCTGGGCCATCTCTGTTCCTTGTGATGACCACTCCCTCCTGGGGGAATGTACCACCAACGATGTAATAAACATCAGCCATAAGGGGAGTCTTGGCCAATTCGTAAACAGCTGCTTCAAAGTTTTCTGATTCACTCAGGGTCTGAACAAAAAAAAAACCAAACAAACCTGCATGAGGATCATCATATGTGGCAGTTATCCACACCAACTGATGGACAGCTGGTCCAAAGCACATTCTCCTGCCCTATTAAGCCATGGCTATAATCTTGAACTGCTCTGACTGCATTCTCTTGTCATCAGGGCTCCTGAGAGGGAAGAAGCCTCGATGGAAAGCCAACAGCAGCAGGGTTTTTCTCACAAAAGAAGAGAACTTTGACAAGTTCTCTTTGGTGAGAGACCCGGCTTACCAAACACAGCCTGCATGATTTTGAGGCAGATCACCCTTGCAAAGATCTCCCCATGTTTCTTCATTCATTTGTTCTTTTAGCAGATATTTCCTGAATGCCTGTTATGTGCCAGGCACTGTGCTGCTGTGGGAACAGAGCCGTGAATTTGATGGACCCAGTCCTTGCTCTCCCCAAAGATGAAAGTCAAGCCAACAGGCAATAGTGACACAATGTGATAAGTGTCAACACAGGAGAAGGAGATGCTGTGGAAGTCACAGCAGGGGACCCATCCTTACCCAGGCCATTGAGAAGGTCCCTCAGGGAGGTATCGCGTGAGCTGAGGTCGGAGAGTCAAACAGAAGTCAGACCAGAGAAAACGGCGGTTGTGGGGTTGGGAGTGGGCGTGGGGAAGAGAGTTGTAGCTCAATGGGATAGACTGGCAAAGGGCTGGACATGAAAGACGGCGTGCTGCATTAGAACATCGTGCTGAACTGGGCTTCATCAACACTTCCATAGGTCTGCAGCATGGATGATTAAGGGGATCACTTTCCAAATATTCAGCTTCAAAAAAAAAAAAAAAGACTGAGGGCTTTCCTGGTGGCGCAGTGGTTGAGAATCTGCCTGCGAATGCAGGGGACAAGGGTTCGAGCCCTGGTCTGGGAAGATCCCACATGCCGCGGAGCAACTAAGCCCGTGAGCCACAATTACTGAGCCTGCACTCTAGAGTCCACGAGCCACAACTATTGAGCCCTGTGCTGCAACTACTGAAGCCCATGCGCCTAGAGCCCGTGCTCCGCAACAAGACAAGCCACCACGATGAGAAGTCCGTGCACCGCAACGAAGAGTAGCCCCCCGCTCGTCGCAACTAGAGAGAGCCCGTACGCAGCAACGAAGACCCAACACAGCCAAAAGTAAATAAATAAAAAAATTTATATAAGAAAAAAGTTTAGGAGAATTTCAAGTCCACAGGGGCTTGATCATTTACAGCAGGACAAGGAAGGGCCAAAAAGGCTAAACCCGGGCAGGGCCAGATCCTTTCACCAGAGATGTGCTCCTGAAAATGTGCTTTCTGTGGTCAGATTACAAGTTATATGTGGCCTGGAACCCTGCTAATAGCAAACCTAAAGCTGATGTTCCTTTTGTTGTGTGTAGAGCTACCTTCTAACGCATTTGTTTTGCTAATTCAGATACTTGCAAATGGAGATTAAGATATCTGCAACTGGAGATTCTAAAAGGAGGGCACATCTCTATCTGCAGAAAAACATATGTCTTTTATCTCAATTAGCTATTGTGGAAAACTCTAGCCTATGACAAAGATTCTGTTCTTGACCGAACTCTATCCAGGCTCCTGGAGCCCTCTTCTCAACTATGCCTTAACCTCAGCCTATAAAGGCTTGGACAAACACTATCACAGCTTCTGACAGCTCAAGGCCACGTTCTTACGATGACTGTAGCCCCCTTATAGTGCCTGCCTGAAAAAACTCAAGGCTTCCCAAAGACTTTACAGCTAATACCTGAAGATAGGGCCCCTATGTCGCAGTCTCTGCGGGAGGGTAGGAGGCTGACTTACTTCACATGGACAACTCCCTCCTTTCTACTTTTGCTAATTTTTCACTTCTGTGACTCTACTGTGCTCCCCTCACCCCCTCCCCATTCCCTCATTCTCCCTTTAAAATACTCAGTCAAGTAGAAGTTAAGTTCCATTCACGCTGGACACTTTTCCCTATTGCAATATTGTACTACTGATAAAAATCTGTCCTTAACACTTTAGCTAGTGTCCCACTTTATCTTTGGTACTTATTATCAAAAAAGGTGACAGGCATTTTGTAAACCTTTAAATGCTTATTCTTGTCAGGAGCTTCTTACATTAGAAACAACATTGTTAAATGACACAGCATCACAACATGAACGCAGTTTAGAACATGACGTTAGGGTGAGGTGGGCTCGACAAGAAAAATACTCACAGTGCGGATAAGCCAGCTGACCGGTGAGTGTCTCTGAAAAAGGGCAGCAATCATATTCTCCCACCACGAGCCTTTATCTGCCAAGGATGGAACAATAAGTATATGCTCGAGTTGCTGCCCCAGAGCCACGTTTTAAAATTCCTAAATCTTGTTTCTTTCCCATAGTACAAGTTGATGTGGGAGAAATGGTGGTGGATGAAGAGTGATTTTATTAGCAACCAATTTTCAAAGATGAAGCCCAAATTGTATGGCAACATATAAACATGTATATGTATATGTGTGAGTGTGTATGTGTGTATATATGTATTTCATATGTGTGTATGTGTGGGTGTGTATATATAGTCTTTTACCTGGAAACAATAATTATGTTAAAGGAAATCATTCTATTATATTACTTCATGCAAAATGAAATTATGTAGCTAATAAGAAAAGTGACTCAACGGTATTTGGAAGGGCTTCCCTGGTGGTGCAGTGGTTAAGAATCCGCCTGCCCATGCAGGGGACACAGGTTTGAGTCCTGGTCCGGGAAGATCCCACCTGCAGTGGAGCAACTAAGCCTGTGCGCCACAACTACTGGGCCTGCGCTAGAGCCCGTGAGCCACAACTGCTGAACCCTGTGCGCCTAGAGCCTGTGCACTGCAACGAAGAGTAGCCTCCGCTCGCCACAACTAGAGAAAGCCCGGGCACAGCAACAAAGACCCAAATCAGCCAAAAATAAAAAAAAAAAATTTATTAAAAAACACAGTATTTGGGGGCTTCCCTGGTGGCGCAGTGGTTGAGAGTCCGTCTGCCGATGCAGGGGACACAGGTTCGTGCCCCGGGCCGGGAAGATCCCACATGCCACGGAGCGACTGGGCCCGTGAGCCATGGCTGCTGAGCCTGTGCGTCCAGAGCCTGTGCTCCGCAACGGGAGAGGCCACAACAGTGAGAGGCCCACTTACCGAAAAAAAAAAAAAAAAAAAAAAAAAAAAAAACACAGTATTTGGAAGACTGTAGAGCACATATATATTTCAGAACTTTAAGTAAGATTTGGGCTCATTTATTTATTTATTTTTTGCGGTACACGGGCCTCTCACTGTTGTGGCCTCTCCCGTTGAGGGGCACAGGCTACGGACGTCCACGCCCAGCGGCCATGGCTCACGGGCCCAGCCGCTCCGCGGCATGTGGGATCTTCCCGGACCGGGGCATGAACCCGTGTCCCCTGCATCGGCAGGCGGACTCTCAACCACTGCGCCACCAGGGAAGCCCCTATTTTTTTAATGCTTTTTAACATCTTTAAAATTATCTGTAGGGGATTTATTTCCAAAGAAAATTTTTCATTCAAGGAATAAGCATTTCATTCAAGAAATAAGCATCTACTAGCCGCCATATCCAGACTTGGTCCAGACCCTTGGAATTTAACAGTAACCAGAAGAAACTAGTGTACCATTAAATAACAAGGTTTTGATAACCATAATAAAGTAAAACAAGAATGTAATCATGAGTGACAAGAGAGGACTCCTCTGAGAGGAGAGTAAGGATAGCCCCTCTGAGTTGTGGACATCTAGCTAAGGCGGGCAGAGCATTCCAGACAGAAGGCATAAGTGTCAAGCCTAAGGCAGGGACAAGCTTGGCAGCTGTCAAGAAACGAAAGAACGCCAGTGAGGTCCAGGTGGAGTGAGGGAGAAGGAGAAGCATAAAATGAGGTGCTGGAGGTGATCACGTAGAGTTTTGAGGTCAGAGTCAGGGCTCTGGATTTGTCACGTGAAATAAAAAGTCAGGGACTTCCCTGATGGTCCAGTGGTTGAGAATCCGCCTTGCAATGCGGGAGACACCAGTTTGATCCCTGGTCGGGGACCTAAGATCCCACATGCTGTGGGGGAACTAAGCCCGTGCGCTGCAACTACTGAGCCCATGCATCACAATTAGAGAGGAGCCCACGCACTGCAACAAAAGATCCCGTGTGCCTCAACTACGCAGCCAATAAATAAATATATATTTTTTTTAAAAAAGAAGAAGAAATGGCAAGTCATGGTAGGTTTTAAGCAAGGGAACAACCTGATCATGCAGCTGCAGGGTGGAGAAAGTACAGGAGGGTGAGAACAGTAGTGGGGAGATCAGATGGACAGCTAGGCAGCAACACAGGTGTGATAGCCTAGCAGGGAAGGTGGAGAGAACGGACAGGCAGAGTCTCTTTTTGGTGGTAGAGCTGACAAAACTTAGGGACCGAGGGGTCAAAGAATTCTCCTGGTAGCAACTGGTTGAGGAGAAGTGCCATTCCCTGAGACATGGAAAATTAGGAGAGGTGGAGGAGGTTACTAAGGGCAGGAAAAGGGGAAAAGAAAAGAGCAAGAGATGTGCTTGAACATGTTAAGTTTGGGATGCCTAGGAGACATCAACGTGGAGATGCTGAGCAGGTAGTTGGACACTTCAATCTGGGGCTCAGAAGAGGACCAGCCCAGCGATGTGACAACGATGACAAATACGTCTATGGCCCTTGCTCTGTGCCAGGCATTGCTCTAGATACCTTACACACATGAACTCATTTCATCCCACAGTGGTTATTATCGTCTCTGTTTTTCAGATGAAGAAACTGAAGCACAGAAAGGTTAAGCACCTTGGTCATGATCGCCAGCTAGCAAGTGAGAGCACCAAGGTATAAACCCAGGCAGCCTGGTTCTGGGGTCTGAGATCTTATCTGCAGGTGGTTAGGTCTCCCACACTCTATGCCACTTGTTAGTCCTCCTCCTTTTCTTATCCTTATTCATATACTAAAGGCACTGTTGGCCCTCTCCATAATATCCAGAAACTTAATTGAGGATCTTAATTATTGCTATTAAAGAAGAGATGTTATCTTATTGTTCAGACATTTTAACTCAGTCTTCGCAGACTAAAGATATAACTAGTTTTCATTAGCTTAAGGTTTAAAGAATTTTTTTTAAGAAATTTGACAGTATTGGGCTTCCCTGGTGGCGCAGTGGTTGAGAGTCCGCCTGCCGGTGCAGGGGACACGGGTTCGTGCCCCCGTCCGGGAAGATCCCACGTGCCGCGGAGCGGCTGCGCCCGTGAGCCATGGCCGCTGAGCCCGCGCATCCGGAGCCTGTGCTCCGCAACGGGAGAGGCCACAACAGTGAGAGGCCCGAGTAACTCAAAAAAAAAAAAAAAAAAAGAAATTTGACAGTATTTAATTAAATGTGTATGTAAAAGAATAACTCAGTGACTTTTAAACTGCTCATACCATAGCTATCAGTTAAATAATTCTGTTTACACATGTTTACAGTCATTCTCTGTAAAACTTCAGGAACGGTCATGCTGTGGTCTGGGTACCATGGTTGAGAATTAGTCTCACTCATAGCTGACATTTGAGAAAATGATGAAGAAATAACATGAGGATAAAGAACTGAGTCCCTTGGACAATGATATATCCTTAACCAGCATCTTCCTGGTCCAGCCTATGTAAAAAGATAAGAATACATCAAAGGAAACAACAAGTTGATCAGGGGTTCATCAGATGACCGACACTATAAGAGACTCCATGTACCTGTCTTTCTCCTTTATTCAGTTGCAATTCCTGAAGACAGAGACCAGAGCTGGCTTATCTCAGGGTTTCCCACATATTGGGAAACTGAGTGGTGTCCCCTGAGATTTAGGGGATGGCAGTGGGGTTATTTAATAGAGCAACCAGGCAAGGACCCAGGAGATCAATTTGAGAACCATCTCTCCCATCAACCAGCTGTCCTTTTATCTTGCAGCCTTAGTTTCCTCCTTTGCATAATGATGTAGTTAATAATATCAACCCAGCCTATCCAATAGGACTGTTGGAGGGTCTAATGAGAAAACTTAGGAGTAAGTGCACAGAAAACCTTAAAGTGTTTTACTTGTGTAATGCCACCATATATCCTCTGATTACTGCAATAGCTTCCAGTCTTCTGCTTCCATCTTAACCCAACATGATCTAGTCTCTACAAAGCAGCCAATGATAGTTAAGAATATAAAGGTAAAACAGATCTGTTCACTCCCTGGCCTAAACTCTTCCGAGGGCTTCCATTTGGCTTAAAACCCAAACTCCCCCTCATGACCCTGCACCACGGCCTCAGCCTTCCTCTCTGTCTCTACTGTCACTCCCCACCTACTCCATCCTGTAACCACATTACACAGTCTTTTGTTTCTGGAATGCACCAGGGATGGTCCTCCCCTAGCTTCTGCACACCTGGATCATGTGGGTCAGGCCTTCCCTGACCTTATACCTGCAGTACCTGCTGCACGCCCTCCTTCATTCTCTATCACATCTTCCTGTTTTACTTTCTTGGTAGCATTTATCACTAGCTGAAATAATCTTCATTGCTTACTTGCACGCTGCCCACCTTCCCCCACTAGAATGGAAGCATGTAGCGTGGAAGGTGTTCCATATGTTCTGTTGGGTGAGTGAATGAAGTACTTGGATAAAACTGAACAGGGATAGGGCTAAAAGTGCTTGGGAGTTTGTTTTGATTACCTCGTTCGTCGCCAGAAACAGTAAACTTGTGTGGACTCTGACCGGTCCATAATCCTACATAGCCAATAAAGGTGGTTCCTGTGAATGCAATCTGAAATCAAGAGATAAGGCATCATCTCAACACTCCAACCAAATGTACATTGAAATCACCTGTTTTGTCCCACCATTTCATGAATTTTTTTTTTCTTACAAGTTCCAACATAATAGAAAGAAACTCTGAAATAGCCTTCTAGAAGATTTAACTTTGGGGGTCCATGGATAGAAGTCAGTGGATCTGTGACCTCAGATGGAAAAAAAAAAAAAGGTACATCTTTATTTTCACTAGCCTCTAACTGAAATTTTACTCCCTCTGTAAGTGCCTGTGACTCAAGTATTTTCACATACATAATGGCATCATACCTATGTTGATATGGTATACATACATATCTTGAAATATCATTCATACTTACCACTACTCTGAATTTATGGTAGTTTCTAGACCCACTGCTAAGTTTTACCAGTTAATGTGTTAAGAAAAAGTATAATATTGAAATGGCTGTATTTCAACATAACTGGTTTCTTTGCAATCTCATAACTTTATTTTATGTATTTATGAAACATTATTTTGAGAAGGGATCAATAAGCTTCATCAAAGGGCTCCTCGCAGAAAAAAGAAGCTCCATCCTAGAAGTAGCAAATGGGCTTCCATTTAAAAACTTATGTTGACTCATTATAAGAGATTAATATCATGCATCTTACAAGCTCTGTGAAGTAAGGGGAAACAAGTGAGACTGTCTGTCAGTAATAATCAAATTTAAATTTTAAATATTAAAAAATTCTTTTACATACATCTTTCATTTAATCCTCATAATTATTCCATGAGTTGTAGGGATCACACCCACTTTTTTTTTTCTTTCTTTCTTTTTTTTTGCTTTGCTCCCACTTTAAATGAAGGAAATGAACTCTAATGATTACAAGACACCACTATATCCCTGAGGAGAAAAACAAACTCTATCAGTTATTTCAGATACCAGACACCCAGCTCACATGGTTCAGTAAAGATGAACTAATACTTTTGTATTTTGAGAAATGAACGGGCCTAGCTTACCTTTTTCCTAGAAAGCTGAATTTTAAGTCAGTAACTTTTCATTTAATTGTTTATTTCTACCTCGTCTGGTTGTAAAATAAAGCGGCTAAATTACAAGGGGAAAATGCAATGGTCTTAATTTTATAAATGACCTCTTCCCCGAGACTCAGTGAGGGTCTTCCATGAATTCTTGCCATTTCCATTCATGGCAGTAAAACAGAAATAAGTCTACCCCACTACTAAAGCCCTTATAAAACATAACTATAGGGGAAAAAGTAATCACACAGTCACTTCATTCACATGGCACACCAACCCTCACATCAGCGTTACTCTTGAAGAGCCAGCAAATTAAAGTTACAAAAATCAAAATCCCTGGTAGCTTCCAAGATATTTTATAACACGTAACTACAAATAATTATATTATTTGACTTAAATATATAATTATTTTGACTTAAATATATAATATTTAATATAAATTATAAATATATTTATAATATAAATATATATTTGTATATATAAATATATAAATTATAAATATTATATTTATAATATAAATATATAATAATTTGACTTAAGCCTGCCTCGCAGAGCTATCGTGAAGATCAAAGGAGGTCCTGTATCTGAAAATACTTTTAAAACTATGAACACCAGATAAGAATAAGGGCTTCATTATTGGATGAATAACCTGTTCTTTTTTTTTTTTTTTGAATAACCTGTTCTTAATTTAGCAAAGCAATTATTAGCCAGGAGCCCTCAGCAGAAAGACAATACCCACGTGTAAACTGTTAAATTCGGTAATAATAGCCTAAGCACTGAGATAAGCCACACCAATAGACCATTTCCCACGAGAGCTCCAGGAGCAACAGAAACAAATGAAGCAACACCTGTTAGTTAGGGTGAGTCTAGAGGGAACAGGTGAAATTATTTTTATTGCATTTAACCTTTTGTCGATTTTTAAGAATTTTTGCTCATTGTAGAATAATGGAGAAAAGCATAAAGTAGTAAAAATAATTATTGTCCCCTATTATTATTCAGTAATAATTACGAACATTTTAGCAGATGTCCTTTCAGAACTTATTTTCATGGATATTCTGTCATTGCTACCACTTAAAACCATTTTTGAAGTAAATCTTCAACTACAAATTAAATTGGTAATAATGGTGAAGTAAAGGAATGAAATTGAGAAAGTAGAAACTTTCACCTTAAATATTTCTGTACCGTTTTATGAGAAAGTTTTTGTTTGTAAAAGCAGACGACCATCTGAGTATTTCGTAAATGAGTTTCTAGTATTTGTGACTCAACCCCTAAATGCAAAGAACAAACTAAATAAAGTCCTTAAACAGTGTCCCCCCAAAGCCAAGATCTGACTTTTGCATTCTCTGTTCTGTTTCATGCAATGACATGCTTTGTGTACACAATGAACATTGATTACTGCTATCTCTCTAGATATTTACACAGAAATGTAACAGTACATACTAGGTTGTACGTTTAAAGGAACTATGATGAAAATAAAACGATGTATATGTATAATTTCTTAAAGATCAAAAATAAGAGTAAAAAAAATAAGAGTAGTGTGGGTCAATTATACTTTTAGAGTGAAGGACTATTTATTATTTGGCCACTATTTATCAAGCATCTACCATATGCTTTGCATAGATAACTTCATTTAACCTTTATAACTATCTCCATAAAGTAGTTATTAACCTCTCTGGGCTGTAATCTGCAAAATGGGTTTAAGTAATTTCCCAAGTTCACAAAGGAAGTGACAGAAGCAAACTTCAAAGCCAGGACTGTCAGATCCCCAAATTAGGTGTTCCTAGACATTTACACTACCCAGCCCCTCTATTCTAGAAGCAGCCTGAACGTGGGAAAGCAAAGGAAAGAGCTGATTTAGCATCATAAATGGAGACCGATCATACGCCCATAGAAATTTCCCTAGGGAAAAGTGATTGACCTCTGTAAGTAGATTCTCAACAATAATAAATGACCCCTGCTTCTACAAGCATAATTGATGTAAATCTCTCTTGTGGTTTTGTTTTTCCAGGAGGGTGACGTTTTTTGTATCTTAAATTGAAAACACAGTTAAGCTGCAGACCATCCAAGTGACGGCTAACTTGGGTTAGCAAGTCTCTCTGATTTCTGAATCTTACACTGTACAGATTATACCTGCCCATTCTTTATGAACTGCACATCCACTGTCAACTTGCGTAAGAAATTTCCAAAAGAGTAATCCAGATTCCGGCCATGATAAATGTTGCCTTTGGAGTCCTGAGCCACAATACTAGTGCAGAATCTGGGAAAAGGGAAAAATTCAACATAAGTGAACAAGAAAAAGGAAATGAGTTTTTCATTTTAAAAATAAGTCCTCGGGCTTCCCTGGTGGCGTAGTGGTTGAGAGTCCGCATGCCAATGCAGGGGACATGGGTTCATGCCCTGGTCCGGGAAGATCCCACATGCCGCGGAACGGCTGGGCCCGTGAGCCATGGCCGCTGAGACTGCGCGTCCAGAGCCTGTGCTCCGCAACGGGAGAGGACACAACAGTGAGAGGCCCGCGTACCGCAAAAAAAATAAATAAATAAAAATAAGTCCTCAAAGTAAAAGTTTTCTTCCTTATAACAGACACATATGCTATATAATCCCTGTGGATCATAATTCAAGATGAAAAAGACAACTGGACACAACAGCGTTCGTTCAGTGTTACTAGACCTCTGCCCTCAGCACACAGGACATTGAAAACATACTGAATGCGAATTTCATCCTAAATCTAAATCTGAAACGGACTCATTCTGGGCTCAGAGAGTTCATTGAACTTTGCTTAGTCCTCTGCTTGGCAGTATGTAGTCTATTTAATACACCATTCAAGGCTGGCTCAAGCTCAACTCTCTCTTCTCTGGATTTCTCAGAGCAAACACCATGGCCGCTAACTATTTTGCTCCACAAATTGTTTCACTTTGTCTCCTTGGAAAAAGGGTGAACTATTTAGGAGCTTGCCACTTTTCCTGTCCCCCTTAAAGCTCCCTGGAGAGAGCTAATAAGAGAAAAGGATCTTTTAAGAACTCCCAGCCAGAGAGATATATTTTGAGGAAAAGACGAAGAGGTTTGTTAAGAGGTCTAAAGGTCCATATTCTGTGAATATGTAATGTTATGTAAAAAGTACTTGAATATACCATGTCCAATTCTGGGACAGGGGAAAGATATGTATACACACACACACACACACACACACACACACACACACACACACACGAAATATCCTGAAGGATGGATAGTCATTTCTGAGTAACAGGATTGTGGTTAATTTTCTTTATACTTTTCTGTATTTACTAATTTTCTATGATTACATATTGTCTTTATAATTAAGAGAAAACAAATGTTACCTCCTTTTCTGTTCGTTTAAAAAAGGAAGCTTGGTCACGTTTTAATTTTTTCCAAGGTCTCTGATTTTCAAAGAGTTTACGTCAAGAAGCAAACTGATCAAACGCTGGAAGTAGCTAAAGCAAAGTCTGTAGACTCTCAAAGGTGATTTTTCAAAATTGGAGAGACAACAATTCTTTCATGTCATGCCCAAATGTTTTGGTGTGAGGTGGCCCACAGCACAGGGAACAACTAGGGAGCCAGGCTCTGCTTTGGGAGATGCACTGCACAGTGCTGGGGACATGTGCTTTTAGCAGCAACTCTGACCACTCACCATGCATCTGACTTTCAGCAAATTGTCCCCTCCGAGGCTTGGTTTCCACATCACAAAAGGCAATACAATCTCCAGTGCCTCATACCCGGTAGGCTCAATAAAGCGTCGCTAGTCTTACTTAATCTGATTCAAAAAGCCTTATACCAGAAATGAGGACAAAACATTTCCTTTGTTAATGCTAGTGGAGTCTGATGGTGCTTTTTCTTGCCAGGCGATTCAGTATATACCTTAATACCAAATCCAAAAGTTAGAATGTTTTTTTACTAGAATTTTTGCTGCAGTTGATTTGAATACAGTGACTCCAACAAAGGAAGAGGAAAATGAAAATAAATTGATTTTTTCACTGAGAAAACCACACGTCAGAATAGGAAAAAGATGGGGGTAGGAGACGAAGAATGGCAAAATTAACTTAGGTCAATTGAAGGGCCCTTTAATACATCTGTGTCTTAAAACATTTCCCTGAAGAGGAAGGCAGTCACAGTGCTTCTTAACCTACTCTACCTAGATGTTCTGGGAAGATGGCAGCAGGCAGTAAAGTTTCATTATCCACAGGAAAAAAAATTTTTTTAAACATCTTTCAGCAGGGAGAAGCTATTAAGCATCTACAAGATGTTACTAATGAGTCTGGTCTGGTGGCAAAACAGTAAGTCCTGAAGACAGAAACCAAGTCAAATCTCTCTTAATTCCAGGACCTGTTACTGAGCCAACAGAGGCTCTCCCCGCACTTTGCCTGGGATCAACCACACACTCCGTATTGCTTTCCCCTGTGTGTGCCACAGCTGATCATGTCCACTCCGGGTACCATATACTGGCTTGCCCCTACTAGCCAGAACAGTGTAGCCTGTGACCCCAGCACTGGAGGCAACAGGCTGAGAAAGAGGAATCATGATCACTAGCCATGATGAACAGGGAAAGTTAAATGCAGTGTGACAAATGAATGCTGGGACAGCCCCCTGCATTATAAGGCTGGGCAGTCATTGGATTAACTTGAGTGGGATTATTCCAAGACTTTCCTGGGAAAGTCCATGTCGAGCAGAGTTTCAAAAGTGGGATGCTACCTGGATTGGTGAAGGGAGAAAAGGGGACTTCAGGTAGAGGAACAGTTCAGTGTTGAGGTCAGAGAAGCTGCTTTCCTTCTCGAAGCTTATAATCTGCTGCTCAGTTTTACCCAGAGAAGCAAAGAGGAAGCACTGAAGGTTTCTGGGCAGCCCGGTCACCACCCTGCTTTTATTACACTGAAGACATGTCTCCTCCCACTCAGATGTGGCAGGAATCCGAGTCAAGTCTCAAATTAATCCGCGCTAGTGCGGGGCACTCACGCTGTGGACTCGTAGGCCAGGTTAAGGAGGATGCAGTCGGCCAGGGTGAAGTTCAGAGCGTCGCACTGGCCGCGGATCTCGTCGGTGAAGGGCTGGGGCAGGAAGAGCTCCAGCTCCCAGACCGCCTTTCGGATCAATGCGAGGACCCACTTGGGGACAGTATCCCTAGAAATGAAGAACCACGACAGTGTCTGATCTGCTCAGAGGTTCGGAGGGGTGCGTGTGTGTGTACTGGGGGAGAGGGTACCTAAAGCTCATCCTTAGGGGTGAGTTCTAGGTGCCTCGCTTACCCAGAGAGCTCACAGTCCAGGTCCAGCCGGCATCACCCAAAACGCAGCGTCCCGAAGAGAAAAGAACACTCCGAGAGAGGGAAGTAGGGCGACGGAGAGTGGTCCCCAAAGGGGTGGGCCTGGGAGCCCATGAGGCCTGCTAGGGGTGCGGGGCTGCGTCCCCTACTCGGTAGCTGAGCAGCCAGCCGGGGCGACAGCCCGGGCGACAACCCGCGCGCCACCCTTATCCAGAATGGTTGGTGGACTGGCGTGCCACTGGAGACACCGAACTTGAAAGTCAAACCAGCTGCGCGGGATCATCCCCAGCCCCGGCGCTGCCTGGGGCACTAGCAAATGCCAGCTCTGGTCCCCGCCAGCCCCGCACACGCCAGACGCCCGGGGTGAGCGGCATGGGGTGGAGGGCAAGGCTGTCCGAGAGGGAGGGGAGGATCACAGATCTCAGTTTGACTTACGTTGGGCAGCAAGCGTCCGGGCTTTGCCGCTCTCCGATCCCCGCTCGCTCCCCCTGTCCTGCACTCACCCGATGATACGCGCCATAGAGGCGCGCAAGAAGTCGCGGTCGAAGTGCTGCAACACTGGCAGCCAGCGCAGCTCGGGGGCCGCGTCCAGGCTCACGTTGAAGAGTGGCGGGGCGGAGGACGAGGCGGCGGCCGACGCCCCGGCCAACAGCAGCAGAGCCAGCGACATGAGCGCACTCGGACCGGCGGCTCTCATAACTCGGTCGGCCTCAATTGGACCGCTGCCCGCACCCTGGTGAAGCTCTGGAGGACGAGGAGGAGGAGGCGGAGCCTCGGCGGAGCCGGGAGGGCTGGAGGCGGAGCCCGCCTGCCGCTTGGCCCGGCTAGTCACGCGGGACCCGGAATGGTGAGGGGAGCCGCCTCCCCAAGTCCAGTATCTGCGCTTCTCGCCCCAGTGCCTCCGTGCCGCGCCCCCGCCCCCGGCCAAGGGTGCCGCCCTGCTCCAGGTCCCCCGAGGGCGCTAAATGCGGCCGCTAGCTTCTAGCCTCCCAGTCTCCGCCCCATCCCACCCACGTGGTCGGAGAGAGCGTAATCTGCGGCCTGGAGGGCATTTACGGAAATGGTTTTCAGCGGCCAAGAGGGAGCCAGCAGAGTCCTATTGCGGTAGGAAGGGCCTTCCCACCCCCCGCCTCATTTGCTCTTAATTTAAGTTCTTCAAAGGTTTAAGTGGATTTTATAAGGAGGAGAGCTTTTTTAGTTCAGCAGTCCCACTTCTTTTCAGTTACTTTAAAAAAGCTAAAAAGGTAGCTAACATTTATGTGCAAAGTGTTTTGCCCACTGTCTCATTTGACCATCAAAACAAGCCAGAAGATAGGTTCTCCTGACTCATCCCTGTTTTCCTGATGAGGAGTGTTATGTAATTTGCCCGAGGTCACATCGCTGGTGAGCTAGCCTCAAAGCCAGACTGTCAGAATCCAAATTCCACCTTCACAATCATTAACCTCAAGCAGCCTCACCTTTTCGCGTTCCCAGTTTGGGAGACAAAAGGTGTTAGGCTCAGGAAAATCACCAGACTTAATAAGGGTGGAACATTCTTTAATGGTTAGCACGGTCGTCCGTAGGTAGAGTAAGTGTGTAGGGGAAACTTGGAAAGTTCGCTTTTTTCAGCCCCCTCCCCCAGTTAGAATACACCATCACTACCTCGGGTTTTTTCCCATTTTTTAAATTGAAGTATAGTTGATTTATAATGTGTTAATTTATGCTGTACAGCAAAGTGATTCAGTTATACACGTATACATATCCTTTTTTATATTCCTTTCCATTATGGTTTATCACAGGATATTGAATATAGTTCCCTGTGCTATATGGTAGGACCTTGTTTTTTATCCATCCTGTATATAATAGTTTGCATCTGCTGATCCCAAACTCCCAATCCATCCTTCCTGCACCCTCCTCCTCCTGGCAACCACAAATCTGTTCTCTAGTTCTGTTTCGTAGATAGGTTCATTTGTGTTATATTTTAGATTCCACTGACTTTTCCCATTTTTGTGGCTTACATGTCACTGGGCTAAAGTTTCAAGCCCCCGTTCCCATTTCTTCCTGGTCTTTCTGTAAAATTTAAGACCCAGGTGTTAATTTGCTCATTTGCAAAGCCTGAGTAACAGCAGTTGCAAGACCACCAAATAAGGAATACCCTGCGCCCTCCCAGATTCACCACACCCCTTTCCCTTCTTCCCCTATAAAATCTTGCCCAACCCTCGCCCAGGTAAGACTTCTCTGGCCCCTTTCTCTCGGACCAGTGAACCTCGCCCGGGAGCCCTCCCTAATAAAGCTCACTTGAAGCTTTCCTCTGTTTCGCGGTGCCGTTTGTTAAGATCCGACCTTACAAATATAATTTCATATAATCTATTCCTATATTATTAAAAAGTTATACATATGTTATAGGACAGTTTAAAACAAAGATTAAAGGGAGATCTGGAATTACAAAACTATGAGCCCTCTCCCTTCTGCTGCTTCTATGCTGTGGAGATTTCAGAGATACTATACACTGATTTCATGGTTTATTTATGGAACTGAATCTACAGTTTAAAAAATACTTCTGTGGAGCGTGCAAGAAGGTAGATGATATATCAGAAACATGGGATATAATGTTTTTATAGCTGGCATCTCACTTTGTTCAGTTTGAAAGTAGTGTGAGGACTTCCCTGGTCGTCCAGTGGTTGAGTCTCCGCGCTCCCAATACAGAGGGCCCAGGTTCAATCCCTGATCAGGAAACTAGATCCTGCATGCCACAACTAAGGCCCGGCACAGCCAAATAAATAAATAAAATTAAAAAAAAAAAAGTAGTATGGTAGTTTAAAAATAGATCTACATATTCTTCAATACGCTTCCCTTCCAGTGGTGGAGCCTAATTCCACTCCTCTTGACTGTGGGTTACATTTAGTGACTTGCTTCTAACATGTAGAATATAGCCAAAGAAGTAATGGTGTCTGACTTCCAAGATTAGGTCACAAAAGACATTTTGGACTCCTTGCATTCTCTCTTGGATTGCTCACCCTGAAGGAAGCCAGCTGTCATGTTCTGAGGACACTAAAGAAGTCTTATGAAAAGGTCCCTAACTTGAGGAACTGAGACCTTCTACCAAGAACTGGAGAGGAACTGAGACTTCTTACTAACAGTCGTATGAATAAGCCGTTTGGGGAGTGGATACTCTAGCCCCAGCTAAGCCACCTGAAATTCCTGACCCACAGAAACTGTGAAATGATGTTCATTGCTTTAAGCCACTAAATTTTGTGGTGTTTTGTTATGCAGCAATAGATAACTAATACAGATCTGGGTAATGCAAGTGGAGTGATACCAAATACCTAGAACCGTGGGTGTGGCTTTGGAACTGGGAAGCTAGAGGGAAGATAGTTTGGTGATTTCTTACAAAACTTAACATACTTTTACCATATGATTTAGCAATCATTCTCTTTGGTATTTACCCAAAAGAGTTGAAAACTCAGGCCCACACAAAAACTTGCACATGGATATTTATAGCAGGATTTTTAAATGGCAAAAAAAGTGAAAAAACCTAACTGCTCTTCGGTAGGGTAATGATAAATTGTGGATTTATGGATAAATAATGGAAAACTATTACAACAGTTAAATGATAGAATCTTCATTTATCCAGAATCTAATGTTGAGTTATAGTCAGCAAAAGGATATATACAATGATACTATATATGTAAAATTTTAAGATAATGATACTTTTATTACACACACACACATACATATACATGCACAAATATAGTAAAAAAAAAAAAAAACTAAAGGAATAATAGGCATCAACTGCAAAATAGTAGATATCCCTGAGAAAGGGAGACAATGGCTGAGTGGGGCTTCAGTTATACTCTTAACATTCTATTTCTTTAAAACAAACCAAAAAAGGTAAAAATTAATATTGAATAAATCTAGGAAATGGATATGTTTCGTTATTTTCTATATGTTTAAAAATATCACAATTAAAATGGTAAAAGAGGAAGATTCAAGTATCCTTAAAGTAAGTTGTGAAGTATCATAATTTGTTCTTAGTTTTCACGTCCTCCTTTTATACTTCCTCTCCTGTAACACTTTGCACAATTAGGTTCCCACGTCATCTTAATTTTCCTTTACCCCTTAGCCAAATTCCCTCTTAAAGCACTCCTGGATCTGATCTTACTATCTAAATAATAGGAATACTAGGTATACCAAAATTGGATCTTGCTGTAAGAATGGAACTAGAGGTGTTTTATATTTAAAAAAAAAAAAAAAAAAAGGGGCCATTGGCACTCCTGATTCTCAGGCCTTCAGATTTGGACTGAATTACACCACTGGCTTCCCCAGTTCTCCACCTTGCAGACAGCTGATTGCAGGATTTCTCGGCCTCTATAATCTCCTGAACCAATTCCTATGATAAAATCTCCTCATATGCATAGGATATATGAGATATATATCTCTCCTATTGGTTCTGTTTCTCTGGAGAACCCTAATACATGCTTAATACATAGAGAAAAGAAAACCCAGTCAGCTATATTCACACCACACTATTTTCATATTGCATATTATATTACAAAATTGTAAGTTGTAAGAAGCACCATTATTTTATGTATCTTAAAGAGAAACTTGCTGACATTTAAACTACAACACAATGCTTTCTTATTAGAATTTTAAAATGTGTATGTATTGAAAGAATTCTAAGTCTTTTGTCACAGACATTTAAAAATAAAATACCTGCTCTTGTACATGTTTGAGGAAGCAAAACAAATTGGTTAACATATTGCACAAGCTTCTTTGCATTCAAAATCAGACTCTTGTGAGTCTGACTTGGCTGGCATCCTAGAAAAATTTTAAGACACATCCCAATTTCATGAATTAAAAATGTGAAAAATGTTTGTCTTAAAATCACGTTACACTGATACTTTGCTTTTGAAAATAATGGCATAGTATTTTTCACATTGCTGTAGTGTTCATACCTTATTATTTTTTTTTTTTGGCATTTCAAAACTGGCTTTATTTATTTATTTATTTATTATTTTTTTAAAACTGGCTTTAAATACTCATCAGGGTGCCATGCAAAGGGTCTGGGGTGAGAGCTTGTTACATATGAATGGGGGCTGGGGTGCCTAAGAGAGAAGGGACCCATCCATCAGGGCAGCTAGGGTGCTCCACCCCAAACCTGGGATAAGGCAACAGAGTAGAGGCCCTCTCCGGAGGGTCCCAGGACCAACTGGGAGCCAGCCCTCCCTTTGAGGTAGATCATCAGGGAGGGAACCGAGGAGGAGCTCCCACGGTGGTGGTGACAGGAGGTCACTTCCTCAGTGGTATTGCTCATAGCTGGGGTAGCCTGGGGCCGGGGTACCCTCCTTAGGGGGCAGCTGGCTGGGGTCCTCCAGGAATGGGGGTGCAGTGCGGAACTGCTGCAAGTGAGGACGATGCCAACATCCTCGATGAGGGCCAACAGAATGCCTCCCATTATTGCCGAGCCCACCGTGGCCAATGGGCCACTGCAGGCAGCCAGCACAGCCCCGGTCAATGCTCCACTGGTGATGGAGTTCCAGGGATCTTCCTTGCCCCGCAGCCGCACCAGACCGCAGTCGATGGTGGAGAACAGGCTCCCCCGCACCGCGAAGCTACCTCCAATCTGAGGGGCTCGGATCCTCACAGCATTGACACTGCCTCTCATTCAGTGCCGAATTCCGACAGGGGCATTGCGGAAGCCCTTAATGGCCTGGAAGACTCCACCGCCGATTACACCCATAGTGAAGGCTCCACCGCAGTCATCCACAACTCACCATGGGCAAGGCTCCCAAGCGTACTCCTCCATGGCGCCCTATATCTTATTTTTAAAATAACTCTATCAAAGTGCTTAATGGCTGGATATTCCATCCGAAGTTTCTTAACTAGTCCCATATTTTGATATATTTTCTTGCACCCATTTTTGCTGCTATAAATTATGTTGCAATGGATATTTCCCCACAATTAGCTTGTGGTAGACATTGCTGGTTGCCTACCCCAAATCTACTGAATACCTCCCTCTCTTCATTGTGAACAGAAGCCCAGTTCTGTTGGGGTTGTTACAGTCCATTTAAGCTGAGGGGGTGAACAATCCTGTTTCCTGCTTTCACGGCTTCCACTGTTGGTAGCGTAGCCATATAACCCAATTCTGGCTAATGAGACTTAAGGGAAGGCTGTTGCAGGGATCCTGGAAAAGCTTTTTGCTTTCCTAGTAAAAGGGATACATGTGACAATGCCCCTTCTTGTTGCCTTAAACTTAGAAGAAATGTCTATGAAGGTAAGGTAGTATCAGCTCCATTGTACAGACAAGGAGACCTGGGCACAGAAATGTTGAGTAACTTGCCTGTGGTCATACAGCTGTCAGTCGGCATTCAAATCTTAGTGTGTGGCTCCAACACACTAAGAATGACAAAGCAGAAAAGGAGCCCAAGATCTCGAAGGCATCACTGAGCAGCTGAACCCAGGCCAGCAACTGTTTACCTCCAGACTTATGTGAGACTCCAATGTGGTTAGACTATTTTTATTTATTGGCTGCATCAGGGCTTAGTTGCAGCACCTGGGATCTTCGAGTCATGTGGGATCTTTCATTGCAGCGAGTGGGCTCTTTGTTGTGGCGCGCGGGCTTCTTTCTAGTTGTGGCCTGCAGGTTTTTCTCTCTCTAGTTGTGGCGTGCGGGTTCCAGGGCATGTGGACTCTGTAGTTTGCGGCACGAGGGCTCTCTAGTCGAGGTGCGCGAGCTCAGTTGTGGCGCAAGGGCTTAGCTGCCCTGCGGCACGTGGGAACCTAGTTCCCCGACCAGGGATCGAACCTCTGCATTGGAAGGTGGATTCTTTACCACTGGACTGCCAGGGAAGCCCCAGACTATTTTTAGATATACTCTGTTACTTGCAGCAGAAACAGACCCAAACACATCTTTTGAGCTGCCATATTTTGGACCATTTTCTTTGATTAGACTCTCAAAGTGGGTTTGAGTCAAATATTATGACTATTTTTAAAGGCTCTTGGTACACAGCACTAATTATTTTCCCTAAGAATTGTACTAACTCAGCACTCTCTAAGCACTGGGTATTGCTGACTAGAGTCAGAGGGTGTCCGACTAAGGATGACTAGCACCATCAATAAACCAGTGGAAGAAGGTGAGACTATAACTCCTCTGGAGTATTTTCAAATCAATCCTTGCCTTGCTTTTAAGGTGCATTCCTCTTGTGGTTTAAAAAAAAAAAATTCATGAGTCTTAAGATACATTATTCCCCAGCCTCAAATAAGTTATTTTGTTTCTTACACAATAACACAAATCAAAACACAGGTACTGTAAAAGACTGAGAAAACAAACTAGAAAGAAAAAAAACCCTCACATGTGATCTCAATACCAAAGAAAATCACTTTACTATTTGGTGGCTTTCTTCTTGGGCTTTTATTACTCCCCATTTTCTTACAAGTGTAATTGGATTACACTATAAGTATTTTTATATTTTGTTCTTTTATAATAAGCATTTCCTATTGTAAATATTTTAATGGTTGCATAATATTCCATCATATGGATAAATCATAGTTTATTCAACCATTTCTGGATTAACAAAACAACAAAAACAGAATCTGCAGAAGGAAGTAAAGTTACCACCTCAGG
Organism: Phocoena sinus; assembly: GCF_008692025.1. Taxonomy (NCBI): domain Eukaryota; kingdom Metazoa; phylum Chordata; class Mammalia; order Artiodactyla; family Phocoenidae; genus Phocoena; species Phocoena sinus. The sequence goes on from NC_045767.1 coordinate 92,935,472, forward strand.
TATGTGCTATATACAAATATATGGTATTTAAATAGTACAGAATTAGCTATGCTCTCAGTTTTTGTTTTTTTCTTTTGCGGTGCGCGGGCCTCTCACTGCTGTGGCCTCTCCCGTTGCAAAGCACAGGCTCCGGACGCGCAGGCTCAGCGGCCATGGCTCACGGGCCTAGCTGCTCTGCGGCATGTGGGATCCTCCCGGACCGGGGCACGAACCCGTGTCCCCCGCCTCGGCAGGCGGACTTTCAACCACTGTGCCACCAGGGAAGCCCTAGATATCTAATCTTTGATGAGAAATTTACTGAATGCTTTCTTTGTGGAAAATACCATGCTAAGAGCTTATAAACGTTAGTTGTCAAAATTCTCAAAACAATCAATGAGGTAGGTGGTATTTTATTTATTTATTTTTATTTTTGGCTGCGTTGGGTCTTCGTTGCTGTGCGCAGGCTTTCTCTAGTTGTGGCGAGCAGGGGCTAGTCTTCGTTGTGGTGCACGGGCTTACTCATTGTGGTGGCTTCTCTTGTTGCAGAGCATGGGCTTTAGGTGCGGGCTTCAGTAGTTTCGGCACATGGGCTCAGTTGTTGTGGCTTGCGGGCTCCAGAGCTCAGGCTCAGTAGTTGTGGTGCACGGGCTTAGTTGCTCCGTGGCATGTGGGATCTTCCCGGACCAGGGCTCGAACCTGTGTCTCCTGCATTGGCAGGCGGATTCTTAACCACTGCGCCACCAGGGAAGCCCTAGGTGGTATTTTATTTACAGAGAGAAGACAGACAGGAGTTATATCAGGTATTCAAATATTTGTTGAGCACCTACATACTGGGCACTGAACTAGCATCAAACAGCATAGAAGTCTGCCTTCTGTGGAGCTTATTTTCTAGAAGAACTTGGTAAGATCACATATATATCAGTATTCTAGATTTACACATTACTTTATATATATTATGAGTTTGGACAATGTGAATTCATCCCTGAAATGGACCCATTCTCAGTGTTGACAAAAATTTGAGACTAAAAAACTGAAGTTCAAACCCTGGTGACTTCTTCAATGTAAAAGTCACCCTGAAGGTTACTCTGCCTTTGCTGGCAGCATCCTTGTGAGGATCTGACCTCCAAATTTAGAGTAAACAGAAAGTAATCTCAAGAGAAGACTTATAAAATAATAAAAGGAACCTACCACAGGATTAAGGAAGTAGAAGTTAAGGCTATAGCTTTTAAAGCCAGATACCTAGCTTCCATGTAAACCTCAGTTAAGAGTAGTAGAAGAACAGAAGTCAGAACACAGAATGGACTGGGCTCTTGGCAGCTAAGTGGGGTGGGAAAGTCTAGGGGAAGGATGGAAGTTCCAGGCATCATCACAATCCACACAGCTGGATATTTTGAATTTTTTAGCTGGCCATTTTGAATTTTATTTACTTCTCTCTGGAGCTAGACACATAAGGAGACGCCCAGTTCAAAAATTCAAAGAGAGAAGAGAGGAGTTTCAGGTCTGAAACGTTCACACGTGCATCGGACACTTCCTGTGAATCGCTGAAGCTGCTGGGGGTTGACTGAGGGCTCCTCTCACTAGGCCAGTGCAATTTAATCAGTAAACCGCAAGGTCTTCATAACTAATCCCCAGTGGTATGGAGCGTCTTAGGAAAAGTCACAAAGTTTCATTCAAATAAAACTGAAGTTGAACTGAGAAAGTGAACAGAAGACGCTGGAAAAGGAGTAAGAAAAGTGGTTTTAGAAGCTGCTGAGCGGGCAGAAAATTGCCTTTTCCTCTAGCTTGAAGCAATTTCCCCAACTACCACACTACCTAAGAAATCTGAGACAAAGGGCACCAAACTATTTCCAAACGCAACAACTTGCAAACAGCTGACCACGGCTCTCGTGCGGCGACCCCTGAAATCTACTCAAGCACACCTAGTGAAGGGAGACAACACACACCACTCAGCACACAAAGTACCTATTTGACATTAGAAACCTTTTATTGAGTGAGACATGGCAAACGGTGGGATGAACATATTACAGGGTGAAGGAAGGCTGAGGAAACTCTAATTTCTTTTTCCTCTATGGAAGAATGAGCAGCCCAGATGATGAACTGAGGCCACTCCAAGATTACTATTTATACGTAAGGCAATGTAAAAAGCAAGGTTTTAACCAAAAAGCCAGTATCTGGCATTAAAAAAAAAATTACATCTTTTGGATGGATGGACTAAAAAAGCTATATTGTCTACCCAAAATCTGTACAGCAGGGACCTGTTTTCGGCAGGTAAGCCTATTTACAAGTAAGATCCTCTTACTCTTGTAACATTGTCCTGTTTTAAGAGAATATATAACTCCCATCCCCTGCAGAGTTAGTCCATAAGGCTCTGTGACCCCATAGAAGCATGAACCTATCTCTACTAGAGAACTATTTATACAACACTGTAAATACACAGATACATACTTGCCCCTCGCCCCATCCTACAAATAGGCTATAAATACCTTGAGTGAGGAGTTGTGGCTCATTCAATTTTATATCTTCAGTGACAATTAATAGGCACTCTCTCTCTCTCTCTCTATATATATATATATATTTTTTTTCATGAACACTAGATGAAAATGATTTTACAACACCATTACTGTTTACATTTTAAACATTCCCACCCCTACCCATCTCTAAAATAAGAACACCAGAAGCTACCAAGTTTACTGTGGGTTTCACAATATAGTGCTTTTGGACTTTTTAATGTAAACATTCTAAATGTACTAGTTTTCAGAGTAATGACACGAATTTAGCATTCGCCCTGGAATGGAAAACTTGCTTGGAAGTTACTTCATTCTTTTTCTCTTTTTCAAGAGAGCATCTCGTAACGCCAGCTGGAAGATTAAAAAAAAAAAAAATGTAAATATGGTCTACAGAAAAAGACCACAGGACCAATGTTCACAGCAAACCTATGAACGTCCTTATAAAGTCTTACAGTTCCCAAAAGAAAACAACAGAATATTAAATGAAAGATTAAGAATAAACCCAAATTATAAAAAGAAGATAACCAAGGTCAATGTATACATCTTAAGTGTGCGATGGATATGATTCCATTAATTCCCACGCAACCACCACTCTCTGAGTCCTAGAAACTTTAAAGCATTTTTGGGGGTGGAAGTTGCCTGGCTCTAATCAAGCTTTTTGAATTTTATGACTTTAAGTTACTGACTCCTTGCCTTTAGCTCAGATCTGGGTCTTGGTATGTCTTTGTAGATATGCAGAGTAACTGGGACGCTTATGGTAGAAAAAAAAAAAAAATCAACCAGTGCATTTTAACCTAATTTGCGTGGCTAAGAAGGTATTTCTCAGATTCAGCTATCTACGTCTTATTTTCTCATTTGTAAAGTCGGTTTAATCACAGTACCTGTTCATATTGTTCACATGAACTATAGCACATATCCAGTGAACCAACTTCCTCTTACAAAATTCTTCAATCTTTGAGAGAAGTATTTTATCTTGAAAGAGGTACTGACAGGAACAAAGCAAGGCTTCTCTATCATGCCAAAAAAAAGCATGCTAAAGAGTAGAGGAAGTAGGGGCTGGGGGAACACCCCTAGATAACATGTAGCAAGGTCACAAAAACCTCAAAACGAAGCAAGGCCTGCCAACTGGATGGTCATTACTTCCTCGACCCAAAAATCTTATAAAGGGCAGGGGAAGGATAAACTAATGAATTCAATCAATTCAACCGTGCATTTAAATTGGCAAAATTCAGACTATTTAATGGCACCTTTCCTTTCACCTAAACTTTCAACAAATTCTAATCAAAATTACTGCCACTTTACTACTTACATAACATTGTTGAAGAGCTTAGAACTAGAATGATTAAATAAACAGTTAGTCATACTGACTTGGTTCCCACACCTATGGAGCCCTGCCCTGGAGAGCTGGCTGTCACATTCAGGCCTGGCAGGCTCATCCTTGGCTTGCAATTTAGGAACGCTGGTTCAGAATGTGGCACTATTTTTCCCTTGACCTGACTTCCTAGAGATTCTTCCTAGTACATTTAGATATACACTCTGGTACATTGGCAGTAGAGGAGGATATAAAAACGTAAATTTGTTTTACTACAATGAATTATGAAATAAGCAAGCCAACAGAGCAGCACAGGACTACCCATCAAAGACGGAAAATGGATAAAACACAATTCCAAAGGTCTGTAAACATAATGGCTTTGCAGAAGGGTACACAGAGAAAGGATCATGCCAACAACAGAACTGTTAAGTTTGTACTGCTTTCCTGAAACTGTTACTGAGATATTACCACATATAATTTTTGCTTTTTGGAAAAAAGTACCATATAATAAACACTCAAAAATTATTATTCAGTTAATTTCGATATATTTCACAGATGCAATATCAAGAGAATTTTAGCATAGGAATGGACCTCAGAGCTCATCTAATTTAAACTCCTTTATTTATAGAGGAGGAAAATCGCCTCCCCTTTGGTCACACAGCTGAATCTCAACAAAGTCAGGTCTAGGATTTACAAGCCCTGACCACTTTCCACCTCTCCATGCTCTCCAATAATGCACCCCATTAATCCTAAGACACACATAATACAAGGTTTTAGAAGGCACAACTCCACTCAAATGTAGAGAAGTCTTAGAACAACAATATCACTCTACCCAGTCAAGCTTCAAGTTGAGCTCACCTGCTTTTCTCGGAAGGAACGCTTATTTTTTGACCGGACGTTATGACTATACCGCATCATCATGAAGTTCTTCTGTTTTTTCTTCTCCTTATTCGTGGAACTGGAAAATGGATTCATCTTGGTTTTTCTCCTCACAAATTCTTTTCGGTCTGTTTTTCCAGCCTATCAGCACACACACACACAAATACCACTGCAGGAGTTATCTCATCAACATACACATCTCCTCTGTGCCAGCTCCACTGGATGCCAAGGACACTAAGGTGGAGGGAACACACAGTCACTGCTCCCCAGAGACTCAGTTCAGTCCAGGGGAAGAAATGACCATGATGTGTTGTAACTGGGCAAGGGGAGCTCAGTGGAAGAAAAGGTTTCTTAGAGGCCAGAGGAGCCTATGAGAGAGGGAGACCCTGTGAGCTGTTTTTTGCAGGATGAAGGCCTTCCTGGTGAGGAAAGGAGGGAAGGAGGGAAGAGTAGAGCATTTCAGGTAGGAATAGTATATGCAAAGTTGCGGTGGAGAAAGAACATGGGTTTTCAAACTTATCTAAACAAGTGTCAGTACAAATGGAATAGAGGGTAATGTGGAGGCCATTTGGAATGGCGTCTGAAACAAGTCAAGGTAGAGAAAATGAAGCTGGAAAGGTAGGCAGGTTGCAGTCGCAAACAGCCACAGGACTTGCCTGAGGCAGCTCTAACTGTCTCTGGCTTTTCTTTAATGACTAAACATTCCCCTGCTTTTCTCATAGCTCTGGTAAATGTACTGAGCCTCCCTGAGACCGTGAACATATAACTGTGCCTTTCTGTGCTCTACAGCTTGTCTTAGACGGTGGTTACATATGTGGCTATCAGGTTGTTAAAACTCATCTAACCGAACACCTCTTATCTGTGCCTTTTATTCTATGTTAATTATACTTTTATTTAAAACATTAAAATAAAATACTGCAGGGACTTCCCTGGTGGCGCAGTGGTTAAGAATCCGCCTGCCAACGCAGGGGACACGGGCTCAATCCCTGGTCCGGGAAGATCCCACATGCCGCGGAGCAACTAAGCTGCTGCGCCACACAACTGCTGAGCCTGCGCTCTAGAGCCCGGGAGCTACAACTACTGAGCCCACGCACCGCAACTGCTAAAGCCCGCGCGCCTAGAGCCCGTGCTCCACAACAAGAGAAGCCACCGCCATGGGAAGCCCACGCATCTCAACGCAGAGTAGCCCCTGCTCGCCGCAACTAGAGAAAGCCTGCGTGCAGCAACGAAGACCCAATGCAGCCAAAAAAACCCTGCAGTTCTGTGCCTATACAAGTTCTGAGTCATATTTCACTTTATCTGCTTTCTGTTTAAACAACTAGGCAATGACATGCCCCACTCACCATTGCAGTTGCTAGTCTTGTCTCCTTGTCAGACTTTGGCTTTTTATGAAGGCGTTCAATGTCCCGAAGAGAAAGTAACTCACCCCTGGGGTGAAGGAAAAAATGTAATATGTAACAAGGATGGAATTCCTTTTCCTAATACTTTCATAATCGCGTGAGCTGACTGAAGACCTGGTGTACACACTGTCTTACCTGGGCTCCTCATCACTGTCTGTTTCGATGTATTTCCTCTTTTGGGCTTTCCCAGGGGCAGCGTCGAGTTCTTTCCTCATTTGGGCCATTCTGATTTTCTGGAAGTCTTCCTGACTTAACACTCGGCTAGTGCTGACGGCCGCGGCTTTGGCTTTCCGCTCCTCCAAGGGCATGCTGTTCAGCTTCTCAGACTTGAAAGGACACAACACAGGCTTAAACGGCTATTAGCTCCAGTGAGGGCGTAGCCCCTCAACACTGAGAAAAGGACATTTTAGGACTCACGATTTCTTTCTGTTCTTCATCGGAAGAATGGTGCACGTCAACCCATTCGCCATCAGAAACTGCCTCGTCACTGAGACTCGTGTTTTCCCACTCATCTGTGTGAAAAGGAGCACCCCATTAGCACCCACTTTATGTTGAGTGTTCATGGTACACTGAGATAAATCAAGCAAAAGAAAACTTAGGTAATGAACCTCAAATAGATGCTCACCAAGAACTGAGCAATATTACTGTTAAATAAACCACATCAATTTAATTAAGTCAAGGAACGGAGAACAACCACTGATCTATTATCCACCATGAGCCAAAACTTTACAATCTTTCTCTAACCCTCGTGACTCAACAAAAGAGGAATAGAGTCCAGAGTTAAGTAACCTGCCCCAGGCCACACTGCTAGAAATGCAGCCTACACTGAAATTAGGAAAATCATATATGACTCTAGAGCCTACATTCTTTCCACCCAACTAGCCATGTCCACCAGAACTGTACGTGTACATTTACAGTGGCCACATACAAGTTATTTAACTTGTCTAAGCACATTTATACGTTTGAGAAATTAGTTAGAAACAAGTCATTCAGAGAACCAAGGCAGAAACTTTTGGTTGTATAAGAACCTTGTAGACACCTCAGTAAAGAGGTATCAGAGTTCCTAACGGAGCCACCACAGTAAGCTTTCAAAATGAAGGATACCTGCAGTCTCTCAGCAGATGCCCATGTTCTGTAAGACAGTGTCCCAGCTCTTAGGCATGGCCTACACAGCCACTCACGTGAGGCCCCACCTCTATCTCTAGTCTCATCGCCTTCTGTGCATCACCTTGTATCCTACATTCTAATAGTCTCCTAAACCCTTCAGTACTTTGCTCACAGTTTGCCTAGCAAGTCTCCACTATACTACCATTGCTCACTAATCATTCCAAATACGGCTCATGGGTCACCATTTCCTTGAAGCCTTTGTTGAACCTCTGAGGTGGACCTGACCTCTCTTCAACCCTTCTACCCCACTCCAATCATAAATCCTGTTGATGATTTATTAGCTGTTTATGAAAGACCCTCAAGGACAAGAACCATATCACTCATCTTGGCTTTGACAGTGGCTGGCTCATAGCTAGTGCTTACGAAAGTTTTGTTGAAATAATGAAGGGATGAACAGGAAGAAGAAAGGACCCTAGCAACCAATGCAGTAAATGCTAACCCTGGAAATGAGAATGGAGTTCCTCAAGCATTCTTTGACCAGTTCAACAAGCATCCTCCTTCAACAGGAGGATTGCTATAGACTAATCTTCATTATTTTTTTCTAGGCAACAAAAGAAACCCATTATCTTTCCCAAGTGCCAAACAGCATGCCCTTGATAAGGGGCAGCCAATCTGAAGGACATGAAAAGGCATTTCCTACACCAGAATGTAAATTGTCTCAGAGCAGGACCATGCCCATTTGACCTTCAGTGCCCGTAACAGGGTGTGGCACACAGTCATTACCAGGAAGCATCTGCTGAATGAATGTCCAAACAATATAAAGATTTCAAGATCAATACAGATATAGCAGGAGTGATTTTGTCCTGAATAATGGTGAAACAAAAATGAACCTCCATCATCTTCAGCATTTTTTTCTTCTTTTTCAACTTCCAGAACTTCTGCTCCTGGAATGTAACCTTTGGCATCTAGTTCTCCATATTCTTGCACTCTTGCTTCTATGGAGGCCTCTGTAGGCTTACCCTAAAGGAAAGGAAGTAGTTTTTAATGAGGTGCTTAAACTGCAAAACATTATTCATGAAAAGGATTCTCCAGGATTATGAATTGAGAGGGAGAATCACAAAAAATGGAAGCAATCGAATGACAAAAACAGTCCACCAATGTCTTGGGTCAAAGTAAATCCCCCAGCCAGAACTTTGCCCACTGTTTTCTTGCTTTCTTCTTCTTCTTCTTCTTTTTTTTTTTTTGCGATACGCAGGCCTCTCACTGTTGTGGCCTCTCCCGTTGCAGAGCACAGGCTCCGGACGCGCAGGCTCAGCGGCCATGGCTCACGGGCCCAGCCGCTCCGCGGCATGTGGGACCTTCCTGGACCGGGGCACGAACCCGTGTCCCCTGCATCGGCAGGCGGACTCTCAACCACTGTGCCATCAGGGAAGCCCCTTCTTGCTTTCTTCTGATCCACCTCAGGAAACGTCAATTAAGTCTTGAGATCTCTCCTTCTGTTACATACATGCATCTTTCTTTGTCCCAACTTGAAGGAGGTAGTATCTGGTTAGGGAACAGCCTGTTCAATGCTGCCATCAGTTGCTGACTTCAAACAGTCTAACAGGTCTGTAAGAGTCATTCATCCTCAAACAGCATATACCAACTATAAAACAGTTAAGCAAAAGTATTCAACCAATTTTATTCTGAGCTTAAAGAATAAAACTACATGTATCACCAATACTCCTAATGGAAGCATCAGAAATACTCAAACTCAAATTGTAGGAAATTACCCTCACTTTCTGAGACCAAATCCTTGATCAACATATGTATGCTTCACCTACCCGGAATTTCTTTTGTAACATCTGAGGATTCAGTGTTCGGAAGAGCTGAATCAAAGTTCTAGCAGACATCATCACATCTGGAAAATAATACCTTTAATTAGAAACTTCAGAGCAAAGAGTCTATTGAGGTAAAAACGAACTACTCTGTACTCTTTGATCTACTGAGAATAACACACCACTTACTCTTATCTTTGTGTGTTTTATACTGAGCCAGGTCTTGGAGAAGTTCTTCAGTCATGGCTAGAGGACATCGAGCTGTTATCTCTTTTATAGCATTGATTCTAAAAGAAGGAAAAAAATAAATTAAAACAAACAAACAAACAAAAACCCCCCAGCAGTTTCATGTGGTTCAACCTAAGAATATTTTCTAAAAAGACTAAATCAAAAGGAACGTAAGTTGGGTTTTATAGGTCTTAGGTCTTTAAAACTGCAGCATGGTAGAGTGTGAGGGTGGGGAGCCTCAGAGGGCTTTGATTCCAGACAGTTTACTGCCATTTCCTCTATTAGAAGAATAAGAAACAGTGTCATCTCTGTAAAATACAGGCATACCTCAGAGATATTGCAGGTTTGGTTCCAGACCACTGCAATAAAGTGAGTCACACATATCTTTTGGTTTCCTAGTACATACGAAAGTTATGTTTAACTATACTGTAGTCTATTAAGTGTACAATAGCATTATGTCTCAAAAAGTACGTAACTTAATTAAAAATCCTTTATTGCTAAAAATGTAACCTTCATCTGAGCCTTCAGTGAGGCATAATCCTTTTGCTGGTGGAGAGTTTGAAATATTGTGAGAATTACCAAAATGTTACAGAAGCATGAAGTGAGCCAATGCTGCTGCAAAAATGTCACCGATAGACTTGCTCCACACAAAGTTGCCACAAACCTTCAATTTGTAAAAAAAACGCAGTAACTGTGAAGAGCAATATAGCAAAGGGCAATAAAAGGAAGTGTGCCTGTATATGACAGCAGCATTTATTTGCCAATTCTAGGGGAGATAGTACTAGGTCAAATGAGGAAAAGTTAAAGGTCTTTAGGGCTGTTATCCCAGCAATATTTTCCAAGGGAGATACAAAGCAGCTGTTCAGCATACTGCTTAGTTATTAGGACAGATGAGTCGTCCTTAAATTAGTGCTCACACTCATTAAGTGCTTTTGAATTAATAAAAAGGGCCATTGAACTGCCTTGGGATTAAAAAATGATTCCATAACGAATCATTTGTTCCAGCGAAGATAGGAATTCAGGGTAGAAGACAGAAGAAAAACATTTAGATTACCACACAAGCATTCATTTGAAAGAGGGAAAGCTAGTTAAAAAACAAAATGTTGATTAGAAGGGCAAATATCTTTTCTCTGGCTCAAAATTCTGACCAATAAATTAAAAATAGCAAGCCTGCTGAGAAGACTGAAGTGTACTTTAAACTGTTTTTGCAGAGAGCACATTATAGATGAAATTTTACATCCTGGTAATGGAAAGCAAACCCAGTGCGTTACGACCGTACCCACTGCCTACAGCCACATTCTACATACCCTACTGTCATGACCTCTCCAGAGTTCTTGTCGGTTACAAAATTGTTGGCCACAGTCATGAGTAATGACTGCATGATCTGAACGGGAGGGAGAGAAAGGATATGAGTGCTGGTAAAACGTCTACACCTACTCAAACGCTTGACGATGAAGGGACCATAAACTATTACAGTGGAAAAAGAGCCCTCCACCTTCGGTTTGGGAGTTGGAAGGATCAAGACTGACTGAGGAAGACTGAGAAAAACATTCCACTCTGGGTTTCAGCCTTCTTCTTAGCTATCCTCAGATTAAATTTGGCTCGCCTTTAATATTAGTTCTCAACATGGATTAAAAATTGCTTTGACCCACGATCCTCCAACACTATTTGAATCAAAGAAAGAAATGATCAGTTTTGAATAATAATCACTATAAATTCACTGATATTCTTGCCCTCCCCAGCATAAAATTTGGCAATTAAACAAAACCAGAATTCTCAACAACTTGTCCAAAATAAACTTTACTTTCTACAGTAAAATGTTTTTACTTCTATGAGTAAACTGCTATGGATATCTCCTTAAGAGCTAGTGTCTCTTCTACTCAGTTTCAATAAGGCAGGGAGGACGGTAATCCCTGTGGGAAAAGCCACCATGATACACTTAGTGGCAGGGCTACGTATGCACTAGATCCTGACAGAAGGAAAGTTTAAGAGTTCTCACCTCTGGGGGTACTAAGTGATGAGATGCCTGTGCAGCAAACAGAAGGATCTTCGTTACTTCTAAAAAGGTCAGAGATGGGAAAGGCCACAGTCAGTTTATTGCCCTGCCCTCAGGAGCACGGCAAACATGGCCAGCACGCGCTGGCCGTAATGCTACTGCTGCTTCCTCTGCCCCAGCACCCAACCCCAACATCTGCACAGCTCACTGCCCCGCTTCCTCCTGGCCCTGCTTAACTGCTGCCTTATCAAAGTGATTTCCTGACCACATAATCTAGACAGAACCCACCCCAGCACTCCCTACTGTCCTCACCTGCTTCCTTTTTCCTCAAAATACTTCCCGTCACCTGGACATATTACACACAGCACTCTGTGGATCTTCCTCTAGAATGTAAGCTCTATGAAGGTGAGGATGTTACTTTGTGTTCACTGGTGTCTAATGCAGTGCTCAGACTAGAAGTCGCTCAATCAATGAGTAAGTACAAACACATATATACGCACACATATATACGCACACTCTCCCTTTAAAGGGGCAGTATGGATAAAGAACAAGGCCTCTGGCAAAACAAAGGAGTGGGGTGAAGCCTAACCAGCCACTGTTTGCTGAGTGATCTTGGTCTTTTTTTCTTTTTTCTTTCTACACCTCTCAGGATTGAAGTGAGGACTGAAAGAGACGACTGTATGTAAAGTACTTAGCACAGTGCTTGGCTCACGTTGAATGTTCAATAAATGTTCATTTCTTTCCTACCCTGGTTCAAGTTCAAAGGCAAGAACAACCATCTCTTCCTTCCTGCTTTCACGTTGCTTTTAATTAAGAATATAAACGAGGGCAATGAAAGCAGTAAGTTAAACCCTGGTATCTATAATGAAGTTACAATAAATAGTCAGAATTCTTTTTTAGAATTTTTCACATGAGTATTTATAGTATTACAAAAAGACATGCTTTGAGAAACCAACATTTTGTTTTGGTGTTTTCCCCCCCCTCAAATAATTATTTCTTAAAGTTGATGAGCAGAACGATTACCTCTTGGCAGAATCTGGAAAGAAAACATACAGGTTTCTCTCCTTGTCTCTGAAGCAGAACACCCTTCACTCCTAACTCTTGTCTTTAGTATTAATTCCAGAACAAAAGACTCTGGACGGTTAACCCCAAGGCCACTAAAGGAACACGGCAAGTGGAAGCCTTACCTCTTTGGTGGGGCTGCAGAAACCTCTGCACAAAGGGGTAGAAGTTGAAGAGAAAAAGCTGTGGGAAGAAGAATGCACTGACTTTAATATATCTCTGGCTGAGCTGTGGAGTTTCATCTCTCCATGATGCAATTATATCACCAAGCTCAGCTAACTGGGAATCATTTTTTTACTTTCTTTTTTTCTCAATGGCATTCATGCTACAGGATGATTCAATGTGCTGTATTAACCAAAGAAAGGAAGGCCTTGTTGCTATCCTATTATGTCAAGGAAGAAGGAAGTGTACACAGAATAAACCAGGGGGTGAAAAGGCAGTCAAAAAGCAACTTTCTTCTACTTTTTTTTTTTTTTTTTTTTTTTGTGGTACACGGGCCTCTCACTGTTGTGGCCTCTCCCATTGCGGGGCACAGGCTCCGGACGCACAGGCTCAGCGGCCATGGCTCACGGGCCCAGCCGCTCCGCGGCATGTGGGATCCTCCCGGACCGGGGCACGAACCCGTGTCCCCTGCATCGGCAGGCGGACTCTCAACCACTGCGCCACCAGGGAAGCTCCTCTTCTACTTTTAAATTGGTGTGGCTGCAGAATCAATTTTTTAGTCTTCAAAGATAATAGTAACTCAAATCTGAATAGTGCCTAGTGTAATCTGATCACCAAAAAACCCACAGTCTAGTTTTGTTATGGGATGCCAGTCCAGCCACACTGGAGGAATTACTCTGAGCTCCATATTTTAGACAGAAACCACTAACACTCTGGAGTCTACCTAGATAAAGGAGACAAGGATCCAGTTATTAAAGCAATTGTAATCTTTAACTTCAAGGAGAGAAACTCTGGAGATGGCCTAGTCTTTTTCAAAGATCATCACGTGAGAATAAATTTTTTTCTATTTTAGCCACAGAGCAAAACCAGGACCAGAGAAGTAAAAGGGAAGACTTGGGTTCAATACAGAGATGGGTGTTCAACTGTAGCCAGATGTGAAACTCCAGTATCATTTCCATCAAACCATGCTTGAATTAAGAATCACTTCTGCTTTTCCACTGAGCTCAGATTCAGGTGTGACTTGAAATTATTGCACAAATGTAACAAGAATTGACCTGGTAATCCTGCTTTAGAACTGCAGCCCATGTAGAAAAAGCAATTTATTCACCAAAATATTAAGTTTTCCTTAGAGAAATGGAACAAGTGCATTTGTTCATTTTTAACTGGATATAGGTCTATACTGTTTGATTTTCCATGAAGGAGCCTGTTTTACTTCTTGTTTTTTTCTTGAAGAAAGCAACACATTCAGTGATGATCAGAACAGCACTAGTTATAAGAGCAAAACTATAGAGAACAACCTCAATGGTCATTTCTTCATGGGCTGAATTTCTGGGAATCCTTCCTTTTCTACAATGGCAGTTAGTCTGAGTATGTGTGAGGTTTCCATATGTATACACAGTCTATACACATTATACCACCAAGGAGCTCTTGCAGTCTAATTTAATATAAAGTGAATGACCAGAGAATTCAGCTTTGCAAACATGATCCTCCTGCTAGAGTGGGCTGGAAGTCAGGAAAGCTATGAAGGGGTAAACTGTGAAATGTAATAACAGTTGATAGAAATATGCGGGCTCTGTTGGCTCAGGAAAATGTATAAGTGAAACATAGATACAATAAAATAAAAAGTAGAAAGACAGAACAAAAATAGTCTGTCCATAAACTGAATACATGTACAATTCAACATCCATACGAAGTGATAAGAAAACCAAGTGACAAAAACAGCTATTTTCAGAGTGAAAGATTTTATCCCTTTGTAAACTGTATGGGTTTAAATGGTTTGGGAGGGTAAACTTAAGCCACTGCTCTACCTTAGTGCCCTTTTACCAAGGAAAATTCTACTTCTAATGTCCATCAAGAGAAACATAATGTAATTCAAACCTCATGGATTCCCACCAATCTGGAGATGAGGTTCATGAGCATCATCTTCACTTCAAACCTCTCCTTAGAGCTCTCTAGCTGCTTCAGTAGTTTTTCCGCAAAATCTAGAGAGGAGAACATCAGAGAAGTATACTGTGGGCCCATCGTCTATACGACATAATCTGGCAGGCGTAGAGAAAAGCAGTCGTGTGATCACTGACTCTGGCATGGCTGTGCCTGAAATCACCCTGCAGAACCAGGACGGTAAACACAGCGGCATGACCGACGGTGAAAAGACTCACACACGGGCAAATGTACCTTCAGTGGTGCCCAAAGTTAAGTCTTAAGGATTTCCAAGATTTTTAGCATCAACATGTTGAGTTACTGTTGACAGATGCTCCACTTATAGTTCTCTGGGGCCCTGCTTCTCAAAGTGTGGTCTGCAGACCACCAGCAGCTGTCCACCTAATATAGCTTGTTAGAAATGCTGAACTGCAGGCCCCACCCCCGGACCTACTGAATCAGACAGAATCTGTACTTTAACAGGATCCCAAGGTGATCAGTACGTGCCTTAAAGTCTGAGAAACACGGACCTAGAGGAAGCGTCAGCAAACTAAAACTAAAATACAGAGAGCATTTAAAAGCCCCACTGCCCAGCCATACCCCATATCACCTAATCGGTCTCTGGGAATAACAGGACCCGAGTACCAGTATAGTTTTATAAATTCCCCAAGTGATTCCAATGTGCACTCTAGTTTGAGAACTAGTGTTCTAGAACAGGGTTTCCCAAACTTTTGGTTTCCACATACCAGTTAAAAAAAAAAAGGGACTAATAAAAGATTGTCAATTTTTCATTTGGTCAAGCACAATGTCTTATAGTACAAGTACTGTGTTATTAAAGACATGAATTGCAAAGAGAGCTATTCCTCTATATTTTTCTTATTTTGCTGTGGACTGGGAATCACTGCTTTGGAATAGAATTCTCTAGGCTACAAGCAATAGGTAACAACTAAGCATTTACTGATTGTCTCTTAAGTGCCAAGGATTTTATATTCCCTGGTAACCTTGAAGGTAGGAATCTAAATAGGCAGATAACGCCAACAAGGAACTTGGGAGGTCATAATTATAGTACCTTGGGGATCATGAATCAAGTGAATAGCTGAAAAGTTAAACACCTCCGGTTTTTTCTTCTTCTTTTGTTTCTGAAAGAAAGGGAGAGGAAAACATTTACATTCTGAATTACAGTGGAAAGGCCCTTGGGATTAAATGTGCTAATGTGCTAAAGGCTGTTATCAAGTCCATTACACCATTTATATTTATTTATTTTCCTTATTTTTTTTTTGGCTGCATCGGGTCTTAGTTGCAGTACACTGGATCTTTTGTTTAGGCATGCGGGATCTTTTCGTTATGGCATGCAGTCTTCTCGGGTTTCTCTCTAGTTGTGGCACGTGGGTTTTCTCTCTCTAGTTGTGGTGCATGGGCTCCAGAGTATGTGGGCTCTGTAGTTTGCAGCACACGGGCTCTCTCATTGAGGCATGCGAGCTCAATCGTTGTGGCATGCAGACTTAGTTGCCTCGTGGCATGTGGGATCTTAGTTCCCCAACCAGCAACTGAACCCATGTCTCCTGCATTGGAAGGTGGATTCTTTACCACTGGACCACCAGGGAAGTCCCCATCACACTAATTAAAAAGAAAAAAAAAAAATCTTTGTTCCAAAAACCTTTCTTGCAACTAGAAGAACTAAAGGTGGTTTTTAAGATTAAATCTTGGGGACTTCCCTGGTGGCGCAGTGGTTAAGAATCTGCCTGCCAATGCAGGGGACACGGGTTCGATCCCTGGTCTGGGAAGATCCCACATGCCTCAGAGCAACTAAGCCCGTGTGCCACAACTACTGAGCCCGCACACCACAACTACTGAAGCCTGTGTGCCCAGAGCCCGTGCTCCACAACAAGAGAAGCCACTGCAACGAGAAGCCTGCGCACTGCAACGAAGAGTAGCGCCCGCTCGCCGCAATGAGAGAAAGCCTGGGCACAGCAATTAAGACCCAATGCAGCCAAAAAGTCCTAGCTATTAGCACCTGTGAGACTTAAAGAGATTTGGAAATATGAACATTAAAAAACACACAAGGACCAAATTAATGACTTTCAAATAATTATTACAAAACAAAATGTACTTCATTTGCATACTCTTCTGAGAAGACATCGTGATCAAAACAAATGAATTTAATCAAATTAATTTATTCAAGCCACAGATCTTGCTAGAGCTGAAAACATTTATTCATCTAAAAAATCAGTGCTTAAAAAGTCATCACACATTTCTAAGTCTTTCAAAATGCTATTTTCTCTATTCCAAATGCTTAAAAGCTTTTCTAAAGAACACATATTCTGCATTCTAATGATTCTTATCTCATTTCCCAGGTACAAGTCTCACCTTGAGGACTTTCATAGCTTTTTCCAACTTTTTCTTGTTTTTGGAGCTTTTCTTCCCTGTGGCATACTGCACTAGCAGGTCTCTTGCTGTTGGTCCTTCATCCTGAAGAATAAACTACTTTGTAAAACTATAAACAAGGAAAATCTGCATAGAAGCAAGGAATAACCCTTTTAATCACTTCTTTGTACTTATACTCTTTGCATGCAGCTATGAAAAATAAACACAACTTTAAAAATTCAATAAAAAACAAATTTGCCCATCTGCAGGAACAGGCTCATACAAAGATTTTCACTGCAACACTGACTTTTGTTTTTATTTTGCTTTTAGTTTTTATTGAAGTGTTAATATACAGAGAGAATGCAACTTTGTTTTTATTTGAAAAAGGAAACTGGAAACAAATATTTATCAATAGGGAAATACTTAAACTATAGTACATCCATATTCTGAAATATTATGTGGAGGTTAAAAGAATGAGGTAGATCTATATGTACTCGTAGAAGAATATCTAAATGCACTGGTACATCTATATATGTCATCACAAAGGAAGCAGGTTGCAAAATAATACATATATTATTTATATGTTTTAAAAACAGACCACACACATAAGACAATACGTATACACATCCACACAGAAATGCATGGGAAATGAAATGGTTACCTATGAAGAAGGAACTGGGAAGTGGAAATAAGAAAGGATCAAGATAACTTTTATCTATAGTATTTGAAATTTTATACAGTAAGAATGTATTGTTCATACATTATTTACTAAAGTAATAACAAAAGGTGTTATCCCATATTCCAGTACTCTTGTTACCAAAATGCTAAAATGGGAAGGGAATTTCTTTTTAAAATTAATAAAAAATATTTTTTAATAAAGAAAATTTCATGACATCATAAATCCTGATTCTTCCTTTTAAAGGTGCTGTACTACCCTTCTCCCTTTCTCCACTCTAAACTTCCATGATGTCAACACTCAACCTCAAAAATATATTGGCAGTAATTTTTATTCTAAGTTCATATGATGAGATATAGATATAGCTTTAGCCCCAGGAACAAGGTTGAATGAATCTAAGTTTTATTAGTTACTTAACCAATCTTTCTGAATGTAAGTGACAAGTTCTAAATAGAATAAAATCTCAGCATGGCAGAACTCAATAAAGGATAAAGGTAGCGTCTAAGTTTCTTTCCAACTTTTACAATCTGTACTGAAAACAATAATAAAATCTGCTAAACTGTAAAGTTCAGAAGTATCTATGGTTAAACTAACCTCAGATTCTGAGTCACTATCCTGTTTCTCCTCTTCATCTTTTCCAAGGAAGAATGTCAAAGCAGCAACTAATATCTAAAGACCAATTCAAAGTCAATTACTCATCCCAGCTTACAACAAAGAATAAATACTTTTGTCTATATTTTACACATGCATATGAACTAGGATCTGAAGAAAAAAAAACAAAGAATGGTAGGATTTGGGCTCATCTGTCTCAGCCCGGCTCTACACAGTTGTTATCCTTCAAGTAGAAAGTCAGGAACTTCTACATCCCCCCACAAGAAAAGTGATATAGCCCCTCTAACAGAAAGTCAAACATGTCCTTAAATTTCTTTCAGCTGTGCCTGAGTCCAATAAAAGAGCAGGCAGTCAAGAATTACAGAGGAAAACAAGATAAACGCTAAGGCTATCGTTTAATACCAAGCATTTTTAAAACTCATAATTTTGCGTGACTCCTCTAAAGCGCAGATAAACCAGGGAAGCAGCCTAAGCACGAGCAGCACGTCCGCACACCACCTCTTCCTCGCACACCCATCTCCTTCACCCTCTAGCTGGAGAAGCGGGCTACTCACAGACAGTGCCTTCACGCAGCCATACACGTGCTCACCTTGGTGACCTTAGAGAAACATGCCGTGGTGATCACATTGACAGTTTTGGCATCATTCCTGGGGGAAGACAGTTCTCTCAGAGTCTCTCTAAATGCACTCTCTCAGAGTGCATTTAGATACAGAGAGAATACAGTCGAATTTTCATTCGACTGTATTTGACAGCACAGACAATGGCACAAAATAAATAAATATTTCTGACATGTTAAAATTCATAGTTTGTAATATTTCAAAAAGTCACGGGTTGCTAAATAGTCAACTACAGGCAAACATTTAATTCAATTTTAGCCCAGTCTTGTGTCAGAAAATTATGCAGCCATTCAGACGTATTTTTTGAAGAATTTTTCATGACATAAAACCTACTCAAGATAACTGCGGGCGGAATAAAAAACCAATAAGAAACTACAATACAGCAAAATTCCAACCATACTTTAAAATTCACATTAAAGAAAAGACAGGAGGAAATAGTATAAAATATTAACTGATTATCTCTAGGGGGTGGGACTATCAATAATTAAAAAAAAAAACTTTCTAGCTTCTCCAAATCTTCTGCTGCAACGAATATTACTTTTATATTAAAAAAAAATTAGTGAATAAGAAAAGCAAAAGACATGAGTTGGGACACTGTACCAACAAGCCAAAGTTTAGGAAACATGATAATTTAAGTATATAAGGTAAATGGATTTGAAAATCTTCAGAGAGGCAGAGTAGAAAGAGCCCGAATTTCAGTCAGACAGATCGGGTTTGAATTTCAGTTCTGCCTTTTACTAGCTACTAAACTTAAACTTATGAACCTATGGGTTTCATTACCTATAAGGTGGGAATAATCCCAAATAAGCTACATTACACTGTTCTGAAGGTTGAATGAGGTAAGGCATAGTGCAAGTGCTCAAGAAATGGTAGTCAATATTTTTATTAGTCATTTGGATTGCCTCCATAGTTTTACTTCCAACCTAATCTATGGCAGAGATATATTAAAGGGCTCAAAATCAAGAAAAATATTTGTGTATGTGTTCTGTGGTAATTACAAATGAATAAAAGACGATTTCGAAAGAGACAGGTACATAGATGTTACCAGATGTTTCTTCTGTAGAGTTCAATCATCACATCCAAAGATATCTTGGCTGCAGTTGCATTGCTATCTCTTAACATGGTATACATGAAATTCTGCAATACCTGAAGGAAAAGAGGAGAAAGAAGACTTAAGCTGCACGATACTGTAGTACAATGCCGCAAACATGGAAAACAAAAGGGTACTTACTACATTCACTTTATTGTTCTTGTGTTTCGCATTTATATTCTTGATATCAGTCACAATATGAGTATATAAAGTCTGAGGAAAAGAAACAAAAACATATACACATTAACCAACATTTCTAACCTTGCCTAATTTGGAGAGAAATATAAATGTACTGGAGGATTTAATTTTGCCCACTTTTCATTCTATCACAAAAGAGACCAAAAACAAATAAAACAAACAAAAAAAAGCAGGTAAAGCAAAATGAAAGTTACCCTCAAAAGGTTAAATATGAAGTTATATGACCCAACATTTCCACTCCTAGCTATATATCCAAAAGAAATGAAAATAAATTTCCAACTAATGTTCAAATATTCATAGCTGCATTATTCATAACAGCCAGAAAGTGAAAACAACCCAAATGTCCATTAATTGATGAGTGGATAAACAAAATATGGTATAACCAGACAATGAAATGTTATTTGGCAACAAAAAGTAATGAATACTTACATATGCTACAACATGAATGAACTTTGAAAACATTAAGTGTTTTCACTTAATTTTCACTTTCACTAAGTGAAAGAAGCCAGTCACAAAACAATTACATATTATATGATTCCATTTACACGAACTATCCCGAGTAGGCAAATCTATAGAGACCAGAAGTACATTGGTGCTTGCCTAGGGCTGGGACAGATGGGAAAATGGAAAGTAACTGCTGATGGGAATGGGGTTTCTTTTGGGGGTGCTATAAGTGTTCTAAAACTGACTGTGGTGATGGTTGCAAAACTCTGTGACTACACTAAAAACCCCTGAATTGTGCATTTAAATGGATGCACTGTATGTGAATTACATCTCAATACATTTGCTTTTTTTGTTTTGTTTTGTTTTGTTTTTACAAAGGAAAGTCGGGGCTTCCCTGGTGGCGCAGTGGTTAAGAATCCGCCTGCCAATGCAGGGGACACGGGTTCGAGCCCTGGTCTGCGAAAATCACACATGCCACGGAGCAACTAAGCCCATGTGCCACAACTACTGAGCCTGCGTTCTAGAGCCCCCGAGCCACAACTACTGAGCCTGTGTGCCACAACTACTGAAGCCCGTGTGCCCTAGAGCCCATGCTCCCCAACAAGAGAAGCCACTGCAATGAGAAGCCCAAGCACCACAACAAAGAGTAGCCCCCGCTCGCCACAACTAGAGAAAGCCCACACGCAGCAATGAAGACCCAACGCAGCCAAAAATAAATTTTAAAAAATAAAAAAAAAATAAAAAATAAATTAAAAAAATAAAAAGGAAAGTCCAAGCCCCTAACTGCATGTAAGACAATACTGGGATTTTTACAAATATCAATGGTACCCAAAATATGCTCCCCTGGATCACTTTTATTCACAAGTTAGTCCAAGAAGTATAACGGCTAAAATCAAATGGTTGCAGTCTCTTAATGTTTTGAAAAAAAAAAAAAAAAAAAAATTTTTTTTTAAGTTAATGTATGTACACTTTAGTTTCTGTTTCTTAAAATTCTTTCATAAATCTTCAACTTCTGGTCTTACTTATACAAGCAAACACAAAGTCACACAGAAATATTAATAACAAAAATAGTCAGTTTTGGGGGGAAGAGGCTGGGAGTGGTTACAGCCACGAGTGTCCAGTCCATGCTCTGATTTAGCTGGTCAGTACAGCAGAGCGGAAAAGGGCTTGGGTTCTGGAGCCAGGTTCCCTGGGTTTATGTTCCTGCCTCACCACTCAGAAGCTGTGTGACCCTGGGAACATCACTCTCTCTCTCTGTGCCTCGGCCTTTTCATCTATAAAATAACAACAATAACCCCTATCTCATGGCACTTTGTGAGTAAACGAATACGTAAAATGCTCTGAAAATGGTAACCTAGCAAAAAGTAAACAATAAATGTTAGCTATCACCATTATATTGCATGCACACAACGGTCAATTTTTTTCCTATCAAAATTATTCTTAGCTGTATCCAATAGTATGAAGCATCAAGAGACTCCAAATGCTATACGTTTCATGTCACTGCAAGGAAGAATGAGATATGGAGTGATTTTGCTCTTTACCTTTCGAAGAAGCTTATCGTGGCAACGCAGAAGTTCAAAGAAGAGTTCTAGCAAACTGGATGGATTGATGAGATTCTTATTTCTCAGCAAAATCAAAGCTTTGCAAAATGTCTCAGGAAGGAAAAAGAAACATACTATAAGATAATGATAAAGCTAGGATGAGAAAATGGAGCAAGTATATCCCAAAAGCACTTAACGTCTTCTACTAACTAGGCATTATTCTAGGCATGGGAACAGAACAGTCAGTCTCTGCCCTCATGAAGCTTACACTGGGGGTGGAGCAGAAGAGGGGACAGGCAAGCAAGTAAGCATATCAACAGGTATAACTCATATAGGAAGGAAATAAAACAGGGTAATATCATTGATACATAGTGACTGCAGGAAGGCTCCTTTACACAGGAGGTCAAGGAAGTGTCAACATAGAAAAACGCAGTGATCAGTAAATCCACAGAGATAAGAAAGGTGGGTTACAATAACATAACACACTAAATTGGGATAATCAAACTGAATTTGTGACCTTACAAGGCATTCTTTTGAAATACAGTTTGTAGTAAGAACGGCCCAACGGTAGTTGTAGCACCCTTGCTTACCACCAACTTTCACAAGTACACTCTAAAGAGGAATGCTAATTATACAGACTCAATCCCTTGCTTCCTAGCAACGTCCTAATTATTTTTAAAAACCCACTAATCATCATAAAACACTATAAAGAAATATACAGACATTTACTTATTTAATAATGCCTGCAGACCAATCTGGTTGGGTACTGTTAGCACACAAAACTTAAAGAAGACCTAATTACTTGGAAAGACACTAAGTCTCCACACTCAAAATCTCCAATCTGTACGGCCCACAAGGACTTGACCTAAGTCTTGACCTACAGGTAAGTCTTCTGTAATGGTTCAAGTTTGAAGCCTATTAGGCTGTGCTGCCAGGTCCCATGTCCCAACTGAGAGTTAATCAGAGACTCCAACCTTGGCTTGTCTGAGATGGTATTCTTTTTTTTTTGGCCAGAACAAATTAAGATAATCCTAGAAATGTATAAAAATTGAAGTATTACAGAAAGCCTGGGAAAATGCAAGAATAAGAAACAAAGTTGAATCTACAGACTTAGCATTTTTATAAGTTTTGGTAAAGGATATTAGTATATTTTGATCATAATATTTGTGTAAGTTCTACCAGCTGTAAAGGTGTTTGAAAAGCTGATATATAAGATTTGAAAATGCCTCTGGTTGGGTTCCCTAGAAGCAGAACCCAATTTATTACAGAGGTCTGCCCAGGGTGTGCTCTCTTCTAGAAGGGAAGTAAAAGAAGCAGGATAGGGCAGAGAAAAGCTGGGCAAGGATGTGTCCTTGGCTGGAGACTAGCTTTAGTCTGATTACAGAGAAGCCCTGGAGCACAAACTGCAACACAAAGTTGGACCTTGGGAAGGGCTGGGCTTTTGAACCTCTGGGTTAGTCAGATACCACCTGTGGGCTGGGAAGGCCACTTCCCAGGTGCTAGGGCTCCCATTTAGCTGAAGACAGTGCTCCAGAGAAAGGGCAGCTGGGGGCCATTAGCAGCCAACATTCCCCACGGGTGGGGGAAATGGGAGCACTAGCCTGGTAAAGGGGATCCCAGACAGGACCCAATGTCAATCACTAAGGTAACAATGTTTAAATGCTCAAACTGGCCAATTAATAGACAAATGTCTAAACTAAGCTTTATAAAAACTATAGTTTATAATTAGGATTCTTCATGCATTTGAGATTTGAATGACTAGAAGGAATCACCTAATCAAAAAAGGGGAAAGAGCATCTTGGCAGGGTTAGCATACTGGGAGAACTGAGAGGTCAGAGACAGGAGTGCAGCAGAAAAGTAAATGAGGTCAAAAACACAGGAAGGAAGCAAATCATGTAGGGACTTACAGGCTAAGTTAATAAGTTTGAGTTTTATTCTGTGTAAATGAGAAGCCACAGAAGGATTTTAAGGTATGGGTGACACACTGATTTACATTTTAGAAAGATGTTTAGATGACAGGCTGTTCTCCTTTAAACATATATTATACGAACACGGGAACACAGCACAATTTATCAATCCAACTACTGGTCCTACCATTCGGAGATCTGGATCCAAGACAGTGTGGTTGTAGGACAGAAGATCTTTCAGCTCTTGAGGAAAGTTACTTAAATGTTCTGGATAACAGTGACCAATCTGTAACAAAGCAAAGGCTCTTCTGAAGTTTTTCTTTCTCTCCTATAATTCATATGCACATATTAAGGATGTTCTGCAAAAGGAGAATAAAAGGCTGTTTCACAGAAGTAGATGGCTCCAAACCATCTATTTTTCTTCTACATGCTGATCTCTCTGACCCCTTTCATATTTCCTCTAGTCTTAGTAAAGTATGTGACATGATTCAGAATCTGCTTTTATGATGAATTTGAAGAAAACAAATAGTTTGAAAGCTTTTTTGCTCCGGTTGGTTCTGTGAAAAGCTCTAGTGAAATCCTCTAACTGAACATAAGGAGGAAATAAAATCTGCAAAAAGGGAAAATTAATTTTCTTTTTTAAATTAAGTTTCCACTCCCAAATGGAATGAGGTTGGGCATAAGTGAAAAATATTCTGCAAGCTGTGTGCAACAACTGGTCTTCGTTTTACTCAAAAATTATCTTCTTACCTGTGCCATAAACATCACCAGCTCTGCCAGTTCTTTGCTGGGTTTATTTGGTTGTAATTTGAAAATCTCCACATTGGATTTGTAGTGATTATACTGCTGTAGAAACTGTAGAAAAATAAAATTTAAATTGGTCACCTTCTATTATAAGACTTTCTCAGTAGAGAATTAAAAATTACTTAGAAATCTTTGATAATGGCATTGAGACAAAGATGCAGCAGAGGTATGTAGAAACACTATGTTTTCCTTATCAGAATTCTTCAAAATGAGTTTTGAAAAATCTGCGCACATCTTGGGTAATCTAAAGACCCTTTCCCTTATCATTAGAAATTTACGTAGTAAGGTATAAAGAACAGTGAAACAAGAGTCAAAAATTCAGATCCGGCTCTCTACTGCCATTTACTATCTAAATGGCCCCCTACTATATTGTCCATGTATATAGAGTACTAATATCTGCAGAAATGTGTGAGTCAGAAAATGTAAATTATAATTCAAGTACACAAAGCTCTCCAGTCAAAATTCCCCTTCTTTTAAATAATAATTATGATTTTATCCTGGAGTTCTAGGTAAGATGTGTTAACAGGCGAAAGCAACAGACACACAGAAATAATAATAGCTTCCATTTATTCAGCACTTGCTACGTGCCAAACTCATCATGTACATTATTTCATTTAATTATGTTTAATCCTAACAACAATCCAACAGTCTAATGTTGGAACTCACAAGGCCTCAGTTCCACACCCTACAGCTACTCTCATGCCTAGGCCACGGTTTTAAACTATGTGTATATGTGTTAGAGTGATAGGGAGAAAGGAGGAGAGGGGGGAGGGGAGGGGAGGGGGAGAGAGATACTCAGAAGGAGAAAGAGTATTTCTTTCTTTTTTTTAAAATTTGGCTGCTCCAGGTCTTAGTTGCAGCACGTGGGAGCTTCGTTGTGGCCTGCGGGATCTAGTTCCCTGACCAGGGATTGAACCCAGGCCCCCAGCATTGGGAGCGTGGAGTCTTAACCACTGGACCACCACGGAAGTCCCAAGAATGAGTATTTCTTTATATTACCAGCCCTAACTGGTTCAGTGAGCTCCAAATTGAGGTACAATATGTGTAAATTTGCATAAATATTTGTTAAGTGAATGAAACAGTAATCCTCTGTAGGTATTATCTCCTTCTCACATATTAAAATACACGTAGGCTCAAGTGGTTAACCCTCTCTGGTTACACAATTGGTCAACAGTTGGGCCGGGATACAGAGTTAGTTTTGAAACCATTGCTTTTAAATACAGCGCTGTACAGACTCTCAGCTATTACTTTGGCTAATGGTTTACAGTGCTTTACACATCTCAAAGCCTCACCTATATTACTTAACTTCTTGTATTTGTTCCTTAGTCTTTGTTTCCACTCGCTTGAATCTTTGGAAAGTCTCTCTCTACTGGTGACCTAAACGACTGAGACCGCTATTTGTTAAAATGTATTCACATAAATATTTCTATGTGAAAATCTGGGGGAGGAGGGAAATGAGAAGGGCAATCAAAAGATGAATAATTGTGTTAGCCATCTGCACGTACAAGTAACTGAAGCAAATACCTGTTTAATGCCGGTCAGAAAAATGGGTGTCTGAAGAAAGCACTTGCCAAAATAATGTAGCAAAATCATCACTTTCATTTTGTCACTTCTCAGCTCAAACACCTTTAATGTTCACAATCTGTATGAGGTCAGTATACAAAGCCCCTCACGGTCTGGACCTAATCTAATTTTCAACTTCATCTTTTCCTGAGGTAAATTCTCACATCCAGGTCATGCCAGCTTCCGATGAGACTGAATCCTGTTTTTTAACTAGATAATACTAAGCTCTTATGTCTGTCCCTTATAATTGAGAATACTCCCTCCTTCCCAACACAGTCCATGGCACCGAGCACGGGCTCCCGGAAACAGACGTCGGTGGAAAACAATCTAAACAAAAGTTTCATCCACTGTTACAGACTAATTCCATTTAGGGGTTTCAGAAAAGAAAAGGCCTGAGAAACCTGTCTGGAAGTCAGAGGTTGGGGGTGGACCATTTGTCTCTCGACCCCTCAGTGAGGTCGGGAGATAACCCCTAAAGCAAAAATGAGATCTTTTAAATGGTGTTTCTGTGGCAGCAGGGTCTATGGAGCAGGCAGAAAACCCAGACGGGCAGCAGATTTCAAAAGGTGGGGAACGAACCCTGTGGCATGTCTCTCCCTTAACCCCTTTTCTCCTCTCGAGGAACCCCTGAACTTAAGAGCAGAACACGAGGCGAGCCAGGATCCCTGCTCCACTCCACGCCTCCCTCCAGCCACTGTCTCAACCAGCCACGTCTCGGCTTCTAGCCTCACCGCGCCGCATTCCTACCTCCTCCACGTAAGCCGGCGGGTCTCGCTTGATCAGATTCTGTAACTGCGGCAGGTTGCTGGGCAGCTTGTTATTGTTTCTGCTAGACATGTTAGCTGCTTACTGGCTCCGAGACGAGCAGTTTTAAGAAAACCCACACCGCTCGCAGTTGCCGATAGTCCCAGCTACGACTGGGAGTCGTGCTTCCGAGTACGACCGGAAACAGCACATGGGTAATTCGGCCGGCGGCGCCATCTTCTCTTAAAGCGAGCTTGACTACGGGAGCCTCAGAGTGTCAAACTTACTCTCACGGCGAAATGCTCTATAGTGGTTTTTACGAGGTTTTTGCTTTTTTCCTCGATCAACCGCTGCTACTGTCTAGCGTTCCTGAAATAGTCTGAAATGCAAAGACTTTCTTCACACACCTTAGTTTATTTCATCATCCTGACACTCTTATGAAACAGACAGATGAGAATTAATAGTTTTTATTAAAAAACTCACAGCCTAGGGCTTCCCTGGTGGCGCAGGGGTTGAGAGTCCGCCTGCCGATTCAGGGTAGGTGGGTTCGTGCCCCGGTCCGGGAGGATCCCACGTGCCGCGGAGCTGTTGGGCCCGTGAGCCGTGGCCGCTGGGCCTGTGCGTCCAGAGCCTGTGCTCCGCAACGGGAGAGGCCACAACAGTGAGAGGCCTGCGTACCGCAAAAAAACTCACAGCCTAAAGTTAGAAGCTAAAAATATCCCTGGGGAGTTGATAGCACTATCTAATTTTGGAGAGGGGGGAAAAAGGTCAATGGGGGGTGTAAATTAGTTTTCTTGTATATTTTATTTTATTTTTTTAGTACGTGGGCCTTTCACTGTTGTGGCCTCTCCTGTTGCGGAGCACAAGCTCCGGATGTGGGCTCAGTGGCCATGGCTCACGGGCCTGGCCGCTGTGCGGCTTAGTGAGATCTTCCCGGACCGGGGAATGAACCCGTGTTTTTTGCATCAGCAGGTGGACTCTCAACCACTGCGCCACCAGGGAAGCCCTTCTATATTTTAAATAGCTGTTCTTGTGTTGTTTTTAATTGTTTCAACCCAATGTAACCAATGGAAAAGGGTGTGAACTGAATAAAATGTAGTCATGTTGGTTGTTTTAAAATGCAAATGAATTTGTATTTAAAAGCGAACTATTGTTATAACCTTTGTAAGTACTGTTCAGCCAGAGTTTTAAATTCAGATCCTGGTCATTTGAAGAGAATACATTTCCACAGTTTCATGGTGTGCAAAAATAAATATGTGGAGAACAAATTAATGAGAGTGTTGTTAATATAAAGAGACACTTGATCAGTCACTGTTTCAAGCCTTTCACTTGTATTTAATCCTGAGAAGAGCCCTCTAAAATAGGTACTATAATTATCCGCACTTTGCAGATGAGGAAACAGGTTCAGACAAGTTGACTGCTTAAGTTCATAGCAGGTGAGGAAGCTGGGATTTCAATCCAGGCAGTCTTGATTGTAAACACATGAGAAAGAAAAATGTAGCCTAACAGTTGTCAGCTGGTAAGCTGGTCTGGCATCTGTAGATGAACCATGGTATTCCCCTGCTTAAGAGCAATTTAACACAACACCAACTCCAGTCCAGGTCATCTGTGGCCAGGTCGGAATGAGCCAAAAACAAGGCAACTCTGTAACCACATCTAGGCACAAGCAAATTCAAGCACACTGTGCAAACCACTATTAGTTTTTCTGCCACATTTGGAGAATGACTATTTTATTTATTAATCATTGAATCAGGTACTCATGAAATTATTAAGAAATAAATATAAGCAATAAATCTTTTTTTAAAAAACCCTTTCACAGATTTAAATTAAAAATATTGTTTTTGGTTGGTTGGATTAGTAAGAAAAAAGCATCCTCAAAACAAAACATACTGAAATTATTTAATATAATTCCTGTCAAAATCGTAAGCTTATGTACTATGAATATTTAAGTCACTAAAATGTGACTTATTGAGTAAAACACTCAGGCCATGTCACAAGCTTTTACAGTATTCACAATCTGTCCTGTCAGGCACTAGGGTAAGTGTTTTTGTTTTTTTTTTTAGCGGTACGCGGGCCTCTCACTGCTGCGGCCTCTCCCGCTGCGGAGCAAAGGCTCCGGACGCGCAGGCTCAGCGGCCATGGCTCACGGGCCCAGCCGCTCCGCGGCATGTGGGATCTTCCCGGACCAGGGCACAAACCCGCGTCCCCTGCATCGGCAGGCGAACTCCCAACCACTGCGCCACCAGGGAAGCCCCAGTAAGTGTTTTTTTGTTTGCGTGTTTTCGGGGTTTTTTTGGCCGTGCCACGCGGCTTGCGGGATCTTGGTTCCCAGACAAAGGATCAAACCCAGCTGGCAGTGAAAGCGCAGAGTCCTAACCACTGGACCAACTAAGTGTTTTGAGTACAAAAATAAATAAGGCGTGGGCATTTGCCCTTAGGAAACTCACAGACTAATAAGAGAGAGAAATAGAAAATACTTTTTTTTTAAATAAATTGTTTTACTTATTTATTTTTGGCTGCATCGCATCTTCGTTGCTGCTCTCAGGCTTTCTCTAGTTGTGGCGAGCGGGGCCTACACTTAGTTGCGGTGCACGGGCTTCTCACTGCAGTGGCTTCTCTTGATGCAGAACACAGGCTCTAGGTGTGCCGGATTCAGTGGTTGTGGCACGTGGGCTCAGTAGATGTGGCTCGTGGGCTCTAGAGCGCAGGCTCAGTAGTCATGGCACACGGGCTTATTTGCTCCATGACTGTGGGAACTTCTCGGACCAGGGCTCAAACCCGTGTCCTCTGCATTGGCAGGAGGATTCTTAACCACTGCGCCACCAGGGAAGCCCAGAAAATACTCTTAAAATGAATACATAGGTTCTTACGATAGAGGAGTGGAAACAATAGGAAAACATAGCCAGAGGAATCAGAATGTTTCACAGTTATGGTACCATTTGATTGAAATTCTGGAAGATGAGTTTTTTTGGAGAAGGGAAAGAAAGGCTTTCTACATAAAGAAAGCAACCAATGTAAAGGTGCAAAGACTTGAAAAAGTCTGGTGGAATTAAAGGATGACCAGAAGTCTGGGTGTGACTAATGGTTGGGAGGGGTGTGTGCAGCAAGGAGGGAGCTGAGGAAAATGAGTCGAGTGAGGTTATGCAGTCCTGATCTAAGGAGGGCATATGGGTCTGCTCATTTTACCCCCCAAACACCCTGAAGCAGGATTTATTTTTTTTGATAGATGAGAAAACCAAGGCTGAGAGTGGCTAACTAAATATGTATTTTTTAGATGTTAAATAATGGCTATATTATATGCAACGCAATGTACATATGTTTAATGTATGTTAGATCAACACCAAGAAAACTCCATATTCATTTCTGTATTTAGTCTTGAATTGGCAAAGGAACTTTCCATCTTTTTCTGACCCCCAAATGATTTTTAACCTAAAGTGAATTATTCTAGAAAAGAAACTATCCTTTATAACTTTGCAAAAGAGAACCTATTATTATAAAATGGATCATAATATCTGGATTCAGATGAGTTAAAAATTTCTTATTTGAAAGAGCCTAGTCTAGAGGACTATTTTAAACTGTTTGCATAAGAAGCACACTTTTTTGACTTATATCTCTACTTGGGGTGCCTTTTTGGTAATAGTCTAGACAGCAGCTTGAGCACCAGTCTTGAGCCATTAAATCTTATTCCAAGTACATTAGTAGGAAGGAGGAAGGTGGGGAAGGGCAAAATGGTACACCTCCCAGCTGAACTAGCCCTACAAAATTTCCGAACAATATAGTACTTCTTTTTTTTTTTGTGGCTGAGTCACTCACACACCTTGCAGTATCTCAGTTCCCCAACCAGGGACTGAAACCGGGCCACGGCAGTGAAAGACTGGAATCCTAACCACTAGGCCACCAGGGAACTCCCCCCAAACAATAATGTATGATACTTCTGCATCGATCTCCTTGGTCAGAACTTAGTGAGATGGATAGTACTACAAGCAAGTCTTTGCTGGGTACAATAAGGCTGTGACTAAAGGAAGGAGAGGTCATGTTTGTTTTGAGGAATAAGGAAAGGCTTCATGAGGATGGATGATGTATTTGAGATGTCTTGAAGGATGTGTACAGTTTTGATGAGAGGATACACAGGGAATAAATAAACAAGAACTCAATTAGGACAGGTAGTAATCTCCATAAGAGTTTATTAGTATCATTTATTTAAGAGAACTTTGTGGCATTCCTTAGGAAATCCTTCCTTCTTTATAAAGTGAGAGTGTTGAACAAAGCCAATTCTCATGCCAACCTCATAACATTATTATACTGCCACGTGGATGTACGATTCACATGATGATCCACCGAATCTTTCTTCAAATTGATGCTTAAGTATACATTATTCATTTAACCTTATCCAAAGCAATAATATCTGGGAATGATGGGTTTGATGTGCTGGTTATATTTTCTAAATACACATCAAAATAGGATGGAAAATTCTTGAGCCTAGCTAAGACCAAGACCTCTGCTTCCACATGAGGTCCCACCCTTTATTTTTTATGCTAATGTCTTTATTTATTTTATAGCTTTGTTAAGGTATTAATTTATAAGAAACTGGCCACAAAGTGTACGATTTGATGAGTTTTGATACATGTATGCAACCATGAAATCATCATCACAATCAGGGTAATGGATATATCCATTATCCCCAAGTTTCCTTGTGCTGCACCATTCCTAGACAAACACACATCTGCTTTCTGTCACCACAGATAAGTTTGCACTTGCAGAAATTTTATACAAATGGAATCATACAGTATCTATTCTTTTGTGTCAGACTTCTTTCACTTATAATTATTTAAAAATTCATCCATGTTGTGAGTATCAGTAGTTTGCCCCTTTTATTTTTGAGTAGTATTCCATCATATGGATATATTGCAATTTGTTTATCTGTTCACCTGTTGTTGAATATTTGGGTTGTGTCCAGTTTGGGGCTATCAATACTTGCGTTCAAGTCTTTCTATGGATATATGTTTCCTTTTCTCTTGGTAAATGCCTAGGGATGGAACGGCTAGATCACATGATAGGTCTATATTTAACTTTTTAAGAAATGCCAGTTAGTCTTTTGCTTCCATCATTCCACCGAAACTGTTTTTATCAAGATCACCAATCACCTTGATGTTGCTAAGTCCAGTGGTCAGTTTTCATTTTTTGACTTACCTGCAACATTGGATACAGTTGGTCTCTCCCTCCTTCTAGAAACATATTTGGTAGTTGGCCTTTAAATGGTCTCTCTGCTCCTTCCCTTGCCCCTGTTGTGTATTTTCTTGTAGTGGTGGCCAGAGGGATCCTTAAATAGATCCAGTTACTCCTCCAGCTTCTCTTCTCTCTCAGATTTAAAGCTAAAGTCCTTCGGGAACACAGAAGACCATTTACAAACGGACCCCACGTTAACTCTCTGGGCTCCCCTCCCTTTGTCCACTCTGCCCAGGAAAACGGCCTCTTAGCTTCCCTCAACATGTCAAGCCTCAGGGCCTTCACACTTTCTGTCTCCTCTGTCCTAAGCACCACACATCTTGCTCACTCACTTTCCTGCTGTCTGCTCAAGTGACATCTTATTAGGGAGGCTTTGCCTGACCTCCCATCCTGCCTCCCACCCCATACTTCCTGCTTTATTTCTTCCATTACCCTTGTAAGCCTCTGGCATAATATGTATTCACTAGCTTAATTGTTTGTTGTCTGTCTTTCTGTGCTAGAATATGAGTTTAATAAGTCCCTTTTCTTGTTCACTGCTCTATACTCAACACTTGGAGCAATGCATGGCACATAGTAGGTAATCAGTTAATATTTGTTGAAGGAATGAATAAACAATTTCTAGTCTTCCAATTCTTCAATTGTGTGATTTATTAAAGAACTTAAAATATCTTAGCTATCCACAGACAAAATTTGTCTCAAAATCAGTGAGTGACTAACACGTGAATTCTAGTTATTGTCTTTCTCATTAGAAACCAATGATGGTGACTGTGTTCAGAAAAGAAAGGCATGTGTCTGTTCTTTTCTAATTAAAAATTTTTTTAATTGTTAGATTAGCCACTGGAGGGAGCTCATGCTTTTCTTTTTAACAGGAAAATTACACCATTTGACAAAATGACTACATACAAACTCAGCAGGAAACTGGTATTGGAAGAAATTTTAGTTTTCATATTTTCATTGGTTCTTTTAATTTTTTTATTGTTCTTTCTTTTCCCTCCTCTTTTTCCAGCTTTATTGTGAGTTTATCCATAATTCCATCTACCCTTTCCTCCTTGTGGAGAGTGAGGACTATTGGGTCAGCCTTTGGACAAATCTATCAACCCCAGATTCAATAGGGACTACTTCCATCAACTTTCTTGGATTTTTTCTCTTAAACCACCGTAGCCAAGTTCTTAAAGTCAAAATGTTTCTCAAGAACCAGCTAATGGTTTATATCTTCTGTGCGGTTACACTTAAAACCTGAAAGCATGATTTCAGTTGGCTTTGAGCAAATGATTTTGTGAACAGAGAGGAGATAACCAGCTCCTTTGTAGGGAGACCCCTGCACATTGTAGCACCATTTAATCTCATAATGGGTAACAGAAACAAAAACTTGCTTTTATCCTTTCGCCAGGTTTCTTGGGTGTGCCAGCTGCACCTGATGGTGTTCACTGCCTTATTCTGTAAAAATCTACTGTTACTGCTGGATTAATTTAGACTGTGTAAGACTATTAACGTGATTGACTTTGGGTGTTCCTGATTTTCACTGATTAAGAAATTTTCCCTCTTGCGGCCCCAAATCTCCTGATACCAGTACATAATTTTTCTATTTCATGGGAAATAGGGTAGGTTGTGGATGGTATTTTTAAAGTTTTTAAGCAAGATATAAGATTTTGGGGTCCTTTTTCAAAAGACAAGTTACAATAAGGGGAGAGAACATGTAATGTGTGTAAATTCCCTGTTTCTTTCTTTGCTTATAAATCATGCTTGCTTGCTTCTTAAAACTTTTCTATAAATTTTTAGGAAGAAAGCTGTTCCTCTGTAACCCAAATGACCTGAAAGTTGTGGAGGGATGTCCTCGAGGATCTACAACCTCAAGGATCTTACTTATTTCAGAAAATAAATAAAAGTGGTAAAACCACCTCTCTCTCCTCCCCTGAAACGTTCTCCTGGTTATATCCTCAGAGACTCAGTTACAAAAGGAATAACATCCCTGCTTTTGGCTGTCCCCAACCTGAGGGACCCACAGGGGTAACTGGACAATTGGAAAATCCCACCTGCAGGCAGAAAGATAGAGCAATGTGAGAACTGCCTGGACATTACTTGGCATTGCTCTTGATAGGGAATAAAGAAAGAACGAAACCTTTTTGGAGTCTTCTAATTTCCATCTCATGTTATCAAAATAATCTAAGACTGGAGAATTGGGCTTTTCACATTTCGGCAGTCCTAAACTAGTTCCCCATGGCAGTTTATCTTAAAATACAAGTGTATTTAAAGGAGTACAGGGAACATCATTGTAAAAGGTGGTCAAGTTAAGGTAACCAATTAGCAAAAACTGTGGTGTACTGGGCAGAAAGCTGAAAAGATATAATGTTTGGGGAGCCCTTAGAGAAACCTTAGAGATCATAGTCTCTCATGCTTCAGTTTGCAGATGAAGAAGAGGCCATGAGACTTAAGGCTACACAGCCCATTGGAAATTCCCTGGTGGTCCAGTGGTTAGGACTCCCCGATCCCACTGCATGGGGCATGGGTTCGATCCCTGGTCGGGGAACTAAGATCCTGCATACTACGAGGAGCCGCCAAAAAAAAGGAAAAAAAATTTTTTTAAAAAGGCTACATGGCTCATGAGTGGCAGGATCAGAAATATCTTCCAGTCTCTTGGTTTTGAGGCTCTTGGCTGTCCTTCCATCTGGAAGGTTTCTCCCAGTTGTTAAAAGTATGTGTTTGGGGTTATAGGAGATAATCATAAAGATAATAGCAGCTAATACTTATTGATTAAAATAAAAAGTATATTATATGTAACCTGTGTCATTTGGGCTCTCTGGGAAGCAGGCACTGAGACAGAATCAGATGTGCAAGAGGTTTATTGGTGGGACCCTTTATAAAAATAAAAGTGGGAGGGAGCAGAATTGAGCAGAGACTGCCTCAGACTTGGATACAGATCTGTCAAAGTTTTAGTCAATCCAGTGGGGAGCTCCTGATGAAAGACTGCCCATCTGGGCGGAAATGACCAGGCCCTAGTATTTCTTCTATACTCAGTCATTGGCTGGAGGCTGCCCAGTAAGAGCGTGGTCTCAAAATCTGGGGTGAGTCCAAGGTGCTGCTGTTGGATGTGGTCAGCTAACCACCCTTATTGCAGCTGAACAGTAAGTTATTTGTTGAAGAGTGATCCAAGCAGCACACCTCCATGGCTGCCACATAACCCAAGCAGCCCAAAGTTCTGTTTGTCTGGAGTTACCTTCAATATCCAAATAAAGTGACTTAATTCCCCCAATTATTAGAAATCTAAAATCTTTCCCAATATTTTCAGAGTCCCAGCCAGGCTGGCATTTAAAACTGAATGTGTAAGGCAGGGAGGGATAAACTGGGAGATTGGGATTGACATGTACACACTACTATATATAAAATAGATAACCAGTAAAAACCTGCTATACAGCACAGGGAACTCTACTCAATACTGTGTAATGGCCTATACAGTATGGGAAAAGAATCTTAAAAAAAAAAAAAGAGTGGATATATGTATATATATCTATAACTCATTCACTTTGCTGTATACCTGAAACTAACACAACATTGTAAATCAACTATACTCCAATAAAATTTTTAAAAAAACAAACTGTGTTACACAGCAGTGTTTTAAAGCTGGTCATCCCTTAGATGTTCATCTTTTTGGTTAATTCTAAATAGTTTTACCAAAACGGAATAGCAATTTTTGTCGGCACTAACAGTGCATGAGAGTTCCTGTTGCTATGTACTGTCATAGACAAGCCATATCGTTTGTTTTATCAGTTTTAGCCATTTTGGTGGGTATGTAGTCATATACTGCTCCAACTTCCATTTTTATTTAATTAACTATAAATAAAGTAAGTATAGTAAGTAAATCAACTATACTCCAATAAAAATTATATTTAAAAAAAAAAAGAAAAGCAAGCCAGCTGGTCATCCCACCACAGGAAATTTCTCACTGGTTTCTATACCTTAACTCCAGCCTGCTGTCATTTTTACAGTGGCATTTTACTCCCATCTCCTTCTTCTGCCTCTCTTTTTGCTGTTTCAGAATTCCCAACACCCTCCCTAGCTGCCAGAGGTCATTTCTATTCCCTTACTATTCAGGGAAATTTAGCTTGCATTTGCTTTAACTTCTATTCCATAAAAAACCCCCAGCCAGTCTGGCCCTAATCAAAGTCTCCAAACAAGAGACATCTGCCTTGAGGTATGTTCTGCTGCTTTTAATACTGTAGAAGTGATTGCTGGCATTACTCTTTCTAAGTAACAACACTTTTTCCCTCTCTGTTAATAATTTACTTTGTCATTTCTCCTCTCACACTTATAGTTTAGATGTTAGTTCCTCCTTCTATTGGAAGCTCAGGTTGTCTACTCAGATGGTTAAGGAAAGCTGATGGTAGGTGACTGGGCCCTCTTGGTCCTACACTCTACACAGAAGACAGAGGCCATGGCCTCATTCCCTGAAGATAGAGGTCCCAGCAACTTTTTTCTTTTTTTTAAGCAAAAAAATTCCTTATGAAAATAGTCAACTTGAAAGAGTAAAGTGAAATAGTATATTTAAAGGATGAGATTTAAAATTTTGTATATCAAACTTTTCTTTTTTAAATAAATAAATTTATTTATTTATGGCTGTGTCAGGTCTTCGTTGCTGCACGTGGGCTTTCTCTAGTTGCAGCGAGCGGGGGCTACTCTTCATTGCGGTGCGCGGGCTTCTCATTGCAGTGGCTTCTCTTGTTGCAGAGCGTGGGCTCTAGGTGTGCAGGCCACAGTAGTTGTGGCACGTGGGCTCAGTAGTTGTGGCTCGCGGGCTCTAGAGCGAAGGTTCAGTAGTGGTGGCGCACGGGCTTAGTTGCTCTGTGGCATGTGGGATCTTCCCAGAACAGGGCTCGAACCCGTGTCCCCTGCATTGGCAGGTGGATTGTAAAGCACTGTGACACCAGGGAAGTCCATTATATAGCAAACTTTTAAAGAAAGCAAATAGTTATGTATTATAGAACTTGACACCTTTCCCTGTAATCTTTTACCAATTTGCCCCAGTCCACACTCTCATTCACACACTTAGGTTTGATTACTCATTTGTGATTTACTTACTTCCTTAAAATGTAGGATCGGGCTTCCCTTTTGATGCAGTGGTTGAGAGTCCGCCTGCCGGTGCAGGGGACACGGGTTCGTGCCCCGGTCCGGGAAGATCCCACATGCCGCGGAGTGGCTGGGCCCGTGAGCCATGGCCGCTGAGCCTGCGCGTCTGGAGCCTGTGCTCCACAACGGGAGAGGCCGCAACAGTGAAAGGCCCGCGTACCACACACACACAAAAAAAGTAGGATCAAAAACTCTCCTGGGAACTTTAAATTAACTTGCCTCAAAATGCCTCAGGTGACTGCCTAGAAGCTAATTAACTCATTATATGTAAGAAAGGTTGCTTGTTTTCCCTTCTCACCTAATTTCATCCTCTCTATACCAGCCAAAAAATAGTGACCGTATTTCTCTATACCAGCCAAAAAACAGTGACCGTATTATAAAGCACCTATGATTGCAGTTTCTCTCCTTATCTTCCTTTCTAATAAGAAAGCAACTTTGCATCTTCCTAGGAGGGGTAAAGAAACCTCAGATAGCTTTCTCCTAATTAACTGACCAAGAGATCACTGGCATTTCAATTTAAATGTATAGCTTACAGATTTAATATTTTCACTGATTACCCATTGCTCTAATATATAAAATTTGTTCCAATACAAACTGCTTTCTGGTATAGCAAAATAATTTAAATTTTAAATCAGAGAACAATTCCTAAGAGTTAAGGTCACTTTACAACAGGGCAGTCACAGGGAGAGGAATTCAGTGTGACTGGGAGCATTCTGGGATGGAAAAGCAAGACTTGAATCATATATAGGTGGGAATCAGTTAGATGGGGGTGGGAGGTGAGTGGAGCAGGTGAATAAAAGAGCGTGAGCAAAGCTGAAGGCGGAAGTGAGCATGGTAAGTTTAGATGTCATGACAAGAGTAGTTCAGATTGATTTGGAAAAGACATGAAAGAAAATTTAGGGTAAAGCATATGTCAATCAACTGAAAAAATACCTATTAAGTGCTTCCTAAGTACCAGGCACTGCTCTAGACACTATAGATGCAGTGGTGAAGAGAATAAACTTTTCTGTAGTCAAGAAAATTATTGTTTGTGGTGGGGTGGGGGACAGGAAATAGCTATATAAATATTTTTAAAAGATAATTTCAGATTGTGATGAAGTTAGATTGATTTATCTGATAAAGGAGAATGAAACAGACCACAGCTACCAGATTTTTAAAAATCGTGTGCCTTCTAGGTAAAATTGGAACAGGCATCCCCTGTATGGATGTTTTATTCTTTTGTTAGTTTGTTTGCGTTATTATTATCTTCCACATGAATTCCTTAGTAGGAATCTTTTTTTAAAATATTTATTTATTTATTTGGCTGCGTCAGGTCTTAGTTGCGGCATGCGTGTGGGATCTAGTTCCCTGACCAGGGATTGACCCCGGGCCCCCAGCATTGGGAGCATGGAGTCTTAACCACTGGACCACCAGGGAAGTCCCCTTAGGAATCTTTTAAAGCCAATTGCCCATTTTGTCAAGATTGGCTTAGTTAGCAGTCTGTCTTATTATCCCCATGATCCTGGTTCTAGTTTAGAGTTAGCCATAGAGGACTTTGCCCACATAAGTGGCAACCCATTGTTGCAAAGTGAAGGAAGTGACTGAATGAGGGTGCGTGTCAATCCCTCCCAGGTAAGGAAGTCTCACTTTTTCCACAGGAAATCTGTATGTGACACAGGCTCACCTGACAAATGCATTGAGTGAAGCTGCCAGTATCAATTGCTGACTTCAGATTTATAGTTAATCTTCACTTCTTTCTTATTTTTCAGACAAAATATGTTATAAATACTCTAATTTTATCTACCCCATAGGGTGTACACATCCCACTTTGGAAAGCACTACAACAGACAGGGTCTGGGGAGAGGATGGTTATTTCACTAAGGGTGATAAGGGAAGGAGACTGTGAAGTGACATTGAAGCTGAAATTCAAATGAAGAGGCAAGAACAGCTGTGCAAAGAAGAGCGCTTCGAGCACAGGTGTATCAGTTAGGGAAGCAGAGTCGCTCTGAATATTAAGGGATTAGAGGATTTACTATAGGAATCAGATGTTACACAGATGAGGGAGGATCTTGGGAAATGAAAGTCTGGGAGGATAAGTCAAGGGACTGGAGAAAGATTCACTAACCAAACCTTCAGAAGCACTGGTACAATTATACACATAAGAGTTTGTGAGAAAAATCCAAGAAGCTAAGACTGTCCGGCTGCCAAACTGGGACTGCTAGGGACCTATGGGAAGCTATTGCTTCTATGTAACTACTGCCTCTCTAGGTCCACTTCCAAGCATCTGGTGGAGGACCTGGGACCATTGTTGGTCACAAGGCCACAGTCATGAAGACAAAGTGAACTCAGAGGAGAGCAAGTGCAAGCTGGGATCCACAGGATCCACCGTGTCTGTCACTAGATCTAATCAAGAGTAATGGCGGGGCTTCCCTGGTGGTGCAGTGGTTGAGAGTCTGCCTGCCGATGCAGGGGACACGGGTTCGTGCCCCGGTCCGGGAAGATCCCACGTGAGATCTGGGCCCGTGAGCCATGGCCGCTGAGCCTGCGCGTCCGGAGCCTGTGCTCCGCAACGGGAGAAGCCACAACAGTGAGAGGCCCGCGTACCGCCAAAAAAAAAAAAAAAGAGACAATGATGGTCTGGACTATGGGTATAAAAATATAGATACAGAGAACTGGTCAGGCAGGCTTTTGATCTCATTTCTCCAACCTATTTTTTCAGTCCTGGAAACATTTCTCTGTGTGTATGAGATGTGAAACACCCTCTGTTGCGAAGAAAGTGCAGCAGAGGTAAATGGTCGGGGGAGGCTGGGACTGACCCTGAGGACTTGCTATGCACCAAGATCTATGCTGGGTCTGTTCCTCACAACAATCCTGGAGGAGGAACTTGGTGTACAGGGAGGTTAAAAAGTGTGCTTGAGCCAAGGTCACACAGCTAATAAGTGGTGGGATTGATCTTAACTCAGATATCTCAGAAGCCAGAATCTTAGCTCTCTCCACAGCATACTGCTGTGTCTCAGGTTAAGGTCCTTGTGGGCTTTGTCATGTTCACCATCAGCAGCTGCTACCTGCTCAAATATCACACATATCTGGCCTCTCAAGTGTATCTCAAACGTACAAGGCTGGTATTCTCTATCCACTCCCAACCTTCTTAGAGACTCCATACTGCATAATACCTCCAGCCCAAGTTTTCTGGACTCTGGAATAACTTATCCTATGTTTGGGTCTCCATAACTACTTGAGGCTTTATAATATTTAAACATATATATTTTTAGGTTATGGAAAAGAGTCAGGACATTTTTGGTCTCCTGGGTATATTCTTATTGGAATAGCATTGCCCTTGAGGATTAGGAAATAAATTGCATACCGCATAAACTCTTGTAAGTCAATGTTGTTATAAGATATTGTCAGATTTTATGCTGAAGTTTTTTTATGTCTCCAAAGAGCACTTTAAAGAGCTTCCATGCCTTTATCTCGATTACACTTTATCTGAGATGAAACCAAATGAATAAGGACGCATGAGAATTTTGTTACACGTGCAATCGTTGAGGTACATGTCTGAGACATTAAAAAATCAAGACTTGTTTTCTGATCAGTGGTGCATTTATTGATAGCATGGTCTTTTAACAAAGAAAATATTTCAGACTACAGGGTATATATGTCAATACTGCTTTGCACTTGATTATTTGCTTAGAGAGTAGAGTGTACATGTATATATAAATGGTACAGTTATACACAGCATGAATATCTCAGATGTATTGTATGAGAGGCCCACAGGCAGATTCAAATACAGATGCTGATGGCTATGGCAGCTTGGTGAGGTCCAGCTCGATTCCAAACTGCTCCGCTTACCAGCATGCTCCCAGGCTGGGCCCTGCTGATGTGTGCCTCAGGATTTTCTCTGGAGTCCTGGGAAGCCTACAGCTGTTCTCGCAGGCAGCTGTTGTGTGTGGGATGCGGTTGTGAGGACATTTGTCCAGATGTGGGCGTTACTGAGATTGTGGGCTTAAGCATGATGAAATTCAGCTGGTCAGAGGTGGAAGAACGAAGACAAGCTCTAGCCTCTAACAATTCTTCACATCTGGATTTTAAAAGCAACTTTCTACCTTTAATTACAATTTCAAAATAATGCTTTAAATGTTCTAGTTCAAATCAACAAGCTTATGTATTAAGATGCCATCCTTTTTTGGAATTATTTCAGTATAGTTAGAAAGAAACTTTTTAACACAAAATACTTGCTGGTAAAATGGTAGCTCATGTAGTCTTCTTTTGAGGAGGATGTAGAGATTTTTTAACTTTTGGAACTTTCTTGGTTTTTTTATATTTTCTCCCTTTTTTTTGCTTTTTTTTTTGGTTGACCTGTGAGGAGACAGAAAAAAAAGGGTAATGTTTCTCTATCTTACCATTTTTCCTTCCTTATATTATATTTGGACTCTCCAGACTGTGGTCTTTCTTTATCCTCAGAACCAGTTTAAAGTTGCTTCAGTCTCAGAGGGGCTCTTTTTGATTCTATTTCACTCACTTTGATGAGGAGGCAGTAGCCTTCTGACTGGTTGGTTCTCTTCTGTCCATTTTCTGGGCTCATTACTACCCCCACTGCAATCTTGCTTATGACCCACCTGTCCCAGCTATAGTTTTCTGAGGTTGGTACTATTATCATCCAATGTTTACAGATGAGGAGACTGAGGCTCGGAGCGGGTGACTTGCCCAAAGTCGCACAGCTAGTATGTGGCAGAACTGCTAGTCTGTCAGAGTCCAGAACCAAGTGCCCAACTACATATTCTGTGGCCCTCTTCAAACTTAACCCTTTAGCACATCATGCAGGATTCTTCCCCCTTTCCTGGTCTACCTTTCTGTCTCAATCCCTTCACTCCCTCTGCACAAACTCCAGCCACATTACCCGAGGTTCCTGGAGCACAGTGAGCTCTCTCATGATTCTAGTTGTTTTTTTTATGCTGCCCTTACCCTCCTGGTGAACTACTTATCCTTCAAGACCCAAATCAAATGTCACCTGATATAAAAAGTCTTCCTTAACCCTTTCTTCCTGTCCCCTCACCTCTGGCAAAGTTAATTACTCCTTCTATTATCTTCAAGATTCTTGTACATATATTAATTTTATATTTTTCACATTGTACTATAATTAATTGTTAGCAAATTTGCTACAGCAGGAAGGAACTTTATCTTATTACCTTTTTTTTTTTTTTTGGTTGTGCCATGTGGTAGTTCTCCAACCAGGGATTAAACCCGGGCCCTGGCAGTGAAAGTGCCAAGTCCTAACCACTGGACCACCATGGAATTCCCTACCTTATATCCTTTCTATCCTCACTGTCTACCATTCAATATACATGTATTGTATTGGATAAGAAAGACAAGCTGCCTACCCTCATGGAACACACATTCTAGTGGGAGAGATAGACAAGTGATACTGTAAGCAGGACTACCATTACACCTCAAGGTGACGACATCATTCTACGAAAAAAATAGGAGCACAATAACGTGAATGAAGAACGTATCCTTAAAGGAACTACATGATTCTTTGTCTTTCAAAGTTAATTTCTAAAAGAAAGAACATTTTGTTCCTTTTTTTCACCAACCTGTTTCTCCCACTCTTTAATCAATTCTTTCACATCTGTTGAATCTGGGTTTAGACAGGTTTGATCCCCATTCTTCATTGTAGCACTACCAAAGAAATAGCAACAAGATTTTTTTTTTACTTTTAATAATTTAAATGCTTCATCTTATCCACAGAATTCAATTCCCCAATAAAAAATGTATTTGTGTCATCACTATAAGCATCTGAGACTTCCAGTCTTTTTCCTGCCTTTTCATTTTTTAAGTGACTGAGGGGACTTAGATACATTTCTAGGATAGCACATAACTCTAAGTTAAAAAAAATCCAACAGGTATATGCAATAGGAGAAAGTTAAATCTAAAGATAATATTGGTTCTGTTATGATGGAAAAAGCTATTTATGTTTAAGTGAAAATATAAAATAGACAAGTTGCCAGTATATCTACTTTCTTTTCCCCCAAAACAATGAAGATGAGCATGAATTTTGCTAAATTTTCTAGTGAAACAACTTAAAACATAAATAAAATGTTTTCCTAAGACAAGATGAACAGACTGGTTGAATTTTTAAAATTACATCAGACTCTCCAGGAACAATTTAAAGACTTTTTTCTTTAATTTCTGTCTAATCTAAGAATAAGAGTAGTCATTGTATACATCATCCTTGATTTAGTTTTCAAAAAACTTACAATAGGCATATCCTTTAATCTAGCAATTCTAATCTCTAGAAAGGTATTACTAATAGGAAAGAATTAAAGACACAATATTGCTACAATAGCAGTTTGTTTTCAATAGCAAAAAAATTGGAAATAACCTACATTTAGGTGTTGGTCATATAGATTATGGTACATCCACATGATAGAATAAAATTTGGCCATTAAAATTGACATTATTAGGAAAAAATGATGTTATTACAGAAGATTTACTGACAGGAAGTGTTCATTATATAGTGTTAATGTAAAAGCAGATTACAAAACAGTATGTAGTGTATGATTTTATTTTTGTGCACATATATTGTGTGTATAAATATATATATAGCGTCTATATATGTACACACAAAGCCAATGAGGGAGATTTGGAAGACTATATGTAGAGAGATTAACACTACCTATCACTAAATGGTAGGATTATAGACGATTTTTAATTTCTTCTTTTGGGTCATTTACATTAAACATTTTCTACAATGAACATGTCATCTTTGGTTCCTAACCTCTACCAGAAATTGCTTGTTTTTTTAGAAGAAAAGGAAGAAGTAGACTGGATTTATGGAGGGGCAACTATCTGCGTTTTAAGTGTCTGAATGGGCAAGTATTCTGAGGGTAATACTCACACTAAACTTATTGCTGGAGCATATGTGTTGGATGAGTTTTTACTT
The DNA here is from genome assembly GCF_008692025.1 of Phocoena sinus. Taxonomy (NCBI): domain Eukaryota; kingdom Metazoa; phylum Chordata; class Mammalia; order Artiodactyla; family Phocoenidae; genus Phocoena; species Phocoena sinus. The sequence continues at coordinate 92,979,667 of NC_045767.1, forward strand.
ACATGATTTCAGCTTTCTCACAAGAAGGGCTTGGGGCAAATTGTTTAAGGTCCTTTAAGGATTTTGAATGGATCGTCCCTGGGCTGGTGTCGATGCAGGAACAGCGTCCATTCCTCATTGTTGGAGTTCCTAAGGGAAAAAGAGAGGTAGAAAACATCGATTTAGAGCAATGTCTCAGTTTAGGCGATCCACCCAAATGATACATTTGACTTAGTCGTGATTATTACTATCACTTACTGAGTGTCTGTTAATCATTACCACGAGATTTTGAGTAGGTGTTATCTCCGTTTTGTAGATAAAGAATCCAAGGTTCAGAGAAGTTAAGTAAAAAACAAAGCCTTTCAGCTTTTAGGGGACAAGTGCAGGGTCTCAGCACAGGTTTCTTTGGGTCCAAAGGCATTACTCTTAACTACCGTATTTTACAACCTTAGGAAAAGGGATTTTTATAATATTCAATAAATGTCTATCACAGGTCAGATACACAGATACCTAATTCATGTGTGCTATGCAGACCATAGTATCTCAAGCAACTCCCAAAGCCATTTTTTATCTGACCTTAGTGAAATGGAGTTGGTACTCATTTCAACAAAAAGCTCCACTTACAATAACTAATTACCACCACCATCCTGATCTTTCCCACTGCCTTGGTTTTCAGTAGTACTTTAAACTTTTGAAAATTCTTTAAAATACACTATCTTCATTCCTTAATTTTTTCATTTATTCAACATACATTTACTCAGTACTTCCTATATGCCATACGTTGTATAGTAGGTAGAAAAAGCATAACTATAAAATTTCCATTTTACAGCTGAGGAAACTGAAGTCTAGAAAAGTTCATTAATTTGCCCCAAATAACAAAGGAAGTTAGTAAACAGATTAGGGACAACCTCTCTGATTATTGGATACTCAATTTGTTAACCACAGACATACTTATCAAGAAACACTGTCAGGGTGACAAAAATAATTTAGGAGACAAAGTCTTCCATCTCATTATCACCCAGCTCAACAAACATTTATTGAACACTTACTCTGTGCCAGGAATTCACACACGTGGACTGAGAAGACTTGTATTTGACTTGGCAGGCCCAAGATACGAACTTTGGATAACTGACAACAACTGACTCACCTCACTTTCTGATGCACACAAAGCAGTTACCCTTACTGGCAAATCAAGAGACTTTTCTAGCAGTTCACATCTCTGACTTTACTAACCCAATATAACTCAGAATCCCTTACCTTGAACTCCAATCCGAGTCAGGAAGATGATACCCAAAAGGAGAGAAACACCACTTTTCTTCATAGTGGTAGAATGGAGTTGCTCCTGTATTTGTTCTACTGAGTCACTCCTGTATTTGATTTTAAGCCTGAGAAATTCTTTAGAGAACATGCTCTTGGAAATCATATTTATTTAGGAAATCCGTTTCCCTCCTAAAATCTGATTGGCTGGTTGTCTTAGCTGATCCAGCTAAACTGGCCACAAACTTAATTGTGCTGGGGGAAACCCTACTCTCTGATCCAAGGGAATTTCTGCATGCTTTGTATCTTTCCATTTCACATAAATGGGTAGTTTATCATAAGAGATGTGAAACCATCATCACTGGCAGCCTTTAGCACACTCACAGCTGCTCACCTGGATGAAGAATAAGTTATATAATGAATATAATAACATCATACAAGAAGGGCTGGAGATGTGGTTACCAGATGGGAAATATTAAAGTCCAGATAAGTAAAACACTCTTCAAATTTTCTTACTATTTGTAGAATATCTTTATGTATAATATATGGCCACATTTATTTTTTCTTATATTGCTTACCCAACAATCTTAAACAATCAAAATACATTAAAAGGCATCTTAATTAATTCAGGGACTAGGTCATTTCCTACTGTGGTAGGCTCTTTTTGTTTTTTATGTCATTGCTGCTACAGATTATTGTTTTTTTAAATAGATAGAATAATGGATCAGTTGAAAATAGACAATGGGTACTACATCAAACTTTAAAACTTCTGTTTATCAAAGAAAACAATCAACAGTGAAAAAAGCAACCTATGGAATGGGAGCAAAACATATATCTGATAAGGAGTTAATGTTATATGGAACTTCTACAACAACAAAATCCAAATAACCTGATTAAAAAATGGGCAGACTCGAATACACATTCCTCTAAAGAAGATATACAAATGGGCAATAAGCACATGAAAAAAGTTCAACGTCACTAATTGTTAGGGAAATGCAAATCAAAACCACAATGAGTTATTGCCGAAGACCAGCCGAACTAAGAAGACCAAACCAATCAGAGCCAGAAGGGAAGGGGTAAGGACCTGAAATAGCATCGACAAATGGGGTCAGAAGGACCAAGACTACTGCTGGTTGCAAGGCAAATTTTATTGCGCTACAGTTGCAGATTATATAGACTAGAAAAGGGAAGGTTGCCAGACGGTGGTTTACATTATCTGAAGACTGTCTCGGCTCAAGGTTAACTTCCCTGGGAGAAAACCCATAAACCCAGAATCATCAAAAATAACCTGCAAGTGCAGGGGGGAGACAGCTTTGCTTGTCTCATTTTACATTCTTTCTGATCTCTGGACCCTGGTAATTTATCTCCCATGGAATGGAACAAGGAGGGGAACAAGTAGGGACAGTCCCTTCGAGCAGCGGCAGCATGCCTGGCACGTCCGCAGCCTGCTCTCATGGCTGACTGCTTCCCACAAGTTGTCACCTCATAGACACCACGATGCCACTATCAAAAAACAGAAAATAGGGACTTCCCTGGTGGCGCAGTGGTTGAGAGTCCGCCTGCCGATGCAGGGGACACGGGTTCGTGCCCCGGTCTGGGAGGATCCCACATGCCACGGAGCGGCTGGGCCCGTGAGCCACGGCCGCTGAGCCTGCGCGTCCAGAGCCTGTGCTCCGTAACGGGAGAGGCCACAACAATGAGAGGCCCACGTACTGCAAAAAAAAAAACAACCCAGAAAATAACAAGTGTTGGCGAGGATGTGGAAAAGTTGGAACCCTTGTGCACTGTCGGTGGGAATGTAAAATGATGCAGCCATTATGGAAAACAATATAGAGGTTCCTTAAAAAATTAGAGGGTTCTCAAAAATTAAAAATAGAATTACCATATGATCCAACAATCCCACTTCTGGGAATATGTTCAAAAGAATTCAAAGCAGGATCTCAAAGAGATATTTGCACACACATGTTCATGGCAGCATTATTCACAATAGCTAAGAAATGAAGCAACCCAAATATCCATTGACAGATGAATGGATAAAGAAAATGTTGTATATACATGCAATGTAATATTATGCAGCCTTAAAAAAGAAGGAAATCTCGTCACATGCTACAACATGGATGAAGCTTGAGAATATTATGCTCAGCAAAATAAACCAGTCACAAAAGAACAAATAGTCACAGGAAGTATCTAAAGTCAAATCTTAGAAACAGAAAGTAGAAAGGTGGGTGTCAAGGGCTGGGGGAAAGGGTGAGATGAAATTAATCTTTAGTGGGTTTAGGGTTTCAGTGTTGCAAGATGAAAAAGTTCTAGAGATGTGTTATACAATAATGTGAATATACTTAACACTACTGAACTGCATATTTAGAAATGGTTCAGAGGGTCAATTTGATGCTACATGTTTTTTACCACAATAAAATATAATGAGTAAGGGATCAGTTGCACGTAATGAAAATCCAAATTAATAGTGGCTAACTAGATAAAGGTGTGTTTCCCCGAACAGAGGCAGGTGACTAGGGCTTATACGGTGGTTCTGAGAGCTCCATGAGGTCTCCCAGGCTCCTTCTATCTTGTTGCTTTATCACCATCTCTACATTGCTGCCCTCATGCATGTGGCCAACGGGGGCTTGCCACCATGTCCACTTTCAAAGTACAGCTTGGTGGGAAGGCAGAAAAAGGGCATGCCTCTCATTTCTTCACTTATCACTTGTCCATACCCTGGACAAGAATTTATTCACATGGCCACAGCTAGCTGCAGGGAAAGTTAAGAAATGTGATCTTTATTCTGGTTGATCCACTAAAATTTGAGGGCTCCAATACTGTAGAACAGTGTTTCTCAAACTTTTTTTTCATAATTGCTTCTCCTGAGATAAATTAGATAAAATTTAAATTAACATAAATCTAAATTTAATTTACTTTCTTAAAGAGAAAAATTAATTAAGAAATAAAATTTTGTTGGGTAGGGTTGAACTTTGGTGGACCATAAGTCATTGTAATATCTAAGATTTTTTAGCCCCCGAAGGAACCAATTTTCTGTCCCCTTGAGGGCAATCCTTCCTCCCCCACATTGAGAATGCACGCTGTAGAGTAGGAGGGGAACAGATACTAGCATTTTCTGTTACACAATGCACATTTTTGGACTGGTTTCTAGATGGATTATTATGCTTAAATACAATATTAAGAATTATTTTTGAAGAAAACTTGTGATCTTTGACACAGCTTATTCATTTGTTTATGCTTAATTTTTGGTAATGACTGTGACCATGGGTAGGGTGGAGCTGGGTTCACGTCCCAGCCTTACTACTTAACATCTGTGTGCCAAATACTTAACTTCTATGAGCCTCAGTTCCCTCAGCTGAGAAAACTATTACTAACCGCACAGGTTGGTGAAATTAATGGCAACAAGGAATTTCAACTGCAAAACACCATAGAGCTAGTGACCATTTCTTCTAGCAAAGAGAGTTAGATGGAACCTTCTTAGGATAAAGAACAAGGCCTAGGGCTTCCCTGGTGGCGCAGTGGTTGAGAGTCCGCCTGCCGATGCAGGGGACACGGGTTCGTGCCCCGGTCCGGGAAGATCCCTACATGCCGCGGAGCGGCCGGGCCCGTGAGCCATGGCCGCTGAGCCTGCGCGTCAGGAGCCTGTGCTCCGCAATGGGAGAGACCACAACAGAGAGGCCCGCGTACCGCAAAAAGAAAAAAATAAATAAAAAGAACAAGGCCTAGAATGGTCTGCCCTTGCCCACCTTTCAAGTCTCTTCTTGCATAACTCTGCTCCACGAACTCTGCTTTTCCTCCTTCAGTTCCTCAGAGGGGCAATGCTTCTTCCCATCACACTCCTTTTGCTCGTGCTATTCCCTGCCTGGAATGCTGTGCCTAATCTGCCTCCCTATCCTACTGCTTAGTAATTTACCCACCTTAGACTTCCAGGTTAGCATGTCCCCTGGGGAGACTTCCCTGATCCCCAGACTTGGTCAGGTCCCCCACCATGTGATTTCATGGCACTATGCGCCTCTCCTCATTCAAAGGACATGCAAGGCAATGTTACGTTATCTGCTATCTTACGGTGAACATCGCCTTCCACCACTAGAACAGGGAAGGCTTGTGAGGGTCCATGCCGGCGCGCAGTGCCGAGCGCAGTGCCTGGCACTCAGTAGGCGCACAGTTAACACGTGTGCATCAGTAGGCCTACCGTTAACACGTGCGCAGGGAACCAGTGAGGGAACCGAGGCCCCCGGCTTGGCTCCGCCCTGCGCGCTTCTGGGCTCATCAGGTGTAAGCACACGGCGCATGCCCAGCCAGTCAGTTTACAGAACCTTCGGTGGGGAAGCTGCCGTCGCAGCCGGAGCATCTTGCTCTGCTGGTGGCCCTGCTGGTGTTTCCGCTACCTGCGCCGCTCCCACCGTGAAGCACGTCGAGAAGAAAGGTAGTGTCTGTGCGCCTCGGGATCTCTCCCCTCTGCCTCCTGCGTGTCCCCTCGACCCTCACCTCCCAACCCGAGGGGGTGGCGCTTCCCCGAAGGACGCCGGGAGCGGGGTCTGCTTTGCAGCTTCCACGCGAGGCTTGGGCTGAGGCCGGCGGGACTGATGGCCTCGGAGGGGCCGGGTCATTGGGGCGGAGGCCGCCGGGCCAGGTCTAGGAGGGTCGTTCGGCCTTGGGTCGCGGTGACTGGGACAGAAGTCTACCGAACGAGAGGAGGAGGTGCTGGGGTCATTTAGGAGTCACTCGAGGTCCAGTCTTATTTTTTTTATCTGGAGGTGGCGAGCTTCCTCCGGTTGCCGGCAGGACAGAGGCCGGCCGAGTGGTCGGGCTGCGCCTCATGCGGCGGCGCGGAGCAGGTTTGGCCCTTGGGCCTGAAGGCTGGGGCCAACGCCCTCAGGTGAGGCGCGTTCCTCGCTTGTTTCCCAGGCCTCCTATTGGAAATTGTCCAGACAAGGCTGAGAGAAAACACGTTTACGACCGAAGGGGCGTTTATGACTAGATGGGGCATTTAGGGGAAACAGAAACCTGGGGAGAGGACACTGCGGGCAGTTCTCACAGCCCTGGGAAGGAAGCCAGGGATTAGAAGCCCCAGGGAAACTAACAGATAATTGCGTTTCCCTTTGGATGGAGTCTTAACCTCATTTGCCTCCTGTCCCCCGAGGCACTGAATGCTGATGTCACCCTCCCTGGCAGAGCAGGGTTCTGTTTTCACATGCGCTCGCCTGCCTCCCTCTTTCGTCTGTTTGGTTATGGGGCCAGTGCTGTCTGTTTGATTATATACACAGCATGACCCTGCCCGGTGAAAATCTGAGTCTTCCCTTTTACTTTGAAAGGGGAAGTAAGTTTCTCTCATAGCGAAATCCCCAGGCCTGTTTGAATTTCTTGCCTTGTGGACTTCCCCTCCTCTCAGCAGCTATTCCTAGTATTAAAGGATGCTGACTTGAAAAGACTTTATTTCTTGAAAGCCTCAGAATCCCCTACTTAGCATTCTGATTTTTCTTCTTTGCTCTTTTCTCCCCATGCAGGGGAGTCATTCCTTCCTTCCAAAGTATTACAGTACGGGAAGTTGCCTAGAAGCACATCATAGCTGGAGGGGTGTGAGGGGTGGAGTGGGGTTCATGTCCTGTCTGTGTCTCAGGTAACGAAGAGAAAGGAGCAAGTTCTTCCTTTACTGATCTTAATATCTGGCCTCCTGGTTTATGATTTTTTTATCTGAAGTTTATGGAGGGGATTAAATATGTGAAGAAACTGTCCTGAGAGGGAATGTCAGTACATCATTTAAAGGACAGCTGCAGCTGAATGCTGGCAGTGACACATTTTTGCTCTATGACTTTTGGCAAGTCAGCTTATAGTCTGATAAAATGTAACCGTGGTTATTAAGAAGCTGCTGCCTAACTTGAAAAGAAAGAAAATATTTTTGTTTAACATATCCACGTTAAAGCGATTTACATGCAGATTGCTTATCTAAGTAACTTTAAGGAACTTTACAAGAAATAAAAATCCATGTTCTTGAAACCCTCCATTTACCGTTTATCATTATTTCATTCATCAAGCTTTTATTATGATCGTGCTAGGACACAAATATGAACATCAGTCTCTGCCCTCAAAGAGCTCACAGTTGAGTGAAAGAGAGCAGCATGTAAATTAGCAATTACTGTGGAAGAAGTGGTATGATAAAGGATTGTACACAATGACTGGAGGTGCAGGGAAGGTCACAACTTTGGCTCATGGCCTCAAACACAGTTTGAGTTAGGTCTGGAAGGAGATTTGGTTGGAATTAGTTACTAGGGGAAGGTGGGCGGCAGGAGGCATGAAAAAGTGTGCTAAATTTTAGAAACTGCAAGAACTTTGGTAAGGGCGAAGGGTAGAGTGATAATGGGGGAGTGGTGAGAAATGAGGCTAGAAATGTAGCAGGATCCAGAGGATGAAGGGCCTTGTAAATCCCTGTGTGGTGAGGATACATTGAAGGATTTTACCCAAGGGAGTGACATGAGAACGTTCACAAACACATACACACGCATATACACGCATATATCTAATCTGACTCTTGTCAATAAACAATATCATTTATCTTATTTTAACATTTCCTGGTATCTATGTAGTTTATACATTTTAAAAATGGTTCTTGGTATTTGTAGTCTGTTTTTTCTCAGTGCTGGGCATTGTAGTTGTTTCCCTTGGTTCAGTAATACAACAAGTACTCTTATTTTTTCAGAGATTTTACTTTCTTGGGATATTTTCCTTCTTTGGAAGTTTAGAGACAGAGGTTAAAAACATTTTTATCTCTTTTGTAACATTTTAACAGTTCGCTTGTCAGAAAGATTGGACTAATTTTGTAATGCCTTCATCAGTATATAGATGTACCCAATTCTCTTGTCATTTGTATTTACTTTCATTCATCTAACATGTGAAACTGGACGCCTGAGATCAGTGCTTATTTCAGTTTTTTTTTACTTATTGACAGTTTGTGTTGGCTTAATATCTCCATCTTCAACCTTTTCAGGATGATTTGTCAAGTGGAGTCAGGGTGTCGACTTTATAAATACGTGTCATTTCTTTACAGATTTTGAATAGGAAGATTTAATCCATTTTCAGTTAAAATACCTGCTTTTTCTATTTTGTTGCCTTCATTTCTTGCATGTTTCTTACACAATTTTTTGAAGTATAACACGTTATATGTGCTGAATAGTGTCGCCCCAAATTCATATGTTGAAGTTCTGCCAGTACCTCAGAATGTGACTTTACTTAGAGATAGGATTTTTAAAGAGGTAGTTAAGTTAAAATGAGGTCATTAGAATGGTCCCTAATCCATTGTGACTGGTGTCCTTATAAGAAGAGATTAGGACACAGAGATGTACAGAGAAGACCATATGAAGACACAGGGAGGAGATGGCCATCAGCAAGCAAAAGAGAGAGGTTTCAGAAGAAACCAACCCTGCTGACTCCTTGATCTTGGGCTTCCAGTCTCCAGAATTATGAGAAAGTAAATTTCTGTTGCTTGAGCCACTCAGTCTGTGGTATTTGGTACACAGCTCTAGCTAAATAATACAACCTGTATACAGGGAAAAAAATGTATATGTATAGAAGAGTGCACCAGTGTGGCTCAGTGAATTTTAACCAAGTGTCAGTGGCATGACAGTACCCTTCACTTCTTCCCCAAAGGTAACTTGTATCCTTGGTGAGTTTTGTCATTTTGAACTATATAAATGGCATTACACAGTATGTTCTATTTAGTGTCTCATTCCTTTCTCTAAATACTATATTTGTGAGATTCATCCATGTCATGTGTGCAGGAGTGGTTTGTTCAATTGCTTTTATAGTATTCTGTTGTATGACTCACCGTAAGGTATATATCCAGCTGATGGACGTTTTGATTGTATCACTAGGAACCAGTAGAATTGCTGGTTCATAGAGTGTGTATGTATTCAGTTTGAGAAGTTGTACCATTTATCCTTCTACCAGCAGTGAGTGAGAGTTTCATTGACCCTACATTCTCACATGTATTTCATATCAGGCTCATTGTTTTCTTTTTATCTTAGTTTTTTGCTTTTAATGGTTTAGAAGTTTTCCATTTTTATAAAATACTGACGTCTGTTTATTTCTATAAAATATAGATATTCCGTAGTTGATTGTTTCAAACTATGAATTATTGCCTGATATAAAGTGTGGACTTAAGTTACTTGATCTGCAAATTAATATCTAACTCTCCCACTGAAGTTTGTTAAATAGTGATTTTTCTCTGTTACAATAAGATAGTGACTGGAGCTAGAGTCATCTGAAGGCTTTACTGGACTGGATGCCCAAAATGGCATCACAAGCCTTCTCCACATAACCTCTTTCTTCAGCAGTATAGCCCAGGCTATTAAACGCCCCTGAAGACGCCTCCATGTGGCTTGCCTCTCCAGCAATATAGCTTAGGTGGTGGCAGCTTCACCTCTTTCTCCCTCCATCCTTTCTTCCTCCTCTTTCTTCTTCACTATGTAGTTACCTTTACCAGTGTTCTCTACTTTTTCATACTGTTTCAATTTATTGTCTAGTGTCCTTTCATTTTAGTCTGAAGGACTCCCTTTAGCATTTCTTGTAGGTCAAGTCTAATGGTAATGAAATCCCTTAGCTGCTTTTATCTGGAAATGTCTTTATTTCTCCTTCATTCCTTTTCTTTTTTAATTTTTAAAATTTATGTATTTTTGGCTGCATTGGGTCTTCGTTGCTGCGCACGGGCTTTCTCTAGCTGCAGCAAGAGGGGGCTATTCTTCATTGTGGTGTGCAGGCTTCTCATTGCGGTGGCTTCTCTTGTTGCGGAGCATAGTCTCTAGGCACGTGGGCTTCAGTAGTTGTGGCATGCAGGCTCAGTAGTTGCAGTGAGTGGGCTCAGTAGTTGTGGCTTGCAGGCTCTAGAGTGTAGGCTCAGTAGTTGTGGTGCACCGGCTTAGCTGCTCTGTGGCATGTGGGATCGTCCCAGACCAGGGATCGAACCCGTGTCCTGTGCATTGGCAGAAGGATTCTTAACCACTGCATCACCAGGGAAGTCCCTCTCCTTCATTCTTGTTGGATAGTTTCTCCAGATGTAGAATTCTTGGTTGACAATGTTTTTTTTCTTTCAGCATTTAAAATATGTCATCTCACTGCCTTCTGGTCTCTATGGTTTCTGATGAGAAATGGACTGTTATTCTTATTAAGAGCCTTTGTATATGATGAGTCACTTCTCTCTCAGTGCTTTCAAGGTTCTCTCTTTGTCTCTGAATCTTGACTATTTGATTATTATCTATCTCTTTGAGTTTATCCTGCTTGAAGTTCACCGACCTTCTTGGATGTGTAGATCCATGTGCTCCATCAGATCTGGGAAGTTTTTGGTGATTATTTCTGTAAATATTCTTTCTATCCCTTTCTCTCTTTCTTTTCTCCTTCTGGGACTTGCATTATGAGCATATTACTTTATCTGGTGGTATCGCATAGGTCCCTTAGGCTCTGTGCTTTTTTTTTTTTTTTGCGGTACGCGGGCCTCTCACAGTTGTGGCCTCTCCCGTTGTGGAGCACAGGCTCCGGACGTGCAGGCTCAGCGGCCATGGCTCACGGGCCCAGCCACTCGGTGGCATGTGGGATCTTCCCAGACCAGGGCATGAACCCATGTCCCCTGCATCGGCAGGCAGACTCTCAACCACTGTGCCACCAGGGAAGCCCTGTGCTTTTTTCTTAATTTTTTTTTTCTGCTCCTCAGACTCCATAATTTCAATTGCCCTATTTTCAGATTTGTTGATTCTTTCTTCTGCTGGCTCAAAACTTTTAATAAATCCCTCTAGTGAATTTTCCGGTTCAGTTTTTTACTTTTCAGCTCCAGAATTTATATTGGTCCCTTTTTGTAATTTCTATCTCTTTATTGATAGTCTCATTTTCTTCACACATCATTTTTCCCAGTTTCCTTTTATCCTTTGTGCATGGTTTCCTTTAGCTCTTTGAGCATATTTAAGATGGTTGATTTAACATCTTCATCTAGTAAGTCCAGTGAATATCTGGGTTTCCTCAGGAATGGTTTACTGTCAGTTTATTCTTTCTTTTTGAATGGACTGTATTTTCCCATTTCTTTGTATGCTTTATGATTTGCTTGTTGTTGAAAACTAGACATTCTGAATATTATAACATAGGGACTCCAGAAATCTAATTCTCCCACTCCTCAGGAATTGTTGATTTTGCTTGTTGATGGCTGGAACCATCCGTTTGTTACCTTCTGAATATTTTTGCAAAGTGGGTATTCCTCGTTATGTGTGGTCACTGAAATTTCTTTCATTATCTCATAGTCAGCCAGTGACCTGACATATCTCTATAAATATAGGTCAAGAGAAGTAGAATGACACACAGAGCCTGCTCATTTTATTCAAAGTAAACTTTATTCAAAGTAAATTTCAGGGAGTTATCTTTGAGACCTGAATCGAAGTTGAATTCCAGATATTACTTTTGGATTTCTTTTCTCAGAATAAGGTTAGATTTCATCCTTTGCAATATATACTTAATTTATACTGGAAATAAGTAAATATTTGTTCATTTCTTTTACATGTCAGTGTCCACAACCTAATAACTATCCCCTTCTGATCCCACCAGTTGTTGGTACCTGAAGTCAGAATCTAAATGGTGTAATTTTGAAAACATTCTTGGTTTACACCTTGCAGAGTCAAGAGGATCTGCAAGTCTTGAAATAGAGGAAATAGCAGATGCAACAGAAGTTAGCTTTTGGGAACTAAGAGCCCCTTTTGTATTGTACTATAGTACCACAAAAATCAAACTTGATTTTAAAATAAAACATATATACTTCCCTTGAAACAAAAAATGCCTATTATGTTCATAGCAAGCAAATGTTAACATATAGCGTTTATACTAAGGCTTACTCTGAAAACTTTTTTATTCTGTCTTCTGAGAATTCCTATCAGCTAAGAGGATTGTATAAAGTTTATTTTTTTGTACTTTTTATTACAAAAATAATAATTGTTACTGTTTTGGTTTTCAAATTACAAAGTTGGGGGCTTCCTTGGTGGCGCAGTGGTTAAGAATCCACCTGCCAATGCAGGGCACGCAGGTTCAAGCCCTCATCTGGGAATATCTCACATGCCGTGGAGCAACTAAGCCTGTGCACCACAACTACTGAGCCTGTGCTCTAGAGCCCATGAGCCACACTACTGAAGCTTGTGTGCCACAACTGCTGAAGCCTGCATGCCTAGAGCCCATGCTCTGCAACAACAGAAGCCACAGCTATGAGAAGCCCGTGCACCACAATGAAGAGTAGCCGCCGCTCGCCGCAACTAGAGAAAGCCTGCACACAGCAATAAAGACCCAATGCAGCCAAAAATCAATAAATAAAATAAACGAATTTTTTAAAATTACAAAGTTGGATATTTCAAACTATATTTGCTGCTCACTGCAAGATTCAAATGTACTTCTCCTGGTAGGAATGACGGTAGTGCTCCCAGTTGAAAATTGTGCTCTAACATTTCAACTCATATTATAGTGTCTGCCATTGTGAATATATTCTGTCTTACTTTTCTTCTTCGGTATTTGTGGTATTTGTTAGTTAGGCTTTCCGGTTACTCGTGTAATTTGTGAAAATTCATTTGTTACTTTATGAATTTTTATTTTGAGTGATTAGCTAGATGTATACATGTTAGTACTCATACTTCTGTTTCCCCCAATTTAATTGGGTTTTGTTTTTATATTCCAAAACACATATGAGATACTTCAGTATCTAATGATCTGTGACTTGTGATTTTAATGTTACTAGTATTTTCTATCTCAATCCATTCTTTCCCTCCAAGCTAAATAATTGTTTTACTTAGTCCCAGAGGTATGTTGAGTTATTTACAGAGATCTTTGTGTGTATATGGATGGTGTCTTGTCTACAGTGCTAATTCTATGATTCTTGCTTCCTGGCCAAGGTGGACTTCTACACGCTCCCCAATAACAATCTCACTTATAGTTCAATTACTTTACTAGACAACTACTTCAGAATCTGTTTTCTTCGTCACATCTCCCCTGAACACACTACAGTCCTAGGTCATCTCTCCTTTTCCTGAGTAACTCTTACACGTATTTTAGATTTTATAATGTTGACTCTTTTATCCTACTTCTGTTAGTATTCCTTCTGAGTAATGATGAGCATCAATAAGGATGAGACAGCGTGGATCCACATGCATTTCACTTATTTATGCTGACTAGTCATCAGGAGATATAATTCCTCTGCAAACCTAAATTCATTGGCATATATGCTTAATAAAATTTCTTATACCTATAATCAAATTTAAAAAAATGAATTGTTAAAGTAATTGAACAAGGAGGCCATTAGATTGAGATGGCTCTAATGCCTTGGTAGCCTACACAAGCAAACCAAAACCACAGTCAATGCACTTGAATCTGAGAAAATGAAACTTAAGGACAGCTGATCACAATCAACCAACTAGGCTTTCCCAAGTAAGACAACTGTTTAAGTTATAGCCAATCAAATAATTTCCTTGCTTTGTTTCTGCATCTTCTCTATAAAAACCTTTCCCCTAGTTCCTGTCAATGGAGTGTTTCTAACCACCTTTGGTTTGGCACTGTCTGATTTGAATTAATGTTTGCTCAAGTAAACTTCTGAAAAATATCAATGTGTGTGCCTCAGTTTACCTTTTAACAGGACTATCCTTGTTCATTGTACAGAAGCTTCTCAAACGCCTCCCAAGTACCACTATTAAGGTGGAGCTAGGTAGACCATACATTGTTCTGCCTCTGCTTATGGTCGACTTCATTACTATGTGGGCTTTTCTTTTTTTTTTTTTAAACATTTTATTGGGGTATAATTGCTTTACAGTGGTGTGTTAGTTTCTGCTTTATAACAAAGTGAATCAGTTATACATATGTTCCCATATGTCTTCCCTCTTGCGTCTCCCTCCCTCCCACTCTCCCTATCCCACCCCTCCAGGCTGTCACAAAGCACCGAGCTAATATCCCTGAGCCTTGCGGCTGCTTCCCCCTAGCTATCTACCTTACTACGTTTGTTAGTGTGTATATGTCCATGACTCTCTCTCACCCTGTCAAAGCTCACCCTTCCCCCTCCGCATATCCTCAAGTCTGTTCTCCAGTAGGTCTGCGTCTTTATTCCTGTCTTACCCCTAGGTTCTTCATGACATTTTTTTCCCCTTAAATTCTGTATATATGTGTTAGCATACGGTATTTGTCTTTTTCTTTCTGACTTACTTTGCTCTGAATGACAGACTCTAGGTCTATCCATCTCATTACAAATAGATCAATTTCATTTCTTTTTAAGGCTGAGTAATATTCCATTGTATATATGTGCCACATCTTCTCTATCCATTCATCCGATGATGGGCGCTTAGGTTGTTTCCATCTCCAGGCTATTGTAAATAGAGCTGCAATGAACATTTTGGTACATGACTCTTTTTGAATTTTGGTTTTCTCAGGGTATATGCCCAGTAGTGGGATTGCTGGGTCATATGGTAATTCTATTTGTAGTTTTTTAAGGAACCTCCATACTGTTCTCCATAGTGGCTGAACCAATTCAGATTCCCACCAGCAGTGCAAGAGTGTTCCCTTTTCTCCACACCCTCTCCAGCATTTATTGTTTCTAGATTTTTTGATGATGGCCATTCTGACTGGTGTGAGATGATATCTCATTGTAGTTTTGATTTGCATTTCTCTAATGATTAGTGATGTTGAGCATTCTTTCATGTGTTTGTTGGCATTCTGTATATCTTCTTTGGAGAAATGTCTATTTAGGTCTTCTGCCCATTTTTGGATTGGGTTGTTTGTTTTTTTGTTATTGAGCTGCATGAGCTGCTTGTAAATTTTGGAGATTAATCCTTTGTCAGTTGCTTCATCTGCAAATATTTTCTCCCATTCTGAGGGTTGTCTTTTGGTCTTGATTATGGTTTCCTTTGCTGTGCAAAAGCTTTGAAGTTTCATTAGGTCCCATTTGTTTATTTTTGTTTTTATTTCCATTACTCTAGGAGGTGGGTCAGAAAGGATCTTGCTGTGATTTATGTCATAGAGTGTTCTGCCTATGTTTTCCTCTAAGAGTTTGATAGTTTCTGGCCTTACATTTAGGTCTTTAATCCATTTTGAGCTTATTTTTGTGTATGGTGTTAGGGAGTGGGCTTTTCTTAATAAAACACCATTAATAAGACGAGAAGTCCTATTACCTACACAATTTAGAGTGACACATTCATGATTTAGTCTTAATTTTATCCCTATTCCATTTAGTCAAAATGTGACTTTGATCTCTGTTCATCTCACATGATTGCAAGAATATAAGCATTCTTTAATTTTATCTTGAAAAAAGTTAATTTGTATCTCTGTAGGGTTTTAGTGATATTTATATATTCCTTTGAATTTAATACATTGTATTTCTACTAACTATATCTAAGATGTTTATCACTTCCAACATAATAGATTTCTTTATTGATCAGCATTACTTAAAATACCAGTTATCTAAATATTAGTGCTTCCTACCTTTGGTTGCTGGTGACATTTTCTTTATATATGTGCTTTGTTTCCACTAGATTATAATAATTTTAAGGTGAGGTACTGTGTTGTCTTTGTTTGCCTCATTGGATCTTGAAGGTAGTAGGTGCACAGTAAGTATTTACTAAGTTGAATTTGATTGAATTGAGGATACTCCAAGAATCTTTCCCTTTCATCTCATATAATAATTTGAAGGAGGTCTTTAATTTCTTTTTTTAAATAATTTATTCCAGACTTAGATTCCTCTTTTTCTTTTTAATAAATTTATTTATTTATTTTTATTTATTTTGGCTGCATTGGGTCTTTGTTGCTGCACACAGGCTTTCTCTAGTTGCAGTGAGCGGGGGTTATTCTTTGTTGTGGTGCGTGGGCTCATTGTGGTGGCTTCTCCTGTTGCACAGCATGGACTCTAGGTGCATGGGCTTCAGTAGTTGTGGCATGTGGGCTCAGTAGTTGTGGCTTGTGAGCTCTAGAGCACAGGCTCAGTAGTTGCGGCGCACAGGCTTAGTTGCTCCACGGCTGTGGGGTATTCCCAGACCAGGACTCGAACCTGTGTTGCCTGCATTGGCAGGCAGATTCTTAACCACTGTGCCACCAGGGAAGTCCCAGGTCTTTAATTTCTAACAACAGAGCAAGTTTGTGCCCTCAGTGGTTCTAGAAGTAAAAAAAAAAGGAAAAAAAAGGGTGGTATTATGGTTAATAAAATAGTTCAGATAGTCTTGAAATTCTAGGAATACCTTGGAAATAATGACTATTAATATCTCCTTTAGGGCCCAGCTCTTGAAGTCAGCTCAGGTTTCTTAAATAAATCCCCAAGCTAGCCCAAGATTTCCAGTGTCATTTGCATGTAAGTTTACCCAGACATGATATGCGTGTATCGATGTCCCTATGGCCTGAAGTGAATGCTCTGCAAACTGATATGGTCTGTTCAAGGTCTGTGATGAATTAGGACAGACTCACGGTTTTTAGCCATTTGGAGGTTACAGAGCTCTATGAGAATCTGGTAAAGGCTACAGATATGTGCACATTTGTACAGTTTGCTTATAATTTTAGGGAATTGTTGAGCCCTGAAAATCACACAGACCAAGGTAAAAGTGTTCTGTTCTGGGAATGATGGCACTGCAAAGACTTTTTAACTCTCCTTAAGGTCAGATTGATGTTAAACTTTTTTCAGTTTTTCCTTCTTTTTTTCTCCTCTTTTCCCATTCTAAAGTTAACTGAGGGAATTTCTCTCTTGCATCTGAGCCCAGGAAATGAGATGGCCCTGTTATTCTGGCTCCAGTTAGATTTGAGTGTCCTGGGAAAATGTTGCATAATATGTAAACAACACGCTTGTCTGTATCACAAGGAAAATAAGACAAGCTATTTTTTATTTTGAAAGAAGTATCTCTCAGAATGAAACCCTGAGGGGCATGGAGTTCCCCTCCTCTTAATAGCTACTGCTGCTATTAAAGCATTAGACTTAGTTTTAAAGCACTTTTATTTTTGAAAGTTATGTAAACTCCTGCTTAAAACCTTAATTCCATTCCCAATAGGGACCTCTCATCATCTAGTAAACAGTTTGCCAGTACACATATTGTATATTTTAATGGGAGAAGGTCATCATTCCTTCTGTGCCTATCTGATGATTCAACAAAACTAGTAAGCTTCTCTTTATTTCCAAGTTTACTTTCTCCTAAGGTTTAAGAACTATCTAATGTCTTTGGAAGTTTGTCCTGTCCTTGGAGGGAACACTGATTTCCACAGGATTCTAGCTATGGCAAATGTCAGTAACTCATTTATTCATTTGGCTAACAAGTATTTATTGAGCATGACTGTGTGTCCAGTACTCTTGCAGATACCAAGGGTACAGTGGTAAGTTAGACAGGTATAGTCCCTGCTCTTATACAACTTTGTGGGGATAGAGAATAAACAGATAATTAAATGTATACAGTTGACCCTTGAACAACATAGGTTTGAACTGCATGAGCCCACTCATAAGCAGATTTTTTTTCAGTAAATACTACAGTACTACGCTGATCCGTGGCTGGTTGAAACCAGAGATGTGGAACTGCGGGTACAGAGGAACCTCGGAACTGGAGGGCCAACTAGAAAATTATACTTGGATTTTTGTCTGCCTGGGGGGAGGTCGGCATGCCTAACTCCTACAATGTTCAAGGGTCAGCTGTATTTACATGTAGTGATAAAGGCTATAAAGGAGGCTAACGAGATAGAGAGTGATAGAAATGGTGCTATTTTCAATAGATTGGTGAGGAAAGCCTCTGAGAAGGTGATATTTGAGCAGAGATAAGGAATAAAAAACGAGCTTTGGAAGTGATGGGGATATGTTTGCTGTACCTGAGAAGCAGTTAGGAGGCCAGTATGGAGGGAGTAGAAAGGCGGGGGTGGAGAGTGGTAGGAATGAGGTGGGAGATTTATGTGGAGCCTTACAGACTATGATGGATTTTGGATTTCATGTGAAGTGTGGTGGAATTCTATTGGAAGGATAAAACCAGGGGAGAAACATAATCTTATTTATGTTTTATAAATATTGCAATTACTGTTGTATAGTGAATAAACTGTAGCGGGCAAGAGGGTAAGTAGGGAGACTGACGACATACACATTATTATCTGGTGACCAGAAATACATTCACTAATAGTTCAGTGATTTTCAACACAAGGTATTAAGTTTTAGCCAACATGGAGAAGTTCTGGTATCTATATGACTGTTTTCAATTCAGATCTTTCTTCAGAGATGATTCGTTTTATGAAGGTCACTGAGAACATAAATCCTAGCCCTTTAAGATTGACACTTAAAATTCAGTGTCTTTGAAAATTGCTTAAATTTTTTTCTTCTAATTAAAAACAGTAAAAGTATTCTGTATAGAAAACTTAGAAAATAGAATCAAAAAGAAATAAAATCATACATAATCCTATCCCATAGAAATAGTATTTAAATTAACTTTTGACAGTTATTTCTCTTAGCAACATTTCTGGAAGATTTCTATTTCTACTTCTCTTTTATTTTGAGAAAACAGAGGCCCACACAAGCCTTAATGACTTATTAAGTATTATATTCTTACTGCTCTATTGAGGTTCTCAGCCAGTCTCTGAATGGAGGAAGAACAGTGTTAGTTATCAACGTCTAGATATGGGACAGCAAATTAACTATGTATGGTCTGACAAAGAAAATTGAGAGAGAAAATTACAATCCTTTTTCTCTTTCCCATTTCCCCTTCTTTGTAAGAGGCCAATGTTCCTAAATCAGGTTGTAACATGTTGATCACCGTGGGCCATTTATTTGCCCAGAAAAAGAGGTTCTCCCCCCTGAGATTTACAACAGGACCGTAATACTGTAGATATGTCCATTTTGTTCACTGTTACATCAAATTTTATTTGTGTACATCAAACATGGAGAGCTTTTTGCTCAGAAAAGACATTCTTCTTCACCTCTTATCTAACTTCCTTAGGAATAG
Source organism: Phocoena sinus (assembly GCF_008692025.1). Classification (NCBI taxonomy): domain Eukaryota; kingdom Metazoa; phylum Chordata; class Mammalia; order Artiodactyla; family Phocoenidae; genus Phocoena; species Phocoena sinus. The sequence goes on from NC_045767.1 coordinate 92,998,839, forward strand.
AGACTTTTATTTTTTTAAATATCTGCCTAGACTTCTCTTTCTGAACTAGATTTCTGCATGAGCCTTGTTTTTTGGCTTATATTATAATTTTAAAAAATCTCATTAAAATTTTTTTTTTCTATTTGTGGAAGAGACAAGTACGCTTTCCCTTCCAAGTTTATATCCCTCGTGGCAATTAAGAATGGCAATACCTTGTTCTGGACAAGTCAGTGTAGACTATAGTATTTAAGAGCCAGTATGCCACTTCCATCCTTCTCTTCCTGACATGGCAACCCTTGATTGAGACAGAGGGAGACTATATTCCTGAGTTAGCATAGAGGCCCTGCCAACCTGCATGGAACTTTGAGTGAGCAAGAAATAAAGTTTCATTGTGTTAGGTCTTTAATATTTTGAGAACTTTGTTACTACAGCTTAGTCTAGCAATATTGTACATTTTGAGGGGTATGTTTTATAATATGTGTATAGCTTATAAATAGTAATGATGGTGATGGCATACTAAGAATAGAAAGGCTCTCATGATCTAATTCCTGTCTGTCTCTCCAACATCATTTCCCACAATATCCATACCTCTAACTTTAAGCTTACATTCTTCCAGATTGAATATGCTGTTTCACACCTGTGTCTTTGTACATGCTCTTTGCTCTACTAGAATTCACTTTTATCCTTCTACCTATCAGATATATATGCGTCTTTCAAATTCCAGATTGCCATCGCTTTCCCAGGAAAGGCTTCCCTGATTTTCTCTGCTTTCTTTGTACAGTTGGAAGTTTTTCAGTCCATGGAATTTTTTCAGTTCAAATTTATTTACCTTTGTCTTTGTCATTAATAGTAAATTATAAACTCACAGTGTAGTAATTTCTTTTAACCTGGTATATAATGGGGATAAATAAATGTTTGTTAAATGAATGCCCTGCTTTTGAACAGAGAGCAATTTAAATCTCTATTGGTTAATGCCTCCTGAAAATTAGTTCACGGTCAGTTGAGAATAAGAGAGGGACCTTTTGTATAGATTCATGGGGTCAGAAAGAAAAAGAAAATGAGAGGGCAGGAAGGAGAAGTTCTGCCACTTCAGTTTTGCTGTAATCCAGTTAAAGTTTTCATAGTAATGGTCATATACTATATTCCTTTGTTATATGCCAGAATGTGTTAGTATTCTCGCTTTCTCTCTTTTTTGACATTGCATTAGATTTTTATTTATTTATGTTTTCAGTTTCCCCTATTGAGGTATAATTGACATATAATATTAGCTTCAGATTTAGAACCTAATGATTCAGTATTTGTGTATATTGTGAAATGATCACCACAGTAAGTCTAGTTAACATCTGTCACATAGTTACAGTTTTTTTCCTTGTGATGAGAACTTTTAAGATTTACTCTCTGAGCAACTTTCCAATGTGCAGTACAGCATTATTAACTATAGTCACCATGCTGCACATCACATCCCCAGTGATAGCTCTCTTATTCTTTCATTTTTGCTGGGTGAAGTTGTTTGACATACATGAAGACATCTCACAGTTGGTAACATTCTGGAGTTTTTTGTTTCTTTGCTAGTTTGTTTTGCCTTTTTAATGTAAAATAGAGCATGTGTTTAAAAATTTAAAGTGTGTAGGTATAGATTAAAGAACAAATTCTTATGTACCCACTATCTAGGTAAAAAATAGAACTTTACCTTAGTCCAGAAGCCCTTTATGTGCTCTTCCCTGATTACATTTCCTTCTCACCTCCTGAAATAATCACCATCCTGAACTTTATCATTCCTTTGTTTTTTGTTTTTATCAGATATGTCTTTACTGCTAAATAACATTTGACCCTTGAACAAAGTAGGGATTGGGGTACTGACCTCTCCCCCTAAGTCAAAAATCCATGTATAACTTTACAGTCAGCTCTCCATATCTGTGGTTCTACATCTATGGATTCAGCCAACAGCAGATCGTATTGAAAAAAATCCCCATGTAAGTGGACCCACATAATTCAAACTTGTGTGTTCAAGGGTCTTTGTACAATGTTAACTTTGCCTATTTTAAAACTTTATGGTAAATGGAATCATGCTGCATGCACTTTTCTGTGACATGCTTCTTTTGTGAAAAATTATTAAAAAAAATTTTTTTTAATTATTATTTTTTATACATTTATTTATTTATTTTTAGCTGTGTTGGGTCTTCGTTTCTGTGCGATGGCTTTCTCCAGTTGCGGCGAGCGGGGGCCACTCTTCATCGCGGTGCGCAGGCCTCTCACTATCGCGGTCTCTCTTGTTGTTGAGCACAGGCTCCAGGTGCGCAGGCTCAGTAGTTGTGGCTCATGGGTCCATTTGCTCTGAGGCATGTGGGATCTTCCCAGACCAGGGCTCGAACCCGTGTCGCCTGCACTGGCAGGCAGATTCTCAACCACTGCACCACCAGGGAAGCCCCGCAAAATTATTTTTGAAATTCATCCGTGTTGATGTATATAGTTGTACTTCATTTTTTTCCATGCTGTATAATATTCCATTGAATTAAAATACCCTAATTTACTTACCATTCTATTTATGAACATTTGGATTTATATCCAGAGTTTTACTACTATAAACAATGTTGCTATAACATTCTCTCATAAATATCCTATACAAGAATTTATCTGCAGTGTCTACATAGTAGTATAATTGCTAGGGCATAGAGTGTGCACATGTTAAATTGTATAAGATAATACCAGATGGGTTTTCAAGATCGTTATAGCTATTTTCTCTTTCATCAGAAGTAGAGGTATCTCATTTTCTAGATACCTTCCTGACACTTGCTATTACCCAACTTAAAAAATTTTTCTAGTCTGGTGGTATGAAATGGTATATCATAATGATTCCAAAGTACATGTTCCTCTGCGGGTGGCCGGGGGGAAGCTTTGGAGCCACGGAGGAGAGCACAGCAACAGGGGTGTGGAGGGCAAAGCGGGGAGATTCCCGCACAGAGGATCGGTGCCGACCAGCACTCACCAGCCCGAGAGGCTCGTCTGCTCACCCGCCAGGGTGGGCGGGGGCTGGGAGCTGAGGCTCGGGCTTCGGTCGGAGCACAGAGACAGAACTGGGGTTGGCGGCGGGAACACAGCCTGCAGGGTGCTAGTGCACCACGGCTAGCCGGGAGGGAGTCCAGGAAAAAGTCTGGAGCTGCGGAAGAGGCAAGAGACTTTTTCTTCCCTCTTTGTTTCCGGGTGCGGGAGGAGAGGGGATTAAGAGCGCTGCTTAAAGGAGCTCCAGAGACGGGCGCGAGCCGCGGCTAAAAGCGCGGACCCCAGAGACGGGCATGAGACAGTAAGGCTGCTGCAGCCACCAAGAAGCCTGTGTGCAAGCGCAGGTCACTATCCACACCTCCCCTCCCGGGAGCCTGTGCAGCCCGCCACTGCCAGGGTCCTGTGATCCAGGGACAACTTCCCCGGGAGGATGCACGGTGCACCTCAGGCTGGTGCACCATCATGCCGGCCTCTGCCGCTGCAGGCTCGCCCTGAACTCCGTACCCCTCCCTCCCCGCAGCATGAGTGAGCCAGAGCCCCCAGATCAGCTGCTCCTTTAACCCTGTCCTGTCTGAGGGAAGAACAGACGCCCTCAGGTGACCTACATGCAGAGGCGGGTCCAAATCGAAAGCTGAACCCCAGGAGCTGTGCGAACAAAGAAGAGAAAGGGAAATGTCTCCCAGCAGCCTCAGGAGCAGCAGATTAAATCTCCACAATCAATTTGATGTACCCTGCATCTGTGGAATACCTGAATAGACAACGAATCATCCCAAATTGAGGAGGTGGACTTAGGGAGCAACGATATATATATTTTTTCCCCCCCTTTTTCTCTTTTTGTGAGTGTGTATGTGTATGCTTCTGTGTGTGATTTTGTCTGCATAGTTTTGTTTTTACCATTTGTCCTAGGGTTCTGTCTGTCCGTATTTTTGTTTTGTTTTGGTTTTTTGTTTTAGTATAGTTTTCAGTGCTTGTTATCATTGGTGGATTTGTGTTTTGGTTTGGTTCTTTCTTTTTAATTACTTAAAAATTTTTAAAAATAATTATATTTTGTTTTTTACTTTAATACCTTTTTATTTTATATTATTTTCTCTTTTTCTTTCTTTCTTTCTTTCTTTTTTCCTCCCTTTTATTCTGTGCCGTGTGGATGACAAGCTGTTGTTGCTCCAGCCAGGTGTCAGGCCTGTGCCTTTGAGGTGGGAGACCCATGTTCAGGGCATTGGTCCATGAGAGACTTCCCAGTTCCACGTAATATCAAACAGCGAAAATCTCCCAGAGATCTCCATGTCAAGGCCAAGACCCAGCTCCACTCTATGACCAGCAAGCTACAGTGCTGGACACCCTATGCCAAACAACTAGCAAGACAGGAACACAACCCCACCCATTAGCAGAGAGGCTGCCTAAAATCATAATAAAGTCACAGACACCCCAAAAACCACCACCAGACCTGGACCTTCCCACCAGAAAGACAAGATCCAGCCTCATCCACCAGAACACAGACACTAGTCACCTCCACCAGGAAGCCTACAGAACCCACTGAACCAACCTTAGCCACTGGGGGCAGACACCAAAAACAACGGGAACTACAAACCTGCAGCCTGCGAAAAGAAGACCCCAAACACAGTAAGTTAAGCAAAATGAGAAGACAGAGAAACAGCAGATGAAGGAGCAAGGTGAAAACCCACCAGACCTAATGAATGAAGAGGAAATAGGCAGTCTACCTGAAAAAGAATTCAGAATAATGATAGTAAAGATGATCCAAAATCTTGGAAATAGAATGGAGAAAATACAAGAAACGTTTAACAAGGACCTAGAAGAACTAAAGAGCAAACAAACAATGAAGAATAACACAATAAATGAAATTAAAAATTCTCTAGAAGGGATCAATAGCAGAATAACTGAGGCAGAAGAACGGATAAATGACCTGGAAGATAAAATAGTGGAAATAACTACTGCACTGCAGAATAAAGAAAAAAGAATGAAAAGAACTGAGGACAGTCCCAGAGACCTCTGGGACAACATTAAACGCACCAACATTCGAATTATAGGGGTCCCAGAAGAAGAGAAAAAGAAACGGACTGAGAAAATATTTGAAATGATTATAGTTGAAAACTTCCCTAATATGGGAAAGGAAAAAGTTAATCAAGTCCAGGAAGCACAGAGAGTCCCATACAGGATAAATACAAGGAGAAACACACCAAGACACATATTAATCAAGCTATCAAAAATTAAATGCAAAGAAAAAATATTAAAAGTAGCAAGGGAAAAACAACAAATAACACATAAGGGAATCCCCATAAGGTTAACAGCTGATCTTTCAGCAGAAACTCTGCAAGCCAGAAGGGAGTGGCAGGACATATTTAAAGTGATCAAAGGGAAAAACTTAAAACCAAGGTTACTCTATCCAGCAAGGATCTCATTCATATTTGACGGAGAAATTAAAATCTTTACAGACAAGCAAAAGCTAAGAGAATTCAGCACAACCAAACCAGTTTTACAACAAATGCTAAAGGAACTTTTCTAGGCAGGAGACAGAAGAGAAGGAAAAGGCCTACAATAACAAACTCAAAACAATTAAGAAAATGGTAATAGGAACATACATATTGATAGTTACCTTAAATGTGAGTGGATTAAATGCTCCAACAAAAAGACATAGACTGGCTGAATGGATACAAAACAAGACCCATCTATATGCTGTCTACAATAGATCCACTTCAGACCTAGGGACACATACAGACTGAAAGTGAGGGGATGGTAAAAGATATTCCATGCAAATAGAAATCAAAAGAAAGCTGGAGTAGCAATACTCATATCAGATAAAATAGACTTTAAAATAAGAAATGTTACAAGAGACAAGGAAGGACACTACATAATGATCAAGGAATCAATCCAAGGAGAAGATATAACAATTATAAATATATATGCACACAGCATAGGAGCACCTCAATACATGAGGCAAATGCTAACAGCTATAAAAGAGGAAATTGACGGTAACACAATAATAATGGGGGACTTTAACACCTCACTTACACCAATGGACAGATCATCCAAAATGAAAATAAATAAGGAAACAGAAGCTTTAAATGACACAATAGATCAGATAGATTTAATTGACATTTATAGGACATTCCATCACAAAACAGAAGATTACACTTTCTTCCCAAGTGTGCATAGAACATTCTCCAAGATAGATCACATCTTGGGTCACAAATCAAGCCTCAGTAAATTTAAGAAAATTGAAATTATATCAAGCATCTTTTCTGACCACAACACTATGAGATTAGAAATGACTTACAGGGAAAAAAACGTAAAAAACAAACAGGTGGAGGCTAAACAATACGTTACTAAATAACCAAGAGATCACTGAAGAAATCAAAGAGGAAACCAAAAAATACCTAGAGACAAATGACAATGAAAACACGAGGATCCAAAACCTATGGGATGCAGCAAAAGCAGTTCTAAGAGGGAAGCTTCTAGCTATACAAGCCTACCTCAAGAAACAAGAAAAATCTCAAATAAACAATCTAACCTTACAGCTATAGGAACTAGAGAAAGAAGAAAAAAAAAAAAACCGCAAAGTTAGTAGAAGGAAAGAAATCATTAAGATCAGAGCAGAAATAAATGAAATAGAAACAATAAAACAATAGCAAAGATCAATAAAATTCAAGCTGGTTCTTTGAGGAGATAAACAAAATTGATAAACCATTAGCCAGACTCATCGAGAAAAATACGGAGAGGACTCAAATCAATAAAATTAGAAATGAAAAAGGAGAAGTTATAACAGACACCGCAGAAATACAAAGCATCCTAAGAGACTACTACAAGCAACCCTATGCCAATAAACTGGACAACCTGGAAGAAATGGACAAATTCTTAGAAAGGCATAACCTTCCATGACTGAACCAGGAAGAAATAGAAAATATGAACAGACCAATAACAAGCACTGAAATTGAAAGTGTTATTAAAAATCTTCCAACAAACAAAAGTCCAGTACCAGGGGGCTTCACAAGGGAATTCTGTCAAACATTTAGAGAAGAGCTAACACCCATCCTTCTCAAACTCTTCCAAAAAATTGCAGAGGAAGGAACACTCCCAAACTCGTTGTATGAGACCACCATCACCCAGATACCAAAACCAGACAAAAATACTACAAAAATAGAAAATTACAGAGCAGTGTCACTGATGAATATAGATGCAAAAATCCTCAACAAAATACTAGCCAACAGAATCCAACAACACATTAAAAGGATCATACACCATGATCAAGTGGGATATATCCCAGGGATGCAAGGATTCTTCAATATACGCAAATCAATCTATGTGATACACCATATTAACAAATTGAAGAATAAAAACCATATGATCATCTCAATAGATGCAGAAAAACTTTTGACAAAATTCAACACCCATTTATGATAAAAACTCTCCAGAAAGTGGGCATAGAGTGAACCTACCTCAACATAATAAAGGCCATATGCAACAAACCCACAGCAAACATCATTCTCAATGGTGAAAAACTGAAAGCATTTCCTCTAAGATCAGGAACAAGACAAGGTTGCCCACTCTCACCACTATTATTCAACACAGTTTTGGAAGTCTTAGCCACAGCAATCAGAGAAGAAAAAGAAATAAAAGGAATACAAATGGGAAAAGAAGAAGTAAAGCTATCACTGTTTGCAGATGACATGATACTATACATTGAGAATCCTAAAGATGCTACCAGAAAACTACTAGAGCTAATCAATGAATTTGGTAAAGTTGCAGGATACAAAATTAATGCACAGAAATCTCTTGCATCCCTATACACTAATGATGAAAAATCTGAAAGTGAAATTAAGAAAACACTCCTATTTATCATTGCAAGAAAAAGAATAAAATACCTAGGAATAAACCTACCTAAGGAGATAAAAGACCTGTATGCAGAAAATTATAAGACATTGATGAAAGAAATTAAAGATGATATGAACAGATGGATATATATACCATGTTGTTGGATTCGAAGAATCAACATTGTGAAAGTGACTCTACTACCCAAAGCAATCTACAGATTCAATGCAATCCCTATCAAGCTACCACTGGCATTTTTCAGAGAACTAGAACAAAAAATTTCACAATTTGCATGGAAACACAAAAGACCCTGAATAGCCAAAGCAATCTTGAGAGAGAAAAACAGAGCTGGAGGAATCAGGCTCCCTGACTTCAGACTATACTACAAAGCAACAGTAATCAAGACAGTATGGTACTGGCACAGAAACAGAAATATAGATCAATAGAACAGGATAGAAAGCCCAGAGATAAACCCGTGCACATATGGTCACCTTGTCTTTGATAAAGGAGGCAAGAATATACAATGGAGAAAAGACAGTCTCTTCAATAAGTGGTGCTGGGAAAACTGGACAGCTACATGTAAAAGAATGAAATTAGAACACTCCCTAACACCATACACAAAAATAAACTCAAAGTGGATTAAAGACCTAAATGTAAGGCTAGACACTATCAGACTCTTAGAGGAAAACATAGGCAGAACATTCTATGACATAAGTCATAGCAAGATCCTTTTTGACCCAGCTCCTAGAGAAATGCAAATAAAAACATAAATAAACAAATGGGACCTAATGAAACTTCAAAGCTTTTGCACAGCAAAGGAAACCATAAACAAGAGGAAAAGACAACCCTCAGGATGGGAGAAAATATTTGCAAATGAAGCAACTGACAAAGGATTAATCTCAAAATTTACAAGCAGCTCATGCAGCTCAATATCAAAAAACCAAACAACCCAATCCAAAAATGGGCAGGAGACCTAAATAGACATTTCTCCAAAGAAGATATACAGGTGGCCAACAAACACATGAAAGGGGGCTCGACATCACTAATCATTAGAGAAATGCAAATCGAAACTATAATGTGATATCATCTCACACCGGTCAAAATGGCCATCATCAAAAATTCTACAAACAATAAATGCTGGAGAGGGTGTGGAGAAAAGGAAACACTCTTGCACTGTTGGTGGGAATGTAAATTGATACAGCCACTGTGGAGAACAGTATGGAGGTTCCTTAAAAGACTAAAAATAGAACTACCATACGACCTAGCAACCCCACTACTGGGCATATACCCTGAGAAAACCATAATTCAAAAAGCGGCATGTACTGCAATGTTCATTGCAGCTCTATTTACAATAGCCAGGACATGGAAGCAACCTAAGTGTGCATCGACACATGATTGGATAAAGAAGATGTGGCACATATATACAATGGAATATTACACAGCAATTAAAATAAATGAAATTGAGTTATTTGTAGTGAGGTGGATGGACCTAGAATCTGTCATGCAGAGTGAAGTAAGTCAGAAAGAGAAAAACAAATACCGTATACTAACACATATATATGGAATCTAAAAAAAAAAAATAGTCATGAAGAACCTGGGAGCAAGACGGGAATAAAGACACAGAGCTACTAGAGAATGGAGTTGAGGACATGGGGAGGGGGAAGGGTAAGCTGGGACAAAGTGAGAGAGTGATAGTGTATATATGGACATATATACACTGCCGTGAAATAGATAACTAGTGGGAAGCAGTCACATAGCGCAGGGAGATCAGCTCCGTGCTTTGTGACCAGCTAGAAGGGTGGGATAGGGAGGGTGGGAGGGAGGGAGATGCAAGAGGGAAGAGATATGGGGATATATGTGTACGTATAACTGATTCACTTTGTTATAAAGCAGAAACTAACACACCATTGTAAAGCAATTATACTCCAATAAAAACGTTAAACAAAAATAAAAAGAGAAAGTACATGTCCCTGATTACTAATGAAATTGAGCATCTTTTCATATGTTAAGGGCTTGTGTTTTCTTTTGTGAAATTCCTATTCATTTGTTTCCTGTTTTTCAGCTAGCTATCTTTTCCTTTTTTATTCATAGGAGTTCTCTATATGTTTTATTTTTTTAAAAATATTTTTTTAATTTATTTATTTTGGCTGCGCTGGGTCTTAATTGCTTCATGCGGAATCTTTTAGTTGTGGCGTGTTGGATCTACTTCCCTGACCAGGGATTGAACCTGGGCCCCTTGCATTGGAAGCATGTCATCTTAAGCGCTGGACCACCAGGGAAGTCCCCTCTATATGTTTTAGATACTAATAATTTGCTAACTAAATGCATTGCAAATACCTTCTTGATGACAAATTGGATATGGGAGGCAAGGGAGAAGAAGGAGTGTAGAATTACTCCTAGAATTCTTGTTTGGGGAACTGAATGGATGATGGTGCTATTAAACTAGTATATAGAATAGAGCAGGAGAAATAGATCTGCGGGAGGGAGGAATTAATTTAAGACATTTTGGAGTTTGATGTTTCCATGGGATGTCGAGTTGCAAATGTCTCATAGAAAGTTGGCTCTAAGGATCTGAAGCTCAGGCCAAGCTTTGTTATGCCACATAAGTCCTGGAGGACTCCTATATGATGGGCCTTCCAGGAGACTATAGTTAGAAGGAATATGGTAATTCTAAAACTCATTTGTCCTCTACCCATCCTTACTTCTTCTATAGGCTATGGATTCTCCAGTCTAAGCTTTTTGTGAAATAAATGTCCCAAATGACCCACCAAACACTTCATCTTAGTTATAATTACTTTATTATGTTTTGGTCTCTAAACAGTTAAGTAGTCTTTCTTAATCTTTCTAGGAGAGAACATTACTTTTATTTTGAAAAGCATTCAGCATATTTGTCTTACATAACATGCAGAACATGTATTTAAATTTAAAAATTTCTCCCATAACAGTACTTAATTACACAAGTTATTCCATAAACACTGAAAACAATATAAGAAACATATACATCAAAGAATTCTACTTTGTGTAGTCTTTGACTAAATAATACTATTTTCACATACAGTTCCAGATATTTCTAGCTGCTTCTGTGTATTTGGAATTATGTATATAACACCCGGAAGAATATGGGCCCCTTGGAGGGATGGCAGTAGAAGCCCATGGAGTAAAGATCTTTCTTTTTTTTTTTTTTTTTTTTTTTTTTTTTTTTGCTGTACGAGGGCCTCTCACTGCTGTGGCCTCTCCTGTTGCGGAGCACAGGCTCCGGATACGCAGGCTCGGCGGCCATGGCTCACGGGCCTAGCCGCTCCGCAGCATGTGAGATCTTCCCAGACCGGGGCACGAACCCGCGTCCCCCGCATCGGCGGGCGGACTCCCAACCGCTGCGCCACCAGGGAAGCCCTAAAGATCTTTCTTTAAAAGGCAGATTGTATTATTGCTTTGAATACCTTTTAGTTATTTGAGATTCTAAGATCCCTGAGAAGCCCAGAGGGGTAGGCCCCTTCATAACCCCCTTTAGAAGATAGAAAAGGTGAGGAAGCTGTCAGTAGCAGGGTTAGGGCTTGGCACACTCATGAAGAATGTAGCACCTCAGCATAGCTTATGGTATAGTGCCAGGGCAGAGTTACTACCAAACGTCTCAGGATGATGAGCCATCTACCGCCCTGCAGGAGAAGTAGCAACTAATTTGGTGACTGTGGTTGGTCACCTTTTAGGAGAACTGCAATCCACGGACAATTAGGGCTTGACATATACTGTGTGTAGGGAAATGACGGCAGAAATAGCTTCTCTGTGGTCCATCCTTATTGGTAGTGCGGTGATTATGCCTCTTTCTGTGTTTGAGATCTTTTAGACCTGTAAGAAGAGAAGGAGAGTGTAAATGACTCTGACCTCAGTCTGAATTCTGCTTGGAACATGCTGAATTCATAGATAATCCTAAGTCTTCAGGTGAAGTGGGTGGTTAGCTTTCCTGCTGCTACGCAATGATTGTGGGTTACACGGGATGCTTTTTTAAGGCCAGGAAAAGCTTGGGGGAAATTTGGCATCTTTGCTTGGATAGTTATAGCTCTGCTTTAAGGTTAAAGTGACCTATTGACACTTCTAGACAGTAATCAGGGTAACTTTTGATACCACACAAGATGACACCTCAGTATATAAATAGATGGAGGTAGTGGAAGCATGGTGGTAACACCGTTTTAAGCCAAGAACTCCACAGGAAAGCCCTATGCAGATATTTCTAACTTCACAAGATCAACATTTCTTAAAGAGCAGTTCTTCTGCAAGCAATAGCAAACCTACCTTTCCTTGCTAATTGCTTTCAGTAAATTCTTGATGGTCTTAGACTCTGGATTAAGACATCTTTTCTCCCCGTTCTTTTTCATTGTGGCACTACAGAAGTAAATAGGAGTGAAAATATTTAAAACAATATTGGGCCAATAAAACAGACGGAATATACAGTTTTAAAGTCAGACATTTAGGTTTCACTTTAGATGTTTCCCTTTGCTGTACAGAAGTCTTAGAATCATCACAAACCCTTTACTGATTTTTGTAATCATCATCATGTATTTAATTGTATGATTACAACCAGGGAGGTGATCATTAGGTAGGATTTTACTCACATGATCTCAACACGTGGGCAAGATTGACTTGCAGGAATCACTTCAAGTTTTTCTAAGGACCTTGGATTAACAGGTCGATCACTGATCTTGATACACGTACAGCGTGTAGTCCTAGAGAGAGGTATTTCTGCAGGAAAAGAAACAGGTACAGGCGACGACGTTAGCGCAGTTTTCATTTTAGGCATTTAATGTAGGTTGGGTAGTACTTAGCTGAACCTGTACCTCTGTGTAATCACATACTCAATCTGTGATCATACAGCTCTATATGATTAATTAGTTGATTCTCTGAAAGAATAGAATTGCAACTTGTTGATTGTAAGATCATAACCTTGAGCCCAGGTCATATAGTTACTTAAGTTAACTAAGGAGATAGCTGTCTCATCTTCTTTCTCCTCCTTCCCTCACATTTTCTCTGTCTGTCCCTCTTCCTCTTCCACTCCCACCTTCCTCCTTCTCTCTTTCTTTTATTCCACTTGCTTCTCTGACTGTAAACTCTGACCAGAAGGAATCTCTGCTCATTTACCCTTCATTTAAAAGGCAGGTTGTAAAACTTTTGCAAATACAATATTTCTGCACTTAAAGAGTTAATACCCAGTCCTATTTCTGATCTTACAAATTAAATATCCCTTGAAGTTCCTTACCTTGAGTTCCTCTCAGAGTCAGAAGGATAAGGCAGAAAATAAGAACAGCACTTTGGTTCATGGTGCTGCAACTGAAGGTTGTTCTGTAGTAGGCTCAGACTGCCTGAACAGTTGAGGAGTGTCTCTGAAAACATCGGGCTAGGTTGCAGTATTTATTTGCAAAGGCACTTTCCCTCTCTAACTCTGATTGGATAACACTACAGTTGACTTGGGAAAACCTATGTCTGTTCCTTGGGGAAGTCCCGTGTTGCAGAATCGAAGATATTATTTGTATTTATTGTGGCTTCTGAGTTATGGAATTTCCCTCCACTTCCTTTGTTTCAATAAGAGTGAGCTACGTTTCACTTTCTAAATCATGACCTGCTTCTTGAAAAACATAACTTTACTGCAAATATAAATAGTTTTTTAAAAAAATGGAGCTTGGATTCTCATCTCGCACCTCCTGAAAAATGCAAATGTCAACTTTAACTCAAGTTAAAGTCTTAAACACAGTTTTAAAACAAGTAAGCCTTAATATTTTGTTTTGAATCCATTTAAATTTGCAGCAGTAAGGCACAAATAGGAATATCTTACATTTATTCACTTTTTATGGGTTTCAGAGATGTTGTGTACTTTCTCGTTTTATTTCTACAGTAATTCTGTAAGAAGGTAGGAAATCATTTTATATGTGGAAGAATAATCTTCGAGGTTAGACAACTATGTTAGGTCATACAAAGGTTCCCATCCATTTATTCTAACTATGATGCTTTTCTTCCAACATTTATTTTAAGTTTTTGTAATACTTTCAGAGGCTAGATAATTTTTTTTTTTTTTTTTTTTTTTTTTTTTTCGGTACGAGGGCCTCTCACTGTTGTGGCCTCTCCCGTTGCGGAGCACAGGCTCCGGACGCGCAGGCTCGGCGGCCATGGCTCACGGGCCCAGCCGCTCCGCGGCATGTGGGATCTTCCCGGACCGGGGCACGAACCTGCGTCCCCTGCATCGGCAGGCGGACTCCTAATCACTGCGCCACCAGGGAAGCCCGAGGCTAGATAATTTTTAAAAATTCCACAGTAATAGCAATTTTTCAACCTCTGGAGGTAAATCTAATTTTTGGAAACAGTAGTTTAGCCAAGCACTGCAGTGTTTGATCAGTATTACAGAGTAATAGGTTTGGTCTTCTTGGACAAGGTCAAAGATATAGAACTGGCAAGGTTCAAGGAATTCCAGAAGTGCTCTGATTTTTCATAACATCATTAGAAAAAGTGAATAGCTTCCAACATAATTATTTCTAGGGAAAACACTACTCATTTGGTTATCTGATTTCTGGTATGTTATTAAACAAGTTTCATGTATTATAGTCAGTCCCTGAATGAAAACATCATAAAACAATATCCAGAATGGAGTAAAGAAAGGATTTTTAGCTATAGTAGAGTTATTGCCAAAAACAAAAGATGCTTTTTGAGGAAATAAACTTAAAAGAGGGGCATAAATAGAGACGGGAGAACAGAATGGAAGTAGAGAGGTTGATTTAAGATGGGTACAGCTCTAAGAGAATGTCACATGGAAAGCAAAGGCAAAGAAGTGTTAACCTTTGAGCTGGTAACATTGACAACTGAAATAAGCACAGTTTCAGCTGGGCAAATAGGGCCAAATAGGGTCCAAACTTGGCCTCTTATCTTAGCATTCAGTAGTACTTGGCTGACACCATCAGTAAGAAGTAGGTGATACTCATGTAGTATAACATGTGTTGGAAGTTCACCAATATCCAAGGGTTATATAGTCTGGTTGTGTTCTTTGCAAGTGATTGGCAACAGGGGATACAAAATGAAAAACTATTCTAAATGCAGGCATCAGATGCAGGTGATACTTGGAACCTAGGAAAGTATTTGGGAGGTCTTTTCATAGTCAGCTAGGCTGCAGCAATGTAGGGATAGTCCAGGGAAAGGTAGGTCTGCCATCCTAGGGTTAGACTAGTGTACCTGGCAGATACTGGCCTGCAGCTTGGCACAGAGGCCAAGATAAAAACCTGTATCTGAAAACTGGACACACATAAGACTTGGAACCTCAGGTACAGGAGATCCGTCATCAGAGCAGTGAGGTGTTGCTTGGGGAGGCGGAGATTGCTGGATCCCAGGTTGGTCTGTTCCAGGGACGGGGTAGAGCTAAGCTTCCCAGTGGGTAAGTCAGTGAGTGGACTTAACTGTGGGGAAACTGGAAGCTCAGAAGGAGGGGAAGTGAGGCAGAGACTGATAGAGCCGAGAAGACTTTCACTCAGTAAAAAGGCCTTCTTCTGATGAGGGAAAGGTTTGTGCAAGACAGTGCCGTGGAGGGGCCCTCCCACGGCTGTTTGTGCAGAATAAAAATTGGACTGTGAGTAAAAATGCCAAACATTTTTTGGGGAAATGTCTGACATCATGGATGGAAGAGGCACTGAACAGTTCAACATTAAACAATAAAAAGGTACATGGTGATAATTTTACTTTTGTTAGTATCTCACTTCTCATCTAAGATGCTGTCTATATAGCAAAGTAACAGGAGAGTTGAGGTAGATGCCTGCTAGTGGATTGTTGTTAATGAGAAAATATTTCTTATCTGTTTAATTGATTTTTAATTAAGTATTACATAGCATTAAGTGTATGCCAGGCGTTGTTTGAAGTGCTTTATGAATATTGATTTACTTACTCCTTAAATAGTGACTCATGTTACCCAGTAACTAGCTCTAGAGTCCATTTTCTCAACAACTTTGTTATGCTGCCTCTCAGAGAGAACATTGTTCTTCATTTGGATTTCTGATTTCCATTCTATCTTGATTGGCTGAAGTCATCTTTTTTTTTTTTTTTTTTTTTTTTTTTTGTGGTACGCGGACCTCTCACTGTTGTGGCCTCTCGCGTTGCGGAGCACAGGCTCCAGACGCGCAGGCTCAGCGGCTGTGGCTCACGGGCCCAGCTGCTCCGCGGCATGTGGGATCTTCCCGGACCGGGGCACGAACCCGTGTCTCCTGAATCGGCAGGCAGACTCTCGACCACTGTGCCACCAGGGAAGCCCTGAAGCCATCTTTGATGTTATTTTGATGCCTCAGTAATTAAACACCTAGAAAAGGTTTAAGATGTATCTATCTTACACTGAATTCATACTGAAATGACAAATGCTGTAGTATATATATGTTAAACACATATATACAGATATACACATGTTAGTAAACAATCACGTAGATACACATTTATTTACTTATAGTATTTTTAAAAGTAGTTTCCTTGCCTAAAACAGACCATGTTCAGTTGGATTCGTTTAATTAATTAATTAATTATTTTAATTAATTAATTTTTGGCTGCATGGGTCTGCATTGCTGCTCATGGGCTTTCTCTAGTTGCGGCGAGCGGGGGCTACTCTTTGTTGTGGTTTGTGGGCTTCTCACTGTGGTGGCTTCTCTTGTTGCAGAGCACGAGCTCTAGGCACGCGGGCTTCAGTAGTTGTGGCGCACGGGCTCTAGAGCGTAGGCTCAGTAGTTGTGGCGCAGGGGCTTAGTTGCTCTGCGGCATGTGGGATCTTCCCGGACCAGGGCTTGAACCCGTGTCCCATGCGTTGGCAGGTGGATTCTTAACCACTGCGCCACCAGGGAAGTCCCAGTTTAGATTATATTGAACATTGGGATCCTGAGACTTTTGTGACTGGGGAAAAAAGGCATTTATTTCTTCCTAGTTCTGATATTTGTATTCTAATTGTGTTAAAATATGTAAATTTTGTTTCTTTAAGAGTTGGGTTTGATTGCAGTTTTTAAAACACTGCAAATAGATTTAATCATTCAGCACCTTGTTATTTCTGCAATTAGACAATTCCTCGGTTATATTCATCAGCCCACTCAACTTCTCTTTCATCAGAAATATAGATGTCTCCCACATTTTTAAAATATTCTTATTTTTAACTGTTGTGACTTGCTGAATCATTATAAATTATCTTTCTTTGTCTCTACTGACAATTTTTTGTCTGGTATGTTAAATATAGCTAGTTCAGCTCTCTTCTGGTTACTGTCAGCATGATATATCTTTTTCTGTTATTTAACTTTTAACCTGTTTATGTCAGTGAATATAAATTATGCCTCTTGTAAAAACTGTACAGTTGGATCATACTTCGTAAAAATCCATTTTCCAGAGAGCAGCCAATATGGCAGAGTAGAAAGACCTTGAGCTCACCTCCTTTCATGAGTACACTAAAATCACAACTATCTGGAAAACAGCCATCAATGAAAAAGACTGGAACCTACCAGAAAAGATCTTATACAACAAAAATATAAAGAAGGAATCACAATGAGATGAGTAGGAGGGGTGGACTTGCGATTAAATCAAATCCCATACCCCTTGGAGTGCAACCCACAAACTGGAGAATAATTATATTGCAGAAGTTCTCCCATACAAGTGAGAGTTCTGAGCTCCACGTCAGGCTCCCCAGCCTGGGGGTCTTGCACCAGGAAGATGAACTGCTAGAGCATTTGGCATTGAAGGCCAGTGGGTCTTAATTTCAGGAGCCCCACAGGACTGGGGAAAATAGAGAGTTTACTCTTAAAGGGTGCACACAAAATCTCATGTGCACTGGGACCCAGGGAAAAAGCAGTAATTTTATAGGAGCCTGGGCCAGACCTACCCTCTGGTCTTGGAGGGTCCTAACCATCAGCAGACAGGCTGCCTAAGGACTTTCTGAGTCCACAGCCACCTTTAGACATGCCTCTAGACATGGCCCTGCCCACCAGAGGGCCAAAACCCAGCTTTACCCAGCAGTGGGCAGGCACTGGCCCTTCCCTCCAGTAAACCTGCACTAACTTCTAGACAAGGCTCACCAACCAAGGAACAGACACCAGACACAAGAAAACTACAATCCCACAGCCTATAGACCTAGCCTGTCCACAGCAGGCCAGATCCTACCCTGACAGCTGGGTCCTGGCTCTGTCCACTAGCAGGCCAACACAAGCTTCAGGATACCCTCGACCCCCAACTGTGTCAGAAACTGGGTCCCCAACCAATTATCTGAAATGAGCTCTGGGATCCCTGGGCCCTGCAGCCAGACTCCAGGAACCAGCTCTGCCTGTCAGTAGTCAGGCACTAACCCCAGGGCCTGGCTTCATTTGCCAGTGACTGGGCAACAGTCAGTCTTTGGGATCTGACTCTGCCTACCAGTGAGCCACTGCTAGTGCTGGGACCCTCTAGGGTTCTTCAGCCAGCTGCCTTGTGACCAGGCCCTGCTAAACAGCAGCCAGCAGCTTCTGCGTATGATAGGGCCTGGCCAGTCAGACAAGAAAAAAAAAAAAAGGAATCCAAACTGGAAAAGAAGAAGTAAAACTGTCACTGTTTGCAGCTGACATGTTACTATACATAGAAAATCCTAAGGATGCTACCAGAAAACTACTAGAGCTCAGCAATGAAGTTAGTAAAGTTGCAGGATACAAAATTAATGCATAGAAATCTACGGCATTTCTATACACTAACGAGGAAAGATCAGAAAGAGAAATTAAAGAAAGAATCCCATTTACCATCGCATCAAAAAGAATAAGATACCTAGGAATAAACCTACCTAAGGAGATAAACGACCTATACTCTGTAAACTATAAAACATTGATGAAAGAAATTGAAGATGACACAAACAGATGGAAAGATATACCATGTTCTCGGATTGGAAGAATCAATATTGTCAAAATGACTGTACCACCCAAGGCAATCTACAGATTCAGTGCAATCCCTATCAAATTACCAGTGGCATTTTTCATAGAACTAGAGCAAAAAAATCTTAGAATTTGTATGGAGACACAAAAGATCCCGAATAGCAAAGCAAACTTGAGAAAGAAAAATGGAGCTGGAGGAATCAGGCTTCCTGACTTCAGACTATACTACAAAGCTATAGCAATCAAGACAGTATGATACTGGCACAAAAACAGACATATAGATCAATGGTATAGGATAGAAAGCACAGAGGTAAACCCTTGCACCTATGGTCATTTAATCTATGACAAAGGGGGCAAGAATATACAATGGAGAAAAGACAGTCTCTTCAATAAGTGGTGCTGGGAAAACTGGACAGCTACATCTAAAAGAATGAAATTAGAACACTCTGTAACAACATACACAAAAATAAACTCAAAATGCATTAAAGACCTGAATGTAAATCCAGACACTATAAAACTCTTAGAGGAAAACATAGGAAAAATACTCTTTGACATAAATTGCAGCAAGATCTTTTTTGACCCACCTCCTAGAGTAATGAAAATAAAAACAAAAATAAACAGATGGGACCAATTAAACTTACAAGCTTTTGCACAGCAAAGGAAACCATAAACAAGACCAAAAGACAACCCTCAGAATGGGAGAAAATATTTGCAAATGAAGCAACTGACAAGGGATTAATCTCCCAAATATGCAAACAGCTCATGCAGCTCAATATCAAAAAAACAAACAACCCAATCAGAAAAATGGGCAGAAGACCTAAACAGACATTTCTCCAAAGAAGGCATACAGATGGCCAACAAACACATGAGAAGATGCTCAACATCACTAATTATTAGAGAAATGCAGATCAAAACAATAATGAGGTAATACCTCACACCAATCAGAATGGCCATCATCAAAAAATCTGCAAACAATAAATGCTGGAGAGGGTGTGGAGAAAAGGGAACCCTCTTGCACTGTTGGTGGGAATGTAAATTGATACAGCCACTATGGAGAACAGTATGGAGGTTCCTTAAAAGACTAAAAATAGAACTACCATGTGATCCAGCAATCCCACTCCTGGGCATATATCCTGCGAAAACTGTAATTCAAAAAGATACAGGCACCCCAGTGTTCACTGCAACACTGTTTACGACAGCCAGGACATGGAAGCAACCTAAATGCCCATCAACAGAGGAATGGATAAAGAAGATGTAGTGCATATGTACAGTGGAATATTACTCAGCCATAAAAAGGAACGAAATTGTGCCATCTACAGAGATGTGGATAGACCTAGAGACTGCCATACAGAGTGAAGTAAGTCAGAAAAACAAATATTGCATATTAACGCATATATGTGGAATCTGGAAAAATGGCATAGATGAAATTATTTGCAAAGCAGAAATAGAGACAAAAACATAGAGAACAAATGTGTGGATAACAAGGGGAGGGAAGGAGGAGGTGGAATGGATTGGGAGATTGGGATTGACATATATATACTACTATGTATAAAATAGCTAACTAATGAGAACCGATTGTATAGCACAGGGGATTGACATATATATATACTACTATGTATAAAATAGCTAACTAATGAGAACTGATTGTATAGCACAGGGAACTCTACTCAGTGCTCTGTGGTGACGTAAAGGGGAAGGAAATCCAAAAAAGAGGGGATATATGTATATGTAAAGCTGATTCACTTTGCTGTGTAGCAGAAACTAACACAACATTGTAAAGCAACTATGCTCCAATAAAATTAAAAAGTAGGGCTTCCCTGGTGGCGCAGTGGTTGAGAGTCCGCCTGCCGATGCAGGGGACACGGGTTCGTGCCCCGGTCTGGGAAGATCCCACATGCCGCGGAGCGGCTGGGCCCGTGAGCCATGGCCGCTGAGCCTGCGCGTCCGGAGCCTGTGCTCCGCAACGGGAGAGGCCACAACAGTGAGAGGCCCGCGTACCGCAAAATAACTAACTAACTAACTAACTAAACAAACAAACAAATAAATAAATAGATGTGGTGCATATATACAATGGAATATTGCTCAGCCATATAAAAGAATGAAATAATGCTATTTGCAGCAGCATGGATGGACCTGGAGGTAATCGTATTAAGTGATGTACATCAGACAGAGAATGACAAATATTGTATGCTATCGCTTATATGGGGAATCTAAAAAAAAAAATAAGATATGTACGAATTTATTTACCAAACAGAAACAGACTTAGAGAACGAACTTATGGTTACCAGGGGGGAAGGGTTGTGGGGGAAGGGGTAGATTCGGAGTTCAGGATTGACATGTACACACTGCCATATATATATATGTATATGTGTGTGTGTGTGTAAATAAATACACATTTATTTGTTTTTGGCCGCGCCCACGCGGCACACAGAATCTTAGTTCCCTGACCAGGGATCAAACCTGTGTCCTCTGCAGTGGAAGTGTGGGAGTCTTAACCACTGGACTGCCAGGGACGTCTCCACACTGCCGTGTTTAAAATAGATTACCAACAAGGACCTACTGTATAGCACAGGGAACGGGGCTCAATGTTCTGTAATAACATAAATGGGAAAAGAATTTGAAAAAGGGTAGATACATGTATATGTATAACTGAATCACTTTGCTGTACACCTGAAACTAACCAACATTGTTAATCAACTATGCTCCAGTATAAAATTAAAAAACCCATAGTCATCATGTCACTCCTCTGCTTAAGACCCTCCAATAACTTACAGTTATATTTAGAATTAAATCCAATTTTGTACGCTGTTTTACTAGGTCCTCTATGACCTAGCTGCTACTGATTTCTCCAGCTTCATCTCACACTGTTTCCTCTCAACCACTGTACTCCAGTCACAGAGGCCTTTATACTAGCGATTTTCTGTATCTGGAATGCTTTTCCCCCTGTTCTTGGTGGTTCCTTCTGGATGTTTGGATTTTAGCTAAATATTATAGTACTTTCTCTTACCAAACAATCTAGAGCAGCCATGACCTTATTTTAATTCGCTGGCATTTCTCACTCTCTGATATTTGCTTAGTTTACTTTTTATTTTTTTAATGTCTGTTTCTTCACATTCAAATATAAGCCCCCAAAGAGCAGGGACCTTATCAGTCTTATTCAGAGCTTATCCCCAGCAACTAGAGCATCACCAGGCATATGGAAGGTATTCAGTAAGTATTGGATGGATGGATAGATGTATAAATTTTTCCAGACTTTAAGCAACGGCACAAATAAGAGTTATACATCTTCAAAAAGAATTTCCATTGACTCATCACATTTTTACATTAGGACATGGGTATTACTATTTCCTCTAGCTTTAGGAACCAAGTTTAACCTAAGAAAACTACAGTTTCCCCAGAAGTTAGCATAGATTCAGATAGGTAGAATCAATATAGGTATTCTCAGCTAGCCATAGGTCAAAATCTTTATTCCTAGGACTATGGGGTAAATATATAAAGGGTGGTACACCTAAACACTTTTAAATTATTCATTGGAGGTTCTCTGCAATTATGCATTGAATGAATGAAGGAATGCAAGTCTCTTCAGTGCATATTGCATACATGTTTGTGGGTGGTTTTGGAAGCAGAAGAATGAGGAGGGTTGTACTTGTTCTCATTATTATGTCTGTACTTCGTGTAGGGAACCAGGCTAATCTCAGGGGATACTGGGAGGGATAAGATCCATTGTCTGTCCTTGATGGGACTTGCATTCTAATCGGAAAGACCAACAAATATGAAACAATAAATATCAACAAAAGAAACTGTATGATCAGTGACAAATGAGTGGTATAGACAATAAATACTATGGGGATTCATAGGCGATTACATTCATTAAGACCAGGAGTGCTCAGATGAACCTTAAAGTATGGATTGTACTTGAGACAAGTGGCCAGGAAGGGAAAGCATATGCAATTAGAGAAGTGTCACCAAAAATGGTATCGAGCAATGCCAGCCAACCAGTCAGGCAGGTTGGCACAGTCTCCTAGGGATAGTAATACCTTGTTAGGATTCTGTAGTATCTGGTCCTCAGCTTTACAGGTCCAGAAACTGCTGAAATGGAAAACCTGCAACCCAGGATACTGTACTGAGCAAGAGTACCGTTTAGGATAGAAGGAGAAATAAAAAAAACTTCTCAGACAAGCAGAAACTGAAAGAATTCATCAATACTAAACATACCCTACAAGAAATGTTGAAGGGTCTTCTCTAAGTGGAAAAGAAGTAGAATCTAAGGGAAAGAGAGAATGCCAATAAGAAAGGCAAATATAGGGCTTCCCTGGTAGCTCAGTGGTTAAGAATCCGCCTGCCAATGCAGGGGTCACAGGTTCAAGCCCTGGCCTGAGAAGATCCCACATGCCGCGGAGCAACTAAGCCCGTGCGCCACAACTACTGGGCCTGCACTCTAGAGCCCGCAGGCCACAACTACTGAGCCCGTGTGCCTGGAGCCCGTGCTCCGCCTCAGGGGGGGCCACCACAGTGAGAGGCCTGTGGGCCGCAATGGGGAGTGGCTTCTGCTCGCCGCAGCTGGAGAGGGCCTGTGCACAGCAGTGAAGACCCAGTGCAGCCAAAAATACATAAATAAAATAAATTTTAAAAAAATGTTAAAAAAAAGGCAAATATATAAGAAGGATTTAAGATTACTTAAATAAGCCAGTATGTAGATAAAAAGACAAAAAAATTGTAAAAGCAGCTATAACTACACTAAACAGTTAAGGGATGAGCATAAAGATGTAAAATACAACATTCTAATCATCCCGGGTGAACATGTCCTCAAAGAGTTAATTCTGCTAACCAAATCTACAAGAATCTAAGATGCAAATTAAAAAGACAGCTTATTCATTCTTTTTTTTTAATGTGGACCATTTTAAAGTCTTTATTGAATTTGTTACAATATTGCTTCTGTTTTATGTTTTGGTTTTTTGGCCATGAGGTATGTGGCATCTTAGTTCCCCGACCAGGGGTTGAACCCGCATCCCCTGCATCAGAAGGCATAGTCTTAACCACTGGACTGCCAGGGAAGTCCCAGTTTATTCATTTATAATGAGGACCTTCCAGTATCTGGAATGATTGGGTCTGATAACCAAGTCACACTTTTCCAGTGACAGAGTACCTGAGAAGTTGAATTAGTTATCAGATTATTTTCTGGTGAAAACAGAATCAAAACAAAGGACCATTCTCCTCTTATTTTGAATAGGGATCTGCTCAGGAGAGAAACCTTATAAGTATGATCAATGTGGAGAAGAATTCAGAAAAAAATCAAACTTTAGAGACAGCAGGAAGCCAATTATTACTTGCTGTATCCACAGCCAACCTTACCTGAATCACTTGAATAAAAATTAAATTATAACTCTTTTAAAATTTATATTTTAATTTTTGCCAGGCTTTTGATATATTCACTTTTTAAAAAATAAATTTATTTATTTATTTTTGGCTGCGCTGGGTCTTCGTTGCTGCACGCGGGCTTTCTCTAGTTGCGGTGAGCGGGGGCTCCTCTTCGTTGCAGTGCACCGGCTTCTCATCGTGGTGACTTCTTGTTGCAGAGCATGGGCTCTAGGCGCACAGGCTTCAGTAGTTGTGGCTCGCAGGCTCTAGAGTGCAGACTCAGCAGTTGTGGCGCATGGGCTTAGTTGCTCTAAGGCATGTGGGATCTTCCTGGGCCAGGGCTGGAACCCCTGTCCCCTGCATTGGCAGGCGGATTCTTAACCACTGCGCAACCAGGGAAGCCCGTATTCACTTTTTAGCGTTCACTGATCTGAGTCTAGTTTTGAAAGGAAACAGGAATCAAGGAAATAGTCCATCTTTAGTTTCGGTTTCATTTGCTGTTGGTTTAAGACTCTAACTATGGCATCAGGCCAGAAGAAACAGTCTGCCCTAGCAGACTTGTTACAGACCCAGAAGAAAAGCTTTTCCGAGAAACTAATGTGCTTAGAGGAAACTTCCTAAAAAGCGAGCTGGAGGAGTTCAGTGATTTCTGTAGACTGGGAATCCCCTCAGCTGATTTACATTACACCTTGGAAAGTCTGGGAGAGGAGGGCAAAGCTTTGCTTTTCATAGTTTTGACTGAGTTGCAAAAAGATTCTCTTAGCTAACAGTGTGGTAATACTGGCTACATGCTTGTGAGCTACCGATGTGTCTCATCATTCACAACCAGGGCAAAGTTGGTGATGTATACTTAAAATCATCATGCTTGGCAAAGCCTGAGAATAGCTTCTGTTTGTATGCATATTCAGACCCTGCAGCGTTTTGCTTTTCTCACACTTGATGGCATGATGAGATGGGCTGGGAATCCACAGATAACAGTATGTAGTTTTGTGTCTCACTTGCTCTATGGTCTTGGACAAACTGTTAGGTCTATCTATACTTCAGTTTTCCTATTTTCAGATATTCACTGTGGTATCTAACCTACATTAGATACTCTAATTCTAAAGTATAACAGAATTCTAAAGATGACAGATTATTAAAAAATAATTGTTATTAAAAAGTCTAAATGAAGTTTTCACTGGCCAGCATTTCAAAAATATAGCCAGCTCTCTGGCCAAGAAGCAGCTTATCTCCTGGTGCAACAGATAGTATTTTCTCTCTGGATGATGTAGTTATTCATGTGATCAGATGTGTCTGCTCGTCTTCAGCATTGACCAGCCATAGCATGCCTCTCCTGGTGGAACTGAGGGCTGCAATCATGCACCATTTCCCTCTTAGGAAAGGGCTTATTTAGGTAACCTGTTCTATCTTTGATGGATAAGAGTACACTGTGAATTTACAAAACAAGACACAGATGCCCATTTTTCACTTCTCTTCTTTATGCTATATAGGTCCTAGCCTGAAAAAAAAAAAACAAAGGAAGAAAAACAGAAAGAAAGAAATTCAAGCCATAAGAATTGGAAGGGAAGAAATAAAATTTTGCATAGAAGATTTTCTGCATAGAAACCCCCCACCCCCAATTTACTAAGTTTTAGAAATAATAGAATTTATCAAAGTGGATACCTAGAAATTCAATGTACTATGCTTTCTACATCAGTAACAAAATAATTTTAATGTTATTTTATAAAAAATTTACAGAAGCAACAATAAGTACTTGAAAACATAAAATACTTAGGAAGGAATGAAACTAACAAAAGGCAAGACTTATTTGCAGAGTTTGCAGATGACTTTTTCTAAAAGAATGTCACGTAAAATAATGTTGAGATTCAATACAGAAAGATTACCCTTTTGATAAAGTTAAGCAAAACTAAAGTTAAATAATGCTTTGTTGAACTGTGTGTATATAAATAAAACTAATTTTAAAAAGCAAGGGAGTGAAGGGCGCACAACAATGTGAATGTACTCAATGCCACTGAACTGACACTTAAAAATGTTTAAGACAGGGACTTCCCTGGTGGCGCAGTGGTTAAGAATCCGCCTGCCAATTCAGGGGACACGGGTTCGAGCCCTGGTCCGGGAAGGTCCCACATGCCGCGGAGCATCTAAGCCCCTGAGCCACAACTACTGAGCCTGCGCTCTGGTGCCCGTGAGCCGCAACTACTGACCCGCACGCCTAGAGCCTGTGCTCTGCAACAAGAGAAGCCACAGTAATGAGAAGCCCGTTCACTACAACAAAGAGTAGTCCCAGCTCGCCACAACTAGAGAAAGCCCTCGTGCAGCAGCAAAGACCCAACGCAGCCAGAAATGAAGGAAGGAAGGGAGGGAGGGAGGAAGGAAGGAAGGAAGGAAAAAATGTTTAAGATAGTAAAATGTTATGTGTATTTTACCCAAATATTTTTTAACATCTTTGTTGAAATATAATTGCTTTACAGTGTTGTGTTAGGTTCTGCTGTATAACAAAGTGAATCATCTATATGGATACTTATATCCCCATATCCCCTCCCTCTTACGTATCCCTCCCACCCTCCTTATCCCACCCCTCTAGGCGGTCGCAAAGTACCGAGCTGATCTCCCTGTGCGATGCAGCTGCTTCCCACTAGCTATCTATTTTAAATTTGGTAGTGTATACATGTCAATGCTACTCTCTTACTTCGTCCCAGCTCACCCTTCCCCCTCCCTGTGTCCTTAAGTCCATTCTCTACATCTGTGTCTTTATTCCTGTCCTGCTCCTAGGTTCATCAGAACCATTTTTTTTTTTAGATTCCATATATATGTGTCAGCACATGGTATTTATTTTTCTCTTTCTGACTTACTTCACTCTGTATGGCAGACTCTAGGTCCATACACCTCACTACAAATAACTCAATTTCGTTCCCTTTTATGGCTGAGTAATATTCCATTGTATATATGTGCCACATCTTCTTTATCCATTCATCTGTCGATGGACACTTAGGTTGCTTCCATGTCCTGGCTACTGTAAATAGTGCTGCAATGAACATTGTGGTACGTGACTCTTTTTGAATTATGGTTTTCTCAGGGTATGTGCCCAGTAGTGGGATTGCTGGGTCGTATGATGGTTCTATTTTTAGTCTTTTAAGGAAGCTCCATACTGTTCTCTATAGTGGCTGTACCAATTTACATTTCCACCAACAGTGCAAGAGTGTTCCCTTTTCTCCACACCCTTTCAGCATTTATTGTTTGTAGATTTTTTTGATGATGGCCCTTCTGACTGGTGTGAGGTGATACCTCATTGTACTTTTGATTTGCATTTCTCTAATGATTGGTCATGTTGACCATCTTTTCATGTGTTTGTTGGCCACCTGTATATCTTCTTTGGAGAAATGTCTATTTAGGTCTTAATGTGCATTTTTGGATTGGGTTGTTGGTTTTTTTGATATTGAGCTGCATGAGCTGCTTGTAAATTTTGGAGATTAATCCTTTGTCAGTTGCTTCACTTGCAAATATTTTCTCCCATTCTGAGGGTTGTCTTTTTGTCTTGTTTTTGGTTTCCTTTGCTGTGCAAAAGCTTTTAAGTTTCATTAGGTCCCATTTGTTTATTTTTATTTCCATTTTTCTAGGTGGTGGGTCAAAAAGGATCTTGCTGTGATTTATGTCATAGAGTGTTCTGCCTATGTTTTCCTCTAAAGGTTTTATAGTGTCTGGCCTTACATTTAGGTCTTTAATCCATTTTGAGTTTATTTTTGTGTAAGGTGTTAGGAAGTGTTCTAATTTCATTCTTTTTTTTTTTTTTTTTTTTTTTTGCGGTACGCGGGCCTCTAACTATTGTGGCCTCTCGCGTTGCGGAGCACAGGCTCCGGACGCGCAGGCTCAGCGGCCATGGCTCACGGGCCCAGCCGCTCCGTGGCATGTGGGATCTTCCTGGACCGGGGCACGAACTTGCATCGGCAGGTTCCCTGCATTGGCAGGTGGACTCTCAACCACTGCACCACCAGGGAAGCCCCAGAATCCCCATTTTATGCAAAGTAAAATTCAAGGTTGTTTAGCTAGACATTTGATGTCCTTCATACTCACTTCAACCAAAATAATTTAATTATTATTCCCAAAGCTCACCTTATACTTTCCTACCATTGTGCGTTCCTTCATGACATTCCTCTGCTGTAAGTTCCTTTCCCCCTAGTTTCTATTGCCCTTCAGTCATTGTATTCTTAAATATTTGTCAAGGGGTCTGATATCTGCTAGGCACTGTACTGTGGGCTAGGACTAGAGTAGCTTTCTTATTGAGCTTACACTTGTGAGAGAGGAGATATTAAGTACAGTAATACTTCTTTACTTGCAACAGATAGTGTCATGAAAAAGTAGAGTGTTCTGAAAACAAATAGGACACCTAATCTAGTTGAGATTGAAGGGGTTGTTTCAAAGATGACCACTTGGAGAAAATGTCACTTAAGCTGAGATCTTATTGATGAATAGGCATTAGCTTAATGAAGGAATGGGCTAAGGGAATAGTCTGTGCAAATGTACTGAGGTGGGAAGGATCTTGGCTCAGGTATGTTAATTCATTCATATGTTTATTTTGCTGTGAAGAAATTTAAGTTTTTTGTTGTTTCTCAATAATAATGTATTGGTCTATGCTACTTTACTTTAAAAAATAAATATCTCAATCATATGTTTATTCTATGATATATAATATAGATATATAGTTCAAAAAATACCAAATTTATCATGTAGCTCTTACTCAGTGAATTTTTTTACTTTTAAAGATACTCTTAAAAAATATCACTGTAAATAGTCAAACAATAGATCCAGGTTTTAAAACTATCCAGGGAATTCATCTAGAAGTCCTATTTCTGTGTAGAAATTTATATAGATTTGTGATATATGCATATGTAATATTTATACTACATATCTATATTATATATCATAGAATAAACATATGATTGAGATATTTATTTATTTATATACAAATACCCTAGATAACATTTTGGTTTCTCATTATTTCTTGTAGGCACCAGTCAAAAAGTTAGTCAGTAGGAGGGCCTATTAGGTTCTAGGCAGCCTACTCTGCTATTTACTTTTCTGTCCATTCCCTGATCTGGTTTATGGTTGGCTCTTTGATATCGATGAAAAGGATACACCAAAGATGCATTTAAATTGTTCTTTTGTTTTCAAATAAACAGAAATACCTGATTTTTGGTAATTCTATAAATATTTTCATTTTTCAAATATATAGTTGTCTATATAAAGAGTGATGTAACAGCTAAGGTTTTTGTTTAAACATCTTTATTGGAGTATAATTGCTTTACAGTGGTGTGTTACTTTCTGCTTTATAACAAAGTGAATCAGTTATACATATACATATGTTCCCATATCTCTTCCCTCTTGCATCTCCCTCTCTCCCACCCTCCCTATCCCACCCCTCTAGGTGGTCACAAAGCACCGAGCCGATCTCCCAGTGCCATGCGGCTGCTTCCCACTAGCTATTTTATGTTTGGTAGTGTATATATGTCCATGCCACTCTCTCACTTTGTCACAACAGCTAAGGTTTTTGGATACACGCAGAGAAACCAATTCTGGCTAGCTTCAGCAGGAAAGGAATTTAATTGGTAGTTGAAGAAGACACAGGAAGACTGAAGAATCAGACTTGGAAAATATACAAAACCTAAGGGTGCTAGGTGGCAGGAAGGACTATAGCCAAAGTCATGTTACGGGAACGTGTTAGGAAGCCTCTACTATCAGACTTACACTGTTACTACTGCCACTTTAAATATTTCTTACTGATAGCATCTTTGTGGTGCTAGCTGGACTTCAAAGTCTAGGGTAGGAGTGGTCTGGCTGAGATCTTGTTCTGGCTGCCAGGGAGGAACTTCTTCCTTTGGCTTCTACCTTTTGGCTTCCCACCAAATCTCACATAATAAGAAATTTTCCCTGAGTAAGAAAGGAGTTTGAGCCTAGGAAGACCCTTTAAAAAGAGATAGCTGTCCTTCACAACTACTCATTAAAATATATTTCAAAACAATTCTGTGTGATGACAGGTAGCTGTATGCCTCTTGAAATACAAGGTAAAATTGTTCAAGGCATCTCACATTTCTTGAAAACATATAATTATTTCTGTTTTAAGAAGGGTTGTGGTAGTTTATTAGAGAAAAATTATTTTCTTTTCAAAGTGAAGCTATTATAGATATCTCTAAATTTTATAGTACAGGCATGACTAAAATAGATTAGATATGTATTTTTCTAAGAAAAAGAATCACAGAAAGTAAAGGTGATTGCCAGATATGCACATATATTTATTTCAACATTTTTCTTTGGTAGAAAAAAGCATTTCATATATAAAATGTGTTCAAAACATTAGTATAATTTATAACAGTAGATAAAACCAAACTTCACGGTAAACACATACATCCTAATTGCTTCAAAATATCTCAGTGAAAGAAAAGGGTGTTAAAAAAAATCAAGGGCTTCGCTGGTGGAGCAGTGGTTAAGGATCCGCCTGCCAATTCAGGGGACACGGGTTCGAGCCCTGGTCCGGGAAGATCCCACATGCCGCGGAGCAACTGAGCCCGTGCGCCACAACTACTGAGCCTGTGCTCTAGAGCCTACGAGCCACAACTACTGAAGCCCGCGTGCCTCAACTGCTGAAGCCCATGCGCCTAGAGCCCATGCTCCGCAACAAGAGAAGTCACCACAATGAGAAGCCCGCGCACCACAACGAAGAGTAGCCCCTGCTCACCGCAACTAGAGAAAGCCCGCGCGCAGCAACGAAGACCCAATGCAGCCAAAAATAAATAAATGAATAAAAAAAAATCAAATCAAGACCAGAGCTACTAATTCTGTTATGAAATATTTGCACTCTTACCAGTTACCCTTAGCTTATAATTGTCTTCATAGTACTTTTCATGAATTATAGCCTTTTTTATAAAACAAGATGGCGTTTAAGGACTTTTTCCAATTTTTAGGAAAAGGAATGTGGATTTGCATAAAAAAATACTTAGGGAATGTTCATGGATGCTTTTGACTTATGAGTCATGATCTTGATTTCAGCAATAATACATATTGTAATATAAAATATAGGTCAAATACAGACAGATAACTTTTAGAGACAGAAATGTTTTCATAGCCACAGCAGAATAGTTACAAGCATCAAATCTCCTAGAAAGTTTCCTAACCTAGAAATGCATGAATGTTCATTACAACAGGCAGGAGAAAGTCAGTTTCCTATTGCAGAATTCTTATCATGTCAGTAGTCAGTTACACTTGTTCTAGGTTTTCAAATCCTCCTTTCCAGGACTTCATACTTTTTGATATTTTAAAGAATTCATTCTTTCAGCTTTCTGTAATGAGAAGATGAGAGTTTTACCACCTTGGGCTGTTCTTGTTTCCCAGTGATTTAGGAGTTGACATGCAAAAACATACAGCTAATTATAACCAGAGACCCCTTATCAAAACATTTACACAGGATCATAGCAGAACAATTCTGCAGTTGTCAATTTTATTTTTTCAAAAGATTAGTCTTGGATAAAACAGATTATAAAATGGAAGTAATCTGGCAACCTACCTTGAGTATAACTTTTGCTTGCTTTGACTTGGTATTTAGGCATCTTTGTCCTCTATGTGTTTTCAGGGTGATACTGTTAAGGGAAGATCCAAAACAGTCTTAAATTTTGGATGGAAAAACATAAGAAAAACAAAGCAAAAAAGCCACCACCATTGTTATCTTCAGTGAGACCATTACTTACATCACTTCTGTTTTGTCACAGCTATTACTTGGGTAAATTATGGAGACTTTCTCAATATCTGCCACTTTCACTGCTTTTACTCCAGGGTGTGTGCAAAGACACCGTCCCCCTTTGAACATGGGGAAGCCTAGAACAGATCATAGCATCAGTTACTAATACATCTGATTGCAATCATATAGCTATGATTTATGTATAACCTTGATTGAAGAATGTGGACCAGGTTTTCATTAAGGCTAAAGATAGTAATTTGTCAAATAGCACTCAACACTGCTGTTACTGGGAAAGGAGCTTCAGTAAGAAGTTGATGATCTTCTCTTTAAATTTGTAAGCAAACCATTAAAGAATAAGGGGAAGAATGAAAGACGTTTATTGGAGATCAAGCTTATTTGCCTCTTGCTTTTATGCTCAAGAATTTTTCCAGAAAGCTAATAACATTATCTCATATAAAATCTTCTTAGCAGACATTTAAAACTGTTGCTAAAGGCTCTTGCCAGATTTTGCAGCCAAATAAGAAATTCTATTAAAAATGTATCATCTCTAGTTTAAATAATCATCTCTAGTATTTTAAACATTTCCAATATTCTCTGCCAAACCTATAGTAACTTCTAATGTGTGAGGTTAAATAAAAATTTACTGTATCTTTTAGGATAAAAGTGGAAGAAAAGACATTTGAAGCATTAGAAAGGAAATTTATAGGTTGAGAAGTTAAAAAGTACCGTATACCTTGAACAATTGTAGCGCAGAATATCACAGCCAGGACTGTAGCCATGCCCTTCGTATTCATGTTTGTCTGTTGCTGCTGCTTTGGCTTTGATACTCTTCTTGGAGGGAGTAGAAATGCTGATCATGGAAGAGAAGTCTTAATTGGCATATATAATGCATTTTATACACCAGCAATCCTCTTACAGCAATAGGAATTTCCCTCCTTGAGTCATGTTCCTTTTTCCCAATAGTTTCTATTTTGTTCTCATCTAAATATTACTGTCCCTTCCTTTTGTTACAGGGTTGAAAGTAATACGAATGTGAAAGCACTTTGTAGATAGTAGATAGTAAAATGCTGTGTAAATATAGAATAGAGTACACCCACATGGGAACCAGCCTTAAGGTAGCATTTCCTAGAAATGTATTTAATTATTGGACTACCCTGGGCAGTGAAATTCTGATTGCCATTCATTCTTCCATTCAGGAATATTGTCTTCCTATATTCAGTCCTTTCACTCTCCATCCTTCACATAACTATATAAAAGAACATTCTTTTAAAAAATTATAAATTTTTGGACCTCCCTGGTGGCACAGTGGTTAAGAATCTGCCTGCCAATGCAGGGGACATGGGTTCGATTCCTGGTCCAGGAAGACCCCACATGCTGCGGAGCAGCTAAGCCCATACTTGACAACTACTGAGTCCATGCTCTAGAGCCCACGAACCACAACTACTGAGCCTGTGCGCCACAACTACTGAAGGCTGCATGCCCTAGAGCCCATGCTCCGCAACAAGAGAAGCCACGCAATGAGAAGCCCGTGCACCGCAACGAAGAGTAACCCCCGCTCACTGCAACTAGAGAAAACCTGAGTGATGCAATGAAGACCCAACACAGCCAAAAAAATAAATAAATAACTAAATAAAGTAAAAATATATATATACTTTTTCTTTTGCTTTTAAGTCCAAACTCTTATATGTAAGGCCTATTTTATTTGACATCAAACGACCTTTTATTTCACCTTATTTATATTTTGCTGACTATAATTGCATGTCTGAAGAAGTCTCCTAAACAGCTGTACTTCTGAATTTATATACATTTCTTTTTGCATGTTTAGCAATTTTTACATATATATATATATATATACGTCTCAAGCACTGTTATTTAGTACATAAAGCTGTATGAGTTGTGGATTTTTAAAAAATGATTGTCTTTTCTAATGTGATGTTTTTATTTCTTGGATTCTACTTCCACGTAACCCATTTTCTTTTTCTTTTTACCTTTCCCTCTTAAGCTTTCTAAATCTGTTTATTTTAAATATGTCACTTGCAAATACTTAAAAAATCATATCAAAGGGAACTCTTTTTTTTTGCGGTACGCGGGCCTCTCACTGCTGTGGCCTCTCCCGTTGCGGAGCACAGGCTCCGGACGCGCAGGCCCAGCGGCCATGGCTCACGGGCCCAGCCACTCCGCGGCATGTGGGATCTTCCCGGACCGTGGCATGAACCCGTGTCCCCTGCATCGGCAGGCGGACTCTCAACCACTGCGCCACCAGGGAAGCCCTGGCACTCTTTTGAGATTTGAAAATAGAGCAGTGAGAAAATCAACCAAGTTCATTTTTGTGTCTTTCAAGTTTTACAGTGTTCTATTGTAGAAGGCAGTCTGCCTAATTTCTACTGGTTCTGTAGATGTGTGTCTTTAAGAATATGACTTCTTCTGACCTAAATACTTTCTATTATCACATGAGGAGGATTAATTTCTATTCATATGTTATGGTTCCTTTAGCACTTTCCTCAGCTTTCCTGTATCCTTTCCTTCTTTTAAGTTTTGATATCTTCATAAAGTTTTCTTCAATACATAGTGATTTCTTCTCCTGGTTTTAGAGCACTTACTGTCTTGTCTAGCTTTATCCAGAAGAAATATAATGGCCACCTACTAAATTTTAAATATTCTAGTATACACATTTTTTTTTTTTTTTTGCCGTACGCGGGTCTCTCACTGTTGTGGCCTCTTCCATTGCGGAGCACAGGCTCCGGACGCGCAGGCCCAGCGGCCATGGCTCACGGGCCCAGCCGCTCCGCGGCATGTGGGATCTTGCCGGACCGGGGCATGAACCCGTGTCCCCTGCATCGGCAGGCGGACTCTCAACCACTGTGCCACCAGGGAAGCCCTAGTAGCCACATTTTCAAACGTTTTTTATTTTTATTTTTTTGACCATGCTGCGCAGCTTGTGGGATCCTTGTTCTCCAACCAGGTATCAAACCCTTGCTCCCTGCAGTGGAAGTGTGGAGTCCTAACCACTGGACCACCAGGAAATTACCTCCAGTAGCCACATTTAAAAAGTAAAAAGAAACAGGTAAAATTAATTTTAATAATATATTTTATGAAACATGAAAAAGTTATTTCAAAGTGTAATCATTATAAAAACATTAAGAGATTTTAATTTTTTTAGTACTACATCTTCAAATTAGACTAGCCGATAGACCTAGAGTCTGTCATACAGAGTGAAGTAAGTCAGAAAGAGAAAGACAAATACCATATGCTAACACATTTATATGGAATTTAAGGGGAAAAAAATGTCATGAAGAACCTAGGGGTAAGACAGGAATAAAGACACAGACCTACTGGGGAACGGACTTGAGGATATGGGGAGGGGGAAGGGTGAGCTGTGACAGGACGAGAGAGAGGCATGGACATATATACACTACCAAACGTAAGGTAGATAGCTAGTGGGAAGCAGCCGCATGGCACAGGGATATCGGCTCGGTGCTTTGTGACCGCCTGGAGGGGTGGGATAGGGAGGGTGGGAGGGAGGGAGGGAGACGCAAGAGGGAAGAGATATGGGAACATATGTATATGTATAACTGATTCACTTTGTTATAAAGCAGAAACTAACACACCATTGTAAAGCAAATATACCCCAATAAAGATGTTAAAAAAAAATTAGACAAGCCACATTTCAGATGCTTAGTAGCCACATGTGTTTAGAGATGACCATATTGGACAGTACATGTCTAGTGATTCATTTAGCATATTCTACTACCTTGATACTAAATTTTAAATAAAGATGGGTATGGAAAGAAGGAGAGATACTGTGCTTTTTTTTTTTTTTTTGGTTTGTTTTAGAAACTTTTCTAAATCTTCCTAGTCCTTTTGTTCTTTCTTCACTAAGTCATTATCTCATTGCTCTTTCTTTTTGATTAAGCGGGACAAAGATTAAACTGTATTCGCTCTCTTTTTAGTAGTGTTTGCCATCTTTTGGTTGTTCCTGGAATTGGACTATTCTGAGTTCATCCACTCAAACAAGTTTCCCCTTGAATTTAAAGGAGAATCCCAGGAAACGAATGTAGTTTTTATAAGTAATCACCAAAACCCTTTCCAGCTTAACATTTCTATAATCTGTGATTTCATATGAAGTTTTAGTTATGATCTCCCATTATGCAATTAATGTAGAATTTTAAAATGTTTTCAAGCGGGAAGAGATTAGTGCAAAGCATTTAAAGATAATTCCCGACCCACCATTCACTAAGTTTTTGAATAATATATTGCTTGCAGAGAAAAGTAGTTGAGACTATTTTGCCAGTTAAATTAGTGAAAAATGGGTTAGGAATGGAACAGTTCCCATTTATTATAAATCAGTATAATATAACAGAATCCTGTTGTTCTGAGCTTATCACTCCTAGGGAAGAGGTTGCCACACATGTGATAGACACCTAAAATAATGAATAGATGGAACAGATTGACATAGAGTTCTTAACTCTTAAAAGTATAGTAGTACAAAACCTGAATGTTCTTTTATAAAGGGATTAAGGCATATAAGGAGCTGCTAGTGGATTTTTTCAGAAACCCTTAGTGGAATACTACTTCTGTGATTTTCTTATAACATTATTAAAATACTTTTCCCAGAAATCAGATAGATCCTACAGACTGTATTCAAGGCAGTTATTAGGCACTGGGCAAGGCTGTATTTTTTCCAAAAAAATTTTGGGAAAAAATTGTATAAACAATAAAAAAAATCATTAAGGCACTATGGAATAGTGCATATTTTATTGCTGTTTGAAATCATTCCACAGAGACAGTGAATTTTGAATAAGGATGTTTCTGAGCCTGTACTTAATTTCTTTCTGGGACTTTGACATAAGAAGACGTTTTCAAAAGCTGTACCCCGATAATGTAATCTGGTATTTGAGAATGAGATGTACAGAAGCTCACATTTCATAAGGGCGACTTCATCCGTGATATGTGCTACCGCAAACATTGTAGTCTCAAATGCACGCACAAAAGAAGAACCAATTTTCAGGGGCCTCCATCACCATACTGACCAACTGCTAGCCATCTACCTTTCCTCTCCTTTTCAGAATGACAGAAGGAATGGAATCAGGACCGGATACACCTTGCATCAAAGATTACTGAATTCTACCAAATTTCTGATGTTAAAGGAGAGACAGTTATCTGTACTCTGAAGGATGAACACAACAAGAAAAATGACCTTTTAGCTTTCAGTGATTGAAAATTTGAAAGTTACTGACAATTCAATTTACTTTGCTTGTTAACTATGCCTTTTCATGCTGGTCAGACACAGGCTATCTGTATCTTGTTCCTGCAGTTGAATGGCTTTCTAGTATCTTAGTTAAATTTATTGCAAAGGAGAGGGTTTCCTGGAACAGCTAAGCTACAGATGATTTATTGAACTATAACTCATTTTCTGGGAAATAAGTTGATTACAATTTCAATCTACCATTCTTCTTCTGGAAAGAAACTTAATGTTTTACCTTTTTGGAAGGAGAGTTACCAAATAATCATTATTTGCTTTTTTTTTTCTAACCTCATTATTGGAGTATAATTGCTTTACAATGTTGTGTTAGTTTCTGCTGTATAACAAAGTGAATCAGCTATATGTATACATATATCCCCATATCCCCTCCCTTTTGCGTCTCCCTCCCACCCTCCCTATCCCACCCCTCTAGATGGTCACAAAGCAGGAGCTGATCTACCTGTGCAATGCAACTGCTTCCCACTAGCCATCTATTTTACATTTGGTAGTATATATATGGCAATGCTACTCTCTCACTTTGTCCCAGCTTACCCTTCCCCCTCCCCGTGTCCTCAAGTCTCTTCTCTATGTCTGCGTTTTTATTCCTGTCCTGCCCCTAGGTTCATCAGAACCATTTTTTTTTTTTTTTTAGATTCCATGTATATGTGTTAGCATACGGTATTTGTTTTTGTCTTTCTGACTTACTTCATTCTGTATGACAGATCCTAGGTCCATCCATCTCACTACAAATAACTGAATTACGTTTCTTTTTATGGCTGAGTAATATTCTATTGTATATATGTGCCACATCTTTTTTTTTTAACATCTTTATTGGTGTATGATTGCTTTACAATGTTGTGTTAGTTTCTGCTTTATAACAAAGTGAATCAGCTATACATATACATATATCCCCATATCCCCTCCCTCTTGCGTCTCCCTCCCACTTTCCCTATCCCACCCCTCTAGGTGGTCACAAAGCACGGAGCTGATCTCCCATGTGCCACACCTTCTTTATCCATTCATCTGTTGATGGACACTTAGGTTGCTTCCATGTCCCGGCTATTGTATATTTGCTTTTTTTTTTTTTTTTTTGCTTTTTTTAACCTGTTTGTTTTATGTAGAACCAAACTTACTTGCCTTGGAATATTACTTTTTACCAAGTTGATTTTATTTGAGTATAATTAACAAGTGTCAAAGAGAAGCTACTTGATTCGTTTTCACAGTAATTCAGAAGGAAAACAAAAAACACATGGGTTTGAAAATGAATTACTTTCCTCTAGAACTTTAGGTAAAATTTTAAGACCTCATGTGTTAAAATTAGTCAAGTTCTGTTATCTCACTGAATAGATTAACCCTCTTTTCCATGTCCTCTATACTCCTCACAGAATGTTTGCTGCTCTTTGCATGTATTTGAGCCAGTAGCAGTGGGTTGTATAAAGCAGCTTCAACATCACCATAAACTTCAAAGAAATCATTTTTCTCACAACAAAGGCAGCTCTGTGCATGGCCTTAAATTGCCTGCCTGGAAAATGACTGCAATCTACAACTGCCAGGTCAATGTAGATGTTCATGTTAATTTTCCAAGTTGGGAAACAACATGCTTATTGTTAGGTGATAGAAACATGTGAGAGATTAGCAATGAGCAAGCAACTTTACAAACAACTAATTGAAAGAAGCTTAATTCAATAAGAGGAAGGAAAATTTTGCAGTAGCCTCCCTTATCATTACTCTGTTTTTTCTACTACTCAGAGAAGCTGAAGGAGAGGGAAAAATAGATCTGGCAGAAATTATTTCAGGGCTAGTTGCAAAGAGGGTAATGCACAAAAGGATCTTGCCTGGAGAGATGAGTACTGCATGTGAATGTTAGAGGCACTATGTATGTAAGGTATGAAGTTGCATTGGATTTATTTGTATTTTTAAAAAATAGGATAAATGGTGATTTATAACGAGCATTTCAGTACACATGGTTTGACAATATGAACTTTAACTAAATGTAATGTTTTAAATAGGAGATACGGTCAGGAATGTGAAAAAAAGAACTGCAAGGACTCTTTTGGTCCAAAATTTTATTTCTTATATTATCTTGATACTTAGAATAAATGAATGTCTTTTGGCAAAACAAGAACAACTCTTTAAAATATTTAGATAGGCTGTGTATCATTTTTATTTTATAGATTATGCTGAATGCTATTTCCCTTTTTAATAAAAAGCCAACAAAAATGTTCTTGTCTTTTTCCTATTTCTAAGACTTTCCTGGTTATTGGTTTCACCTTAGGAGCATACATAATCTAGCTTACTTTACATGTTTCTTGCTTCTCTAGTCTTTAACTTAATTTACTTATTTTTTAACATCTTTATTGGAGTATAATTGCTTTACAATGTTGTGTTAGTTTCTGCTGTATAACAAAGTGAGTCAGCTATATGTATACATATATCCCCATATCCCCTACCTCTTGCACCTCCCTCCCACTCTCCCTATCCCACCCCTCTAGGTGGTCATGAAGCACAGACCTAATCTCCCTGTGCTATGCAGCTGCTTCCCACTAGCTTTCTATATTACATTTGGTAGTGTATACATATCAGTGCTACTCTCTCACTTTGTCCCAGCTTAACTTTCCCCCTCCCCATGTCCTAAAGTCCATTCTCTATGTGTGCGTCTTTATTCCTGTCCTGCCCCTACGTTCATCAGAACCATTTTTTTTTAGATTCCATATATATGTGTTAGCATACGGTATTTGTTTTTCTCTTTCCGACTTACTCTGTATGACAGACTCTAGGTCCATCCACCTCACTACAAATAACTCAATTGCATTTCTTTTTTATAGCTGAGTAATATTCCATTGTATATATGTGCAACATCTTCTTTATCCATTCATCAGTCTGTAGACACTTAGGTTGCTTCCATGACCTGGGTATTGTAAATAGTTCTGCAATGAACATTATGGTACATGTCTCTTTTTGAATTATGGTTTTCTCAGGGTATATGCCCAGTAGTGGGATTGCTAGGTCATATGGTAGTTCTATTTTTAGTTTTTTAAGGACCGTCCATACTGTTTTCCATAGTGGCTGTATAAATTCACATTCCCACCAACAGTGCAAGAGGGTTCTCTTTTCTCCACCCCCTCTCCAGCATTTATTGTTTGTAGATTTTTTGATGAAGGCCATTCTGACCATCGTGAGGTGACACCTCATTGTAGTTTTAA
Organism: Phocoena sinus; assembly: GCF_008692025.1. Taxonomy (NCBI): domain Eukaryota; kingdom Metazoa; phylum Chordata; class Mammalia; order Artiodactyla; family Phocoenidae; genus Phocoena; species Phocoena sinus. The sequence continues at coordinate 93,039,051 of NC_045767.1, forward strand.
TTTGCATTTCTCTAATGATTAGTGATGTTGAGAATCCTTTCATGTGTTTGTTGGCCATCTGTATACCTTCTTTGGAGAAATGTCTATTTAGGTCTTATGTGCATTTTTGGATTGGGTTGTTTTTTTGATATTGAGCGGCATGAGCTGCTTGTATATTTTGGAGATTAATCCTTTGTCAGTTGCTTCATTTGCAAATATTTTCTCCCATTCTGAGGGTTGTCTTTTTGTCTTGTTTGTGGTCTCCTTTGCTGTGCAAAAGCTTTTAAGTTTCATTAGGTCCCATTTGTTTATTTATGTTTTTATTTCCATTTCTCTAGGAGGTGGGTCAAAAAGGATCTTGCTGTGATTTATGTCATACAGTGTTCTGCTTATGTTTCCTCTAAGAGTTTTATAGTGTCTGGCCTTACATTTAGGTCTTTAATCCATTTTCAGTTTATTTTTGTATATGGTGTTAGGAAGTGCTCTAATTTCATTCTTTTACATTTAACTGTCCAGTTTTCCCAGCACCACTTATTGAAGAGGCTGTCTTTTCTCCATTGTATATTCTTGCCTCCTTTATCAAAGATAAGGTGACCATGTGTGCGTGGGTTTATCTCTGGGCTTTCTATCCTGTTCCATTGATCTATATTTCTGTTTTTGTGCCAGGACCATACTGTCTTAATTACTGTAGCTTTGTAGTATAGTCTGAGCTCTCGGAGCCTGATTCCTCCAGCTCTGTTTTTTTTCCTCAAGTTTGCTTTGGCTATTCGGGTTCTTTTGTGTTTCCATACAAATTGTGAAATTTTTTGTTCTACTTCTTTGAAGAATGCCATTGGTATTTTGATAGGGATTATATTGAATCTGTAGATTACTTTGGGTACTTTAGTCATTGTCACAATATTGATTCTTCCAATCCAAGAACATGGTACATCTCTCCATCTGTTTGTATCATCTTTAATTTCTTTCATCAGTGTCTTATAGTTTTCTGCATACAGGTCTTTTGTCTCCTTAGGTAGGTTTATTCCTAGATATTTTATTCTTTTTGTTGCAGTGGTAAGTGGGAGTGTTTCCTTCATTTCTCTTCCAGATTTTTCATCATTAGTGTACAGGAATGCAAGAGATTTCTGTGCATTAATTTTGTATCCTGCTACTTTATCATATTCATTGATTAGCTGTAGTAGTTTTCTGGTAGCGTCTTTAGGATTCTCTATGTATAGTATCATGTCATCTGCAAGCAGTGACAGTTTTCCTTCTTCTTTTCCAATTTGGATTCCTTTTATTTCTTTTTCTTCTCTAATTGCCATGGCTAAAGCTTCCAAAACTATGTTGAATAATAGTGGTGAGAGTGGGCAACCTTGTCTTGTTCCTGATCTTAGAGGAAATGGTTTCAGTTTTTCACCATTGAGAACAATGTTGGCTGTGGGTTTGTCATATATGGCCTTTATTATGTTGAGGTAGTTTCCTTCTATGCCTACTTTCTGAAGAGTTTTCATCATAAATGGGTTTTGAATTTTGTCAAAAGCTTTCTCTGCATCTATTGAGTAGATCATATGGTCTTTATCTTTCAATTTGTTAATATGGTGTATCACATTGATTTGTATATACTGAGGAATCCTTGCATTCCTGGGATAAACCCCACTTGATCATGGTGTATGATCCTTTTAATGTGCTGTTGGATTCTGTTTGCTAGTATCTCATTGAGGATTTTTGCATCTATGTTCATCAGTGATATTGGCCTGTAGTTTTCTATTTTTGTGACATCTTTGTCTGGTTTTGGTATCAGGGTGATGGTGGCCTTGTCGAATCAGTTTGGGAGTATTCCTCCCTCTGCTCTATTTTGGAAGAGTTTGAGAAGGATAGGTGTTAGCACTTCTCTAAATGGAATTCACCTGTGAAGCCATCTGGTCCTGGGCGTTTGTTTGTTGGAAGATTTTTAATCACACTTTCAGTATCAGTGCTTGTGATTGGTCTGTTCATATTTTCTATTTCTTCCTGGTTCAGTCTCGGAATGTTGTGCTTTTCTAAGAATTCATCCATTTCTTCCAGGTTGTCCATTTTATTGGCATATAGTTGCTTATAGTAGTCTCTCATGATCCTTTGTATTTCTGCAGTGTCAGTTGTTACTTCTCCTTTTTCATTTCTAATTCTGTTGATTTGGATTTTCTCCTTTTTTTTCTTGATGAGTCTGGCTAATGGATTATCAATTTTGTTTATCTTCTCAAAGAACCAGCTTTTAGTTTTATTGGTTTTTGCTATTGTTTCCTTCATTTCTTTTTCATTTATTTCTGATCTGATCTTTATGATTTCTTTCCTTCTGCTAACTTGGGGGTTTTTTGTTCTTCTTTCTCTATTTGCTTTATGTGTAAGGTTAGGTTGTTTATTTGAGATGTTTCTTGTTTCTTGAGGTAGAATTGTATTGCTATAAACATCCCTCTTACTGCTTTTGTTGCATCCCATAGGATTTGGGTTGTGTTTTCATTGTCATTTGTTTCTCGGTATTTTTTGATTTCCTCTTTGATTTCTTCAGTAATCTCTTGGTTATTTAATAGTGTATCGTTTAGTCACCATGTGTTTGTATTTTTTACAGTTTTTTTCCTGTAATTGATATCTAGTCTCATAGCATTGTGGTCGGAAAAAATTCTTGATACGATTTCAATTTTCTTAAATTTACCAAGGCTTGATTTACGACCCAAGATATGATCTATCCTGGAGAATGTTCCATGAGCACTTGAGAAGAAAGTGTATTCTGTTGTTTTTGGATGGAATGTCCTATAAATATCAGTTAAGTCCATTTTGTCTAATGTGTCATTTAAAGCTTGTGTTTCCTTACTTATTTTCATTTTGGATGATCTGTCCATTGGTGAAAGTGGGGAGTTAAAGTCCCCTACTATGATTGTGTTACTGTTGGTTTCCCCTTTTAGTATATGTGCTGCCGAAGCGAGCACTGGTTTCCCCTTTTATGGCTGTTAGTATTTGCCTTATGTATTAAGGTGCTCCTATGTTAGGTGCATAAATATTTACAATTGTTATATTTTCTTCTTGGATTGGTCCTTTGATCCTTATGTAGTGTCCTTCTTTGTCTCTTGTAATAGTGTTTATTTTAAAGTCAATTATGTCTGATATGAGAATGGCTACTCCAGCTCTCTTCTGATATCCATTTGCATGGAATATCTTTTTCCATCCCCTCACCCTCAGTCTGTATGTGTCCCTAGGTCTAAAGTGGGTCTCTTGTAGACAGCATATATATGGGTCTTGTTTTTGTATCCATTCAGCCAGTCTATGTCTTTTGGTTGGAGCATTTAATCCATTTACATTTAAGGTAATTATTGATATGTATGTTCCTATTTCCATTTTCTTAATTGTTTTTGGTTTGCTTTTGTAAGTCTCTTCCTTCTCTTGTGTTTCCTGCCTAGAGAAGTTCCTTTAACATTTGTTGTAAAGCTGGTTTGGTGGTGATGAATTCTCTTAACTTTTGCTTGCCTGTACAGGTTTTAATTTCTCTGTCGAATCTGAGTGAGATCCTTGCTGAGTAGAGTAATCTTGGTTGTCCGTTTTTCCCTTTCATCACTTTAAATATGTCCTGCCATTCCCTTCTGGCTTACAGAGTTTCTGCTGAAAGATCAGCTGTTAACCTTATGGGGATTCCCTTGTATGTTATTTGTTGTTTTTCCCTTGCTGCTTTTAATATCTTTTCTTTGTATTTAATTCTTGATAGTTTGAGTAGTATGTGTCTTGGCATGTTTCTCCTTGAATTTATCCTGTATGGGATTCTCTGTGCCTCCTGAACTTGATTATTTCCTTTCCCATGTTAGGGAAGTTTTCAACTATAATCTCTTCAAATATTTTCTCAGATCCTTACTTTCCTCTTCTTCTTCTGGGACCCCTATAATTTGAATGTTGGTGTGTTTAATGTTGTCCCAGAGGTCTCTGAGACTGTCCTCAATTCTTTTTATTCTTTATTCTGCTCTGCAGCAGTTATTTCCACTGTTGTGTCTTCCAGGTCACTTATCCATTCTTCTGCCTCAGTTATTCTGCTATTAATTCCTTCTAGAGAGTTTTTAATTTCATTTATTGTGTTGTTCATCATTGTTTTCTGTTTAGTTCTTCTGAGTCCTTGTTAAATGTTTCTTGTATTTTCTCCATTCTATTTCCAAGATTTTGGATCATCTTTACTATCATTATTCTTAATTCTTATTCAGGTAGACTGCCTATTTCCTCTTTATCTGTTTGGTCTGGTAGATTTTTACCTTGTTCCTTCATCTGCTGCATATTTCTCTGTCTTCTCATTTTGTTTAACTTACTGTGTTTGGGGTCTCCTTTTCACAGGCTACAGATTCGTAGTTCCTGTTGTTTTTGGTGTCTGCCCCCACTGGTGAGGTGGTTCAGTGGGTTGTGTAGGCTTCCTGGTGAATGGGACTGGTGCCTGTGTTCTGGTGGGTGGGACTGGATCTTGTCTTTCTTGTGGGTAGGGCTGCGTCCGTTTGGGGTGTCTGTGAACTTTGTACGATTTTAGGCAAACTCTCTGCTAATGAGTGGCATTGTATCCCTGTCTTGCCACTTGTTTGGCATGGGGCATCCAGCACTGGAGCTGGCTGGCCGTTGGGTGGAGCTGGGTCTTAGTGTTGAGACGGAGATCTCTGGGAGAACCCTTGCCAATTGATATTACGTGGAGCTGGGAGGTCTCTGGTGGTCCAATGTCCTGGACTTGTTTCTCCTACCACGGAGGCTCAGGCCTGACACCCGGCCAGAGCACCAAGACCCTGTCAGCCACATGGCTCAGAAGAAAAGGGAGAGAAAAAAAAAAAGAAAGCAAATAAAACAAAGTAAAAGAATTCAAAAATGATAAAATAAAAAATAATAAAAATAAATAAATAAAAGAGAGCAACCAAACCAATAAACAAATCCACCAATGATCACAAGCACTAAAAACTAAGCTAAACATAAAAATCAGAAACAAATCAATTGCAGACATCAAACCCCAAGTCTACAGTTGCTCCCAAAGTCCACCACCTCAATTTTGAGAACATTTGTTGTCTGTTCAGGTATTCCACAGATGCAGGGTTCATCAGGTTGCTTGTGGGGATTTAATCTACTGCTGCTGAGGCTGCTGGGAGAGATTTCCCTTTCTCTTCTTTGTTCACACAGCTCCCGGGGTTCAGCTTTGGATTTGGCCCCGCGTCTGCATGTAGGTTGCCTGAGGGCGTCTGTTCCCCACCCAGACAGGAGGGGGTTAAAACAGAGGCTGATTAAGCCTCTCTTGCTTTCTCAGGCTGGGGAGAGGGAGGGGTATGGTAGTCATAATTGGAATGTGGGGCGAGCCTGTGGTGGCAGATGCTGGCGTGACGTTGCACCAGCCTGAGGCATGTCGTGTGTTCTCCCAGGGAAGTTGTCCCTGGATCTTGGGACCCTGGCAGTGGTGTGGCTGCACAGGCTCTGGGGTGGGGTGTGGGTAGTGAGCTGTGCTTGCACACAGGCTTCTTGGTGGCAGCAGCAGCAACGTTAACGTTTCATGCCTGTCTCTGGGGATCGAGTAGATAGCTGCGGCTTGTACCCGTCTCTGGAGCTGGCTTAGGTGGTGTTCTGCCTTCTACGGGCACACTGGGAAGGAATCCCCTCTCCTCCTGCACCCCGAAACAGTGGTCTCTTGCCTTTTCAGCAGTTCCAGACTTTTTCCCGGACTCCCTCCTGGCTAGCTGTGGTGCAGTAGCCCCCTTCAGGCTGACTTCATGCAGCCAACCCCAGTCCTCTCCCTGGGGTCTGATCTCCAAAGCCTGAGCCTCAGCTCCCAGCCCCGCCCCCGCTCCGGCGGGTGAGCAGACGAGCCTCTCGGGCTGGTGAGTGCCGGTCGGCACCGATCCTCTGTGCGGGAATCTCTCCGCTTTGCCCTCCGCACCCCTGTTGCTGCGCTCTCCTCCATGGCTCCGAAGCTCCCCACTCCGGCACCCGCAGTCTCCGCCCGCGAAGGTGCTTCCTAGTGTGTGGAAACTTTTCCTGCTTCACAGCTCCCTCCCACTGGTGCAGGTCCCGTCCCTGTTCTTTTGTCTCTGTTTTTTCTTTTGCCCTACCCAGGTATGTGGGGAGTTTCTTGCCTTTGGGGATGTCTGAGGTCTTCTGCCAGCGTTCAGTAGGTGTTCTGTAAGAGTTGTTCTACACGTAGATGTATTTTTGATGTATTTGTGGGGAGGAAGGTGATCTCCACATCTTACTCCTCCGCCATCTTGAAGACACCCCTTAGTGTTTTAATTTTAATGTGTGGGTAGCTGATCAGTAGGAGGTGGGGTCAGGGAAACATGGCTTGCTCCTCAGCTCTGGTCTCCTACTTCTCACCTTGCATCTGTGCCAGTTGGTGGTAGCAGGATGGGTGATGGAGACCATAATATTTGCGATCATTTGTTGGATACCTGCCATGTGCCAGGTATTGTACGTAGTGTCTCACTAGTCTTTACAATAATTCTGTAGGAAAGAGCACTGGTATCCTCTTTTTAAAGATGAAGAAAATGAGGCTTCACAAGATTATGTAACTCTTCCCCAAGTCAAATGACTTTTAATACATTTAATAAGTACTAGAGTCAGAGGACAAGAGCAATGAAAAAGCCTACCTGAGTTCCCTTCTTCTGTGATGAAACAGGGGAGTGAAAGGGAACCTCGGGGGTTTGTATAATTCCAGACCCAAACCTCCCCGGAAAATAGAAAGCTCAGAATATTGAAGTAGAGGACCAAGTACGGAACAATTTGGGATAAACAGAATCTGAGGTTTTCGGTGAGAGAAATCAATCAGAAAAGCTTGAGAAAGTGTAGAGCCCCATTTAATTTATATTTCATTGAATACCAGGAGAATGGTTATTGTGACTTAAAACTTGCCCTTTGTTAGTCACGTTTATACTCTATTTCCCCGTCATGACTAGAAGTCATAACCGTTAGAAAACTTTGCTTATTCCAGGGAGAGAGAAAAAGGGAAGAAGACTGTATTCTTTTCTACAATTAGCTGAGATGGACAGACAGTCTGGTCAGAGGCAGTAGTTGATTTCAGTGCACTAGGCAGCCAGCAGTCCCTGTCCCTGGGAATTTATACCAGATGAAGGCCTTAGATTCTTCCAGGGAAAACAGGGAAGGGCAGAGTAGGAGGCAAGGAAGCTACGTTAGGACATTAGCGCTAATTATTGCAGTGCCGCTCCCTTATTCTCATTCCTTCATTCCACTAACATTTTTTCTCTAGCCTATATTCTAAATCCTTTCTAGAGTACTAGTTGCTACCTCTCCTCATCCCAGGTCCCTTCTGGAACCCTCTAAGTTTGAATTTACATATTTGGAAGGATGCCAAGGATCAGCCCAGCTAGTAGATGGAGTTCTGTAAGAGTTAAACTAGTGGAGGGAGACTTTTACTTACACCTGTGGAGTCTTCTCAAAATCTGAAGAATGTGCAGAGTCCAGAGATGAGTCTGGGAAGCCTGAGAAAAGAGGCCTATGAACATATTGCCAAAACTGAAGGCTCCAGAAATAGGTCTCAAATTACCAGGAATCCAAGAGTTTGGGAAAGGGAAAAGAGAAGTAGTTCTAGAGTAAAAGGGGAGCCGTCCTGGGACTTACCAAGAACCAGCATTATTGTTTAACAGCAGCAGAGTAATGGGGTGTTGCATGTGTTTAGATAGACCAGGAAAGAGGCAGAGTTCCTGTTGCTCATCAGGTTGGGGACAGAGTAAATAAGAGAAAGATGGATTCCTGACATCTCTAGTTGAGACCCATAATACCTTTCTCTCTAGAAAAATAATATATGTTAGGTTAGTTAGATTTCTAGGCTAGCCTGCTAAGATAGAGTTACCTCATAATGAACTTGAAATATAGGCTCTGTCATGAAAAAAATCACCTTGGTGGAAAATAATGGTTCTTCAAATGAACTTTTTTTTTTTTTTTTTTTTGGTGGTACGCGGGCCTCTCACTGTTGTGGCCTCTCCCGTTGCGGAGCACAGGCTCCGGACGCGCAGGCTCAGCGGCCATGGCTCACGGGCCTAGCTGCTCCGCGGCATGTGGGATCTTCCCGGACCGGGGCACGAACCCGCGTCCCCTGCATCGGCAGGCGGACTCTCAACCACTGCGCCACCAGGGAAGCCCCAAATGAACTTTTGAATTAGGTTCCATTGATAAGTGGGGAACTACCTGTAAATTAGAATTAAAGTTAGCCAAATTTTGAGATGTTATCATGGTTTACAGATATTCATTAAAAATATAATTTATTCTTAATTTTTAAAATGTTAAAAAATGACAGTGATACTTTTGAAGAGTACTGATCAGTTATTTTGTAGAATGTGCCTCAATTTTGGCTTAACTTACGTTTTCTCATAATTGAAATGAGGTTATGCATTTTCGGCACGAAAACAACCAAATGCTGTTATGTCCTTTTTAGTGTATCATATCAAGGAACTTATATTGTTGATATGTCTTATGACTAGTGATATTTACTTTGATCATTTGGTTAAGTTTGTGTCTGCAAGGAAAAACTCTCACATTTGGAGACTAAGTAGGAATACAATATGGGTCCTGGATAGGATCTTAGAAAAACAATGTTAGTGGAAAAAAATCGATGAAATATAAATAAAGTCTATAAAGTCTGTCATTTGGTTAACAATATTGTACCAATGTTCATTTCCTGTTCTTGATAATTGTGCTATGGTAATATAAGATGTTAACATTAAGGGAAGGGAAGTGATGGAGATAAGGATACCTGTACTATTTTTGCAACTTTCTGTAAGTCTAAAATTAACTCAGAAAGTTAAAAATTAACATAATGATATCTAATATTTACATAGTGCCTACTGTGCGCCAGACTCTATATCTATTAACTCTTTGATTCTTCTCAACCCAGTGAGGGGAACTATTATTATCACCATTGACAGATGAGGAAACTGGATACAGAGAAGTAAGAAACACGTCCATTGTCACATAGTTATTAAGTGATCACATAGCTAGAAAGTGGCTGAGTTGGGATTTGAACTGAGGCATTCTGGATCCAGAAATCCATTATGTTAATACTGGCTTTCATTGTGATATGTGTGTGTGTATGTGTGTGTGTATGCATACACACACACACAGTTTAAAAATAATTCAGACATACAAAAAACAGGTCTACCTTACCCTGAGGCAATCTCTGTTACTAAGGTTTTCATTGTTGTTTGTTTGTTTGTTTTAAACCTTCAGAGAAGAATTTACTCTTGAACTTTGATAACAGCCCACTTTGGTTTTTATCCATAATATTCAGAGTTGCGCTGTCTCAGTGTTTTGTTCTCTCTTCAGAAGCTTCTCATGGTGTGCTGACTATTAGAGATAGCAGAACTTCTGGGCTAAATTCTGAACTAAGTTTGGTTCTACTTAATTTTATCATACAGAATGCACCTTGTAGTTATGAGTAATTAGCACCTTATTCATAAAGGTTTCCTGTCCAACCATCTCAGAAGGGATTCCCTAAGTTTCCAATACAGTTGCTGTCGCTCTCATGAATGCTTTAATTAGTATAAATGTCTTTTTTATCTTAGTATTGAGATTATTTATATTTAAAAAACCCCAACTTGGTAGCCATTGTAACAATAGCTTTGTTTGTATTCTTTGAAAATAAAGAAAGATTATTATATATGGAATACTGTAGATAGGCCCTTTGGGAGTCTGCATGAATTACTTGAGTCTGGTTGCCAGATAAGGTAGAGACTGAACCTGAGCTTCCGGTAATGGCTAGAGGTACAGGGTTCCACAAAGAACAAATTACTCTGAAGAAAGATTTTATCTTTGAGTGAAAGAGAAAGTTAATAAAATACATATATTAACAGTTACTGACTCACTGAGCTTTATAATTCTAGGAATTAATCATTGCTGATGCATATGTCTAAAGAAATTCATTTCTATCTTTCACCTTGGCCAAAAAGAAAAGAAACTAGTTATTTAAAAGGTGATAAAAAGAGTAGGAATTTCCTGCCTATTTATGTACATATAGTCTTTGTTGCAGAAGCAACTAGTGTTTGTCTTTCTTTCCATGGTTAGGGCATTTTTTCCTGTGTTTTGAATTAAATTTGTAAGCAGCAACAATAGTGACTTCTTTCCTGTTAGCTCATGGTGCAGGGGAAGAATCTCATAGCAGATATTTGCTTTGGAAAGTCCAAAGGTCAAAGTTCTCTTAATTTTCTTAGTGTCTTTCCGTCCCTTTCTCTTGCTTTTATTTCAAAATTTATTCGTATCTCTATCTCTCTTAATCCTTACTTTTTAATTGATTGTAATATGGAATTAATTTTTTAAAAATATCTGTAAAATTTATTTTTAAAAAGTTATTTCTTGAAAAAAAGTTATTTCTGTGTTTTAAATTTCAAAGATTGTGAGTTGATCCTTTCTTATTTCTCTAAAAACTTGAATTAAGTGGCTTTTTACTTATATTCTCAATTGTTCTCGATTGATTTTTCCCCTTTTAGGGAAAAAGAAATGTCTTTTACTTGCCTCTCAGTACTCTCATTACATATTCAGGCCATTCCAAATTGTGTGAATAACTAAATTAAACTACTAAGTGACTTCGACAATTTAGAGAAATGAATGTGTGTGAAGTGCAGCAGCATTAAGGGCAAGGGAATTAAGAGAATAGACTATAGACATATGAGCTGGAGAGCTACTATGTTTGTGCATGTATGACAAAGAGAGATGAAGGACACCATTCATCTCTCACCAAAATAAACCATTAGCTAAATATGAGTTAAATGTGCATCACTAACATTTATAAAATTAGGAAAAGGGTTGTTGATGGGCTGATATTCAAGATATCTGTGAGATATTGGTTAGGAAATCAGAACCTACTTTCCTATAGATGTTAAAATGATGGTGGTGATTGTTAAACTTGAGAGGTCCTTCCAGGGCAGGAACCTTGTCTGATTTATTTTTTGTCTTCTATTTATTTGCCTTGCATAAAGTAAAGTGTGTGTGTGTGTATAAATAATTGAGATTTCAGGTGTAAAACATAATGATTTGATATTTGTATGTACTGCAAAATGATCACCACAATAAGTCTAGTGAACATCTGTCACCATACGTAGTTACAGAGTTTTTTTCTTGTGATGAAAAATTTTAAGATCTACTCTCTCTGGAACTTTCAAATATGCCATACAGTATTATTATTAGCTATAGTCACCATGCTGTGAATTAGATCCCTGGGACTTATTTATTTTATAACTGGAAGTTTGTATATGTTGACTCTCTTCACCCATTTTACCCATTCTTCCCCCCCGCCCCGCCCCGGGCAGCCAGTCTGTTCTCTGTATCTATGAGCTTGGTTTTTTTAGATTCCACATATAACTGAGATCAAGTAAAGTCTTAATAAATATATTTATGTAATCCTTGGCCTCCAAAATGTAGTTAACTTTTTTTTTTTTTTTTTTTTTTTTTTTTTTTTTTTTTGCGGTACGCGGGCCTCTCACCGCTGTGGCCTCTCCCATTGCGGAGCACAGGCTCCGGACGCGCAGGCCCAGCGGCCGTGGCTCATGGACCCAGCTGCTCCGCGGCATGTGGGATCTTCCCGGACTGGGGCACGAACCCACGTCCCCTGCAGCGGCAGGCCGACTCCCAACCACTGCGCCACCAGGGAAGCCCTAGTTAACTTTTAAAGTACTTTTAAATTCAAGCCCAAAAGTACTATAGAACTTAGCCATTATATAATAATGTCTTTGGAAGTTGTTGTAAGGTGTTGCCACAACTTCCCTCTCTCCTTACGTCCTTTTTCTGGCCACTAGCCACTGCATACCTGTACCCGCACCTAGCCTAGGGCAAGAAAGAGTAAATTGGGACAGCTTTGATCTCAGGAAAACCTATTATATGCAATGGATAGAGAAGGGGAGGTGTGAAGAAGCGGGAAACCTCAGAATCCTGTGCTGTGTTTCTGGGTTGGAAAACAGAACCTTTCTGGTTTGTCAGCCAGTCTACTGATGCTGAGGTGGTATGTAAAGGATGTACCATAATAATCAGTTACACTAATTAGATGCATTAGGATTAACCCACGTGGGAATCCTGCGTTACAGAATCAAATATCTATTTCCAAAACTTATTAGCATTGTCATATATTCTAAGGCTTTCATGGATACACAAAAGGTCTTCATTCATTCTAATCCTATATACGTTTAGGAAGGAAGCCTCTTAAATTAAAAAAAATGATTAACCATCTACTTCAGAGACTGGTATTGACAGTGTGAAACAACTAGGGCGTCTATAAATGTAAACAGAAACCAAAAAACCCAGCCGCTGCGTTGAGACAATGCATCAGTTTGAAAGGTGATGCTCTTCTTTAATAGCATGGAGTGAGGAGCAGGGTTTGGGACAGACACTACAACAGTCTTTCCAGCCCATCTTGAGATATGTTTTGACAGGATTGTTCTTTATTTTAAAGTATTACGGGTTCCTGGTTATCAGTCATAAACCAAATTCAGACGTTAAGATACTTTGAAAATGAAATATATTCCAAAAACAAATGAGTTTTGAATTATCCACTGTCGGATTGATTGTCTATGGAATGTGTTTCCCTTCATTCAAAAAATAATTTAAAATTGGCTATATGGTACTCATAATAATTGCCTCAATTATCTCTGTCATGTAAAATCACTGAATAAAAGGGGAGGAAAGAGACTGTGTCCTTCCACAGTCTTCCACCTCTCCTTCCTTTATTTCTCCTCCTGCAGTCCTTCCACCTCTCCTTCCTTTATTTCTCCCTCCCTTTTTCTCTGTGGGGCTGAACTTTTAATTTTACCTGGGCAAGAGAGGATGACTGAGTACGTCAACTTGACAAAGAGTTAGGTTCCAGGTCTTTCTTCCAGTTGTTTCCCAGTTAAGCCGTCTTTCCTTTGAATACAAAGTGTAGGATGCTGTGCTGAGATACTGATGCATAACGGCTTTAGTAGGGGCGGCGGGGGGCGGGGGGAGGGGGCAGAGTGGCTGCGGGTGGCAGCTTATTTTCTGGTTGCAAGAGCCAGAACAATCAACAGTCTAATTTAGGGTTTAGTGAAGGCTTCTCTTAGAATGGGTTATGATTTAAGGACTTGGAGAACCTTCAGAAGTATGGCATTAAAATAGCCAGAAGTTTGGTGAAAGACTAAAGTCGTAGAGGTGATTTAATTAAAAAGGAAAAGCAGAGTCAAGTAATTGTCATCAAGCACATGAGTGTATGAAAAGAGTATTGGCCTATGTATTGGGAATTATGGGCTTAATCTAGATTCTACTAGTTAACTAGTATATTACCTGAATCCTAATTCCATAATTTGGGAAATAATGGGGCACTGGATGATGTCTCAGTTCCCTTGAAACTCTGATAGTCTGTGAATTGGTGTCTATCAGTAGCATTTTATACTTTTGAACTCCTCCTCCTTGAAATTCTCTTCCTTTGGTGTCTGTGATACTGTACTCATGGTTTTCCTCCTGCCTCTCTTGCTCTTCCTTCTTTGCAGGCTCATCTTCCTCTCCCTGATAATTAACTGTTGTGTATATCTTCAAGATTTAGGCCTAGGCAGTCTTTTATCACTTTCTATCCTATATCTTCCATCCTATAACACTAGCTGTATCTTAGGCAGAGCAGTCAATGATCGTACTTCAGTAATTATGTATATATGTCAATGGTTCCCAAATTATATTTCCAATCTAGACCTCTTCTCTGAGTTCTAGACCTGTGTATAAACTGCTTACTCAGCATCCCCATTTGAGTAGTTGAGACAGCTCAGACTCAACATATCCAAAACCAAACTCATAAAATCTTTCCCTGTACAGTGTACCTAATCTGAGTGTATGGCACCATCACCCATCAGTTACAACCAGTTGTGCAAGCCAGAAACATGGGAGTCTGCAGTAGTCTCTTAATAGATCAACCGCATCCGTTCTGTTTTCCCCCTAGTCTAGTCTCTACAGTGGAGCCAGAGGGATTTTTTTAAAGGCAGATCTAATCTTGTGTCTCTGTGATACTCTTAAAATATTCCAACAGCCTTTAAGATTAAGACCCAATTCATTATCATGGCCCTGCCTGCCTCCCCAGCTTCATCTTCCACCATTCTGCGATTTGTTATTTCAACACCAACCACACTAACCTTCTTTCATTTCCTCAGGTATGCCATAGCCCTCCCACACATCCCACAGGGTATTTGCCTTGCTCTTCCTTGTGCCCAGAATATTACCCATCCCCTTCCCCATTGCACATATTACTTGTTCTTCTGTTTTGAGCTCAGTAGTAACTTTCTTTTAGAGTAGTCTTCCCTGACCCCCTCCAATCTAGATCAGGTTCCTTTATTAAATATTCTCTTAGAAGTATGTTCTTTTCTTTCATAGCACTTACCTCAGTTTATTATTATATAATCCTTCCTGATTATTTAATTAGTCCTGCCTCCCCCACTAGACCGTAAGTACTATAAGGGCAAGGACAGTTTCTGGTTTTTGCTCACTGTTACAAGATTCTTATATAGTGCCTGTCACATGATAAGTAGTTAAGAATTATTTGTAGAGGGAATGACTTAAATAGCTGTGCGTTGTAACTTTTATTTTTCAGTTTTCATCAAGATCAGGGCAGAAACCAAAAGTGGAACAGTAGAATCAATCTTCAACCTCTCCCTTTCTCTGAGCTTTTTCCTATTTAGCGTATTATCTTGTTCAAGCCATTCTTAGCTTTGGACTAGTAAAAACAAGACAAAAGCAAACGGAAGAACAAAAAACCTTCCTCATCTTCATATTCTCACCTGGCTGCTGTCTTATTTGTTTCCGTTCCATTACAGCTATTTAAAAAGTAGAGATAGCATTGTGTTTGAAAACATGGGCTTAAGCTAAAAGACCAGGATTCAAGTTTCAGCTCTGCCACTTGTAGATGTATGATTTTGCTTCAGCTTTTCAAATGATAAAATGAGAGAAATAATGGTTCTTTATAGGTTTGCTTTGAGGATCAAATGACAATACATGTGAAATGTTTAGCACTATGCCTGGCATACAGTAAGCACTCCATAAATGTTAGCAGCGATCATTATTGTCATCATCGTAGTTTTAAGCTGAGTTGTGTCCTCTCATAATTTATAGCTTGAAGCCCTAAAACCCATTGTGACTGTATTTGGAGATCGGGCCTTTAAGGAGATAATTGAGGTTAAATGAGGTTATAAGACTGGAGGCCCTAATCCAGTAGGAACAGTGTCCTTGCAAGAAAAGGAAGAGGCACCAGGGGCATGTGCACAAAAAAAAAGGCCCTGTGAGGACATAGAGAAAATGTGGCCATCTGCAAGCCAAGGAGAGAGGCCTCAGGAGAAACAAAACCTGTTGGCACCTTGATCTTGGACTTCCAGCCTCCAGGACTGTGAGAAAATAAATTTCTGTTGTTTAGGCCACCCAGTGTGTACTATTTGTTATGGCAGCACGAGTGGACTAACACCACCACCGCCACCACCACCATCATCATCATCATCCCATTCTTTCAGTAAGGATCCCATCCTTTCTCCCATTTTCTCCTTAATCTACTGATGTCAGAATTCCTTCTGTTGTGGAACTGTCATAAGTTACTGGTTATTCTTATATAATCAAGTTCAAAAGACTCTTGTTGTGTCTTATATAGCTTGACTTTGTGGTCCTTGAAAGTCAACGTTTCCTCCCTCATAACATCTCTCTTCTTTTTTTATTGAAGTATAGTTGTTTTACAATATTTTGTTAGTTTCAGGTGTACAGCAAAGTGATTCAGTTATGTATATATATTTTCAGATTATTTTCCATTATAGGTTGTTATAAGGTATTGAATATTGTTCCCTGTGTTACATAGTAAATCCTTATTGCCTATGTATTTTATATATAGTAGTAGTGTATCTGTTAATCCCTTGTTCCTAATTTGTCCCTCCCCCTCCTACCTTTTCCCTTTGGTAACCATAAGTTTGTTTTCTATGTCTGTGAGTCTGTTTCTATTTGGTAAATAGATTCATTTGTATTATTTTGTACTTTTTAATTTTTATTTTATTTTTTTGGCCATGCAGCATGCGGGATCTTAATTCCCTGACTAGGGATCAAACCTGTGCCCCTCTCAGTGCAAGCGCAGAGTCTCAACCGCTGGACCACCAGGGAATTCCCTGTATTATTTTTTAGATTCCACATGTAAGTGATATCATATAATATTTGTCTTTGTCTGACTGACTTCACTTAGTATGATATTCTCTAGGTCATCCATGTTGCTGCAAATGGCAATCTTTCATTTTTTTCTGGCAATATTTCATTCTTTTTATGTACATCTTCTTTATCCATTCATCTGTTGATGGACACTTATGTTCCTTCCATGTCATGGCTATTGTAAATAGTGCTGCTGTGGACATTGGGGTGCATGTATCTTTTTGAATTAGAGTTTTCACCTTTTCCGGATATGTGCCCAGGAGTGGGATTGCTGGATCATATGGTAGCTCTAAAAAATCTCTCTTCCTGAAACTTCTGCTTAGCCTCCTTCTTAATTTCCATCTTGAACCTTGTCTCCAGCTGCACCTAAGTACCAGTGTTTTCTAGGGCGCTATCCGCTGCATTCAAGTCTACCACACCATTTGGTTGATATGATAGGCAGAATAATGCCTGCCCCCTGGATGTCCATGCTCTACTCTTTTGAAGCTGTGAATATGGCAAAAGGAACCTTGCAGTTGGAGTTAAGGTTATGTACCTTAAAATATATACATACATATATTAAGTGGAACCTATATAATCACATGGGTGCTTAAGAATAGAAGAGAAGACAGAATAGTTAGAGAGATACAGCAAAAGAAGAGGAAGGGGGGACTCGAGTGTGAGAGGGACTCCACCTGCTGTTGTTGGCTTTGAAGAGGGAGGAAAGGGGCCAGAAACCAAGGAATGTGGTGTTCTATAGAAACTGGGAATAGCTCTCAGCCAACAGCCAGCAAATAGGGATTTCAGTCCTACATCTATCTACAAGGAACAGAAATCTGCCAACAACCTGATGAGAAAAGAAATGGATTCTCCCCTACAGCCTCTAGAAAGGATGTCAAGTCACATATAAGAAAGCTACCAGACCTGTTCATGTAATCATTAACTTCTCTCATCCCCTTAAGGGACCACCCCTTTTAGTTTTGCTTCCCTTTTTTTAAAAGCTAAGATTTTCTGTTCCAGAAGAGAGTAAGCTTAAATTGAAAAGCATTAGGTTATCTTCAGTTTTCTTTTAAGTCTGAATGATGGTCCAACAGTAGTTGCTTCATGGCGGTTTCCAGCTTTGACAAAAAAGTTAATAACTAAACTCTTGATTACAACATTAGCCATGCCTAGGGACAACAGAATTTTTCTCTATTCTTCATGTTATATAAAATGCTCACCTTTTTAATAATGTTCCTATGCATTTAAAAAAAATGTACAGGCTTGAAAGTTAACATTATTCTTCCTATTTTGCCCTTCTTATTTAGGAATGCGTAACTTCCACAGGATTTTCCAATCAGTAAATCAGATCCTGTTTACCCTTATTTTGTGTCCTCAGTCCACAAGATCCCACACAATTTTGGACATCTTATAGCTGATAAGTGAATGAAAATAGCTTATTTTCCATCTGATTTAAAAAGCTTTTTTTCTTTCTAAATCTATGTTAATTAATCAATTTTGTATTGTATGGAGAAAAAATGCAGATGAAGATATGGCTATTGCTTCAGCTGCACTTGAAATTTTTTTAATTAAAAAAGTCTTAATAAGTGCCCCCCCCCCCCCCAGTCTCCCACCCTGAGGAGAAGGACTGAACAAAATGGGAGGTTCCCATTTCTTCAGGGAGAGAGAGGGTGAGTGCTGCCCTGGATCAGGGATCCTTCCCCTAGGTTTAAAAGGTATATGAGCACCTACATGACATGGACCCTTTACCTCTCTGACCTCATCATCTGCTGTACTTTTCACTCACTCACCATCAGCCAGCCACAATTACCTTTCCTCAGACATAGGAGGAAGGCTCCCTGTTCTATCTCAGTGTTGTCCAAAAGAAATATAAAGCAAACCACATGAGCAAGTTAACATTTTCTAGCAGCAAGGGTGACTTCCCTGGCAGTCCAGTGGTTAAGACTCCGCGTTTCCGGTGCATGGGGCATGGGTTCATTCCCTGGTTGGGGAACTAAGATCCCTCATGCCGCACGGTGTGGCCAAAAAAAAAAAAAAAAAAAAAAGGAAGTAAGTAAATAGATAAATAAATTAAAATTTCTAGCAGCACCGTTAAAAAAGATTAAAAGAAGCAAGTGAAATTAGTTTTATTAATGAATTATTTAACCCAATATATCTAAATAAGAAGTTTTCCTATTTTTTCTCCTACTTTGTGTTTGAAATCTGTATTTTACGCTGACAGCACATTTCACTTGGACACTGAATTTTCATCAGTTACTTGATCTGTATTTAGATTTTATAAAGTTTACAGTTGAAGCATAGAATCACATATCCTAGTTATTCTAAACATAACTTAAATTTTTTCAAATAAATCCAGTATCAGCTTTTAAGTTTAAATTAAATAAGGTGAAACACAGTAAAAACAATTCAGTTCTTTAGCCACCAGGTCACATTTCAAGTGTTCAGTAGGCATAGTTGTTACTGGACAGTGCAGTTCTAACTGTTCTCTCTCTGTAAAGAATGCTTTCCTACAGATAACGGCTTGGTTAACTCCCTTCCCTCCTGAAGTATTTTTCTCAAATCTCACCTTCTCAGTGAGGCCTGCCAACCATTCTACTTAATACTACAATCTGCCCATAACTCACCATACTCCATACTTCTAATCTGCCGTACTCCACCCTACTTCATCTCTCTTCACTGTATAATTGCTAATTTATTATTTTCATTGTCAGTTGCTTCCCTCCCTTTCTCCTGCTACTTGCTAGATGGAAGCTTCCTGAAGGCAGAGATCTTTGTTTTGTTCACTGATATATCCCAATACCTAGAATAGTGCTTGGCCTATAACAGGTACTCAGTAAACAGTTAGATCAAATTTATTAAATGAATGAATCATTATAAAAACTTGTTGAAATTATTAATAAATACATATTAGGTTCTAGATATAATTCAGACAGAGTTAAAAAGCATTATTGACCAAATTCTGCTTAAATATATCTTGAATGCATTTTTTGTACCTTATATTGTTTTAATCTGGGAGTCATGGGAAGAGAAATGAGGAGTACAAAAGAAGTTTATAATCTAGTTAGGAAAGTTGATTCACAGAAAAGAGAAAATATGAAAAATGATGCATTCTGCTGCAAACATTAGAGAATTGACTTGAAATATGGTACCTCTAGCTGTGCTGCATATATTCCTTTGAGAATTTCTCAACATATACTTAAGTATTTATGTGTTTATCATTTGACAAGACTTGAACACAACAAATAGAAAAACTAAAAGTATTATAAAACCTACACTTGAAAACGAGATAGAACAATGACAAAGAGAATAATTTCAGTTCTAAAAATTGAATTTAGCAAAAATAATCTTTTAAAGAAATGTTGCTGGAACAACTAGACATAGACATGCAAAAGAATGAATCTAGTCTCAGCCCTTACACCATTCACAAAAATTAATTCAAAACATATCACAAACCTAAATATGAAATGTAAAACTATAAAACTAGAAGATAACATAAGGAAAAACCTAGATAGCCTTGGGTATGGTGATGAGTTTTTGGCTATAACACTAAAGGGCACAATCCATGAAAGAAATAATTGTTAAGTTGGACTTAGTTAAAATTTAAAAGTTCTGCTCTGTGAAGGATAATGTTAAGAGAATAAGAAGACAAGCCACAGACTGGGAGAAAATATTTGCAAAGACACATCTGATAAAGGACTGTTACCCAAAATAGACAAAGAAATCTTAAAACTCAACAATAAGAAAACAAAAAACCTGGTTAAAAATGGGCCAAAGACCTTAATAGACATCTCACTAAAGAAGATATACAAATGGCAAATAAAGCGCATGAAAAGATGCTCCACGTCATCTGTCATCAGATGCAAATTAACACAACTATGAAATATCATTAGACACCTATTAGAACGGCCAAATCTGGAAGACTGATAACAACAAATGCTGGTGCAAAAATGTGGAGCAACAGAAACGCTCATTAATTGCTGATGGAAATGCAAAATTATGCAACCACTTTGGAAGACAGTTTGGGGGGTTCTTACAAAACTAAATATACAACATGGTCCATCAGTCACACTCCTTGGTATTTACCCAAATGAATTGAAAACTCAGGTCCACACAGAAACCTGCACATGGATATTTATTGCAGCTTTAACCATAACTACCAGAACTGGGAAGCAACCAAGATGTCCTTCAGTAGGTGAATGGGTAAATAAACTGGGGTACATCCAGACAATGGAATATTCCTCCCTAAAAAGAAATGAGTTATCATGCTTTGAAAAGACATGGGGGAAGACTAAAATTAGACTTCAAGAACAAGCACAGAATAGATTTCAATCAATAAAATTGGAAACAGAAATACATTAGAGATATGATGGAGGCATTATTTCTCCTAAGAGCAACATCAAAGTCCCTGGGAAACTCAAGGAAAAATAAAAAAATAGTAATGATCCAAATATGAAACAGACCAAAATGGGGTATGATTTCAAGTGATTATTGGAGTATATTCCACTAGAAAGGATTTTTTCATTTGATCTTAACACTGAAATGCTTTACTTTGTGTGTGATAGTGATCTTGACATTGGAACAGAACAGCAGAGATGGAAGTACAATCCTAGGTGTTTCTTGGCTTTATCCTAAAGAATATTTATGTGGTTGCAATGTTATAAACAATATTTTGGGTTTTGTTGTTTTTATTGAAGTACAGTTGATTTACAGTATTAGTTTCAGGTGTATGACATAGTGATTCAACATTTTTATAGATTATACTCCATTTAAAGTTACTAGAAAATAATGCTTACTTCCACCGTGCTATACAATATATCCTTGTTGCTTATCTATTTTATACATAGTAGTTTGTATCTCTTAATCTCATACCCCTATCATGCCTCTACCCCTGGTAACCACTAGTTTGTCCTCTATGTCTGTGAATCTGTTTCTGTTATATACATTTGTTTATTTTTTAGATTCCACATATAAGTGATAACATAGAGTATTTGTCTTTATCTGGCTTATTTCACTAAGGATAATAATCTGTGGGTCCATCCACATTGTTGCAAATGGCAGAATATCATTCTTTTTTATGACTGAGTAATATTCCATTGTCTATGTATACCATATCTTCTTTACCCATTCATCTGTTCATGGACACTTAGGTTTGCTTTCATATCTTGGCTGTTGTAAATAATGCTGCTCTGAACATTGGGGTGCATTTATCTTTTCAAATTAGTGTTTTTGTTTTCTTTGGATGTAGACCCAGGAGTGGAATTGCTGAATCATATGGTAGTTCTATTTTTAGTGTTTTGAAGACCTGCTGTACTTTTTTTCCACAGCGGCTGCACCAACTTGCATTCCCATCAAGAGTTACAAGGATTCTTTTTTATGTACATCCTCATCAGCATTTGTTATTTGTAGACTTCTTGATGTAGCCATTCTGATAGGTGTGAAGAGATATCTCATCATGGTTTTGATTTGCATTTCTCTGATGATTAGTGATGTGGAGCATCTTCTCATGTGCCTCTTGGCCACCTGTATGTCTTTTTTTTTTTTTTTTTTTCAGTACGCAGGCCTCTCACTGTTGTGGCCTCTCCCGTTGCGGAGCACAGGCTCCAGACGCGCAGGCTCAGCGGCCATGGCTCACGGGCCCAGCCGCTCCGCGGCATGTGGGATCTTCCTGGACCGGGGCATGAACCGGTGTCCCCTGCATCGGCAGGCAGACTCTCAACCACTGTGCCACCAGGGAAGCCCTGTGTGTCTTCTTTGGAGAAATGTCTATTCAGGTCTTCTGCCCATTTGGTTATAGGTTTCTTTTGATATTGAGTTGTATGAGCTCTTTATATATTTTGGATATAAACCCTTATTGGTGATATCATTTGCAAATATTTTCTCTCATTTGGTAGGATGTTTTTTCTTTTGTTGATGATTTTCTTTGCTATGCAAAAGTTTTATGTTTAATTAGGTCCTGTTTGTCTACTTTTGCTTTTATTTCTTTTGCCTTAGGAGACAGATCCAAAAAAATATTGCTAAAATTTATGTCAGAGACTGTTCTGCCTATGTTTTCTTCCTAGCTTTATGGTTTCCAGTCTTACATTGATACCTGTAATCCATTTTGAGTTTGGTTTTGTGTATGGTGTGCGGAAATGTTCTAATCTAACTCTTTTACATGTATCTGCCACTTTTCCCAGCACCACTTATTGACGAGTCTTTTCTCCATTGTATATTCTTGACTCCTTTTTGTAGATTAATTGACTATAAGTGCATGGGTTTATTTCTGGGCTCTCTATTCTGTTCCATTGATCTATGTGTCTGTTTTTTGCCAGTACCATGCTGTCTTCATTACTGTAGTTTTGTAGTGTAGTCTGAAGTCAGGGAGGGTGATACCACCAGCTTTGTTCTTTTTTCTGAAGATTGCTTTGGCAATTAGGGGTCTTTTGGGGTTCCATATAAATTTTAGGATTATTTGTTGTAGTTTTATGAAAAATGTCATGGGTATTTTGATGAGGATTGTGTTAAATCTGTAGATTGCCTTGGTTAGTATGGACATTTTAGTAATATTAATCCTTCCAATCCAAGAACATAGAATATCTTTCTATTTCTTTGTATCATTTTCACATTCCTTCATCAGTGTTTTATAGTTTTCAGAGTATAGGTCTTTCACCTCTTTGTTTAAGTTTATTCCTAGGTATGTTATTCTCTTTGATGCAATTGTAAATGGGATTGTTTTCTTGAGTTCTCTGTTGATTCATTGTTAGTGTATAGAAAAGCAATGGATTTCTGTGCATTAATCTTATATCCTGCAACTTACTGAATTCATTTATTCCAATAGTTTTTTGGTGGAGACTTTGGGTTTTCTCTATGTAGTATCATGTCATCTGCAGATCTGAAGATTACTTCTTCCCTTCCAGTTTGGATGCCTTTTATTTATTTTTTTGTTTGTTTGCTGTGGCTAGGACTTCCAATACTGTGTTAAATGGAAGTGGCAAGAGTGGGTACCTTGTCTTGTTCCTGATTTTAGAGGAAAGGTTTTCAGCTTTTTATCATTGAGTATTATGTTAGCTGTTAGTTTGTCATAAATGGTGTTTATTATGTTGAAGTATGTTCCCTCTATACTAATTTTGATGAGAGTTTTTATCATAAATGGGTGTTGAATTTTGTCAAATGCTTTTTTCTGTGTCTCTTGAGATGATCATGTGATTTTTATCCTTCCTTTGGTTATTGTGGTGTATCACATTGATTGATTTGCAAATATTGAACTATCTTTGCATCCCCTGAAATAAATCGCTCTTGAGAATGGTGTATGTTCCTTTTCATATACTGTTGAATTTAATTTGCTAATATTTTGTTGAGGAGTTTTACATCTACATTCATCAGAGATATTGGCCTGTAATTTTCTTTTTTTGTAGTGTCTTTGTCTAGTTTTGGTATCAGGGTAAAGGTAGCTTCATAGAATGAATTTGGGAGTATTCCTTTCTCTTTAATTTTTTGGAATAAGTTTGAGAAGGATAGGTATTAGCTCTTGTTTATATGTTCAGTAGAATTCCCCAGTGAAGTCATCCAGTCCTGGATTTTTGTTTGCTGGGAATTTTTAAATTATAAATTCAGTTTCACTACTAGTGAATAGTCTGTTCAGCTTGTCTATTTCTTTTTATTCAGTCTTGGCAGATTGTATGTTTCTAGGAATTTGTCAGTTTTTTCTAGGTGGTCATTTTGTTGGCATATAACTGTTTGTAGTGTTCTCTATGAGTTTTGTGTATTTCTGTTGTGTTAGGTGTGATTTCTCTTCTTTCATTTCTTACTTCATTTATTTGGGTCCTCTCTCTTTTTTTCTTAATGAGTGAGGCTAAAACTTTATCAATTTTGTTTATCTTTCCCAAAAACCAGCTCTTGGTTTCACTGATCTTCTCTTTTCTTTCTTTCTATTTTTTTGTCTCTATTTATTTCCTGTTTGATCATTATTATTTCTTCCTTCTGCTGAATTTGGATTTTGTTTTTTTTCAAATTCCTTTAGATGGTAGGTTAGGTTTTTAATTTGAGATTTTTCTTGTTTTTTGAGATAAACCTGTATTGCTGTAAACTTCCCTCTTAGAACTGCTTTTGCTGCATCCCATAGATTTTGAAAGTTGTGTTTTCATTTTCATTTGTCTCAAGGTATTTTCTGGTTTCCTCTTTGATTTCTTTATTGACACATTGGTTTTTTAGTAGCATGTTATTTAGTCTCCATGTGTTTGTGCTTTTCCATTTTTCTTCTTGTAATTGATTTCTAGTTATATTGTTGTTGTCAGAGCAAATGCTTGATACAATTTCTATCCTTTTAAATTTGTTGAGACTTATTTTGTGGCCTAGCATGAGATCTATCCTGGAGAATGTTCCATGTGCACTTGAAAAGAATATGTATTCTGGTGTTTTTGGATGGCATATCCTGTAGATATCTATTAAATCCAACTGCTCTATTGTGTCATTTAAGAATACTGTTGCCTTATTGATTTCGTGTCTGAATGATCTCCCCATTGATATAAGTGGGCTGTTAAAGTCCCTTATTGTTATTATATTATTGTCAGTTTCTCCGTTTATGTCTGTTAATGTTTGCTTTATATGTTTAGCTGTTCCTGTATTGGGTTAATAATATATTGGGTTGGCCAAAAAGTGCCTTCATTTTTTAAGTAAAAATAAAAGACACATTTTTCATTTTCACCAAGAACTTTATTGAACAACGTATTCACTCTTTTGTTCCACTACCTTCTGCCATTTTTCAGGCAACTTCATAATTCCACCTTCCCAAAACTTTTAATCTTTTTGAGCAAAGAACTTTTCTGGGTGCCTTTTACAGTCTTCCAGGGAACTGAAATTTTTTCCACTAAGAGAATTTTGTAAAGACTGAAATAAATGGAAATCTGAAGGTGCAATGTCTGGTGAATACAGTGGTTGAATCAGAACTTCCCAGCCAAGCTGTAACACTTTTTGTCTGGTCATCAAAGAAACATGCTCTCTTGTGTCATTCTGATGGAAGATTACTCGTTTTCTGTTGACTAATTCTGGACACTTTTCATCAAGTGCTACTTTCAGTTGGTCTAACTGGGAGCAGTACTTGTTGGAATTAATCGTTTGGTTTTCCGGAAGGAGCTCATAATAGAGGACTCCCTTCCAATCCCACCATATACACAACATCACTGTCTTTGGATGAAGACTGGCCTTTGGTGTGGTTGGTGGTGGTTCATTTTGCTTGTCCCACAATCTCTTCCATTGCACATTATTGTACAATATCCACTTTTCATCGCCCGTCACGATTTGTTTACAAAAACAGAACGTTTTCATTACATTTAAGTAGAGAATCACATGCAGAAATACAGTCAAGAGGTTTTTTTCCCTTGTGTGGAACCCAAATGTCAAAGAGAGTCACATAACCAAGCTGGTGCAAATGATTTTCAGCGCTTGATTTGGATATCTTGAGTATGTCAGCTATCTCCTGCATGGTATAATGTCGATTGTTCTCAATTAATGTCTTGATTTGATCGCTATCAACTTCAACTGGTCTACCCAACTGTGGCGCATCATCCAGCAAGAAAACTCCAGCACAAAACTTCACAAACTGCTTTTGACATGTTCCATCAGTCACAGCACTTTCTCCATACACTGCACAAATCTTCTTTTGTGTTTCAGTTGCGTTTTTATCTTCCTTGAAATAATAAAGCATAATATGCTGAAAATGTTGCTTTTTTCTTCCATCTTCCATATTAAAATGGACACACAAAAATTAACCAATTTTGATGTCTCTTTTTAAATGCATGCTGATATGACAGTTGTCACATACAGTCTAACAAAATTGTTTCAAATGAAGTTAAAGACAACTAAGTGCTACTAGAGCCATCTTACAGAAAAAACTGAATGAACCTTTTGGCCAACCTAATATAATGAGTGTAATATCCTCTTCTTGTATTGACCCCTTTGTCATTATGTAATGCCCTTCCTTTGTCTTTTGTTATAGAGTTTGTTAAGAGTCTATTTTGTCTGATCTGAGTATTGCTACCCCACTTTCTTGTCATTTCCATTTGAATGAAATATCTTTTCCCATCCACTCATTTCAGTCTCTGTGTCTTTAGCTCTGAAGTGAGTCTCTTGCAAGCACGTAGATGGATTTTTAAAAAAATTTTAGAATAGACCTATAATCAAAATATGGAAGATTTTATTATGGCTGTAGAATAGAAAGGAAATATTATTAAATTTTAACAATGTAAAGATAAAAGAATTACTGACAGGAATTGGAAGGTAGAAGGCAGTAAAGAGATGAAGGGAAGAATAGGAGTGCTAATGTCCTCCTATTATAAAATGAGTTCCAGAAAGAGAATGTTGAAAGCTGATTCTTTTAAATATACTAAAACTACTTTTAAAATTATCAGTATTGGGAGGAAGAAGGGAGATGGAATAGTGTAAAATTTTTCTCTATAATAGTAAGAAGTCAGTAGATTTATTTTCAAGTTGATATACTAGTAGTATAAACAGAAGAACTTGAAATAGAAGTGATTATTTCTGGGAACAAATGGAGCACTGGCTCTTGTTTATCATTTATACAGCCTCTGAAATATTTGATGTTTAAGCTATATGTATTACTTGTATAAAATTTAACTTAAAAAGTTAACTTTATGAGGCCTTGGATAATAGACACTTTGAAATTGATGTATTCAGAAGAGAGGATCATTATAAGGCAGTATCCTTTGGAGAAAAACCAAATTATATATCTGTAAGAAAGAGAAATTCTTCTTATCAAGAGTTCTCTGTTCCTTCCTAGTGATATTATGATCCTAAACTTCTTCATCTTAAATCTGGTACCGTCACCAGATGGTATCTTGAGGCCAAGGACTCTCTTAAAATTTTTAGTATCCTTCACCTCACTTAACACATAGTACTCAATAAATATTTAAGTTGCTTGTTTGTATAAACCTTGTATGCACTTAAGGTTCAGATTACCCTATTCAGAGGCAGAGTGAGGTATAGAGGTGTCACATCCACTTGGCCTTAGTTTCCATCCAGCACCTAGGAGAATACTCAACAGATAACTCAGTGCTTCCCATTGACAAGTGTTTCTATCACAGTGGTGAAGAAAATTAAGTTAATTTACAAATATTAGAACATTGACATTGAACGCTATAGTCTGGCATATAGTAGACACCTCAAGTGTTTTTGTTGTTTTTTTTTTTGAGTAAGTATTTGAGTGAATGAACAAATGAATAAATGAACGACTACCTTCGCTGAATCATATGGATACAGAGAATCCCACAAAAATATAATCTCTGGAGTTACCTGTGTAATCAGTCAGTCACTCAGGAATGGGCCCTTGCCTGGAGAAGAATTCTGATGTAGTTGACTCCTGTGTACTGTGTTCTTGTATCTCCCTTTTCTAGAGAGTATCTTTTAAGTGTCGTCTCCCAGATTATTGATACCTTTTCTCATTCTTTTAAAGTACTTCATGAGCTCAAAGGAATCTCTAATTTTACTAATGTCATATTTCATTTTTTGCTTTTCTACTTTAGTATCAATACTGTTCTTAGTCAGAAGTTCCATTTACAGTCCATTGTCCCAGAATCTTGGTTTGCAAGTTTTAGAAGTCTTCTGAAAGGATGGAATGCAAGGGGAAATTGTCATACGCCCTTATTTCTTTTCCTCGGAGGTGCTTTACTATCCAAGTCAGTGATTAGTATATGAGAAACCAAATCCTCAGCATTTACCATGGGTTCATTCATACCTGGTTGAGTGACGTCTGCCTACGACATTTTGGGTGCTCAGTAAAACGATTCTCTAAACAGTTTTTTTTTTTTAATTATGCCACAGTAGTCTCAGTTACTCTTTTTCCATGGTGATTGTTTGTGGGTTGGACTCTGGAGTTTTACTCTGCAAGAAAGACAATTGCTAATAACTTCATGATCTTGGTCTAGATTTCTTGACAACCAGCCAAATTATCTGATTTAAATAATCAAATAAAGGCTGCCTGTAGATTTCAGTGTACTAAAAAAAATTCCTGGGGTGATTCCTAGTACTGCAAAAGAGATTTGTAAGACCATAACAGGTTAGCTAGGTACAGTCACAGTTCACTTGGCTTTAGCCTCCTTCCAGCATGTAGGAAAATACTCACCAGATAGCTTAGTGCTTCGCACTTGCAAGTGCTCCTATCACAGTGGTGAAGAAAATAAAGTTAATTTGCAAATATTAGAGCACTGACATTGAACTCTATGGCCTGGAACATAGTTTTATATGTGAACTTGCGACTGAGTGTGTCTGTGTGTAATAGGTATAAATAAATAGTACAAGGGCTTCCCTGGTGGGGCAGTGGTTGGGAGTCCGCCTGCCGAAGCGGGGGACACAGGTTCGTGCCCCGGTCCGGGAGGATCCCACATGCTGAGGAGCGGCTGGGCCCGTGAGCCATGGCCGCTGAGCCTGCGCGTCTGGAGCCTGTGCTCCGCAACGGGAGAGGCCACAACAGTGAGAGGCCCGCATACCGCAAAAAAAAAAAAAAAAATCGTACAAGTCTGCTGAAATATATGGTTTCAAGTCATAGTTCATCTAAGTGTTCATTGAAGCCTAAATTGTAACCAAACAAATATTGTAACCAAAACCGGGACAAATTAATACTTTTACTGGGAAGTCCCTATGAATAAAGCTTCTTCCCCAAAGTAGGCACATTAGATCTAGTTACAAAAGCTAACTAGTTTCCCTTAGTGTCTAAAGATGTTGACACGGTTACTGCTAATGTTCGTCCTGGAAATCTCATTACGTTTAGTAAGGCTTTCTTTCCTCTCGCTCTCCTTCCCTCTCTTTCCTTGTTTCATAAACATTTTTGAAGCTCTCACAGTGTAAAAGACATATACTAAGGAGAATTCTAGGAGATTCGAAGATAAGTTAACGTATGTCATGAAGGACATGTGAAAAATATCGGAAGGCATTGAAAAACAATACTGTGTCTCTCACACTGTAATATAACCCACTCCATTCATACACATAAACACTTTTATTTTTAACATCTTTATTGGAGTATAATTGCTTTACAACCGTGTGTTAGTTTCTGCTTTACAACAAAATGAATCAGTTATATATTCAGTTATATATATACATATGTTCCCATATCTCTTCCCTCTTGCGTCTCCCTCCCTCCCACCCTCCCTATCCCACCCCTCCAGGGGATCACAAAGCACCGAGCTGATCTCCCTGTGCTATGCGGCTGCTTCCCACTAGCTATCTACCTTACGTTTGGTAGTGTATATATGTCCATGCCACTCTCTCGCTTTGTCACAGCTTACCCTTCCCCCTCCCCATATCCTCAAGTCCATTCTCTAGTAGGTCTGTGTCTTTATTCCTGTCTTACGCCTAGGTTCTTCATGATATTTTTTTTCTTAAATTCCATATATATGTGTTAGCACACGGTATTTATCTCTCTCTTTCTGACTCATACACATAAACACTTTTAAATCATTGCCA
The DNA here is from genome assembly GCF_008692025.1 of Phocoena sinus. Classification (NCBI taxonomy): domain Eukaryota; kingdom Metazoa; phylum Chordata; class Mammalia; order Artiodactyla; family Phocoenidae; genus Phocoena; species Phocoena sinus. Next base: position 93,068,586 of record NC_045767.1, read on the forward strand.
TAGAGATCCATTGTCCTCGATAAGAATGTGTTTCTAGTTGTCGTAGAAAAAAAAGTTGAGAATTAAAGCCTAGGGGCTTAAAATTTACCAACAGAAACATGTCTACAAATATAATAATATATTTTAATCATTGTATATTGAATGTTATAGGGGTAATATTCTGGATTATTTTGAAAATACTAAGTAAATATGCTTTCATTCCCTCTGTAGATTCTGTTCTGTCTGTTCACTGAACACCTTTAAGATTAAGTCATTAGGGCTTCCCTGGTGGCGCAGTGGTTGAGAGTCCGCCTGCTGATGCAGGGGACACGGGTTCGTGCCCCAGTCTGGGAAGATCCCACATGCCGCGGAGGGGCTGGGCCCGTGAGCCACGGCCGCTGAGCCTGCGCGTCCGGAGCCTGTGCTCTGCAACGGGAGAGGCCACAGCAGTGAGAGGCCCGCGTACCGCAAAAAAAAAAAAAAAAAAAAAAAGATTAAGTCATTATAGTAGTCCAAGGGGAGGAAAAGGTAGAAAATGCAGAACAAGGAGGTTCATAGGCTAGAGGAGGAGGAAATAGCATGTAGGAAGTACGCTACAGGAACTGGGAGTAGAAGAGTGAAACAGAAAGAAAAGGAAAAGGGGAAGATTACACTCCTGTGTCCTGGCTCCTCTGACCGAAACTCTGGAAAAGGCTGGTGTAGGAGTTTAGAAACAACCTGTTTCAGGGACTCCTGGCACAGTAGCGATTGTTTTCTTTTGCCTCTCCTTGGGCAAACTGGGCCATTTTCAAGGTCTCTTAGAAAACCATCCTGTATGACATGAGACCACCCAAGCAGTAAGTTGGAAATAGCAAGGTAACAGAATGAGTTGGGAGCAGACAAAGTTTCCTTCTCTCCAGTTTTCTACAAAATCAAGGTTGTTATGGTGGAAGTCCTAGGTTTCCCTTTGGGCCTATGAAGGTAACTGGGGCACAAACCAGCTATAATCTTCTGTAAGAAGATGCCCAGCAAGGCCAAGGAAGCTCATCTAGAGTTGGTGGGAGGACCACCCAATACAGGTGAGAGGACATAGAAATTGTTCTTTAGAATCCCCAGTGCCAGGAGGCTGTAATGGGGGGATTTACTGGTGGGGGGATTGACCGACAGGGCACCCAACAATCTGTAGGAAATACTAAGTCATTAAACCAGCAATTAAATGTCACCATTGTTGGAGACCATACCAACAGCTAGAGCCAGCAGAGAACAGAGTACACTTTTCCCCAACAGCAGAGTGCCACAATGTAGATGGGGAACCATGTGCAAAAAGGAAACCGTATTTGTCTATATTGGAAATAAACATAATTCACAAACTCTCATGTCCACTAATGGTAGAACATTAATCTTGCCAATTAAAATTTAGTTACTTCTGAGTTGAAGCAGTCTTCTTTAGGTAAAAATTTAGTTAAATTCGGAATTATTCTCTCCCCTTCTCCTTTGTCCTTCCCAAGAGCAAGCTAAGTCCTGCCATTGTGGTGAGAGGTAACTTGTTCTGGTGCTGACCTCTAGTGGTCTCTGGCCTTCACTGAAGTGTCTGATCCTGCTGGTCTTTGGATGATGGTAATTTGTAATTTACTTTCTCTGCTTAATATCCTGCCTTGGGCTCCAGTCTCTAAGATAACATGTCCTTTGCATTATCTGATCACAACCCTGAGCTGCTTTGGATTTCCCAGCTCTCTTTCAAGCCCCTTCCTTTGGCCATTGCAACATTACAGATGCTTTCCAATAGTAGTCTTCAAATTGGGATACATATAAGTCTGGAGGTCATGAAAACATTCCAGGGAGTATGTGGGCAAGGTTGTTGTTGTTATTTTTAAAAATTAACTGTATTTATGTATGATTTATATAAATAAAATTCATCAATTTTAAGTGTACAATTCTATGACCCTTAACAAATGTGTATCATCATGTAACTACCAATACAATCATAATATAAAACATTTCGTCACCCCACAAGGTTTGTAGTCAGTCTCCTCCCTCCATCCAAGGCCTTGGCAGTCACTGACCTGCTTTCTGTCACTACATTTTTGTCTTTTCTGGAATGACAAAGTTCTAGAATGGCAAAGTTTCTGTACGGTGTTACGGAAAAACCCAAACGAACTTTTTGGCCAACCCAATATTATCATACTTAGTGTAATGCTTTTCAGATTCATCCGTGTTATTTGTATCAGCAGTTCATTCCTCTTTTTAAAAACAGCTTTACTGCGATTTAATTCAGATACCATGTAATTCACATATTGAAAGTATATGATTCAGGGAATTCGCTGGCGGTCCGGTGGTTAGGACTCTGCCCTCTCACTGCCGAGGGCCTGGGTTCAATCCCTGGTCGGGGGACTAACATCCTGCAAACTGTGCAGCGCAGCCACAAAAATAAATAAATAAATAAATAAATAAAGTATACAATTCATTGGTCTTTGGCACATTCACAGAATTGTGAAACCATCACTGTAGTTAGTTTTAGAACTATTGATGCGTGCAACAACAGGGGTGGATTTCAAAGCGTTATGCTAAGAACCCAGTCACAACCTCACCGCCTTTATTGCTGCCATCTTGGTTCAAGCCACCATAATCTCTGCTTGCATTGTCGTAATAACCTGTAAACTGGTTGACTTTCACTCTATAGACTATTCTCAGCATAACAGCCAGGGTCATCATCTTAAAAAATAAAAGTCAAATCTTTTCATGATTCCATTCAAACCTTGTGATTTGCTCCCTTTCTCTTAGAGTAAAATCCAAGATTCTTAAAATAGCCTACAAAGACTTATCTTCCCACTACCACCCTTACCTTGCTGACCTTATCTCCTACAACTCTTCCCTTACTTAATGACTCTTCTGTTCCAGCCATATCAGCCTCCTCTATTCCTTCTGCCTGACCACTCTTCCACCACATGGCTTATCTCCCTCATCTCCTTCAAGTCTTTGCTTATATATCCCATTTTCAGGGATCCCCCCCAACCATCCAATTTAAATGACAAACTCTCCATGTACTCCCAGTCTCTCTTGTATTACTTTTTAAAAAACGTAACCTTACTATATTCTAACATTCTTATATAATTTACGTATTTATTTTAGTTGTTATTTGACTGCCCCCCTCCCACAAAATGCATTTGACAAGGGCAAGATGTTTATTTTGTTCACTGATATACCTCCAGTATCTAAAACAGTTCCTGGAACATTGTGAGGACTCAAATATTTGTTGAATGAATGGATGGATGAATGAAATCAAGAGTTAAAAACTGGAGGTTCCAGTTCAAGATAGTGACATAAGAAGATCCTGAACTCACCTCCTCCCATGCATACCAAATCTACAGCCATGTATGGAACAGTTTCCTCTGGGTAAAAGCTAAAAACAGGTGGAGCAATCCTTCACTTTAGACAAATGGGAAGGAAACCACATTTAAGTGGGTAGGAAAGGCTGAGGCACAATCTTGCCATAAATTCCACCTCTGATGCTGCAACCCACAATTGGAAGGTAGCTCAGAACTTGGAGCTTTGCTTTGAGGAGTAAAGGGTTCTTACTGCACACTGGGCACCCCAACTTTAAAGACAGTCACCTGAGAGACAAGCCCTCAAAACACCTGGGTCTAAAGACCAACAGGGCTCACATACACGAGACCTGTGGAGCTAAGGCAAACCGAGGTGCAGTTCTTAAAGGGACCGTGTGCAGACTCACCTGCTCTAGGGTGCAGCGCAGAAGCAGCCCTTGAAAATCGCCCAGACTTATCTGTAGAAGACTCATTTGCTAATTTTAAAGCAATTGGTCCGAGGAGCAGGGTCCTGCTGGAATATTCTCCTGGGACGGAGGCTAGTGGGCGCCGTCATCATGCCCTCCCTCTCCTTTGCTAAAGCCCACGGGTGCCATCTTTTCTTCTTCTTTCTTTTTTTCCCCTTCCCATGGGTGTCATCTTTATGCTCCAGTCGGTGGGCGCCATTTTTCACAATTCCTTTCTGTCTTGCTGAAACCAGCGGGAGCCATCTCCCCCGACTTTTAAAAAATTTGTTTCTTTATTTTTCCTTTTTTTGGCAGGTGCCATTTTGGCACACCCTCCCCCCACCCACCTCCCTCTAGCCAGTGGGTGCCATTTTGTGCTCTCCCTCTGCTGCACTCCAGAGCACCCGTATTTCTCCGAGAGGAGCTTCTGTATACATCTGGTGCCCTGGTTTTCATATTTGGTGACCCAGTTTTTGCAGCTACCACCTGGGGAATCACCTGGCTTTGGAGGCCAAGAGGACTTGTGCTCTTGGGTTTCATGGGACTGTAACAATCGGAGATTCAGTTCTTGGCCGACTACCACTCCTAGGGCACTGCACGGAGAGCAGACTAAAACACACTTCTGGTCTTTCTGAGGAAGAGACCTATTTGCTTGTCCAGGAGCTTTGGCCTGAGGGACAGACTTCTGGTTTGGCATACTTATAGGGGCTTATAGAGCTGCTCTCAGGGATGGAGGCAGGTAGACTCCGTCTTTGTGCTCTCCCTCTGCTTTATTCCAGCTCGCTGCTATCTTCCAGAAAGGAGCTTATACCCTTCTCTGGTGCCCTGATTTTTGCAGATGCTACCAGGGGACACCTCTACATCACTTGGCTCTGGTGGCCAGCCAGGCTTAGCTTGTGGGCCCCACGAGACTATAACCAATGAGGAAGAGTTCTTAAACAGCTACTACTCCCAGGGCACAGCAGGAGGTAACAGACTCAGGAGCTCAATGTTTTTGTGAAGAATGCCCATTAGCTTATCATTATTGCTGCAACATGAGGAACAGGCTTCTAATTAAACACACAGCTAAGGGCTGACTGTAAACCTTTCCTGAGAATTCGGAGGGCTGGCATTATCTTCCCCTTCTCCTGCTGTACCCCAGAGTGTCAGCATCTCTCGAAAGGGAGCTCTTACAAGTGTCTGGGGTCCCAGTTTTTGCATCTGGTGCCCTGGTTTTTGCAGCTGATGCCCAGGGAATATCCCTTGATTGCCTGACTCTGGTGGGTGCGGGGGATGACGTTCCTAGGTCTCACAGGATTGTAACAATTAGAGAGGGAGTTCTTGGAAGGCTGCCATCCCCAGGGCACTGCACAGACAGTGGACTAAAACACTCCCCTAGTCTTTCTGTGAAAGAGGCCTACTTGCTAGTCCTGGAACTTTGGCCACAGGGACAGGCCTCAGGTATGAAACATGTTCAGAGACTACAGAGGTGCTCTCAGGGAATGTAGGCTGGGGAATACCATCTTTTTGCCCTCCCTCTGCCTTGCAATATGTTACTGGTATCTCCCAGAAAGGAGCTTACACAGTAATCTGGAGCCCTGATTTTTATGATTGCTGCCCAGGGGATACCTCCAGATCACTTGGCTCTGGGGGCCAGCAGGGCTTGCACTTGTGGTCTGACAAAACTGTTCATTTTGTATTTTTAAAAGCTGCTGCCTGAGGGTCTGGCTTGTAATCAGCCTGAACTAGATGCTGAGTGAGATCCTTTCCTTTGGGACACTAACTAGTCTTAGCGCACCCTCAGCTACGGGGAGCTATTAAATATAAAATAGGCTGCTTGGATAATCACAAACATGTTGAGAAACAACCAAGAGTGCTAGGGCAGGGTTGAATGATAAGGTTTGTGTCCTACACAGGGCCAACCCTTCAGAACTGGGAGAAGCAGCTCTTTCATCTAATGCATAGAAACTAACATAGAGAGTCAAGCAAAGTGAAAAAACAGAGGAGTGTGTTCCAAATGAAAGAACAAGATAAAACCTCTGGAAAAAATCTTAATAAAATAGAGATAAGTAACTAACCCGATAAAGGGTTCAAAGGTAGTGGTCATAAAAATGCTCACTGCGCAAGAGGGAGGAGATATGGGGATATATGTATATGTATAGCTGATTCACTTTGTTGTAAAGCAGAAACTAACACACCACTGTAAAGAAATGACACTCCATTAAAGGTGCTAAAAGCATAAAAAAATAATAATTTGAAAAAAAAATTGCTCACTGAACTGAGAAGAGGAATGGATGAACACAGTGAGAACTTCAGCAAAGACATAGAAAATATTTAAAAGTTGTGAACAGAAGTCACAGAGCAAAGAATATGGTAACTGAACTGAAAAATACACTAGTGGGATTCAATAGCAGAATAGATGAAACAGAAGAAAGGGTCAGTGGACTCAAAGACAGGGTAGAAGAACTCACCAAATCAGAGTAGCAAAAAAGGAAAAAAGAGTGCAAAAAAGTGAAGATAGCATAAGGAACTTAAGGGGCAACATCAAGTGGACTAATATTTGTATTATAGGAGTCCCAGAAGGACAGGAGAAAGAGAAAGGGGAGAAAATTTATTGGAATAAATGATGGTTGAAACTTCCCTAACCTGGGGAAGGAAACAGACATCCAGATCCAGGAAACCCAGAGGGTTCCAAATAAGATGAACCTAAAGAGACCCATGATAACACTCATTATAATTAAAATGTCAAAAGTTAAAGACAAGGAGGGACTCTTAAAACAGAGAAAAACAACTTGTTATGTATAGGGGAACCCCCATAAGACCAGCAGCAGATTTTTCAGCAGAAACTTTGCAGACCAGAAGGGAGTAGCAAGGGAAGGAAAAAACTTACCACCGAGAATACTCTACCTGCAAAGTTATCATTCAGAACTGAAGGAGAGATGAGAGTTTCCAGACAAGCAAAAGCTAAAGGAGTGCATCACCACTAAACTGTCGTTACAAGAAATGTTAAAGGGAAATATTTAAGCTGAAAAGAAAGGACACTAATTAGTAACAACAAACCATATGAAAGTATAAAACTCACTGCTAAAGATAAATATATGAGCATACTTCAGAGATATGGTGGCTTGGTTCCAGACCACCACAAAAAAGTGAATATCACAATAAAGCAAGTCACATGAATTTTTTGGTTTCCCAATGCATATAAAAGTTATGTTTATTCTGTACTATAGACTATTAAGTATGCAGTAGCATATAGCTAAAAAACCAGTTTGCATACCTTAATTTAAAAATACTTTATTGCTAAAAACTGCTAACCATTATCTGAGCCTTCAGCAAGCTGTATAGTAGTACCATCAAAGACCACAGATCACCATGACATAATCATTTAAAAGTTTGAAATTTTTCAAGAATTACCAAAATATGACAGAGAGACACGAAGTGAGCAAATGCTGTTGGAAAAATAGCACCTACAGAATTGGTCAGGGCAAGGTTGCCACAAACCTTTGATTTGTAAAAAAAAAAAAAATGTAATATCTATGAAGCACAATAAAGTGCAATACAATAAGGTATTCCTGTTGGTAAAGGTAGTAGATTAGTCACTTTTAAAGCTAGTATGAAGGTTAAAAGAGTAGTGAAAGTAACCATAACTACCATAATTAGTTAAGGAATACACACTATTAAAAGATGTAAAATGTGACATCAAAAACATGATACGGGGGATGGGAGAATAAAAATGTAGAACTTTAGAATACATTCAAAGTTAAGTTGTTATCAACTTAAAATAGACTACTACAAGCTGTTATATGTAAGCTTCATGATAACCACAAAGCAAAAACCTATATTAGATACACAAAAGGAAATGAGAAAGGAATATGAGATAGCACTAAAGAAAATCATCAACCACAAAGGAAGAGATCAAGAGAAGAAGAAAGGAACAGAGGAACTACAAAGCAGCCAGAAAACAATTAACAAAATGGCAATAAGAACATACCTTTCAATAATCACTTTAAATGTAAAATGAACTAAATTTTCCAATCAAAAGATATAGAGCGATTGAGTGACAAAAACAAGACCCATCTATATGCTGCCTACAGAAGACTCACTTCAGACTTAAGGACACACACAGATTAAAAGTGAAGGGATGGGGACTTCCCTGGCAGTCCAGTGGTTAAGACTCTGCCTTCCAGTGCAGTGGGTACGGGTTCCATTCCTGGTTGGGGAGCTAAGATCCCACATGCCTCGTGGCCAAAAACCAAAACATAAAACAGAAGAAATATTGTAACAAATCAATAAAGACTTTAAAAATGGTCCACATCAAAAAAAAAAAAACTTAAAAAAAAAAAAGAAAGTGAAGGGATGGAAAAATATATTCCATGCAAATAGAAACCAAAAGAAAGCTGGGGTAGCTATACTTATGTTACAAACGCAAGTCCATTTTCCTGATACACAGTGAGGCCAAATAATACCAAAACGTCAGAGTCTGGTTTATTGCAGGGCCATGCAAGGGGATGGGTGGCTCATGCCTTAAAAAAACCCAAACTCCCCCAAAACTTTCAGCAAAGCCCTTTTATAGGAAAGGTAAGGGAGGGGCATGGTTAGTTGTTGTAGACTTCTTGGTGTCAGATCCTTTGTTCTTGAGGTCAGGTCATGGTCAGGTCACAATGTTCCTATAAACCACCAAAACAAATGTTATTCTCTGTTCTAACAAGAAAGGGCAAGGTGTCAAGTCTCAACTTTCACCCACCAAGTTCCAGGTCCTGGCTAAGAGAAGGGGATCCCTACACAGGTGGGTTACCCTGCCCGGGAGCATTCACCTAGCACCCAGCCTGGGTCCTCCCACCAGTGCCCAGGCCCAGCTGAAGAGGCAGATCTCAGCTGGCGGCACCCTCAGGGCCAGGTTCCCAAACCCTGCCCAGCCATCATCACTAAGGGAGCAAGGCACCCGGGATCCAGCCAGCTCTCAGGCTTTTCATTTAAACTGGAGAGGCTCTGAGGCCTCCATGGCCTGTGACCCATGGAGACTGCTGTTACCTTAATGGCAGTGTCCGTATACTTCAGTTGCTGAGGGCTACCTGGGCTGCAACCCATGGAGACTGCTGCCACCATTAGGTTGCAGAGGTGCGGATGGAGGAGAGGTTCACTGCTGCTTCAAGGCCTGGGGCCAGCCAGTGGGCGGCTGTAGCGAGGGCTCTGGAGGTCTGCAGGACACAGCCCTCAGCCTGAGGCCAGCAGACCTGGAGGGCCTGGAGAAGGCTGCTATCTGCCTCTCACCACACTCTCTGCCCTAGGACCACTCTTTGGCTGACTGTTGGCGGAGCTGGACTCTAACTGCCATGTGCTAATGGTCACGAGCTAACGGCTGTGTGCCTGCCCTGCCCCTGTTACAGCGGCAGGTACATCTGCAGGTCAGGTTCTCATGGCCAAGTGGACACAGGCGTGTGCCACCTCCTTGCCCTCTTCCTGGCTGCCTGCTTCACCTTCCTGTCATAGTCGTCCCAGCAGGGAGTCCAGCAGGAGTCAGGGACAGCCAGGCCAGGCCAGGCTGGGGACAGTGCAGTGGCATGAGGCGGGGCAGCACTGGGCAAGCTGGCTCCAGCGGATGTGGTGTGCGAAGCCACAGCTCATATCCAGCCACCTGTCAGCCTTGCAGCAGGGCCCTGGCCTGGGACCTGGCACCACTTCCATCTGGAGCCCCCATGTATCTGACGTTCTGGTATTGTTTGGCCTCACTGTGCATCAAGCATACAGAGTTGTGTTTGGTAACACTTATATCAGACAAAATATACTTTAAAACAAAGACTGTGATAAGGGACAAAGAAGGGGATTATATAGTGATAAAGGGGTCAGTCCAACAAGAGGATGTAACATTTGTAAATGTTTATGCACCCAATATAGGAGCACATAAATATATAAAGCAAATATTAACAGACCTAAAGGGAGAAATAGACAACAGTACAACAATAGTAGGGGACTTATCCACTTACATCAGTGGATAGATCATCCAGATAATAAATAAGGAAACATTGGCCTTAAATGACACATTAGACCAGATGGACTTAACAGAAATACACAGGACATTCCATCCAAAATCAATAGAATACACGTTCTTCTCAAGTACACATGGAACATTCTCTATGATAGATCATACGTTAGGCCACAAAACAGGTCTTAACAAATTTAATAAAATTGAAATCATATCAAGCACCTTTTCCAGTCACAGTGGCATAAAGCTAGAAATCAATTATAAGAAGAAAACTGGAAAATTCATAAATATGTGAAGATTAAACAGCATGTTCCTGTACAGCCAATATGTCAGAGAAAAAATTGAAAGCAAAATCAAAAAATACCTTGAGACAAACAAAAATGGAAATATAAAATACCAAAATTAATGGGCTTCAGTAAAAGCAGTTCTAAGAGGAAAGTTCATAGCAATAAATGCCTACTGCAAGAAACAAAGAAAAATCTCAAATAAACAACCTAACTTTATACCTCAAAGAACTAGAAAGAGAAGAATAAATAAAGCCTGAAGTTAATAGAAGGAGAGAAATAACCAAGATCATAGTAGAAATAAAAGAAACAAAGACAATAGAGAAGATCAGTGAAACCAAGAGCTGTTATTTTAAAATAAACAATATCAACAAACCTTTAGCTAGACCCACTAAGAAAAGAAGAGAGGACTCAAATAAATAAAATCAGAAATGAAAGAGAAGACATTACAGATGATACCACAGAAACATAAAGGATCATAAGAGACTACTACAAATAAAGTATATACCAACAAATTGGGCAACCTAGAAGAAATGGATAAATTCCTAGAAACAAACAACCTTCCAGGAGTGAATCAGGAAGAAACAGAAAATCTGAACAGACTGATTATTAGTAAGTAGATTGAATCAGTAATTAAAAACTTCCCCCAAATAAAAGTCCAGATGGCGTCACTGGCAAATTCTACTAAACATTTGAAAAGAATTAACACCAATCCTTCTCAGACTCTTCCAAGAAATAGAAGAGGAGGGAACACTTCCGAGCTCACAACTCAGTTTATGGTCAGCATTATCCTGATACCAAAACCAGACAAATACACTACAAAAAATGAGAATTACAGGCCAGTATCCCTGAGGAACATAGATGCAAAAATCCTTAAAATATTAGCAAACTGACTTCAACAATACATTGAAAGGATTATACACCATGATCAATTGGGATTTATTCCAGGGATGCAAAGATGGTTCGATATTCACAAATCAATCAGTGAGATACTCCAGATTAACAAAATGAAGGATAAAAATCATGTGATCATCACAAAAGATGCAGAAAAACCACTTGACAAAATTTAAGACATTTTTGATAAAAAATTCTCAACAAAGTCAGTATAGAGGGAATGTGCCTCGACATAGTAAAGGCTGTCTATGAGAGCCCACAGCTAATATGCTCAGTGGTGAAAAGCTGAAAGCTTTTCCTCTAAAATCATGTTCAAACAAGGATGGCTACTCTTATCACTTCTGTTCAGCATAGTATTAGAAGTCCTAGCCAGAGCAATCCAGCAAGGAAAAGAAATTAAGTCATCTGAATTGGAAAGGAAGAAGTAAAAGTGTCATTTGCAGATGACATGATATTATATACAGAAAGCCCTGAAGACTCCTCCCAAAACCAGAACTAGTAAATTCAGTGAAGCTGCAGGCTGCAAAATCAATACACAGAAATCTGTTGTGTTTCTATACACCGATAATGAATTATCAGAAAGAGAAATAAAGAAAATAACCCCATTTATAATTGCACCAAAAATAATAAAATACTTGTGAATAAATTTAACCAAGGAGGTGAAAAACCTGTATGCTGAAAACTGTAGACATTGATGAAAAATGGTGAAGAAGACTCAGATGAAAAGAAGGATAGTCCATGCTCATGGACTGGAAGAATCCATATTGTTAAAATGTCCATACTACCCAAAGCAATCTACATAGTTAGTGCAATCCCTTTCAAAATTCCAATAGCATTTTTCACAGAAATAGGACCAAAAAAATCCTAAAACTTGTATGGAACCACGAAAACCCCCAAGCAATCTTGAGAAAGAAGAACAAAGCTGAAGGCATTGTGCTCCATGATTTCAAACTATATTATAAAGCTATAGTAATCAAAACAGTATGGTATTGGCATAAAAACAGACACATAGATCAGTGAAATAGAATGGCAAGCCTAGAAATAAACTCATGTGTATATGGTCAATTAACTTATGACAAAGGGGCCAGTGTACAGTGGTGAAAGGACAGTCTCTTTAGTATATGGTGTTTGGAAAACTGAACAGCCACAGGCAAAAGAATGAGAGTGGACCACTATCTTACATCATACCTAAGAATTAACTCAAAATGTATTAAAGACTTGAATGTATTGGCTTGGCCAAAAAGTTTGTTTGGGTTTTTCCAAAACATCTTATGGGAAAACCTGAGCGAACTTTTTGGCCAGCCCATAAGGCCTGAACCATAAAACTCCTAGAGGAAACATAAGTGGTAAGCACCTTGACATTGGTCTTGGCAGTGGTTTTTTGGATATGACACCAAAAGCAAAAGCAACAAAAGCAAAAATCAACAAGTGGGACTATACCAAATTAAGAAGTTTCTGTACAGCAAAGGAAACCATCTAAAAATGAAAATACAGGGGACTTTCCTGGTGGCACAATGGTTAGGAGTCCACCTACCAATGGACTCGAGCCCTGGTTTGGGAAGATCCCACATGCCATGGAGCAACTAAGCCCGTGCGCCACAGCTACTGAGCCTGCATTCTAGAGCCTGTGAGCCACAACTGCTGAAGCCTCCATGCCTAGAGCCCCTGCTCCGCAACAGGAGAAGCCACCACAATGAGAAGCCCGCGCACCGCAATGAAGAGTAACCCCCACTCGCCGCAACTAGAGAAAAGCCCGCATGCAGCAATGAAGACCCACTGCAGCCAAAAATAAATAATATAAATAAATTAATTAATTTTAAAAAAAGGCCCCCAGGGACTTACGTGGTTAAAAGAAAAAAAAAATGAAAATACAGCCTGATTGGGAGATAATATGCAAATCATACATATGATAAAGGGTTAATATCCAAAATATATAAAGAACTCATACAACTCAATAGGAAAAAAACAATCTATATAAAAAATGGGCAAACACCTGAATAGGTATTTTTTCAAATAAGATATACAGATGACCAGCAGACACATGGAAATATCAACATCACTAATCATCAAGGAAATGCAAATCAAAACCATAATGAGAAGGACTTCCCTGGCCGTCCAGTGGTTAGGACTCTGTGCTTCCACTGCAGGGGGCATGGGTTCAATCCCTGGTCAGGGAACTGAGATCCCACATGCTGTGCAGTGCGGCCAAGAAAAAAAAAAAAAAACCACAGTGAGATATCACCTTACACCTGTTAGAATGGCTATTATCAAAAAGACAAGAAATAACCAATGTTAGGATATGAAGAAGGAAACATTTGTACACTACTGGTGAGAATGTAAATTGGTGCAGTCACTATGAAAAACAGTATAAGGGTTCCACAAAAAATTAAAAATAGAACTTCTGTATGATCCAACAATTTCACTTCCGGGTATCTACCCAAAGAAAATGAAAACAGTTGGAAAGATTTCTGCACCTCCATGTTCTTTGTGGCATTATTTACAGTAGCCAAGGTATGGAAGCCACCTAAGTGTCCATCGACAGATGAATGGATAAAGAAGATGTGGCACCTATATACAATGGAATATTACTCAGCCATAAAAAGAATGAAATAATGTCATTTGCAACAACATGGATGGATCTTGAGGGCATCTTGCCAAGTGAAATAAGTCAGATGGAGAAAAACAAATAACGTATGATCTCACTTATATGTGGAATCTAAAAACAAAAGCAACCACCAAGCTTATAGATACAGAGAACAGATTGGTGGCTGCCAGAGATGGGGGGTAGGGGTTGAGCAGAATCGGTGAAGAGAGTCAAAATGCACAAACTCCCAGTTACAAAGTCAGTCAGTCATGGGGATCTAATTGGCAACTAGAGTTCATAATACTATATTGTACATTTGCGAGTTGCCAAGAGACTAAATCCTAAAAGTTCTCATCACACAAAAAAGTATTTTGTAACTGTGTATGGTAATGGATGTTAATTAGACTTAATTGTGGTGATCATGTCACAGTATATACAAATATCAAGTCACTATGTTTTCTTGAAAGAAAACAAGAATGGAGCAAAAGCATACTGGGAATAAATAAGGTCAAACTTGCTTTGAGCTTCATGCCGTGTTTGTTATGCTCTTTTTGGTAGACTCAGTCTTTTGTGTGATTCATTGATGAATCTGATAGGCTTTAGGGGGCCAAATACAGGAAAATCCCACTACTTCATTCCCTGTAGGCCCACATGCCTGGGCCTAAAATGCCGGTCATTGTGAGCCTAAGGACTGAAAACATGTGCAAACTTTTTCCTTTCTAACTAAACTCTATTTTTAAAAATGATACAATTACTGAGAGCCTATTCAGTGTATTTAATCTTAAATTGCTTAGCCAGTGAGGTGGGTAGAGGCTAGACGTCTGGAAGAGTCTGAGGAGGAGAGATGGGTTTTGTAAAAGTAGGTTCACTTCATGACAGTTTAAAATGTTTCATTGAGTAAATATGTATGTACACACACAGAGAGAAAACTACATTTACGTATGTAATAGCTTGGTGAATTTTCATAAACAATATATCAGTGTAATCGAGACCCAGAACAAAAAACAGAACCTAACTAGCATCCCAGATGCTCCCCTTGTGCCTCTTCCAGTTACTACCTCCCAGTCAGGGTACTGTTCTGACGTCTGATGCCATAGAAGTGTTTTGCCTGATTTTGTACTCTATACTAATTAAATCATTCAGTGTGTAGATGTTTGTATCTGTTCATAGGTTTAAAATTTGTGGTATTTATGCACATAACATATAGTTAAGAGTTTATTAATTTTCAATACTATACAAAATTCCATGGTATAAATACACCACAATTTATCCATTCTACTATTTATAGGCATTTGGATGGTTTGCAGTTTGGGGCTTTTATGAATATTGCTACTTTCTAAATATTCTATTAATAAATTTGATACACATATGCGTGAATTTCCTAGGACATTTCACAGTTTTATATCCATAGTCAGTGAATTCTTAAGTATTCTTCAGCACTGCAGTCAGTACATTTACTAGGTGTACTTTACTCAAATGAGAGCTATAGTTGTAGATATTATCAAATCCTTCCCTTCTTAGTGTTCTCACTGGGCTTTGCCTGTACCTAAGATTCTTAACATGTATTCTGGTTAAGTATGCATATCCATGTCTTCTGTTAGTTTGAGTGCTTTTCAGCTTTATTTCACTTACTTGTGTGTCCCAGCACCTGGCACAGTACCTAAAATACAGTAAGCCAGTTGAGTGAATGGTGATAGCCATCACCATTGCCAGTGATTAACACAGCAAGTCCCTTGAGTTTTGCGAACCATTTAGCTAGGGTAAAATCCTTGCTTTAGTCTGACATCTCAGAGTCAAAGGGTCAAAGGGTCAAAGGGTTAGGAATGGGAAGTGATCACTCTGAGAAGCCCAGAACTGAGGGCTCAGAGCTGAACACGCTGTGTGGTTAGAGGGAATTGCTGTGGCTTTACAAGCCTCTTGGAGATTTCATGTGCTAACAGTAATGATTCCAAGGGATAATCTGGGGGGCAGATATAAATAGCAGAACACAAATGAGGTAGTGTGCCACTGCCAAGCTATTGCTGGAGATGTTTATAAAAGGAAAGACATTCCCTTCTCAGCTCTCAGTGTCAACAGCCTCCTATCCTGAAGACACGCTCACCACCACTGAGAGACTGGGGAAACAGTTTGAGAGTTAGCATCATTTAAACCTCCACAGACAGAAAAGCCAGGTAAACATTTTGACTTATTTATACTCAGACTATGGAAGTGAAGAATTTTCAAGGAAATCCTGATTCAGAGCTTGCTTGGTACATACTGCCTTGTGACAGTTATCTGTCAAGTATTATTTTCCAAATCTTTTTTTTAAAGGGAAGCTTCACACAGGAGTGGCATGTTTGTACTATCTTTTGATATCTTTAGTGAAAGGAACTGCTCCTGAATAAAGATGGGGATCTGGGGCCAAAGGGAAGACTATCTTCTTTCCCCTGTGCTGTTCTTCCCCATTTTCAGATGCCATAATATGGTGATTGGTAGGATTAAAAAAAAGAGATTTCAGTTCAGTTCCAGCCATGTCAACTTTGTTGTAGGTATGTGGAAGGAACTAAAACCAGTCTTTAATTGAATCAGTTAATGGCTCTGGGACAGCTTCAGCCCTTGACGGCCTCTTACCCTCCTGTTTACCTGCTCCTGTCTCATGAACTTTGGGCATTCAGCCAATAGAATTATATAATCTTACTAGAATTGCTTCCTACCCATTTCCTTCTTATTCCTGCCTTCAGAAAGTTATGCAAGACACTTGTTTTATCCTTGGCTTCTCTTAAATGTGAATATTTGGGAGAAGCAGATTGCCTCGGATAACCTTCTGGTTTTTACCACTACTGACCTCCATCCTAGCCAAATGGACATGACTTGGTTTGCAAAGAGGATCAAAGAATGGATGATATGCGTGGATACTAACTCCTGGAGAATTCTTGGAGACTGGGATCTAGGGGACCAATTCAAAACGGTTGTTTTTTAGTTTGTGGTTTCCTATGTATGCTGAGGGGAGATTTAGAGATAGGAAGAAAAAATGACTACCAGTGACTATGGTGGGAGAGACAACATGTCTAAAAGAGAATGGAAATGGACAGATTTAATCTTGAGCAAACTGCTGAAGTTCTCTGAGCTTTGGTGTCCTCATCTGTAGAATGAGGGTGTTAGACCACCAGACAAAGTCTAATGACCCTTCCAGCCATTGGAAATTTATTAATAATCACTTCCTAACCATTATGATACCCATTCTTACCCAGAATGAAAAAATATATATAGTGTGTCATCCTGTTCTACTTCCCTAAACCTTTTCTTTAAGTCTACTAAATTGGAATTTTTTCTTTCTAATTTAGAAGAGAAAAATGAAGGCAGGACATTTTGAAATGGTCACCATGCTACTGGCACCTATGATTCTAATGGACATCTTCCAGGTAATGTTAGGAATGGGAAGCATGTGGTCACTGGAGTGGGAACTCTTGATATAAGGTTGCCTGAGGCATTTGTGTGGGTTGATGATAGAAATGAGAACAGAGAGAGTAGGTAAATTAGTTTTTCACAAGTAGATCTTATCTTTTACACACTGATATGTGTTAACTGTAGAAAATTGAAAAATTAAAATTAATCAAAAAGAGGAAAGTAAAAATCATCCACAATCTTCCACCCAGAGGGAAAGACTCAGTCTGTTGGTGTGTATTCTTCTCAGTTTTCTTCTATGTGTTTATGTTTGTAATTTACAAAAATGGATTCACACTATACATAGTATTTTTTTACCTTTTTAAGTTAATATTGTGCTACAGGTGTCTGTCCATGGCATCAGATATTCTAAAAATATGTATTATTCTTTAGATAAGATGACACTGCAATGTTTATCTACATGTTTTCCATTAAACTATATAGCGGCTATTTTCCCACATTCAGTATTCTTTTTTTTTCTGATAGAGAGTTTATGATTTTATTTTTTACAATTGAATCTTTAAACATTCTGTATCATATATATATTTTTAAATTTTATTTATTTTTGGCTGTGTTGGGTCTTCGTTGCTGTGTGCGGGCTTTCTCTAGTTGTGGGGGCTACTCTTCGTTGCAGTGCACGGGCTTCTCAGCACAGTGGCTTCTGTTGTTGCGGAGCATAGGCTCTAGGCGCACAGGCTTCAGTAGTTGTGGCACATGGGCTCAGTAGTTGTGGCTCACGGGCTCTAGAACGCGGGCTCAGTAGTTGTGGTGCACGGGCAGTTGCTCCGCGGCATGTGGGATCTTCCCGGACCAGGGCTCGAACCTGTGTCCCCTGCATTAGCAGGCAGGTTCTCAACCACTGCGCCACCAGGGAAGTCCCTATCATATTTTTATGTAAAATATGAGCCAGGTATATCACCTGATATTGCCCGCCACATTGTTAGCTCTCACATCACTACTGAATGAGTATTCGTCCACTGATTTGAAGTACGTTCTTTAAAATGTGTTAAATTCTAAAAATTTTACCCATTTTTAAATTTAATATTCTGATATATTGTTTATAGAATCACTATATATTCTGTTACCTGGTCTGCAGTGTGACTTTTTAAAAATTCAAGTATAATTCACATATAAAAATATACCATTTTACTTTAAAAAAAATTTTTTTTAAATTTATTTCGGCTGTGTTGGGTCTTCGTTGCTGCACATGGGCTTTCTATAGTTGCAGAGAGCGGGGGCTACTCTTTGTTGCCGTGTGCAGGCTTCTCAATGTGGTAGCTTCTCTTGTTGCAGAGCATGGGCTCTAGGCGCACGGGCTTCAGTAGTTGTGGCACACGGGCTCAGTAGTTGTGGCTTGTGGGCTCTAGAGTGCAGTCTCAGTAGTTGTGGCGCATGGGCTTAGTTGCTCTGCGGCATGTGGGATCTTCCTGGCCCAGGGATCGAATCCGTGTCCCCTGCATTGGCAGGTGGATTCTTAACCGCTGCTCCACCAGGGAAGTCCCCCAAATATACCATTTTAAAGTGTACAGTTCAGTGATTTTCATATATTCACTATGCTGTGCAACCATCACCACTATCTCATTATAGGACATTCCCATCATGCCAAAAAAGAAATCCTGTAGCTATAAGCAGTCAGTCCCAATTCCCTCTTCCCTGCATCCCCTGGGATGCACTTTGTCTCTATGGATTTGCATATTCTGGACATTTTATCTGAATGGAATCATACAATATCTGGCCTTTTGTGTGGCTTCTTTTACTTAGCATAACATTTTCAGGGTTCATCCATGTTGCAGTGTATATTAGCACATCCTTCTTTTTTGTTTAATAATATTCTATTGTATGGTTATGCCACTTTTTTTTTATCCATTCATTAATTGATGGACATTTGGGTTGGCCCCACTTTTTTGTTCTTATGAATGAATAGTCCTGCCACAAACTTTCATGCAAAGGTTTTTGTTTGTGGGAACATATATTTTCAGTTCTCTTGGGTATATACCCAGGAGTAGAATTGCTGGGTCATGTGACTCTATGTTTAATATTTTGAGGAAGTACCCCAAACTTTTCCACAGTGGCTGCACCATTTTAATTACTTATACAACAGGGTATGAGGGTTCTATTTCTCTACATCCTGGCTGACACTTGCTGTTTTCCTTTTTTTTTGGCTGTGTTGGGTCTTCGTTGCTGCGCGCAGGCTTTCTCTATTTGCAGTGAGTGGGGGCTACTCTTTGTTGCAGTGCACAGGCTTCTCATTGTGGTGGCTTCTCTTGTTGCGGAGCACGGGCTCTAGGCACGTGAGCTTCGGTAGTTGTGGCACACAAGCTCAGTAGTTGTGATGCACGGGCTTAGTTGTTCCGAAGTATGTGGGATCTTCCCAGACCAGAGGTCGAACCTGTGTCTCGTGTCTCCTGCCTTGGCAGGCGAGTTCTTAACCACTGAGCCGCCAAGGAAGTCCCTATTTTCCTTTTTCTTCCTTATCTTTATAGCCATCCTAATGGGTGTGAGGTGGTATCTCACTGTGGTTTTTTTTTTTTTTTTTTTTTTTTTAAACATCTTTATTGGGGTATAATTGCTTTACAATGGTGTGTTAGTTTCTGCTTTACAACAAAGTGAATCAGCTATACATATACATATGTTCCCATATGTCTTCCCTCTTGCGTCTCCCTCCCTCCCACTCTCCCCATCCCACCCTTCCAGGCTGTCACAAAGCACCGAGCTAATATCCCTGTGCCTTGCGGCTGCTTCCCCCCAGCTATCTACCTTACTACGTTTGTTAGTGTGTATATGTCCATGACTCTCTCTCGCCCTGTCAAAACTCACCCTTCCCCCTCCCCATATGCTTAAGTCCGTTCTCCAGTAGGTCTGCCTCTTTATTCCTATCTTACCCCTAGGTTCTTCATGACATTTTTTTCCCTTAAATTCCATATATATGTGTTAGCATACGGTATTTGTCTTTTTCTTTCTGACTTACTTCACTCTGTATGACAGATTCTAGGTCTATCCATCTCATTACAAATAGCTCAATTTCATTTCTTTTTAAGGCTGAGTAATATTCCATTGTGTATATGTGCCACATCTTCTTTATCCATTCATCCGATGATGGGCGCTTAGGTTGTTTCCATGTCCTGGCTATTGTAAATAGAGCTGCAATGAACATTTTGGTACATGACTCTCTTTGAATTTTGGTTTTCTCAGGGTTCACTGTGGTTTTGATTTGCCTTTTTAATATTCTTCTGCAACATAAATTTGATGTGTTTGTTTTATGAATGTTTCATAATTTGTTTAACCAATTTCTTTTTTTAACCATTTAGGTCATTTTTACATTTTTGTAATAAACCTTTGGTAATTGAATTTCATCCATATAGGATTTTGTTTCAATGGATAACTCAGAGGAAGAAAATATAATCAGTGTGTTCACCTAGCCTTTGTACCTGTTCCTTGTCCATTCAGTTTCCCCTGAATTGTGGTGGCATTTGTGGGCTTTTTCAGTGCTCAAGGTACTCACTATACAGAACACACAATCAGCGGTGGCCTTTGGCCAGAAAGACTTGATGTCTAAAATTAGACATGCAGAGACTAGTTAGAGGCACAGGGGGAAAGACAGGATCATATTGGATCAACCCTTGATATGGTGTGAGGAATGTGGGGTGGTGGTTTCAGGGTGTGATGTCTTATAAGATGTTGAAGTCTTGAACATAAATTAGGCGTTGGCGCCCAAGATGCACTCTGGTACATTCTGTGCTGTGGACAAAAGTGCATTTCTTGGCTAGGAGATGGCAATGATTTGATCTCATGAAGCTCAAATTCCCACTTCAAGAAAGTGACCTACAGACCCAGGAGTTCAGGGTCTCAGTGACTTCCCCAGCAGAATATTCTGTGGCTGGTAATCAAGACCGTTTCTGATGCCAACACAATTCCTACATTCGTAAAACGGTGTTGTGAATTGCCTGCCCAGCCTTTCATAAGGGTTGTTATGAGGACAAAATTAAACTCTTTTTTTAAAAAGTGCTACATAAATGTCAGTGATCTTCATCATCAGAAACACAACACTTTGGTTAAGAGAACGGACTCTGGAGCCAGATTGCCTGGGTTCAAATATCAGTTCCAAACAAGTTAATCTCTCTGTGCCTTAGTTTCCTCACCCTTAAAAAAGGAACGAATAATAGTACCTACCTACTTCACAGGGTTACCATGAAGATTAAATGAATTAGTATATATGAACACTTAGTGCTTCCCATACAGAAAGCACTCTGGAGAAGTTTGTTAGGCCTTAACGATGAAGTGGGCACAGTGGGTGACTGAGGAGAAATCTAAGAAAATTTCACAAATGAATAGATGGTTTTATATAAGGACTAGGTTGATGGTAGTTGTAGGCAGTAAGATTATAAGTTTGGTCTTGGTCTTAGATTGTTTTGTTTGAAGGGTCTTTGAGCAATTCAAGTGGAGTTATTAAGTAGGCAGTTGCTATACAGCTCTTGCACTTACAGGACAGGTCAGAAGTATTTAGATGATAACTGAAACTATGGGTCTTATATAATTGCCTAAGGGTAGAACTGAGAGTTGGAAAATAAGTAGCCTTGAGAAACACCAGCGTTTAATGGCCAACGAAAATATGCTAGATCTGCAAAGGAGTCTAAGAAGAAATGTTTCCTTAGTGAGAGCTACTTGGATGGAGGAATGGGGGTGGGAGAACGGAATGAAGAGGGTTGGGATATGAGTGGAAATGAAACGGAGATGGCAAAGGTGGATGTCTTTTTGAAGAAATTTGACTATGAGGGGAGAAGAGAGATGGTGAGAAGGAGATAGTGTGGGATATGGAACCAAGTTATGTTCTGCTTGCTTAAGTTGGTTCCCTGCACTGCCTCTTCCTTTCCACACACACACTCACACGCTTTAAGAATCATTCACATGGAGCCTGCAACTTTAAGAGATCCTGGCTAAGTGTTTCTATAAAGTCTCCAACTGAGGTTGCAACTATATACTCTATACTTGCATATAGTTGTATATAGTCTATAGCAGCTATAGCAGCTATATACTCTATACAAGTATAGAGCAGTGGAAAGACACAATGATATGGAGGGCATTACCCTTTTACTTGTAGAAACCCTTAGATGGTGTCTCTGGGCAGATGTGCTCATCCTGTGTTTTGATCCATAGGCCTGAGCACAGGGTTCTTACTTAGTTCACTTGAACTAAATATTTTGCCAGTTGCTATGCTAGGTGCTTGGAATTCAGAAGATAACTGTGATACATATCGTGCCCTTGAGAAACTTACAGTATAATACAGTCTGCCCTCCATATCCATCCATGCATGACCCCGCAGGTAGAGAGGGCCCATTGTATTCATTGTACTGCACCTTT
Source organism: Phocoena sinus (assembly GCF_008692025.1). Taxonomy (NCBI): domain Eukaryota; kingdom Metazoa; phylum Chordata; class Mammalia; order Artiodactyla; family Phocoenidae; genus Phocoena; species Phocoena sinus. Next base: position 93,090,818 of record NC_045767.1, read on the forward strand.
TTTTTTTTTTTGGCTGCACCACATGGTATGCAGGATCTTAGTTCCCCAACCAGGGTTCAAACCAGCACCCCCGGTTTGTGCAAGCGCGGAGCCTTAACCACTGGACCGCCGGGGAAGGCTGTACTATGCCAGTTTTATAAGGAACTTGAGCATTTGTGGATTTTGGTGTTTGCGGGGGCTCCTGGGACCAATCCCCCATGGATACTGAGGGAAGACTGTACATATATTCCTATTACGAAATGACAAGAATAATCACAGCTCGTTGAAGGCTTGATATGTGCCTTGGGGCTAAGGCATGGGGCTAAGGACTTTGCCTGTATTCATTACATCACTTAATCCTCACGACAATCCTACAATTAAGATATTATTTCCTCACGTTATCCTCATTTTCTTAGATGAAAAAAATTGAAGCTCAGAAATGTCAAGTAACTTTCCCATAAGTAATTAGTACCCAGTTAGTAACAGAAATGGAGTTTGAACCCAGATCTATCTGATTCAAAGCTAGTAGTGTTCGTGACACCACACTGCCCTGCTTCTTACGTTATGTGTGTCATTGAAAGATGCTTAGTCCTTTTCCAGTTACTTGTAACGGAAAGACAATTCAAACTAGCTCAGATAAATAGGGAATTTACTGATTCTTATGACTGAAGCAACATACCGTTTCCAGGTAAAGCTAGACTCAGGCCTTAAGTAATGTTATCAGGCCCTCTTCTCTCTCTTCACCTCTCAGCTCTGCAGACCTTCCTTTGTTGGCTTTATTTGTAGACAGGATTCTCCGTGGGACTAAATGGATAACTATTGGCTGCCACAAGCCAATATTATCCTTAGAGCTTATGGTTATAGGGAAAGAAAGCCTTTTGTTTTTCTGGGAGTGCTCTGGTCTTTAAGCCTGCATCGTTGCTTATCATGGGGGCTGAAGATGCAGAATCAGTCCTAGCTGAACCACACAGACCAGGGGGAGGGGGCATCCTCAGAGCAAAAGAGGTAATGTTTGCCTTTATATATTTATCCTTCATGTAAAGCGTTTCACACAAGATATTTCAAATTCACTCAACAGTCTTGAGTGGTTGAGGAAATTAGCTAAGAATATTGTTCAAAGCCAGGACTGCCACCCACTTTCTTCAGTTTCACCCTCATTGTTCTTTCCTCTGTACCACAGGGTTCAAACGAATGAGTTGTAGGCATGGTCATTTACTCTTTCATACAAATATGTGAGAAAAGTTATCATTAGCAGTGGAAGATACTTCCTACGTAAAAAACATACCCAAAGTTGATTGTAAGCAAGGGAGAGAGTCTGGGCATGAGGGGGTGGATGCGATAAACTGAGAGAAATGATGTACACCGAATACCTTTATTTCAAGAGTATTAATGTCCTTTTCCTTTGAAGGTACAAGCTGAAATGTTAGATATGGCAGACAATGCATTTGATGACGAATACCTGAAATGCACTGACAGGATGGAACTCAAATATGTTCCCCAGCTGCTCAAGGAGGAAAAAGCAAGCCTCCAGCTCTTGGAAGATGTGTGGGAAAATGCAGAAGCCAAGTGGGAAGCTCGGAAGACTCAGCTCTTTCTCCCTATGGGTTTTAAGGATAACCATGGAATAGCCCTGATGGCATATGTTTCTGAAGCTCAAGAGCAAACTTCCTTTTACCATCTGTTTAATGAAGCTGGGAGAATGGCTGGCCAGTCTCGAAAAGATTATGTCTATGGCTTCCAGTTCAAAGCTTTTCATTTTTACCTGACGAAAGCTCTGCAGTTGCTGAGAAGACCTTGTGAGAACAGTTACAAAAACGTGGTGTATAGCGTAAGGCAGACTACTTTATTTACATTTGGAGGACTAAACCAAGTCCGATTTGGCCATTTCACCTTGGCATATTCAACCAAACCTCAAGTTGCTAATGACCAAGACGTTCTGTTAACCATCAACACGTGCTTTGGAATTGCCGTTGAAAAATTTTTTGATAAAGAAGGTGAAAGAATTATTTTAATACCCCTGAATGAGGTTTTTCATGTGTCACAGGATGGGACTGGCAATAACCTTATCCTTCAAAGCACAAACAAGACCTGCAGCCATTATGAGTGTGCATTTCTAGGTGGTAAGTGTCTCTGTTCTGTCTGTGCATGTCTGGGAAAGAAGGAGTGAGACTCTTAGGCCCAGGGAGAGGTCAGGAAGAAAATTGGGAGGTTTTAAAAGGAGACAAGACATTGGTGGTCTCTCATCTAGCTCTTTTCATACTGTTAGTTTCTTTTTTCATAATTTAATTGTATCAAAATAATACATTTACGGTATTATTGAAAGTTAAAAAACCAAAATACTAATATAAGGTAATGGTTCTCAGCTAACAGTTTTGCCCAGTAGGGTCAGTTGACCGTAGCTGGAAACATTTTTAATTGTCACGACCATCTTTAGTTGCTGCTAGCATCTAGTGGGTATAGGCCAAGGAACAAAACCTGCCTGGTGGCTGTCATTCAATTGGAAGTCTGGAGGTGGGCTGTCCAGAGTTGGTACAGGGGCTCGACTACGTCATTAGTAACTCAGACTCTTTGTCCTCCACCAATTTGAGCATGTTGGTTTGTTGATTCATGTTTTCAGTGTGACTGTTGGCAGCTGTAGGCGGCAATCCATGTTCAAGACAAAAAGAAAGGATAGGAGGATGGCAGCCAAATCTGCCTGTTTAATCAGGAGGGTAAAAGCTTTCCGAGAAATTCCGAGTAGACTTCTGATTGCATATCATCGACCAGAACAGCTACTTGATCGTCTGTAACTACAAGAAAATCTTGCAAAGAGGGTAATTAGCTTTTCCAGACTCTGTCGTGTAGGGAGGCAGGGGAGAAGGGAATTAGAAGAATCTGATCACCACCACCCTCCTCAACATTTGTGCCTTTCCCCTTCCCATTCTCCCAGTGTAGTAAAGACTGGTACCGTTTTGTTTTGAAGTACTACTTTTACCTCAGAGTTATTAGTTGTATGATTTTCTGTTTCCTTAGCTTTTTTTTTTTTTTTTTTTTTTTTTTTTTTGCGGTACGCGGGCCTTTCACTGTTGTGGCCTCTCCCGTTGCGGAGCACAGGCTCCGGACGCGCAGGCTCAGCGGCCATGGCTCACGGGCCCAGCCACTCCGCGGCATGTGGGATCTTCCCGGACCGGGGCACGAACCCGTGTCCCCTGCATCGGCAGGCGGACTCGCAACCACTACGCCACCAGGGAAGCCCCTCCTTAGCTTTTTATATCCCATCAATAATTCACCCCCTGAATCCTTAGAAATATAAATCTCCTCTTAATACATTTAGGTATGTCAGATACTCTCTCTTTTTTTTTCTGGATATACTCCTGGATTCCATCATCTTGCTTTATGAAAATATCCTGAAATCTCTCCTCACTACTATTCTGAGACTTTCTTTTGCTTCTCCCCTATGAGGAATCCCTTATATCTTGGATTTCCTTCTCTTTCTTGAATTACTCCTTTGTTTGGAAGGGGTAGGGATTCTTCAGAAGTTTTCTGAGAAAAGAGATATTGAGGCAAATTTTCTGAGACTTTGTATACCTGAAAAATCTATCTTTGAGACCTTGAATAATAGTTTGTAGATTTGTATTTTTGTCTTGGAAATTATTTTCCTTGGAATTTTGGAGATGTTCCTTCATTGTCTTTTAGTTTCTGATGCTGCTGTTAAAAAGTGTGAAGCCATTCTAATTGCTAAAACTTTGAATGAGACTTGTTTTGCCCTCTGGGAGGTTTTAGGATATTTATCGCCAGTGTTCTGAAATTTTATGGTATTGTGCTTTGGGGTATATGAGTAAAGGGTTAACAAAACCCTTTCTCCTTCCTCTTATGAAAATGGCCTCTTGTTGATCTTCTTCTAGCACTATTTCTCTGTAATCTCCTAAAGGTGGAATGACAACTGTATAACCATACAACACTCCCTAACGGTAAACATAACCGTTGACCGTTACAGTGCCTCTGAGCTGCGGGGTTGTGAATGAAGTATGAATACCTGGAGGGAAGCCATAGCTTTGGGCATTTCTGAATGTGGTGTGACATACTGAGGTATTCTTCTTGCTGAGTCCTGGAGTACTCATGGCGTGATTGATATAAGAGATGTTGTCTTCTGTGTGTGGCATGAGGCTACTAAGCTAGGATAGTTCTTGCACCCACCTGTGTAACCTTGTTTTCTTGTATTTGAGATTCTGGGGAGTGAAGGACAGCCCTGGACTGCTGTGAGGACTTGCATTGAAGGTGTATCACTGATGCTACCCTTTAATAGGTATGCTGTGTTCCCTGCCTTTCATGCTTCTGCAAAACTGAGTAAACTGGTGAGGGGATGCCTTTTGGGGTCTTATGAGTATGATTGTCTAGGTGAACCCCAAACTATAGCTGCTGGTCAAACAGAGCGAGTATTGAAGTAGGGCCTTGGAAGTGGGATAGACTTTTAGACCTTGACTCAAATGTGCCAGTGCATTATGAGATAAAAAAGAACAGGTAGGGAAGTGCTGATGAGATTATACCTGTGAGATGGAGTGGGGAGGGGAGCTGGTCCACTTTTGATTTAATGGCAGAAGCTATGTGGCCATTGAGATCCCTGGGGCACAAAATTTAAGGACGTCTTCATGCTTAGGGTCATATACTTGCACAACCTGCGCCTGCGTGATCCTAAGAGCAAGTGCCTCCTTAAATTTTGCGCTCTAAACACCTCATTTGCCTCACCTTAGTCCTGGCCCTGAGTTGGAAGTTAGACCAACTGTTCTCCTTGAGGGGGCAGATGAAGACTGAAGCGAGCAAGTTTATGTTGAGAGGAAGAGTGCCCATTTCCCTCGCCCAGCCATACACTGGACCTGACCAAAATCGAAGCCAGTTGGAGCCAGTTCATACCAGCTTACGGGAGCTGACTGTGGGCATATATCTCTTGGCAATTCCTCATACATCACGATGGCTTGAAATTGGCCGTGGATGAGAGTTATACCATGGACATCAGCAAACCCTACAAGTCAGAACCCCCGTTCTCCACCCCAGAACCTGTCCAATTTTACCAGCACATTATAGCCAGAAACCCAGTTGCAGCCGGGCTGACAAAATGATACCACTTTTGGTGCTTCTAATGCACTCAGCCAAATGCTATTTCTGGAGCCATTGGCTCTGCAGAAACCCTGGCTACGGTAGCTGCAGTAGGCCAGATCAGTCACTCGTGTCTGGTTGATGAACAGAGGTGGGCAGTGGAGCCCACAGAGTTCACGTTTGTGAGTAGCATTACGATAAACAAAAGGGGTGGAGCCACTGGGTTGATTCAGAATAAGCCAAGTCTCAGACCTACATGGGGAAGTGTGTTATGAGCCCCGTGTGAGGAAAGGGGAGGAGAGTGGGCAAACTTCTGCGGGCCTGCCCAGAAAGGCAGGCAGAGGCTACACAGCAGGTTAATGTTCAAACCAGCCACAAGGGAAAACCTCCGTGGGGGCTCACCTGTGCTATTTGTTTGGAGAGCTCTGGCAAAGTCAGGCCCCTGCACTTGATTGTGTTGCTTTACCTCTAAGCTGGAGTCTGACCAGTGTCCTCTGCTGCCATCTGGAGGTAACTAATGGGAACTCAGGATCAAAAACACCCTGAAGGGATCATTAAAAGCTAGGCTGTTTGAAACACTATGAAGGATAATAACCAGGGGTTTTCAAAGCTCAAGCCAGGAGGATATAATCAGAACCTTGTTCCACTGTGACTGACTATACCTCTGGATGTAAAAAGGCAGCATTTATGAAAGTGATTAAAAAATTATACTGTGCTAAATTTGGTGTGCTAACGCAGTCCTGTGCTGTTACTTTAAACTTGCTTGTGATTTTCAAGATAAAAATGTATGTGGGCCTTACCAGCTAAAGCAAATAGTTCAGCTGGTTAGGAAGTGGAGAGGATAATTCCTGGTGGTCAAAGATACTCGTATTAATCCAAGATAACGGGAGTAAGTAAATGGTAACAAAACCCTTGATCTGTCCTAATGGGAAAATTACTACCGCAGGTTAACCTTCTTTTATACTGTTTTTCTAGAAAACTTGATAAAAGTAGAATGTCAGCTGTGTAATCAGGCTACATTCCTCATCGTTTAAAATGACCCCATCTGAAAACTGCACTTGGATTGGGAGGACTATAGATGAATTATAAATACCTGGTAGGAAGCCATAGCTTTGAGATTTCATGCACCTTACAGTGTAGATATAATATGATTTATTGGAAGAAAACTTATAAGCAGAGAAATAGTAGAGTATACCTCATCCCCTGAACTCTCATTATTTTACTGAACAGGCTGGTCATAGATCATCTGATATTTTGGACAGTATTTCCTTAGAGAGGGACCAGACGGTATATATGTAAATATATTTTACATATTAATAGAGTCATGGGGGCAGGGAATATCAGTGTTCCCTGACTGCAGAAGTAATCTTGTTAGAAAGGAAGAGCCCCTGAACTCCAGTGGCTGGTGTCAGTCTGTTTTGTTGAGCTTACTCAGACCTGTTGAGGCAACCCTCTGCTAAGCCATCAAAAGGGGGAAAGAAGATGAACCTACAGAGCTATCCAGATTTATTTTTTATAAATCCACCCCTAGCACTTGAGGGTTCATCAAATATAAGTACCTTCATTCGTTCTGATGGACACTCTTTTAGCCTTCCTTGGGAGTAGCGAAGTTTCTGTGTTGTTGTCTGGGATTGGGGATTCAACAAGATTCCGTATAGATAAACCAGATAGGAAGATAGATATCACATATCTATCACCTCGAGAAATTCACATTATGAATCAATGCCTAGAACATTTGGAAGGCTGTTCAGACTGTTTATTCCATATTTATAGGAAAAGGGAGAACTTTTCCTATAAAGGGAGAACTCTTCATTACCAGCCCCCTCCAGACTTTCACCCACCATACTTGTTCATGCTGACTGTATCAGTCAAGGTTTCCAACCAGAGAAACAGAATCAGTTGTAAGGAATTGGCTTACATTATTGTATGGGCTAGCAAGACAAGTCTGAAATCCATAGGTCAGGCTGTCAGGAAGGGCAGGCTGGAATTCTTGGGTATGAACTGAAGCTCTGCCCACAGGCAGAATTTCTTCTTTTGGGAAGCCTAAGTGCTTAAGGCCTTTCTATTCATTGTGTCAGGCCCACCAGATTATCTTGGATAATCTCCCTTATATAAAGGTAACTGATTATAGATTTTAATCCCATCTACAAAATACCTTCAAGGCAACAACTTAGATTAATGTTTGATTGAATAACTAGGGACTGTATCCTAGACAAGTTGATACATAAAACTGACCCTCACACCTGTATTAGTTATCCATCACTGCATAACAAATTACTCCAAAATTTAGTGGCTAAAAACAACATTTATTGTCTCATAGTTGCTGTGTCAGGAATCTGGGTTCAGTGTACCTGGGTCTTTTGACTCGGGATCTCTCACAAGGCTGCAGTCATCATAATACTTGACTGGGAAAGACGTACTTCCCAGCTCACTCACATGGTTGATGGCAGGATTCAGTTCCTAGTGGGTTGTTGACTAAGGCCTTATTTCTTCATGAGCTGTTGGCTGGAGGCCTCCCTTGTTCCTAACTACATAGGCCTCTCCATAGACTGTCACAGCATGGCAGCTGTCTTTTCAGGTGTGAAGTCTTACAGGTAAGGCCCCCATTGAGCCAATAGTTTGGATAAAGTAGTAGGTGAGGCTTTGTTCTGTCTAATGCAGAGGTTCTCAGACTTTCTTGGTTCATGGTGTCCTTAGTGTTGTCATAATTTTTTCAGAGTGTCCCTAGGCTAAAATAAATGCCTAAAAATTCCATTTATTAAGTAAACTCAAACAACTCAATAAATATTTATGTCCTAATATCTTAGTAGCTGTTTTTTAAGAAGTAATATATATAAAAAGTTTTAAGAACTATTATTTCATTTTTAACCACAGTGACTTGCTAATGGGATGTATGTGCCTATTGGACACTGACTGCACAGCTTCTCAAACCTTGGTGTCAGATTAGATACCACCTTATTTCCTGATCCACATTGATTTTTCACATATACTTGCTTTTTTTCACAACAATTGCTAAAAACCCAGCTTTGCAAATATGTGATGTTATCGAATAGAATGTAACATAACTTTGAAACTGTGTTCTAACTAAAGCTAGTAGTTCATGCAGGGTCTGAAAGATATCAACTCGGGCTGTGTTTGTCTTGAAATTTTAAAATATCCCTTGGTACCCCTGTGAATTTGCTAGAGCGTGCAGGGACACCTCTACCACTGTTTGGAAACTGCAGGTCTAATGGATGGGCAGCCATTTATTTGCGGAAGTGGCTAAGGCTTTAGGAGCCAGGTTTGGCCCTTAACTGGAGGTAAAATTTCCATGTGACAATGGAACTTTTGGGAGTTTGTCCTACTTCATGGGAATTTAGTTCAAAGAGAACCCATGGCACAATAAGATATTAGGTTGGAGAATCATGACTTTTTTTTTTTTTGCGGTACGCGGGCCTCTCACTGTTGTGGCCTCTCCCGTTGCGGAGCACAGGCTCCGGACGCACAGACTCAGCGGCCATGGCTCACGGGCCCAGCCGCTCCGCGGCATGTGGGATCTTCCCTGACCGGGGCACGAACCCGTGTCCCCTGCATCGGCAGGTGGACTCTCAACCACTGCGCCACCAGGGAAGCCCCCTGACTTTTCTTTTAGTGAGACAGTCTGTCTCATTAGGCCCAGTAACAGGCTAGCAGTAGCAGGGCCTACAAAGGGAGGAGTCCTTGTGTCCAAAAGTGCAGGGGCCAACAAATACTGCTGTAGTCTTGTTGCCAAAAATTCCAATCAGCTATGAGTTTGGTCACAGACATCTGTAATTTCTTGAGATCTGAAGGAGATAGGAACTCCTGGGAGGGCTTTATTTACTGTTGTCTGAACTGCTTCCAAGGCTTCTTACTGTAGAGCTCCCTGTTAAAATAACAACTTAAAAGGTTTTCCAGTGTGGCTAGTAGGAATAGTCACTATTCTTCATCCTTTGAGTTCTTTCCCTGGCCTTGGGTAGTTTCCTTAGACAAGTATAAACTGATCAGTACTTTGTTGAGTACTGGAAACCCTTTGAAGATCTCTGGGTTTCTCTTTGCAGCTCCTTTCTCTTTAGTACTCTGTAAAAACCAAACTATCCTGGTATTTTTCGTTGTGGAAAAAGTTTAAACTGCTTAATAGTTATAATACCATGTGAGTTTTCTGTTTGTTCTTGAGTTATTTTTGATAAGTTACATTTTTCTAGGAATTGTCCATTTGTTTTATATTTCAAATTTATTGGCATAAAGCTAGTCACAGTAATCTCATGTCTTTTTACACCTGCTGAATCCATGGTTATATTCCCTTTTTCAATCCCTCTATATATTTGTGTCTTCTCCCGTTTATTTCTGGATCAATCTCTTACCCATTTTTAACCCTCCTCCTTTTTTTTTATTGAAGTATAGTTGATTTACAATATTGTGTTAGGTTCAGGTGTACAGCAAAGTGATTCAGTTATATATATATATTTTTTCAGATTATTTTCCATTATAGGTTATACAGGATATAGTTCCTCATGTCATACAGTAAATCCTTATTGCTAATTATTTTATATATAGTAGTTTGTATCTGTTAATCGCATATTCCTAATTTATCCCTACCCCCTCCTCCCTTTCCCCTTTGGTAACCATAAGTTTGTTTTCTGTGTCTATGAATCTGTTTGTTTTGTATATAGATTCATTTGTATTATTTTTTAGTTTCTACATATAAGAGATATTATATAATATTTGTATTTCTCTGTTTGACTTACTTCACTTAGTATGATGTTCTCTAGGTCCATCCATGTTGTCGCAAATGACAACATTTCATTCTTTTTTATGGCTGAGTATATTCCATTGTGTTTATACATATACATACACAATGGAATATTATATATATAATATATTATAATGCATATATGTGGTATATAGATATATATACCACATCTTCTTAAGCCAGTCATCTATTGATGGGCAGTTAGGTTGTTTCCATGTCTTGGCTATTCTAAGTAGTGCTGCTATGAACATTGAGGTGCATGTATCTTTTTGGATTAGGTTTTTCATCTTTTCTGGATATATGCTCAGGAGTGGGATTGCTGGATCATATGGTAGCTCTATTTTTAGTTTCTTAAGGAACCTCCATGCTGTTTTCCATAGTGGCTGCACCAATTTACATTCCCACCAGCAGTGTAGGAGGGTTTCCTTTTCTCTACACTCTCTCCAGCATTTATTGTTTTCAGACTTTTTGATGATAGACATTCTGATAGGTGTGAGGTGATACCTCATTGTAGTTTTGATTTATTTGTCTCTAATAATTATGATATTGAGCATCTTTTCATGTGCCTGTTGGCCATCTGTATGTCTTCTTTGGAAAAATATCTATTCAAGTTTTCTTTCTATTTTTTGTTTGGATTGTTTGGTTTTTTTGCTGTTGAGTTGTATGAGCTGTTTGTATATTTTGGATATTAACTCCTGTCAGTTGCATTCCATAGGTTGTCTTTTTTTGTTGTTGATTGTTTCCTTTGCTGTGCAAAAGCTTTTATGTTTGTTTAGGTCCCATTTGCTTATTTTTGCTTTAATTTTTTTCTTTTTTTTTTGCCTTGGGAGACTGATCTAAGAAAATACTGCTACAATTTATGTCAGAGAATGTTTTGCCTGTGTTCTCTTCTAGGAATTTTAGTCTTATATTTAGGTCTTTAAACCATTTGAGTTTATTTTTGTATATGCTGTGGCAGAGTGTTCTAATTTCATTGATTTTTATGTAGCTATCGAGCTTTCCCAACACCTCTTGTTGAAGAGACTGTCTTTTCTCCATTGTATGTTCTTGCCTCCTTTGTTGTAGATTAATTGACTATAGATGTGTTGGTTTATTTCTGGACTCTCTGTTCTGTTCCATTGATCTATTTGTTTTTGTGCCAATTCCACGCTATTTTGATTACTGTAGCTTTGTAGTATTGTCTGAAATCTTGGGAGGGTTATGCCTCCAGCTTTATTCTTTTTCCTCAGGATTGCTTTGGCAATTCTGGGTCTTCCATGGTTCCATATAAATTTTAGGATTATTAGTTCTAGTATTGTGAAAATGGAATGGATATTTTGATAGGGATTACATTAACCTGTAGATTGCTTCGGGTAGTATGACCATTTTAATAATATTAATTTTTCTAATCCAAGAGCATGGGATACCTTTCCATTTCTTTAAATCATCTTCAGTCTCTTTATCAGTGTTTTATAGTTTTCAATGGATAGGTCTTTCACCTCCTGGCTTAAAAGTTTTTTCCAATTTTTTTTGACATGATTTTAAATGGGATTTTTTTTTCTTTTACTTTCTGATAATTCATTGTTAGTGTAAAGAAATACAACAGATTTCTGTATATCGATCTTATATCCTGCTACCTTGCTGAGTTCATTTATTAGTTCTAATAGTTTTTGTGTGGAGTCTTTAGAGTTCTCTATATAGAGTATCATGTCATCTGCAAATAGTGACAGTTTTACCTCTTCCCTTCAAATTTGGATACCTTTTGTTTTTCTTGTCTGATTGCTGTGGCTAGGATTTCTAATACTGTGTTGAATAGAAGTGGTGAGGGTGAGCATCCTTGTCTTATTTCTGAATTTAGCAGGAAGGCTTTCAGCTTTTTCTGTTGAGTATGATGTTGGCTGTGGGTTTGTTGTAAATGGCTTTTATTGTGTTGAGTTATGTTCCCTCTATACCCACTTTGGTGAGAGTTTTTATCTTGAATCGATGTTGAATTTTATCAAATGCTTTTTCTGTGTCTATTGAGATGGTCATGTGGTTTTGTCTTTTCTTTTGTTGACGTGGTGTATCGTATTGATTGATTTACTTATTTGAACCATCCTTGTGACCCTGGAATGAATCCAACTTAAACATTCTGCATGACACTTTTTAGGTATTGTTAGATTAGGTTTGCTAATATTTTGTTGAGGATTTTTGATCTATATTCATCAAAGATATTGGCCTGTAATTTTCATGTTTTGTAGTGCTTTTGTCTGGTTTTGGTATCAGGGTGATGGTGGCTTCATAAGAATTTGGGACCATTCCCTCCTCTTCAGTCTCTTGGAATAGTTTGAGAAGGATAGGTATAAGTTGTTCTTTATATGTTTGGTAGAATTCCCCATTGAAGCCATCCATTCCTAGACTTTTGTTTGCAGGGAATTTTTAAATTATGGATTTTATTTCACTTCTAATGATTGGTTTGTTCAAATTATCTGTTTATTTTTGACTCAATTTTGGCAGGCCATATGTTTCTAGAAACTTTTCCATTTCTTCTAAGTTGTCCAATTTGTTGGCATATAACTGTTCATAGTATTCTCTTCTGATTTTTTGTATTTCTGCACTATTGGTTGTTATTTCTCCTCTTTCATTTATTTTGTTTATTTGGGTCCTCTTTCTTTTCTTCTTGGTGAGCCTGGCTAGAGGTTTGTCAATTTTGTTTATCTTTTAAAAAAACCAACTCTTGGTTTTATTGATCTTTTCTATTGTTTTTTATCTCTATTTTTATTTAGTTCCTCTCTGATCTTTATTATTTCCTTCCTTCTGCTGACTTTGGGTTTTGTTTGGTCTTTTTCTAATTCTTTTAGGTGACAGTTTGTTTATTTGAGACTTGTTTCTTAAGGAAGGCCTGTATTGCTGTTACCTTCTCTCTTAGAACTGCTTTTGCTATATCCCATAGATTTTGTAAGGCTGTATTTTCATTGTCATTTGTTTCAAGGTGTTCTCTGATTTCCTCTTTGAATTCATCATCAACCCATTGTTTTTTTTAGTAGCATGTTGTTTAGTCTCCATGTGATTTGTTTCTACCTTTTTTTTCTTTTCGTGGTTGATTTCTAGTTTCATACTGTGGTGGTCAGAAAAGATGCTTGAAATAATTTCTATCCTCTTAAAATTGTTGAGGCTTGTTTTGTGTCCTAGTATGTGGTCTGTTCTAGAGAATGGTCCATGCACCCTTGAAAAGAATGTGCATTCTGGGTTTTTTGGATGTAATGTCCTGTAGATATCAATTAAATCCAACTGGTCTATTGTGTCATTTAGAATCTTTGTTGCCTTGTTAATTTCACCTGGAATATCTGTCTGTTGACGTCAGTAGAGTGTTAAAGTCTCTTACTATTACTGTATTCCTGTCAGTTTCTCCTTCTATGTCTGTTCGTATTTGTTTTATATATCTAGGTGCTTCTATACTGGGTGAATATGTTAATGAGTGTAATATCCTCTTCTTGTATTGATCCCTTTATCATTATATAGTGTCCTTCTTTGCTTTTCCTTATGGACTTTGTTTTAGTCTGTATTGTCTGATATGGATATTGCTACCCCCACTTTCTTGTTGTTTTCATTTGCATGAAATACCTTTTTCCATCCCCTCACTTTCAATCTACGTATGTCTTTTGTCCTAAAGTGAGTCTCTTGTAAGCAGCATGTTGTAGGTTCTTTTTCTTTTTTTAATCTGCCATTCTGTGTCTTTTGATTGGAGCATTTAGTCCACTGACATTTAAAGTAATTATTGACAAATATATGTTTATTGCCATTTTAAACCTTGTTTTCAAGGTGATTTTGTAGTTCTTCCTTGTTCATTTCTTCTTTTTGTTTTTCTTTTTGTGGTTTTCTTTTGTATTATGCTTGAATTGCTTTCTTTTTGTTTTTGGTGAATCTATCATATGGTTTTGACTTGTGGTTACCCTTGTTTTCAAGTATGTTAACCCATAACTACTTGCTTTAGACTGGTAGTCATATAAGTTCAAACACATTCTAAAAGATCTACAATTTTAATCCCCTCCCCCATATTTCATGATTTTGATGTCCTGATTTACATCTTAATGTTTATGTTTTTGCTGTTAATTGTAGTTATAAACACTTTTTCAAAAATTTTCTGATCTTTTTAAATCTGTGTACTGGCTTATTTAAGTGGTCTTCAATCCTTTTATACATTTGCCATTCCTATTGTGACTTTCCCTTTCTTATAGATTCTTGATTCTTTTCTATTTAAAGAAGACCTTTCAATATTTCTTTTAGGTTAGGTTTAGTATTGCTGTATTCTTTCAGTTTTTGCTTGTCTGAGACATCCTTTATCTCTTCTTCTAGCCTAAAGGATAGTCTTGCTGGGTAGAGTATCCTAGGTTGCAGATTTTTCCCTTTCATGACTTTGTTTGACAGTGTTTCTGCAGAGAAATTAGCTAAGAGCTTTATGGGGGTTCCTTTGTAACTGACTCTGTTTCTCTTTTGCTGCCTTTAGATTCCTCTCTTTATCTTGAACTTTTCCCATTTTAATTATAATATATCTTGGTGTTGATCTGTTTAGGTTCATCTTATTTGGGACCCTCTATGCTTCCTGTACCTAGATATCTGTTTCCTTCTTTAGGTTTGGGAAGGTTTCAGCCATAATTTCTTCAAATATATATATATATATTTTGGCCTTGCCATGCAGCTTGTGGGACCTTAAGTTTGGCACGTTTTATATCATCCCATAGACCTCGTATATTGCTTTCATTTTTTTTTTTTCATTTGTCTTTCTGTCTTTTGTTTTGATTGGGTGATTTCCATTATTCTATCTTCCAGATCACTTATTCGTTCTTCTACATTATTTAGTATGCTATTCATTGCTTCTAGATTGGTTTCTATCTTGGTAATTGAGTTGTTTTTGATTGGCTCCTCTATATAGTTTCTAATTCCTTGTTATAGTGATTCTGCATTTCTATCAATAATCGTTCTTAATTCATTTAGCATTTTTACTACCTCCTTTTTGAACTCAGGGTCAAGCAGAGTGGAGAGGTCTGTTTCATTGTTTGTTCTTTCAGAGGATTTCTCTCGTTTTTTAATTTATTTAAAAATTTTTATAACTTTAAAAAAATTATTTATTTAATTTATTTATTGTTGGCTTCATTGGGTCTTCATTGCTGCACGCAGGCTTTCTCTAGTTGCAGTGAGCAGGGCCTACTCTTTGTTGCAGTGTGTGGGCTTCTCATTGTGGTGGCTTCTCTTGTTGCTGAGCATGGGCTCTAGGTGCGTGGGCTTCAGTAGTAGTGGCGCGCTGGCTCAGTAATTGTGGTTCGTGGGTTCTAGAGCGCAGGCTAAGTAGTTGTGGTGCACGGACTTAGTTGCTCCGCCGCATGTGGGATCTTCCTGGACCAGGGCTCGAACCTGTGTCCCCTGCGTTGGCAGGTGGATTCTTAACTGCTGTGCCACCAGGGAAGCCCCTCTCTTGTTCTTTTAACTGGGACCAGTTCCTGTGCTTTTTAAATTTTACTTAAATTTATGTCTCTATAAATTTAGGAGAAACAGTTATCTACTGTGGTCTTGAAGGGCTGGTTTTTATGTGGGAGCATTCCCGAGTAGACTGTATGAGTCCAATAACTTTGGTGCAATGGCTGCTTTTGGTATGGATGCTAGCCACATCTTTCCTCAGAGCGTTATCCCCTTGATAGGGCATGTGATTGGTGTTGTGGTGACCAGAGCCTGCACTGGATTTGGGTGGGGCCTCGTCTTTGCTCCATGGAGTCCCATCCCTTTCTTGCCTAGTACTAGGCTGGTGCTGGGGGCTGGGGTGTTGTGACTGCAGGAATCGAGGTGATTGTGTTGCCACCTGGGACTGGGGCTGCCTCTATGGTAGGGCTCTCCCAGGACCTCTCTGCCCCAAATGCGGCTCCAAGCTGCTGTGTGAGGTGGGCAGAACTGGAGCCCTTCTGCCAGGAAAGGAACATCTGAGTACTCCTCATGTGTGATTCTCTGATGCTGCCTGTCACATACTGTGCACACCAACAGAGACGACTGCTGGAGCCAAGCCCTGCCGTGCACGCTGACAATGAGCTCTGGTTTGGCCCAGATCACACCCCAGGCCCTCTGGGCTGTTTCTGCACAGCTACACAGAGTCCTCTCCCAGGGTCCATCTCCCTGAGTTTCAGTGCCTAGCCACTGCAAATACTAGCAGCCCCACCCAGCAGGCCTTTCAGGCTGGGAAGTGCAGCAAGGTGGAAGCTGTCAGCACCAGACTCTCTCCACTCAGCTCCACCCTGATTGCTAGCAAGCCATAGTAAAGGGTTAGGTTAACTGTTGAGGAGGACATTTAGTATCTGAAGAGAGAATTTGTTAAACAGACGGATAAATTTTCTCCTAATTTTTTCAGACGAATCATATAATCATAAAGTGTTAGCTTGGGGGGGCAGAGTCAAGAGGGCAGTGTGGGAAGATGCCGAGTTAGGTCTCCCCACAACTAGGGTGCCTGCTGTCCGCTGATGGGGGACCCTGATGGCCAAGGAGATGGGAGAAACCCCCAAGTGAACAGGTAGGACGTGGGGGGACTGAGGGGGGAGGAGAAGTGGAGGCCAGGTTGGCGCCCCTGAGGCCAGGGAGATCAGGAGAGGCAGGCAGAGGGGCCCTCCAGGAGGATTGGGAGAGGAGCAGAGGGCAATTGCCCACCCACTCAGGCCCGAGGAGCCTGCTGAGCTCCCAGGCCAGTCCCCTGCCCCCCAAGCACCCCACCCCCACCCCGGCTGCATTGGCCCTGGGGACATAGGAAGGAGTCCGGGGAGATCAGGAGAGGCAGGCAGGAGAGGACCTCCAGGACCAGAGGAGCGGGAGAGGAGAGGAAGGCGTTTGTCCCTTTCACTCAAGCCCAGGAAACCTGCTGGGCTCCCAGGTGAGGTCCCCCACCCTCTGAGACCAGGGGTAGGGGGCAAGCCTGGGCCCCTTCTGTTCCGTTGAGCCTAAGCCCCACCTCCTACAGACCCCAGGGCCTTTTCCAGCCCTGTGGGTCCTGAGCACTGGCCCCACCCAACACCCAAACCTTGCCCTTGCTTAGGCCCCACCCTCCAGAGTCAAGGCGTTTACACCCCCTTTTTTTTTGCTTTTTTCTTCTTTTCCCTCCTCCCCTCTTTTACTATTGTGGTACTGTTGTATCTTCTGGTTGTTGTTTCATCTATATTTTAATTTTTATATTATTTCTAACATATCTGTTAGTTTCCTAGTCTAATTTTATTTTTTACTTTGCTACTGTTCTCTTTTTTTTTTTTTTTTGCCACCCCACGTGGCTTGCGGGATCTTGGTTTATGAGCTGGGGGTTGGGCGACAGCTCCTGTGGTGGGAGCTCTGAGTCCTAACCACTGGGATAACAGAAATCTCAGACACCTCAGAGAATATTCATCAGAGTGAGGTCTCATGGAGGTCCTCATCTCAGCACCAAGACCCAGCTCTATGCAACAGCCTACAAACTCCAGTGTTGGAAGCCTCAGGCCATACAACCAGTAAGACAGGAACACAATCACACTCATTAAAAAAAAAAAAAAAAGAGAGATGGCAAAAAATAGTCACAGATGAAGGAGCAAGGTAAAAACCTACAAGACCAAATAAATGAAGAGGAAATAGGCAATCTACCTGAAAAAGAATTCAGAGTAATGATAGTAAAGATGATCCAGAATCTCGGAAATAGAATGGAGGCATGGATTGAGAAAATACAAGAAACGTTTAACAAAGGTCTAGAAGAACAAACAAACAATGATGAACAACACAGTAACTGAAATGAAAAATACACTAGAAGGAATCAATAACAGAATAACTGAGGCAGAAGAATGAATAAGTGAGCTGGAAGACAAAACAGTGGAAATAACTACCAAAGAGCACAATAAAGAAAAAAGAATGAAAAGAATTGAAGACAGTCTCAGAGACCTCTGGGACAACACTAAACACACCAACATTCGAATTATAGGGGTCCAAGAAGAAGAAAAGAAAAAGAAAGGGTCTGAGAAAATATTTGAAGAAATTATAGTGGAAAACTTCCCTAACATGGGAAAGGCAATAGTCACCCAAGTCCAGGAAGCACAGAGAGTCCCATACAGGATGAACCCTAGGAGAAGCACATCAAGACACATATTAATCAAACTGACAAAAATTAAATTCAAAGAAAAAATATTAAAAGCAGCAAGGGAAAAACAAAAAATAACATACAAAGGAATCCCCATAAGGTTATCAGCTGAGTTTTCAGCAGAAACTCTACAGGCCAGAGGGAGTGGCAGGATATACTTAAAGTGATGAAAGAGACAAACCTACAACCAAGATTACTCTACCCAGCAAGGATCTCATTCAGATTCAAAGGAGAAATCAGAAACTTCTCAGACAAGCAAAAGCTAAGAGAATTCAGCACCACCAAAGAAACTTCTCTAGGTGGGAAACACAAGAGAAGAAAAAGACCCACAAAACCAAACCCAGAACAATTAAGAAAATGGTAATAGGAACATACATATTGATAATAACCTTGAATGTAAGTGGATTAAATGCCCCAACCAAAAGACACAGACTGGCTGAATGGATACAAAAACAAGACCCATGGGCTTCCCTGGTGGCGCAGTGGTTGAGAGTCTGCCTGCCGACGCAGGGGACACGGGTTCGTGCCCCGGTCCGGGAAGATCCCACATGCTGCGGAGCGGCTGGGCCCGTGAGCCATGGCCGCTGGGCCTGCGCATCCGTAGCCTGTGCTCCGCAATGGGAGAGGCCACAACAGTGAGAGGCCTGCGTATGGCAAAAAAAAAAAAAAAACAAGACCCATATATATGCTGTCTACAAGAGACCCACTTCAGACCTAGAGACACATACAGACTGAAAGTGAAGGGATGGGAAAAGATATTCCATGCAAATGGAAATCAAAAGAAAGCTGGAGTAGCAGTACTCGTATCAGATAAAATAGACTTTAAAATAAAGACTGTTACAAGAGATAAGGAGGGACACTACCTAACAGTCAAAGGATCAATCCAAGAAGAAGATATAACAATTGTAAATGTTTATTCACCCAACATAGGAGCACCTCAATACATGAGGCAAATGCTAACAACCGTGAAAGGAGAAATCAACAGTAACACAATAATAGTAGGGGACTTTAACATGCTACTTACACCAATGGACAGATCACCCAAACAGAAAATAAGTAAGGAAACACAAGCTTTAAGTGACACAATAGACCAGATAGATTTAATTGATATCTATAGAACGTTCCACCCGAAAGTGGCAGAATACACTTTCTTCTCAAATGCTCATGGAACATTCTCCAGGATAGATCACATCTTGGGTCACAAATCAAGCCTCCGTAAGTTTAAGAAAATTGAAATTGTATCAAGCATCTTTTCTGACCACAACGCTATGAGATTGGAAATCAACTACAGGAAAAAAACTGTAAAAAACACAAATACATGGAGGCTAAACAACCAAGAGATCAGTGAAGATGTCAAAGAAGGAATAAAAAAATACATAGAATCAAATGACAATGAAAATACGATGACCCCAAACCTATAGGACACAGCAAAAGCAGTTCTAAGAAGGAAGTTTATAGCAATTCAGTCTCACCTCAAGAAACAAGAAAAATCTCAAACAATCTAACCCTACACTTAAAACATCTAGAGAAAGAAGAACAAAGAAAACCCAAAGTCAGTAGAAGGAAATAAATCATAAAGATCAGAGCAGAAATAAATGAAATAGAAATGAAGAAAACAATAGCAAAGATCAATAAAACTAAAATCTAAAATCTTTGAGAAGATAAACAAACTTGATAAACCCTTAGCCAGCCTCATCAAGAAAAAAACAGAGAGGACGCAAATCAATAAAATTAGAAATGAAAAAGGAGAAATCACAACTGACACTGCAGAAATACAAAGGATTATAAGAGACTACTATAAACAACTATATGCCAATAAAATGGACAGCCACGAAGAAATGGACAAATTCTTAGAAAGATACAATTTTCCAAGACTGAACCAGGAAGAATTAGAAAATATAAACAGACCAATCACAAGTAATGAAATCGAAACGGTAATTAAAGCTCTTCCAACAAACAAAAGTCAGGACCAGATGGCTTCACAGGTGAATTCTATCAAACATTTAGAGAAGAGCCAACAGTGATCCTTCTCAAGAGTTTGATCCTTCTCAAACTCTTCCAAAAAATTGCAGAGGGAGAAACACTCCCAAATTCATTCTACGAAGTCACCATCACCCTGATACCAAAACCAGACAAAGATATCACAAAAGAAGAAAATTATAGACCAATATCACTGATGAACATAGATGCAAAAATCCTGAGCAACATACTAGCAAACAGAATCCAACAACATATTAAAAGGATCATACACCACGATCAAGTGGGATTTATCCCAGGGATGCAAGGATTCTTCAATATACGCAAATAAATCAATGTGATACACCACCTTAACAAATTAAGGAATAAAAACCATATGATCATCTCAATAGATGCAGAAAACGCTTTTGACAAAATTCAACACCCATTTATGATAAAAGCTCTCCAGAAAGTGGGCATAGAGGGACCCTAGCTCAACATAAAAAGGCCATATATGGCAAATCCACAGCAGACACCATTCTCAATGGTGAAAAACTGAAAGCATTTCCTCTAAGATCAGGAGCAAGACAAGGATGTCCACTCCCACCACTCTTATTCAACATAGTTTTGGAAGTCCTAGCCACGGCCATCAGAGAAGGAAAAGAAGTAAAAGAATACAAATTGGAAAAGAAGTAGCAAACTGTCACTGTTTACGGATGACAGGATACTATACATAGAGAATCCTAAAGATGCCACCAGAAACCTACTAGAAAACAGTATGGAGGTTCCTTAAAAAACTAAAAATAGAACTACCATGTGACCCAGCAATCCCACTACTGGACATATACCCTGAGAAAACCGTAATTCAAAAAGACATGTACACAATGTTCATTGCAGCACTATTTACAATAGCCAAGGCATGGAGCCTACGAAAATGTCCATCGACAGATGAATGGATAAAGAAGATGTGGCACATATATACAATGGAATGTTACTCAGTCATAAAAAGGAGTGAAATTGAGTTATTTGTAGTGAGATGGATAGACCTATAGTCTGTCATACAGAGTGAAGTAAGTCAGAAAGACAAAAACAAATATCGTATGCTAACACATATGTATGGAATCCAAAAAAAAATTGGTACTGTGAGAGGGGGAAGCTGGGGTGAAGTGAGAGTAGCATCGACGTATATACACTACCAAATGTAAAATAGTTAGCTAGTGGGAAGCAGCCACATAGCACAGGGAGATCAGCTCGGTGCTTTGTGACGGCCTGGAGGGGTGGGATAAGGGAGGGTGGGAGGGAGGTTCAAGAGGGAGGGGATATGGGGAATATGTATATGTATAGCTTTTCACTTTGTTATACAGCAGAAACTAACACAGTATTGTGAAGCAATTATACTCCAATAAAGTTCTATTAAAAATAAATACATAAATAAAGTGTTAGCTTTGGATGGGACTCTGGAGGTCATTTGAAGCAATCTCCCAATAAAAGATACACATAAGGGAACTGAATTCCAGAAAAGTTAGATGTTTTATCTAGAGCTACTGCTCTTTGGTGACTGTACTATGAATACAAAAATATAATTTGCTTCCCACTAAATTATGAGTCTGATAGACTAGGAGCTGACAGATTAGATTACCAATAGGCACAGACCAATTTGAAATCTTTACTAAGGTAGATTGTGTCTAACTAATAAAACTTTATCTTTATGTTTCAGGACTAAAAACTGCAAATTGTGTTGAGAACATGGGTAAGATATGCTCTAGACTATTTTCTCTGCAATGGGAATTTTATCAGTGTTATTTCTCACAGGAATAGGTCAGAGCCACGCCACTGTACTGTCATACTGTCAGCCATTGTCTTCTCAAGGCTGAGTTGTGCTACTGCTACTACCTTTTCAGGGGGAGGGTACAGGAGCCCACCCTAAGCCTATCCCAGCCTTGCCTGTGGCTGTTCTCTCAAGCATTGCATTTGCCTTGCGCAGGCAGGGACCATGCCACTCTGACCCTAGCCTATCATTACAGGACTTTGACTCCTGAATACCCCTCCATGACTCCTATGCACAGAGTTAGACTTGTATTCCTTTGTTTTGACATCTTGGGAAGTAATATTTGGGAGACTGATGAAGGATTCCTTCCCTCATCAGGGGAAAGACTGGGGAGACAGAACGGTAATGTGGTCTGTTTCCTCTTCCTCAGGGAAAAATGGAGAGTATAACAAAAATAGTCTCTCTTAGAGGACCATGGAGAAGATTTGGGAAGGTGAACAGGAATTCTAAGAGTAGTCAGGAACAACATTATCAAATTAGGCTCAAAAGATCTGAACCAAAGTTGACAGGAAATGCCTTGGACTGATGCATGCTTTGGGTGGATCCTTTTGAAGATTTATTTAAATAGGTTGAAAATAAGGGTCCATTTCTAGCTGTCTTCCTGGCTAGTTTTTCTTTGAATTCTTCTTAAAGTAATTAAAATGAATCTATATCCATTTATTTTTGAGACTGAAATTTTATATTTCTCATATTGCCATATTTTGCCTGTATCTTGACCGAACCTGACATTCACATCTAAGTATATAGTACTATGTAATGAAAACATGTTTGTATTTCAGAATATTTTCAACACATCAGTGTCTACAACTCTGGTAAGTATGCTCTATTTTTAAAAATAATGGATGTTTATTAGCTACACGGATGTTTAATAGCTCTTTCCTGTTCAGCAAATTCAATTCTTAGCTGACAAAAAAGAGTACTTTGCACATATGAAGGAGTAACCTGGCAGATATGCGGCGGAAAAAAGAATCCATTCTGGGGAAATTTACCCCCTTGCAAATGAGAGAGTTGGCTCTCTGGAGATCTGAACAATATGGAACCATTCTAGGGAGTAAGGCTGGGCGGACCTGAAGGGCTAGGCACTCTTGACAGGTCTGAGGCCTCTTATGTATAGCTCTATTCTCAGTCATTGAGATTAGCCTGTGTGACACCAAACAGCCAGATGAAAGTAGAAAAAGTTAGTCATTTGCCTTTTTCAAGTAAGGTGATGTTTGGTATCATTTGACTAAAACATCCGGGTGATTAGACGCTTTCCCCAGCCCCTAAGTTTCCACTTACGGTGATATGGCCCAAATCACTTCTTTGCATTTAAGTTCCTTGTTATGTATTTGGCCCATGTAGCTACAATAAGTTTTTCTTTATTGAAGAGAGAAAAGTATCTGGCCTTTCCTTAAGTATGCAGTTTACCTGACGTTTGGAAGATATTTCCTGTCCTTTTGTGAAGCATTTTATGCCCCTGAGGACTTGCTTAGTAACACTTCTTATTGGCAGGGCAGCCGCAAGTTTTACTGGTCACTTCACAGGGACTTCAGCTAACTCTTCAAGACAGACATTTTTCTAGCTTGTGGAGATCGCTAGGAGACTTACTGTGTATAACAGTTTCTCTTAGTAGGAGGGTCCAGAAGAATGTTCCAGCCCAATTAGCCAAGGTGCATCTAGACTGTGGCTGACACTTAAATTTAGTAGCATTAGCTTATTGGATATATCAGATGGATCTTTATGGCCATAATTACCTGAAAATAGTTCTGTTCCAACTGTGGTAACTCCCAATTACTTTGTTCTATCGTTAAAACTGGTAAGTTTCTTTTTGTAACTTAGGTGTGAAAAACCAGAAACTTGAAGACCCTGGTAAGACATTTTCATAAACTCTAGGGGCTTACATTTGTAAGACAGCTTCCTGAGGGTGGGAGCAGGTGGGCATGGTAAGGAAAAGTGGGAAGAAGGCAGAACCCACATTAGCTTACTAGTTTGGTATATAAGAGACGCTCCTGAGTTCCAGATATCCTTCTTTATAAGGACGACCCAGCAGCTCTGTCTGTCTCCTATCTAAAAATCCATAGGTCATCCCAGCGGAGCAGTTAGAGACATGACATAAGAAACTAGTTCTAGAGAATTTACTATCTTCTGCTTTAGGCTAGCTGTTACATGGATAGAGGAAGGTGTGACTAATTATTCCACAAACTCTGTAACATAGGGTGTTCATCAGGAGCATAAAAAATGGCATTTTTTCCTAAATTAAAATGATTTTATATATGTATATATATTTCTGTTTTTAGCAATCTGAGTAACAAATGCTATTAGCTATATCCATCTGATTATTTAGTATATTCCAAAGTATGACTCATTCCCAATTTTTTTTTGTCTTTCTTAAAAATGATATTCTTCAAGGGTGCTGGGACAGAAACACTCTCATAAATTACTGGTGAGATTATAAGTTGGAACTTTTCTGGAGGACAGTTTCAATAGTATGTATCACTAGCCTTAAAAACGTCCATACCTTTTAACCTAGCTATAACACTTTTAGATATTTGTCCTAAGGGAATAAACATAAAAATTTGTGTACAAAATATGTACAGAAATGTTTATGCAGCGTTATGGTAGCCAAAATTTATAAATAACCTTAGTATCCAACAGTTGGGTATTGTTAAATAAATTATATCCATACTATGAAACACTAACCAATTTAAAAACCATGTTTTTGAAAAATATCTAAAGATATGAGAAAGTACTTATAATACAGTGACAATAAAAAAAGGATAAAAACAAACTCTACTCAGTACTCTGTAATGGCCTATATGGGAAAAGAATCTAAAAAAGAGTGGATATATGTATATATATATAACAGATTCACTTTGCTGTACACCTGAAACTAAAACATTGTAAATCAACTATACTCCAATAAAAATTTTTTAAAAGATAGGATAAAAACAGCATATGGAGTATACTATCAAATTTATTTTAAAATGTCAAACGGTATAAACTTCCAGTTATAAGATAAATAAGTACAGGGGATGTAATGTGCAACATGACTATAGTTAACAGCTGTGTGGTGTATTTGAAAGCTGTTAAGAGAATAGATCCTACGAGTTCTCATCACAAGGAAAAAAAAACATTTTTTCCTTCTTTTTTTTTTGGTATCTGTATGAGATGCCGGATGTTAATTAAACTTATTGTGGTAATCCTGTCACAATATGTGTAACTCAAGTCATTATGCTGTATACCATAAACTTATACAGTGTTTTATGTCAATTATATCTCAATAAAACTGAGAAAAATAGTAAAAAATGTATATGAGCATGTACATATATATATATAGCAAAGAGACAGGAAATATACCAAAATATTAAGACTGAATAGCTCTGATATCTGGGATTATGAAAGTTTCATTTTTAAAAATAAATCATGACAAATGTAGGTCAGAGTCTTAAAAAAAATCAACAAGAGATATTTTGCTTAATCTAGGAGAGTGCCTGGATCACTAGCCATAGTTCTCACAGTAAGTTAGGCACCAGTGGGTTAAATCTCTTTCCCTTTTCCCCAAAACTCTAAAAGCTTTGAGAGTGGGTCATCTCTCAAAGCTTTTAGAGTTTTCCACTGTAAATAGCTATATAAATATAAGGTTAAATTTCCAAGCTTACTGCGTTTATCACTAAATATTTCCTATTCTCATCTTCAGGAATGAAAAGCCAGGAGTCCACAGTCTTACCTGGTAAGTGATCTTCTACTTACTCTCAAAGACTAGCTACAAGGTTAGAAGGAGGCATGAGGACGCCTAGAACTAAGGACGTTACTGGACATGGAGAGTTTGAGGAATAAGTTAAGTCAAAACAGAGGGACTCTAATTATTGAGAGATTATTATGTTCCATGCAGTAATGTACTGAACAGTTTTATAATGTATCACCTTTAATCACCACTTACTACAAACCTACAAGGTATTTCTTTTGCGTAAATAAGGAAATGAAGGTCAGAGGGATTAAGCCTGTGCAATCACAGAGCTAATAACTATAATGACGATAGAGCTAAACCAGCAGAGTCTTAGACCCAGTACTATTTCATTTAAAAACCGATGTACTGGGACTGACTGCCTTATGAAGATAAGGTTGGTCAGATAATGAAGTTCTTGAACTCCACCATAAGGAGTCTGGGCTTTGTCCCGTTAGAGAATGAAGAGCAATTGAAAGGTGTTTTTGTTGTTACTGTTTTCTTTTTCCTTTTTTTGGGGGGGTGGGTGGGGTTGAAGATGGGGGGAGGTATAGACCAAAGGGAGCATTAACAATGCAAGATAGTTGATTAACACTAACCAATATTCATTTCTGTCTTCAGGTGTGAAGAGCCAAGAAGCCACCCAAATACCTGGTAAGACAGCTTTGTTTACTTTCTTGGCCAAAGTATGAGAAGAGAAGGATCCCCCCGTGTATTAAAGAGAATATTGTCATGACATTATTATTCATTAATATTTCACTTACTGCCGCCTACCGGTCATTCTACAAAGATTTAGCTGGGGAAGAGAGTAGAAAAGTACCTTTCCTCCCTAGTGTTCATGCCTTCCTGGAGCAGGAAAGTTAGCTCTGCTTGGGGGCATGGCTGAGGGCAAGGCTGCTGGGACCTGGATGCATGCAGTCCAGCCTTAGATTCTATAGCTAAAGGTACTCAAAAGAAACTTCAACTTCATGCAAAAGCTAACTGTTAGCTTTGGCTAATAACATCTCAGCATCTAGGATCGCCAGGTAACTAAGCATAGTACTCTCCTGGCATAGAGGCAGACTTAATGAGGCACCATGGCAGAAGGCTCCTCTGAGTTTGGCATGGATTTGCACAGTGAGGGTTCATGTAGCCAGAACTTTCAAGTAAAAAGCCAGAAACTACAGTGCAGCGGGACCTTTGGTGCTTGTATCTCTTGAGTTCACGAGACGAGAAGGAGTTTGGAAATTGTACTCACTGGAACAAACTGCAAGTCACTGAAAATTTCTTTCTTACGTAGGAATGAAAACTCCAGAACCTTTTTCACTACCTGGTAAGCAATGTTAGGCATGCTGGAGAGGAAGCTGCCAATCCGGGGAGCATAGATATAATTGTCACCATTAGATACGCAAGGGAGGCTAAGTACTTTGCACAACAAGATCACGTGAGTGAGTGAAGGACCCAGGTCTCTTACCTTATGACCAAGTACCTGTTTCTTAAAACTTGTGGTTCCTCTTACTTATCATGACACATTTAACCTACCTTCAAGATATAACCATGAAAGCAGGTATTTAAAAAGTATGAGGCTGTTGCTGAGGGTGGGGCCTTGAGTTTCTGTGGCCAGAGAAACTGAACAGTATGACTCCTGTCAAGTCAAAAGGGCCTCAGAACTCACGCTTACAGGGGAGGAAAAAAATGAAACGGCCCTCAAACTTAATTTTTTTCCTGAGACAAGAAGAAGTTAAAAAAAAAAGTGGACATTATCTAATATTTTACCAGAGAGCTATGGACAGTAATAAGACTTGTCTAGGCCTCAGAATTGTCATCTTTCAAAGGTGGCTAACACGTGTCATGTTACCTTATAGGGCTATCTGTAAGGACTATAAAAACACAAAATCTCAGGGCGCAAGCCCCTATCTAATGGTTCAGTCCTGCTTCCGAGCTCATGTAGTGTTTTGAAAATAATTTGTGTTAGGTTTTGTTATTATGGAATGATCATCTGTTAAGGAAATTAGATTGTTGGCATCTGCTAAATGACATCCATCCACACAGTACTGAGTCTGCCTCACGTTGCTGCCTTTGGATAATGTGTGCTGTGTACAGAAACAGCCGTTCCCCACTCATGATCTAAAGCACTTGACAGACCCAGAGAGAGAGGTTCCAGCAATACTTTTTATATTCACCCAGATTGGAACTGTTGGACTTACTTGGCCGCGACTTTGAAGTGAACCTCTCATGACACTGATGACACACTTTGTGTGTCTACATCTCTTCAGCTCGCGGGACCTGAGTTTGCATAGTACTCTCGCTGGCACCTTACTAGGCGCCCCGGCTGCATGTGGAGGGTGAACACGGTCTGGTCCGTGTGGACAGACAGACCCAACTTCATGAAGTTTCTCCTCTGCCATTTTCCTCTGGGTAACTTTGTGTAGAGGTAAATTTATTTCACTTTTCTGCACCTCTGCTCCCACATCTGTACAATGAAGAAAATTTCTGTCTTGCAAGACTGATTAAAGTCCTAATGAGATAAAAGTACTGGCAAAATGAATGGTGCTTTAAAATAGTAGTAAATGGTAGATGCCTTTGTTATCATCTGAAAATCTGTTTTTTATTTAGGAATAAAAATGTTACAACTGGGTGAAAAACCTGGTAATAACTTCTTTTCTGGGGGTGGAGGCACCTGGGGTTCTGAGTCCTTTACCATAATCGTTCAGTTAGCTCCATCTTAAGGGGGATGGGGAGAGGACACTTGAGCTGCACAGCTTCTGACACCCCAGGCTGCAAGCCAGAGGGGGAAATGTTGAGAACTCCCTTCAGTGTGTGCAGCAGACTGCTATCGTGGTTCCCTGGGTCAGGCAGAGAAAAAGGCAGTTGACCTGAAACTGGGACAGTTGGCTTCCCGCTGCGCCTGTCTATTCCAGAATGGGACAGGAGGCTTCCCAGGGTGCGCAGGCTACCGTGAGAGAATCTGTAGTTACAGGAATAGCATCATCAAAGAGGTGTGTGTGAGAACCGTACAGTGTAGGACCATCCATTCTGTGCCCTTTATCTCTATGTCCTCCAACAAATAGGCCACTCAGTTTTGCTGGGACTGTTTTGTATTGTGCCCTCTCCTAGAAAGCTGTGTGTAGTGCAGGCTTTTTAAAAAGTGGTGTCAAAACATTTACACAGGATCTCATATAATCCAATAAAAGAAATATTGTTATCGCCGTTTCAGAGATGGAAACATGGAATATGGGAAGTTAAGGAACCTGTCAAAGGCTAGGATGAGACAGTCAAGACCCAAACTCTTCAAGTTTTGTTCATTTTCTGTCACATGACACTTGTCTTCCAGCTAGATGTAGTTATAGAAAATACACCTCTAACCTGGGCTCCTAGAATTGGCATTTGGCTTCAAAGCCGTCAGAATATGGCAATATTGTAATATTTCAATGCTAACACACTTGGAGTTAGAATAGCATAGTAAGTAAGAGCAGAGGGTTTGAAAGCAGGCATTGCTACCACTGATTACCTCTGTGATTTTATGCAAGTTTGGGGGAACTTCTGTATAATATGGATAACTCTACTACCTACTAGGAGTGTAACAAGTAAAGGTAATAATGTACATAAAGCATTTGGTCAACGCGTGACACACAGTAAGCATTCAGTAAATGATTAGTGCTATGGTTGTGCTTGGGAATCTGAGTTCAACATGTAGAAAAAAGACTTTTCTTTTTTAACAAAGTTTAACCTTTCTTTTAATGGAAACACACACACACACACACACACACACACACACACATACACACACACACACGGTAAAAAATTTCAAAGCATGCAAATGTTTAAACACTGAACCCTTCCCCCAGTCCCACCTATACCTCTAAAACTAATGCCCTGCCCCTCAGTCCCACACGCAGAGATAACCAAATTAGCTTAATCATTTAATCAGATTTTTCTCTTTGGGATAAATCTGTATACAATGCAGTTAACTCAAAATCTGTTTATATTTTAGAAGACAGAAGTCAAGATATCAACAGTCCTGGTAAGAAATATCTCATTTCCTTAGTTGATAAATGTCTGTTTCTGCAATACAGAAAAACTGAGAAATTTATTTTCTCTCAATAAAAGGAACAAAATCTCAAGAGTTTAAAGCATCATAACAGAGTATAATGTCATATCCAAATGCTTGTATGTGCAAATGGGGGGGGTGCAACTTGACTTTGCTTCTTAAGCACTCATTTTCAACTGTGTATATAGACTGTACTTTTTCGAGCAATGGTTCTCAACCCTGCAACCCAATTCTCGCTCTTTAGAACAAATATTTTATAAAGGTATCCTGAAATAAGATTCATAAATAAGTCCCACTTGCACCATAAAAAAATCAATATAATGTCCTAACTGTATAACAAAATTATATACATTTCAATATGTAAATGCCTAGATTATTCTAGAAGACGTCATGAAGTAGATTGTATTTATTTACACAGAGAAATCTGGATTTAAGAGAGAGGATTGGAAGCTATTCTTTACAAATATAAGAAAATGAAAGTGAAGAAGTACCAGGGGCACTAGAATAGAAACCAGTGTTTATTAAAACTATCCAAAAATATTTTGCATATATGTAAAACTTAGGTTCTGGGTTTGAGCATTATAAATAGGTTTTTAACATATACGTCTAGCAGTGCATTTGAAATTTATGTGCAAGGGGGTCGATTTTTCATTGTGCAAGACTGTCGAGAACACTGCAGAATACTAGCCCTCTACTTCCACCCCAGTGCCGTGACAATCAAAAATATACTCTGACAAATTTCCAAACTGCCTTAGGGGGCAATGCAGCCCCCTTGAGAACCACTGCTCTCTAGTAACAAACTAATGCATGAGTGCATCTGCTTGTCCGTTTTCCCCACCTGTATACATATAACTGCGCATTTATAACTATGGCAAGTAAATTTATGAGTTGAAGGTTTTTATAACATTTACTAGTTATTTCTCTTGGTTTCACTTATGTGAGTGGTGATCCCATTTGGATATTTCCAATCAGTCTTCCCTTGTACAGTCTAAACCAAAACACAGCCAGAAGTCAGATATCTGAGTTAAGGGCAGTGTGAAACAGACCATCCTGAGATGGCTGTACCTGGACTCCACTGTACCTCTCTCCACTAGTTCAGGTGAAAGGGAAGCAGTTTTCTCCAGAGTAGTGTTTTATGTATAGAGGGAAAAAAAATTTTTTTATCAGTTTGCAGGGCTGTTTAAAAAATGCAATTTTTTACACTGTAAAATATTACATTGTATATTGGTAGAATATGCATATGAAATATACTGTCTTGAAATAGAAAAGACACAGAATTAAACTTCATCTTGCATATACAGAAAATGAAAATTTTAAATTGCCAAGAAATTCTAGAGAACTTGAACAAAAAACTACCTTGTCTACATAGATACTAAAAGCCTGTGAAATCTTAGATAAAACCTAGATCAGCACACCCTGATGATATATGTGAAAATACAGCCCCAAATCTGTAATGAACTATATTTATTTTAAAGTTGTCCTGGTTAGAGTTACTTCATGTAAAACTCAACCTTGAATGTTCACATATTCAGGATATATGGTGTAGGTGGATGAAACTTGATACTAAAAATGACATGTGTCAATGACTATGTCTTCTTCTTAACAGCTCCAGGTCCAGTTCCAGGTCCCAAAACCCATACCTCCGCATCATCTGGCAAAATGCTCCTTCCACCGTTTGGGACATTCATCATTTTAATCAGTGTTTCTGCTCTAAATCTCTGTTGCTCTGTAGTCTGATACATTCTTTTTAATTTTTGTGGGGGGGGGGGGCGGGTGCTGATTTATTTATTTATTAGACTCGAGTGCTTTAGTACAGAACGGTACAGAGATGTTTGTGCTTCAATACTTTCAAACACTAAGATTCTGATAATTTCAAGGTAAACAAGTTTCAAGACAGACTAGCTTTTTGATACATTCTTTATTACTTGAAATATGCTACAGGCATCCCACAGAAATCATCAAAAGGAATGATGTATTTTTCACTTGTTGGCCAGTCATTCGATAAAATGAGAACTACATATTAATGTAATTAGCAAATTCAGGTAGCTGACCCAGATGTCAAAGAATTCATTTTTCACTTATTTCGATATTAATCTTACGATTGCCAAAAACTGTATACTTCTGATTTAATTCAATAAGACTTTTATTAGCTATAATTTCAGTAGAATTGCTAGATATTAAAATGTCAGTAATGCTAATGGTTAACCTGAATTTAATTGCTAATTAGAATTTAAAGGTGTTCTACTTATCTTTAAAGGATCAAACTTTGACTTCTATTCAAATAGTGTATTCTTTCAGTCTCTTCATTTTCCTTCTATATATGAACACCTTATATTGTTATAAACACCACAGTTTACCAAGTATTTCACATACGTAGTCCTTAACTCGAACCTCATGTTAACCCAGGAAGGCAGCCAGTACTGAATGAATATGTGGGCTCAATAAGCAAGGAAAATGAGCACAGTACAGTAGTCTTTTACCCCAGGTATTGTGGTGGTTGAAAAGTAATTGATTTAGGCATGGGCTTTGGTAACTGACACTTGTTTACACTGCCAGTGTTTCAAAAAAGGACTTAAGGCCACTTTCAGAGATTCAGAAAAACGACATGAAATCCCAACTAGGTGTTAGGGGTTCAGTGTGCTTTAATTCTACCATTTACCTCTCTTCATGTTCAGAATTTTGAGTGGACTTACCACAAGAACCATTAGCCAGTTCACAGAACGTCTATAAATTGTGCTGGAGAACACAACTTAGTCCAGAGGCCAAAGTTGGTCTTTTCTTCTCATTTCCACCCAAATCTAGAACTTGGTTATCAGTTGCTTGGAACACAACTCAGGTACAGACCAAGTCCAGTTATCTAACCAGCTACATGAACAAGGACCACAGGCCTTGCCTTACACATGCAGTCACCAGCAGGATCAGAGGCTAACTGGGCCTGTCTTTAAAAGGCAGACCCCGAGCCCTATCTAGGGCTCGTGAAATTAGAAACCTAACAATACGAGAGGACAAAAAATGAAAGGCTAGAGAAGTAAGCATGGTATGCATGATTAGCCATCTGCCCAACAGGGAATGTGGCTCAACGAATAATAGTTCTCATCTATTAAG
Organism: Phocoena sinus; assembly: GCF_008692025.1. NCBI lineage: Eukaryota > Metazoa > Chordata > Mammalia > Artiodactyla > Phocoenidae > Phocoena > Phocoena sinus. The sequence continues at coordinate 93,123,328 of NC_045767.1, forward strand.
TCACCAGCTCTTCCTACAGTGAGAGGGTGTGCAGAGGGGCAAACTCCTTCCACATTCGGCTACACGGATGAGAAAGATGAGAGGTGTTACAAGAAACAGCCCCGTGAACCTTGTTTGTGTCTCCTACACGACTGTTAGCTAGCTAGTGTGCATCCTGACAGACTCCTTCAGTGGGACCTCAGAGGGAGGCCTCTGGATATGCAGTGCATCACTCTCCTTGCCATCCTCATAATAAACAAACACAGTGGCACGGTTCATGGGGCTGTTTCTTTTAACACCCCTCATCATAAGACAAAGCATTACGCAGAAATGCAGAGTTAAAGCATTCCAAGAGGGGCCAAGATGATGCAGCCCAGGTGTGCAGTCTGTAGTCAGAAAAATTGTTTAAAATTATCTAGTTGTTAAAGAATCACTATTGCACATTGTCATGTGTAATTCACATTTTCCAGTGTTTTCAGATACTAATGATGTATTAGAGAATTCTTTATCCTGGATGATACAGGAAGTAATTTTTATTTGCTGTACCCTAGTCAAAATATATCAGTATTGATATACTTTCCTTAGAGGGTAAAGTCAGACTTAAATCCAGGTTAAAACTGAAATTCTTGAGCTGTGATTATGATTTAATATTTGTGTGGACATGAATGGCCATTCTCCCAGAGCCAAATAAAGCACCAGACAGAATTATTATAAAAGTAATTATAATCAAGAATTTATTTATAACTTTTCATCTTTTTTAGAAATAAAAAGGTTTAAAAAAAAGTTGTAAAAATGATAAAATGTAATTTTGTTATATCCTAATTGCTTAGGTGTGTTCTGTAAATTCCAAATAAGTAAAATAATATAAAAATATATTTTCAAATCTTTATAGAATGAAAAGAAAACCACATTAATCATTAAATACTCTTGGATTTTCTTTACTCCTCCCACAGATGAATTCACAAATATAAAAACTGACATACATTTACATTCTGAAGTACAAATCTCCAACAGCCAAGTAATTATACAGTTTGTTATGTGCAAAGTAGACATTTCCTATTTACTTGCTATGGAGAGCAGAGTACAGGCTCAATGGAGAATAATCATTAAACAATGATTATTTTTAAGAATGCTGTTGTAAAAATATACAATAGGAAATATTTTTGGTAATTATGTACTTCTTTTTTAAAGTAATTACAGCTTTTAGATGTAAATCTTTCAAAGGCTATCTCTGAAGAGCAGTGAAGTGACAGTTACTTCAGATTTGATGAATAATAATTTGTCAGGAACCTTCTCAAAAACCAAGTCAGGAGAGAGAATTGTTTTCTTTCTTTTCCCCTCCACGTGGTCAGTTTCATTCTTAAGGAAGGTCTGATGATATAACAAGAAAATGTATTTCACAAACCTTTAACACAAGTTTGTGAACTGTCAACTGAAGACACCACCTCTGATGTGGATGGTTTCATTCAATCCATGTTCTACCAACTTGATATCTTCTAAGTCATCTTTTATGATGCTAATCAAGTGGCTAAGGCCTTCCTGTTGTTGTTTCAAATGCTAGAAGGAATTTAAAAAATATCAATGTATTTCTTAAACTGCATGCTACTCACAGGAAAAAGGCTATTTTTCACTATTTTACCAGCAACACAGCACTTAGTGGCTGCTCTCATTATCTGCATATTTAAACACTTGTACTATATGTTTTGCTAATACTTTTAAATACAGTAAAATACTACTGTAAAAAGCAATAAAATCAAATACACAATGAACAATATCTGTAACAGAAATTTTACAAGAGATGCAGAGTTTTAAAGGTTCCTTCTATCAACCTTTGATAAAAAACAAAGGTATATTAAAATAATGCAAGAAGGTACTCAAATATAGCTGACTAGCAAAATAACCATTCTGAAAACTGAGGATTTCCATGTTTTAAAGTACAAACTGATAATAGTGATATAACTACAATTGCTAGCATTTTAAAGAGTCCTTCCCAGATGTTAAGGCAGCTTGAAGAGTTTCATGGGTATTAACTCATTTAAAATCCCTTTGAGCACACACTTTGGGGGTACCATTATTACCTCTTCTCTACAGATAAAGAAACTGAGATACAGGTGATGAGCCATGATGCTTCAATTCCAAAACAATATACTGCTTTTCATCGTCTTAGGTAGGTGTTTATATTATTCCCAATTTTACTGCATAAACTCTTTTATATAGTTCTTTATTCCAATATGCTGGAATCTTTCTCAGTTAATTTTATTGTAAATATGAATATAATCAAGTGTATGTATACTTTTCGAGATCCAGAAGCCAAACTAATTTTTAGTTGCATATAACAGCAATATCCATTCTAAAGCACATAATAAAATCAGATTTGTTGATGACACTTATAACTACCTAAAATCCTCAGGGTCATACCAACCTGCCACGCCAATTAATCCTACCTAATGTGTTCCACAAAGTTTACCATCTTAATATATTTTTTTAGACACAGTTGATGGTTGGATAGCTTTTATTAAACCAATCTATATTTATACTAATGAAACTAAGCTAGAGCAGTACGTCGCAACTTCTTCATAGAAAGCGAGCCTTAGACAAGTGGTTGGAGGTTTCGGCTACCCCAGCCTACACCCAGGTCCCCTGAGGGCTGACAGGATCGGTAACTCTACATATTTATAATTGATATGTGGCATCATGTAAGTTGGGAATATGTGATATAGAGCAGTTACTTCTCAGACTTTAACTGTGCATACAAATCACTCTGTGATCTTGAAAAATGTAGCTTCCGGAGGTCTACAGTACGGACTGAGCGTCTGCATTTCTAACGACCCCCCAGGTGCTGCTGCTGATGCTGCCCACACACAGCAGCAGGGTCTAGGGTACTTCGGTTGTCTGTATTACCTCAGGATTCATCGATGTGTGGGACAGGGGAAGAGAACGATTAACTTTTTTTTGGTGGGAAAATATACATAACATGTCCATTTTAACCATTTTATGTCCAGTCCAGTAGCCCTGAGTAAATCATGTTGTACAACAATCACTACCGTCTATCTGTTGAACTTTTTCATCTTCTCAAACTGAAATTCTGTACCCATTAAACACTAGCTGCCCATTCCCCTTCCCCTCAGCCCCTGGCAACTACCATTCTACCCTCTATGAATTGGACTACTCTAGGTACCCCATGTAAGTGGAATCATACAACTTTTGTCCTCTTAAACTGGCTTATTTCACATAATGTCTTCAAAATTCACCCATGTAGTGTGTGCATGTGAGAACTTCCTTCCTTTTTAAGGCTAATATTCCATTGTATATATACCATATTTTGTTTACTCATCCACCTATGGACACTTGGATTGCTTCCACTTTGGCTACTGTGAATAACGCTTCTATGAACACGGCTATACAAGTAATCTGTTTGAGTCCCTACTTTCAATTCTTTTAGGTATGCACCCAGAAGCAGAATTGCTGGACTATATTGTAATTCTATGTTTAATATTTTGAGGAACCATTTTCCACAGTGGCTGCATGCACCATTTTTACACTGCTGCTAGCAGTGCGTGAGGGTTCCATTTTCTTCACATCCTCTAAACCCTTGTTATTTTCTGGTTTTTTTTTTTTTTTTTTTTTTGGATAATAGCCATCCTAATGGATGTCAAGTGGTGAATTCACCTTTTTAAAAGGTGACTCTAGTGCAACACTTACCTGCTTGATTTCTCGCAACAGATCTGCATCTATGTAATATCTTTCTTCAGATTTGACTGCTCCAAAATGATTCTGCATCCTGATCTGGGACATCAGTTCATTCAGTCGGCCCTAAAAGTAATAAGAGTTGAGGAACTTCCCTGGTGTCACGGTGGATAGGACTCGGCACTCCCAATGCAGGGGGCCCGGGTTCAATCCCTGGTCAGGGAACTAGATCCCACATGCATGCCGCAAATAAGAGTTTGCATGCCACAACTAAGGATCCCGCCTGCTGCAACTAAGGAGCTGGCAAGCTGCAACTAAGGAGCCCGTGTGCCAAAACTAAGACCCGGCACAACCAAATAAACAAATAAATAAATAAAAATACTGAGTTGAATTACAACTGCTCACAACAGCAACCATTTCTAAAAGAGAATGTTTTATTTTAAAAGGATAGGTACTACTCTAATTAAAGGTGTCAATTCTCCCTCTGTACATTACTTGAAACACTAATACAAGCCCAAAACATCATGATTAATTAAGAGTCTACTTTAGAAAGGAAGTTTTGATTAAAAAGAACAAATACTTAATAAAGAACAAGTATACAAAATTCCTCTTTTTGAAGACCAAGTAACATTTCTCTGCAGATCCACCTGAAACAAATTCTAGCTTTATGGTCTTATAAGTGCTTACCTTAAACTGAGTAGGGGCATTTAGTTCACACTGAATTGTATCTAGCTGAACTCGCAACTGCTCTTCATCAGCTTGGATGGCATACCCACTCTTCCTCTGAATTTCCTGTTTGATGAGGACCTATACAAAGAAAACCCACCAATAATGATAGAATCATCTCTTTTCAGTTATGCAAGTAATTTTATTACACATCAATTGTTGAAAGAAATTAGCTGAATACACTAACAATAGTTAGAATCATTAACAGTTCAAGATTTGAATTATGTTTGCCCATTTTTATTAGGCAAGTTACATTAATTAGTTTCTTTTAATGACTACATAATTTTCATGCATTATTAATCAATAAACTCAAGTGTTCTTGAGGGGCATATATTTTATTTCTAGTTTTGACACTATGAACAATGCTGTAATAAACATTTTTGTATATATATCTGTATTTACTGGTATAGACCCCCGGGAATGAGATTGCTGGGTTTAAAAGTGTGTGTGTTCAATCTTTAGAAGCTGCTAGATTGCTTTCCCAAAGATCCTCCTGATAAGTATTAGAGATCATGCAAATTTTTTTAAAAACCTACATTCCCTTGAATGTATTTTTTTTTTTTTTTTTTTTTTTGGCTGTGCCACTTGGCCTGTGGGATCGGCGAGCAGGATCTTAGTTCCCCGACCAGGGATCAAACCTGGACCCCCTGCAGTGGAAGCACAGAGTTATAACCACTGGACCACCAGGGAATTCCCCCCTTGAATGTTAAAGGACCATCGTTTAATGGTTAAGAACGACTTTGCATCTGTTCTTCTGTGAACTGCCTTTACACATTCTTTGCCCGTATTTCACTTGGGGTTTTTTAGGTCAAATTATAGGATCTCTGTATAATACAAACACTACAACTGAAATCAGTGCTGTTTGCAAATTCAAATTTTTCTTTTTCTGAAATCACTTGACTATTGACAAATGGCTTCTGTTACCTTTTACTATACAAAATTTTCTAATTCTTACATAGTCAGTTTTGTTTTACAGTTTCTGGCTTTCTAAGAAGCTAGAAGTCTCTCCAGTCCCTAGGTTGTACATGCAGCCTCATAAATTTCTTAGAGTTAATAAGCCTTTAATACCCCTTATTTTTGTATATGGTGTGATACAGTGGTCTAATTTTATTTTCCAGATGGATAGCCAGTTACTCTAGCATTACTTATTAAATAAACCCACCGAATTGAAATACCACCTCTGTCATATTAAGATACGTGTGCATCTATTTCTGGATTGTCTATTCTTTTCTATGGATCTTTACATCCAATCCTACACCAATCCCATATTGACTTGATTACAAGAGCTTTAAATAGGTTCTAAAAAGGCAAGTCCCCTTCACTATCTTTTTTCTTCCCCCCAGCAGCTATTCTCAAAACAATTATCTTTATTTATGAACTGAAAGATTTTAATCAATTTTTTTAAAGTTGTAATTCATTTTTAAATTTTATAAAGTAGATATTGTCTTCTCATCCAAGAATATGGTTTATCTCTCTATTTGTGAAAACCTTAATTCAGATTGTATATTTTCCTCAAATTTATTCCTAAGTATTTTACAGTTTTTTCATAATAGTGAATGAAATATTTTCCCATTTCCATTAATAGTATAAAGAAACACTGACTTTTGTACATTTACCTCATATTGAGCCACCTTGCCACATTAATTCTACAGTTTATTTCCTTGGGTTTTCTAGATATACAATCATGTCATCAGCAAAAAGAGATGATCTCTTTTCAATGTTTATACTAGTTAACTACCCTGCTCATTACATTTATGAAAACATATATTTTCCATGTGTTGCTATGATAAATTATGCTGATAGATATCCTGTTATAAAACCAACCCTCCATTCCTGAAATAAACCTTACTCAAAGTATATTCCTTTAGAATTTGATAAATAGCTGGATTCTCTTCACTTATATTTCATTTAGAATTTCTGCATTTGTTTTCTTTGGTCAGATTTATTGAGGTATAATCCACATACAACAAAATTGACCCTTTTTAGGTGGACAGTTCTATGTATTTGGACAAACACAGGTTCCCATCACCACAGTCAAGACACAGAACATTTCCATCACCCCAAAAAGTTCCCTCCTGCCTCCTGTAGCCTTCTCTCCCTTACCTCCTGCTCCTAGCAACTACTGATCTGTTACCCACTTCCAGTTGTACCTTTTGCATGAATCATATAAATGGAATCATACCATATGTAGCCTTTCAGTCTGGCTTCTTTTGCTTAGCATAATTTGCATCTCTACTAGAATTATCTGTTTATAAATTTTTGTTTTGGGGTACTAAAAACAGAGATGTAAAATGCTGCCACTGCTCTGAGAAACAATTTGGTAGTTCTTCAAAAAGCTGAACATAAGAGTTACCACATGACCAAGCAATTCTCATCCTAGGTTAATGCATCCAAGAGAAACAAAAGCATAAATCCACACAAATACTTGTACACAAGCATTAACAGCAACATTATTCATACTAGCCAAAAAGTGGAAACAACCAAAATGTTTATCAATTGATGAATAAATTAAAATGTTGTATAGTCATACAATGAAATATTATTCATCAATAAAAAGGAATGAAGTGCTATTACATGCTACAACATGAATGAACCTTGAAAATATTATGCTATGTGAGAGAAAGCCAGTCAAAAAATACCACATACCGTATGATTTCATTTATATGAAGTGTCCAAAAGAGGCAAATCCATACAAACAGAAAGTGGTTGCCTAGGGCTGGGGGGGTTCGGGATGAAATGGGGAGTTGCTGCTAATGGGTATGGAGTTTGTTTTTAGAGTGATAAAAATGTTCTAAAACTGACTGTGGTGATGGTTGTACAAAACTATGAATATACTAAAAATCACTGAATTACATTAAATAGGTGAATTGTATGGTATATGAATTATATCTCAAACTGTTTTAAAAAATCCATATTTTTCACTTTGTCTGAAATAAAGTAACTTTGGAATTAGCTCTTTAATGGTTAGACAAAATTCAGCAATGAAACTATCTGACCTTGGTGCTTTTTCCATGGTTGATCTTTAATAACTTTCCCAATTGCTTCTATGGTATCTGTCTATTTAAGATTTTTCTCAGTAGATCAATTTTGCTAGAAAATCATCTGTTTTCTCTAACTTCTCAGTTTACTGCTGTGAATTCCATTGCAGTATTTTCTTATTCTCTTGTGTATATCTATGATAATGTCTCCTTTCTCACTTCTAATTTTTCTTTACCTTCTTCAGGCTCATGAGTCTTTTATTCCTTCTTCAGACTCATGTTTCGCCATTTTAATGGTCTTTTTTCCTTCTTATTTATTTATTTGGCTGTGCCGGGTCTTAGTTGCGGCATGCAGAATCTTTTAGTTGCAGCACGTGGGATCTTTTAGTTGCAGCGTGCAGGATCTTTAGTTGCAGCATGCGAACCCATAGCTGCAGCATATGGGATATAGTTCCCTGACCAGGGATCAAACCCAGGCCCCCTGCATTGGGAGCGTGGAAGTCTTAGCCACTGGGCCACCAGCGAAGTCCCTTAATGGTTTTTTCAAAGAAACAGCTTTTCCATTTAATCTTTCTATTATGATTAATTTTTAAAATTTATTTCACTTTATCTTTATTTCTCTCTTATTGGTTTCTGTTGGCTTATCGATAGTATTTTTCTAACTTAAGATCAGTAATAAGTTCTTTACTTTTTGCATTTGTACTTTTAAAAATGAAGATTTTTTTAAGGTTATAAATTGTCCTCTGAGTGCAGCTTTTGCTGTATTCCATTGATTCTGCTATATAATGTTTGCTTTCATGATAATTTCAACTTTTGTTGCTATTCATTCTTTTACTTCTTCTTGTTAATTTGCAAGTTCTGTTGTTTTTCATTCATTAACAGTTACACTCCCTTTTCTAGCACTCAAAATCAAAACTGTATTTTTCTACTATTTTTATGAAAACCAGACATTAATGATCTGATGCATACTTTTCTTGCACCACGATGATTTTTTTTTTCACTGCTTTCCCCCCACCCTCTCAATAAAATGCTAATTTTAGGATATTTTCACGTTCTTCACCCAGTCCTGTAAGATCTCTCCTCCAACTTCCAGGTTTTAATGAGAAAGTTTGGTACTTTTAGTTTCAGACTATTATTGTTATTTCCTTTTAGTCTGTTTTTTTCTATTGTAAAAAATCCATATTTAGCATTTCCATCATGTATACAAGTCTTATAAATGTTGGAAAAAAGTCCAGATTACTACCTGTAAGGTTCTATGGGAAAGGTCCATGAGTTTCCTCTTGTATTGTGCAATTTTGGCCATAGTTGTAGTTTGATTCTTCTGTAATTCACCAATATCTTCAGATATGATCTGTTTTTTTAAAAAAATTTTTTTTAAGGTAAATCAAATATAGGTATCACAACTATTTATCTAGTTTACCTATATGCAAAACATAAGCCTAAGATTCATCTTTCAAAATATAAACTCTTTTCCTTTAAATCTCCTTTTATATTTCTTCCCCTTTTGTACATTTAAAAATTAAAAAGTACCATTCAAAAATTTCTTTAGAGCTCCAGAAAATTTAGTGATGAGGCAAAGTGTATAGAAAAATAATATACTTCTTGGGCTTCCCTGGTGGCACAGTGGTTGAGAGTCCGCCTGCTGACGCAGGGGACGCGGGTTTGTGCCCCGGTCTGGGAAGATCCCACATGCCACGGAGCGGCTGGGCCCGTGAGCCATGGCCACTGAGCCCGCGCGTCCGGAGCCTGTGCTCTGCCACGGGAGAGGCCACAACAGTGAGAGGCCCGCGTACCGCAAAAAATAAAAAAAATTAAAAAATAACACACTTCAGAAATAATTAAGGAACTTGAAGTAATACTGTAGAACAGAGCCAACAACCAGACCATTAATGGAAAAAGTTAAGATCTATAAAGTGACATGCAGGAGGGGCCTAAAATGTAGTATATAGTCCAATATCAACTGTAAAGGAATATTATGGAGGGATATGCTCACAGTGGAGGGGAAAAGGAAGGATATCACACAACTGAAGACATTTTTATGTCTCTGGATCTTTGATTTGCTCTTTCCCTAGCCTGAAATCCTACTGTTCCACCTTATGAAAGTCTTAACCTTACAGAGTGAGTTAAAATCCTATTTAATTATAGCTTCCCAATCAAAATTAACCCCATTATTGTTCCTATCATAATTAATCATTCTATGACACTGGCTTATATTGAGATGTTATAAGTAAGAGGGTAAGAAGATTGTACAAGACATATTTTAGCATGTCTACCTACACATGTCACCTTTTAAGGAAACTTTCTGATGCCAGGCCATGTTGAAGGGACAAAATTAGGTGACCATATTTTATATTACATAACCCAGGCACCCTCCCCATCTCAGTTTTGAAAAGTTGGCAGGGCTTCTAGACAAAAAGAGTAATTACTCTTCTATACCAGCAATACTAAGAATAAAAGAAATGTTACCACTCCCAGTATTTATTGACAAACACTAAAACAGTCTAGGAATTAACCAAGAAAAAATGCCTATGATTTTTAAAGAGGTTATTTTAAAAACTGTTACAAAGAACACAAGAGACCTCAATGAGTAAAGAAACAACATGTTCATAATGGAATAATTTATCTACAAATTATATATTTAATGCAATTCCAACTAAAATTCTAGCATTTTGACAAACTCATTTTAAAACTGTTATAGAAGAATGAAGATCCAAAAAGAGCTTAAAAATGTGAAAAGAATGAAGATTGGAGATTCACTCTACCACATATATTTAAGATATACTACGAAGCCATAAGAGTAAAAAAATGTGAAACTGATTTAAGAACAGACTACATCACATATATATGGGAACTTGGTTTGATAAATGCTTTGATAAATCATTGAGGAAAATAGTTTTTTTGTGAATGACATTGGAAAAACTGACCCACTATTTAGAGAAGGTTGGGTTCATATCACTTAGTATATATAAAGTGAACTCCACGAGGACAGACGACTCAAATGGGAAAGGTTAAAGTCTAAAATCAGGAAAAAAAATGTAGGATACTCTAAGACCTTAGGTGAGGAATGATTTCTTAAGCAAATTCCCAAAAAAGAAAACACAAGGCCAAAACATACCAATGGATATCATTACATTAAAATTAAGGTTTTCATAAACAACAAGATCCTACTGTACAGCACAGGGAACTATATTCAATATCCTGTGATATACCATAATGCAAAAGAATATGAAAAACAATGTATATATATGTAAAAATCACTTTGCTGTATAGTAGAAATTAACAGAGCATTGTAAATCAACAACAACAAAATAAGGGTTTGCTGTTCAACTATGGACACTAAAGACAGAGTTAACAGAGAGATGAGAAAAGTAGGAGATATTTAAAATGTTATAAACAGACTAGGGGTTAAAATCTATAATAAATGATGAACTCCTGAAATTCAAAAAGAAAAGACATGATGCCCAATAGAAAAACTGGACAAGATAGACTAGGTACATGCCATTCTATCTCTCCTGTTGAAGACAGCCGTAAAATGAACATAATGCATGGGCAACTACCTGAGGACTCTGAAAAATGAAAAGTGGCAGGAGGAAGAAGACACGAATTTGAAGTATCACTGAACTAGTGGTGAGTTTACCATTATTTTCCTCTCTGGCAGCCCCCCAAGTTTGGTTTCAACACAGCCCAAAACCTGGAAGTTTTGGGCTGTGTTGAAACCCAGCTCTAGCTCTAGTGCAAGGAAATACATTATGGTATCTAGAAAAGAGTTTCTCAGTTTTAACACTATTAATTCGGGCCAGATAATTCTTTGTTGGAGTGCTACTGTTCTGTACACTGTAGGATACTTATCAGAATCCTGGCTTCTACCCACTAGATGCTTGTAGCATCCCCCCAACCCCCCAGCTGTAACAACCAAAGAAGTCTCCAGATACTGCCAAATGTGCCCTGGGGGACAAAATCACCACCACCACAATCCCCAATGAGAACTACTGCCCTCGAGCAACCACTAAAAAAACTGATAGTTGAAATGACAATAAATTAAAAACAATACTAAAAAATGTCCAAATAACCCAGAAGAATGCAAAAAAGAGGAAAAATAGGAAGGAAAAATAGAGTGAACAGTTAACAATAAGACTGTAGGTCTAAATCTAAATTTTATTCTGTCTACAGAAAATGTACTTCAAATATGATAAACGTAGGTTAAAAGTAAAAGGATGGAGAAAGACATACCATACAAACACTAATCAAAAGAAAGCTGGAGTGGCTTTATGTTAATATCAGAGAAAGTAGGCTTCCGAGCAAAGAGGATTCCCAGGGATAAAGAGGAACATTATGGAAAAATAAAAAGTATATATACCAAAAAATGTAACAATCCTAGATACTTAGCTATTTAACAGCAAACCTTCAAAATACATGAAAGGAGAAAAAGACAAATCCACAATTGTAGCTGGAGACTTCAACTCTCCTCTTACAATAGAACTAGTAGACCGAAAAATCAGTAAGAATATAGAAAAACTGAACAATCTATCAAATGGATCTCACTGACATTAACAGAAAACTCCAAGAATAACAGAATCCACATTCTTTTCATAGGCACGTGGGTTAAAAACCTTTACAAAGTTAAGGACTTCCCTGGTGGCGCAGTGGTTAAGAATCTGCCTGCCAATTCAGGGGACATGGGTTCAAGCTCTGGTCCTGGAAGATCCCACATGCCACGGAACAACTAAGCCCATGCGCCACAACTACTGAGCCTGTGCTCTAGAGCCCATGCGCCACAACTACTGAGCCTGTGTGCCACAACTACTGAAGCCCACGCACCTAGAGCCCATGCTCCACAACAAGAGAAGCCACCGCAATGAGAAGCCCACGCACCACAACAAAGAGCAGCCCCCGCTCGCCACGACTAGAGAAAGCCCGCGTGCAGCAACAAAGACCCAATGCAGCCAAAATAAATAAATAAATAAATTTATTAAAAAAAAAAAAAAAAACCTTGGGCTTCCCTGGTGGCGCAGTGGTTGAGAGTCCGCCTGCCAATGCAGGGGACATGGGTTCGTGCCCCGGTCCGAGAGGATCCCGCATGCCGCGGAGCGGCTGGGCCTGTGAGCCATGGCCGCTGGGCCTGCGCGTCCAGAGCCTGTGCTCCGCAACGGGAGGGGCCACAACAGTGAGAGGCCCGCGTACCACACACACAAAAAAAAAAAACGTTTACAAAGTTAAAAGAATTGAAATCATACAAAGTTCTCTGACCGTAACAGAATTAGACTAGATAACGACAGAGTAACAGAAAAATCTCCAGACACTTGAATATGAAACAAGTCTAAATAATCCATTAGTCAAAAAAATCCAATAGTCAAATAGAACACTCAAGGGAAAAGAAAATATTTTTAATGAATCAAAGATGACAAATAGAACATTATGAAAATTTGGGGGATTCAGGTAAAGCAGCGCTTAGAAGGCAATTAATAGCATCAAATGCCTTTATCAGAAGTCTCAATAACCTAAGCTGCTACCTTAAGAAAAAAGAAGAGAAAAACCCAAAGCAAACAGAATAAAGGAAATGGTTAAGAGCAAAAATTTATGAAACTGTAAACAGAAAATCAGAAGAAGAAAAAAAATCAGCGAAACCAAGAACTTGTTCTTTGAAAAGATCAATAAAATTGACAAACCTCTAGCAAGACTGATAAAAATAAAGAGAAATAATAGCTTCTTTGGCTTTACTTTGAAGAACTTTGGTCAAACCCCATTTATAGTACTATGGACAACTCATTTTAAAAGTGATGCCAATAAATTCAGTGTATCCAGCCTAAGATACTAAGGCCTGGATATCATGTCACATTAAAAAAGCATGCTGGAATTTTTAGCCAGAGAAAATAATACTAAAAAGGAAGAATGATTATAAAGTTCAAATATCTGTAGGGCTATCATAGGAACATAGTGATTACCTACAAAACATGCCAGAGAAAACAGGTGTAAATTATAGCAAGGCAGATTCTGGATCAATGTAAGAAAGAGAACTTGTATCAATTACAGCTGACAATGAAATGGGTTGCTTCATAAAACAGTAAGCTTTACATTACTCAAACAGAGTCCAAATGAATATCTAATTAGGAATTCCATATAAGAGAACATGGAGGTGATGTCTAAGCACCTTTAGGCACTTGATTACATAAGTCTACGTCATAAAATATTAAGTAGATTTAAGCATTCAATAATTTAAATTTGCTTCATTAACCTACAAATTATAATACACTATGACAACATAATCATAATTGTAGCCTTCATTTTCAAAAGTGTTTAATAAAATAATATGCATTCTCTGGCTGGAATTGAAAATAACAGTCTAATTAATCTGTTAAAGTCAACAATTCTGGGACTTCCCTGGTGGCGCAGTGACTAAGAATCCGCCTGCCGATGCAGGGGACACAGGTTCGAGCCCTGGTCCAGGAAGATACCACATGCCATAGAGCAACTAAGTCCGTGCGCCACAGCTATTGAGCCTGCGTTCTAGAGCCCACGAGCCACAACTACTGAAGCCCGTGCACCTAGAGCCTGTGCTCCGCAACAAGAGAAGCCACCGCAATGAGAAGACCGTGCACCGCAAAGAAGAGTAGCCCCACTTGCCACAACTAGAGAAAGTCCGCATACAGCAACGAAGACCCAATGCAGCCATAAATAAATAAATAAATAAATAAATTTGCATTATATTAAAAAAGCCACAGTTCTAAATTCATTGTTAAAATATATCAAATCAGATTTACATGATTTTGGAGGCTCCATAATAAAGAAGTTATATAAAAGTATAATTGTTAATTTGCAGTATATACTATATTATCTCCCCTAAGACAGAACAGTAACTAAAACACATGGTAAAAAGAAAGGTCTGTAACCCCTATACTACTCCTAGGGCCAGAGAATGAAGATAGATTCTTACATCTAATCTGGTCTGATGCTGCTTAGTCATCTGATCTTGAACCTTCAGTCTTCGAAGAAGTTCTTTGAAACCCACCATTGGTACAGGAATTAACCTGAAGAAATACAAGTGGTCAATTTTCAGACCTAAACCTATTATTACAAAATACACGGTAAGGTTTTCATAATAACAATCATGCAATTTCACTATATTTCTAGGGTTTGAAGGCAGATCTATGACTATGAAATCAACAATGTTACACCACAGAGATTTCACCTAACCTCCTTATTTTACGAATGAGGAAATAGAATTTGGTCAAAAACAGTACTATTAAATGCAAATATATAATTAGGGCACTAGTACTCAGATTTTAATGTTTTCACCACACTATGCTGCTTTACTATAATCAGCATTCTTTAAAAAGCAATGAAAAGGAAAATAAACTCACCTCGAATGTAAGAATTATAGTTAACAGCTTACATCTGTTTGCTTCCCTGGTAGTAAATATTAGTTCTTATATGAAAGCAAGATGAAGACATACTTACTTTTCAGAATCAGGGTTATCCACCTTGGCTTGTTCCCAGATAATTGGATCAACACCTACCACAAAGAAGAAATATTTTTTCTAAAAGGAACTATTTTCCATTTTTATAGTATTTGTATGGGAAAAGCCCTGCTAAAGTAAGACACAAAACCTAGAAGCTGTAATGAAAAATGATTGTCAAATATGACCACAACAACAAAAAATGGTAGGATAAAGCTAAAAAAAAAGTGACTTGAAAGCAAATATCTATAACCTATAGGGTAATAGATTAACCTCCAGAATATAGAAAGAGCTCCTCTAAATCAGAAAGACAAAAAATTTAATAGAAAATGGGCAAACGACATGAATAGGTAATTCACAAAAATTATAAACATGGGACTAATAAACATACAAAAAGCTGGTCAACTTTAGTAGTTATCAGGGAAATGCAAATGAAAATATTAATTTTTTATCATCAGAGTGGCAAAATTAAAGACTGATAATCTCCATTGTTGGCAAAAATAGAGCAGAATGAGAAAACATTAGAAAAATTAAAAATATGCGGAAAAGTAACACATTCCTGTTATGAATGTAAATGGTAGAACTTCCCCTGGAGAGCCATTTGGCAGTTCTAACAATATGGTAAGTACAGTCATCCCTCTGGCATCCACAGAGAATAGGGTTCAGGCCCACCCCACTCCTTGGGGATGCTCAAGTCCCTTGTAAAAAATAGCGTCGTTTTTGCATATAATCTACACCCATCCTACCATACACTTTAAATCATTTGTAGGTTACTTATAATATCTAATGCAATGTAAATGCTTTGTAAATAGCTGCCAAGGCGCCGCAATTCAAATTTTGTTTTTTGGAACTTCCTAAAATCTTTTTTCTCCTAGTTTGGAGCTGTGGTTAGTTGAATGTGCAAATGCAGAACCTGCAGATGTGGAACTCCCAGATACAGAGGGCTGACTGTATACATAATCTTGACTCAAAAATTTCAGTACCAGAGATTATTCTAAAAAAATACACACCTATGTGTTCTAAGACATATTTACAAGGATGTTAGTTGTTGCATAGTTTATAATAGTAAAAGGTGGAAACAACCTAGAGGTTAAATTCAGTAAGGTACATCCACAGTATTCCACGCAACTTTTAAAAAGAATAAGATTTATCTTTATGTACTGACATGGAAAATACGAAGAAATACTATAAGTAAGAAGGCAGGTTGCAGTAAATGTATAGTGCAGAATATTTTTTTCAAGGACTTAGTATACACATACTTATATTAAAATTACAGATAAAGTATTAATAAAGTTCAATAAGTTATTGATAACAGTTGCTTCTATGGAAGAGAGGTAAAGATCTATCACACAGTCAATCTAGAAACTTTTATGGTGAGAACACGTTCAGGTTTTACTTGAATACTTAGTTAAGAGATAAGCTAGACAAAAATAAAATACTAAGATTACATTGTCTTTCGGTAGATGGAGTATGGACTATTTTTCTTTAGTTCATCATTGCCCAAATTTCTAACAAACATACTAGCTATATAATAGCTATATTAATATAATATAATAAATATATATAATATATTATAATATATATTATATATAATATATATTATATATAATATATTATAATATATATTATATATAATATATATTATATATAATATATATTAATATAATATAATGTATAATATTAATATAATATATATAATATATATATAATATATATAATTAAATGAATGAATACAATAAAAACATTCAAAACTATGTCCCAAATAAGCAGACACAATAAGCTGACACTGGTGTTATTAATATTAATAACCAAGCAACACCTCCCAAAATAGAGGAAGCATGTATTTCTAAATTTTTCATTTCCTCAACTCCATGACTCTGGAAACATACCAGCAGGAGGATTCTGTAAAAGCTGTTTGATCTGTGCAGGAGAAAGTTCTGTTCTAGTCATAGAAAGGGTTACACCAAGTTGCTGCAACTGTGTTTTTATATTGGTTTGTTCAAAATGGGCATATAGTGTTGTAGCTGGAACTCTTCTTGAAGTACCATTTGGAGAACGCTCAACAACATAAATGACAACTTCTGTCCTGGGGGAAAGATAACCAAGTTATAAAATATGGAGCATGTAACTCACAGCCACAAATATCAATGCAGCATGTGATTTTAGAAGGGTGTTAGCTGAATTCAGAAGCACCCTTCTAAATTAAAGGGTGCTAAATAAAGTTAAAATGACGTAGGCAAGTAAGATATTATCTATAAAAGGTATGCTTAGCTACAAAGTCCTATGTAAATGTTATTTTTTTTTTCCCCCAGAATTGAGAAGTGCTTTGGAGATTCTGTTGAAGTTTATGAGTTGCTTCATTGCAATTTAGTCTAAAACGTAAAATCTGATTTCAGTTATCATATCTCACTGATAACAATAATTCTTCTAACCCAAGATATCCTAAAGCAAATGTCTTGCCACTAAGCATGATGATTATACATAGGACAAGGGAAGTTAACCATATTTATCCACAAATGAACATGTACAGTAATCAGTTAAAACATTCCAATGTCTTTGTGGCCCCTAATTTGCATACAACCATAATTAAGTTTCCTCCTGTTTCTGAATGAGAAATCTAAGAAATTATTAGCATCTAATAGGAAACCCACGATTAAGAAAAAAGCTTTTAAACAAATGCTTCTATAAATACTGAAGAATCACTAGCTGAGAAATATTCTGCTTTGAGATTTAATTTGTGCTTTAGCAACAAAAACACTGTTGATCACTCTCTTTGGATCAAGGCACATAGAAATATATAGTATATTTAATGTATACTTACTGATCATCTGGCAATGTTTTAATGCCCTCTACATTTACAGTAAGGGTCTGGTTTCCTCCCAATACTTTATGCAATGATTCTACCAATTGCTGTTGCTGGCTTCGAATATCTGTTTCTTTTTTGTTGAAAACTAAAACCACTAGCCCATCTTCATCTTTATTATTGGGCATACAACTATAACCTACTGCCTGTGGAATGACAAAACAAAGAATATCAAAAACATGTACAGATCTCAAATCATGTGTTTAATATTATCAGCTTAACATCTGCTAAAACAGGGAAAATAACTTAATGTCTGGTAATGAAGGGAATATGTAATGATTCTATCCATAACTCTGTGCCCTAGGAGGTCACACAGTTATAAAGAGAAACTTTCTAACCCAAGAATAACATAAACTTAGAGAGAGAAATTAAAATTTCCTCTTCCACAGAGTAACTAAATAGCTTTCTCCTCTGAAAAACTTTGATATCCATCATTGTTGGGTGTTTCTGAACACTGTGGAAACAACCCTGCATGCCATAAAAATGACTGCAAAAGTCATGGACCAAAATGTAATTTACTTTATTATATATCTGACTCATGGAATCTTAAGCGAAGTTTATATAAAGATATATAAAGAAATGTTTACCAAATAAATACTTTTAAAGTACCATAATAACACTGTCAACTTATAAATGCTATAAACAATGTCTACATTATTTTATGGTTTCATGTAATACAAAACTTTATGAAACAGGTTAGTATTTTACATATATTAAATGACAAACTATACCTTTCTAAAGAATTACTCTTTTAGACATAAGCCTTTTTTCTCTTTTGTCGCCACTTATAATGCAATTTTTTAAAAAGAATTTAGATTTACTCTGTATTAGTTCATTATGCATTTTACCATATGTATGTTAATATATCAATTAAAGAAAGAAAAAAATTAAATTGTTATATTCAACCTATGTCTACTATATACCTCTAGTCACTACACAAGAGTATTAAAATTTCAACTATATACACTCAAAAGGTATACTTTCTTTTTGTAGAGTGATGAGATAAAGAGATATTCCCTAACAAGATAGGTTGGTCACTTTCTGTTGTTTAACCATGTTCAAGGGTCTGATCCTCAGCCTTCAACTCCAAACACCAGCCTATGTACACATTAAGTTTTAGAGACTGACATAGGCCAACAAAAACTTAAAAGAGGCTGACGTATAAACTGGATTGAAATACGTTAATTTTTTACAAAAAATACCTAAATACCAAGTTGACCTAAATCTCACTGGCTGATAAGTAGAATCTCTGAGAAGTTAAATTCAAATGAGAAAGTTGTTTGGTAGGCATGGAATCAGAGCAAAGAAAACATACTATGATGTTGTAGTACTGGCTTTGGCAGTCAGCTATAATAGTGACAACAGTATACATACCAAGCAGAAGAGTTACTCTGATATGCTGTTTAGGGTATACTTTCCAGGACAATATTAGATGAAAACCACTAAATTCTAGTTTTGGGGCTCCCCTTTATAGGTGCCAAGCAGACCATTTCCCCTCGGTTAACATTTTTTCCTGCTATAAACTACATTCTAGTCACACCTTCCTTCAGTCATATTCTAGTCATCTCAATCACACGTATGTTAAGAAATCACTTCAATTTTATAGTTTCTGTACTTTTAAAACGAAAGTGTTACTGTACCATGTTCAAGGAGTACTAAAAAACCGAGCAATTGTTTTCTTAGTATTATTTTAATCCAAATATCACATTTCCTCATACACTCTTCAAGTGAAGATCAAAAGCAGTATTAATACCTTAAAACGGCAAAATGGGTTTTCTTGTGTGAATTCCACTGGTGGAATGTTACTGTTGAAATATCCTTTTCCTGTTCCCCAAAAGGCCTGTAGTTGATTCCATTTTGCCAAAATAGCATCTCTCTCATCTCCCAGTAGTGTTGGAGCAGAAAGAGCACTTGCAGTATTTATCAGTTGGTTGGACTGGGCAGGAGCTTGTGTAGGCTGGCTGAAGAGACCACCTAATGCTAAAAATGAATCCCAAAATTAGTTTTTCAAAAGAAGAATCAATCAATTCAGGTCCTAGATATGGTAAGCACAATATCCCCCGCCCCAAGAGATCCACATCCTAATCCCCAGAACCTGTAAATATGTTACCTTGTACAGCAAAAGGGACTTTGCAGATGTGATTAAATTAACTAAACTGAGATTATCCTGGATTATCAGAGTGGGTTCAACATAATATACGGGCTCTTTAAAAGGGAAGAGGGACGTCAGAGTCAAAGTGAGATTTGAAGATGCTATGCTGCTGGCTTTGAAGATGGAGGAAGGAGCTATAAGCTAAGAAATGGAGACTCTAGAAGCTGGACAAGGCAAGGGGATGGATTCTCCCCCCAGCCTCCAGAAGTAACACAGTCCTATCAACACCTTGATTTTAGCTCAGTGAAATTTAGTTCTGGATTTCTGATCTCCAGAACTGTAAGGTAATATGTTTTAAGTCACTAAGTTTGTGATGCTTTGTTATGGCAATAATAGGAAAGTAATATGCTGGAACAATCCTTATAATTTTAAACTCGCATTTCTGATAACATCTTAATACAATTAATTCCATTAAACACAATTTAGATCCATGATATTAATATTAGACCCACACCAAAAAAAGGGTAAAGTCTGTGAAGTTGCAGAATTGTTTTTTTAAACAACCTTTACTACTGTTATAGTTGTGTAATATATACAAATTGGAGGATACAAAATAAGCAAAAAGAATCATTATATCAATGTTATGTCAATATCAGCTTAATAAACAATTTACTTCTCTTAGTGCAAAGAAATATATAGTAAAAAAAAACAACAAATGGGCAAATCCTAAGCTAAAGCTTTAGCTGGTTGTGTAACTTTGGACAAGTTACTTATTCTGTGTTAAAATTTCTCCAATAAAAGAAGGGCTGAGTTGTTAGATCAGTATTTCCAAAGTGCTAGATAAGTAAATAACCTTGGTACATGAAATTATCTTGTCAAGCAACAGTTGAGTCACCAGATGGACTAAATCATATGACAAAAACTTCTCTTTTAATTATCTGATTATATATATATATATATATTTTTTTTTTTTTTTTGCGGTACGCGGGCCTCTCACTGTTGTGGCCTCTCCCGTTGCGGAGCACAGGCTCCGGACGCGCAGGCTCAGCGGCCATGGCTCACGGGCCCAGCCGCTCCGCAGCACGAACCCGCGTCCCCTGCATCGGCAGGCAGACTCTCAACCACTGCGCCACCAGGGAAGTCCTGATTAAATATATTTTTAAAGTCTCAGTTTGGTGCTAGTATGCCTTTAATGCCTCGTGTCATCACTTATCTCACTTTTTAACAAAGGGGAAGCACAAATCTAAGACTAGGAGCTTAAAGCAAATGTATCTAGCTAGAATTTATTAACACTATTATATTTTCTGTGGACTTAAGTTCAATTATCGTTTCTTTATAAAGAAACAATAGCTATAGCAAGTGATACTGGTTTTCCATTTATAGCAATAGTTTGGATTTTCCTTTCAAAATAAACATATTTAATGTTTAAAAGTAAACTGATTTAAAGAAAATTCTCTAATAATACAAATGGTATGTAGATAAAAGAAAAATCATGAATACCAAAATGACCTGAGTTTTAGGACCACTATATTAGATGATATTTAAGTGTTCTTTCAGCTTTAAAGACTGCAAGTACCACAAGGCCAATGGGGCTTCTACAGGGCTAGAGAGGGGCTGCTGTTACTCTCAACGTGAGTATTATTAATTCCCAAATGGGCATTTACGAAAATGGTAGAGAAGTGGATTAGAAGCCAGAAGACTTGAATCCTGATTTGCTATATGCTCACTTTGTAGCTTCCGACAAGAAATTCCTAGGTTTTATCTTCCTCAACTTTTAAATAAGATTAACAAACTATCATCTATACTAATTTACACTTCACACTAGATTCCAACCACACTAGTCTACTCAGAGCTCACTAGCTGGAAGGCATTTGAGAAACTCAAATAACAAAATCCTACAGACGCTTTTAAAGCCTTAGCATATTAGATTTCTCACACCTTTCTACCTTCTCAGGCCCTCATGCTGTTAATTATTCATTCCTTCAATCCTCAGAGAAAATCTTCAACTTTCACTGAATACACATCCTTCTTGAAAAACTCTTCTCCCTTAGATTTCCTGACAGTACAGTCTCTCCTGGTTTTATATATCATACACATATACATACATACGTATTTTCATTCATTCATTCACCATGCATTCATTCAACAAATATTTACTGAGCACCCCTTAAGTGTCAGACATAGAGGCAAACACTAAGGATATGGTGGTAAACAAGACTGGTTCTTTAAACAAACTGAGCATATCAAATATTAACAGTTGTGATAAGTGCCTCGAAGTAGAGGCTCTGAGAGTCCTAAATGAGGGAGCTAATCAAGCTTGGGGCAGGAGGGTTAAGAGAAGGCTGTCCCATAAGAACTTCAGCTAAGGTCTAAAGGAAGTAGTCAGCCAGGCCATGGGGTAGCATCAAAGAAGAACAGCATGTGCATAATCTCTGTGTCAAAGAGGAGGGGAAGATGAGCTGGCAAAAGGAATACAGAGTACTAAACAATAGGGTAAGAGAAAAAAAAGACCAGACTATGATTGAAGTTGAGGGCTCACACTGGCCAAAAATGGGACAATTTGAGCATCAAAAAGAATAATGAATACATCCAACTCAAACACACTCAATTTACTAAATCTCACGCATTCAAAATGATAATTTTTTAAAGTAAAAATCAAAAATTCAGAAAAATCTCAACACCTTGGACACCACTGGAAATAATCAGGCCACCAACCACGTCTTACAAAAACTGTCAGTTAAAAAGAAAGAATTTATCCTGCCTTTCCTATACAGATTCCATTTCAGGGTGACCAAGCAGTCTAGGGGGGATGAAGAAAAACTCCTTTTACAGAAGACTTTCAGTGTGGAAGAGAGGGCAGAACTAGAAAATCACTAACTCCTAATTTTGCAACTCCTAATAAAATAACTGATTGAGGCAATGACCATCAATGAATGAAACCATTAGGTTAAAGACTGATGGGGAACTTTACAAGACAGACTGGCTCTCACCACCTGAACCCACTGATCAATCTTTGCACCTCTAAAAGAGATGGCCTCATAATGTGATACAATAGGAAGCACACAGCACCACCCGCAAAGTATTCATGCCAAAAAGTCAAACTTAAATCTAATAAAGTACCTAAAGCTAACTTCATTTACCAGAAATATGGGGCATAAAGTCAAATGATTCTACAAGGAAACAAATTTAGACTGGGGGATATTTCACAGGACAACTGGTCCAGTTTCTGTAACAATTCATGAGTGGGGTAAAAAAAAAAACCCAAGCAGGGAATTCTCTATACTAAAAAGAAGCTTAAGAGACCTTGTTTAGATCATGATTCAAATAAACCAACTGAAGAAAACTTTACTGAGACATATGGGGAAATCTGATTAAGGATGATACCAAGGAATTAGTAATTGTGAGTTGGAATGACTCCATGTTTTTAAAGAGAGAAGCACAGTAAAGCAGTAAAGTAAGGGTGAAATTACATGTTTGGGATTGGCTTTAAAGTACTGATACTTTCAAAAAAAAAGGAGGGGGGAGGGAGGATATAGATAAAACAAATGTGGCAAGTTCTGACCTTTGTTGAATCTATTTGGTACAACATGGGGTCATTTTACTATTTTTGTATTTGAATTTTTCACAATTAAAGAACAGGAGATGCTCATTGGATTTGAGATGATTAATGACCATAACTATTTGACTGGGTAAAGAAAGAAGAAAACAGATTAGTGTGGGCTAAGAGGTAACAGAAGACAGCAGCAGGGGATCCCATTCTTCTACATCTATTTCAAGTAGTTTGTGAAGGCGAGAAGAGAGTGATAGCAAGAGATAACTGAAGTGAGATGTGAAATTAAAGTAGTTTTATTTTTTTGTTTCTGTTTTTAGAAAAAAGAAACTTCAGACGTTTAAATGTGAATGAGAATAATCCTCGGACAGAGAAGCTGAAGACTTTGTTTTTGGTGGGGGGTGAGAGGTAGAATGGGGTGGGGGTCTGCTGGGAAAAATAATCAACAGCACAAGGAGCCCCAGAAGGTGGGAGGATATGAGATCCAGAGCACAGGCAAAAAGAGAAAAGGATGGGTTACAGCGGTAGGTAGGTAAGTAAGATTCGGTAGTGGGCAACTGAAGGAATTACAATGAGGGATTCTATTTTCTCTTTGAAGCAGAGGTCAAGGCCATCTACTAAAAGTGAGAACAGAGAACTTTGAGATTTGAAGAGAATAAAGGTTTAAAATAACTTACAGAAAGTGGGAGAAAAATTTGAAAATAAAAACTTAACAGGATTACCAGGCAATGTTGAGGCCCCAACCTGGGTTGGTGATTAAGAATTTAGAGATTCAATCTTCTGTACTGTATGATTTTCTCAAGCAGTATCTAGACAGACAGTTGGGCTTACACAGGCTTGGGGTTGTTTTTTCCAGCAGACATGATACAAGGATAAGGAAGTTTAGCATACTGGCAAGAGTGACTGAAATGGAAGGACAAGGGCTCTAAGATAATTAGAAAGGACAGTGAGACAGGAAGGAGCTGATGGAAGAGCAGAAAGTGTCAGTGCTCTAAGATCCTAATGAGGTCTAAGAACAGCTATGTTAGAAGTGGTTGAAAAGTCAGGCTAAAAGAGCAATAGGTTGTGGGATGTTTGATTATGCACTATTATTGATGATTGGAATTAGATTATTGATTGATTATGGAATTAGAACAGTTTCAGATGTTGCCAAAGTCCAAGGTAAGAATTGTGGCTAAAGTGAAATGGAGAAGGTCTTTGGAATAAAAGGTAGATGGTATGGCCGTCTGAGTACATAGCCATGTGAATGCTAAAATAACCCAGATTGATAGTACAAGTTGGAAAGAAAAGCAGGACTCAGAGCCAGCTGCCAAAGTGTTCAATGAAGAAAAGGTACTGTCCAGGAATCAGCAGATAACAGAGATTAGACATATCAGAGATGGTGTAACCAGACAGCAAGCACCTCATACAAGCAGGAGTTTTAAAAAATGAGGCAAAAGCTCCACAATCTTTGCAGATTAAACTCAAACTCCTTTCAACAGCAGGTCCCAAATTCATCACGCCATGCCATGCATTCGTGCCTCTGTCACTGTTATTCCCTCTGCCTGGAATACCCTTTTCTGACTTTATCAACTGGCTAATTCCCTTAAGATTCAACTCTTCCTCTACATTCCAAAGCACCTTGTATGGGCCTATTTTAGTGCTTTCACACATACATATTTTTTATAACTGAATGTTAATTATTCTACCTAATTGGATGTTTGTTATTCTATCTCATTGTAGACTACGAGCAACCTTATATACCCAGCACCTGACATAAAACATACACTCGGCAGAATGAGCCCTTTTCATTCTGAAAATGAACAGCACCAGATTCAAATTCCCATTTTTCCTAACAAGAGTAAGCACAACTATAATAACTTATAGTTGAAGAGACTTTATGTCAAGAAACAAAGAAAAAACTTCACTTTTCCTTTCTTCTCCTTAACTACTTGGATTTCCATCAAACTTTGTATTGTTGGAGAAGGACAGTAAGAAAGATATAATTGTAACACCAGAAAGAATAATTCTATTATCTTCATCCTATTGGTTAGATAATTCTTGAAATTCATGTTTAATATGTTAGTAATCTTCAATGACTGAGTAGGGTGAATTTCAGCCAATCAATCAACTTACCTAAGAAAAATGAAACAAAAGTGATTTTAAGAGGTAGCAAACTATGGAAAAGCAAAAGGAGCATTACAAAGGAAGTCGAGGAACTTGAATTTATGTTCCTATACTACATCTTGGAAGATATATGGAAAAGTCACAATTTTCTCAGTTACCTCTCTTCACCTATAAAATAGAGGTAACAAGAGTTCTATTTCACAGAGTTCTTGTGACAATTAAATAAACTAATCCATACAAGATAACCCTGGAACATACTGCCACACCAGCTAGTAAGGAAGCTATCAAAGAGTAATTCTACACTTGTCTGAAAGGACCTGGGAATCAACCTGAAGAAGCTTACACTGGCCAAAGATGGAACAATTTAAACATCAATATGGAAAACTGCGATGGACTGAAAAATATCAAATAATTTAAATACTTGAGTTCTTGACATAAAAAAAAAAATTGGTTACCTTTGGAGAATGATAGGGAACCAACTCTTTATTTTGAAAGCTAAGAATAAAGGGAAAGAATCAACCAAATAGTGGATGAGGTAAAGTTTCTCTTTATAGAAGTATTTCAACAAATAAATGACAACGGAATCAGACGGTTGGAATAATACCATTTTACAACCCCCAATGAATTAATGGATCTAGGTAATGATCGCCAATGGCTGCTGCTAACATCACAAAAAATAGAGAGAATCAGACATTATATGCCTCTTGATAAAAATACAACACTACCTATAAAGTAGTCTTGCAAACAAACAAAAAACTGAACTATCAACGTAAATAAGCCCCTAGATTCAACCCAATTTACAAGAAATACAGAGGACAAAGGGATATGCTAACTATACAAAGGGATATGCTAACTATACAATAGGAATGCAATCAGTAAAGTTCTGACTGACAACCTCTACAGGACAAATGATCTGATTTCTTCAACAAATTGAAAAATAAATAAAAAAGAAAGAGCTAAAAGGGGAACTTACAGAGATTTAAGACAAATGAAACTAAACAATACAAGACAAATCCATAAAGAAAAGTAAGGAAGTGATCAACACAAAAGGCAAAACTATATTTCCTCTGATGGGGAAGTGACTAGGAGGGAAACGTGGAGGGCTTCTGAAGTGGCTGGCCAGGGTCTACCTCCTGACACGGGCAGTGGTTACAATGGCGTTCATCTTATATACAATTCACGAAGCTGTACTTCTGTGCCACTTTCTATATTTGTGTTATTTTTATCAACAACAACAAAAGTTTTAAAGGAATGATACTAAACACAGAGGCCTTATAATCAGAATCATGCCAATCTGTTTCTTTGCCAGGTGCTATCATCGTATATAAACACAAGAAGTAGCTTTTGGAATACTTTATAATTCCTCCAAAAAAAAAAAAGATATCCACTAAAGTGTTTTGAACAGTGCACTCAACAATGTCGCCTACATTGTTATGGCTTTATATCTGAAAATGAAAACCTCTTATACTTACTACTTTGTTGCTGCTGCTGCTGCTGTGTATGAAATCCTCCAAATCCAAGTCCAGTTCCCAAACCAGTACCTAAACCAGTACTAGTTCCAGCTGTTGTGCCAAAGCCAGTGCCAAATCCAAAACCTTTGTTCTGAGCACCACCGAAGAGTCCTTTGAATGAAAAATTTTAATTGTTTAAGGTAAAAAAAAAAAAAGGTGCTTCTACAAATTAAGATGTCCTCTTGGGCTTCCCTTGTGGCACAGTGGTTAAGAATCCGCCTGCCAATGCAGGGGACACGGGTTCGAGCCCTAGTCCGGGAAGATCCCACATGCCGCGAAGCAACTAAGCCCGTGCGCCGCAACTACTGAGCCTGCGCTCTAGAGCCCGCGAGCCACAACTATTGAGCCCGTGCTCTAGAGCCTGTGCTCTGCAACGAGAAGCCCGCACACGGCAACGAAGAGTAACCCCAGCTCGCTACAACCAGAGAAAGCCTGAACGCAGCAACGAGGACCCAACACAGCCAAAAAAATATAAAATTAAAATTAAAAAAAAAGATGTCCTCTTACCAGTAGTGCCCGTGTTAGATGGAGCAGAAAAGCTGAATGCAGAACCTGCTGTTGTAGACGGTGTCCCAAATCCACTAAACCCACCTAATTAAAAAAGGATAAATAAAATAGCAAGGAAGAATCTTTTGTATACATATGAGGTAATTTCCTTTTCAAATTACATGATAAGCAATTGCTCCACATAAAGACAAAATATATTGGTCTAACTTTTCCTTTCTCTACTTTAACGTCAATTTTTAAAAAACTATACTACTAATCAAGAAGTCAATATGTTGCAAGAAATGAGCTACTAAGTATTTTAAAGTAGAAATACCACAATGCAATATATACCTTTCAACTAAAGAGGTGATTAAGCTACAGCTGAGTAAACATGTTAATAAGCCTATTGTCATAGTGTTAACGCTAAAATGACTGTGTACTTTTACAGCAGGGGTTGCAAACTCAAATGCCT
Source organism: Phocoena sinus (assembly GCF_008692025.1). Lineage (NCBI taxonomy): Eukaryota > Metazoa > Chordata > Mammalia > Artiodactyla > Phocoenidae > Phocoena > Phocoena sinus. The sequence continues at coordinate 93,151,232 of NC_045767.1, forward strand.
ACAAGATACAGGCTGATAACATTCATGAAAGAAATAGACTAGGCATTTATTGACTGCCAGAAGGGACCAGTGTGAACAGTTTTTTTTAAATGGCAGCAGTTCCTAAATTCCAGCAAATTACTGCTGCAGGAGAATTCAGTAGTGTGCGGGCTTTAGAATTTAGTAGCAGTTTAGTAGTGTTGTATACTCCCGTTTTTCCCAAGAAATAGAAAATCTAGATTTTCTGTGTGAAATTTACACAATTTAAAACCTGAAGTCAATTTATTTTTTTGCAACTAATTCAAATATTTTTAAAACAATGTGACGAACAGATCACACTGGCAGACTGTGCTGCCAGTTTGCAACCCTGGCGTCGGTGAATTAATTTATACTCTACTTTAGCTTATATTTCTACTTAGTCTCCATCAAGACTGAGCAACTTTTCAAATGAAACATACCAATATACCGACTCTTATATTGGTATGTGTAAACAAGAATGTGTTTCTTGAAGAGATAAGGGGAAAAAAATCACAAGGCAGCAGTGGCTGGCAAGGAGAGCAGAGCTATCACAGGGCTCTCCGCCACAACAGTGACAGATACACAAATTTCACTTTTAGATAAATCTAGAAACGAAATTAATCTTAACCATATCGAAGCTGACATATGAATGGAATGGAATTCCAGCCAATACACAATGGCTTTTTTCTCCTTACTGTCGGTCTTTACCTGATCACCAATGTGGTGTCAAAAAAGACTTTTAAGACAAATGTCTGAACCATTACTGCTGAGTTATGCTGCAGACTCTCTGGGATTCTAACTTTTAGTCTCATATACTTCTGGCATAAGAGACAGAGATTCATCAATATTGTAACATAAAAGATATAAGAAGGAAAAAAACCCAACCCACTGATAGTCATCATATGACTCTGACTTGGAAAATTACTCAAGAATAGACTACATGTTGCATGCAGGCACAACCAAATACTCTATTTACTTCTAGGTTCTACTGCAGTACTGAAAACTGTAAACATTTTGATAAAAATCACCTAAAGTACTGAACATTGTTCCTAATCTTTTTCATTACTTCTAATTTTCACAGAAAAACTAAGATATATTCTGAATTGGCTATACAATAAAAACATTGGTATCTTAACATGCTCCATAATGTGAAAATGTTTATTAGTAAAAATGGATTTGCAAGGATATAAAATAAAAAAGTAAACAAGAATTTCAATCAGCCTTTTGCTGAAGTTGATCAACATACATAAACATACATAAAAGTAGTTAAAACAGTTATATTATCACAACTCAAAACTTCACAGTGATAACTCCAAATGAACATGAAATCAAGCAAATACCAACAGGTTTATTTATTACTGTTGAATTATGAGTTGGGTGGGTTTGGTCGGAAACACAAACTTCAAAATAATGTTTCTGTTTTACCCAGTGCCAATTTTAAGCAAACAGGGAAAAGTAAACATACCAAACAACAGTGATATGTGATCACTTTAAATATACCTTAGTGATAATGGATTGTTTAATCTTTGGAACTTCAATTATCATTCAAAACGGTTTCGAATCAGATTGCCAAGGTCATATTCACACTGCAGTAACAAGTAACTGCACAAAATGCCAGACTTCCCAAATATGTTGTAGGGAATAAATCATGCTTACTAAATGCATATAATTGGCATGGGCATAAGTGGCATATGTAAGAGAATATGAATAATAAATTCATATACGAGCAGCTGAGGAGCAAGGCTTTCCTATAGGGTCACTGTATGCAAGGTACACATAGACCTATTTTAAATTTATATATATATATATGTACACACACACACACACACACACACGTTATAGTTTGTGTTTTGCAGAATTTCCAACGAGCTTCAAACAATCCATATAGATACCAGAATCTTCATAATTACCTTTTTGAGTACAAAGACATCTAGCCTATCTTTTAGAAGCTAATGCTATCTGAGAATAAATTAAATTGCTCTCTCTGATCATTTCTCAAAAAATCCAGTAAAGAACTGGGGATTCTTTCTATAATTGCATTATCTTATAGAAATGTATTCTAATCTGCTCAGTTGGCCAAAGAAACACATTATTATTATTGTACAGGTTAAAAAACAAGACAGGTTGCTGCTGTTCGTATAAGACTTGTTTCTCTCAGGAAACACAAGGACAATCAAATGAAGTTCCAATGAAAGATGCAGGAAAAATGGAAAAAAATGACTGCAGGAGTCCAAGAATTCCAGGAAAATGGGCCTGACTGTTGAGCTTATACTTCGAAAGAGATATCTAATAATTTGGAAGATATATTCTACTCAAAATAAAAATCCATTCCAAATACTTATCACTTGGAAGGTATATTCTGTTCAATTAAATGCAAATTTAACAAAGGAACTTTATAACTTGCCAGACTTCCCCAAACCAAATTTTTTAAGAGTGTCAAAAGTTGGTACAAATGTTTTTGACTCGACATTAGGAAATGAATTTCCTTTCCTTGTTAGACAAGTCGCTGTTCTTTCCCAAACTCTGGAACCACAAAATATTCTTGGACTCCAGCTCCCAACATTCGTTACACAGACGACCCGCATATCTACCTGCACTTGCCAGACTGTTACCAAAATTGAACGGAGTCGCCGAGGTAGTAGAAACACCGAAATTCCCAATATTAAAGTTCACTGCAGGATTAGCAGTTAATCCGAAACCCCCAAAATTAAACCCACTGGCGGTGGAGTTGGCAGTCTCAAGCCCACCAAATCCTGATAGGCGTGTAGGCAAAGAAACAAACAGAATTTTAAAAGGGGGAGGGGGGAAGAAGAAAGAAGAAAAGAAAAGAAAGCAAGGTAAGGATTAGAAGAGTTTGCAGGAGGTTTCAAAGAAGTGAACAAAGACAAACCCTGACTTTGCTCCAAACGAGTTAAGAAAGCCGAGGAGGCGGGGACGGGAAGGAGGACAGGAGCGTGTAGTCTCGCAGCAAGAACCGAAGGGGCCAGGGCCGAGGGAGCCGCAGAGCAGCGCCCAAGGCTCCCCAGCCCTGTCCTCGCCGAGCCCAGCGGCGGGAACCAAGCGAGCGTTCGTGCCCGTCCCGGACCGTGAGGTGGGGAGGGTGAGTAGAGTTGGGGAGGGAAGGATGGGTCTCCGGCAAAGGGTGAGAGAAGCCGCCTCCGGTCTCTCCGAGTCCGACTCCCAGGCGGCGGGAAACGAGCCCTAGGAGGAGAGGGCCCTGCGGCGACCCACCCGCAGCGCGCGAGCTCCGGGTTGGGCCTCCATTCTCCCCGCAGCCTCCTCAGGAGCCGCCTCCGCCCGCTCTGCTGCCGCCCGCCCTTTACCGAAGCCCCTAAAGTCTCCGCGCGGGCAGGAGACCCCAGGATCCCCAAGCCGAAGAGTCTCGGACCGAAGGGCTGGACCAAAGGCCTTCCCTCCTCCCCGGGAGAAGGTCTGGGGGACTCACCCGCAGGGGCCGCGGTGGCTGCAGCTGTACCAGAGGTGCCCGAGGGAGCCCCAAAGTTGAAGGCCATGTCGCGGGAGCAGGGGGCCAGGGTGCTGCTCCCGCGGCACTCCGTGCACTCCGCTCTTCGATCCGCTGGGAAACCACACCCGGATCTCGGAGTTCCGCCTCTTTTCTGGCCTAGCCTAAGAAGCCGGAACGCCTGAAAGGCGTAGGGGGTGGAGCGTGGAGAGGGAACGCCCCCGGCCGGGCTTGCTTCCGGGGGCCTGTGGATTCACGTGGTTTGGAGCGTTGCAACCAATGTGAGATTCTGGTTAGCTCGCCGTGGCGTGCCGCCTGAGAGCCCTTAAAAACTTGCTTTAGGGAGGCCCCGTGGAAAAGATGTGCAGCAGGCTGAATACTAGTGTCCAATGAAGACAGGGTAGGAAAGAAAGCGAAATCCTCATTCTCCATAGTGGAGAGACAGTGGATAACACTGAAACCAAAAATTCACGAAGCAGCATGTCAAAGTCATGGGGTAATGGTGGGGAAAAGAAGAAAGAAAAAAGAAGGCGGCTAAAAGAAGTGCCTCTGAGAATGATGTCCGTTTAGGTTTTTTGTTTTTTGTTTTGTAGAATTCTTGGTAGAAACTTTGTAGAATTATTTGCTTCTTAAATCTATGTGCTTCTGTAACTTTAATAAAAATAAAAAAGTCATTGTGTCTATCGAAATTAAAATTGTCTTTGGACCTAGCAATGCTACTTTTAGGAATTTATCTTGTAAATGATTTGGCAAAATTAATGGAATACAAGGTTATAGGTTACAGCCTTATTTATAATAACAAATGATAGGAAACAGTGTTTTGCTTAAATAGTTGCATTCATACAAAGGAATACTATTCAGCCAAGTAAAGCTCTTTATGTACTGAAAAGAAAGAACTCAAAGGTAAATTATATAAACACAATTTAGAACACTATATGTGTTCTAAATGCTACAATTTGGGTGGGAAAAAAAGAGGGCTAGAATATGTAATTACATATATTTGTATGAAATATTCCTGGAAAGATACATTTTTTAAATGAATAACATCAGTTGCCTCTGAGAAGATGAATTGGGTGGCAAGGAGATGGGTGGAGGGAGGACTTTGCAGTATAAAGTCCGTTTAGTTTTTGAAAATGTAAATGGGTTACCTACTCATACAATTAAATAATGCTAATAGTGGTCATTGCAGAAGTCCCAGTGAGAACGCTGATATACGGATGAGGACAGCAGGAATGAAGACTGGGGAGCAGGTGGACTTGATGATTGATGGGGTGTGGAGAGGCAGGCAAAGAGGAGTCTAGCAAGGGTCCCTGGTTCCTGGCTTGTACACTGTGATGTCATTGGAATTTGGGAGGGAGACAAGAAAAAATGAGATCCTTTCTTTACTTACTGGATTTGAGGACAACCTGGCTGAGGATATCCAGCTGGCGCTTGGATATGTGGGACTGAGGTGGAACAGAGAGGCCCATGTTTAAGGGTGTAATTGAAGCCTGGGTGCCAATGAGATTGTCAGGAAGAGAGGATCAAGTGAGAAGATGCAGCTGAGCATCAGTAATTAGACCAGAGGGGACAGCCCTCAAGAGAGCCTGCGAGAAAGAAGCAGCAGCAGCTGAGCCAGATCACAGAAGTTATGGATGGAAGGGGAGAACAATCTCAGATGGAAAAGAATGGATGACTATTTCTTCAGTAGGAAGCCATCCCTGATCACCCTTTCTAAAAGTGCACATCCCACTCCTGTCACTGGCTGCTTTAATATTCTTATTACCACCACCTATTTATTGCCCCCCAGCCCCCATTTAATGTTAGCTCCATGAGGGCAGCAAACTTTGTTTTATTTACTGGCTGTGTCCCTGGTGCTAGCAGAGCGCCCACCCACATGATAGGCCCTTATTCAGTACTGTGGAATGAATGAATGATTTCCTCGACATGTTTCTCTCCCTTGCCTTTCCCATTTTCATCTCCAAGTCCTATATATTTTATCTTTTAAATATTTCTAAAATATTTCATTTCCACTGCCATCTTCCTGATTCAAATTACCGTAATCTCTTGCCTAGACCAGGGATCAGCAGACAGCCCATGAGCCAAATGTGGGCTGCTGCCTATTTTGTCCACAGTTTCATTGGAACACAGACATATGCGTTTGCTTACATGTTGTCTATGACTGCTTTCATGCTACAAGTACAGAGTTGAGTAGTTGCGACAGAGAGGCTTGTGAAGCCAAAACTATTTTCTAAGTGGCCCTTTACAGAAAAAAAAGTTTGCCAGCTCCTACCTAGACTACCGCAGTGCAATGAGTAAGATTCATTCTAGGTTGTCTGGCAAATGAGCTAGCTGTGGCTGGGGGTTCCCCCTTCTCCTAGGGGAGGGGAAGGGGCTGCACCCAACTTTATGTCCCACGTAACTGGTGTCTTCTTCACCCCAGCAGTGGAGGTTGCAACGTTCCATGGGCAGCCCAAGTCCAAATTGCCCCTTGTTCAGTTGCTTGTGTATTCCTCCATTGACAATACTTCGCCCTATAAAAAGGTGGACTAGAAGGAGTCTGCCCTCTGCACTGAGACCAAACAGTGCCCTGGCCCTCAGCTTGCCTCACCATGGGATGACAGGAAGATGGAGGGTCTGTGCCTTCCTTTTTCCAGAATTTTGTTTTTCCCCATTAAAGCCATTACTTGACCTATGCTATGTATGTGGCTTTGTGGAATTCACCCTGCAGGCTAGTGCATGACACCCAGACAAGATCCAGTGGGGACCCTAAAGGAACCACCTAACACAACAGCCTCCTAACTGACCTCCCTTCATCCACGTTGACTCTCTTCCAATTTATTCACCCTGCAGCTAGAGTGAGTCTTTCTAAACAAACCTGTCGTATCTCCCATTCCAGCCCCCCTAAACACACACACACACACACACACACACACACACACACACACACACACACACACACTCTGACCAACAACCCAGTTCACAATACTTCAATGGCTTCCCATTTGCCTTGAAAAGGACCAAAACCTTTGACATGGCTCAGGAGAAAGCTCTGAGGCAGAAGAGCACAGTGTGGGACCTTCTTGAAGTGGGGCTTGTCAGGCTGCCTGTAACTGCAGCTGAGCTGAAAGCAGAGGTGGCCCAAGGGTGTGACTCAGGCCTGAGTCCGTCAGGAGGGCAGACAGCATCTTTCAAATGAAACTCCACAGACCACTGGACATCTGATGACATAACATACAATTTCCAGTGCAATTTCATAGAAAGTTTTTTTATTAGTGAAATATTTCATTGCATTAAGGGTAGAAATAAACATGTCAAGAATCACATGAAAGGAACCAGCGGTATAAACTATAGGAAGAACATTCTGCCTAGCATTCTCTTTAATAGCCACAAGCAATTAATCCTAGTGATAATGCCCAGAGGGCCAAGGATGGCGGTCACCTTTTACAGAACTCTTATCTTGAGCAACTGAAATAAAAAATTAGCCTCTCTTAAGTAAAAACCCCGATAAAGGTTAGTTGTGTAGTACTTGGTCTGCCTGACCATTAGTGAGCTTTCTAGAATAAAGTCTAGTGGGAAAAGCCTGGAGCTGAAAGTGGCAAAGACCATCTCCTGTCCTGTGTTCAACTCCTGATTTTCCCTGAGAGAAGTGAGGTAACCTCTCTCCGTTTGGTTTCTCCCTAAATTGAGTATCATAGTACAGGACACCGTATTCTTTGATTGTGACAATCACAAAGCTTTTGGGGACCTTTCTAGGATAATAGCTCCACAAAAGTGACCATGAGGAACTGTTTGTTATTTCAACCTAAAACCAAATAGGTACATTCATTCTTCTTAACCAATCTATAATCTTGACTGCAGTGTATGGGTTTGCCACAGATTTTTCAGAAGGAAAATATCAAATGTGATTTTTAAGCCAAGTAACTATTAAGGATCATATGAAAATATTATGCTTTTGGCCTCCCTGACTGTGTGGGATTCAATCAAAAGGTGTACATCATTAACTCATAGTGTTTAAAAATCTCTTCCTCACAGATGATTATATTCTGGTAAGAGAATGAATCAGTGGGTACGCACTGACATCAGTTTTATTAATGTGAATAAGTGGGTGCATAACAGAATAAGATGAGCCAATTATCTAGTTAAATATTGATAATTTTTTTAAAATCTAGATATTTGGCATTATTGAAGACAAAATGTCTTCAATTTAGCTTTTCACATTTCGGTGATTTGGGGTATCTATAGGTTCTATCTTAATTTATAGAGAAATTGAGAGTTTAATGAACTGCCCCTTCAAAAAGGGAAACATTACAAATTGCTTTAGGGTAGAGAGTAGGAAAATTGAGGCCAGGAAACGAAATGATTTATTACCTCCATACAGGGATCAGAAGTTGTATTTGTGAAATCTGTGGCTTTTTTTCTTTCATTTGCTGACACTGAAACCCAGTTTTAAACAAAAAACCCTGCAGAATGATTCACTTGTCAAGACATTATCTGTGTACTTTGCCATATTAACTGTACAGGCTTCTCAATCAAAAATGAATAGTGAACGTTGAGAATCAAAGAAACTGCCCTTAAATATGCTTGAATTCTGTGACAGCTGATGGTTCCCAATCCTGACTTAGGTTACACTGAAAGCCAAGAGGTCTTCTGCAGAGAGGTGGCTCTGCTTCTGGTCCCAAGGGACTTTTCTTAAAGGCACTTCCTGTGCACTATTTCAAAACACCATCACTCTGTCAGCAAAATGATTGTCACAGGAAGCGTAGGGCACATTTTTCTCTATTCAGTGAGTGATAGTGAGCCACAAAACATCAGAAGGAACTGAATCTGAGACAAGAACAACTTATAAAAACAATTTCAAAGTTACCAAGAAGACTGCCCTAGAAGAAATGTCTCTTTAGTGTAGTCAGACTTCCTGAAATTTAAGTGTAACTTAGGCTGTGGAGAGATGGATTTCCTACATTTATAAATCATTTTACAAATAATCACTCAATAGTATTGTAATTGTATTGTAACAGTCACATTTGGCAAGGGTGATTGGGGAAAAAAATCAGTTACTGATTACCTTCTCCCAGAAATATCTTTCCACATCAAGATCATTTGGACTAAAAAAATAACAAACTACCCACAAATGTCATAACTAGCATTCTATTCTCTATGAAATATCTGTACTTGTCCTCACCAACATCATTTATGCATTCTCTCAATTCACAAAAGTACAAGTCAAAAATCCTCAGATGCTTGTCACTATCAACTCATGGGTACCACCTCCACAAACCCCTTCCCTGCTTGATTCCTACCCTGTATGAAAGCTGTCTGAATTATTTTCCTGGAGGAATCATGAACTGAAGATTAGCAAGAAATGCAATATGGGGCTTCTCTGATGGTGCAGGGGTTGAGAGTCTGCCTGCCGATGCAGGGGACACGGGTTCGTGTCCCGGTCCGGGAAGATCCCACATGCCGCGGAGCGGCTGGGCCCGTGAGCCATGGCCGCTGAGCCTGTGCGTCCGTAGCCTGTGCTCTGCAGCGGGAGAGGCCACAACAGTGAGAGGCCCGCGTACAGCAAAAAAAAAAAAAAAAAAAAAGAAATGCAATATGCACCTTTTCAAAAGAGGAAATTAGATGCATTTGAATGATATCGAATGAGGCTTACCGTTTTACCCTGCATCCCAAAATCTTATTTACTTCTGTTTTGTGGATGAAATGAATGGAGGAATACAACATCAAATAGTATTTATGTATTTTGAGCACAAAGTTTGGTGAATGAAGAGTAGTGAATAAGGTTAGACCAAGTAGTGTTAACAAGTGATGCACAGACATTATAACCACGACAGTGGTCACAAAATTCTGGAGCTACCAGCACCCAACAACAAAAAAATTACTATACCAGAGTTTATTAAATACTTGCTAGACACACGAAAAACAATTTGTCAGGGACCACAGGATCCTAATGGCCAACCAGGTCAGCCTGTTCTTGAACCTCTGCCAGAAGGTGCTGAACACACGCAGGCACGGGGTCTCCTCCCTCTCGCACCAGTTGACAAGCCTGTGAGGATGCAGACAGTTGCCCCACTGTCGTGGTCCAGGTCACGACAGCTTACACGCTTCCTTCCTCAGGCGCAGCCCATGGTTAGCTTAGGTTCGTATGAGGGGTGCTCTTTCGTCTGCAGTTCCCTGAGACCAGGTGAGAGATGACAGTGAGGTTAGGAGATCACGTGACCAACTTCTCCCCAGATGTGAAAAGTGGAGAGAGGGTTGCAAGGAGGGGAAACTGATGGGAAGACTGTCATCCCAATCACCTTCTCTTCTCTTGGCCTGCTTCCTCTTGCTGTTTCTTTAACATTCAGCCCTAGTCCTCTCCAGGAGGCCTGCTCTGACACCCCTACCCTGACACTGGACCAGAACCTTTCTCCTTGTGTTGACCTGGACCATAATCCTCATCACACCCTATTGAATTTCTCTCCTTCAGTTGGAGGCCCATCAGAGAACAATGTGTCATAGGTGATGGGTGCTCAGTAATGCTTGCTTGTTGGATATGTGAAGACGGCTAATTGTAGGAACTGTCATAATATTTACGTGGGCTTTTGTCTGTGCCTATGAAAAGCTCAGTGACAGTACAATCCATCTTACATTGACTGTAAGATCAATCCATAGATAGAAATGGAAAAATCGCTGTCTCACACCTAATTCACGCTAATGTGATGGGCATGGGTTGAAAGGCATACCAGAAGCACGCAGAAGACAGGGAAATCTGAGCTTATAGGATTTAGATGGTTTCAGCCTATTTCATTTCCTACGTCACATTTGCCTCAGATACGTAATGGAGGCAGTGAAGAGAGGGAAAAAAAAAGCCTTTGTTGCAAACAGAGAGGCTGGTGAGAATTTAAGAAGGGCTCATTGAAGGTGTTAAGACCCCTGGGTTGGCCTGCTGGTCACTTAGGGAAGCCAACCTAACCACTTATCCCACCCATTTGGGGCTGTTCCCACCCCTCCAGGCCCATCATTTATTATGCAATGACGACTCAGTGGTAGGTATCTTCTGATAAACCAGGGATTCTTTCCAAGCAGATCTCTGGCTGCCTTGCTCTATAATTATGGAGCTATTTTGTCATATAACTAATATTTATTGAGCTCTTACTAAATGCTTACACTGGGCCAAGTGCTTTATCTTTAAAATATCATCAAATCCTGACAAAAAACTCCTAAGCGAGGCTCAATTATCATCCCATTTTACAGACAGAGAAACCAAGGCACAGTTTCTGGGGTCACACAGCTATTAAGTGGCCAAACTGGGATTTGAACCTGGGCAGTCTGAAAAGAAAGCCCGGGTGCCTAGCTGTTTTATATTCTTCCTCTTTTTTTCAGGTTATTTGCAAAGACATAATGCTTTCTCCCAGGGGTTCCATTCCTACCAAGAAAGCCTGAAATACTGGAAAATACCATTCTATCACCCCTCCACCTTGACACACTTCCCTTGCCTCTCATTTGGCCCAGCAGTAATATAACCATGAAATCACTGTGCCCAGCATAAAAACCTCAGAATCCACCCTAATAAGCCCTCTGACAGCCCTTCAGTGAAGCACAGCTGAAGTCCTCAGGGAAAGTTATTCAGTAAGGGAGACATTCCTCCAGCCACTGCTCACCTCATCCATGGATCCCTGTCCTCTGCACGCAAGCCAGGTGAAGATCAGACCAAAGAGCACACCCAGCGCCATGATAATGTAGGGTATGTTGGTGATGATCAGAGTGGTGTTAATCACAGACTTCAGTCGACTTGCAGTCTCCTTATCAATGAGAACACTCTGCGAGGAGGAGCAAGAAAATAGTATTCCCTTGATTACTGAATATCCAGGGTGTTAAGTTTTTTGCTCTATCTTTCCTCCAAACCATTAAACACAATTTGGGTATGTCCTCCTGTTTGCAAACCAGAGATACTGAAAATCCTTTTATAAGTCAGAATAACCAGAGGGGGCACTTATTCATTGATGTCTCTTTTCTCCTGAAGACATGTTTTACTCAAAATTGGTGGGAAAAAGGAGGGGGAAAGTATTCAGAAATACTGAGATAATATCAGCTTTTCTTTTGTATCAGATAACTCCATGTCACCCTTCAAAATCCAACTCAGCATAACTTCCTTCCAGAAGTCTCCTTTGGCCTGGTTCAAGGCCCCTTTTCTGCGCTTCCATCTCACATTCTAAAATCTTCCATCACTGTCTCCACATTCTGCATTATAACTGTCTGTTTACTTGTTTGTCTCCTCCTGACTGTGAGGTTCCTGAAGGCAAGACTTTTATTTCAGTCAACTAAACACTGGGTATAGCGCCTGAAACACAGTAGGTGCTCAATTAATGTCGCTTGATTAGATGAATGAATGAATGAATGAATGAATGCAATATTCCAACAATGGCATGTGGAAAGCATCATTTCTCTCTTGGTTGGATCTATACTGATCGGGACCAGAGGTCTAGACAGAAAGTGTTCAGGGAAGTCTTGAGGCTAACCAGAATTCCAGATAACTAAGGGCAAAAGTATTATCACCTTAAACTGTGAGGTATCTGAAGAGCTTAATTCTATAAAAATTATTAGCAACAACTGGGACTTTGGGCTTAATTTAGGCTCAATTTGCAGATGAAGGCCCATCATGGTCAGAGTCTCCACCTCTGGAAGGAAAGGGGTGGGACAGCAGTCTCCAAGGTCACTTCCAGGTCTAATGTTTTCCTTTTCTAGAGAAGAGAAAAGTCAAGTTCTTTCTGGGAGGGAGTAAAAGCACGAGGTTTCACTCCATCATTCCCTGGACTCAATCTAGTCTTTAACAAAAAGTCAAAGCAGAAGTTAAGGTGGAGGGGACTTCAAATATGGTGCAACAATGAATGTAAGCTGGCAGAACAGGGCCCTTCCACACTTTCAAAAAGCCCTCCTTCCATGTCTCTCCCCACAAACAATAACCGTAATGACCCAGGAGCAACTGCAAATAGGTCCTATAAATGGTAAATATTGCCTGAATTCTTCCTATGAAACAATAAAAGCCTTGTCTTAGAACTGTAATCACAAACCCTTCAAAAGTTTATCAATGTGGCCACCAATACAATGCTAAGTTGAAAAAGGATATAAAACTGTATCTACCGTATGGTCTCAACTATGTAATATCAAAACCAGAAAAATACTGAGGCAACATAAGCAGATTTCAATTGCACTTTTCTCTGAGGGATGGGCTTGCTTATCAAGCAGTTCACTTTTTAAATACTATTTTTAATCTCCTGAGTTCTATAAAGAGCATGTTACTTTTACAAAATGTGAAACATCAAATTATTTTTTACAAAGTTGTTTTGGAAAAAAAATTTTACAACATATTGCTGAGGAAAATAAAGCAAGTTAAAAACAATTTATCAGGGGCTTCCCTGGTGGCTCAGTGGTTAAGAATCCACCTGCCAGTGCAGGGGACACAGGTTCGAGCCCTGGTCCGGGAAGATCCCACATGCCGTGGAGCAACTAAGCCCGTGTGCCACAACTTCTGAGCCTCCGCTCTGGAGCCCGTGAGCCACAACTACTGAAGCCGGTGCACCTAGAGCCCGTGTTCCACAACAAGAGAGGCCACTGCAATGAGAGGCCCGCGCACCGCAATGAAGAGTAGCCCCCTCTCACTGCCACTAGAGAAAGCCCGTGCAGCAAATAAGACCCAACACAGCCAAAAATAAACTAATTAATTAATTTAAAAAACCCCAATTTATCAGTCTGCCTCAGGTTTTGTGAGAAGTCACTTGAACTTTCCCTTTCCTTGCTAATCTTTGTTACTAAATCTTCTACAAAGAACAAATATTTTTAGGGAAGAGAGAAAAATCATGAAACTTTAACAACTGTTGCTGTTAACAATGGAAGCCAGCCGATCATGAATTTGAGGGGGAAAACTGCAAGTTTCCCCTCAAAACTGGGTGAAAGAGAGAAGGGAAATTGAGGAGATATAACTACAGTAAATGTGATATGTGATTCAGAAAAGAATTTATCACAGGCATCTTAAATAGTGGATGTTTTATGAGCGTTCAGAATATGCTTTACAGAACTTCAATTTATGCCTAACAATTAGGGATAACATTTCTGTGGGTACACTGTGAAAGAAATATTTCTCAAGAGAAGCTCCTCTTGTTTGAACTAAGACAGGAACCAGAAAGTAGAAAAGACTCTATGCTATGATGAAGGATAAGGCACCCACGTATCACTGCAATTAATGGGCATGTATCACATTTTATTTAATCATTTCTCAAGCACCCCACACTCTTTTTTATTCTTTTTCTCCTCAACTAATGAACGGTAAACTAATTACCTTTGTATTTTGTTTCTTACATAACCAGCTTCCCAGAAAGAAGTTTCACCCAAATAATGTTCTTGACAAGGGAAATTTCTTTCTGTCGTTTTCAAATCTCAGACACAGGAAGATTCATGTAAACATATAAACAGAAATTTTCTGAGGACAAACAGGTTTTTAAAAATCACCTTGGGCTTCCTTGGTGGCACAGTGGTTGAGAGTCCGCCTGCCGATGCAGGGGACGTGGGTTCGTGCCCCGGTCTGGGAAGATCCCACATGCTGCGGAGCGGCTGGGCCCAGTGAGCCATGGCCGCTAAGCCTATGCGTCCGGAGTCTGTGCTCCGCAACGGGAGAGGCCACAGCGGTGAGAGGCCCGCGTACCGCAAAAAAAAAAAAAAAAAAAAAAAATCACCTTTGCCCCTTTCTCACATCTTAAATTACACATAGCTACAATCGCAGAAGTAGGAAGTTCCCCAAGCTTCCACAGGTAAAACGTACCTGTGGCTCCCTCCCAGGACTTACCTCATTGATATACATCACTGGGAAAACCAGGGTTCTAATATTTCCCGTTTCACTACAAACACAAAAAAAGAGACTATTTTATAGACATCCTCATTAGGATGGCACGCTGGCCTGGCGAGACAAGTTTATATGAGAATGCCAGCCCAGTTATTTCATTAAACTACCTGGAATTTATGCAGACCTCTTATTATATCTGCAAACACCTAATAATCAGCAGTTAGATCACAAACAGTCTAGCAATTCAAAGTGTTGCATATTTATGTAAAGTGTGTTTAACCAAAACACAAGATGCCAAAAGTAAATTCATCAAAATGATTACCATACTCCCAAGAGTTATTGGAGGGGAGGTTCCAGCAGAACAATGCTGTCATTCCTCAGAATGTTTTATAATCAGGCTACTCAGTAATGTCTTTACAAGAGCCTGGAGCAATCACTTACTGAGCATTTACTATGCACCAGCTCTGTACCAGGTGTCTTGGGAACATTATCTCACTTAATTCTCATGGTAGTCCCAATGCAGTAGGTATTACTGTCCCAGGTTTAAGACAAGGAGATGGTGGCTCGGAGTAATTTGCCCAGGACCACCATGAGGAAGTGGTGGAGCTAGGATTGGAATTCCACTTTGATTCTAAGGCTCTAGATTGTAACTACTAAATTATACTCCCTCAGAAATACACGCACAAAATGCATCACATTTGCTTTCTAGAAAGATCCCAAACACATGTGCTTAATTAAACCTGGCAAATTTTATGGGGGGAGCCAACCAAGTTTGAATGATAGATAGGCAGACAGAAAGATTAGATAAATATAGATATATTATAGATATGCATTACAGTTTTGCATTCTGCTTTTTCATTCAACATTGAATGAAATCATTTTCTCAATTTCCACTGGAAAGTCTGAGCAGGAGATTACACTCGAGAATCCTAATTAAGTAGAAGGAGTGTCGGTACACTGGACTGCAGAGAGTATTTAACCATCCACGGGAGGGTTTGTGGCTGGCCTGGGTGGGAGCAGTGGAAAGAAAGGGAGGGAGGGAGGCAGCCAGAATCCTGGTGAGGGAAATGCTTAGCAGAGTGGGTAAGAGCAGACTCTGGGCCTCAGTTTCCTCATCTGTAAAAGGGGGTAATACAGGGTTATTGTGAGGAACAAATGAGTTAATGTGGGTAAACTACTTAGAATAATGGCTGATCCATGGAAAACATTCTATAAGTGTTTGGTTAAGTAAAATAATTAACTTCCAAGACCAAGGCTGCCCATGACAATGCTGATCGTGCCTCATCCCTGAAGGGCAGGGTGAACAGACTTAGAAGTGGGCTGTACCCCTCTCGACATCAACCCCACCAGAAAGTCAATGTAGCAAAACCACCCTCTGCCTCTGCAGAAACAAGCAAAACTTACATAAAGTCATCTAATTTTTTGACATAAACGTTGATTTGGAACCTCTTGGCTGCTCTTAGGATAATTCCAGTCAACTGTGAATCAGAGAAGTAGAAAGAAAACGTTAGGATTTATTAAAACCACACACACAGTTTTTGTCGATAGAGCACCGTTGCTGGGTGGTTCTGATAAACAGGGCGGCCACTGCCACATTTGCTAGGCAGAGTGGGACGAGGGAAAACTGTTCCCCAGGACAGAATGAGAATTGTGGATTGTGTTAGGTGCCTGGTAGACCAATGTTTCTCACACTTTACTATGCATGCGAGTCCTTGGGCACCTTATTAAAATGCAGATTCTGATTTGGTGAGTCTGGGGTGGGGCCTGAGATTGGGCAGGATGCTGTCACTTTGAATAGCAAAGCCATAGAGGACCCGGGCAGGAAGGAGATCCGGCAGATACCCTGTCGGCTCTGGGTTTCCAGGCGGAGGGCCAGAGTGCTACAAGGAGGACATGGTGACAGCCAGAGAATGGTGCCCACGTGTGGCCAGGCCCACCCAACAGAGCCCGGAGGACAGACGCAGCATTGTCCTCCCATGGCCACGCCACCTTCTGCACCAAACGGGGGGGGGGTTGTGCCTCACCCTGGTGACAAGCGGTTTGGCTACTGAAAAGGAACTGACTGATGGCTAAGAGAGAAAAGGGAGAAAACCACACCTGACCTTATTCACAAAACGATAGGAGCACCGGTTTCTCAAATATAAATGCAATGAGTGTAGCTAAGGGTGAAATGCCCATAAGTCGCTGTGCTCAAAGAATGTGCTGGCTCTTCTGTGACTGTTTCATGCATGTGCTCAAAATCCCAAGAATGAAGATATCTCACCTTTAATTCAGTCCTTACAGTGAAAGGTTCTCACATGGTGAAATGATACATCCTCTCAACATGGTTTTTAGGTTTTCTCCTCTATGAATACGGGATTAGAGTATGTATATATTTGATGCTTTTTAAATTAATGATGTCATATAATAACTCTCAAAGCACCTGTATAAAGAGTTTTGCCAAAAGTGACTGAAGCTAATATATATACATTTAGATTTCAACCAAAACGTTCCTGGCAGCGACTAAGCAGAGGAATGTCTTCAACCTGCTCATCTGTGGCCCAGTGAGAGGAATGTATGTATGTTCAGGTCCAGTCTTTTGGCAACAGAAGACTGACCAGGTTACCTGGGTCCGATTCCAGTTGTTTCCAATGATGGGACTTTCACTGTTGTTTTTTTGTTAAGATGGGTTTGCCGATATTTCTGCGTATTAGCTCAATACAACTCAGCCTTCTAATTACAGGGCTGTGAGACTCTGCATCACATCACACTGAGCTGAGCTCCCTCCACTTGAATATGTGAATGGAAGGAAGACAATACACTTCTCAAGAGTACCTAGGGCTAAGCTGGTGAACACCGTATAGACAGAATAAAATGTATGTTTTTTAACCAAGAAGACGTGTGTACTCACAGGATTAATGTCCACAAATGTCTCATGATAGTTCTTATTGGGGTGCATGCCTTCTATGGCAGAAACAAACTTCTCATCTGCTTGGTAGAAGTGTGGGAAAGACATAATAATAGGTGCACCTGCATTTTGAGGAAAACAGAAATGAATGGTGAGGTTCTTAAAAGTCTAAGATGAATATAAACTTCCTGACCACAAATCCAGTTCCTCAGTAGGGGGAAAGCTATACACAGAAAAGCTGGGTTGGGGAGAGGGGCAGGCTAAAAGTATATTCTACATCTCTTAGCTAGGGATTTATACTTCATCGTCTGACATCTCATTTACCCCTACATTATTTTATATCATAATATGAAGTCCTGGCTTCATATCATGAAGCCAGGCTAAATGAAGTCCTGGCTAAATCATTTATTCTTCAACAAACATTTGCTGAACCTATAATAGACAAATGCTTTACACACATTATTTTAATTAACGTTCCCAGCAGTCCTATGAAGTTAGAACTATTTCCTTCCTTTGGCATTTGAGGAAAGGGAGGTTCAGAGAAGTTATAAAATTTCCCCAAGCTTTCAGGTGATGGAGGCAGAATTCTGATCAAATAAGGGACGACTCATTTTAAAGCACTCGTTTCAACTGCAATTCTCTACCAGTACATAGACTCTTTTCCCCCTTATTTTCCTGCTTTCCTGTTTACGTTTTACCCAAAATAGGCATCTTGCGGCATCTTAGTTCCCCGACCAGGGATTGAACCCCAGCCCTCAGCAGTGAACGTGCGGAGCCCTAACCACTGGACCACCAGGGAATTCCCAATGCAGAATTTTTTTAAGACTTTGCCTGGTCCTGCCATCTGCAGCCTCTTGACTAGATCAAGGTCTGCCCACAGGAAGACACTGGTTTTTTTTAAAAAAAATTTTCCTATTCATTTTAAGGAACCAATAGAGAAGTAAGTTATTAAAGGAAACCTATTCTATTGATAGATTTTGCTCTTGAAAAGAGGGGAGGGACTCAATAACTGCTGTCAGGAAAATACATTTTGGGAGAAATTAGCTTAACGGCAAGTAGTTTAAGTCTGCTCACATATCCTCCAACCCATGGCTCGGACACCTCACTTGTCACACACACAGTTCTGCTCTCTGCTGCTACACAGTTTCATGAAGACACGATTTCCTTCTTTGTGACCTACACTGACCTTTATTTATTTATTTTTTTGGCTGCACCACGTGGCTTGTGAGATCTTAGCTCCCTGACCAGGGATGGAACCCAGGCCCTCAGCAGTGAGTGGACCGCCAGGGAATTTCCTACACTGACCTTTAAAATGTATTTTTAAAGATCTGTTAAGGACTTAATAAGGGCCAGACACTGTCCTGAGTGTTTTACATACATTATCTCTAACCTTCACACAACCCTCCAAGGAAGTTATAATCACCCCCCATTTTACAGATGAGAAAACTGCTGTCTGGAACCCTCCTTCAGCAACGTGGCCAATTTGCTAACAAACAGAAGTCAATCCCAGATCCTCCTGACTCCAGAACGCTCACTCATCCCACCAGCCAGAATGTTCCCCTGGGGAATGCAAAACACTTGAGGATAGTCCTGAAGGGTAATATTTCAGTCCACATCTGGGAACACAGAACAGGCAAGAGGAAAAGGATTATAGCAAGAGGTATGACTGTTGCAAAGTAGAATCCTTCTGTTGGTTCTGACATCAACTTCTTGAGGAAGCAGACTGTTAACAAAACAACAAGAAAAATGTGTCTACATGTGTGCCTTGAACCACAGAAACATGGGCTGATAGGGCAGGTGCCATTTCAGGACCATCCCCCAGTGAGCCAGCAGGAGAGGTCTGATCTCTAGGTCAGGGGTGTGTGTTCCCCAGAACAGCGGTTCCCAATCTCGCAGGTACCACCTTCATGAGAATCACCTGAAGTTCATTAAAACTACAGATTCTGGGGTGCTAGCAGGTGGGCCCTGGGACAGATGTTTTAATGATTCTCCAGACAGTTCTGAGGTCAGGCTTGGGAGCCATGACCCCATCAGACAAGGAAAGGGAGGGTTATCCCAAAAGGAGATTTTCAAACCAAATGGACAAGGGGGCAAAAGTTAGCACATGATTCAGGAAAAAAGTACAACTTTAATCAAGAGAAAGGAGTTACAGAGTTTCTCAAGAGAAACTTTAAACAAGAATTGTAGCCTCAGAAAGATCGCAGTACAAATATGAGAAGACCCTAAGTTCTAGCAGGAACTTGCTCAGAGGTAAGGATTTTATAAAAATCCCGTTCCTTCTCTGAGCCCTGGTTTCCACAGTTATGAACAGAGGCTACTGGCTGTCAATCTGGCAAGGCTATTGTGAATATTATGCAGCATATGACTGCAAAAACTAGTCCTCGTGATGAAAAAAATGCTGTCAGCTGCACCCCTGATCATTCCACCTCATTCACGGAAAGGAGCACATTAGCTCAGACATTAAGAAACACTGGCCCTGGACCAGTTTCAAGAAAAAAGAAAAACAAACTCTTAAACTACTGCCCAGGAAAAACATAACATGGCAATCTAGGAATAAAAAGCATTACAGGAAAGCCAATGCTTTTTTTTTAAAAAAAACTATGCTATAGCCATGTTACAAAACTTTTTTTTTTTAATTGCAGTTGATTTACAATGCTGTGTTCGTTTCTGGTGTACAACAAAGTGATTCAGTTTTATATATATATATAGATATATATATATATATATCTATATATATATCTTTTTTCAGATTTTCTTCCTTTATAGGTTATTACAAGATACTGAATATAGCTCCCTGTGCTATACAGTAGGACCTTGTTCTATTTTACTTTATATATAGTAATTTGTATCTGCTAATCCCAAACTCCTAATTTCTGCCCTCTGCTTTCGCCCTTGGTAACCATAAGTCTGTTTTCTATGTCTGTGAGTTTGTTTCTGACAAAATGTTATTCTTTTTTCTTTTTTCGGTACACAGGCCTCTCACTGTTGTGGCCTCTCCCATTGCGGAGCACAGGCTCCGGACGCACAGGCTCAGCGGCCATGGCTCACGGGCCCAGCCGCTCCGTGGCATGTGGGATCTTCCCGGACCGGGGCACGAACCCATGTCCCCTGCATCGGCAGGCGGACTCTCAACCACTGCGCCACCAGGGAAGCCCCAAAATGTTATTCTTGAAAGGTCAAAATCGCTCTTTCTATTGGGCTGACAACATTCTCTGTTGAAGAACACCAATCCTGCATCCAGACCTTCCTGCCCATGTCCCCTCTCTGAGTTCTTACCATTCTTGCAGACGCTGACATTCAAAACTCCTGAGCCCAGGCAGTTTCCTTTAGGTATACAGAAGCCAGCGTTGTCTGAGGTATTGGCTAATATTTCTGCAGGCACCTTAAACCTCAAGGCAGGCAGTCCCTGCACGCTCTCAAAGTCACTGAAAGTTATATATATTGACCTGTTAGGAGGTAAGAATAAAAAGTCAATGTGAGCTCCCATCAGCATGATCTGCCCGTACCAGTGAGTTAGCCAACCGTTCTTGGGTATAACGTGGCTAAAAGCTTACAGGATAAGTGGAAAACGAAGAGGCAAAAGAAAGCTTGAAAGGAGCTCGACCCATTGAATGTGTAATAAAGTAGGAGACAGATTATAATGAAAGATGTTTAAGAGGCAGCAGCTATGCTAACATCTTAACAAGGCTTAGAAAAAAAACATAACATGTGGTAGAAAATCAAGAAAATGAGTTAGAATGGATATTTGTGCTGAAAGAAATGAGTCACCTAGACTAGCATGGACACATGCCAGGGTGAGGCAGAGGCAAAGCAAAAGCCGAAGAGTTGGCAAAGGGTGTGGCCTGGTAGATTCTGCAGGCCTGGAAAAGTGCCCCATTAGACAGATACTTGATTAGAATATATACTTTTTTTTGGGGGGGCGGGTACGCGGGCCTCTCACTGTTGTGGCCTCTCCCGTTCCGGAGCACAGGCTCCGGATGCGCAGGCTCAGCGGCCATGGCTCACGGGCCCAGCTGCTCCGCGGCATGTGGGGTCCTCCCGGACCGGGGCACAAACCCGTGTCCCCTGCATCGGCAGGCAGACTCTCAACCACCGCGCCACCAGGGAAGGCCTAGAATATATACTTTGATACCCATTTCCCCCAAATAACAATAGTTTCCGTATTTTGCCTAGGTTGCTTATTTCGATGGTGTTCAACATCATTCTGCCTTCAGTGGTTACAGCGTTTCAAACAGCGGTCCCTTATGATACCAACCACCCTTCTATGTGCACAGCACCTGAGTGACAGCCAAGGCACTTTTCACATACACTGTGGTAACTGATCCTTCAGCCCTGCATCTGAAGGCATCTGAAGGCTGAGGGCAACTGCTTTGGGGGCCTCA
Source organism: Phocoena sinus (assembly GCF_008692025.1). NCBI lineage: Eukaryota > Metazoa > Chordata > Mammalia > Artiodactyla > Phocoenidae > Phocoena > Phocoena sinus. The sequence goes on from NC_045767.1 coordinate 93,172,759, forward strand.
CTTTTTCATCTCTGAAGCACAGGGGGCACACATCTCTCCCTGGGTTGTGACTTACAGGAGTTGCCTTCCACTGCACATCCCACCCCATAGCATTTTTTCATGAAAATTTTAAGCAAACAGAAAAACAGAGAAAATACTATAGTAAGTACCTTTTATAACAAATACCACTTAGATACATAAAATGTCTATTTACGGATACAACTGGAGCTCTCTGCGTAACACTCCTGATTGTAGTCCTCTGCATCCCCAGAGGTAACCGCTATCCTGAATTTGGGGTTTATCATTCCCATGCAGGTCTTTATACTTTCACCTATGTGGATATTCATAAACAACTTGTGGCACTGTCTGTTATTTCTAAATGTTATATAAACAGTATACCATACTCTCTTTTACAATTTGCTTCTTCCTTCATTATATTTTTAAGATTTATTGCATTAATGTACATGGCTCTGGTTATTATATTTTACTGTTTGTTTGTTTTTTTGCAGTACATGGGCCTCTCACTGTTGTGGCCCCTCCCGTTGCAGAGCACAGGCTCCGGACGCACAGGCTCAGTGGCCATGGCTCACGGGCCCAGCCGCTCCGTGGCATGTGGGATCTTCCCGGACTGGGGCACGAACCCGTGTACCCTGCATCGGCAGGCGGACTCTCAACCACTGCGCCACCAGGGAAGCCCCTATATTTTACTTTTAATATGATATTCTATCAAACAAATACCCCATTATTTATTTATTTTTAAACTTTTTGTTTGTTTGGTTTAATTTTTGGCTGCGATGGGTCTTCGTTGCTGCACACAGGCTTTCTTCCAATTGCGGTGAGCTGGGGCGGCTCTTCATTGCGTTGCACGGGCTTCTCATTGTGGTGGCTTCTCTTGTTGCGGAGCACGGGCTCTAGTGTGCGGGCTTCAGTAGTTGCAGCATGTGGGCTCAGTAGCTGTGGCTCGCGGCTATAGAGCCCAGGCTCAGTAGTTGTGGCGCACGGGCTTAGTTGTGCCGTGGCATGTGGGATCTTCCTGGACCAGGGCTCAAACCCATGTCCCCTGCACTGGCAGGCAGAATCCTAACAACTGCGCCACCAGGGAAGCCTCATTATTTATTTATATTTTCCTTTTCACAGGCACTTAGATTTCTTTGGATGGAAGAAATTTTCATATATTGAGATATGGGGAAGTTATTCTGGCTTACACATGATTTAACTTAAACTTTATGCTAATGGGAACAGCCTCTCTCATAGCCTGTCAAACACTCATTGTACATCTGCTTTAACCATTAAAGTAAAGAATGCTTTTAAAAATCAAAATGGAGTAATTGTGGGTCACATTCAGGATGGAGCCGGGTGGCCATTGTGGATGTGGTTTCAGACACATTCCTGCATCACTGTGAACATAAATTTTCTGAACTGCATCAAACTCAAGGACACCACTAGCCGTTCTCAAAACAGTATCTGCTCGCAGTGGCCAGCTGCAACCTTATGGTCTCAAGGTCTCCCCTTGTAACTATGCAACCATTTCAGATCCCAACCAATCCTTGCTTAACGAGCACTCTTACTTCTTGCCAGCTCCAGTTATAATTCTTGATAAACAACTCATGTAACTAACTGCAACCTTGAGGTTTTTGCCTTTGTACGTCTCCCCCATTTTGTAATCTGATAAAACACAATTCAAGTGCTCCTTGAATCAGTGTCTCCTAGGCTACAGTCCTCAGTTTGGCTCAAATAAAACTCTTTTCTATTCCTGTTATAGATTCTTTATTATTTCCGTTGACACTTCCAATTTTTCCTAACTACAATCCATGCTGCAGTGAACTTTTCTGTATAAATCTCCTTCGTGTATGTACACGAGTTCTTCCGGTCAGGGAACCTTCATAGGAGAGAAGTGCGGAATCATGGGGTTTGCACGTCTTTGGCTTTACTAAGCATTGCCAAGTGGCTCTTCAGAAGTAGTGGTACCAAACAAGAATGAGTTTCCTCTGTGCCATATCTTTAATAAGCCTCCTACTACCCTCTGAAGTTTCTTTGTCTCACCCATTGCGCTCAAACATATTTTCTCTTCCTTCAGTCCTTTCACAAATATTGACTGAAGGGAGCAGCTGGATGGAAGGTGACTGAGATATTCCACGTGAAAGCTGGAAAGGGTCTGCACCATGGCACAGAGAGCAGGGATGGAGTGAAAGGACAGCTCTTTCTGAGGAGGATGGATCCCACTTGGTGACTGATTCAGTGCAAGGGAAGAGGGAGATTTATAGTGATTCTGGAAGGGCTGACTGAGGACGTGCTCAGTTGTGTGAGATATGAAAGCCAGAAGAACAGCTGACCTTGAGAATATTGACTCCATAGCATCAAAGGCAACTAGATTAATTCTTTTTTTTTTTTTTTTTTTTTCGGTACGGGGGCCTCTCACTGTTGTGGTCTCTCCCGTTGCAAAGCACAGGCTCTGGAAGCACAGGCTCAGCGGCCATGGCTCACGGGCCCAGCCACTCCGCGGCATGTGGGATCTTCCCAGACTGGGGCACGAACCCGTGTCCCCTGCATCAGCAGGCAGACTCTCAACCACTGCGCCACCTGGGAAGCCCCAACTAGATTACTTCTGATGGAGGAGAAGTCTCACAAAAAGCCTTGCAGGAGTGAGTGGGAGAGGAAAGGGAGGCTGTGTGATCAGCCTCTCAGCTGAGCAGTTTTAGGGTGAAGGGCGGGAGAAGCAGCAGGGATGATGGGGAGCTGGGAATCAGGTCACAAAGCAGGAGGCCTTCCTGCCACAGAGGGGACTTCCTCATGCGGGTCTGGACAGAAATAGCAGGTGGGAGCCAGGGAGAGGTTGCGGGCCACGTGCGAGCAGATGGGATCAACGGGAAGGTTAGAGCTCAGCAAAGACCTATGAACTCTGAAATACGGACTGCAGTATGCTTTCTTTACCTTCTATGGAGCGACCACCTGTTGACCGGAAGAAGACCAGGGCAAATTTCACACCTGACAGAGCATACCATAATAACAAAGAGCTAACATTTAATGTTATTGACAGTGTGACAGGCCCTGGGCTGAGTATTTTATTAAAGTAACTTGTTTGTCCTCAAAACAACTCCCAAGGTAGGCAACTCTTTCTATCCTTATTTCACAAACGAGGAAAGTTAGGCACAGAGTGGTTAAATAATGTTCCCAGGGTCACACAGCTGTAAGTGGTGGAGCTGGTATTCAAACCAACACAGCCGGGCTCTGGAGTTAGTGCTGTGAACCACTACACTTCGCTGTTTCTCAATATGCCATCATCGTTGATCACTCACTAAGCATACATATCCTCACCGAATAAGTGCAACTATATATAATTCCTCACATTTTGGGTGGTCTTACAGTCAAAGAACTTATTTTTCAGGTTCTTACCTGCAAAAATCAGATGGGAAGACATAAAGGACTTCGTCTTTGGTGATTAATGGGTGAAAAGAATCTCCGTCTGTTCCGTTGATCATATTGCACTCGTCTGCTGTCCACCAGTCAAGTGACCTGTCATTGGGAGACAAGAAAGAGTCCAGAGGGTCACACTTGATTTTGGTCTTTTTTATTTTTTTTAATGGTCAGGACTTTTCAAGACTCAACTGGGAGCTGGCTACCCATAGAATCTTATTCACACGCAGACACAAGGGTGGTATTGGTTGGGGACTGGATCAAGAGGCGGAAAAGCAGGCCCCCGATCCCCAATCAATTCTGACAGAGGCAACAGCCAAAAATCCTTCTTCCCTTCCTCTAAGACAGAGTATCTCACGTACAGGTCTGGGAATATGCACTTACTTAAAGCAGTGATCCATTTGGCATTTACAGTAGCTTTGTTCACAGCCAGCCCGTGGACAGATGAGCCCTGGACAGATATTGCAGGGAGATAATATTTGTGACAGAGCATTAACTGTCTCCCCCTCCAAACAGCTAAGGGAGGATTTCTTTTGGGTCACAAGAAAGTTTAACCTTGAATCAACTTTACGCTCACTGAGAGCACAGTTGAGATGGCGGGTTTTTAAAAATTAATTCCTTGAAAAATGGTATAAAATGCAAAAGACAGGAAAGGACAGGCAATAAATAGTAATTCTTCTAACTTCTGGTCAAGGTGGCCTTCTAAGTTCGTGAATTGAGGACATCTTCCAGTGCAGTGGTTGACAGAACAAAAAAGAGAACATTTAAAAGGTCTATACCCTACTCAAACACAGAAGAACATCTCCCTAGACAACGAAAGGTGATAACTGCCAAGTTGTGAGTAGGGCTACAACTGCCGGCCCATTGGGCTGCAGGTCTGGAAGCCAGAAGAAAGATCTGCAAGTCTAGCTCCTGAGGTTAATGAGGATTAAAAGTGGTCCAGCAAGGGTGTGAAACTAGGATCTGGGGGCAGGGATTTTCTGGTCAGCGAGAGAGGCTGAAGAAAGCAAAGCTGAGTTGCTGGGAGGCAGAAAGCCCCAAGCACAGCCTCACATCCAGAACCTGAGTCAAGCTGCCTGCTGACTCTTTGGCCAGATCTGTGATGAACCCTGGGTAATCGTGAGGTGGAGACCCACCGTGTGTACTGGTGTTGGGGTTCCTAGGTAGGCTACATGGAGGCAACTGCAAAAGTGTTACCTAGGGAGAGGTGAGAGGATGGATGGATGGTAGAATGGATGGATGGATAGATAGATAACAGACAGACTTCCCAAATAATTATTCTGCAAGTCAACATTTTTTTTAATGAAAGAAACTTATACTAAGAGATAGGCAACAAAATCAACAATAAGATGAATTCACCTGAGAAGAAATTAAAATAATTGAACAATCTGGCTAATAAATATGTTGTTTAGTATCCTCAAAGAGACAAATGGAAGAATAACATCTGTTAAAAAAGAATGGTAAATTATTAAAAACAAACAAAAAAGAATGAGATAAGAGTAGAGAGACCCAAAGAACGAAAAATAGAAACCTTCAGAATAAAAACAGAATAAAAAAGTTTTCTGAAAGAAAAACTCCATATAGGGATAAGCTCTAGACGGTAGGTAGTTGGAAAGAACTGGCTAACTGAAAGATCGCTCTAAGGAATTTATACAAATATAAACTCAGAAAGATTAAAAATTAAAGGATCAAGATACAGAGAATATATCAAGAGGCGCCAATAAATATTTAATAGGAGTTTGTGGGAGGGTAGTGAGAATAGAGTGAATAACAGAGAAGCAATAATTTAAGAGATAATGGCTGAAAGTTTTCCAAAATTTAAGAAAGATACGAGACCTTGGATTGAAAGTATGCCCCAAGGGCCAAACAGAATAAATAAAATAAATTCAAATCTAGATATGTTGCAGTAAAACTGCAAAAGGCCAAAGAAGAAGATAGATATCAAAAGCCAATGGAGTGGGCTTCCCTGGTGGCACAGTGGTTGAGAGTCCGTCTGCCGATGCAGGGGATACGGGTTCGTGCCCCGGTCCGGGAAGATCCCACATGCCGCGGAGCGGCTGGGCCCGTGAGCCATGGCCGCTGAGCCTGCGCGTCCGGAGCCTGTGCTCCGCAACGGGAAAGGCCACAACGGTGAGAGGCCCGCGTACCAAAAAAAAAAAAAAAAAAAAAAAAAAAAGCCAATGGAGTAACATCTTCATAATTCTGAACTGTCAACCTAGAATTCTATACCCAGCTAAAACCATTAACAGCTGAAAGTGCAATAAAGATATTTTTAAATATGCAAAGTCTAAGAAAGTTTACCACCCACAGATCCTCACCAAAGGAACTACTAATAGAGTGTAACCTAGTAACCTAGTAACATTTTGAGCCTGATTAATTCTTTGTGGGGGACTGTTCCGTACACTGCAGGATGTTTAACAGCATCCCAGGTCTCTACCCAGTAGATGCCAGTAGCAACCTCCAGTTGTGACAACCAAAAATGTGTCCAGGCATCACCAAATGTCCTCTAGAGAGCGAAATTGCCCGTTTAAGAACGACTGTACTAATGACCTTCAGCAAGAAGAAAACTAAATCCAAGGGGAAGATGTGAGAAGGAAAAATAATAATAAATTAATAAAATATGTTGGTATATTTAATTATTCACTATAAAAATAATGAGATTTTACTTATATTTGGCTTCCGAAGAAGGTGAAACAAGTTGTAGACAAGAATAGCATAGAAGGTGTGGGTGTTAAGAAATGGGTAAAGTTATTGTCTCATTTGAAGAAGAGAGATAATAGATAGCTTTAGATTCTGTTAGAAAAAAAATTGTTAAAGACAATCAAAGGGTAGAATAGATATAACCCAGCTAAGGGTGAAAAATAATGTCGAAATGGGTCTCAATATATCAAATAATATATCATTATATCGTAAATGTATCAGTAATTACAACATGTATATAAAAGGATTAAACTCTCCTATTAAAAGGAGAAAGAAAATATGGAAAGAAAATAACAGATTGGGTTTGAAACAAAATCCAGCTATATCCTGTTTACAAGTAAATCTCCCTCCCAGCTCAGTACCCAGTCATCTAGTTAACCCTCCAAAGGCAACACTGTTGCCAGTTTCTCATGTTCTTTTAGGGTTCTTATATCCTTGGGAATGTGTGTGTGTGCACGCATGTGCTCCCTCATGCATGTGCAAATGTATGTGTATGTACCTGGATATGTGTGTTTTAAAAAATTTAAATAAACTTAAAATTTAAAAACAGTTTTTGCTTTACAGAAAAGTTGTGCAGATAATATTCCACGCCAGTTTTTTTGCCTGTATTTCTGGGAAGCTGCAAAGTAAATTTAATGTTCAAGAACAAAATCCCTTTTACCATAGTTCCTGAAGAATTAACCTCCTTTTCTCTCGAAGATTCCTAATTTCTATGACTTAAAAAAGTCATTCTGCTTTATGTGTGGCTTTATTGCAAGCTGCCTCAGTCCCTATTTGGAGGTAGTTTGTTTATAAATTATAAACATTAAAAATATTTTGAAATGCTATAATGCTGAACTCAAATGTATTTCATCTTAAAAAAAATACACAAACAATGCAGAATCACTAAATTAAATTAAAAAAAAGAACCTCTCTCCTTCCCCCAAAACAAGCAGTGATTTGAGAAGTATTTGCGCTGCAGCTACATATCATTCAATGACTAAGCGGAAGAGCAAAACTATTCATTGGCTTGCGATTCCCAATCTTGATTTACAAGATAATAATTTTACACATTTACACTATATTATTTATATTATAGGATATTTTACATAATTATAGATTTTTTTAATTTATAGGTTTTTCATCCAAAAAATGATAGTGCTAAACTTCTTTGAAATAAAGCAGAAGTGGACGTTCAATTAAAGGAAAATTGAAAAAATAATTACACCAATAAATCATTAGACTTACGTTTTTCCATTCCATTCCACAATCTTGCAAAAGTTAAGGTAATTGTCTTCTCCAGTTAGAAAAACATAGTCTCCATCATTAGTCCCATTTTTCTGAAAATAAGTGAATATGGTCATTTATAGTAACTGTGATGGTTCATTTCATGTGTTTACTTGGTTAGGCTATGGTGGCCAGCTGTTTGGTCAAACAATACTCTAGATGTTGCTGTATTTTGTAGATGTGATCAGTTCGGTTTCAGTAAAGGAGATTACTGTTGATAACGTGGGTGGGCTCATTCAATCAGTTGAAGCCTTTAAAAGCAAAGTTTGAGGTTTCCTGGAGAAAAAGGAGTTCTCTCCTCAAGACTGAAACAAAGAAATCCTGCCTGGGTTTCCAGCCTGCTGGCCTGTCCTATGGATTTCAGACTTGCCACTTGCCAGGACCCACAAGTGCATAAGACAATTCCTTAATATAAATTCCTGAACAGATATATAGATCTCCATTGATTGTGTCTTTCTAGACAACCCTAACTGATACAGTAACTAACACATTTAACCTGTATGAAACTGCCCTAGTTGGGCCTAATTGCCTCATGAGACTGAACCACAACTCGGGAATAGAGGAACTATTTTGTTAAATCCCATATTAGCCATATTATTACTTTATGGTTTTAAAAAGTATGAGCCCAATTAAATAATGGACAAAGGATTTGAAGAGACATTTCTCCAAAGAAAATATACAAATAGCCAATAAGTACATGAAAAGATGCTCAATATTGTCAGTTATTAGAAAAATGCAAATCAAAACCACAATGAGATACAACTTCATACCCATGAGGATGGCAATTTAAAAAAAAAAGGAAAAGAACAATTGTTAGTGAAGATGTGGAGCAACTAGAGCCTTCCTGCATTGCTGGTAGGAATGTAAAATGTTGCAGTTGCTGTGGAATACAGTTTGGCAGTTCCTCAAAAAGTTAAACATAATGTTGCCAGATGACTCCAAAATTCTACTCCTATGGATATACCCAAGAGAATTCTGCTCCAAGGTTTATATCTAATGGTCATACAAAAACTTGTACACAAATGTCCATTTGCAGCATTATTCATAGTAGCCAGAAAGTAGAAATAAACCAAATATTCATCAACTGAAGAATGGATAAACAAAGTGTGGTATATCCATACAATGGAATATTACTCAGCCGTAAAAAGGAATGAAGTGCTGATACATGCTACAACATGGATGAATCTTCTAAACATTATACTAAATAAAAGAGGCGAGACACAAAAGATCATATATTATATGATTTCATATGAATTTCATTCCATTTATAGGGATGTCCAGAATAGGCAGATCCATAGAGATAGAAAGTAGATTTGTGGCTACCAGGAGCTGGTGGGAGGGGGAATGGAAATGACTGCTAACAAGTTGTGTTTTTTTGGGGGGGGGAGGGGCTGATTAAAATGCTCTGGAATTGTAAAGTGCTGGTGGTTGCACACCCTTGTGAATATACTAAAAAACACTGAAGTGTACAATTTTAAATGGTGAATTTTATATTAAGAGAATCTCAATTAAAAAATAAAAAAGCATAAATCTAGGGCCAGGACCCAATTATACTTGAATAGAAAAAAAGTGGTATTAATATAATCCCATTTTTCAGTTAAAGTTTTCTTGAGCTGTATATTCTTTCCAAGTTACACTTCTTAATGGCACAGACAGACACACTGTACATTCTTACAAGTTCTTCATCTGGGATGGAGCTTTGATTTCTGGGAAATAGCATGGGTTACTCTGAAACATTTAAATGCTTAACCACTTAGTTTAGACCACATCTGAGTTAAATGGAGGACTTCAAGAAGCAACATATGTATTTATTTTTTAGTATTTTGGTCTGCTTCTTTTCAGTCTTTTTTCTACACAAAATTTGTTTATAGAACTAAGATATATTATATATAACACACATATAGTATCTGCTATACACAATTTTTATACATATATACAATTGTGTATACATATATACAATTTCTTTACTTATGTGTATAATATATTTCCTGTATTATCGAAAGTTCTTCCTAGGTACAACTTAATGACTCCATAATATTATGCGGAAATAATTTAACCATTTTCTTATTATGAATATTTAGTTTTTAATTGTTTTGCTACTATAAATAATGTATGAATATCTTTATGACTAAAAACTTTTTACGTGCTTTTATTTTCTAAATAGACCACTAAAAGTGAAATTGCCAAATAAAATAACATGAACATTTTTTTTTTTTTGCGGTACGGGCCTCTCACTGCTGCGGCCTCTCCCGCTGCAGAGCACAGGCTCCGGACGCGCAGGCTCAGCGGCCATGGCTCACGGGCCCAGCCGCTCCGCGGCATGTGGGATCTTCCCAGCGGGGCACGAAGCCGTGTCCCCTGCATCGGCAGGCGGACTCTCAACCACTGCGCCACCAGGGAAGCCCAACATGAACATTTTTTAAACTTTTGAAACATAGTATCAAGTTGCTCAAGGTCAGCCAGTGGAAACAGCAAGATAAATCAGTTTACATTCCCCAAACGCCTTTTGTAAAACTTTGCTTATTGGATCAACAAAAAAGGGGTTTCTTATCTCTTTTCGCATTTCTGTATTCACACTCTTTTTTCATTCAGTCATTTTCCTTAAAAAAACATTCACACTTTTTGTGAATTCTTTTTTCAATTTTTTTGCCTACTTGGGTTCTTCTTTTTGTCACTTAACACTACTTCACCAACTATGTCAATATATCAACATGGTCCACATACATAATAGTCATGTTGTGTTGCACATATGAAATTTTACATGAGTTTAAGATATGAGAAAGGACTCCTCTTTAAGGGCAACAATATGAACATACGACAATTTAGAAGCAAATTCACATAAAAAAATGCTGAACCACCAAATTTTAAAAATGCTTGTGTTACTTCTTGAAGTTCTCCAATGAACTCAGATGTGGGTTAAGCTAAGTGGTTAAGCATTTAAATATTTCAGAGTATGTCCAAGAGTTCTCCCCAGCTGTTACTGGCCCAAGAGTCAGACACTGAATGTCAATGCTTCCCTGTTACTTGCTAGAACTTTTGTTACTTGAGAACAAGCAGGAATAAATAGGTTTTGTGTTATTGCAGTAGGGTTGTGGGTTGAATACAAGGAACATATTGGAGGTTGAGGTTGAGAAATGTTCTGAGAATAAGACAACATTCATACCACTAGCGTAATACATGCATAATCCATCCTCCCAGTACAATTGGCTGGACTGGCTGACCTCTCAAGGATACACCATCGCTTTAGACATCCAAGAACCCACACTCACTGGGAGGTGCTTGAACACTCTTATGCCAAGGAAAACAGAGGTACTCTAAAATCAACGGGTAAAGATTTGCTGATTGGCTTTCCAGTATGCAAATAAGAGCACCTGATATCCAGCCAGGTCCCTTGTTCTCAGGAGCTCTGTGCCAACACTCTGTCTGTATTACCTCATCCTTCTCACTCATACACCCTGTCCCGCACCATTAATTGTTTGGCTGTTTCATCATTAAAGTCTTTGAAGGAAAAGTGTTCAACGGCCTTAACTAAGGTTTTCTTTTTTCATCACAGTGTGTATTGGAGCAGGTGGAACGGGCACACAGGCCTAGGGGATCAGAGGGGAATGTGGCAGACGCCACTGGGATTAAGGAAAGATTTGAGGCCGAGCTCAGACGGGTACAGAGCAGGAGGTGCCAGTGAGGTGCAGAAGCCCGTGGTCTGTCCCGGTCTTGAATGAATGACGGCCCAAGTATGGACCTCTGTGCTGCTGGAGACAGAGTCAGGATTGGCCAGAGCAGATGAAAAACAGAACAAAAAACACCTTTGCCTTTTTACCAACAACACTAGAGACAGTTTATTTGGCTCCCAAATGGAAACATATACCAGTCATTCATATTAATTCAGGGTCTTTATTTTGAGCCGGTCATGGAGGGGAAAAAGAATAATGGTTCCTAAAATGTGTTGCAACTTATAGTTTGCAAAGCACTTTTGTGGACTCTCATTTGGCCATTCTAAGCAAACTTTGAAGTGTAGATACCTTTAGCCTCAAGTTATAAATGATGAAGCTGAGGTTCAGGAAAGTCCCATAGCTATTAAGCGAGAAAGTCAGAATGCAAATCCAGGCCCCCTGAGTCTAAGTCTCATGCTCTTTTCCTGCATGTGGGAAATCTACACCAGGTACTAATCTAACTGAGCAATGCCGGGGCTTTTCACTAACACGGCCTTGTAGAGCTACAGTGGTGCTTGCAAGGAGAGGCAGAGAGGGAAAAAATATAAAGTAAAACCACACATCCTTGCCACGGGAAAGCAAAAGTGCCAATTTTTAAATCTGTCTGTAAATGTGAGTTACATTTTTAACAGGTATTTAAGGATATTAGTTATATAAGTTTGATGAGGTCAGTGTAAAAACAAAAAGCAAGCTATACAATGAAAGTTATCAGATAAATACTGAGATATTAGGAACAGGATCTACTTGACAGATGGATGGTAGCCACTGGGACCAAAGGGGGCTTAAGGAAACCTTTGTATCTTTCTGCAGGAAGTTTCCCGGAAATTATTTCTAGGAGGGAGTCTAGTCACAGCTTAACAAGAAATCGGTGCTTCCTCTGGTCGAGTGGAAGCTGGCTCCTGTGGGTCGGAAGCTTCTAGGGAACATCTGTTGGGTCTGCTTGCCCAGAGTGAAGGATTTAGGGTTGGTGGGACCCTACTCCTAGGACCACCCTCCTCTTGCAAAGATAATATTTAAAAGTTGTTTACCATTTCGTTTGAACAGTTTTTAAGTTTTATATATCCCTGAAGGTAGAGGGGCAGTATTATTACAACTAAGCAACTGAAATGCTAAGAGATTACATGATGAGGGTGAGGTTCTCCAGTGGTTAGACCCAGAGAATAACCACAAATTTAAAGATGGGGGAATTCATCATAATTCCATATCCTGTCCTGAACCTACCTCTCTTCCTGAGTTTAAGTTTGTCATTTAGCAACCTTCCAACTATCCATTTTACTCAAGTTTTTTTTTTTTGGGGGGGTGGTGGATAGATTTTTAATTGCTTTTCATTTTAATTCATTTGAAGCTCAGGCAGCAATAACATATGCTTTGAATAATAATTACTTGAATACTGATATTTTGGGGTTCAAGCCAAAGTAAATAAAATCTGCCAAAAATGATACAAAATTCCACTTATAAACAAAAGAAATCATAGACGAGGGACACACAGAGTTTCAAATTATTCAGCCTCTTTCACAAATGCCTAAAAATCTAATAAGTAGCTCCCACCCCTAATGGACTATCACATCCCTATTTAGTTTCTTATTTGCCTCTGTCAGACTGATCCATGGGTTTCGTCTCCAAGTCATCAAAACAAGACTCGGCATTGATCACTGAAATTTATGACACTTTGAAAGGCTGCACCTGATTAATGGCACAGCACACTCTATATATTTTTCATAGTGACACTCATTCAAAGTCAGCACTGGTAGCATGTTAAAATTGTGGGATGGGCTTCCCCGGTGGCGCAGTGGTTGAGTCCGCCTGCCGATGCAGGGGACACGAGTTCGTGCCCCGGTCTGGGAAGATCCCACATGCCGCGGAGCGGCTGGGCCCGTGAGCCATGGCCACTGGGCCTGCGCGTCCGGAGCCTGTGCTCCGCAATGGGAGAGGCCACAGCAGTGAGAGAGAGGCCCGCGTACCACAAAAAAAAAAAAAAAAAAATTGTGGGAGAAGTTTTTTTTTTTTTTCCCCTACTAAAGCACTTTCTTATTTTTCCCATACTCTACAAGAGATCTAGAATTCCAAGCAACTTTGGTCTTCTCCTAGAAGAAACCCAAAGTGAAGATAAAATCTGGCTTGGAATGCCCTCCTTCTCAGCTGAACAAAGAATCTGTGAAAAGAAAAATGGACTTACCCCATAGAACAGGCCAAAATAGGGAGAGATGTCAGGTTTGAAAATGTTGATGAGGGATAAGATCTCATCTTTGTAGCCCCAGAGCAATTCATCCACCGTGTGGGTCACAAAGAGCTTCTGCTGATACGCCTTCAACAGGGCCTCGATGAGCTCGTGGAGAAAGGGTAGCTGGGCCCATTCCATGGCGGTCTGAGGAACACAGGCACATTCAGAGAGCAGTGTCCCCACCCCACTCTCCTACTGCCCCTTCAGCAAAGGGGGCTGCAAACGTAAACGTAAAACGTTGAGATCAAACAGCTGAGAGGTTAACCAAAGAGCTCCTCTCTGGCTGAGTGTGAAGAATAAGACTCTTCACTTATTGTCCTTTCTCAGTATTACATTTTGTAACTGTCATCTTAGCATCCTCACCTGCAACTCTCGAGCTCTCCCAACACCACGGAAGGGGAAAAACTCTTGCAATATATTGGCATCTTTAGCCACAAGGTGGCACCATCTTCCTCCTGATCCGGGTTAGAGGCTGTGTCCCCATAAACTCTGCTCCACTAGCCAGCTGGCCAGGGCCAGACCTGGGATCTAACACTTTCCAGGTCCTGGGTCCACCGTAAGTGTCCAGCTGCATATGTAGCAGTCACCCAGGAGTTGGAGTGGGAACCTCAGAGGGGATAGAAGAAGTCTCCTGGGCCTCATGTGAACACACAGGAAGAAACTGTGAAAAAAATCCTAAAACTTACATTTTGTCACCATTTGAAAAGACCACATTTGAAAGACCTCAAAAAAAGTCTGAAACGAACTTTAAAGAAGGGGGGAAAATATACACACACACACACACACACACACACACATACATATATATATAAATATATTTTTTAAATATATATGTATACACACACACACACACACACACACACACACACACACACACACATAACTTAATAGCTCCTAAAGGTAAAACCATAATGGCCTTAGCTTTTTCCTTTCTTCTAAAATCCACAATAATGAGATTTAAAATGCCTACTTACCAGTGCAGGAATATTTAATGTTCTAAGTAAGTCAACTTTAGGGTCTCCAACAGATTTATCTCGTTCAAAAACATAGGCCTTGTTGCTCACAGCAGATATTGTTGTTCCATTATCTCCAAATTGAATATCTTCTTTGTTTCTGAGTTCCCTAAAAGAAGAGGATTTCGTTTGAAAATAGGCAACACTTTACTAAGTAATACTTTTCCTTTCTTTCAGCATCAAAGTTATTTTCAATATAACATTCCCAATACAACCCATATTGGGGGAGACTGCAGATACTGACCCCCTAAACACTGGAGATTTAAGCTATAATGTGAAAAGGAAATGAGGCCCCGGAGAGAGGAAAGAAGTGTTGTTTTGGGCTTCCCTGGTGGCGCAGTGGTTGAGAGTCCGCCTGCCGATGCAGGGGACACGGGTTCGTGCCCCGGTCCGGAAAGATCCCACATGCCGCGGAGCGGCTGGACCGTGAGCCATGGCCGCTGAGCCTGCGCGTCCGGAGCCTGTGCTCCGCAACGGGAGAGGCCACAACAGTGAGAGGCCCGCGTACGGCAAAAAAAAAAAAAAAAAAATTGTTGTTTTCATTCTTTCCCCTCATAATTTGGGAAATGCAATGGTCAAGGGTCACCTTAACTAGGGAATCAAAGCCAGTGAACTCTCTCCTGGGTTATAGCTTGGTCGCGAAATATTTTCAAATTTTTCAGTTCATAAATTCAGTTTCAATTTCAATGTGTTTAACGATGTCTTTTTTTTTTTTTTTTTTTTGCGGTATGCGGGCCTCTCACTGTTGTGGCCTCTCTCGTTGCGGAGCACAGGCTCCGGACGCGCAGGCTCAGCGGCCATGGCTCACGGGCCCAGCCGCTCCGCGGCATGTGGGATCTTCCCGGACCGGGGCACGAACCCGCGTCCCCTGCATCGGCAGGCAGACTCCCAACCACTGCGCCACCAGGGAAGCCCTAACAATGTCTTTTTATTTCTAAGTTGAATTCAATTAAAAATCCATTTAACAAAACGAATGCCTAAGGTTTAGTAAATTAGAGGAGTTCACTCCTGGTTTTGATATCCATTTCAGCTTGGTGCCTGTGAGTGCCCCCAAATGAGGTATTAGCAAAGTTGGTAGGAGGTGTCTGGTGCCAGGCCTGAGACTAGGGTGAGGGAAGTGATGCACCTGCCTTGGGTACAAAATGTAAGAGGTGCCCAAACACTCAGTAGTCAAAACAAATAATACTTTAATGCAATTTTAAAAGATCAAAATTAATGCTAAAAATTCATGATGAACAAAATATCAAAATCTTATATAAAAACAGGACTGATGTTTTGACAATCAAATGTCTCATGCCAGTCCTGAGCCTGCCTGGTCCATGGTAGATGGTCACTAAATTGCCATGTCTATTCCTTCTCTGCCGCTTACGTTCTTCTTCCTGTTTCATCAAGGGCTGTGTTGTCTCACCTGGTAGCCCTGTGTCTCCTGAACCTTTGAACTGTAGCTAATTGGAACTGAGATGTGTTGTAAGGGTAAAATACACAGCAGATTTCAAAACCAGTACCAAAAAAAAAAAAAAATGTAAAATATCTCAACTTTTTTATATTGATTACATGTTGAAATGATACTATTTATTTTTTAAATTGAAGCATAGTTGCTCTACAATATTATATAAGTTATAGGTGTACAGTACAATATAGTGATTCACAACTTTTAAAGGTTATACTCCACTTATAGCTATTATAAAATATTGGCTATATTCCCCGTGTTGTACAATATATCCCTATAGCTTATTTTATACCTACCAGTTTGTACCTCTTACTCCCCGACCCCTCCCCCCTTCCCTCTCCCTGCTGGTAACCACTAGCTTGTTCTCTATAGCCGTGAATCCTTTTTGTTATATTCACTAGTTTGTTGTAGCTTTTAGATTCCACAGATGAGTGATATCATACAGTATTTGTCTTTTTCTGACTTATCTCACTTAGCATAATGCTCTCCAAGTCCATCCACGCTGCTGTAAATGACAAAATGTTGTTCTTTTTTATGGCTGAGTAGTATTCCAGTGTGTGTGTGTGTGTGTGTGTACCATATCTTCTTTATCCATTCAGAAATGATACTATTTTAGACAGAATGAGTAAACTAAAAATATATTATTAAAACTAATTGCATCTGTTTCTTTTTTTTTAATGTGGCTACTAGGAAAACCTGGAACGACATATGTGATTCACATTATATTTCGATTGAACAGAGCTAATTTAGACACAGGTACGAAGGCATTAGGCAGTGGGGCTACCACCTTCCTCCGGAGACCTTTCCCAACCACAGCCACACGTGGGGTTTCTCATCCCTGAACACCCATGGAGCCTGGCACTCAGTTATAAAATGCTTAGTGACGTCATTTAGATTGTGAAGAAATTAGCTTGAAGCCTCAGGTAGATTGCAAGTAAGCTTAAGAAACTTGTATGCCTCAAATCTTTTCTAGATTTTAAAATAAAAATAGACAAGCAAACAATAAACAAATGCATACCTATACGTAAAAGCAGATGAGTCTTTGTTCTTCTCTAGTACTTAGCACTAAGCTACACACGGTAATATAAATATCTGAGACTTGTACAGCTCTTCCAAGGGTTTGACCACACTACGCCATCTGATATCATTTAATCTTTCTAACAAGCCTGTGGCACACACGGAGCAAGTGTTTTCGTCCAACTTTTACAGATGGGGACTCAGGGCAGTGGAAGAGTCAGAGCCTAAGCTCAAGTCTTCTAATTCTCGCCTAGTACTCTCTCCTCTGAATCAGATGGTCTCTCCTAGTAGGTGCTTACTAACTGTCTGTAGGATGAAACCAATGAGTGCCTCTAGCAATTGCCAAATCTAAATAAGTATGAGAGAAAAAAAGTCCACGCCCTTCCAGTTTGCGAGGAATACGTACAAATACTTGTTAAAAGCCTTGCGCAGTTTGCAGTTCGGGGTGTTTGCACTGGACGTTTGCTTGTTAGATACTCACTCCCCTTTCTGCTGGTCAGAGCCCTCATTTTCTTTCCTCTCCTGCACTGGGCAGTGGTGTGGTACCCAGTTCCTTTTCCTTGGCCCCGTAATCCTGCGCACAGAGCCTCAGGATGGAAAACACAGTAGACAGACGTTTTCTCCCAGGACGCACAGATGACCCATGGGCTCCTGTGACTTGGGTCTACAAAGCTTCCCCGGCCCCTGCCCCTTTCTTCTTTACAGGTTTCCTTGGGATCTGTAACCCACTTTATAGCCTTCCAATACATTGCTCTTTTTACTGAAATTAGAGGTTTCTCTTGCTTGCAACCAAAAACCCTCTCATAGAGAAATCATAACCCATGAAGAAACAGAGATTCAGCTAACGTAACTTTCCCAGGACTAACCAAGAAGTGTCAGACCCGGGTTTAGACTCTTGGTAGCCTGACTTCATGTCCAAGGTCTTCCTTGAGTCTACACCTAAGTGAATGCAAAGGGATTTGTTAGAAGCTGGAGGAAAAAAAGAAATTTCAAAGGCAAATCCCTGTCTGAGCCAAGGCAGGTGCCTGCAGAGAGGGCCCCGCCCCCTCTCTAGTCCCAGAGCCGCCCTCCAGGGAAGGGGAAAGGACAGACTTCTCCAGGAGAAGCTGTGTATAATCGGGGCCCAGGATCCCAGCTTGGCCCTGCTGACCACCAGGGAACTAGAAGTAGAAAAAGCGACCCCAGGGTGAATGCCAGTTTCCTTGCACTCACAGAAAGCTGGGCCCGGTAGTCAAGAGCTGGGATTCATCACAGATTCAGAAGCCAGGGACCAACACTGCCAAGTTTTCTAACTGATGACGAAAATCGATGACCTTCCCAAGACTTTTTGTTGTTTTCACTGAGCCTTAGGTCATACACCTAGAGGCCTGAGTAATTCCAAGTCTAGAGCCTGCTTCGTTTATGTCTATGTATGTTTACTGACTTTGAAGATGACTTTTAAAATGTTTTCTTTACTGCTTACCCTGTAAGAACCTGATGTTTTAAAGGGAAATTGCACATGGATGTTCCCATCGCTTTCTGCCTCGTAACTTGACTTGGTTTCTCAATAAACTTCAAAAAGTCAAAGCCAAGGGTTCCCAAACCACAAAAACATTTCATTCCCTTGGCAGGCACAAAGGGTTCATGTCAGGTCACTCAGAGCTAACCAGGAGACTTCCCTCAGTCACCAGCCGTCCTCGGGCATGGCCGACACACAGCCTTTGCTGAGCCATCTAACTGAAGGGAGACAGTGCCACAGAGCTGTCAGGAGTGGCCTCCAGCTCTGCAGAGGCCATGAAAACCGAGGGGAGGGATGGCAAGGGACCTCCGTCTCAAAACAACATGTGACAGTCAGAGGAAACCCAAAAGGCTTCCCCTTCCAAGCACTCCTGTCACGCTGGTGACCCTAGGGAGGTCACAGAAAAAGGAGAGGGAGTTTAGTAACAAGAGCAACAAGTCTCGTTACCCAAATCTCCTGATAGCTGACCAACCATAGTCAGCTAGAGGCAGGGCGCTGTCCTGGTGAACAGCAGACTGAGAGCAAGAAGTGATGGATTAGTGCTTTACTGTATCGGAGAAGACCAAAGAAGCTTCCAGAAACAGAAACCAAATTAAAAAAACAAAAAGGCAAAGCAAAATCGCAGGCCTAGACAATTAATTAAGGAACCATACTTGAAAGTGCCTGGTATAGTCCCTGGTACTTAGTAGATACTAATTAATCCTACTGATTGATGTCAAACGCCCCAGGACATCACAGGCGCAGAATACAGTTTACTATTTGTTAATCACAGTGATAGCCCTAGTCACTAAGAAAAGGTTGATTATGCCCCATGAACTGTTTAATCTGGCAGGAAAATACATAATTGATTTTACAGATATTTCATTTAAAACCTTTTTTGAAAAGAAGTTCTTACTTTTTAAAACAAAAAAGAATTTTTAATCTCCTGAGTGTTTAGGCAAAATCTCACCATCACAGAAGGCAAAAAATACGCCTGAGATAAGGAAACCAAAAGGAATAATTTTAATCAATTGGAAAACTAACATCTCTGCAATATCTAATTCCTCAGAGGTGTTGGATAAATTAGATACATTCAATACCACCATATAATCCAATGTCCCAAGTCATTTCTGTTCTCCATTCACCCAATGCTCTCTGTTGAGGATTCCTATAAGAAGTGACTGAACACACTGGGTAGAGTCTGGGTTGAGATCTGATTGTCAGGCTTGCATTCAATCCTGGCTTCATCCGTTACTAACTTCTGTGCCTCAGTTTCCTCATCTGTAAAATGGAAATAACAGCATCCCTTCCTTGTAGGGTTGTTGTGAGAATTAAAGCCACATAAGCTTGTCATCCAGTTAGAACACTACCTGGCACATACTAAGTGCTTTAGGAAACATTAACTACTAATATCATGTAGGAGCGGGCTTGTGCTAAGTTCTTGAGGTGGAGAGATGTTAAGACCTGGGTCCTGTCCTCAGCAGAGCAGAGCAGGCTGCCGTTTAAAGGGCTACCTCACATGTAGAAAGAGCTCTGAAGCTGACCCCAAGGTGCTAGGTCGGGGGCAGGGGGGGGTGGGCAACTGGAATGGGTGTCCTGAGGAAACACTGGGCAGGAGCACACTTGGTTCCAGAAGGAGTAGGCTTCCTGGGAGTGGGAGGGTGGAGGGGCTCCCAGACAGAGGCAGAGGGAGAGCAAGGCAGGCAGCATCGCACGACAGCAAAGGATGTGTTTCCTAAGTGGAGGGTGAGAAAACTGTGGTGGGGCAGAGGATGACGCACTGCAGAGGCGGTTTAGAAAAAGCAGCCAGGACTTCCCTGGTGGCGCAGTGGTTAGGAGTCTGCCTGCCAATGCAGGGGACACGGGTTCGAGCCCTGGTCTGGGACGATCCCACATGCCGCGGAGCAGGTAGGCCCGTGTGCCGCAGCTCCTGGGCCTGCGCTCTGCAGCCCGTGAGCCACAACTGCTGAGCCCACGCGCCACAACTACTGAGGCTGTGCTCCGCAGCAGGGGAGGCCGCCGTGGTGAGAGGTCCGCACACCGCAGCGAAGAGTAGCCCCCGCTCGCCACAGCTAGAGAGGGCCCGCGCGCAGCAATAAAGACCCAAAACAGCCAAAAATAGATAAATAAATAAATAAAAAGCTTCTTCCAACTTTGTGTATGTTAAAAAAAAAAAAAAAAAAAGAGCAGCCTGCAGCTCGGGGCATGGCAGGGAAGTGAAGTGCAGTCAGAGTGGATGGGACGACCCAGAAGAGAGGTCAGAGCAGGAAAGCCGGCCAAAGGCGGAGTCTGAACAGCGGGCTGCTGAACTTTCTATCACCACTGCCTTGTCAACTAGGAGAAAGACTGAAAACCCAGAGTCCAGAACAGGACTCGGAGAAAAAGCACTGGGTAGGGGGTGGGCGGTGGCCCATGTTTGTTGGCGATGTATAAGAAACAGCTTCACTGCTGAAGACGCAAATGGTTCCCCGTTCTCCAAGTGTTACCCTGACCCTGCTGGCTCACCCAGGACTCCACATGCATTTAAAACCCACCTGGTCGCCACCTTTTTGTACAGGATAAGAAGCAGATCTTTTTCTATTTTTCTCACTTTTGATTTTTTAAAAAACTGATTTATCTAAAGCTATTTCTGTTTCTATTTTGAGAAAAACGGTCCTATCAGAGTAGAGTGAGTCAGGTTTAGAAAAAGAGATAAGCATCCTCTTACAATAATGGAAACAGAAACCATGGCATTTAAATTTTTTTCTACCATCTCTTTGGCATTTAAAAAAAAAAAAATATATATATATATATATATAGCTTGGCTCAGAGTTGAGTAAAGGACCAAAGGAATAACAGTACAGCATTTGAAACCTTAAACTAAATTCCTATCTTGGCTAAATTGTAAGGAGACAATTAGATCCATAAGAAATTAAATGTGAAAAAAAGAGAACTACAAGAAAATAGACTTGAATATCAAACCTTTGAAGGAAGTGGGACTTTTTAAACTCAGAAATGATAGAAAAGTTCATTACAGAATAGATTTGGTTACATATAAATTTTAAAATTAAAAATGCAAACAAGGGCTTCCCTGGTGGCGCAGTGGTTGAGAGTCCGCCTGCCATTGCAGGGGACACGGGTTCGTGCCCCGGTCTGGGAAGATACCACATGCCGCGGAGCGGCTAGGCCCATGAGCCATGGCCGTTGAGCCTGTGCGTCCGGAGCCTGTGCCCCGCAACGGGAGAGGCCACAACAGTGAGAGGCCTGCGTACCGCAAAAAAAAAAAGCAAACAATAGAGAAACAGTTGCCACAATTGTGACACAGGGTTAACGTCGTTATTATATAAAAAGCTTATGGAGTGGCATGAACACACCGGAACCCAGACAGGCAAACTGGCAAAGGACAAGAACTAAGAATGTGGAAACACAATCGGTTGGCAAACACGAGGAGAACATTCAATCCATGCAGTAATCAAAGGATGGAACGAGAACTGATAGACATATCCAAGAAAAAGGGAGTGGTTAAGTATAGTAATATATTTCCTCTATCTTTTGAATATTATCATCACAAAAATATATTTGTATAATGACTAACACATACATGGGAAAATACCTCTGATGTAATATTAAGTGAGTAGAATATACACGTATGTACATGAACATGCATAAGTATATACAGTATAACCATGTAAAAGTAAGACACAACCATGTGAAAATGACTGAGAATCTATCCATTAGCACTGGTTATCTTTGAGACAGTGAAACCATGGAGGGTAGCAGTAGTTTTTTTACTTTACTTTCCTGTACTTTCAACTTTATCTTTGCTGCTTATATATATTACTTTTATAATATAAAATATATTTTACTCTTTTAAAGGTAATGCTATATACGATATTGTACATGTTGATTACTTTATAATCCAGTATTACTTAATGGTCAGTGAATAATAATTTAAAAACACTTATGAAATATTTGTCCCTCACATCTTTTTCCTTATTATCAAAGCAGTAATAAGACCTTATAAAAGAAATTAACAATCCAAACAGCAAAACTAAGAAAGTCAAGGACAAGATGTTTAATGGGATACTGTAAATTCAGCAAATACATGTTAGAAACATGAAAGTTAGTTGATAGAGCCCTTGGACAAATTAATTTTTAAAAAAATTCTTGAAATGCTAAATAGTAGGCAAAATAGAAAAAGAAACCGGACAAAATGAAAAATCTCAAAAAGTTTGCAGAAGCCATTGGATACACAATTTTAGGCAAATAGGTCACTAAGCAACAGGATCGTGAGGCAAATCAGCTTTGTGTCAACAGACCTGTTCCAGGGCTGCCCCATCCACAGCTTAATAAAAATGTAAACAACGCACTACATTCCTTAAACCAGACTGACTGGCTTTTTATCTACATGTGGAACTTCTGCCATCTTTTTCCAAAAACACTAATATTCTGAACTCATGAATACGTGAAAGCCATGGGGAATGTGCCACTGTAAATTGTGTGTCCAATCAATCAGGCCCTGCACTGCCCAGCGTGGCCTCCCCATCTCAGAGACTCCCACCCCAGGCCAGTCCACACTGACCAATGGGGGGCCGCATGCCCTCGCCTTCTTTGCACACACACAGCTGACTCAGTCTGGACGGAACCCGTGGGACTATCAAATACTGGGACAGAGCTACTGGAATGTTCTGTCTTTCCCATGTAGCTAAACAATAGCATAATTAAGTCATAAGTGACAGAGATCAGATCCACCAAATGATTACAAAAGACCCATTAGAGGGGCTGTAGGTCTCCCTAAAAAGCCAGGTTTTCCTACAAGTCCCAGTTTGCAGCCCACTCAACCCTACTAGGAACACTTAGCAGTTTGGAATGCACATGTGAGTAGCCGTTCCTAAACAAAGTCACATTTTCAGGACCCTATTCCCCTTTCCTGGACCTGTCCTTGGGTCCTGGGTTTCCCTGACTCAGTCCTGGGGTTCCAGCTGAGCCACTTGTGTCCTGTGGATTTAAACCACGGCTGAGGATGTTTCATTCACTTATTCTATAGATATTCACTGGACACTGGATATTCAGAGATGAAAGGATTTGGTTCTTTCCTTTCACTTTATCACAAACCAGGCAGAGTGCATTCAAAGTCAGGGAAAATCTAGGGGAGAACAGAGAGAGGTGGTGGAGTTCCTTCCTGACTGAGGGAACGGCATGCTTACTGACAGGGTAGGGTGTCTAGGGCTGTAAAATTAATGGGAGTTTGGTTAGAACCGTGCTGTCCACTATGGTAGCCACTAGCCGCACGAGGCTATTACACACTTGAACAGTGGTTAGTCCTAAATTCAATGTGCTATAATGTAAAATACACATGGATTTCAAAGACTTCCTATGAAAAAAAGAATGCAAAGTGCCTTGTTAATAATTCTGAATATTGATTACATGTTTAAATGATACTATTTTAAGTAGTTTGGAGGTAAATGAAATATTCAAATTAATTTCTCCTGTTTCTTTTTACTTTTTTTTTAACGTGACTCCTAGAAAATTTTAAATTACATATGTGGCTCATGTAAAGGAAAAAACAATGTTGCCTGCAATTACAGTTCCACAAGGATCAAGCCATCAGCCACTGCAGTAGCTCACCGAGAGTGAGCCTGAGGGGAATTCAGGATGGAGAAAAACAGGTAGCATTCCGTGCTTTGGATATCAGCCCCTAGATAGTCAAGGTTCATATCTAAGGAAATATTTCAATGACCCTAGATTCTTGCATTTTCCCATACAAAGAAAACAACTTAAATCATTAACTTGAAATGTCTATGCTTTGTGATTAGCAGTAACTTTTTGATGTTCAACTATGCGTTTCTTTCCAGCAAAAAAGTTCGCATATATCCTGGCCCCTCCCTTACCTCTTTGGGACAGTTTCTCAGAGCTATCTGAAAGGCTGTCTCCTGGGCTATAGGCCTCAGTAAGACTAAACTCAGCTCACAGCTCTTATGTTGTGCCTTTTTTTTTTTTTTTTTTTTGGCAGCCATGAAGACCCAGAGCAGACTTCTCTCCTTCGCCTGAATTCTACAAGGATCCAGAGCCTTGACACCAGCAGGGCCCCTTGTGCCAGTCTGCCTCCTCAATGAGTCCAAACAAATTTAAGTGAGTCTCTCTTGGTACCGGATCTCCCACTCTTAGCTGAAGATCCTGAGTTTATTCAGAGGTTGTTAAACTCCTCACTATGAGGGGAAGGTTATCCTTGAACTTAGGTTCCAGAAGAGGTGCCTATATTTGCTCAACTGAAAGACACTGGGGTTACCCTCAGGTGATAAACACTGGGATGAGTTTGCTCAGCTGAAAGACCCTAAGGAGGCTTGGACTAGGTGATTAAGTAGGAAGCTGACCTGACATCCTTCCTCAATTTGGCTACCTTAACAGACTCTGTCGGGATAAAAGTGAAGATATCACATGAAAGCTTTGCTCAGAGGAAGAGGGACAAGGGTCCTCCCAGTCAGTTATGGCTTTCTCAGGCAACTAAGACATTTATGGGAGTGATGGAAGCAGAGTCCCATAAGGAAACCCACTCATTAGTATAAAACGTGCTTGTCTGGGGACCACGTATGAGAGTTGGCCACTCACTGATCCCAGCACCAATGGTTGTTTTAGAAGAGACATGTAGAAGAGCAGAAGTGACTCTAGGGTAACAGCTAGAGGGGTTAAGCTCACAAGCAGCACATTGCCCATCACACAATTTCATTAGTAAATTTTATTCCTGACAAATTCAACTTTAAAATAGGAAACAGTTTCTCAAACAGAGAAATGAGGGGTATCAGAAAGCCAACCTCCAACTAACAACTAAAACCCAGCCAGGTTTAGGATGTACAGAATTTATACTTGCAAGTACTTAAGTGAGAACTCAGGAAATCTCACCCTAAAAATGGCTGAGATGGGGCTCTTTTTGACATTCCAAAACTGGTTTTTGCATACCCAGTTAGAGGAAGCCAGCTTGATAAAATATCTTTTCAGATTTCTGACCTTAAAGGAACAAAAGCCCTCTTAGGACTTAGGAGGAACTTGCATTTCTCTCCCTATGCCTTTGAGATGTAAATGTTCCACCTGATCGTCTTAGGCATTTTGTTCTGTGTTTTGAGAGTGTGGGGCCTTTAGGGACTTTCCACCCCCTCACTTGTTCCCGTAAACCAATTCTTCTCCCTATCGTGCGCCACTCCTTCTCCCTATCGAAACCAATTCTTCTCCCTATCGTGCGCCACTCCTTCTCCCTATCGAAACCAATTCTTGGAGTTTTTCAGTTGACGGGGACTTGCCAGACAGCAGGTAATTTTCCAGTTGCCCGTAACAGGTATACGCCCTAACCGCCACAATGAACAAACAACTATAACGGCCTGAAGGTGGGACAAAAGTTCCTAAGCCAATGAATTCAAAAGTCACCACATTTACCCAATCATTGTGAGAATATACCCGCCCTATGAGTAAATAAACCTATAAAAAGTATGTGATTCCGCTTTTAGGGGTTCCCCATCGGCCTCCTGCGTGAGGTTCAGGGAACCCCGGTGCATCGGCTCCTAATAAACCTCTTGCGTGTTGCAACGGCTCTCGACTCTTGGCGGTTCTTGGGCGAGTTGGAATCCTTCGTAGACCGTTTGGGTCTAACAAGAGCACACTGTCCGCCATCAGGAAAGTACACATACGATGTACATTTGACAGCCCATCAAATAGACTGGGATTCCAAACAGTCTTTTTGTCTGGCTGTGCCAGCTCTCAGGAAAATTTGTCATAAGGGGTCCCAGTTCATAAGGGACCTTTGTCTTTTCAACCTTCGTTGCGTCCACCTGTACAACAAAGGCCTTTATTTTCTTAGACTATTTTTTTTTGCAGTACGCGGGCCTCTCACTGTTGTGACCTCTCTCGTTGCGGAGCACAAGACGCGCAGGCTCAGTAGCCATGGCTCACGGGCCCAGCCACTCCACGGCATGTGGGATCTTCCCAGACCAGGGCACGAACCCGCATCCCCTGCATCGGCAGGCGGACTCTCAACCACTGCGCCACCAGGGAAGCCCTCTTAGACTACTTTTCGGAGTAAATTTTCTGGATCTTCTGAAGGCTGCATCCTTTGCACTCTCTTGTTGCGGGTGCCTGTTGCATCTTACTGGTTATCACTATTAAGATACTACTCATCAATGACCAGACAATGGATCTTTTAAATTGAAGAAACTTCTAAATTGGTAAATTTTTAGAGAGCTCTCATTATAAATAGCTGTTTTATTGGTACCTATGAAAAGAGCAAATTAAAAGGTAGATACAGAGGTTTATTAACAACTTCTGAATAAACTATGGGAATTCTTAAGATTCTAACCTTAAGAATTCCCACAGTTTAAAATAAAATAAAACAAAACGATTTGGGAAGCCTTATTTGTAGTCTTGGCTTTCCCTTGATGGGTCTTAGGATACTAATAAAAACATAAGGTTAATTAACGTTAATCTGGTTGATTAACAAGGGAATAGGAAATGTTGAGGGGGAAGTCAAGAGACTGCTTTCCAACAAGGTGGAAATTTTAAAGGGACTCATCCCAGCAGGATAGAAATCTTTAGATGGTGATTTAAAAATGCGATAAATAAAATGGACATTGATGAGATTAAAACAAAGGCTTCAGGGAATTCCCTGGTGGTCCAGTGGTTGGGACTGTGCTTTCACTGCCGAGGGCCCAGGTTCAATCCCTGGTCAGCGAACTAAGATCCCGCAAGTCGCACAGTGCGGCCAAAAAACAAAATAAAACAAACAAAAAAAACAAAGGCTTTGATACAACATTACCTAAAGTTGAATGGGCCAAAGAGACCCCCTATTGGTACCCCCAACATTAAAGGGCTGCAAACAAGTCTGGTTTATTTAGCCCAGTAAAAAAAAAAAAATTTTTTTAAGGCTGGAATAAAATTATACTAAGATACCTAACCAGCAATTGCTTGAGGCAACAGTTAGGCTAATTAATCAAGTTAAAGATTGACAAAAGGGCCTGGGTCACTTGGCTAAAGTTAAAGGTATAAGAGTTGATAGAATTGAGATAAAATTTTATTTTTTTTAAATTGGCGTATTTGGGGCTTTCCTGGTAGCGCAGTGGATAAGAATCTGCCTGCTAATGCAGGGGACACGCGTTCAATCCCTGGTCCGGGAAGATCCCACATGCTGCAGAGCAACTAAGCCTGTGCGCCACAACTGCTGAGCCGGCACTCTAAAGCCCGTGAGCCACAACTACTGAGCCCGTGTGCCACAACTACTGAAGCCCGTGTGCCCTGAGCCCATGCTCCACAACAAGAGAAGCCACCGCAATGAGAAGCCCACGCACCGCAACGAAGAGTAGTCCCCGCTTGCCACAACTAGAGAAAGCCCACACGCAGCAACAAAGACCCAACACAGGCAAAAATAAATTTAAAAAAAAAATTGGCATATTTGAATGGGCTTTCTGTGAGATGGTTACATCTCTTTTGCCTGATTATACCGTGGGATAGACATTATGTCTCACTGGGGAATGCTTCTCCTGCCTGGTATTATAATACAGAGCATATAAATCTGCCCCTAAGGCAGTATTAATTAAACATACTAAAGGAAACAGAGCTACCTGAGCCCGCACAATATGAAACAAAAACTGGGGGCTAATATTCAGGGCCTAATAAAGCAATAGTGGAGATTTTTTTTGCCCCTAGGGTAAATTGGTCTGGGTTTGACTTGTGCACTCAGAAAGAGGGCCTTTGTTGAATGCCTTGTGCAAACTTTTGAAGGCATGATAAAATGAACCCTAAAGTTCTAGAACATAGAACTCCTAATTTCCAGTTTAGCTGGAAATCTTCTCATTGATATAAAAAAGCAAATTAAAGAAAATGTAGTTGCATAAATCAATCATTTGATATCATTTAGGCAGACCAGTTCTTTGGGGAATTGAAAGCAACTGTCTTTGTAAAAAGGCTAAGTCATCTAAGCAAATAAATTTAACTTACATCAACTGTTATTTATAAACTAGTAAGTTTATATTGTAATACCTGATTCATGACTAAGTTATAAAATGAAGTTATGAGATCTCTGGTTATGTCTGTTATATGTCTGTGTGTACATTATAGATATGTCTCTACCTCCAGACAGTATCATCAATATTAATTTATAAAGGAGCCCTATTTAACTGACTTACAGGAGGTACTTAGAAATTAAATATTTTTGAATGTAATAGAAACTAACCCAAATGAATTTCAAGTTCATGTGATCTGGGAAATGTTCAATATTATATTAATATTTGGTTTAAAGTTTAAGTTTGTTGGGTTAATTAATACAGACATGTCTTACTTTTATTGAACCTAGTCAAATATGTTCATATTATTTCTGTTTTAAAATTTATCAGCAAGAAAAATAGCTTGGAATGATGGCTGACTTGGTCTAATGTCTCCTGAAATTTTCATGGGTAATCTAAATATAATTGTTGGAAACAAATGAGTTAAACAGATATAAATGGGATAAGAGCCATTTAGTGTACTGTTTAAGAATTATTATGTTTTATGGTATGTCTACTTAAAAATAGTTTCTCCAGATTTTTGGTAACTTGAAACTTTAGAGTTTTGCTAAGTTAAGTTAAATAATAGAAATGTACTAAATATCTAGATCATTCCCAAATAAAGATACTGAAAAACTGATTACTAAAAATAGGCTTCCTTTTATAGAGAAATTAAAGATATTTAGCACCATTAATAAATGTTTTGTGTCACATTGAAAATTTTTCCATAAAAGGGCATGTTTTTATTTATTTTTATTTTTTAATAATTATTTTTTAAAGATCTTAATTTTTAAAATTTATTTATTTTTGGCTGCGTTGGGTCTTCGTTGCTGCACGCAGGCTTCCTCTAGTTGCAGCAAGCGGGGGCTACTCTTCGCTGCGGTGGGGGGGCTTCTCAATGTGGTGGCTTCTCTTGTTGCAGAGCATAGGCTCTAGGTGCGCAGGCTTCAGGAGTTGTGGTGCGTGGGTTCAGTAGTTGTGGCTAGTGGGCTCTAGAGCACAGGCTCAGTAGTTGTGGTGCATGGGCTTAGTTGCTCTGCAGCATGTGGGATCTTCCCAGACCAGGGCTCGAACCCATGTCCCCTGTATTGGCAGGCAGATTCTTAACCACTATGCCACCAGGGAAGCCCCAAGGGCACGTTTTTAAAAATCATAAATGGTATTTATAAGTTTTCCAATCTACAGAATGCTAACATAAAAGTACATAATTGTTTACTTCTTAGTTTTCACTAGAAATTAAGGTTTTAAACATTTTTAATTTTTATTGAAGTATAGTTGACTTACAATATTGTGTCAGTTTCAGATGTACAGCAAAGTGATTCAGCTATATATAGATATATATCTATATATACATATTGATATATATTCTTTTTCAGATTTCTTCAGATTCTTATCCTCTATAGGTTCTTTTTCAGATTGTTTTCCAGACTCTTATCCTTTATAGGTGTGTATAAATCTTATACACACTTATAAGGTGTGTATAAGTCTTATCCTTTATAGGTATATAAATTCTTTCTAGGTGTGTGTGTGTATATATATATATGTGTATATATATATATATTCTTTTTCAGATTTTTATCCTTTATAGGTTATTACAAGATATTGACTATAATTCTCTGTGCTATACAGTTATGATTCTAATTATTCCTTAAAATGTTGTATTGTCACAGAAATAACCAAGTTGCTTTGTCAACTACACTGTAATCAAATCTTTAACCATGCCATTTTAAGTCTTTTGTTATTTATAGAGTCATTGTTTTACTCTGATGCTTTTACAAAAATGAAAATCTTCAAGAAAATTCATAAAAAGGACTTTTTGACAAATACAGGTTTCTGATGACTTTTAGATCATACCACTGAACTGGGCAAGAAATTATAAAACTCTAATAGAAAACCTGATGCGTTTATCAAGATCAACAAGAATTAATTATATGGAACTGAATGAACTGAAAAATATGATTTATAATCTTATGATTTTTTTCTGAAATATACTGGCTTTTAATCTTTGTGTTCCAGAAAACCTTTCCTCTTATGCTAACTATGATATGTGGCAAGTTGATGAAGTATACCTCTGCAAATGAAGATGAAACATTTATCTTTTTCTCTCTACCTAATCTCTCCAGAATTTGGCTTCTCTAACTGGCTCCCCTCTGGACTTGATGGCTTATTGAGATCCAGATTACAACTAGTTATACTAATTGTTGTTTTAATTTGTTCTCTCTTTGTTGTTTCCAAACTATTTATACGTTTTGTCTCTCTGCTATACTATCTTATTAATGTTACTCGTTATTTTACTTATATTCTGTTTTATCAGATTGTTGTATCCTGCATTACCTGATGTGTAACCAGGCCTCCAACAAAATTAATGACGGCTAAATATCTTGAGGCAATTGATCACACATATATATATGATCACATATATACAGATAAAGTTAATTGTAATAGTGCAACTTTAAATATGGGAAGAAACAACAAGGGGAAAACATTTCCTGGATCATAATAGAGTAGTAAAACAGAAGATCCAGAGGATTTTAGGTTGGTTAGGTTAATAGGGCCTAAGCCAGATACAGCATATGAATGGCCTATCACTAAGATCCTTGCCTGACCTAGGAATAAGCATTCCTAGGGCTGTGGGACAAATTGGTCACGAAATGCCTCCCAAGCCTTGGTCAAATTTATGACCAACGTGGGGCACTGTAAACAACAAAAAAATGTTGCTTGCCCTTTTAGTTCTATAGGATCAAGCCATTAGCTCCTGCAGTTGCCTACCAAAACTGAGCTGAGGGGAATTCAGGATGGAGAAAGACAGGTTTTGGATACCAGCCCCTAGATAATTAAGGTACATACCTAAGGAAATATTTCAATGACCTGAGATTCTTGCATCTTCCCATACATAGAAAAGCACTAAAATCATTAACTTGAGATGTCTGTTTTTGTGATTAGAAGTAATCTTTTGATGTTTTGACTACATGTTTCTTTTTCCTGCAAAAAATTTCATATATATTCTGACTCCTTCCTTACCTTTTTTTTTTTTTTTTTTTTTTGCTGCACCTAGTGGCATGTGATCTTAGTTCCCTGACCAGGGATCCAACCCGTGCCCCCTGCATTGGAAGTGTGGAGTCTTAACCACTGGACTGCCAGGGAAGTTCCCCTTCCTTACCTCTTTAGAACAGTTTCTCAGAGATATCTGAGAGGCTGTCTCTTAGGCTATAGTCCTCCGTAAGACATAGAATAAACTCAACTCACAGCTCTTATGTTGCACGTTTTTTTGTGTGTGTGTGGTACGCGGGCCTCTCACTGCTGTGGCCTCTCCCGCCGCGGAGCTCAGGCTCCAGACGCGCAGGCTCAGCGGCCGTGGCTCACGGGCCCAGCCGCTCCGCGGCATGTGGGATCTTCCCGGACTGGGGCACAAACCCGCGTCCCCTGCATCGGCAGGCGGACTCCCAATCACTGCGCCACCAGGGAAGCCCTGTTTTTTTTTTTTTTAAGTTGACACTCATATTAAATTTCTATTGGACAGTTCTGATTATAGCATAGAATTAGCTCTGGTTAGAGAATAAAATTCTAGGTTGAGAGTGCCAAAAACTTAAATTAAAATCAAACAAAGAGGCTTTATATACAGAAGAAGCTGGGGTGCTCAGGCCTTGAACATCACACAGGGAGAGTCACTAGGACCCTGAGCAGAGAAGGAAAGGAAATGCCAGCTGTGTGCTTTGGAAAATCACTGCGGCAGTGAAATGGGAGAGACCAGGGCAGGGTGAAAACCGGAGGCAGGAAAACTCATGGAGCAAAAATGAAATATCAGTGAGTGACCAATCTGCCTTCCAACCTACAGGATCTGCTCTTGGAATTCTTACCTTCGCTGTGCCTTCGGCCCTGTGGCAGCCTGGTAGATCCTTTCTCAGATAAATGTCTTTACATACAGAAAATAAAATATCAGGATTACAAAGGAAACCAATGACTGAAATACAGGTGTCACTGTAAAAATCTGTGATATGGCAATATGTGTGTTTCTTTACTGACATTTTAAATAAAATGTAGCAGCAGGTCTAACAGCTACTGTAATTTTTTTTTTTGCCTGCGTTGGGTCTTCGTTGCTGCACACAGGCTTTCTCTAGCTGAGGCGAGCGGGGGCTACTCTTTGTTGTGGTGCGTGAGCTTCTCATTGAGGTGGCTTCTCTTGCGGAGCACAGGCTCTAGGCGCGCAGGCTTCAGTAGTTGCAGCACATGGGCTCAGTAGTTGTGGCTCGTGGGCTCTAGAGCACAGGCTCAGTAGTTGTGGCACACGGGCTTAGCTGCTCCGCGTCATGTGGGATCTTCCCGGACCAGGGCTGGAACCCGTGTCCCCTGCACTGGCAGGCGGATTCTTAACCACTGCGCCACCAGGGAAGTCCACAATTACTGTAATTTTTAAGTATTTATGAACATGAATGATATTTTGAGCAACCGCTATCATGAGACACAACGATATCTGTGTTTCCATTAGTGGTGAAGCCACGGTACTGCTAACACTGCTGTGATCTGTTGCCTACATTTATACTCAAAGGAAATGCTAAATTTTAGTGAGTGGTTAGTGAAAATGAACTGTAATTTTTCCCCCCAAGTCACAGACCACCTGGAATTCTATCCATGACTCCTTAGGGATTCATGGATCAAGGGTTAAGGACCCTTGTGAGATGTTCTCAGGCTTCCCTAAGGAGTCAGTTTAGGTCCCTCTAAGATGGGAACATGCAGGAAGTAATGGTAACAGTTGGACGCTATTTTATTTCTAGGATTTATTTATTCCCATGACCACATCTACAGCAGCATATTAAGGCAGCAGACACAATGGCCCAGAAGATGTCTTCATGGAACACTGGGTTTCCTCAGGTTGTGGTTAGAACCCATGTCTTTTTCTCAATGAAGATAATGATGACAGGAACAGGCCCAGGAGACCCAGAGGGAAGACTGTTTGTTGGGGGTTTTCTTTAGTTCTCAGGTAAGTTTATTCTTGCAGGGAGGAAGTCATCCATCTCGCCAGAAGGAATTTAGTTACAAAACAAAACCAGAAAAAGACAAATACTGTATGATTCCACTTATATGAGATATCTACAGCAATCAAATTCATAGAAACAAAGTAGAATGTTGGTTCTTAGGGGCCCAGGGTGGGGAGAAAAGAAGAGTTATTTAATGGCTATATAGTTTCAGATCTGCAAGATGAATAAGTTCTGGAGGTCTGTTTTGCAACAATGTGAATATATTTGACACTACTGAACTGCACTTAAAAATGGTAAAGATGGTACATCTTTTTTTTCTTAATAATTTTTAAAAAATTAATTAATTTATTTATTCTTTTATTTTTGGCTGCATTGGGTCTTCGCTGCTGCACGCGGGCTTTCTCTAGTTGTGGAGAGTGGAGGCTACTCTTTGTTGCAGTGCACAGGCTTCTCATTGCGGTGGCTTCTCTTGTTGCAGAGCACAGGCTCTAGGTGTGCGGGCTTCAGTAGTTGTGGCTCGCAGACTCAGTAGTTGTGGCACACGGGCTTAGTGGCTCCGCAGCATGTGGGATCTTCCCGGACCAGGGCTTGAACCCGTGTCCCCTGCATTCGCAGGTGGATTCTTAACCACTGCGTCACCAGGGAAGCCCAAGATGGTACATCTTATGTGGGTTTTTTTTTTTTTAATCACCATAAAAATGGTTAAAACTGCAAAATAAACAAACAGGACGCTCAGAGCCTAATTCTGGCTCAACTTCTAATTGTCACGAAGCTGGACAGACTCAAATGCAGGCCTGGTTCTACCCAGTACCTGGAGTTTCTCGAGGTTTTAAAGGTATAAAAACGCTTTTGAAAATGAGGACCCAAGTGTTGTTTATCTTTTAAAATTCTACTATATAATGATAAAGCTCATCTTTACAATTCTGGGTACTGATTTCCACAGAAGGAACCAAGATAATCCCCTAAGACTAAGAATAACATCAAACACTTAATTAGCGTTAATTCTGTGCCAGGCAGTAGTCTAAGCACTTTATACATACTTGACTCACTTAGTCCTCATAACAATCCCATGGTGGATGTCCTATTTTTATCCCCACTTTACAGATAAGGAAACTGAGGCTCGGAGGACTAGTAAGTGGCAGAGGTGAGGTTCACAACAGGTCATTCGACTCCAGAGTCAAACCATGAGCACCTGAGGCAGGGATCGGGATTTTTATCTCTCAAGTCCAGCGCTGGGACAGTGCTGACGCACAGTAAATGAATCAGGGGGCGACCATTTATTGAGCAATTGGTTACGATAGAATTGTGAGGCATTTTTACCATGCAGCAGTTCTGAAGAAGAAAGATCTCGCTGTCTGCTTCCTCTACTATTTTTTTTTTAAACTTGGTAAGGAGAAACTTTGTTGGAAAGAGGCGTGTGGGGCAATGTACTGTCCTAGCGGGTTGCGGGGATACGGCAACAGTGGGGAAAATACTTTGACCATAAGATCTCCCAGCATCTCCCTCTACTAATCTTTTCAAAAAAATGATTAAAGCAATGCTACTAACTCCCCCAGCGTTTGGAATTGACGGTCACTGCCAAAGACTCTAACCCACCCTACCACCTGGTTATCTCTTGTACTCTGGAGGAGTGGGAAAAGGAGTGAATATGAAGAGACAGAAAAACAAGGTCCTACCGTGTAGCAAAGAGAACTATATTCACTATCCCATGATAAACCATAATGGAAAAGAATATAAAAAAAGAATGTACATACACGTGTATAACTGCATCACTTTGCTGTACAGCAGAAAGTAACACAACATTGTAAGTCAATTATACCTCAGTTAAAAAAAAAAAGAAAAAGAAGAGACAGAAAGTCCTGTCTCCAGACCAACAATGAATTCTAGGAACTGGTCTAAAACTAGGGATGTGGCGGAGAGAAATAGGAAAAGACCCTGAAAGTCACCAAAGAAAATCGCAGGACGACCTTAAAAGGGTAGGGAGCGGAGGGCAGCTCTCCGTCGCTCAGTAGTCACATTCTGCCACCTTAGCAGGAAGCAGCTGCGTTTCTAAACATAACAGGCTGAGTCTGGCCAGGTCCACAAAGCCACTGACACACGTGTGCCAAACACCAGCAGCATTTCAGACAACTGTAGCCGGAACATGTGCCCCCGACTCAGCACACAGAGGATGCCCGTGGGAAGAGACGGGGGCTCAGGCTACAGCAGGGGGTCGCTCCATTTTCTCGCTGGTATGGTAGGGAGGGGGTCGGGACTCACCTGTAGGTGTAGGGCCCCACTTCTTCCAACCGAGGGGTCTCCCCTCTGAGGACCTCCTCTGGATTGGTGACATTGAAGAAATAGAACTGGGTGTGCACGGGCAGAGGGGGCTTCCTCCAGGACTCAAAGGTCTCCGAGCCATTCCTTAACACAATATTCTAGGGGAGAAAACCAAAAGGGGATTTACGTAGTGTAAGGCAGTTGGCTTTGAACACAGAGGCAGAACGAGGGACACCCTGTCCTTTGACCTCCCGGCTCACTTATTTTTTCCACAGGCATTCAGCTGCTGTCCCTTGGGAGCAGGGACATGCCTTACGCCAATATGAAGCCCACAGCCCTCAGAAGCCATAACAGGTTTTCTATAAATATCTGTGGTAAAGAAAGGATGCTAGAGCCATAGCTCATGGGTGGAAACATGGTGTCCCCAAAACCAAGGCCACAGTCTGAGTACCCGAAAGGCCTTATTTGCTTCGTCACAAAGAGTCTACTGATCGGACAGCTTCCGTGGAAGTCAGGCCACTCTGAGAAGCTCCATGCACTCCCAGCTCGCCCACGTGAGAGACCAGGAAGAGAGGCCCCAGAAGGTTACTTTGGTTCTTCCATTTGAGGTAGAACCACACCCAGCTCTACCACTTTCACCACCAGGGGCTTCACACGCATTTTCTCATCTAATCCCCAACAAACCCCTAACATAGGTTTGCATATCCCTGTTTTAATGGTGAGAAAGCTAAGCCACAATGAGGTTAAGTGCTTAGGGTATTCTTTGTCTACAATCCTTCCTTTGTTTCCCACCCTTACCAAGGATTATGGTCTAAATTGTGTCCCTGCCACCCCCCCCCAAAAAAATTCATATATTGAAGTCCTAACCCCTAGTACCTCAGAATGTGACTGTATTTGGAGATAGGGTCTTTAAAGAGAAATTAAAGGTTAAATGAAGTCATTAGGGTGGGCTGTCATCCAACATGACTGAGGCCTCAGAAGAAATCAACCCTGTTGACACCTTGATATCAGACTTCTAGCACCCAGAACACTGTGAGACAATAAATTTCTGTTGTTCAAGTCACCCAGTCTGTGGTATTTGTTATGGCAGCTCTCGCAAACTAACACACCACGGCCCCTCTATGGAAGGAGAATCCTTCCCACCCTACAGACCTCAGGTGTGGCAAGTGACTTGATTTGATTAACAGAATGTGAGTGGAATGGCAAAGCGCCAACTTCGAGCTGAGGTCTTAAGAGGCATGGCAAGTTTCCACCAGCCACCCTCTGTTGCCCTGTCCCAGGTAGTTGGTGATCCTTCAGCCAAGGCCCGAAAATAGTAATGTGTAGACCAGACATGAAGCCAGGAGTCCAGCCTAAGTCGGCTGACCCAGCTAAGCTCAAATTGCAGCCAACCTGGCCGTAAGGAGTACGGAGTATATGTTACTATTATAAGCCACTGAGATTTGGGGGTTTTTTGTTATCCAGCATTGCAAGAGAAGTCTGATTAATACAGCACCCAAGGTTAATAGACAGAAAGCTAATATCTAGTAGTTAACTTGTTTATAAAGAAAAACTGCATTTTTAAAGTTAAGATTACTGAAGTACTCGAGAAGGATAAAAGCACAGACAGAATAAATAAACCAGAATTCAAACAGTGACTAACTCTGCATGTTGGAATTTGGGTCATTGTTATTTTCTCCTGAATGAAATTTTGTATTTTCCAAATTTTTATAATGAATAAAGAAAATTAACACTGAGAAAAATTTTTTAAAGAGGAAAATGGGATCTGCTGATAAAGACAATGTAGGGCCACTAGTAAAACAGTAACTAGATTGCAAGAGAAGCATCCCCTGATATCACCCGTCACTCCTCTAGCGGTGAGGATTTGAATGACAATCAACAGAGGGACGGCTTCAAAACACGACAGAAATCACATGCTAAAACATCCTGGGACACAGAACACAACAGGATACCAATTTTTGGTAGTCCAGGCCTCCAATTTAATAGAAGCAATGCTGCAAGGGAACTTGATGATATAACTCTATCATTCAATGGAAAATATCCCAAGAATCTCTGCAGGGAAAAACAAAGTAGAACCGGAATAAATGGATGCAGAAAACCTAAGCTTGTCAAAGCAAAAACAGTCATCTGGAGGGCTGGAAGTCCGTTCACATCCATGAGTCAGCCGTGTCATAGAACTGGGGACTCTTTGTGGCTTGGCATCAGTTCGGAACATCTAATCAGATTTCTAGCCAAACAACACATTACTGAAATATTCTTGGCCTTTACTGTCAGTACTGATTTACTGAGTTGAGATCAGATTGTTGAGATAGAAAAATTTAAAGACAAACCACGAAACCCCTTTCCTCCAAACTCCGGGTCCAGCTCAGACTCTCTCCTTTGTGAAGCCCTCCCCGCCTGCCCCTGCACACATTACTCTCTCCCTGCCCTGGCCATAGAGCAGCCTAACCGATCATTTTAGGCAGTTTTTTAAAAGAGTTTCGTGGTCTTTTATCTTATCTTCTAAACAGGAGTCTTAGCTATCTGGGGAGGAACAAGGGAGAGAGTCGGGCCCGGAGAGAGAGGGCAGCATGCCTGGAGAGGCTTACCAGATGGAACCCAGAGGCCCTGGCAGGGTAAGGAAGGGCCTGTGGTCAAGTTTGTACAGCTGCTTCATGTCAGAACTGGGTCTGGAACCCAGTGCCCCTTTCCTCCACTCTCCCACCCCACCTCCGTATACAACATTTTAATAAAATGGGTATAAACCTACTACACATTTTATTATACAAGTTATATGGTAGAATTTCTCTGGTATAAGGTATACACCATGTAGAAACAGCTCAGTAACATGAATATAACCTACCTAAAACTGGTACATTAACTATGAGAAGTGTAACACATAAATAATAATTATTTGTCTTCTAGAGGATTTTGAAGGCCCACAGATACCTTCAAAGTCATCTGATTTCATTAAAATGAGTCTCTTTTTTGGGACTTCCCTGGTGGCACAGTGGTTAAGACTCCATGCTCCCAATGCAGGGGGCCTGGGTTCAATCCCTGGTCAGGGAACTAGATCCCACACGCATGCTGCAGTTAAGAGTTCGCATGCCACAACTAAGGACCCCACCTGCCGCAACTAAGACCCAGTGCAACCAAATAATAAATAAATAAATAAATAAATACATACATACATAAAAAAAAAAAAAAGAACCTCTTTTTCTTATCCAGAAATTTCCAGAAAAAGGCAGGGCAATAATTTCTCCTCCTCCACGAATTCCTTGAGTACCCTCCCCTTAACTGGATGGATCATCCCTTCCTTTGAACCCTATAACACATTACATAGGAATTTCTTAGGGAAAAAAGTGCTCAGGACAGAAAACATCTTCTAAAAATTGAGGTTAATTGGAATCGACATGAAGCAGTGATATTAGCAACCAAAATGAGAAGGAAAGTGCAGCTACTATATTGGAACATATTAGGTTAACAGTTGGCTACTCAAAACAGAAGGTGCTGACCTACAAAAAAAGAGTAGGGTTTTTTTTTTTTTCTTTACTCCTCCCCACTCCTCAAGGACAATGCAGGTTTTGGAGAAATATTGGTTCAATCAACTAAATATAGTACTAGAAAACTCTATTTTCCGTCGACTTTGCTTACAAGATGCTGGGAGAAAAGAAATTGATGTGAGACAACCAGAGAAGAGCAGAAGAAAGGCGTGATCAGTCAAAGACAAAGCCACAGTCAAGGCCCTATAACAGCAGCTCGACAGCTAGAAGTCCAAGGAGCCTTTAAAGGGTACCCAGAGGAAGTGGTTGTCCCCTAGCCATTTCAGCCACATTCAGATACAGAGAAAGCAATTCAGATACAGATTCACTAGAATCGGAAACACATAGATCTAGCACCTATTAGTTTGTGCGTCTTATCGGTAATCCAGCACGCCAAAGAGCTAAGTGCAGCCAGTTCCTTTTGTGGGTGGAAAGAAAAATCTGTGTGTCTCTGTGATCCCTTTTCCTAACAACTATTTAAAGCAGCGCTATACCCACGGTCTTCTTGCAAAGTGTAGAACTATACATGCGAATCATCCAAGTGCTGTCTGTGCCAGACATTGCAGGTAGGAGATACCCAGCAACACAGGTGTGGTTTCTGTGTTCCAGGAGTTTACCCTCTATTTGGGGGATGGTGATTCACACATGCAAGATAATCAACAATGGAAAGTAGCCCGTAATA
The DNA here is from genome assembly GCF_008692025.1 of Phocoena sinus. Taxonomy (NCBI): domain Eukaryota; kingdom Metazoa; phylum Chordata; class Mammalia; order Artiodactyla; family Phocoenidae; genus Phocoena; species Phocoena sinus. Next base: position 93,212,445 of record NC_045767.1, read on the forward strand.
AATGGTCAATGGGTATACCAGGCAATGGTCTCCGTGGTGTTCAGACAGTAGATTCTACGAACTGAGATGGAGACAGGTAGTGCTTAAAGTGAGCGAGGAAGAATGAATAAAAACTGGGCAAGCAGAGGAGGTCATGGGGGTGGGCTCCTTACGGAGAGCTGGCGTTGATTCGACTATCCTGTGTGGCCGGACAGAGCGAGCCCTTCCTCCCTGCCTGTTCCATGTCCGTCTCTCCTGGAGCCCTCTGCTTAATCAGAAAGAGTGGATGTGGAGAATGAGACAGTAAAAGATACAGAGGAGGGACGGTATTAGATGGGACTGGGTGTGGGTTTTCTAGGGAGTAGGGAGATTGACTTAGAGAGGTAGGTTGGGGTCCCAGGAGTCTAGATTTTATATGATATATAAGGAGGGGGAATAGAAGGTTTCTGAGCTGCAGAATACTATCAAGAGCCAGGCATTATGTTGCCACTTTATCTCATCTAATCCCCTTAATAGTCTACAAGAGGGAAATCATCGTCCCCATTTTACACCTCAGGAGACCAGAGCTCAAAGAGGTTAGGTGAATGCCTGAGGTTTGCTAGCAGAGGGTGCAGCCAGCCTCCCACCCCAGGACTCACTGCAAACCTGTGCTCCTGGCAAGGCTGAATCTGACCGGAGCCTCGTGCCCCTGGAAAACAGTAATGGTTCGGGAATGTCTGCTTCCGTGTTCCGGGAAATGGTTGACTGCAAAGAAACACCCTTCCCCATGTGAATTCGATTCACAGATGTCTCTCTTGTTTACCTAAGACAAGGCTAGGCACTGACCCTCCAGATTCCCATTTTTTGCCTCCTCATGGTTAGCTGAACAGCTTGACCCCACTGATCAATGGGAGTGAAATGCCGGTACAGCACGGTGACCGTAGTTAAAAACACTGTATCGTACACTTGAAAGTTGCTAAGACAGTAGATCTCAAGTGTTCTCACCACACACACAAAGAACTAACTCCGTGAGGTTATGGATATGTTAATTAGCTTGACTGCAGTAATCATTTTGTTAACCCAACTTGGGCTAGGTTTCCCTCCTTCCCAGCCCCATGAACTCCCCCCTATAAAAGGAAAACCCTTTTGGCTAAGCCTTGAGGCCCTGCAGACCACACAGAGCTTCTCCCTAATGCAAGTCCCCTTGCCCCTACTGCAAAGTCTTTTCCCCTTTACAATCAGATTTGTTTTTTATTTGACACTCCTAACTATCGTGCCACGTTGCCTGTTTTGCATTGACACAGGCAAGAGGTGTTTCAGAAGGTTACACTGGCATACGTGGGAAGGAGGGTTTGGCTAAGATTGTTGCAAGGATGAAATGAAGATCCAGCAGAGCGCTTATGCTTATCGCAGGCCATGCTCAAAACACTCAGTAAATGGTAACTGCGATCTTGACTATTACCATCTTCAGGTTGGGGATGAGACGGTTTCAGGACTTAGTCTAAAGAAAAAAAGGAATCATGTCGCTTCCAGGAGTCTGCTCAAATATAGATAACCCAACAAATGTTAAACAATGAAAGAGGGGGAAAAAAAGTCTTTTAGTCATGACTCTCTCTTCCGGCCCTACATAAAATTCAGTTTAGGTTGAAACAGCAAGGAATTAGTATAAAATCGGAAATAACCAAAATGTCGAACAGGACAAGCATGACTTAGTGAATTATGGTAATTCACAGGCTGGAGTAGAAAGCAACTAGAATGATAAAAACTACAAAGACCTAAGGAACATGTTCATAATCTATGTTAAATGGTAAAAGCAGACAATGTAAAATATGCATAAGTGTGGACAAGACTAGCAGATAAAATGCAAACATGAAACCAGGGGGGTGATATATAGATAATTTTACAATTTCAATCTTTTAGTTGCCCTCAAAATCACTAAGCCTTCACACTAAACGTCTAATAGCCTTTATCTCTATGCAACAGGATTATGAAGGGTCTCACATTCTCTCTGTGATGTTTCTCTGCGTTGTTTGGACTTTTTTTTACAACAGAAGTAAACTAATTCTGTAAGCAGAAAAAATAACTGTTCCCTTATCATTTTTTTTTGTAAGTGAAAATCTAAGAAAGAAACTCAGATTCTACAAAATGTATTAACAGACCCCAAGGCAAGGCAGAAGGAGCAGATACAGAGAACCAGCTTCATCTAGCTTTTCCTCTGTCCTTGCAAAACAGAGGTAAGGCCAATGCCTCCTCAGCTGTGGTCAGTTCTCCCTCACAAGCGCCAAGGGCCTCCGCCCGCCACACTGGGCTGTAGAGTATTTCTTTTCCTGTTATTGTCAGGACGGTTGATGTAACACTCTGTGTTCCTCGCCAGCTTTTCCTGACAAGCGTCACAGTGTGTGAAGAACTTCACAGTGAGAAAGGGCTTGCTGCGGCAACATGCGTGGACCTAGAGATTGAGATTATTACACTAAGCGAAATAAGTCCGAGAAAGATAAATATTATATGATTTCACTTATACATGGAATCTAAAAAGTAGTACAAATGAACTTATTTACAAAACAGAAACAGACTCACAAACATAGAAACGAATTTATGGTTACCTAAGGGGAAGGCGGAGTGGGAAGGGATAAATTGGAAGTATGGGATTAGTAGATGTACACTACTATATATAAAATAGATAAACAACAAGGATTTACTGTATGGCACAGGGAACTATAGTCAATATTTTGTAATAAACTATAATGGAAAAGAACTGAAAAAAGAATATAGATATATATATGTGTGTGTGTATATATATGTAATACTGAATCAAGTTGCTATACACCTGAATCTAACACAATATTGTAAATCAACTATATTTCAATTAAAAAAAAGGATTTGCAACCTCGTTTATTTATTAGAGCGAAGAAAATCATCTCAGAATTATGAACCCCAAAAGAGCCAGTCAGTGTGAGTGAACAGACGGTTAACTGCCCAAGTTTATCTTGCCTGGTTTGTATCTAGCTTAGCCAAAAAAGTCCAAAGACAAGGGGAAGAGTTCCCAGAAAGAAGGAAGGCAAAATCTTTCCCAGAAGGGAGGGTAAGACTAGCTGTTCTCGTGACAGTCTGATGTGAACTTGTTCCTCCAAGTTTCAAGTGGATGACGAAGTTCCGGGATAGAAATAAACGTTTGGTAGACGGGAGTCCTTCGCTAAACAAAGCAAATGAAAACCTACTAACAGGAACAATCCCTGACAGCTTGCTAGAGCCACAGTGACAGCAGGTGTTGTGACAACCCAGGATTCTCCTCCACCCCCATCACTGGCCTCTCCCTGGTTACTCTTAGCTGAGTCAACACTCAAACAAGTCTCACACCACCTTTGACTCCATTCAAATCGTGCTCTCAAGAGTGTTGGTTTTTCCTGTACCTTTAACATGTCTCTTTTCTTCCCCTGCTAAACGGCTGTTACGGAACCCACTGTAAATCCCAGAGTGGATGGTGTGGGGTGGTGCGTGTGCATGTGTGTGTGTGTGTGTATGTGTGTGTGTGTGTGTGTGTGTGTGTGTATACACATTAAGTAGGGAAGGGGAATGAGAGAACAGAGGGGAGTTTATAAATGCAGCTGCCAACATTTGTAAAACAGTTGCTTCTTTATTTTTACCTCCTTCCCTGACATTCAGCTCAGAGAAGGACGATTATCATTGCTAAAATGCTGCTTACTGGAAGTCTCCAGGAATCAGGTGCTGTGCTAGGGCTTTATGGACAGGATCTCTAAGCCTTACGCTGGCCCTGCAAGGTAAGAATTCCCATTTTGCAGATAAGGAAATGTTGGCACTGGCTTTCCCAAACTCACAGAGCCAGTAAGTCAAGTGAAATCCCACCAAGTCTAGGTCTGTGGGTTTGCAAAGCCCATGCTTGGCCACTCTAGCAGCTGCCTCATCATTGCACCCTCAGGGTAGAGCTGCCAGATTTAGTGAATAAAAACAAAGGATGCCCACGGATGTCCCAAATATTGCATAGGCCATGTCAAAAATGCTTTAATTCTTAGGATGCCACGCTGAAGGATTCAGGGGCAAAGTGCTGTAATAATTGCAACTTGCATTAAAATAATTCAAGAAAGAGTGTATGAGAGAGAGATGACGTCTATATAGGAGGATGCTAACAACTGATAAACTGAAACGAATCAAAATATTGCAAGACATACTCACTAAAATATTATTTGTAGTTTATCTGAAATGAAACCATCACTTGGGCTCCGAGACCTTCCTTGGGCCACTAGCCAACCCTGTAACCAGCAGAGTTTCCCACTTATGCTAAATTAACCATCAGTGTAAGGTCCCAAGTCAGTTTTACAGTGTGACTTTGGATACTGCAGAACACGATGCATTGTTCCAGGCGTAATGTGGTGGCACTACCATCAAAAGAGGTATTGGAAAGATGATCAAGTTACATGGTCAGTCTGTCGTGTCAACAGCCAAGTTAATCATTTGGACTGAAAACCTTACCTTTCAGTTAATTAGCCAATATGTATATAATGAGAGCTTCCTCTATGCCCAACAAGCATAGGCCCTGTTTCAAGAAGACATTTAGCTAAGGACACAAAATTGACCTGTATGTAACAGTGCAGGGCCCAAAGAGGGGCTTATGCCTGAAATTATTTGGATCATTTCAACTGTATGGATCCATCCTAAAATCCCCATCTGGATACCTCACAGGCTGCTCAACGTCAACGTGACCAAACAAGGGACTCATGACCGTCTCCCCTAATCAATCACTCAGTCCTGTTGAGTTTACCGCCTCCTCTTCTCCACTTCTATTCCTGCGCCTATTTCATCACCGGCGTGGACTGAGACAATACTATTCAGTATTAGCTAGTCTCCTAATAGGTAATTAGGTAACAGGTAGTCTCCTAACGGGTCTCCTTCTGTCCAGCCCTGGCCCTTTCAAAGCTATTATCCACATCAGCTTCCAGAGAGTTCTATCAGGACAGACACTCTCCCTACTGCTCACAGGATAAAGTCTGAGGCTCTTGACCTGAGGCAGCCCGTCACCTGCCATCCTCTGTCATCCCCTGACAGGTCCTTTAAGCACCAGCAACACTCAACTGCCCACCTCCCAGGTATGGGCTGGATTAGCTGCTTCTGCTGAGAGCTGACATGAGTTGGTACAGCCACAAGATACAACACAACCAAGCCAGCCTGACAGAGCTCTTTCTGGAAGGCAGCACAAGGATGACTGCTGAACCAGCTATGCTGGTATAAGCCACGTCCAGATGATAAAAATAAGCACTCAGGGAATTGCATTAGGCTTGATGGCAGTAATACTTTAAACGAAACTTTCAGCCTTCAAGAGCACTGCTTGTTGTTCTTTTAGTTCAACAAAGTGCTACTTAATAATTAAACACAAACTCAGCATCCATGTTGCCATCTACACCGTCTAAATTCACCCAGAGATGATGCAGACCAACTTTGAGAGCCTGATCTAATAACATGTGGATGATTCTCATTGGATTCCAGATTAATAAAACTCACCATATATCAAAACACCAGTTGGTTTGCATTATTTAAAAAATTTCTCCCTGAAATTAAGCAAACCCAATGCAGACTCTTATTAATTAATTAATGTAAGTAATTAATGTATGTAATTTGCACTATTTATCTTTTTAAATTCTCTGTTGAGGGAAAAGAAATACACTGCCATTAACATTTTACCCTTATTCTCTGACCTTATTTTAACTCAAGAACAAATGCCTTGGCTTTTTTTTTTTTTTTAATGTCACTGTTGTTGAACTCATTTTGCTTTAATTGCAACTTCAACGATTTCGGCTAATGAGATCTGACAGTTGAGGTTCAAATGTTAGTCTATGTGTAAGCTGCTACTGTCTATAAAATGACATACAAGGGGGGCTTCCCTGGTGGCTCAGTGGTTAAGAATCCGTCTGCCGATGCAGGGGACACGGGTTCAAGCCCTGGTCCGGGAAGATCTCACATGCTGGAGAATAACTAAGCCCGTGTGCCACAACTACTGAGCCTGCACTCTAGAGCCCACGAGCCACAACTACTGAGCCCGTGAGCCACAATTACTGAAGACCACGCGCCTAGAGCCCACGCTCCGAGCCTGGGCTAGAGCCACCGCAATGAAGAGAAGCCCCCGCTCGCCACAACTAGGGAAAGGCCGTGCGCAGCAACAAAGACCTAATGCAGCCCAAAATAAACAAATAAATAATTTATATATAAAAAAAACTTGACCCTTAAAAAAAAATTACATACAAGACAAGAAGGTGGAACAGTTATCCTGAAAAAGCTCCTGCTACAAAATACACACTAGAGGACTTTTTAAACGCTTCCAGGTAATTACAAATGTGAAACCAAGGTTGAGAACTGCCAGCCTAAAGAAAAAGCAGCCACCAGACAGAAACTTAATCAAAAGGACCAGGTGAAAATTGGGGAAATATATGTGGATTCCAGCCAGCGGGGTGTTGGGGGGAAGAGGCTGAAGGAGTGGATGAGAGAAAGTATTTTAAGATGTGAATAAATAAGAAGTGTGGCCGTGACAATCATGCTGGCTTCTGTGTATAACCTGTGGAGCCAGTCATTTTTTTACAACCTGTTTGGTTGTGATTATATCCCTCAAAGATGAAATAAGTAATGTTCTATGTCTCCTCTTCCCTCCATTACTGTGGATTATCAGAGATATAGTATTAAAAGTAATATCCTTAAAATGGGACTTGCAAGAGTAATGATTACATTCCCATAACAATGGCATTCTGCCTTGCTTTCTCTAGAAAGAGTATAAAACTCAGATGCCAAAGGAGCCCCGTGGGGAAGGTCAATGAGTGAAGCAGGTACAGGTTTGTACATATTTGCAAGCCAAATCCCAGCAATAATATTCACTTCTACACAGAAATATGCCCTCTCCCATTTTTGTTAAACACATTTTGTTAAACACAGGCTATCTTTCATTTTCCTTCTTTTGGTAAAGAGCATCAAACACAAACAATATTTCTCTACTCTATGAAAGACAGCAGAGCAAGCACCGTGACAAAGGGCATCTTCACTGAGCCCTGCAGTCAGGGGACAACAGGGGTGTGACCATGGTGGGAACAGGGAGGGAGGTTAGCAGCCTCTATTCTGCCCAGGCTGCTGCCACACAGGACTGTGATAGGGTCAGCACTGCAAAACAGCTACATGTTTCCGGAGAAGCTGCAAAGCTGGATTATTTGGTGAATTTTCCAGATTTTAAAGGTATAAACTATTAGTGAGGAAAACGTGACCACTGGCCTACAGAGCGGAACAAAAATGTGAAGCTAAATAACAATATACAAACAAAATCATCCGGAAGATGTTAAGTTTTCGTTCTTCCATTCATCCACGCAATGTTTAACGACCATCTTTTTTTTTTTTTTGCGGTATGCGGGCCTCTCACTGTTGTGGCCTCTCCCGTTGTGGAGCACAGGCTCTGGACGCGCAGGCTCAGCTGTCATGGCTCACTGGCCTAACCGCTCCGCGACATGTGGGATCTTCCCGAACCGGGGCACGAACCCGCATCCCCTGCATCGGCAGGCGGACTCTCAACCACTGAGCCACCAGGGAAGCCCTGACCATATATTTTGTATGACATTCATTCAGCAGGTTGGGAAGAGGATACAAAGCTACATAAGGCAGGACCCCTACCTTCAAAGAGAGCTTTCAGGCTAGCTTTAAATACTAAACTGTGTCATATGAATAGAAAATCCCTGGCAGGGCTGAGGCTAGAGGGGAATTATCAAGGAATTCAATTATGGAGCTGCTTATGTTCTAGTCCAGTTTGTTTCACATGCAGGAAAAGACAGGAGATTTGCTGAACCTGCATCACCAATGGCCCAGACTACTATCCTTCACACTGGACTAATGAAACGCAAAGGACATATGAATATACATTGAATTGGCCAAAAAGTTCGTTCGGTTTTAAGTAAACATAAAAGACACATTTTTCATTTTCGCCAAGAACTTTACTGAACATTCACTAACCAAATGAACATTTTGGCCAACCCAATAACAAACTAAACAAAATCCTGGTGGTTTGAAAACATTAATAATACAGCTTCCAAACTGACCTTACAGAAGTAAAGCAGAGACATTATGTTATTTTTAAATTATTCTAAAAATCAACAAAATTAATTAAATGAAACCAGATCAGTAGTTCTCGAAGGGTGGTCTGAGGACCTCTGGGGGTCCCCAAGACCCTCTCAGGGGGTTCCCCAAGGTCAAAACTATTTCCTTAATAATACTAAGACATAATCTTCCTTTTTCACTCTCATCCTTTCAGGAGCATACAGAGGAGCTTTCTAGAGGTCACACAACTTGTAATGATGTCATCGCTCTGACAGCTAACGGAATATGTATTTGTGTATTCTTGTGTTTTAAAAATGTATCCGTTTTAATTTCTAATATTGTAAATATCAATAGATATAACCCACAGAAATATAGGTTCTTTGGGGTCTTCAATAATTGTTAAGAGAATAAAAGGGTCTGAGCCCCAAAAGTCTGAATTAGGTCATAAATTCCATAAGAGTAAGGACTGTGTCTCATTTACTATTGTATCCATAGCTCTTAGCACATCGCCTCACAAATGGTTCACACTCATTAAATATTGATATTTGCTAAATAAACAGATGACTGCCAAAGAATATACCTAAAACTGCTTTTGGATATAGAGAGCTAACACTGAAAGTAGCCTTTATTTTCCTCGGTTGCTTTTGACTAGTTACCAGCTTTGATAAAAAAAAAACAGTCGCTTCATGTAATGTATCATGTATATAGAGTATATATCTTGATGATATAGGCCATTAATGCCCAGTCACTTGGCCAACATCCTGTGTTTTCATTAATGATCTTATAATCCCACCTGCCGATTCCTCCCTGGGAAACAAGCAAGTGTCTGGCAGAACAGATGGCCCCTTCACTGCGGCCTGACAATGAAACTTGTACTTTATTCAACAAGAAAACAAAAACGATTCTCACAATCTAGAACCTTCCCCTCCCTCCCTAAAGATATCTCCTTTAATGTAAACATGCAGAATAATAATAATTACTAAGAGTAATGGCCCCAACTAGAATTATCGACTCTTATATGTTAGTCATACCAGTTGAAATTAAAAATAAATACAGCAAATTAAAAATAAATTAAAAATAAATAGAAGCACCCCATTTCTGTAAAGTATATGTATTACTATATACGCACAATGAAAAAATGTGGATTAATCAACAATATATGTAACAGCGGTAATCTTTCTTTTATTAATTTTTATTGTCTGACTTTTTACAATGGCATGTATTTCTTTTTACCAGAAAAATAAACAAAAATAAAGAATAAAATACAAAGTTAAAAAAAAAAAAAAAGAATTGCCATGTCAAGGAGTGAAGACATGGGTTAACACAATCACCATCCAAACCAGTCACAGACTTCATGGTTAGCTCTTTGACCTGGGTGCTGTTCCTAAGGACTCTGATTCAGCAGGGCTGGTGGGGTCTCTACTTTTTAAATTTCCATAGGTGATTCTGATGTGGTTCCCTAGAGTCTAGGGACAACACTGAGAATTACTGGTTTACTCCATTGTCTTAACCATTAGTAATGAATGCACGCACGGTCACCATGAATTAGTAACAGCTGAAAGAAACATAATATGATTTTGATGTCACCAGATCATGTTTCTAAAAGCCAGGGAGGAGTCGGATAATTTTGCTTATGAGTTCAAGAATCTGGCAAGGATACGGCCTCTGTTTACAGATCTATGGTTTCTGCTTGTGCTGAGCCAATCACATGACTCTATCACGAATCTGGAAAGAAGGAACTGCAAGATGAAGCTGTTCATGGGAGGCTCAGCAAGGGTCAGGGCTGGGGAAGGTCCAGATGAGGAAACAGCCTGGGCCAGAGGAAGCTGGTTGGTGGGGAAAGCAGAGGAACGCATGGGAGACACAGAGTGTGCCTGGTCCTGCTGACTTTCCAGTTTCTACTGGATTGGCAGGAGGCCTGACTGTGCTATGGTTCTTACCCTTAGATTTCTATGAGCTTCCTCTTCCGGCTTTATAAAAAGCTGGCTAGCTCTTTCTATTTTTTTTTGCGGTACGCGGGCCTCTCACTGTTGTGGCCTCTCCCGTTGCGGAGCACAAGCTCCGGACGCACAGGCTCAGCGGCCATGGCTCACGGGCCCAGCCGCTCCGCGGCATGTGGGATCTTCCCAGACCGGGGCACGAACCCGTGTCCCCTGCATCGGCAGGCAGACTCTCAACCACTGCGCCACCAGGGAAGCCCCTACGGCTAGCTCTTTCCTGAGCTCGCGTGAGGGTGCCTCGTTTCCTCAGAGAGCATTGCCCCTCTTTAATGCCAAGAAGTGGAGGACAATGTGATATGTAAGGGTAGAATTTTCTGTCACCACGAATCTTTTGAAAGGAAAGAAGGTGCTAGTAACTGCTCCGGGATAACAGGTGTCAATAAGCCAGAACTGTCACAGGCAACGTATCCAGTGCCACATAGGTGTAAAGGTAATTCGATACCCACCACCATCCATTTCAAAATTGACACAGTCTCAGTCTCCTTGACTAGAAAATAACAGATTAAGTGATGCCTAAGGTATTTTTCTTAATCTAAGATTCTATGTCTTCTTTTTTTTTTTTTTTTTTTTTTGATTCTATGTCTTCTTAACTCTGAAAAGAGACAGCTAAGGAGAGGAGGTAGCCGGGCAAGAAGGAGCCCTTTAAGATTACATATACTTGATTGTCTTTACATAAACAACAATGAAGATGTTTTACTCATTTGACTTTAAAAAAGACCCCACATATTCACCAATCAATGTTACTTGGTTAAATTATCAGTGATTATATTTTATTTCTTGGGGCACTAGAACAACTCCAAAGTTGCTTTGGCTCCCGATGGAGGCCAGCTGGTACCTGCCCAGAGCCTCAGGTTCTGGCAAAGGGTAAGGGAATCTGTCCCGTTTGTCTCACCGCTGAGACCTAAGGCTATCGTTCTTCCTTGGTCTGTGAATAGGAAGCAAAGTGTCAACAGTCTCTTGCCCTCTCACTGCTTCCCTTGCCAGCCCATCTCTTATTAGCCAGCCCTGACTTTGGCCAGCTCTGTGTCCTAATTTCTGGGAGATGTTTAAACTGTCAACAAGCCTAAAGGCAAATTTAATATCCTGAGCTGCAGAGCTGTTCTCAAGCACAGGTCGTATGCCTGTGTCATAGAATCTCAGAAATTTGAAGCTAGAAGGGACTTTACTATATAAGCTTCAGTTCCTAGATGAGAAACAAATAGCTGGAAACAATAACAAATGTTTACTGTTGTCCGTACAAATATGTTGCCTATACAAATAGCAATAACAAAGTCAGGTGCTTGGGAGGGACTGTGCTATATGCTTTCCATCAATCCTTTTATTTCATTCTTGAGCCAACCCAAAGGTAGGCATTCTTATTACCCCCATTTTCAAGATGAGGGACCTAAGGGTTTGAGAGGTTCAATACTTTGCTACTTGGCTTGTCCAGTTTAATCCAAGTATTTGTTAGTGACAGAAAAAGGAGTTTTAACCAAGTTCTGCTGATTCTCAGGACACTGTTCTTTCAAGTAAAATGATCAAAAGTGAGGCAGCAGGCTTTTGAGCTACCTACCATGTACCAGGCACTACACTAGGTGTCAGAACAATTAGCAGGGTTACCAGATGAATGTCACATTAAAATCCTGCCCTTCCAGATTCTAGGGAGGAAAAGAGGTTGCTAGGTCTCTGCAAAGCTCTGTCTTCAGGGAGGTTAAAATGCACGACAGAGAAGGCCTGGTTAATGCTCAGAGTATCCCCCAGGATGTGGGTGTGGGCCAAGGAGGGAAGCATTACTCTGCCTCTTCTGCAAGTGAGAAAAGTAAAGAGAAACAATTACAGGGCTTGCCCAATGCAAGGCATAATATAACAAGCCAAGAATGGAACCAAACGGTCTTGGTTCCTTCCACTCTATTCAATGGCCAAAATTAAAATCTCCCTTCAATCACCCCTGGCTACTGTGGGATCAAAGATAATTATCACATGAAACAAATTCTTCTAATAGGAATTATGTTACTAAGCTTCTCACAATTAACCCAACCTACTCATTTGATTTTCTCTCTTCTCTTTTTGATGTAGACAAGACAGGACACAGTCTTCAAATGAAAAAAATTAAGAACTGGGAGTATCAGGGTGGATTACATTACAAGTATATTAAAGTCAAGTCATGAATGAATTTTCCATAACAACATTAATGGAAAGAATGATGGCAGCCATAACTGATCACCTATTCCGTGCCTGAGACTGTGCTCAGATTACCTCACTCGGTCTCACAACCGCACACACAGAGGCAGATCGTGGGTTTGTGTGAAGCTTGTACATGGTGTGGAGGCCCTCCTTAAGAAAAGAACATTTTGGTTCTTTTTTTTTTTTTTTTTTTTTTTTTTCGGTACGCGGGCCTCTCACTGTTGTGGCCTCTCCCGTTGCGGACGGAGCACAGGCTCTGGATGCGCAGGCTCAGCGGCCATGGCTCACGGGCCCAGCCGCTCCGCAGCACGTGGGATCTTCCCGGACCAGGGCACGAACTCATGTCCCCTGCATCGGCAGGCGGACTCTCAACCACTGCGCCACCAGGGAAGCCCAGAAAAGAACATTTTGGATACAGAATTAGGTAGAAGGCTTTGGAAGGGCCTGTGCAAGCAAGGGACCCAAAGCGTGAGCTTCGTGACCTTCATGGTAAACGCACCGCTGTGCCCAAGATGGCTAACATCCTCACTTCTCCAAGGAAGGAAATTGAGGCTCAGAGAAGTAACTTGCTCAGAGGCAAAAGGCTTGGAAGTGTCAGGGCTAGGATTTGAACATAGGGTGCCCGACCTCAAATCTCATGTATTTTTTCTTTGCTTACGTGCCTTCTAACGAAAATAAAACTGGTATCCTTTACAAATAACTATACATACTAGCTATACCCCATGAAAAGTACACTCATTTCCTCTAATAATTCTTATAGTCCTTCTATCTACGGAAGTTGTTATTATCCCCATTTACAGATGGAAAAACCTAAAATCAAGAAAGGTTAAGCGCCAGCCAAAGGTAACCTAGCTAGTACACAGGGGAGCCAGGATTCATGCCCACGAATTGACCTGCAGAGACCTTACTCTTTCCCGCCACCTCTTGCTACCATCCTACAGGTGATCCAGGAAAGCAGAATGGTAATGATGGTAATGCGTGACCTCTGGTTGCCTTACGATATTCCCACACCTGTCCACAGAAACTAGCCCTGTCATTTAGTTTCACATACCACATTGTGCGATATTCCTTAACAGGGTGAGGCAATTCTGAAAGTTCACTTCCTCTGTACTATAATTTATCAGTCAGATCAGAGTCCATTCCTCATGGAGAAAACCACCTTTAAAAGCCAATTACCAAATATCAACACCAACTCAAGTCCCAGCCAAGCTGCCTTACAGCCCACACCGCCCGGCATCCTCCCTGCGCACCGCCCATGAATGTACACCCACAGAGCATCAGGAGGCTGATAATATCTGAGACACGGCGGAGATCACTCAACCTGCAGGGCTCTCCTGAAACAGCCTTTCAAAGCCACACAAGAAAATTCAATTGGCTGCAATTGGATTGCTTAACTCTAGTCACCCAAGCAAGAGGTTACATCCCTAAACAATCTTGCCATGGATTTGCTGGTGGACAAGCGTGGAGAGATTCAGTTTAGTTTTTTCTTTGAACATGGGTGCTCAGAGAAAACAATGGCCTTTGAGCAGCTCAGACAGTGGGCCTTGTCTCCCACTGGCAATGTGAACTTTAAAAAAATTAAACTATGCTTTGCCGTGGCATTTTTTTTAAAGTTGCCTCTAACCGTCAGATTTCAAGTAATTGATGGCCTTTAGAAAAGGCTCTATTAAAGGAATATGTCTTTTGCCACCTGGAACGAAACAATTTTGCTAACGGGGAGTGCAGTGATCAATCTTGGAGGAGGCCCGGGGCTTTTATTATCTGGCCAACAGCAAGTGTCAACCAGTGGAAGAAATTAGGCATGCAGTTATGGGTGCTAACAAGAAAGCCCGCTCCAATAATCTTTTTTTAAAGGAAAAAGCGATCCCATTAACTCTCTCTGGTTCCTCTTTCCACACAGGTTGGTGGGTGTAGGTGAAAGGGCAGGAGAAATGACTACTGGTGAAGTCATAGGATGGAGAAATCTGAAATGACCAGCTCTCCAGCATACACATCTAGGGGGAAGAGATGGGCTCAGATTCTTTTAAGGATCTAAATGTATCTCTGCCTGAAGCTTACGGCTGTTTGAGAAGAGCAAGAATCCACGGTGAAACAAAGCAACACAGACTGCTGGTACAAGATATCAAACATCTAAGTCGGCGGGTAAGCACAGACTCTGATGGACTGGAAAGTCACCCAGCCCAAAGGCGTGGCCTGGCTACCAAGCGTGGGCTCAGCCCAGGAAGGCAAGGACACAATAGACCACACACCCGCTTCGCATCCCACCCCACATCACTTCCAAGGCCACAGCAAGCAGCCAACACACCTGTGGGGTCTTTCATTTAGTTTTGTTTCTTCATGAAGTGGGAGGAAAATGAGTTTGGGCCCAACAGAAATTGGGGCGTAGGGAGGGCCCGGGGTGGGCGGGGATGCAAACAAGAAAAGAGAAGTGAATTCTTTAAACGTCTAGATCCGTAGTCTCGTTTATTATTCTAAAAGGAACAGAAGCGTTCTCATTCCTTTCCTCCTTCTTTAACCCTTACCAAGCCACCCCAAGAAGACAAGGAGGAGAGCAGGGCTCTAGTCCAGAGGGTTCGCCGGGGTGCAGACCCTCCCTGCACAAGGTTTAGCAGAGGGAGGGTGGGCTGGAAGTGTCCTCCCAACACACACGCGCGGGCGCACGCACACGCACACACACACACCCGGCCACGCCTCACCTTCTCGATCGTTTGGTCCACGGCCTTCTGGAAGACTCTGGCCACCAGCAGCGTGACACTGGTCACCAGCAGAAGCAGAGACAGCGTCCCCACCACGTAGAAGCAGCACCTGCCCATTCCGCGCACCGCTCACGGGCACGGCGGCCGGCGACTGGACGGGAAACAGGGAGGGAAGGAGGCGCCGCCGCAGCCGCCGCGGTAGCGGCCGGAAGACCCGGGACCCTCGGGCGCCTGCGGCCCGGCCGATGCGCCTGGCTCCCGGCTCCGCGGCCGGGCAAGCGCGGCCCCACTGCCCCCGGCCGGCCGATGGGGAGTGGAAGGCGCGCTCTGGTTTCGCTTTCCCTGGCCGGGGCAGCCGCGACGCCCTTGTGGCGCAGCTCGAGAGAGAAAGGGAGCGCGCAGGGCGGGGACGCTCGCCGGCCGGGCTCTCCGCAGCCCCGGGAGGCGACAGCCGGCAACTGCGCGGGGAAGCGGGCGGGGCGGAGGCTGAGCCCGCAGTCATGTGCCCCGCAGCGGCTGCCGCGATTCGGCCCGCGCGACCCGCGGCCAGTCCCGGCGGCCCCCCAGCGCCAGCGGCTCCCTGATCCCCGCCCGGCAGCGCCCCCCCGCCCCCTCGTCGCAGGCCCCGCGGCCACCCCGGAAAATCGCCTGCCCTCCCCGGCTCTACCCCCTCCCCAGATACGAGCTGCGGGCCAAGCACGGGGGATTCAGGATGCATACGACCCTGCGCCTGCTCTAGACGAGCTCACAAGTTAGCGGGGACACCGTGAACCGCAATTAAGGCGCAGTGTAACATTGACGAGGTGCGTGCTGAGATCTGTGCCTACCACACCTCTGCCCCGGCGACCTAGGACCTCACAGTTGAACGGGGCCTTGGGGGATGGGTAAAGGTTTGTTTTGTCACGTGAGGGGTGTGTGCAAGGGAGGGAAGAAGTATTTGGAGGAGAAGAAAAAGCTGTGTTCAGACACTGAGGGTGAAAAAGCAAGATCGTAGGAGGAAAGAAGTTACTTTTGACTCTAGGCTCAGGTGTGCAGTGTAGGATGAGAGGTGTGGAGGCCCCTTGGGCTCAGACTTTCAAGGGCTCTTGTGTCCCATAGGAGAGTTGAGACTTTATCCCTGCTCAGTGGGGTCAGCAAGAGGCTCAAGCAGGTGGCCCTGATGTTCTCATCTGCTTTGCTCACCAATATGTCCCAAGGCAGCCAGACTAAAGTCCGCACTCAGCAGGGACTCAAGAAATATTAGTTGAATGAACATCAACTATATGCTAGGCCTTGGCTAGGTGCTTACACACACCTATTTAATACCCACAGCAGCCTTGTGGCTGTTTGTCCCAGTTCCCCCAAAGCAGTGCCAGATGGGAGCACTGTGCCAGAGATTTGAGGGCACTTGGACAGGAAGCTGGACCTGGGATGCAGGTGTTGCCTTTGTGAAGGACAGAGGTGAGGAGGGAAGGCTGAATGGAAGGAAGCATCTTATGCTACAGTGAAGCTCTAAGAAAGTTCAGCAAGGCCTTGGGGGATCCTAAGCCAAGCTGCCCTGTCCCAGGAGTCCAGCATCCCCCAGGAACAGGCTTCTTGTCATTAGGCATGGGCTGGCGGCAGCCCTAGGAAACTGGCCTCTGCACCAAGCTGGGGATGAGGATCAGAGGATAGATTTTAGGCCTCAGCAGCTGGGACAGGGCCATTGGTCAGCTATGCTCTGCACTGCAAGTTCTGAGAGTACGTTTTCTTGGCCACTATGGTAGTAGTATTCCCGTTTTGCACACACGGAAACCATGGCTCTGAGAGGTGAGTAACCTAACAAGCTCAACCAGTTGCTGAGGGGCGAATCCTGCCTCGACCAGAATGCAGGCCCGGTGACTTCCAAAGCCCTCACTTTTTCTACCCAGTGCATTGCTGCCTCCCAGCTGCCATCAGTGAGAATCTGGGAACAGGGGGTTCATCTGGGAGACTTTGCTGACGACTTGCTGAGATGCTGTGATGCATTAAAAATGGTGGCAAATTCTTTGACACTCCTTCTATTGAGAAGTGGGGTCTATACCGTTTCCCTTGAGTTTGGGCTGGATTTAGGGATGGAAAGCACTAAGTCACTATATCCTGGAACTTCTTAAGATAGATCATAAACACCTTGCAGCTTCTCTCTGGGCCTCTGGAAATGGTAGCCCTTGGTGCCCTGAGCCACCACTAAGCTCAGCTACCCTGAGGCCTCCATGCTGGAGAGAACAGGGGAGAGACCACAGGGAGATGCCCTGCCAGCCCCCTGCTGTCCCCAACCATTTAAGTCATGGGCCCCAGGCACGTGGAGCAGAATGGTCTCTGCCTTGCCCTGCTTGAAATGCAAAATAAAGGACTATTGTTGTTTCAAGCCACTACGTTTGGGCATGTTACTAGGTTTTAGATAACTGGAGCAGACCGTGAGGGCAGGCCTGAGCCCGTGACTCTGGCAGTGACAGTGGCTGCCCAATCCCAGTTCTACCCATCTGTAGCTACCAAAGGTCTTCGAGCAGCAGTCCCAGAGAACCAGGCCTGGGTGGAGTCTGGAATGACTCAGCTCCTCCAAACCTCACGGCCAGGATGCCTGGGCGTTCTGACCCTGTCTCTGCTTTAGATTCCACCTATCTACCTGAGCTCTGTCCTGTGTCCCAGTAACCCTCACGCATCCCCTTCCTGGGCACCAGTCGGGATCCTCCGCAGCCTGTGTGTGTCCTCTCCCGCATTAACTAGAAAAAAGATTTGGTAACCTGCTTGCTTGAGTACTTGGCACCCCGCGGTTCCTGCTAACATTGAACACCCCTCCCCCCGTCTCCAGACTAAGACCAGCTTTTCTGTTTGCTGGCTGCATTCTGGAGGGCAAACTCCATGGTGACCCGCCCACTCCAGCCCTGGGCCACCAATCCCAGGGTGCTGTTCCTTCTCATTGTTCATTGAGGTCTCTTCTTGCCTCTTGTCTGGGCCACTAGGGGAGTAACAGACTGCGGGGATGGAGATATGGACCCAGATTTGATAAACGCATCTCGGGGTGGGGGGAGCATCTAAACCACAGTTTCCAACTCAGTTGCTCTTGGTGTACCTTCCCTTTGAGGCTCTCTCACTCCGGCAACGGCCCTTGTCTCCACCTTGTCACGTGGTTGGTAAGCTGCTTTCCCTTTAAAACTCTGGTCCAAACTGGACAAAAACCTCTTTCTTGGTTCCTCTTAGCACAGCTGACCAGACTAGCATTTTTAAAATGTACTAAACACTAAGAGAGAACAAAAAGGACCTAAATTACAGAAAATATAAATAGCTTAAAAAAACAAACAAACTCATGTTCCCAAAATAGCAATCTGTGATCCCACAGCAATTTCTTTCCTAACGTAAAGAGCTGACGACTTTTGAGCTCCTGGCCTGGCTGTCTTTCTGTTCGGTTTCATCTTCTCCATCCCGTGGCAGCTACTGACAGGGACTTTGCCCAAAGCCCCCCCCCCCAGATTCTCATACAAGCTTCCAAAGCTCCTGAGACCTCCTCCTCATTTCGGCTCTGTAGGATGCGTCACCTCCTCCGCTCATTGGCACTTTTACGTTTGGGTTTTTTTGTGCTGTTGAATCATCTCCCCTTCCAGATGAGCCTCCATCTCTACATACAAGGGGTAGCTGCTGCATGGCACATTTGACAATGAGGGTCCTCAGGAATTCCCTGGTGGTCCAGTGGTTAGGACTCCGTGCTTTCACTGCCAGGGCCTGGGTTCAATCCCTGGTCGGGGAACTAAGATCCCACAAGCTGAGTGGCATGGCCAAAAAACAAAACAAAACAAAACAATGAGGCCTCAAGACAAGGATGCCCACTGTCACCACTTCTATTCAACACAGTATTGGAGTTGTAGGCACAGCAATCAGACAACAAGAAGAAATAAAAGTATCCAAATTGCACCATATATAGAAAACCCCAAAGACTCCACACAAAATCTATTCGAACTGATAAACTAATTCAGCAAGGTAGCAGGGCACAGATTAACATACAGTAATCAGTTGCATTTCTTTACACTAACAATGAAATATCAGAAAGGGAGTGTAAAAAACAATAGCTTTTTAAATTCCATCAAAAAATACTTAGGAATAAACCTGACCAACGAGGTGAAAGACTTACATGCTGAGAACTATAAAACATTAATAAAGGAAATTGAAGATAATTCAAAGAAATGGAAAAGTATCCCATGCTCTTGGATTGGGAGAATTAACATTGTTAAAATGGCCATATTACCCAAAACAATCTACAGATTTAGTACGTATGATCCCTATCAAACTACCCATGACATTTTTCACAGAACTAGAACAAATAATCCTCAAATTTATATGGAACCATAAAAGACCCAGAATTGTCAAAGCAGTCCTGAGGAAAAAAGAACAAAGCAGGAAGCATAACTCTCCCAGACTTCAGACAATACTACAAAGGTACAGTAATCAAAACAGCGTGGTATTGGCCCCAAAACAGACATGTGGATCAATGGAACAGAATAGAGAGCCCAGAAATAAACCCACACACTTATGGTCAATTAATCTTTGACAAAGAAGGCAAAAATATACAATGGGGAAGAAAACAGTCTTTTTAGCAAGTGGTGTTGGGAAAGTTGTACAGCTGAATGCAAATCAATGAAGTTAGAACACATCCTCACACCATACACAAAAATAAACTCAAAATGGCTTAAAGACATAAATATAAGACATAATACCATAAAACTCCTAGAAGAGAACATAAGCAAACATTCTCTGACATAAATCTTACTAATGTTTTCTTAGGTCAGTCTCCCAAGGCAAAAGAAATAAAAGCAAAAACAAACAAATGGGACTAAATCAAACTTATAAACTTTTGCACAGCAAAGGAAACCATAAACAAAATGAAAAGACAGCCCACAGAATGGGAGAAAATATTTGCAAATGATGTAACCGACAAGGACTTAATTTCCAAAATATACAAACAGCTCATACAACTCAATGTCAAAAAAAAACAGTGACTACCCTGGCAGTCCAATGGTTAAGACTCTGCACTCCCACTGCAGGGGGCACCAGTTCAATCCCTGGTCAGGGAACTAAGATCCCGTATGCCACACAGCATGTGTTCCAAACAACCCGGGCTTCCCTGCTGGCACAGTGGTTAACAATCTGCCTGCCAATGCAGGGGACATGGGTTCGAGCCCTGGTCCTGGAAGATCCCACATGCTGTGGAGCAACTAAGCCTGTGCGCCACAACTACTGAGCCTGCGAGCCACAACTACTGAGCCCAAGCACCCAGACCCTGTGCTCTGCAACAAGAGAAGCCACCACAATGAGAAGCCTGCACACCACAACAAAGAGTAGCCCCCGCTCACCACAATTAGAGAAAGCCTGCGCGAAGCAACGAAGACCCAACGCAGTCAAAATAAAAATAAAAATACAAAAAGCAAACAACCCAATCCAAAAATGGGCAGAAGACCTAAATAGACATTTATCCAAAGAAGACATACAGATGGCCAAGAGGCACATGAAAAGATGCTCATCATCACTAATTATTAGAGAAATGCAAATCAAAACTACAATGAGGTATGACCTCACACCAGTCAGAACAGCCATCATCAAAAAGCCTACAAATAATAAATGGTGGAGAGGGTGTGGAGAAAAGGGAACCCTCCTGCACTGTTGGTGGGAATGTAAATTGGTGCAGCCACTATGGAAAACAGTATGGAGATTCCTCAAAAAACTAAAAATAGAGTTACCATAAGATCCAGCAATCCCACTCCCGGGCATATATCAAGAAAAGATGAACTCTAATTTGAAAAGATACATGCACCCCAATGTTCACAGCAGCATTATTTACAATAGTCAAGATATGGAAGCAACCTAAGTGTCCATCAATAGATAAATGAGTAAACAAGATGTGGTATATATATATACAATGAGATATTACTCAGCTATAAAAAGGAATAAAATTTTGCCATTCTCAGCAATATGGATGGACCTAGAGAATCTCATACTGAGTGAAGTCAGAGAAAGACAAATATCATATGATATCACTAATTTGTGAAATCTAAAAAATAATGCAAATGAATTTACTGGGCTTCCCTGGTGGCGCAGTGGTTGAGAATCCGCCTGCCGATGCAGGGGACACGGTTTCGTGCCCCGGTCCGGGAAGATCCCACATGCCACGGAGCGGCTGGGCCCATGAGCCATGGCCGCTGAGGCTGCGCGTCCAGAGCCTGTGCTCTGGGAGAGGCCGGAGAGGCCACAACAGTGAGAGGCCCGCGTACGGCAAAACAAAAACAAAAACAAATGAATTTACTTACAAAACATAAACAAACTCACAGACATAGAAAAAAAACTATGGTTACCAAAGGGGAAAGGGGGGTAGGGATAAATTAGGAGTATGGGACTACAGATACATGCTACTATATACAAAATAGATAAACAACAAGGATCTTCTGTATAGCACAGGGAACTATATTCATTATCTTGTAAGAACTTATTTTGAGAACAGAATATATATAACTGAATCACTTTGCTGTACACCTGAAACTAACACAATATTGTAAACCAACGACACTTTAATTTAAAAAAAGAATGAGGGCCCTTGGCCATTATCAAAAAACAAAAATAACAAGTGTTGGTGAGGGAACCCCTGTGCACTGTTGGTGGGAATGTAAATTGGTGCAGCCACTATGGAAAACAGTATGGATGTTCCTCAAAATATTAAAAATAGAACTACCATATGATCCAAGATTCACACTTCTGGGTTATATACCAAAGAATTGAAATCAGGGTCTCAAGGAGGTATCTGCACTTCCATGTTCACTGCAGCATTATTTACAATAGCCAAGACATGGAAACAACCTGTGTCCATTGATCACTGAATGCATAAAGAAAATGTGGTATGCACATACAATGGATATATTATTATTCAGCCTTAAGAAAAAGAAGGAAATCCTGACATTTGAGACAACATGGATGAACCCGGAGGGCATTGTGCTAAGTGAACTATGCCAGTCACAGAAGGAATGATGCTACTTATATAAAGAATCTAAAATCGTCAGACTTATAGAAGCAGAAAGTAGAACAGTGGTCATTAGGAGCTGTGGGATGGGGAAACAAGGAGATATTAATCCAAGGGTACGAAGTTTCAGTTATGCAAGATGAATAAACCCTAGAGATTTACTGAACAGCATGGAGCCTAGAGTTAACAATACTTGGATTGTTACTTAAACAATCCAATTGGATACTTAAAAATTTGTTAAAAGGGCAGATCTTATGTTAAGTGTTCCTATCATACACAGAAAAAAAATAATAAAAAGGGAGGAAGGAAACTTTTGGAGAAGACGGATATGTTTACGGCACAGATCATGGTAATTGTGGGTGTATACTTATCTCCAAGCTCATCAAGTTGTGTATATTAAATATATACAGCTTTTTGTATGTCGATCATACCTCAATGAAGTGGTTTTAAAAAAAGGAATGAGGGTCCTAGCCAAATATAACGCCAGAGTTTTAAATAGGACTTCAGGAGGCTGAGCAGGCCCAATCCTTTACCTGAAATAAAATCTTAAAATTAGATGGTGCAAAATGTTACTTTTTTTTTTTTTTTTTTTTTTGCGGTACGCGGGCCTCTCACTGTTGTGGCCTCTCCCGTTGCGGAGCACAGGCTCCAGACGCGCAGGCTCAGCGGCCATGGCTCACGGGCCCAGCCGCTCCGCGGCATGTGGGATCTTCCCGGACTGGGGCACGAGCCTGTGTCCCCTGCATCGGCAGGCGGACTCTCAACCACTGCGCCACCAGGGGAGCCCCAAAATATTACTTTTTAAATTGAGTCTCTAGTCCTTCCAAACAGCATCCAGTTCGTTGACCTCTGGGGATATCTCTCTGATCATCTCTGTAGCTTTTCCCTTCCCCGCTGCCCTGCACCCCAGCTTAGTCCTGGACGGGCCTCTCAGGTCCTGTGTAATCACCAGATTCTCTAGGGGGTCAAGAGCATAAACCCATCCTTTTCTTGCTAATGTTGAAAGCCTCTCAAATTCTCTATTTACTCTGTCTCATCAAAAGTTAAATATTACCTGCTCTTACAACCATAAAAATGCTGAGTATAGCTACAGCCCTTGCTAAGAAATGACATGTCCTGTAAATGGGCCATAATTTCTATAATAAAGGAGAGACAACGATGACAGAAACCTAGTTAATTATTGTCGATGACATAGCTAATCTGATTAATGACCTTACAAATATTTGTTCCCTTCTTCTAGACACTTCCCAGATTTATTTTAACTAAGAGCTTTATTAAGATTGTCCCAAAAAACATTGTAAAAATAATTTGTTTTGTTTACCATCTATGGTACTATTAGAAGAAAAAGGAAAGTTTTTCTCTGCATCTTGAGAAAAAAAAGTAAAATCTTGGACACTAACAGTACCAGATAGGGTAGACTTCTGAGAATGAGGTAGAGATCTTTGCTGTATGTCCTGAAGTTTTCTCTCCTGGAAATTGAGAGCAAGTGTCATGCGGAAAAGGAGATAGAACGCTTCATTGTGTTATATGTGTGCCTTACTCTTGACATGGAATAAAAATGGAGAAACTGAGGCACAGAAAGATTCAACCATGTAATTATTCCTGCAGTGCCTGGAAGAGTTCCTGGAACATAGTAGGTTCCTAGTATCTGTTGAAAGTTGAATGTCTAATCTTTGACTAAGGTGGGAGTAATTTCAGGGTTCTAGTTAAGAGAAAATGAAACTTTTTTGTCATGGTCATCTCTGCACTTGGTATTATTCATTGTTCTAGAGCACTCCCTGTTTAGCTGTCTTCATCCAATGTGCTTTCAATCAGCAATCCTACTTAGAGAGCTTTAGGGTGGAATACACCTAGATTTGTGCTCCATTTCTGTGTGAACTTCATGAGAGCAAGATGTTGATTTTACTTATCTCTGTACCCTAGAAAGGGGTACAGTGGTTCATAACGGATGCTCATAAATGCTGACTGAGAATTTTACTCAAGCGTTCTATTGAGAACCTTCGCATTTGGGCAAAATTTTGGAAGAGAGGAAAGGGGGAAGAGAGAGAGATTGATTTGGGGAAAGGAGTTCTGATTTCAAACCCTTAAATCTGTTTACACTCTCTTTTAGCAACAGCTGGCAGCTTTAGCAGTCTTTGTTTTCTATAAAGTAACCTTACCTCACATCTTCCCAGGGATCTGCCTTCTCTCCCAGTTGGTAAAAATTTCTGAATTGATTATGAGAGCCTGGGTGAAATGTGTGTAGGCCACTCTACCAGAAAAGGCCTTCTGTACCTAACAACAGTTTAGAACTCTCCGAATTGGATTTTATTTTCTCAGGTATTGGGGAACTTATCCTGAGTGGGTAAGTTTTTGGTGTGAAGACAAAACACACTGGAAAATTAAAGAGATCATCTTATTCAGGCTATTGCAATGGGGAAAGTGCTCAATAAGGAGGAATGAATGTCTCAAAGGAAGAAAGAATGTCGGGAGTTTTGTAGAGGCAGGTAAACAAGAGAGTCCTGAGGAAGGGTGATGACAGGTCTTATCACCCATAGGCAGGGTGGTCCTTTGAGGTTATCTGGAATGCAAAAAGGCCGGGAGATATCTCAATTGCTTTTTAGGAGCACAGGGCTCAGACAAAGTTCAACGTTGTCAGTGGACACTAAAGCCCGTTTGTGTTTGAATCCTACTTCCATCATTTAGAAGCTGTGTGACCTTAGGCAAATTACTTAAAACTGTGTGTCAGTTTTTTCATCTATAAAATGGGAATAATATATAGTACTTACTTGATGGGAGATGTTTTAAGGACTAAGTGAGATGAAGCATATAAAGTGCCTGGCACTATATAAGTATTCAATATATATTATTACCATTCTTAAGTATTCTATAGAGGACAGAAATTAGGTTTACAAGGAGGGACAAAACTTTCTGGTGCTCTCATTTGAAACTTTATAAAAGGCAAGAAGCTTCACTTAGATAAGACAAATTGTTTTTATGCCTTCCTAAAAAGTTGACACATAGAAATGCTGAATAGGTACGAAATGAAATAACTTAGAAACTTTCTTTTAAAATGCTGAATTGGGACTTTCCTGGTGGTGCAGTGGTTGAGAATCTGCCTGCCAGAGCAGGGGACATGGGTTTGATCCCTGGTCTGGGAAGATCCCACATGCCGTGGAGCAGCTAAGCCCGCGTGCCACAACTACTGAGCCTGCGTGCCACAACTACTGAAGCCCGCACGCCTAGAGCCCATGCTCAGCAACAAGAGAAGCCACTGCAATGAGAAACCCACGCACCACAACAAAGAGTAGCCCCCGCTCGCTGCAACTAGAGAAAGCCCACATGCAGCAATGAAGACCCAATGCAGCCAAAAATAAAAAATAAACGAATAAGTAAATAAAATTTTTAAAAAGGGAAAAAAATGCTGAATTATAAAGTCAATTAAACAATAGTTACAATCTTTGTGTGTGTGTATGTGTAAATAGTTTTCGTTCATATACGACAGACCACTGGGATTTGTTTAAGTGAATAATTTTCAATGATGCCCCAACATTATTTCATTTGGGGGAATGTTAGTCTCTCTTTAAAACTGTCTTGTGGCCATTGTAAAGCAATTATACCCCAATAAAGATGTTAAAAAAAAAAAAAAACTGTCTTGTGGCTGACTCAAATAGTAAAATTAAATTAAGATGAATTTCATTTTAGGGAAATAGTTTTAAATCTATAATTTCAAGCTATCTCTCCTTGATAAATTTAAGGTGGGTATTAGGAGGAGAGAAGCCTCTATTGTGTGCCAGGGACAGTGGTTGGCACTCCCCATATTTTCCTTCCTTTACAGGAATCCTGTGAGGTAGGGATTATATCCCCACTTTACATTTGAAAAAGACAGGGGTAATCTCAGAGAGATTAAATAACTTGCCTAAGATCATGAAGCTAGTAACTAGGCACAGATATGGATTCCCAGTTAAGGGCTCAAGAGAGACTGTCAACCCGTTGAGGGAAAAGAAAGTGGTTTTTGTTTT
Source organism: Phocoena sinus (assembly GCF_008692025.1). Classification (NCBI taxonomy): domain Eukaryota; kingdom Metazoa; phylum Chordata; class Mammalia; order Artiodactyla; family Phocoenidae; genus Phocoena; species Phocoena sinus. The sequence continues at coordinate 93,238,336 of NC_045767.1, forward strand.
CATATTACTCCCTTGTTACCACGTCCTGCTGTTTAACAAAACTGGCCTGGGAATCTCCAGATGCACAGATCACTGCAATTCACTGATGAGTTCTATTTAGAGTTCCCATTTCAGAAATCCTCTGAATTATAGCCCTAGTATTTACTGGGAGCTTAAATACATGCTAGGCACTGTTCCAGGCACTTTATATGTGACAACTCATTTAATCCTCACAGTGCTAGTACTATTCTCATTTTTCCAGATGAGGACACCAAGATATAGAGAGTTAGTTTATTTATTTTCCAGTTCTTTTTTTTTTCCAGTCCTTACATCTTTATTTATTTATTTTTTTAACATCTTTATTGGAGTATAATTGCTTTACAATGGTGTGTTAGTTTCTGCTTTATAACAAGGTGAATCAGTTATACATATACATATGTTCCCATATCTCTTCCCTCTTGCGTCTCCCGCCCATCCTCCCTATCCCGCCCCTCTAGGTGGTCACAAACCACCTAGCTGATCTCCCTGTGCTATGCGGCTGCTTCCCACTAGCTATCTTCTTTCTTTACATTTGGTAGTGTATATATGTCCATGCCACTCCAGTTCTATTAGTTCTTTACTTATTTTTTATACATATATTCACTCTTTTTAAGATTCTTTTCCCATACAGGCCATTACAAAGTATTGAATAGATTCCCTGTGCTATACATTAGGTCCTTATTAGTTATCTATTTTATAAGGTATAGAGCGTTTAGATAACTTTCCTGAGATTGTACAGTTAGTAAACAGTAGAGCCAAGATTCAAATCTAGGCAGTCTGGAACCACCGTTCATGCTCTCAGCACTCCTCTTTATAAGCTCTGACACCAAAACAAAGTGGAATAATCAGTTTGAACTTTGTACATATATGGAGTGGTTTGGAGAGATTAAGGAACATTTTAATTATTGTCCCAAACCGACAGAAACCTGTCAGGCTGGCTATTCAAGTGAAGTCACTTTCTAGCTATCACAAGAATTTTAAAGGAAAATAATGAAAACAAACAGGCATTAGATGATTCACCCCAGTATAAGCACAATTATCTACATTCCTTTGCTTCTGTAGTAATCTAGATGTCTTGTGACCTTGACCAAGTCTGGAGCTTTTCCACATTATCTTTATTTCATGTAATGAGATCATCAAAGGTGACATGTAATAACACAGGTTAGAAACTGCTACAGCTTGGTAGAGTCCACATTTAGGTCAAAATTGGCTTGACTTGGTAGGAAAAAGAGCAAAGGTATGTATGACTCAGGGTTAATTTTAGTCCTTTAGATGCCTGTCTGTCACAATCCTGTTCCAGGTATTGCCAGTATCACAGAAAGTAAAGTCCAGCCATTCTAAGGACAGACCCAGGAGTTTGGGTCCACAGATGAGTTTGGCATGTGTCCTCCAAGTCCACAGAGACTGCACATAAATTCAACCAACATTTGTAGAACCCCTTGTAAGCTATTCTGCTAGGAGCTAGGAAGGATGGTAAATGCTTTATGGCCTCTGATGGCTCAAATTCAATGGTAAAGTCAACCATCCCAAATACTTTTGGTGAATAAAAAAATTAATTATAAATTATAATGAGATAAGCAACAAGGATTTACTATATATAACACAGTGAATAATATTCAATATCTTATAATAACCTACAATGGAAAATAATCTGAAAAAATATATGTAACTGGATTCACTTTGATGTACACCTGACACTAACACAATATTGTAAGTCAACTATGCTTCCGTAAAAAAATTATAACGATAAATACCACTGGGAGCATGAGAAAGGTCTTCCCTTCCCCCAGCCATTGAACCTACATCAAACACTGGATCAATCTGAACCAGACCCCTAGGGGATGCCATGCACTGATTGACTCAGACTGGGTTACTGTCCATACCTGAACCAGTCATAGGTAGAATTCAATTACAGTGGTTTCTATCAATCGGAGTCAACCATTAGAGCTGGTGCAGTCATTCTCTGCAAATGAGTGACTGCTACATAATGGGGAAGGGGTAGGATGATTACTGAAGAAACATCTATAATGTCCAATAAAAACGCTAAATGCTTGATACTTAATAGAAGGGAGCTCTGTTGGAGGTCAAAGTGGGAAGGAAGGATTCCATCTCTGGAAAGATGTGTGGTTAGAGTGGGAATTCAAAGGTAATGGTGGAGAGCAACTACTTAGGGATTTTTAGGTAAAGGGTACAACATGAACAACATTAAGAAAGAAAGAATATGGAAGGAAAAATAGAAAGTAGAATAATATAGTCGGAGAGAAGAGAACTATGTGAGCAGGCCAGATTTGGAAGGTTTTGAATGTCAGCCTGAATGTATTCTGTATCTAATGGGTAGCTGTGCAAGGTTTATGGCATTATTTAGTCTGTGCTTGCCAAGACCCTAAAGATTTTTCTGCATCAGCTGTTGATCCGGGTCAGGCTGAATGTCTCCAGGTCACCCTGGGTTAGGATGATGTTTCCAAGCCTGGCTCAGCCTTCAGGGACTAGGGACAGAGTTTCCTTTGCCTGCACGCTTTGATCTTGCTTGGGGAAGCTGTTTCTACCATGCTACAAATATAAGTGCTATTTTTCCAAGACACCTGGACACTGCCCTGTGGGCTTTCTGAGAGATCCTGCCAGGGCCGTGGGGAGTCTGGTCCCTCATTCTACACTTATCTTCATTAGAGCCACTAGCAGAAGGCAGGGTTCCTAGCTCAGCCTACTGATCACCATGAATTCAGCAGGTAAAAGCAACAAGGACACCACAAGCAGACATAAAAGAGGCAATTCAAATGAATTAATGGTACCCTTTGGGGCCAGATTCCCAAGGAAGCCTAGGAGAAATCTGACAAGAAGGATAAAAGGAAGGTGTTTACCCATGTCAGTTTCAAAGAAATAAATGTTATACTTTTGACTCTAGGCATACTCCAGTGGTAATAAGAGCACATTAAATAACTACCTGGCCAAATGCAGTTTGTTCACTAGGACAAAAGTCCTGTGAAATCCTTTATGGAGGCTACACTCTGCATCTTGGTTCTCAGGGAAATCCCTCATCTGAAAAAGCTAACAGGGCTAGCAACCCTCTGCTCATGTCAGAAGGAAAAAAAAGGAAACATTCCCTGGAGTAAACAGTACAAGAATAACTGAAATGGAGGAAGTACGTGATTTCAAGCTTGTGTTGCTAACAAATATTTTCTGTGCTTATAACAGTAAGGAATGCAACCAATCTGTGGATAAACCCAGGGAATGTTTCTGAGTCAGTACTCCCTGAGTGCTTCCTCTGTTCTAGGCACTTGGCTAAATACTTAATATTTGTCTTGCCCAATATGGTAGCCACCAGCCACCAGCTACTGAGCACTTGAAATGTGGCTAGTCTAAACTGAGATGTGCTTAAATTTTGAAGACTTAGCATGAAAAATAGAATGTAAAACATCTCATTAATATTTTTACATTGATTGCATGTTAAAATCATAATATTTTTGACATACTGGGTTATATATGGTATTCAAGCTAATTTTATCTTTGTTTTTTACTTTTAAAAATATGACTACTAGAAAATTTAAAGTTACATAAATGGCTCACACTTGTGGCTTGTGTTGTATTTCTATTGGAGAGCACAGCTTCAGAGGATCTCCATTCTGCATCCCCATAACAACCTTATAACATAGACTATTACTAGGTCTGTTTATTGAAGAAGAAATTGCTGAGGTATAGAGACTGCAAGGTACTTGCCCAGCATTATTAAGTGCTGGGGTTGTGACTCAAACCAGGGTTGGTCTTATCCACTATATTATAATAAACTGCCTCTTCAGCTTGCTTTATGTCAGTATTTTTCTGGGTGACTCAAGTGTAGAACTCTGGGTTAGAATGTGGTCTCCCCCGCTAACTGCTTGCATGAGCTTGAGTGATTATCTTAATCTCTTCATGTCATTAGACAGGAGCCTAATACATCTAATAAGTCAATAATGCATTATTGTCTTATGTGAATCACTTCTTTGGCTTCACAATCTACGGAAACAAAGATTCAGTTCAACTTAGCAAATGTCTCCTTAACATTGCTATGTACGATTGTGAAAAAGCCCAGATAAACACCATCAAATACGTTAATTCCTGAGAGGGAGTTAATTATGTTTGGAGTAACACCAGAATGAATGAACAAAACACACTTTAACTTTTCCAGTTGTAAAAAGAGAAGAGCAACGCTCACTTTAAGCTTAATGAATAACAGATACAATACGGTTTTGAATTGCTATTGACTATATTGGGTGTTTTACATATGATCATTTTTCAAGTATTCTTACAACCTCTTACACAAAGGATCTTCCAGAACTTGAATTGTTTTGGACTAAGAAAATCATACCAATGCTAAACATAAAAGCAAGGGAAAGGAAAACCTGGTGCCATGCAGAAGTATTTCTTTTCTGTTATTGCCATATTTTAATTTAATTACATTGGTGAGAATTCATGTCCTCCCTAACACACTCCAAATGCTTCTTGTTTCTAATTTTTTAGTGCATATACTGATCATAATCTGAGCCCCACTTGAGAAAGCAGCTCACTCTTCAAGGCCATAGCTGATCCTTAAAAGCACGAAAGAGAAATTTTTGGTATCGCTTATATTCCGTTGTGAGACTCCAAGTCATCATCTCTGCTCATACTTGAGTACAACTGACAAAAACATCTGACCTAGAATCCTCTTCAAGCCCGGATCACATAACTTTGCCACAGAATTTCGATAGCAGCCCCACTTTATCCAGTACTTGTCACTAGCTCTGGCTCCTTGCTTCACCATCTGTCCTGTGTTCTTATTACTGCAACTAACTTGGCTTTGAAGCAGTTTCAACATTCCACAAGACACCATGTGTTCTTGGAAATTATGCCTCAGTGCCACCTAGTAACTTTTTCTGGCAACCATTTCTTTTCAACTTCAGGTATAGCACATTGGTTCATCTTATTCTTTAATTGATGGCACTCCATTAGCAACTGGGTGTACAAGGCCGTCTCTTAATCATTCATTTATATACTCCTTTTCTTCTCCATTTTCCACTTCTGTTCCTCTGCTCTCACCATAAGCAATCATTCTTAAGTGCGTTCTGTAAAATGTATATATTTTTGTTTTGATGCATACATTTTTAATTTATGTAAATCATATCATCATAAAAAATCTCACTCTCTTTCTTTACTACATTTTTTAAAAAGTCTAACCGTGTTGTCAAGTAAAATCTAGACTGTTGCATCTCATACATAGTTATCCGTCCATTTTACACATCTACATCACAAAAATGGACATGCGTATTGTCCTCAACTCACCGATATTGCTACTAATGCTGCGACAGACATCCTCATACGTCTTCCCTTACAGGTGAGACTCCCTCTGGATTCCTATACCATTCCCGGCAGCAGAAATACTGGGGTATAGGTAATGTATGTATGTATCAGTCTGGTTCCCACCAGGAACACAGAACCCACTCTAAGCATGTAAAACCAAGGGACTTTAATGCAAAGAACATGTTGCAGAGGTGATGGAGGTGCTGAGAGCCAAACTGGGGATATGAGGTAACTGAGAGATTAGCAATAGCAGGAACACGATTACCACATCCAAACTGCAGGAATTATTTGTAATAGGAGCCTGCGTCTGATGCAAGCTGCCAGTGGAAGCTGAAAGAGAAGGAAAAAATATAGATACCCCCTTGGAGACAGAGGGAAAGAGAGAAATACCCTGACTTTTCCCTTCTCCCATCCCGTGTCCTATCAGTGCTTTTTGCTGCATTCCCAAATGCATCCTGCAGGTGCCAGAGCAGAGCAGGGACAGGAAAGGAACAAAGAGAAGGCAGACAGTTGTAAGCACACCCTATACTTGATCTAAGTCCTGCTAGACTGCTCTCCATAATAACTAGCACCAGCTATACTCCTCTCAGCAGCATGTCCCCACATACCATCTACTCTTTATGGTCTACTATACTCCAGAAAGTAGCAGTAGACATCTCTTCCATCCTCCTTTGAATGTGTCTAGACGACTGCAGATGCCTCAGGTAGCTCCTTAAATCTAGCAGCTTCCTGGAGCTCGGGAACCCATCCATCGATTGGGCCATAGCCTCTTGAGGGCAGCAACCTCAACAGTTTTTGGTTTTTCTTGGGTTTTTTTGGCTGCGTTGGGTCTTCGTTGCTGCACGCAGGCTTTCTCTAGTTGTGGCGAGCAGGGGCTACGCTTCGTTGTGGTGTGTGGGCATCTCATTGTGGTGGCTTCTCTTGTCGTGGAGCGTGGGCTCTAGGCGTGCTGGCTCAGTAGTGGCGGCGCATGGGCTTCGTTGCTCTGTGGCACGTGGATCTTCCCGGACCAGGGCTCAAACCCGTGTCCCCTGCATTGGCAGGTGGATTCTTAACCACTGTGCCACCAGGGAAGCCCCACCTCATCAGTTTTATTTGTAAGGCCCTACTTGTCATTATGCTCAATGCTACTGACCAAGTGATAAATATACTTGTTGATTATTGGTGTCATGCCTTACCCCTTATTGTTATGATTTGGCTTGCAGACTGCATTGGTGGCAGTCTTCAACAAGCCACTTGTGGCACTGTGGAGGGAAATCTCTAGGGGGAGCCTGTGGGTGAGGGAGAGAGCTGATACTCAGCCAACAAGCATAGTTTAAGACCATAATGGTTGTCAAAACACTGTGTTGGTTGATAAACAGGCTCTGCTCTGAGCAATGCTAAGTGACCACTGTGCCCTGACTGCCTCAGCCACTTCCTTGGAAGCACCCCTCCCTCCAAGACCAGCAACTAAAGGGATATGTCTGGCCTGGCCAGGGGACTCTAGAACTCTGCTGCTACAATCTGGCTTGCCACTTTCCCAATTGGTTCTTGCATATGGCTTACTGGTTGTTAAATATTTTAAATATCCTTCCCCTGGAGGAGTATCACAAAAGAAGCATAGGGGAAAGTCTGTAGACTTTTGGGTATCCTATGACTCCCAGGAGCCTCCTTTCTATGTGTGATGATGGCAGAGAGAATCCTCCAGGATTATATTCCTGATAGAAAATGCTCCATATGCATTTTGCTTTTTCTATTCATTTACAGCATACCCAGTAAAGTGCACAAGGCTGAAGCGTACCGCTCGTTGAGATTTTACACGTGTACACCCATGTAACCACCACCCAGATCAATATATAGAACATTTTTAGCCTGCCAGCTGGCTCCCTCCTGCCTCCTTTCCATCAATTACCCCAAATAACCATAATACCAACATCTATCACTATTACTTAATTTTGCCCGTTTTAAAAGTTCTGTAAATGGAAGCATAGAGTACGTACTCTTTTGAGTCTGGTTTCTTTTGCTCAACATGAAAAATGTCCTTCCTTTGTGATTTATTTGGCTATTTTTCCAACTTGTTAAGTTGGATTCTTAGCTCATTAATTTCGACCTTTCTTCTTTCTTTTTGCATTTATTACAATTTTTAAAAATTGTGGCAAAATATATATAACATAAAATTTACCATTTTAACCATTCTTAAGTGTACAATTCAGTGGCATTCATTACATTCACAGTGTTGTGCCACCACCATGATTATTTCCAAAATTTTTCATCACCCCAAACAGAAAGTCTGTACTCATTAAGAAATAACTTCCTATTCCTCTCTCCCTTGAGTTCCTGGTAACCTCTTTCTGTCTCAATGAATTTGCTTCTTCTAGATATTTCATATAAGTGGAGTTATACAATATTTGTCCTTTTGCTTTTGGCTTATTTCACTTAACATGGTATTTTCAAGGTTCATGCATGTTGTAGCACGTATCAGAATTTCATTCCTTTTATGGCTGAATAGTATCCCATTGTACGTATATATCACATTTTGTTTATCCATGTATTTTTTGATGGACACTTGGGATGGTTCTACCTTTTGGTTATTGTGAATAATGGTGCTATGAACATACTGTACAAGTAACTGAGTCCTTGTTTTTAATTCTTTTGGGTATATACCTAGGAGTGGAATTGCTGGGTCATACGGCAAGTCTATGTTCAGCTTTTTAAGGAATGGCCAAACTGTTTTTCAAAGCAGTTGCACCATTTTACATTCCCACCAACAATGCACAAGTGTACCAACTTCTCCACATCATTGCCAACCTTTTAATTTTTTTTCTTCTTCTCCTTTTTTTTTTTTTTAGGCTGCACCGTGTGGCATGTGGGATCTTAGTTCCTGAGCAGGGGCTGAATCTGCGCCACCTGCAGTGGAAGAGCAGAGTTCTAACCACTGGACCCCCAGGGAAGTCCCTTTCTTTGTTTTTTATAGCCATTCTAGTTGGTATGAAGTACTATCTCATCGTGGCTTTGATTTATATTTCACTAATGACTAATGATTTTGAGCACCATTTAATGTGCTTACTGGCCTTTTGTATATCTTTGGAGAAATATCTGTTCAAGTCCTTTGCCTATTTTTTAATTGGGTTGTTTGTCTTCTTGTTATTGAGTGGTAGGAGTTTTTAAAAAAATATTCTGGATATTATACTCTTATCAGATATATGATTTGTAAATATTTTCTCCCATTCTGTGGATTGTTTACTCTCTTGACAGTTTCCTTTGATGCACAACACAATGGTCTGTAATTTTTATGAAGTCCAGTTCATCTATTTTTTCTTTCGTTACTTCTGCTTTTCATGTCATGTATAAGAAACCATTGCCAAATCCAAGGTTATGCAATTTGCTCCTCTATTTTCTTCTGATTGTTATAGTTTTAGCTCTTAAAATTGTCTTTAATCCATTTTTGAGTTGATTTTGGTATGTTCTCTAAGGTAAGCGTCCGATTTCATCCTTTTGCGTGTGGCTATCCATTATTTACTGAGGAGACTATTATTTCCTCATTGGTCTTGGCACCTTTGTCAAAGACCAGTTGATCATTCATTTCTAGGCTCTAAATTCTATTCCACTGGTCTATACAGATGCTTTTGATTATTGTAGCTTTTAGTAAGTTTTGAAATAAGGAAACTTTGTTCTTTTTCAAAATTGTTTTGATTATTTTAGGTCTCTTAACCCAAAATTCCATATAAATTTTAGGAAGAGTTTTCCATTTCTTTAAAAAACATCATTGGGACTTTGATAGGGATGCATTGAATCAGTATATCACTTTGGGTTGTACCATTGTCTTAATAAGTCTTCCAAACAGTGAACATGAGATATATTGATATTTCCATTTATTTAGGTCTTAACCTTACTCCTTTTTTAGTTTAATAATTTAAGGTGATTTCATTCTAAGTATCATTTTAGCTTCATCTCCCAGTTTTTGATATTTTTATATTTATTTTAAACTTTCTGTCTTGATATACTCCTTGACCCATGAAGTATTTGTCTTGTTTTATTTTCAAATAAATGCTTTTAAATATGATTTTACTATTGATATTTAACTTAATTGCAATATGATCAGGGTTGTGGGTTAAATGATACCAAGTCAGAGATGTGTAAAACTTGTTTTATGAACTTGCAAATATAATGTTGCATATGTTCTTGAGAAGAATGTTTTCTATGATTGTTGGATGCAAAGTTCAGCATATATCCATTAGGTCAAGCTTTAAATTCTTTGTCCTCACTGATTTTTTTGGTCTGTTTGACTTATTACTGAGAGTTGTACCAAAATCTTCCCATCAGGATAGTGTATTAATCAATTTCTTTTGTAGGTCTATCAATTTTCCTTTTTGTATTTTAACCTATGTTATTACGTGCATACAAGTTTAGAATTGTGTATCTGTGTCTATCTACTGTGCATGCGTGTGTGTGAATTGCACCTTTTATCATTTTGCATAATGATACATTTAATACTCTTTATATATCTCTAATGATCTTTTTTGCCTTAAAGTCTATCCTGTCTGATATTAATATAGTTATATCAGGTTTCGTTTGCTTAATATCTACCTGGTACATCTTTCTTTATATTTCTTCAATCAATGTATGTATCTTCTTATTAATTAAAATAATTCAGTATTTTAGATAAGTTATTTTTGTTAATATCCACTGATTAGAATGTATTATGATTTTATACAACCCACTTTTTAAAAGAATACCAACGTATTTATAGTTTTCTTTGTTCAACATTCCATCTCACATTGATATTCATTTGGGGATCATTTCCCTTTTATCTGAAGTGCAACCTTTATAATCTTTAGTTATGGTCTTTTGATGATAAATTCTGCCATTTTTTGTTTGTCTGAAATGTTTTTGAGCCATATTATTGGAAGATAGTTAAGTATGCAGTTCTAAACTGATAGTTGTTTTTACTCAAACCTTGATTATTTAATGTCTTTGACTTCTATAATTGCTTTAGAAGTTAGCTTTCAGTCTATTTTTTGTTCCTTTGTAAGTAATCTATCTTTCCTATCTGGCTATTTTTTTTTTTTTTTTTGCGGTACGCGGGCCTCTCACTGTTGTGGCCTCTCCCGCTGCAGAGCACAGCCTCCGGACGCGCAGGCTCAGTGGCCATGGCTCATGAGCCCAGCCGCTCCGCGGCATGTGGGATCTTCCCGGGCCAGGGCACGAACCCGTGTCCCCTGCATCGGCAGGCGGACTCTCAACCACTGCGCCACCAGGGAAGTCCTATCTGGCTATTTTTAATGTCAAATATTTGTCTTTTGTATTCATGGTGAAATGCTAAGTGAGATTTTATTCTTATTTATCTTATTCAGAGTCCACTGTCCTTCCTGAAATTGAGAATTTGTATCTTTAATCAAGTCTGGAAAATTCTTAGCCATTATCTTTTAAAATATTGCCTCTCAATAGACACTTCTCCAAAGAAGACATACAGATGGCCAACAGGCACATGAAAAGTTTTTCAACATCGCTAATCGTCGGAGAAATGCAAATCAAAACCACAATAAGAAATCACCTCACACTTGTCAGAATGGCTATCATCAAAAAGTCTACAAATAACAAATGTTGGCGAGAATGTGGAAAAAAAGGAACCCTCGTACACTGTTGGTGGGAACGTAAATTGGTCCAGCCACTGTGGAAAACAATATGGAGGTTCCTTGAAAAATTAAAAATAGAACTACCATATGATCCAGCATTTCCACACCTGGGTATAGCCAAAGAAAACAAAAACACTAATTTGAAAAGACACATGTACCCCAATGTTCATAGCAGCATAATTTACAATTGTCAACATACGGAAACAACCTAACACCTTGTCCAGATGCCAAGGGTTTCTACTAATCCAAGACCATTTTATAATATCTCAGCTTAAAGTTCTGTGGTTTTTGCTGTTCAAGTGCTTTTTTTCTGGAAAGTACCATGCACTAAGTATTGCTGAGTATGTAGTAAAATGTTACAGAGATAGTAATTAGTCCTTGAGTGGGAAAGATCCAGTAACAGTGTTTGGCAATCCTGTTACGGGTATTTGAGTAACCCTCTTTGGAAATAAAATGGTCACACTATCTGCCAATAGGGCTAAAAACGAAACAAAACCCCATCATCCTCACTCTTAAATAACATCTACTTGTTGGATTACTATACGTAACACATTCTACCTTTGTGTTGCAAAAGAGAAAGAAGGGGAGAGAGAAGAGAATGAATGAGAGATTCTCTGAGTAATGACTATAATTAAGGCATGGAATGTGATGAAATAAAAAGAATCTTAGTTATTTCCTACCAGATATGAAATCAGATTTACTACATGGAACAAATATCAACTTGTGAGGATACAGGAGTCATGAAAATAGGTGGTTTTTTGTTCATTCATACAACACTACAAACTAAGTAACAAGATGACAAAGACCAAGTCTGTTTTATCCCCCATTGCCTCCCCAGTGCCTAGCATGGCCATAACAAACAATATTTGTTGAATGAGCACCTACTGTGTGCTATGTACAGTACCAGGAGCAAGGTGGACATGACCCTAATCCTCAGTCCTAAGGAGAAATCCTACTTCCTCAAAGTAATGAAAGCTGGAGTTTGGAATCAAATAAATATTAACGATATTATCGAAGATAATGAAAACAACTAACAGGGCTCCTTTTCATGATTACATTCATAGCTTTCTCTATCAACTCTTATAACAACTCTGTGGAGTATCCGGGCAAATATTAATATCCCCAGTTCACAGTTGAGATAATAATAATAATACTCAGTAGTTATTGAGGGATTCTTACTTGCCAGCACAGCATTCAATGCTTTACATTCATTATCTCATTGAATTCCCCAATAACCCCATAGGCAGATACTACTATTTCCCTCATTTTCAGACTAGGAAATCAATGAAGCTAAAACAAATTTAAGCAACTGTGCGGGGAGGGTGGTGGGGGTGGGGAGTGCATACTTATTAAGTGGCAGAATCATGATTTATCTCAAGCGGTGGGACTCCAGGGTTTTCCACTGTGCCTAGAAAAGGCACCTGAACACACAGAGCAGGTGAAGATGCTGGAGCTAGTGCCAGTCGGGGCACCTTTATTACCATCCAGATATTTAACAGGTGCCCAAAGGTGAAGCTAATTTATTCCCAGAGAGTTTAAAGAGAAGACTCATCTTTAAATGACTACAAAAAGTATCCCACCATAACAGACACCATTTAACTACTGCAATAATTTTGAGAGAAGAGAATGTTTTGCTGCTATTTCCTCTAGAAGCAACGCTCACTATTTAAACCAGGAACATTCAGAAGCAGCAAGAGAACTTAGCAAACCCCAAATACATCCTCATGCAATCCATATTTACGTGGGCAACTGCCTATCACGGCCAACCGGATGGCAACTTTACTGCTGAAGTGAGTCCAGGCAAAAGAATCAAGCAACACAAGAGCTGGGAGGGACTCTGGAAACCAGCTGGTGACTAGCTAGATACCAGTGCGCAGCCCCCGATTTACTGAGGCGGTGAGATTCACGGAGTTCCAAGACCTCCAGAAAAGCATTCCGTGCTAGAAGGCCTTCCCACCGCTAGAAATCAGTCAGTCTATCCCTTTCATCCCCTTTCCACTCCTTCTCTTGCTCTCTCTCCAGCTGCTTTCTTCCTTTTCAACACATTTTTTGAAACGGTGGTGAACAAAAGAAACACGAACACGCCTTCCGAACAGATTAAAACATAATTAAACCAAGAACCTGATCCTTCGCGCTTCCCCTGCCACGGTCCACGCCCCGGGGCGTTGGAGAAGGTTCTGGTGAGGCGAGGGTTGGGGAACGCAGGGACGCCCCGCGGGTGCGTGTTCCCCGCCAGCAGCAGGGGGGCGCCCTGAGCGAGTCTGCGCAGCGCACAGCTCCGCGGGTCTCCTAGCGACCCAAGAGGCGGGGTAAACACACCACCGGAGGCCGGGTGGGCAGCCGGGGAAGCACGGCTGACTGCAAGCGGCTGTTCGCACCCGCGGCGCGGGCCCGGGTGTCGGTGGGCACGGACTGCAGACCCTGGTAAGCGCGCGCACGCGCGCGGGTGGAGCGTGGGGGGATCCTGCACCCCCTGCTTGCTGCGGCTGGTGGCGGGGGATGGCCAGGGGCCGCGGAGGACCCAACTCCCTTTCCTCCTCATGGTCCCCCGCAAAAATAGACCATAACCAGCGCGCGAAGTTCCTCAACGCCAAGGACACCTTTTTTTGTTGTTGTTATCCTCAGAGTCCCCCAGAGGATGTAGATGAATATACCCATTCCAGATGGGAAACTGATGGCCATAGAGTCCTCTGCGGAGACTGGTTTAGCCTGCGACCTGCCCTTCTCCGGGTTAGACAACACCTGGAGCCTTGGCCACCCAGCTAGTAACTGTGGCCAAGCTGAGCCCGTGTTTGGAGAGTACCTCGGGTACTGGGGTGGTCTGCTGCTGTTTTGAATGTGTTGATCTCGGAGAGACAGCAGTCAGCTGTCCTGAAGAGAGGTCTTAGTTCCCTGCCCAGGAATTGAACCTGGGTAGCCTGGATGAAAACCAGGAATCCTAGACACCAGGGGCTAGAGGCTAGAAGCAAAGTTCCCCTGGCTCTTACCCCCATTGAAAACAAGAATGTTTCAAGGAGGCAAAAACTGTAAAAACAGGTACAGCGTTTATTATTAGAGACACAGCACAATGTATGGGAGAGCACACACTGAAACAGTTTATTTAAGTCAGGAGCTAGGCAGAAATACACACCCAGGGAGAAAGGGTATGGGTGTCCTCTCTTAATGAGGAGGAGACAGTAAGTCAGAAACTAGGCGGAAGTACACAACCAGAGAGGAGTGCTGGCCTCCTGATTGAGAAAAGCAGTGAAGAGGTGATTTAAATCCCTTCTATAGGACAGTCCTTCCAGGTCTTTGTTTACATCTGGCCAATTATCTTGCTTCTTCCTTCACACCTGACTGGTCCTAGGATGCTCCCCAACATGTGTGTGCAACATTTTGCTAAGATGGATCCCACTGCAGAGGCCTGTGGGTGCATGTCCACACTTACTATGGGGTGGCACCCCCTCCCTTTTTGACCCCCAAGGAGCCTTCCTGCGCATGTACAGAAAGGGAAGTTTTCCTGACCCCAGGAGTGGTCATCTTATCTCTTTACTTCAGCAGAGCTCAGCTGCCACTAGCTTTGTCCTTGGAGTGTCTGGGGGAGAACAAAGCTTCCATTTTACTCCACGTGACAGACACCAGCCGTCCAGCCCAGGGGCCCATCTGTCTCCTACCTCTGTCACTGCTGCAGGACAGGAAGCTGAGGCTTTCTGCCTTTGCTGATTCCTCGAGCTGCTTCTGAGAATGGAATTCGGCTCTCTTGTAGGCAGCACGATGTGGTGGTTAAGATTACAAAGTCTAGAGTCAGAAAGGCTGGAGTTGAAGGCCAGTTTTCCTCTTGTTTGACTGGTGACCTTAGGCAACTTAGTTGCTGTTTCTGGACTCAGTTTTCCTACCTGTAAAATGAGGACAATAAAAGGAATCAGCTTTATAGGATTGTTGTATTTACTGACATAGCACCTGTGAAGCAGTTACTGCCACATACATGTACTGTATACATGTTAGCAATTATGAACTCTTTGAGAATCTCTCCCCAGCCCCATTTTCAAACTGTTTGCTTTGAAATAATTATAGACTCACAAGAAGTTGCAGATATAGTGCAGAGGCCCCATATACCCTTCCTCCAGATGCTTCCAGTAGTACCATCTTGCATAATGATAGTACATTACCAAAGCAGGAAATCAGCACTGGCGCAATATATGAATTAGACGGTGGACTTTACTTGAATTTCACCAGTTGTCACTTGTGTGTGTGTGTGTGTGTGTGTGGTTCAGTAAAATGTTGTCATATGTATACATCAAGATACAAAACTGTTTCCTCACCGCAAGGGAACCACTTCATGCTGTCCCTTTATTACCATTCATTTTCCCACCCACAACCCTTGGCAACCACTAATTTGGCCTCCATTTCTATAATTTTGTTCTTTTGAGGATGTTAGATAAATAGAATAATACCTTTATTAAAAGTATAAAACTTTTGAGATTGGCTCTTTTTCATTCAGCGAAAGCCCTTGAGATCCATCCAAGAGATTGTGTGCATCAACAGTTAGTTCGTTTTTACTGCTGAGTTGTATTTCGTGGCATGGATGTACCATGGCTTATCCATTCATGTGCTGAAAGACATTCAGGTCGTTTCTAGCTTTTAGCTATTACATATAAAGCTGCTATGAACATTTGCGTACAGGTTTTTGTGTGAACATAAGTTTTCATTTCTTTAGGATAAATGCCTGACACTCTTTTGCAATTCTTAAAAGTAGAAATATCCAAGTATCATATAGTGACTGTGAAATAGTAAATGTTTAGAAAAAATGTTTTATTTTCTGGGTCAAGCAAAATTTTTCATGAACTTAACAGAATGCAGAGTGGTAAGCTTATCAGCTATGAGAGGTAAAGTGGGGTCATGGGAAGCCCTCCAGCCAGATTGGTTGCCTTATTCACCTCTTTGGAACTCAGTTTCCTCATTGAAAAGTGAGGAAGGTGGACTAGATTTCTTTCAAAGTTTCTGCCAGCTCTAACAATCTATGAGGTTTGAGCTAGCTGCCACACTTTCCCCATTTTAAGTTGTATGACTGTCCTTAAGTAAAAATATTGGTTATCAGATTTGATTTTATGAAGTGCTTGGGTGTTTGAATTTGTTGTCAATGGGTGGAAAATACACTTTGGTAAAGATTTTTTTTTTTTTTTGTGGTACGTGGGCCCCTCACTGTTGTGGCCTCTCCCGTTGCGGAGCACAGGCTCCGGACGCGCAGGCTCAGTGGCCATGGCTCACGGGCCCAGCCGCTCCACAGCATGTGGGATCTTCCCGGACCGGGGCACAAACCCGTGTCCCCTGAGTCGGCAGGCGGACTCCCAACCACTGCGCCACCAGGGAAGCCCTGGTAAAGATATTTAATACTGTGGAGGGTAACTTGCTAACTGGTCATAATGAGTGGGTCATCAAATCTCAAGATTAGATGGAATTTCGACATTCCCACCCCTTAGCTATTTGAGTGATTTATTAATTGCAAAGGGCAACTTTTTGTAAACTCATGTTTTTATATCCTTTCATTTAGATCTTAGCAGTAGAAATGGGTTAAGCCCTTAAAACACACATGCACGTACAGCAAGCAAGAAGTTTCTAGGACTCATAAGAAAAGAATAGAGATCAAGCTGGAACCTCTTAAAAATGTTTTGTGCTGGGCTTCCCTGGTGGCGCAGTGGTTGAGAGTCCGCCTGACGATGCAGGGGACACGGGTTCGTGCCCCCGGTCCGGGAGGGTCCCACATGCCGTGGAGCGGCTGGGCCCGTGAACCATGGCCACTGAGCATGTGTGTCCGGAGCCTGTGCTCCGCAACGGGAGAGGCCACAACAGTGAGAGGCCCGCGTACCGAAAGAAAAAAAAAAGTTTTGTGCCTATAAGGATGAGTTCAACAAGGAGTAGATTTGCTGTAACGAGTAATTATAGATGAGAAGGGCCTGGAGGTGGAAGAGGCTTCAAGGAAAGACACCAATAATATAGAAATATATAACTAGGGCAGTGTGACGTATTAGGATAATGAGAGACCTGCCATTAAGCTGCTCAGGTTCCAAGTCCTGACTTTGGCAATGGCTGGATATATTAGATTATCCAGGTCCCATTTTCCTTCCCATTTGTCCATCTGTCTCTTCCATCTTAGCTTCATGCCCTAACTGCTCAGTGCAAACAGGGGTCTGATGGGTAAAGAAACAGAGTGAAGCAGGCTGCATATAAGGCAGTAGGGAGTGGTAGAGACTGTGAATAAGACAGCATAGGACTTGTCTAAATATGGCAGCCCTTATACCAATAATGGCTCCATGGATAGGTGGACCCAGTGTCCCCAGAGCTCCTGATTTCTGTTCAAGATTATTTGTGTGAACTTTTTTATATGTCAGAAGCTCTGGCATAGTGGTTAAACACCTTTCTCCAGAGGCACACTACCTGTATTAAAATTTCAGCTCTCCCCCTTATAGCTGTGGGAACTTTGACAAGTGTTTGGTTTTCAACTTCTTTGTGCCTCAATTTCCTTATCTGTAAATGGGAATAATATTAGTACCTACTTCATGGGATTGTTATGAGATTAAAACAAGTTAATTCAGGTAAAGCACTTAGAACAACACGTGTTATATAGAAAGTTCTCAATACATGTGAACTCTTATGATTCTTATTAAAACACAAATGGGATCAAATGACTGGTTTGTGGGCCTGATACAGTCCATGAACAACCAGTTTGCAACCCTTGACCCCCTGAGTTTAGAGGAGAAATCAAGGTCCACAAAGGTTAAATGAAGGGCGAAGGTCACGCAGCTAGTTAGGGGCGAGTTGTCACTGTGTCCAAGTTCTTCCCACTGCACTGTGTCCCTTTAAAGGATAAGAAAGAGTCCGAAGAGGGGTCACAACTTGTGAGTATTCTTCACAAAGAGACTGGATAGCTGGAGGGTGGTGACAGCACCACCAAATGTAATAATGGATTACGTTTACACATAGTGACACGGATGAGCCTTCAAGGTATCCTGCTTGGTAAGCAAGTAACAGGATAGTACCATTTATGTACATGAAGGATACACAGGTCTTATAAGGATGTCTGCAAACAACGGGTACATTCCAAATCTGTTAGAGTGGTTTTGCTTGTGCAGGGGAGGGCAATGATGGTGGGCTATGGGAATAACGTAGAATAAAGAAAACAGGAGAGGGGCCTTGCACAGACCAGCGATAACGTGCCGTGAACCAGGACTATGATTAACTCAGACTTCGCCCCGTGACCCTCCCTTCCCCCACCTCTCCTCCTGAAACAGGTGGAGACCAGCCTGCTCACAACCTCCTTCTCCCACCCTTGTGGTCCATAACACCGGCACGTTGTCTCGCAGGTACAGAGAAGATCTGCCGTCCAAGTGCTTCACAAAGCACAGGCGCAGGTCGCCACGCCCCACGTCACTGAACAGCCGGCGGTGGCGATTTGTGAGAACGCGACCGAATGACTTCCGGAAAGGCTGCCCGCCTTGCGGAGGTGTGATCACTCAGGGCCCTGAGGAGGGCTTTCTCCCCGAGATTTATCACAGAGCTCCCCGACCTGCCCCGAAGAGGAGCCAGAAGGACATGCTGCCTAGGGAAGCAGCCCTGTGTTCCACGCTCTCGCCGGCCCGCCAGGCGCGTAAGGACTTCCTGGCGGACGTTGAGGCCCATCCGACCCCCCACCCCTCGGCTCTCTACCGGGACCTGGAGGAAGACATGCCCGCAGAGGTGACCACCTGGGGAATATTGCTCCTTAGATGCCTGGGGAGTTCCCTCCAGGGGGTGAGGGTGATGAATGTGTCCCCAGGGGGGCAGGTCTCCCGGGGTTTGGAGCAGCCTTCTAAGACGTGCAAATGGCAGCAACATACCCGCCACTCCCTGTGCTTCCTATGACGCCATCCAACTTATAAAGGCCCAGCAAACCAGAAGTGTCCGACTTCTTTACCCCTGAAGCTCTGCCAGTCTACTTTGCTTGTGACTTTTTAGGGGGAGAATAGAGTGGAGGAATTGTCCAGTCTTGCTTCTGTCACGTTAGCCTGGTCTTGGGAGGTGTCCGTGAGAATTATTAACTGATGGCTAGAAAGGCACCTGCGCACCTGAAATGTCATGGGAAATTTCACCAGGTTGCCAAGACTAGGGCCGGGCAGCAGCTGCGATCTGTCACCTCTGTCCCAGGCTTCTTTCAACTTGCAGGTCTAATGTCCTTAGCATACGTCTCTTGTCCTTATAGCTCAAAATGGCTTCCACACCTCCAGGCATCGAGTCTATCTTTCAGACAAGAAGGGGAAGGGGCAGAGTTTAAAAGTTGCACGCCAGCTGACTCTTTTAATTAGGCAAATAATAGCTTTCCTAGTAAACATCTCATTCATCTGACCACTCTTAGCTGCTAGGGAATCTAGAAAATTGAATTTCTTGGGTGGGTATTGCAGCCCTGAACAAAATCCAGGACAAAATTCTATTAGATTTAAGGAAAGGGGGCAGGATGGATATTGGACAGGGAACTAACAGTGCCTGCTACCCCGCTACCCGCTTAGCCCCTGCAGTCTGTTCCCTGTGTTAGCAAGCATGACAGTTGTTGAGAAGGTAAACGCCTCTGCTCAAAGCTTCTCATTCAGAGTGAAGTCCTTGCCATGGTCTGGAAGGTCCTGCGTGTTCTGTGCTCCGTCCCATTCCTGCCCTGCTCCCTCTCCAACCTCACCGCCTACTCCTCTGCCCTCCTCAGTCTGCTGCAGCCACTCTGGCCTCCTGGCTGCTCAGCAAACGTGAACAAGCATGTCCAGTTTAGGTCTCTGTTCCTTTGTCTGGAGCACTTGCCCCCGGATGTCTGCCGGGCTCACTCCTTCACTTGCTTCAGCTCTTTCCTCAATTATCTCCTCACTGGAGGGGCCTACATAAAAAGGCACTCCCCTCCCTCTCATCCTCTGTGCCTTACCATGATCTATTTCCATCCTAGCAGTTGTCAGCGCTGGGCTTCTCACTGGAATAAAAGCTCTACAAGGGCAGGGCTTTTCAAGGGCAGGGATTTTATCTGTGTCTTTCACTGTGTACCACCAATACCTGGCATACGGTAGACACTCAATAAATATTTATGGATAATGAATGAATGAATGAGTAAGTGATTAGTGTCAGGGAAGTCTGTAGAAAGGACAACTGGAATTTCTAATCAATGATTTGCCCCCTGGGCTTTCCTTCACTGCCTCCTGCGGGCCAGAGCTCTGAGTCCGTGACAAAGAGATTGTTTGCACACCTCCTTAGAGGGCACACGGGACAGTGGCTCTTATTCCCATGTCTGACCTCCTCAAACAGATGTGTTGGCTTCCTTCTGAAGCAGGATCTCTTCTTGTGGTGCTATGATGGCCACCAGCAGCTCTAGATGTAAATTTTACCCAGAAAAACACCACCTGTTTTTGCACGGTTCCAGCAAAATTCCATGACCAAATTGCCCTAGGTCTCACTTGGGTCTTGTACCCATTCCTAAGCCAGTCACTGTGGGCCTGATTAACCTGGTCAGCCTGCAGAGTGACGAGTGGTAAGGCCAATTCAGATCACAAGGACTGAGAGTGGAGAGAGACATGATTCTCCAAAGAAAAGTCTAGAGACTGTTACTCATAGGAGGAAGAATGGATGTTGGGCAGTCAAATAAACAGAAATCCTCTAGAGACACTTTTTTTCTGTGGGGCAGTGGGGTCCAGGTGGGTCCAGAGGCACTGTTCCATCTAGAGGAGACAGAACTTCAGTAAAAAGGCCACATAGCTAATGTCTAGGTGATGGACGTTTACCTGCAGCACCCAGCGCTGTATTTGCACTGGAATTGATGAACAGAATTGACCAACTGGAAAGGAAAAGGAAAGGGATGACTAGGTCCATTCTGTTTTAGAATCAAGGGGCACCCTTTTCAGCTCATCTTTCTTTCCTCTAAAGTTGTTTTCTGTTTGTAACTCTTATTAAAGGCGCTGGAAGTGCTGGATCCTGACAGGAAGCTGGAGGACACATGGGGTTATTGTCAGGGCATCCGGAAAAGAATGAAGGAACCCACAAAACTTTTAAAAAAACGTTCTACTCAAGTCTTCCTGGGGCAGTAAGTATCGTTCTTAACCTCTCGCTCATTCCTGTCCCATGATGAAACGTTCTAGTACAGATCTTCCTTGACTTACGGTGGGGTTATGTCTCCATAAACCATGGTAAATGGAAAATACCATAAGTCAAAGATGCATTTAATACATTTAACCTACCAAACATCATAGCATAGCCTAGCCTACCTTAAACGTGCTCAGAACACTTAGACATTAGTCTACAGTTGGGCAAAATCATCTAACACAAAGCTTATTGTATAATAAAGTGTCAAATATCTTATGTCATTAACTGAATACAGCACTGAAGGTGAGAAACAGGATGGTTGTGTGGGTACAGGATGGTTGTAAGTGTATCGGCTGTTTGCCCTTGTGATCACGTGGCTGACGGGGAGCTGTGGTTCGCAGCCCAGCATCACGAGACAGTATCATCACTGCATATCACCGGCCCAGGAAAAGATCCAAATTCAAAATTCAAAGTGCATTTTCTAGCGAATGAACGTTGCTTGCTTTTACTCCACCATGAAGTAGAAAAATTGTAAGTCGAACCATCATAAGTCAGTGACTATCTGTAGTTACCTTCTCAAAGCTTCTCATCTTTAGAATATTTTAGGAATAATTAAGAATCTTGAGAACAATTAAGAGAAGCAAAAGTAACTAAGTTCCTGAGGAGGAGGGAAGGGAGCCTCAGGTCCCGCTCTGAAGAGTGTTTACTTCATAAATGGATGTGAATTAGCCAGCTATGGAGCGAGTACGGGTGTGTCTGCGTGACTCTAGGACAGCTGTCGGAGAAGAAGAAAACTGCAGAAAACCTGATTGACTTTGATTAGCCCACAGTGGCTTGCTCTATTATCTGTGGCAGAAGCCCTTTTATTCAACAGGACTGAGACCAGTAGTTGGTTGAATAACCAACCAACCAAACCAGCCAACCAAGAGGCTAACATAGGGAATTGTAGAAGATGATACTTTAGTACTTGACACATTTTGCTTTACCCTAAAACATAACTGTACATTCACTTGCTAGTCTTTTATTATAAAGTCTTTTTTGGAGTAAGGGTCTGCTGCTTGGAGTTTCCCAGTCATCTTTTTTGCATAAACTACACCAGTAATGCCACCTTCATTGAACCTTTCCAAAGCACTAAGCTTCGTTTTCATAGAAACCTCTCTCTTTCATATCACACTTTTGATTTCCCCTTTCACAAATTATTTAATTTAAAATGTAAGTGCCATGATAAGTATACTTGACACAAACAGATTTGGGATATGCATTTGACTGTTGAAATTGATGAGATCACTGGCAGGCACTGAAGCGTATGGGTGAACTAGAGGGCAGCCCAGCCACAGCACCCAGGCCACTTACATAGGACCCAGGACCACGGCCAGGGTGTGCGGAAGGGGCCACGGAGAGCTTTGCTAGTCACACGAGGTAGCTACATGGAAGTGGAGTGACAGAGAATCCACTGATTAATTATACATGTTGGTTAGGTGGGGACACGATGTGACAGGAGCCCCACTGTTTTGGCCTCTTAGTGTATCCCTGGTCAGTCTGGGGAGAACAGCTGGGCACACTCCTCTCAGCTCTGCCCTTCTACTGGAAAGCAAGATGGCCCATGGAAGCACGAGTTCTCCTCTCTTCCTTCCTTCTTGAGAGGAGCCGCACCCTGGTCCATGCCACTGCTGCCTGGATGGGACAGTCTGCCCATTTCTGGATTTCAGTTAGCAAGTCCTCTTGGACCTGAACACAAGTGCTCAAACATGGCTGCCGCCAGTGATAAAGGGGACATTTTGGCTTTTGTCTTTGCTCTTTGTATTATTTTTCAGTGCTTAGAATGTGGGTGGGGAAGAGGGAGGAGTGTTGTAAGTAGGGGGTCCCCTTGGAGACTCCAACAGTGTGGGTCAGTGTGGCCCTGTGAGCATCTTTGAATTCTTGACCCTCAGGGACCACTAGCTCATTCTATTTATGCAAAAAGATCAACAGTACTTATCAAGCACCTACTATGGGTCATGGTCAGTGCTAGGTTCTGAGGACACAGTGGTAAACAAGTTAGGACCCCATCTTCGTGGTGATTGCAGACTGGTGTGGAAGAAAGCATTAAATATCAAGGGCATCGAGTCTTTGTTCACAAAGCTATATGTTTATGAAATATTACTTTTCTTTTCTTTCTATTTATATCTGACACCAAGCCCTCATCCCACTGAGTAGCAAACATTCAGTCGTGGTCATTTTTTGTAGTGTAAGAAAGTGGGATAGGCCTCTAGCAATTGCAGAGGCAATTAAATTGATATTTAATTTCTTTCTGGTTTTGGGAACTCTTTCTTTTCTCAACCCTTTGCTGTTTCTGTCACACTCTATGCATCCACCCCACTCTCCCCATCCCATCTCAACACCTACATAATTACTTCAGTGAGCTTGGGTTTCCACACAATATAAGATCTGTCTTTCACTTAGGCAATTTTCTTGGTCAACCCTGTAAAAATCTCCAGGGCAAGAAATTTCAAGCTAATGGGTTATCTACTTAAGAGGGGAGAAGGTAAAGTATAGAGAAAATGAACAAAATTAATGTGTTAATAAATTGTCATATCACAGAATGAATGTATAATTATATAATGGCGAGGGTTTTTTTTTTGTCAGTGCATTCTCAGTTTCCTATGGCTGCTACACAAAGTAACACAAACTTCATGGCTTAAAAGAATAGAAATTTATTATCTTGCAGTTCTGAAGGCCTGAAGTCAGAAATCAGAATTACTGTGCTGAAATCAAAGTATCTGCAGGTACATGTCCTTCCAGAGGCTCTAGGGAATAATCTATTCCTTGCCTCTTTCAGTTTCTGTAGGCTGCCAGCCTTCCTTGGCTTGTGGCCATATCACTCCATTCTTCAAAGGGCAGCATCTTCAAATCTCTCCCTGCCCCGTCTTCACATCACCTTCTCCTCTGTGTGTGTCAAATCTTCCTCTACCTCTCTTCTATAAGGCACTGTGATGGCGTTTAGGGCCCACCCAGATAATCCAGGATAATCTCCCCATCGCAAACTCCTTAGTTTAATCATATCTGTAAAGACTCTTTTTCCACATAAAGTAACCTTTGGAGGTTGCAAAGATCAGCACCTGATCTCTTTGGGAGCCGTTAGCAGCCTCCCACATGAGGTAATATCTCCCATCTTTAAAACAACTTTCTTTAACTATATAGTCTCTTCTTTCCTTTAGAGCAGAACTCCTTGAAAGAGGTGTCCATACTCACTTCCTCTTTCATTCTTTCTTGAACGCAGCAGTCAGCACTCCACTGGATCTCCCTTGGGTTGGGTCAAGGTCACCAATGGCCTCTGTGTTACCTAATCAGTTCTCAGTGATCACCACTTGATGTAACTGTAGCAGCTGACACAATTGATACCATCTTTCTCGAAACACTTCTTCATTTTGTCTCTGGTACATCCTCTTTCTTGGCTCTCCTCCTGCGTCATGGCCCTCTCCCCAGTCTATTGCTCGTCCTTCCTCACCTTCTTTTTAACCTTGAAGTGCATCAGTCCCTGACATCTTCTTTTCTACATGTTATGCAATCTAAGTCACCTCATTCAGGCCGTCTATGTATGGATGTTTAACATTTGCCTTTGAGTGTATAATTGGCATCTCAGACTCGACAAGTCCTAACTGAAATCTTGATTTCTTCCCCAAACCTACACCCGCTTCTGTCTTCTCCAGATCAGTAAATAGTAACTCCATTCTTCCAGTGGCTTTTGAAACAGTGGTTGCAATCTGCCAAAAAATCCTAACGCCTTTACCTTTGAAATATACCTAGAATCTCACCTGTTCTACTACTGTCAGTCTATTCCAAGATACCACCATCTCTTGCCTGGATTATTGGAATAGTTTACTAACTGGTCTCATGGCCTCCACCCAGCCCCCATCCTCTGCCCCAGTCTATTTGTTGCACAATAGCTAAAGTGATTCTGTAAAAAACTTAAGTCATACAATAACAGTCCTGTGCTCAAAATTCTCCAGTTGCCTACTTATTCAGAGTAAAGTCCATAGTCCTTACAGTTGCCTCTCAAGTTCCTTATGATCAGGTTCCCATTATCTCTTCAGGCCTCATCCTCTACTATTATATCCTTTAAGTACTCCTCTCCAGTCGCATTGACCTCTTTGTGTGCCTCATACATGCTTAGCACCAACCTCAGGGCCTTTGCACATGCTTTTCTTGTCTGCCTGGTGTCTGCATTGTTTGATATCTACATGGTTTAATCCCTTTCTTCTTTTGGGTCTCTGCTCAAAGATCACTTTGAGAGAACTTTTCTGTATAAATAAGAGCCCCCTGTCATCACACTCCATCTCTCCTGCCCTGTTTTATTTTTCTTTATACCACTTATAATCACCTGGTACATATTTGTTTAGCTCTTTCCTATCTGTCTCTCCCTACTCAATTGTAACCTCTGTGAGGACAGGGTCTTAACTTTATTTACAGCTGAATCCAAATGCCTAGAATGGTGCCTGGCACATAGTTGGTGCCTAATAAATATTTGTTGAATGGATGGATGGATGAATTAATATATAGGTGCTATGAATAAAAGGTACAGGGTGCTATGAATAAAATGTGGGCTCTGGGGACAGACTGTGTGAATACCTCCCTGAGGAAGTGGCATGTATGTTGAGACATAATGGGGATGAGGGAATAGAGTTGGCATTGCAGTCAGTTAGAATAACATGTACAAAGGCCCTGTGGCTGGATGGGAGCATGATAACTTCATGGGACTGAGAGGGGGCCGCTATGGTTGGAGCTCAGAGAGTGAGGGAGTGTGTA
The DNA here is from genome assembly GCF_008692025.1 of Phocoena sinus. Taxonomy (NCBI): domain Eukaryota; kingdom Metazoa; phylum Chordata; class Mammalia; order Artiodactyla; family Phocoenidae; genus Phocoena; species Phocoena sinus. Next base: position 93,264,126 of record NC_045767.1, read on the forward strand.
GTTACAGAAGAATCTGGAGAGATAGGCAAGGAACAGGCCATGAAGAGCCCTGAAAACTGAGTTTAGACTTAGATCTTTACTGGAGGAGTAACAAGAAGCTATTGAACTCAAAAATCTTGTACCTGAATGTCCATAGCAGCATTATTCATTATAGCCAGAGTGGCAACAACTCACATATCCATCAACCAACTGATGATGGATAAACAAAATGTGGTCTCTCCATACAATGGAATATTATTCAGCCATAAAAAAGGAAGAAACTACTGATACATGCAACAGCGTGTACGAAACTTGAAAACATTATGCTAAGTGAAAGAAGTCAGACATAAAAGATCATATATTATATGGTTCCATTCAGATAAAATGCCCAGAATTGGCAAGTCCACAGAGACACAAAGTAGATTAGTGGTTTTTAAGAGCAGAGAGAATGGTGGGGGTGGGGAGATGAACAGTGACTGTTAAAGTTTATGGGCCTTCTTTTTTGGGGTGACGAAGATGTCTCAGAATTAATGGTGATGGTTGCACAACTTTGTAAATATATGAAAGCAACTGTATACTTTGAAATGGTAAATATTAGGGTGTGTGAGTTATATCTCAAGTTTTAAAAAGAAGCTATTGAGGAGGTTTAATCCAGGATGAAGGGTAGCTGCATTTGATAAGACAAGATTTACACTTTGGGAATGGATTAGGGATTAGCAGTTAGGGCCTTAAGAGAAAATGCAGAGACCCCAGCAAGGAGCCTTTTGCAACAGTCCAGAGAAGGAGACAGAGTTAAAATCTACCAGATTTACTAATAGGCTGGAGTTTAGGGCTGAGGGAGAGAGAAGGCAAGGATATCTCCTGTTTGTCAAGATAGTCTTGACAGATTCCAAGCCCTGTAATTTGTGTTTTTACCTGAAATGGGTCTTAGTAAATGGTACTCATAATTTAAAAAAATTAACTTACAGTGATAAAATTCTATATCAGCTTTAATTGTTCTAAATAAATATGATATACTTGTCTTTATGATATTGATAATGAGAATATGATCTTTGAAAAATATTAACATAGAATTTGTACCAGCTTGCAAGAGCCTGCCTGTTAAACATACTTGCATTATGAGCTCCTCCCCAAGATACTATTTGAAATCCACCTGGATTCATGGCGCTGTATATTGTGATTCTTTGATGATCTCATTAACTTTAGTCCCAAGAAGACTCCTGTGTCACATCCAGGCCAATGGCTTTATGAAGAAAAGAAGCCAAGTGAAACAGAGCTGCTCTGCAATGATGGTCCACTTCTTCATGAAAACGTACGCAAAGGAGTTAGCGACTTCTGCAGCTGGGCTACTAAGTTTGTAAGTTACTGGTAATACTTATAAGTCGAGCTCAAAGTTGCTTTTGTTAAAAAACAGTGTTTGGATATAATCTAAGTCAAATAGGCAAAGTCGTAAAGGAATCTTTTGACTCTCCCACTGTTTAAAATAGAAATGTTTCTTGTAGGTGAAATTTCTGGAAAGTTTGCAAGCTTACAGCCAATGTTTGAATGTTTATTGTTTAGATGTACATTGCTGTTGTTTCATATATTTTTTTTAAAAAATTTTTTTATTATTATAATTTTTAATTAGCTTTTTATTTTGGAATTGTTTTAGATTTACAGAAAAGTTTCAGAAATAGTAAGAAATTTCCCATATTTCTCATGCCCAGTTCCTCCTATTAATAACATCTCTCGTGTTAATAATTAGTATGGTACACTTGAAAAAATTAATGCGCCATTATCAATATATTTTTTGAATTTTATTTATTTTTTTATACAGCAGGTTCTTATTAGTCATCCATTTTATACACATCAGTGTATACATGTCAATCCCAATCTCCCAATTCATCACACCACCACCCCCACCTCCCGCGGCTTTCCCCACTTGCTGTCCATACGTTTGTTCTCTACATCTGTGTCTCAGTTTCTGCCCTGCAAACTGGTTCATCTGTAAAATTTTTCTAGGTTCCACATATATGCGTTAATATATGATACTTGTTTTTCCGACTTACTTCACTCTGTATGACAGTCACTAGATCCATCCACGACTCTACAAATGACCCATTTCATTCCTTTTTACAGTTGAGTAATATTCCATTGTATACATGTACCACGACTTCTTTATCCATTCATCTGTCGATGGGCATTTAGGTTGCTTCCATGACCTGGCCATTGTAAATAGTGCTGCAATGAACATTGGGGTGCATGTGTCTTTTTGAATTATGGTTCTCTCTGGGTATATGCCCAGCAGTGGGATTGCTGGGTCATATGGTAATTCTATTTTTAGTTTTTGAAGGAACCTCCATACTGTTCTCCATAGTGGCTGTATCAATTTACATTCCCACCAACAGTGCAATAGGGTTCCCTTTTCCTACACCCTCTCCAGCATTTGTTGTTTGTAGATTTTCTGATGATGCCCATTCTAACTGGTGTGAGGTGATACCTCATTGTAGTTTTGATTTGCATTTCTCTAATAATTAGTGATGTCGAGCAGCTTTTCATGTGCCTCTTGGCCATCTGTATGTCTTCTTTGGAGAAAGGTCTATTTAGGTCTTCTGCCCATTTTTGGATTGGGTTGTTTGTTTTTTTGTTATTGAGCTGCATGAGCTATTTATATATTTTGGAGATTAATCCTTTGTCCGTTGATTTGTTTGCAAATATTTTCTCCCATTCTGAGGGCTGTCTCTTCATCTTGTTTTTGGTTTCCTTTGCTGTGCAAAAACTTTAAAGTTTCATTGGGTCCCATTTGTTTACTTTTGTTTTTATTTCCATTACTCTAAGAGGTGGATCAAAAAAGATCTTGCTGTGATTTATGTCAAAGAGTGTTCTTCCTATGTTTTCCTCTAAGAGTTTTATAGTGTCTGGTCTTACATTTAGATCTCTAATCCATTTTCAGTTTATTTTTGTGTATGGTGTAGGGAGTGTGCTAATTTCATTCTTTTACATGTAGCTGTCCAGTTTTCCCAGCACCACTTATTGAAGAGGCTGTCTTTTCTCCATTGTATATCCTTGCCTCCTTTGTCATAGATTAGTTGACCATAGGTGCATGGGTTCATCTCCAGGGTTTCTATCTTGTTCCATTGATCTGTATTTCTGTTTTTGTGCCACTGCCATATTGTCTTGATTACTGTAGCTTTGTAGTATAGTCTGAACTCAGGGAGTCTGATTCCTCCAGCTCTGTTTTTTTCCCTCAAGACCTCTTTGGCTATTCGGGTTTTTTTGTGTCTCCATACAAATTTTAAGATTTTTTTGTTCTAGTTCCATAAAAAATGCCATTGGTAATCTGATAGGGATTTCATTGAATCTGTAGATTGCTTTGGACAGTATAATCATTTTCACAATATTGATTCTTCCAATCCAAGAACATGGTGTATCTCTCCATCTGTTTGAATCATCTTTAATTTCTTTCATCAGTGTCATAGTTTTCTGCATACGTGTTTTTGTCTCCCTCAGTAGGTTATTCCTAGGTATTTTATTCTTTTTGTGGCAAGGGTAAATGGGAGTGTTTCCTTAATTTCTCTTTCAGATTTTTCATCATTAGTGTATAGGAATGCAAGAGATTTCTGTGCATTAATGTTGTATCCTGCAACTTTACCAGATTCATTGATTAGCCCTAGTAGTTTTCTGGTGGCATCTTTAGGAGTCTCTATGTATAGTATTATGTCATCTTCAAACAGTGACAGTTTTACTTCTTCTTTTCCAATTTGGATTCCTTTTATTTCTCTTTCTTCTCTGATTGCTGTGGCTATGACTTCCAAAACTATGTTGAATAATAGTGGTGAGAGTGGACATCCTTGTCTTGTTCCTGATCTCGGAGAAAGGCTTTCAGTTTTTCACCATTGAGAATGATGTTTGCTGTGGGTTTGTCATATATGGCCTTTATTATGTTGAGGTAGGTTCCCTCTATGCCCACTTTCTGGAGAGCTTTTATCATAAATTGGTGTTGAATTTTGTCAAAAGCTTTTTCTGCATCTATTGAGATGATCATATGGTTTTTGTTCTTCAATTTGTTAATATGGTGTATCACATTGATTGATTTGCACATATTGAAGAATCCTTGCAACCCTGGGGTAAATCCAACTTGATCATGGTGTATGATCCTTTTAATGTGTTGTTGGATTCTGTTTGCTGTTTTTTTGTTGAGGATTTTTGCATCAATGTTCATCAGTGATATTGGTCTGTAATTTTCTTTTTTAGTAGTACCTTTGTCTGGTTTTGGTATTAAGGAGTTGGTGGCCTCATAGAATGAGTTTAGGAGTGTTCCTTCCTCTGAAATTTTTTGGAAGAGTTTGAGAAAGAATGGGTGTTAGCTCTTCTCTAAATGCTTGATAGAATTCACCTGTGAAGCCATCTGGTCCTGGACTTTTGTTTGTTGGAAGATTTTAAATCAGAGTTTCAATTTCAGTGCTTGTGATTGGTCTGTTCATATTTCTATTTCTTCCTGGTTCTTTCTTGGAAGGTTATACTTTTGTAAGAATTTGTCCGTTTCTTCCAGGTTGTCCATTTTATTGGCATAGAGTTGCTTGTCATAGCCTCTTAGGATGCTTTGTATTTCTGCGGTGTCTGTTGTAACTTCTCCTTTTTCGGTTCTAATTTTATTGATTTGAGTCCTCTCCCTCTTTTTTCTTGATGAGTCTGGCTAATGGTTTTGTTTATCTTCTCAAAGAACCAGCTTTTATCTTCTCAAAGAACCAGCTTTTAGTTTTATTGATCCTTGCTATTGTTTTCTTTGTTTCTATTTCATTTATTTCTGCTCTGATCTTTATGATTTCTTTCCTTCTACTAACTTTGGGTTTTGTTTGTTCTTCTTTCTCTAGTTCCTTTAGGTGTAAGGTTAGATTGTTTATTTGAGATTTTTCTTGTTTCTTGAGGTAGGCTTGTATAGCTATAAACTTCCCTCTTAGAACTGCATTTGCTGCATCCTATAGGTTTTGGATCGTCATGTTTTCATTGTCATTTGTCTCTAGGTATTTTTTGATTTCCTCTTTGATTTCTTCAGGGATCTCTTGGTTATTTAGTAATGTATTGTTTAGCCTCCATATGTTTGTGTTTTTTTACGTTTTTTCCCCTGTAATTGATTTCTAATCTCATAGTGTTGTGGTCAAAAATGATGCTTGATATGATTTCAGTTTTCTTAAATTTACTGAGGCTTGATTTGTGACCCAAGATGTGATCTATCCTGGAGAATGTTCCATGGGCACTTGAGAAGAAAGTATAATCTGCTGTTTTCAGATGGAATGTCCTATAAATATCAATTAAATCTATGTGGTCTGTTGCGTCATTTAAAGCTTCTGTTTCCTTATTTATTTTCTGTTTGGATGATCTGTCCATTTGTCTAAGTGAGGTGTTAAAGTCCCCCACTATTATTGTGTTACTGTTGATTTCCTCTTTTATAGCTGTTAGCAGTTGCCTTATGTATTGCAGTGCTCCTATGTTGGGTGCATATATATTTATAATTGTTATATCTTCTTCTTGGATTGATCCCTTGATCATTATGTAGTGTCTCTCCTTGTCTCTTGTAACATTCTTTATTTTAAAGTCATTTTATCTTTTATGAGTATTGCTACTCCAGCTTTCTTTTCCATTTGCATGGAATATCTTTTTCCATACCCTCACTTTCAGTCTGTATGTGTCCCTAGGTTGAAGTGGGTCTCTTGTAGAGATGGGTCTTGTTTTTCTGTCCATTCAGTGAGCCTGTGTCTTTTGGTTGGAGGATTTAATCCATTCATGTTTAAGATAATTATCGATATGTATGTTCCTGTTACCATTTTCTTAATTGTTTTGGGTTTGTTTTTGTAGGTCCTTTACTTCTCTTGTGTTTCCCACTTAGAGTAAGTTCGTTTAGCATTTGCTGTAGAGCTGGTTTGGTGGTGCTGAATTCTTTTAGCTTTTGCTTGTCTTTAAAACTTTTGATTTCTCCATTGTATCTGAATGAGATCCTTGCTGGGTAGAGTAATCTTGGTTGTAGGTTCTTCGCTTTCATCACTTTAAGTATATCATGCCACTCCCTTCTGGTTTGTAGAGTTTCTGCTGAGAAATCAGCTGTTAGTCTTATGGAGTTCCCTTGTATGTTATTTGTCATTTTCCCTTGCTGCTTTCAATAATTTTTCTTTGTCTTCAGTTTTTGCCAATTTGATTACTATTTGTCTCGGCATGTTTCTCCTTGTGTTTCTCCTGTATGGGACTCTCTGCTCTTCCTGGACTTGGGTGGCAATTTCCTTTCCCATGTTAGGGAAGTTTTCGACTATAATCTCTTCAAATATTTCCTCTGGTCCTTTCTGTCTGTTTTCTCCTTCTGGGACCCCTATAATGTGAATGTTGTTGCGTTTAATGTTGTCACAGAGTTCTCTTAGGCTGTCTTCATTTCTTTTCATTCTTTTTTCTTTATTCTGTTCTGTGGCAGTGAATTCCACCATTGTTTTCCAGGTCACTTATCCGTTCTTCTTCCTCAGTTATTCTGCTATTGATTCCTTCTAGTGTAGTTTTCATTTCAGCTATTGTATTGTTCACCTCTGTTTGTTTGTTCTTTAATTCTTCTAGGTCTTTGTTAAACATTTCTTGCGTCTTCTCGATCTTTTCCTCCATTCTTTTTCCGAGGTGCTGGATCATCTTTGCTATCATTATTCTGAATTCTTTTTCTGGATGGTTGCCTATCTCCACTTCTTTTAGTTGTTTTTCTGGGGTTTTATCTTGTTCCTTCATCTGGTATATAACCCTCTGCCTTTTCATCTCGTCTGTCTTTCTCTGAATGTGATTTTTGTTCCACAGGCTCCAGAATTGTAGTTCTTCTTGCTTCTGCTGTCTGCCCTCTCATATATTTTTTAAGTGGCTGTCTGCACCCAACTTTATTGAGATACAATTGACATATAACATTGTGTAATTTTAAGGTATACAGTGTGATCATTTGATACATGTATATATCACAAAATGATTACCATGATCTGGTTAGTTAACAAATCCATCACCTCACGTAATTACCTCTGTGTGTGTGAGGTGAGAACATGTAAGATCTACTCTCTTAGCAACTTTCAAGTATATAATACAGCATTGTTAACTAGAGTCACTATACTCTGCATTAGATTCCCCAGAACTTACTCATCTTATAACTGGAAGTTTGTACCCTTTGGGCATCTCCCCATTTCCCCCACCCCATTGTTTCATATTTTAATCTTTCATTTCAATGTTAGGACCTTCTTTTCTCTCTATCCTTCCTTCTTTTTTCAATTCATTTTTCTCAGTTATATTTATCTGTAAGTACTTGGAAAGCTATGCTTGACTACAGTCGTTAACGAAAAATATTTCAAATGAAGAGACTTTTGACTCAGTTATCAAGTCCTTTTCTTGCCCTCCTTCTAAGAACCTTTTTAGTTATCTATTCCTGTCCCTGAGTCCCTGTAGATGTCTAGATTCCTGATGCTTTTTCCTGAATTTAAGACTCTCTAGAATTTTCAATCCCCCTCCCCCCATTTTTTGAGTGTATTAGTCAGTTTTGGTCAATATATTATTTTGGACTATTTCTTTGGCAAGTAATATAATTCAGACTAGATTAAGTGAGAAAAGGGAATCATCCAGAAGTATTCAGGCACAGCTGGATCTGGGTGCTAAAATGTTTTTAGGTGCTCTCCCTATCACTTAGCTACTCTCTTCTGACTTCACATTCCTGTAGTCTTTCCCTAAGAGATATCAAAAGTATTCACTAAATTTTCCAAGCTTATATCCCACCAGGCAACAACCTAACATGGGAAAAGAGCAACCTTTTTCCCATAGGGAAAAATCCAGGGCGTACTCTCACCAGACTAACGTGGGCCACACCTGTGCCTGAATTATCCACTATGAGTAAGGAGATGGAATATGCTCATTGACTGGTCTAGGTCACACGTCCAACCCTGAGGCCAAGAGGTGGGCATCAGCCCATTTGCGACAGATGGACTGAAAGTGGTGGAGGGAGGCTCTCCAGAGTGTGACTGGAGTAGGGATGCTGGACAGGGTAGGTGATGCCCACTCTACCACTGCTTGTCTACAAGCTGACTAGATAGGATTGCCCGAGTCCCAGCCCTTCCACCTCTCCCACTCCTACTGTTGGAGACTATTCCTCTTTCGAGGCAGGAAGTGTAAGGAAACCTAGGATAATTGTTTTACTGCTGTGGTAACCAGCCTTGTTTTCAGTCCCTTATGACCACGGTCCCATAACTGTCATACTACTTTGGTCCCAATCACATCACCCTGTGGTATTTTCTCCATAGCACTAGTTTATGCTTTCCTTCCATGTTGTTTATTTATTTATTTTTTACCTCATTGATTCTGCTTGCTCTAGTTTATACCCCTGACTCGATTTAATGACCCGTCTATAAATTTCACTCCGACATCAGCTTCAGTTGCTAATGACCCCATTCTCTATATTCCCCAACTTATATATTCCAAAGTAGGATTGTGTTGAGCCTGTAGAGCAGGAAAAAATAATTTTCCTTTTATTCTTCTAAGTTCTCTCTGGGATCTCTATAACTAAAGGCAGATTAACAAGAGAAAAACAAACAGAAGTTTATTAACAAGTATACCTCATATATACATGGGAGATACCCAGGGAAAAATGACTAACTCTCCTAGGTGGCTTAGAATTCAGGCTCAAATACCAACTTGCGCCAAAGACAAAGAGAGAAAGGTGTGGGGAGTCAGTAATGGGGAGGTGACCAGGAAGAAATAGGAGAACAAGAGTATGGTTTATTATGCAAATTTAAGTGGGTGCCTTTTCCTTTGTTAAGAGTGTCTGTCTTATGATTTAAAGTCTTCCTTCTCTTCCTGGAATGGAGAGGGAGATAGCCTTACAAGTGGAGTTTCTTTAATAAATGTAAATTTCACTTAAAGAGTGACTTCTACTCCGTTTCTAGATCGTTTCCTGTGTTGTCTGCTGTTTCTCAAAATCATCAGCTCAAAATAAGCCTTAAGCCAGAGGCATATTTTGGGGTGCTATATTCTACTATCCTTCAAATCTAAGTTATCTTTCAGCCATATCATAGATCCACGGTCAGTCTACAGATTAGGGGCTCTTAATGTGCCCATCTGTACTCCTGCCAGCTATGGCTGGGGGACGGAAGGCGGGTTTGTTCTGTGCACAAAACATGGCTGACTAAAAGGAGCCCATGGCTTCAGTAGGAGCCCCGAACAGGGCAGCTTCCTGTATAAGGGGCTGTGGGCAGAGCACACACTAACATTTCTAGACATGTCTGGAAAATACCTCTAAAGATGTTACTACTATAAAGTGTTGGAGATGTTTGCTTTTGATCAAACAGACTGGATTTTCCTCAGCACCACTATCTCCCTCAGGACTCACGGCTTCTTGTGGGTCCTAAGTTGTCTCTTAATGCACTGACAAAGCTCTCCAGACCCCAAATACTTCTTGTCTCCTACAAATGGTGACTGAGCACTTTCTACCTCTCCTTTAAACTACCTCTCTCTTCTCCAGCCATGGTCGAATACCTCCTGTAGATTAAAGAAGGAAGAAGGAGCATTTCACCATTTGTCCTTGACTCATGCCCTGTGCTATTCTTCCAGGGGGGCCTGAACATTGATGAGGAGTTCATCCTGAAACAGTTTGACATTGACTATCAGAGCAAACCAAGCTATAATGTGCTCCATACAATGAGACCCAGCCAGGTTCCTCTGGAGCTAAAGAAAAGGATTGGGCTGAATAAACTGCAGGAGCCACAGTTTTTCCAGAAACTACACTCTGAGCAGAGACTTCAGAAACCACAGGTAACTGCCAAAAGGGAGAAGAACTGAGAATCAAAGGAAATTAAATTGTATTCAAATATTAAATGTTCTTGACTTCTGGTGCTTCAGAAGGCACTGACCTTTTCCAGTAAAATTCTTGAAATTTTTTTGATGTTTAACATTTGTAAAAAAATACAATAAATAAACATTTGTTAAATGAATGAATATTTAATACATCTTAAAAAGTCGGTTATACAAACAAGGCAGGCCATTCAGCATTATTGTTAATATCTGAACAGTCATTATTTCCCTCTTTATGTGTTTTATATGTTGAGACAACCTCTTTGTGTGTTTTATATGTTGAAATCTATCTCTTTATGTGTTTTACATGTTGAAATTCTAATAGTCAGTAGAAATATACGTGATTGTTTATTATTGCAAGAGTGAGATGCTGCAGTTAACAGTTGTGAACACTGTGTATGTCCAAAGAATTCTTGAATTTTTATGGCGGTCTTTTCGACCACAGACCATCATTCTTGACCATATGCTTGCCTGATAATTAACAAATCACTCAGTTTCCCAGCACCAATTTCCTGTGAAGACAGAACAAGGAAGCAGAGATGAGAAAAAACAAGCTATGTTCTAAAGGGAAGTACTATGGGCCCCTGAGTACTTTTCTACACAATGTGTTAGTGCAAATATATATACACAAGTCAAATTGTGCCAGTCCAACAACAGATTTACGTGCCTAAGTGTGGGTGGGAAGTGGGGAGATTATAGAGTTAGTTTCTCTGGAAGTGAAGATAATAATTTCCCTCTGTCTTTTACACATAATCTTTGATACTATATTTCCAATATTTTTGACATACCAACTTTGTCCTTTCATAATTGAACATGATCAGCTGACCTATTTTTACATTCATGCTGTTTTCCGTCTTTGATTCTGTTGCATAAAGTTTATGAAAACTATGCATTCCATCACTAAGTCAGCACTTTAAATTTTCCATTCTCCTCTCAGCTTTCTAAAGGGTAAAATGCAGAATGATGCTGGACAGGCAAATTATATCCATGTGGTTCAGGCACATGGGGCCTGAACCACTGCTTGTTCTGAATCTGGGCTGAATGAAATTGCTCAGTTCTCTGTATTTACAAATAATTGCACAAATGCTGCTTTATAAAGCATGGTGGTTGTTGCCAAAATCGAACTTTTGACTGGCCAATGGAGGGTCACTATGCAAAAGTTCAAATAGATTTCCACAGAGTATCATTTTCCTTCCGCCTGAAGGACTTCCTTTAATAGTTCTAGTGTAGATCTGCTGGCAATGAATTCTTCCACCTTTTCTATGTCTGAAGATATCCTTGTTCTTCCTTCATTTTTAAAGATATTTTTGTGGGTATAGAATTCTAAGGTTCAAAGTTTTTTGTTTGTTTGTTTTTAGTCCTTTAAAAATGTTGCTCCACCGTCCTCTTGGTTGTGTTGCTTCTGACGAGAAATCTTATGTCATCCTTATCTTTGTTTTTCTGGACCTGTTTTTTCTTGGCTGCTTTTAATACTTTCTCTCTGTCACTGGTTTTGAGCGGTGTGATTATTATACACATTGGTGTATATGTCTTCATGTTTCTTGTGTCTGGAAAAGTTTGATCCTTTTGGGTCTTGCTTTTAAGAACCGTTGAGAAGGGTCAAAATAATGTTTAGTCTAGGGCTAACTCCCTACTACCGATGCAAGACCCTTCGTGCGTTCTACCCAGTATCCTGTGAATCTTCGAGTTTCCCAGGAGGGAACAGGCCCTGGCCCTGGCCCTGTGTGCATGCAGGACACTGTTCTCTCTAATCCTTTTGGTTAGTTCTTTCCCAGACCTCAGGTGGTTTCCTCCCAAACATACACAGATGGAGACCCTCTGCAAACCTCTGTAGTTCCCTCTCTGTGCAGCTCTTTCCTTTCTGTTACTCTGGGCTGCAAAATTTAGCTGCCTTGGTCTTCCTGGACTCTCAGTTCTGTCTTCTCAACTCAGAAAGTCCACTAGGTTCCTCCTGGGCTCCTTCTCCTGCTCTGTGGCCTGGGAACTCTCTGAAGACAGTGAACTGGGGCAGTTGGGGGGCTTATTCACTTTTTGCCTCTCAAGGATCACTGTCCTTTGCTATTTGATGTCCAGTGTCTTATAAATATATCTATATTTCGTTTTTTGGTTGTTGCAGGTGGAAGGATAAATCTGGTCCCTATTCCGGGGATGGAATCTCCATCTTTATTTTCTTATTCCACATACTCTCAGGCGTGTTATCCTCTGCTCTTTGATGTTCTTTAAAACTCTGAGCTTTTCGACTACCTTACCTTTGCTCACAGTATTCTCTCTGCCCGACGTGCCCCTCTCCTCATGTCTACACTCTGACATCTCCCTTTAGACACAGGTCAGATGCCAATTCTTCCGTGGAGTTTTCTCCAGGTCCTTCGGCTGACATTAACTTATTCTTCTAATCTCTCACAGCAGTCTGTGCCTCTATTGTAGCATGTTTCTCTTGGCCCTGTATATTCATTCATCCATTTATTTATACATTAATTCAACAAACACTTCTGAGCATCTGTTACTATGTGCCGAAAAGTGCTGGGAGCAAATGAAGGACTGTTGCCTGCGTTTAAGGAGCTTACGGTCTAGTGAGGGCAATGGAGAAATGACTATAATGAAATGATGTCATGGTTCATCCGGGTTGTAGAAGAAGTAACCAGTTCCACCAGGCATGGGCTGAGGGTGGGTATGGTTAAGACTTCACAGAAGAAATTATGTTTGTACTGAATCTTGAAAGATCACCAGGTACCCAGCAACCTAACGTATTCCAGAGCTCAAGTTCTTTAGTGGAGCAGTATGTAGATCACGTTCCTCTCCCTTCCTTTCTTTTTTCCTCTCTTTCCTCTCCTACCCTCCTTCCTTTAATTCAGTGGTTCTCAGCCAGGACAATTTTGTCCCCTTCCCCACCCCCACACCCCACCAGGGATATTTGGCAATGTTGGAGATGACGTTTTTGGTTGTCACAATTTGGAGATGCTACTGGCATCTCGTGGGTGGAGACCAGGAATGCTGCCCAACATCTTACAATGCATAGGACAGCACTGCCGCCCCCCACCTCCAGCAAAGAATTATCCAACTCAAAATGTTAATAACGCTGAAGTTAAGAAACCTGATTTTAACCCAACAAATATTTATTGAGCACCTGTTGTGTCCTAAGTATTGTTCTAGATGCCAGGGGCATGTAGCGGGGAACAAGCTCAGAAGCTTACATTTTAGAAGGTGAGAGGTGAGACAACAAACAATCAGAAAAATATACAGCATATCAAGCGGCGATAAGTGCTGTTCAGAAAAATGAGGCAGGGAAAGAAGACAAGCAGTGTTGTGAGGCGTTACAGTTTTTGAACTGGGTGGTCGGGGAACATACAACTGAAAAGATGACCTGAAATAGGTAAGAGAGTGAGCCATGTGGGTGTCTTGGGGAAGAGCATCATGGAGAGGGAACAGTGAGTGCAAAGGCACTGAGGCAGCAGTGTGATAGGTCCTCTAGAAATAGCAAGGAGGTCAGTCTGCTTGGAATGGAGGGAACATAATGCCGAATCCAGCTCTGAGAAGGGATTTCCCTCCCCTCTGCTCTGTCCCATCATCTCTGTTTCAGGCAGGTGTTTCTGGCTTGACTCTAGGATGGCCACACGTTCCACCTCATAGTTTAGATACGAGTGAGGAGGAGGAGGAGCAGGGTCTTTGTGTTTCATGTTTCTTTGTCCCACACAAGCGTTAGACCTCCTTTCATGATGAGACAAGGAGCGGATATTGCATCACAGCATCAGGCTGTGAACCAGCAGATGCACTCCTGAGGAATGGGAGAAAGAAAGGAAAGACATCTCTTCCTCCCCCTCTTCCTCTCTTCCAATTAAAGAGGCAAGAGGGACTTCCCTGGCGGGCCAGTGGTTGAGACTCCACGCTCCCAATGCCGGGGGCCGGGTTCGATCCCTGGTCAGGGAACTAGATCCCGTACGCTGCAACTAAGAGTTCGCATGCTGCAACTAAAAAGATCCCGCATGCCACAACTGCAGATCCCACACACGGCGGCCATGAAGATCCCACGTGCCGCAATTCAGATGTGGTGCAGCCAAATAAATACATAAATATTTTTTAAAAATTAAAAAATAAAGAGGCAAGAGACTGGTGTTGAATAGCATTTGGATCAAAAGTAGTGAACCATGTACAAAGCTGAGTATAGAGCTGGGCTCACAGAGAGGCTGATAACTTATTGTTTTGGTTGACTGAGTATTGTTGAAGGTCATTACCCTTCACTGAAATATGTGATTCTTACATGAGTTCTAGCTGCTTTACATAGTTCTCTCCTTTAGTCTTCCCAACAACCCTATGGGGTAGATGCTATTATCTCTATTTTACAAATGAAGAATTTAACTAACTTGTCCATGGACTCATAGCTACTAAGTGGGGAAGGCTGGATTTGAGCCCAGGTTTGTCTAAATCCAAAAGCCATGCTTAACTACCACATTATTTTCTCAGTCATGAACTTTTCATGTTACCTTTGTGAATCAAAGCACACTGAAACTTCATAAAATACTTTGGCAAGGAGTAACCATAGATTAAAAATAAATGATACCGGGCTTCCCTGGTGGCGCAGTGATTGAGAGTCCGCCTGCTGATGCAGGGGACGCGGGTTCGTGCCCCGGTCCGGGAAGATCCCACATGCCGTGGAGCGGCTGGGCCCGTGAGCCATGGCCGCTGAGCCTGCGCGCCTGGAGCCCGTGCTCCACAAAGGGAGAGGCCACAACAGTGAGAGGCCCGCGTACCGCAAAAAAATAAAAAAATAAATAAGTGATACTGCTTTCATAAGCTAAATCTTAGCTTTATTGAAACGACAAACCAAACAAACCAATGAAATTGGGAATTATGTTATTTCTACAGAGTCCTTATAAACCAAAGTGGGTGAAGATGAGGTACGGAGCATGGTATCTGAACACCAAGTTGTGGAAAAAGCAAAGAGCCGATGAACCTTTGGTTGACCCCAAGATCTTATGTAAAGCTCAAGATGAGACTATGAAAAAGGAGCTCTGGGAACAGGTATGTGTATATGCTGAGACTTGATCATCTGAGCTGAAGGTTGTCTCAGTGCAAATGCCACCTCATACTGAAGTCAGTTCACAAGACATGGGTGCAGTCGTGTGCTGGTAAGGGACACCATGATGACATGGCTGTCTTGCTGGAAACACATGACTTTTGACTATTCTTGATTGAGTTCATTTGGAAGGTGAAATGGTCTTAAAGAACTGAATTACAATGATATAAACTTCTACATCCCAAATTTTAAATTCCAATAAATAAAAGGAAAAGCCAAATGAATGCATGAATACCCCTAAGATGTTGGGCCTGGGTCAAATCTTTTTTGATTATCATGCCCTTTGGAGTTAAGATCTAAAATTTGTGGATATGTATTGAGTAGGAAAACACTCCCGTTTCTTCCTCTACCACTCTCAATTCTGGTCAGCAAATGTGTCGGGGGGTTTTCCCCACACCAAGCAATTCTCTAATTCCCTGACACCAGCTGGATGTCCTACAATTTTACTCAATTCTGATACCACCTACCTGGAGAGAGCATCAGATCCCACAGGTTAAGGGCTCAGTCCCACAAAACTGCCCCCACTGCAAATGCCAGTCTCAAGTCCAGGTTGTCACCTGTGCTTCTGACTGACTGGCTATAAATCAGAGGTTCGCACGACACCCTCCTTGAGTTTGATCATCTGCTAGAACAGCTCACAGAACTCAGGAAAACAGTTTACTTCCAATCTAGTAAGATGACCAGTTTATTATAAAGAGGTACACTCCGGAGCAACCAGATGGAGGAGATGCATAGGGTAAGGCATGTGGGGAGGGGCTTGGAGCTTCCTTGCCTTCTCCAGGTACCTTTACATGTTCACCGACTTGGAAGCTCTCCAAACCCCCTCCTTTGGGTTTGTATAGAGGCTTCATTACATTGGTGTCATTGATTACATCATTGGCCATTAGTGATTAATTCAACCTCCAGCTCCTCTCCCCTCCCTGGAGTTGGGGAGGTTCAACTAAAAGTGCCAACCCTCTAATCACGTGGTTGGTTTCCCTGACAACCAGCCCCCATCTAGTAGCTATCTAGGGGCTTTCCAAAAAACACTTCATTAAGATAAATTGCAATGTGGTTGAAAGGGGCTTGTTATGAATAAGGAAAGACTCTCACCGTTGTGGCTCTCATCACTTAGGAAATTCCAAGGGTTTTAAGGCCTCTGTGCCAGGAATGGGAAGAAGACCAAATATCTGTCTCTTATTATAAATCACAGTATCACAATTATTAATCTCAAATAGATTAGATTCCGGACATCCTAGGTCAATAATGATCTAATTGATAAAATGTGTTGCTTATCCTTGATACAAGGGTAAGAAAAAGAACAGAGAAAGGAGAGAAGGTTGGATATCTTTTTGAAAGCCTTTGTATTCATCAACTTCTGAACGTTATTTACACACATATTCCTAAATGAGAAGGAAGTCGTTTAAAATAACATACTTGATAAACGGCTAAGTGCTTTTAATTAGGACAAATAATGAAATCAAGCTTCTGACAGCTGACCAGTTTTTTAAAGTGTGGACCCTCTTTTAGGAGGAGTTACTTGCAGACCTTCATGGAACAGTTGCCTTTAAGGATTTCATTCTGAGCAGGGGCTACAGGATGCCGAGTGTGAGTAAAGGGTCGGAAAGACCTCGGAAAGACCTGCTGAGGGGCTCACAGTCGTTGATGGGAAGGGGTCAGCACCCTGACAAAATCAAAATACTTCTTCTACAGGGACACCCCAGGACTCAGCCCTGGGAGAAGGGGTGTGCTTTCCCCAGACGGGGGCCCACAGATGGGCTTTGGCGTTCTGCTCTTTTCAGGAGCAGACAGGAGCCTGTTTGGCTCCTGCTGTCTCTCTGCTGACTCACCTTCCTTGGGTTTGGCCTTAACGGGGACAAAGTGAAAGGGATCCATGTGCAGGGTGTGAGCCTGCTACTAAAACAATGAATTCTCCAGGAAGTGTCCAGTCTCCTTCACTTCTACTTCTAAGGAGCCATGCTGGGGTCAGGACGAAGTGGAGCTGGGAGTGGAGCTGGGACTATTATTGTGCTATTTGTGGGGTACATGAGGACGCAGACTAGGGCCAAAGGTCACTTCCCGGACAGCCCTGCAGCCTCTTCTGTCTTTTTCCCACTTTGTCTTTCCCTCTCCCTGAGCTTGTGCTGCTGGTCGTCCCCCCGCCTCCCACGTGGAGGGCTCCCCCTGGGAGGCCACAGATAACAAGAGTGGGGTGGGAGGCTGGCAGAGCGGACCGTTTAGCAGGAGGGCCTGCAGCCTGAAGATCTGTCTCCAGACCAGCCCTGTCACCATGGCAGGAAGCCAGCTGGGCCTGGGGCCCAAGTCGTGGCTGATAAGTTCTGTGTTTGTCCAGAGTCCCCTGTGCTCACGGCCCGCGGAGTCCTTAGGAGGACATGCAGCCAAGACGGTAGAAGTTCCCGGAACTACGATACTGGATTTCTTTTTTTCTAAGAGCGATAGAACTAACAACAGCTTACACTTACTGGCAAATAGATATATTGACCAATCTCAGATCCAGACTTGTCCAAAGTTAAATCAGGCGATGTGAAGGGAAAGTCTAGAGTACGATAATAGACTAATGGGCTAGAAGATTCCATTCTAGAACTAGGATGAAATCTCTGCAATAGCTTTGAGCAGCAACAGTGGGCCTACATAAGTATATTTTATAGACTTAGATATAAGTATATATCTTACATATAGGATACTTATATATAAGATATAGTTAATATACTTACACACATTTTTGTACTTATGTATTTAGTAACTGCCTCATCTGCATATATGGCCTACATAAGTGTATTTTATATATTTATATGTATAATGTATAAAATATGCTTATATATTTTATATAACATAATTGTATGTATGATTATATATTTATATAATACACACAAAATTATACTTAAGCATAAATATAATTATGTGATATATATGTATATATACACACACACACATACACACACACACACAGACATATATATTCTTCTTGCCAAGGAGATATATGTATATACATATATATCCCTATTTGCTCTTGACATTATAGTGACTCATAGTTTTTTCTTTGGTGGCAAAAGAGGATGTTTTATTTATTTTGATTTGTCCCCTGTTGGTTTAATCCATTCTGTTGCTGAACATTTAGTTCAATTTTGGGCAAAAGGAAGCATGCCTGACTCACTAGTTACTCTTTTAGCTGCATCAACTAAAGAGAGGTGATGCCCCTGGCTATGGCTGAGTCCCCTGAGAACACCTGTCACTCAAAACCCTGGAATATTTTCTCCCTTTATCCTTACATCCTATATCCTCTATTTTATCAGTAGGATTTCAACTAAAAGGGGGGGGAATCTATGATGGTAAATTATCTATCTATCTACAAAATCATTACTTATTTAAATTTATATGTGAACATTCATTCTCTTTTTACTCCCTTAAATGTCTATGTACACCTTGTATACATACATGTTTATGTACGTTACATGAGCATACATACTTAACATACACATCCCAGTATCTGCTGCTGGATTCACTGCTCTGTGCATCACCTACGGCTTCATTCCCTCGGCTACACAGAAGCCCCAGGCCTTTAATAGCAGAGATGAGCAGCCCAAGGCTGTGCCGAGCTGGCCCGGGCTGGGCTTGGCCACAGAAAAAGTGTGAATTATATCTAGATATTTCTGATGGTGTGCGACTACCTTCCAAAGTCCACCATCTCGCATGGTCTATCATCGACATCAGATTTTGGGTCCTATCAGGATATACATCAGAGTGTAAGACTGTGAATTCGGGTATGGTAGTGGTTGTGACTAGACTGTACAATTTTCGTTTGCCAATTTAAAGGAGTTTCTCTCATCTTTTTTTTTTTTTTTTTTTAGTTCCTTGAGAAGACGTGTATGAGGAAGGAATGTAAATGTGAATGTAACAAGACTTCTGTAAAATAACTCAAGCATGGAAGAATCCTGGGAAGATGATTAGACAGATTTCATTTACTATATACTTGGCTATTTCTCTCTCTCTTTAAACATTAAACAAAATGTATAATGAATGTCCCACCATAGTTGTACAATTTTGACTTGGCAACATCCATAAAATTTATAACTAACACTTACAAACATTTCAGAATAGTCTTCTGCCTCAGTTAATCAATATTTTATATATTTTATCAACCGTGAGATCAATTTCATATTTGGTATTCTAACATTTTGGTAGCATTGTCAATATTACATAGTTATATCAACTATTTGTAAAAATAAATAAAACCATAAAAAAGCAGAATTGCTCTATTTCATTTTCCCAGAGTATTATTTTCCCTGGTTTTGAGTGAATAGCTCCTTTACTCTTTCTTTACAATATAATTTTCTTTCATTTTGAATTAAGCTTACTGAGGGTTTTTTTGGCATGTTAATCTTGATAATACATGTGTACCTGTAATATAATGTCATGGGTCATAAAGTTTAATGGAAACTCAAGATGACATATTTTTACATTACATTTTTAAAAATTATTTTATTTAACATGTTAATGCTCATGTTAGGAAAATTAGAAAATACAGACTAACAAAAAGAATGTAGAAAATACAAATACTTCCTATAGAGTCAGCAGTAACCACTCTTTACTCATTGGAATGCATCCTTCCAGATCTTTCCCTCTGAAATACACTCTGGATAATTTAATCAAAGCAATTTATTAAAAGGATATCGGATCCCAAAGTTTTATCAGTTATAGTATTTGTCTTCAAATACAGAATCTCTGGGTGATGGATGACCTTTCATCCTCTGGGTCTGTCACGATCCCATTTCAATAATCTGTAGGCTGTAAGTGAGTCTCTACTATACACTCTATGCCTCTGGACACGTTAGGGTGATGGAGTACATGACAGAAGCAATGAACGCATAGTGTCAGCCCATTGCTGTGAAAGGAGTTTCAGTGTTGAGTGGGATACCATGGTGGTGAGTGAGTATGCAGGAAGTGTAGAAACGTTGGTGTGGGCAGAAGTTTGTTAAGCAGGAAAGCAAATCCAATTGCAGAATAGGTTGCTGTTCTAGTCAGGCCACTTTCCTCTGACTCCCTTGCTGTTTCAGCTTGTCATACATGCCTGCTTGGTAGCCCATGGGAGCCCCAAAGCCTGAGAGCCCAGAGGAGGCGTCCAGTTCTACCAGGCAGGCTGGGGCAGGATTCTGCCATTCAAGTGCTGAGTCAAGATGGTGTTGGCGGTGGTCTGGAGAGAATTCATTTCTTTCCCTGGACACCTTGTTCCTGGCTTTGTTACATTCAAGCCTAATTCACATTAGGGACTCAAGCTTGGTTTTAATTACTGGACAATTATTCCACGGAAGGAGGAGCCGGGTCAGCCTTCGTGAGGGGAAATCCAAGTTGCTGAACCCACGTGGAGCCTGCATTTCTGCCTCCATGCCCACTTTGCCCATGAGATCACTGGGCAACGTTGAAATTTCTGGAGAAGGAAGCGGGCTGGCATGCAGAGGATAGGTCAAGCTTTTCACCTGATTATTGAGCACTTCCTCTACAGTGGAGGGCTTTTGGTGGGTATTCACAAAGAACCAGATACTCCCATACTCTGGATCCATTCTGAGCGATCCCCTGTATACCTCTTCTCCCAAATCTCTTTGTCACTATCCCTGCATTCTTGATCCTTCCAAGTCTCTGGCTACTAAGCTAAGCCATCAGCTGCTGACCATTAGTTGGTGACATGCACCTCAGCCCATTTCTCCTCTCAGACAAAGTGGTCAACAGGACGAAATGCTTACATTTCTGTCTACTGGAAAATTCCCCTTCTCAGCTGCTCTTCAGGGCCACCCTTGAGTTGGGCTACAGTGTTGTGGCAGTCCACTTGTGGCTGCTGCCGTCATATAGTGGAGGTTGTCTGTTTCATCACCTGGACTTAGAGAACGTCCCCAGGTCAAATGTGTAGGCTGAGGAAGATGACAGTGTGGTAGGAGCGGGCACACCATGCAGTTTGTTCTGTCTTCAATTCCCGGTCAAGCCCAGCCCTAAATAGAAAACTTTCACTTGATTACGAGAAGCAAAATAATTTGGTAATTACGTGTGTGGACTTTGGAGCAGGAGGGCCTGGATTCAAACCAAGCTCTGCTACTTATTTGCTGTATGACTATAGGGCAAGTTGCTTATCCTCTCTCTGCTTCAGTTTTCTCATCTCAAGTAAGGATAGTAGCAATAATAACAGTACTGTCTCCCAGAATTGTGGTGGGGATTAAAGGGAATGTTACCAGTAAAGTGCTTAGAACACAGCCTGGCACTGTGTTTAGCACACACACTAAATGTTAGCTGACTCTATGGCTTAGTGGATCAGATGACCTTGGTTGACGATGGGCACCAGTCGCTTGGTTACCTAAGGTCTCAGGATCAGGCTGCCGTATTAACTGGTGCGAAGCAACAAACGGAGATTGGTTTCTCTAAAGGAGAACAGTTACATGCCACAGAGCTCCTGGCTCAGCTGCAAAGCCCTGGGGGCCTGTGCTCTGATTCGCCTTCCCGGACATGCCGAAGCTCCATTCAGCAGCGCTCTGTGCCACAGGTGCTTTGAGCACGCTGGATACATTGGATCAGAGGGCAGAGATTTCTGGACCAGCTGAAAGCCTTCTCTTGCTCCAGGCTGCCCTCAAAGCCGGCAACCTCTCAGATTACTAAAGCAATGAGCTGAAACAGCACATCTAAATCTGGCCTCCAAAATCCAAAGAGAAGTGCAAGTAGCACGTCGCTACATATTATTTCCAACACCCAGACATAATAGATATAAATAACCTCAAGAGCATAGATGCTAACAAAAAGGTGTTAAAAACCAGGAAGAGATGAGGTTTTGAGTTTTGTTACCTTTGGTTTTAATATAATTTAATTGTAAGTCTATTTAAGTTTTAGTAATGACTGTGTTTACCAACCAACTTGCTAAATTCCTGAAAATTTAACCGTTGGCTTTTGTGAGCTAGGATAGACTGCCTCTAGCACATGGGTGGCATTCAAGGCAGTGAGGGATGTTAGGGGTGAAGAATAAAGACAGTTGGCTACCCCGGCCTCCTGCCAGCCTATTTCCACAAAGGTCATTACAGAGTCCTCGCGCAAAGTGGGAAAATCCTCACCACAGAGGGAGTAGGGAGAACTTCTCTGACAAGGAAGGCTGCAGCGGTTTGGGTCTGCCAGGGAGCAAATGGCAAAAGGGCATTAGATGCTTGAGAGGTTTATTGGGGTGGGAGCGGCAGAACCTAGGGAGAGCCTTTAGATTCTGATGCGTGTGTGATCCCTGCGGAAGGACAGAGGGAGGAAAAGAAGATATGGTCTTGAACTGCAGCACAGTTCAAATGAAGGTTTGGCCAGGCCAATGGGGAGACCTTAAGTCAAGGTCGCCAAGAGGAGGAGTCGCACATTTTGCCAAAATGGGCCTGCCTTGGCACTTCTGCATGCTGCTCTGTCGTTGGCTGGGAGCAGCCCAGGGGAGTATGGCCTCAGTGAGAGGGCGAAAGATCCAGAGGGGTAGCAGCTGGGTCCATCAGTCATTTGTGTTCCTTGCAACGGGAGATCTGAGCAGCATATTTTCATAGGGTTGGGAGTTTAGGGAACTTGAAGCCATCTGAACATTCCCATATGTTCACAGTTCAGCATTCAGGGTCTCACTCTTTCCCAATCTATACTCTGTCTTCACCTACGAGATCTTACAAAGCTGTGAATTCAAATGATATTTTAATTCAGCAAATTAAAGGATCATTTTTTTTTCCTTTTTCTTTCTCAGTTCAATAGCTGCAAGACATGAGATTACTTTAGACAATCCCAAGGACTTCCTAATTTGGGAGGTTTGTGTTTGTTTAAAAAAAGGTCCACAAATTATTTGATGCACCTGTCTTCAAAATGCAGGGTCTAACCCCTTTTCCCCTGAATGTGGGCTGTACCTAGACTTGATTTTAAGGAACAGAATGTGGAAGAAGTGATGAGGTGTCATTCTGAAACTAAAGCATGAAAGACATTGTGGCTTCCTCGTTCTCACTTGAATCACTTGGGAGAGACTAGCTGCTGTGTTGTGAGGACACCCAAGCTGTCTATGGAAAGGCTCACATGGCAAGGAACTGAAGCCTTCTGCAAATAGCCATGTGAACAGCGGTCTTGGAAGTGGATCCTTCAGCCCCCATTAAGCCTTCAGATGAGATTGTGACCACCGCTGACATCCTGACTGCAACCATATGAGAGATCCTGAGCCAGAACCACTCAGAGAAGATACTTCTGAATTCCTAACCCATAAAAATGACTCTAATGTTTGCTGTTTTAAACCATTAAATTTACTGATTATTTGTTATGCAGCAATAGATAACTAATAGATTTTTGTGCCTGGAAGTGGGATGCTATAACAAGAATGTAAAATGTGAAAGGGAACAGGATTGAGAAGTGGGTTGAAACTGGAAGAACTTCGAAGAAACTGTTGGCAGAAGTCTCATAGACTGTGAAGAGGCTGTGGGTGAAGGCTGGCAGGAAAATGAGGTAAATGCAGTTGGAAATTGGGAGAAGTGGTCTCCTTGTTATGTAATAGCAGGAAGTTTATCCATACTGTCACCTGAAGTAACATGGAAAGTAGAAAAACTACCTAATGAACTGGTGATGTAACTAAGGAGATTTTTATACAGAGTGTTGAAGGTACCGCCTGGTTTCTTGCTGCCTATAGTAAAATGCAAGAGGAGATCGATAAGCCAAAGGGACAGTTTAACCCAAAGCAACCAGGACTTGATGGTTTTGTAAACTCCTAGCCTCTCAGATGACAAATGATGTTTAAATTAAGAAATGATTTGTAGCAAAGATCAAATCCAAAAGAACACATCAAAGGACATGCCAGGAAAACATGGTCTAAAGATGAATCCAAGGATGTAACTGTTAAATCCCTTGTTAAGACCTCAGAAAGTTCAAAGGTGATGCTTCAGAGTACATTCAGGCGGACAAAAATTCTACTGAAATTTTTAAAAGTGTGCCTCACAGTTTTAGTCAAACAATAGAGCGTCTAAGGAAATGGAGGACGTTGTTCTTCAGCATACTCTCAAGGTAGAGAAGGGCTTATCTTCAAGATATTTGTGGGGAATTCCCTGGCGGTCCAGTAGTTAGGACTCTGTGCTTCCACTGCCCGGGGCCCAGGTTCAATCCCTGGCTGGGGAGCTAAGATCCCGTAAGCTGCGGCCCCAAATAAAAGAGATTTGTGGTTTTGGCTCTTGAATAATGATGTGGACCGTCTAAGATTCACAGGAGACCTGCAAAGTTTTTTGAAGAACTATAGTACAATAAACACTGCCAGCTTGGACTAAAACGGGGGTTGTCTAGAAAGGGGCTAAGTGTATTTTGCATATGAGAGCAAACTGTTACTGAAGTGAATGTAGGTCAGAATTCTTTCTCAACCTCCCCCTCCAAAGTCATGCCTGCACCACTCCTGCACCAACAGGCCAGCAGAGCTGCTGCAGATTATTCCCAGTTCTGGCACCTCACTGATAGCCATTATATCGCCCATCATGCAATCTTCTTTGATTACTCATTAATGGTGTGTCTCCCTCACTAGAGTATAAGCTCATGAGGGCAGGGAATGTATAGGTTTTTCCTAGTGTCCTGCAGAGTGCCTAGAGTCCTACATAGTTGGGGCTCAAACTATGCATTTATTGAATGAATGGATGAATATCAGGAATGGTGAAGCACCAACACGTAAGAGGCAAATTTCCCGAAAAAATTTTTTTTAAGAATTGACAGTTATCTTCTTGGGAGAGAGTGAGGTAGACTAGAAAAGGACATACCTAAGCAAAACTATGATGAGGGCAAAGTTTGAGGTGACCATTATCCCCTGTTTCTTGTCGTCTTCCTCTTTTCAGTATTATTCTTTAACTGCTTCCCAATCCCACCCACCTACCCAACCATGGCACTGTAAGTATTGGTAACTGTTAGAATGTGTCAAAAAGCAAGTTGATGTGTCGCCAATACCTTAGCGTGGATTTGCTTGATATTTTAAAATCTAGAGGGAGAACGAACCAAAGGAATGAATTTCTAAAGGAAGAATTTCCTACAGTGGGCTCCTGCCTCAGAGGGGTGGCGAGGGAAGCAGGGCTTCTCCAGACCTCCACACCAGAATGTACAGCGTCACCTGCTCTGCTCGCATAGAAAGTAGGTTCTACGATTTTCCTCATGCTGCAGGAAAAAAGCGGGCTAAGTCATAAAAAAATACAACAGACCAAAATCATTTCTTAAATGGTCAAGGTCACCAATAAAAAAAAAAATTAAAACAAGGTATCAATGTTCGTCTATCAAATCGGCAAAGACTTTTTTTAAGACAAAACTGATGTTGGCAAAAATGTTAAGAAAAGGGTGCATATATTCAACTTGTGAAAGTGGGAAAAGATACAGACTTTTTGAAGGGCAATTTGGCTATCCAAAGCCTTAAAAAAAAAAACACAACAGAATAAATAAGGGACTTTGTGTGTGTGTGTGTGTGTGTGTGTGTGTGTGTGTGTGTGTACATATGTACAGATGTATATAGCCTTTGACACAACAATTCAATTTCTGGGAATTTTGAGTGAGTAGAGGCCAGGGATGCTGCTAAACATCCCATAATGCACAGGCAGCTCCTCACAACAAAGAATAATCCTGTCTAAAATATCAATAGTGCTGAGGTTGAAAAAGTCGGCCCTATAGCATGTGATCTAAGAGAAGGCAAGGAGGAAGCACAATGCCTTTTATAACCTAGTCTTGGAAATCACACATCACCACTTCTGCCATATTCTATTCATTAGAAGTAAGTGGCTAAGTACAGCGCACCTTCAAGAAGAGGAGAACTGAACTCCTCCAAATTTCCTTCGAAGGGAAGAATATCAAATAATTTGTGGCCATAGTATAAGACCAGTGCAGCCTGTCTTTTAGCCACAAATTATTTATGTTGCTCTCATATGCAAAATACACTTATCCCCTTTCTAGACAGCCCCCATTTTAGTCCAAGCTGGCAGTGTTTATTGCACTATAGTTCTTCAAAAAACCTTGCAGGTTTCCTGGAATCTTAGACGGTCCACATCATTATTCAAGAGCCAAACCCACAAATCTCTCTCTCTCTTTTTTTTTTTTTTCTGGCCGCACTGTGCAACTTGCGAGATATTAGTTTCTTACCTTTTAGTCGCCAATATGTATTTAATATTTAATTACATTGCTGTGTGTAGATCAAGTTCATTGTCGTAACCGCTTCATAGCATTTCATCGGCATCCACCATAGTTTACTTATTATTTGCCCATAATAGGCAGCCAGGTGGCCTTGAACTTACGGTTATCCCCAATAACACTATGTGCCCCCTTACAGTCTTGTGCAACCTCTTGGCCATACATGTTCAGGAGGGGGATTGCTGGGTCATGGGGTATACGCATACTTAATTTCACGAAATTCTTCCAGATTGTTCTCCAGATTGTTTGTACCGGTTTACTCTCCCATCAGCAGCATTGCATCTCTCTAATATCTGCCTTTCTGGTGGATGTAAAATGGCGTAACATCCTTGTTTTAATTTGCATTTATCTAACTACCAGTGAATTTGAGCATTTTTGCATCTTTTGCTAGTCATTCATTTATTCAACCAAAAATTACCCTGAGTGCCTATTATGTTCCAGGCACTGGGGAGAAGCATCCCTTGTTCATTTTATACTGGATCTCCTGTCAGGTTTTGTGGGGTTTTTGGAATCAGTTTGTATGAGTTCATCCTATATCTACATATTAGTGCCTTGTCAGTTTCAACAACACGAAAATCTGCTCCCCATCTGGATCTACCTGGTAACTTTGTCTATAGCAGCCTCACTGACAAGATAGCCTTATTTTAATGAAGTCAAGAAATTCTTTTGCCTCTTACATTATGCAGTATCACAATGAGAGTCTCTTGGATTTTGTTCTGTTAGTAGTAGTTTGACCATTTCCATTAAGGACTTCATTCTATCCGCAGTCCACCGTTTTACGCGGTACAAAGTAGTAATCTAACTTTATTCTTCTCTACGTAGTGAACTTGTTCTCCTGACACAGATTTTCCTTTGCTCTAAAGGTTTCATCATTCAGCGTAAGAGATCTCAGCCTGGAGTCTATTCTGGAACTAAGATGAGTCAGAGGTTTGCAAACAGTTGCACTTAGAAAATGTCCCTATGAAATATGAAACCGGGCAGCTCCAATGCGACTGCTTTGCAGAAGGTTTGACTTGTGGTTAACATTATGTGGAGTAGCAGAAGCCAGAGGCTTGACAGAAACAGACAGGTGCTGGTGGTGAGTACATCTCCCTAATGAGGTGAGGGCTTGCAGAGAGAGGAATTACAAACTGAGAGCAAGGCTGAAATTCACCATAAATGTTGGAATACTACCAGAGGGATACGCTGGTATCACACATCCAGATTTGCACACTCACTTCTAAAATGTATGCTTTGAAATTTGGACATGGTTTAAAAGCATTAGGATTCAATGTAGCTAGAGTTTCGAGCAGGAGTCCTGGGAGGCCAGAACACTGGGTTCAAATCTCAGCTTGGTCACTCACCAGCTGTATGACCTTGGGCAGATTACTCCTCTCAGGGATTTAACATGAGATAAACCTCATAAAGCACTTAGCTTAGGGCCAGTATATATTAGGTATTCAGTGAACAAAGACAATAAAAAGGCCTATTACATAACAAACTTTGTATTCTGGGGAATACAAAGAATAAACAAACTCTGGCCCTCAAGGGATTTATGATCTAATATGGGGATGAGACAAACGACAAAAATAATTATACCATAAGAGAAAACCTCGTATTTTTCTCTAACAGAGTTACAGTACGTAATCAGAGTTCAAAGAAAAGAATGGCATATCAATTTGAGGGCTGGGGGCTAAGACTGGGATTGGGGGCTAGGGGAAAGTTCACGGAAGGAAGTGGGTTTTGGGAAACGTCTAAACCAATGAGAGAAGGCTCCCGCAGGAGAGTCCCCGTTTGGCTGGAGTTCAGGTGAACGATAAGAGAAAGGCCTGGAGAGGTTGTTGGGGTGTGTCAGGGAGACCTTGAAGGCTAAAATGGGGTTGAATTTAGTCTGGTAGACAGAGAAGATGCCCTACCCCAGGCTGTGCTTTAGGAGGATTAAATCAGGAGTGGTTGCAGACTGGATCACAGCCAGAGGGGAGGGAGTTGCGGGAGGATGCTAAGGTCTGGACAGGTGAGGGGGGGTTGTGAACGGAGGCGCGGTCACTGGGAAAGGCAGGAAGGGAGCGATGCAACCGGCCTGTGATGGAAGGACCCACAGGACTTCCCAAGGCAACTTCTTCCCCTAGCGGCCATTTCCTTCCTACCTGCTCTGCTTTCCTTAAAAGCTCACCTGGGCTTCCCTGGTGACGCAGTGGTTGAGAGTCCGCCTGCCAATGAAGGGGACACGGGTTCGTGCCCTGGTCCGGGAAGATCCCACATGCCGTGGAGCGTCTGGGCCCGTGAGCCATGGCCGCTGAGCATGCGCGTCCGGAGCCTGTGCTCCGCGACGGGAGAGGCCGCAACAGTGAGAGGCCCGCGTACCGCAAAAAAAAAAAAAACACCAAAAACCAAAAAACAAAAAAACTCACCTGGATTTCCTTTCTCTCACTCAGCTTATAGCTAACTTCACTCACGGGCCCCTGTGTATCTCAAAATGTTTCTTTTGTGCCTTCTTTTCTTTTCCACGCCTGTTTCCTCCCCTCCATTCCTCCGACTCCGCCCCTTCTAATGGTGTTCTTGACTTCCTCCTTCCCGCGGAATCCCCGTCCAGGATTTCGCGTCCTCCTCACATCTTCCTCCAGGTCTCGGCTGGCTCTCTCCCGCCGACGAACTGAACAAACGTGCCCACGTGTCTCTCCGTCTGAAAGAGCTTCCCTTAGGCCTTGTTCTCTTCTCAAGCGACACTTCGATTCCTCTCCTCCCCTTGGCCTCCAAGTTTCTCTGGAGAGGGCTCCCTCCACGTCAGCCTTCTTCACAGCCTTCACCACGTTCACCGCTCAGCCTTCCGAAGCGAGCTCCCATCCCACAAACACTGCAGAGTCACCAAGGACTCCCACTGCTTTCTGTACCTGACTTTGCAAACAAGGCTCGAGCCCGGGGCACGTTGGAACGATTTGTTTTACCAGAGGAGCCATTTCAGTAATCATTCCAGCTGTGGTCTTAGCAGTTGGATGTGGGAGCGTGTAGGTCAAGGGAAAGGCTCACCCTGCAGATACAAACGTGGGAACCGTTAGCTTGAAGTTGGTGTGTAAAGCCATCAGATCAGCATAGGAGTGAATTTAGAAAGAAATGTGCATAATTCTTAGTTCCCAGATTGTTGTTGTTGTTTTGTGAGGATCAAATTAAATGCATACATTAAACACCTGGCACACCGACAGCACTTAACAAAGACGGTTGCAATTTTTTTTTTTTTTTTTTTTTTTTTTGCGGTATGCGGGCCTCTCACTGTTGCGGCCTCTCCCGTTGCGGAGCACAGGCTCCGGACGCGCAGGCTCAGCGGCCATGGCTCATGGGCCCAGCCGCTCCGCGGCATGTGGGATCTTCCCGGACTGGGGCACGAACCCGCGCCCCCTGCATCGGCAGGCGGAGTCTCAACCACTGCGCCACCAGGGAAGCCCGCAATTTTTTATTAATAACCCATCCGGAGGAGCTTGCGTCTGCACAACATGCAGTCCAGTAAGGAGGACGCGCACTTTGCGACAACCACGCACCCTCAGCAATGACTGCAGGCGGTTAAGGTGATTGGCATTTACAGATGGATGGATCTCAGTCCAATCCTTTCCTTTTACAGGCGGGGAGGCGGAGGCTTGGGGACGTTAAGCGCAGCCAACTGGCGGAGGAATGGAGCTTCCAACGCGCCGGCTGTATGGGTCTACCCACCCGGCCCGGCTGCCTCTCCCGCCTCGCCTCCGCTCTCGCCGCAACCTCGCGTGTCACAGATGCACCTCGGCCTCTTCAGCGTCTAAGTGCCAGAAGCTCGGGCCGCACTGCTACTGATTGTCTGTGGGGAGGAGGCGCCGAGGTGGCCGGCGCTGTCCCAGGCAGGGCTGCACCTGAGCTGCAGCCGGAGCAGGAAAAGAAGGCGGCGGGTTTGCGCACGGGAGCCGTGCGCCCTTGGACTCTTCACGCGCGTGGGACGCACTTGGAACCCTGCGCCGGGTGCTCCCCGCCGCCGGCGACTGGCGGGGTCGAGAAGGGAAAATGTTGGAGAAGGAGGGCGCTCGCGTGTCCGCCTTGCCAGAACCAGGGGCTGCAGCCCCGGGGCGGGGAATGGGGCGGGGCTGGGAAAGTTGAGTTTTGGTCGCGGAGGGCTGGGCCCCGCGCGGGAGCGCCCGCCACCGGGGACCGTAAAAGGCTGCAGCGGGCTGGGTAGGTGTGGCTCTGCCTGCGTGACCCGAGCCCCCGTCTCGGTCGCCGTCGTCTCCCGCAGCTGCGGCCTCTTAGTCATGGGCGCCGTCTGGTCCGCCCTGCTGGTCGGAGGGGGTCTGGCCGGAGCGCTTTTCGTTTGGCTGCTGCGGGACACGGGAAAGGAGGGGGATGCGGAGCAGGGGAAGGACGCCTCTCCAGGGGAGGCTGCGGCTCCGGGAGGCGATCAGGGTGGTGGCGGCGGACTGAGCCCTGGACCTTCTAGGCGGGAGCTGGTCACCAAACCAGGTATTCTTCCTCCCTGTGTCTCGAGGGCATATCTGCCGGGGGGCTCTGAAGTTACCCGCGGGAGGGGGGCAGGGGGCGGAAATCCACCTGGAGGTTTCCCGAGGACTAGCTTCTCCTAGCCCGGGCAGGACCCTCCCCGCGGCTCGCGTTTTCCCCGGCTGGTGCGCACGCGCCGGGTGGGGTTCTCGCCCTACACCGAGGCCCTGGGGATGCCCAGGCGGTTTGTCCCAGGTCCGCGCCCCGCTGAGTCGCTGCCTTCGGCGCCCGCCCCTGAGAACCTACCCCTGCTCCTCCAGCGGGGATGGGCTCCTCTGCTTGGCGGAGCTTGGTGCAGTGCGGGCGGCTGCAGCGGCGGCGCCCCTTCCGGGCCTTCGGAAAGGGGTGCTTAGAGTTCGGAGATCCCACGACCCTCTCCAATTTCTGTCCGAGCAGGGGCACTGTCTCGGTCCCAATCCCATAGCCTCATGGCCTCCCATCCCTCACCCCGTGGAAGAGCTGTGTTTGGGAACACCGGCGCAGCGAGCAGCCTCCCATGTCTGGACGCTTCTGTCGGGGAGGCAAAGTTCAGGTTGGACTCTGGCCCTGAAGGCTTCGGCTGAAGCCCTGAGGCTGCTCGATGGCCGCCCATTTCGGAGCTGTCGGCCCTCCCCCACGCTCACCCGAACAGTGCATGGTTGTCTGAAACCCCAGGGAAGAGACACTTAATTCTGCTCCGACGAGTACAATTGACATCTAGGTTTCCATCTCTATATTTTAGACCCTGTATACTAGGCAAAGTTAAGAGCACTGGCAGAGAACCTTACCTTCCAGCGCCCTCCCTTGGCAAGCTGCCCATGCCTGGACTCCAGCCTAGTGGTGAAAATGACATCTGTAAACTTTAGTGGAGTGGCGTTCACGTGTAGCCACTTGAAAATCTGCCCCTGTGCCTCTCCTGCAGAGAGCTCATTTATCTTCTCTTCCTGAAAGCCTAACTCATGTTTCAGGTCGAAAGATTGGGGATTCAGAGTAATATTTGTTTACGTCTCACTTCCAACACCACCATTAAAAAGAGACAAAATTAAACAAGACCGCCCTCTTCCCACCGCCATCCCCCCCAATCCCCATATGCTGATTGTATGGTTTTGGAGAATAAGATCTTGTAGGGCAGCGGTCCCCTACCTTTTTCGCACCAGGGACAGGTTTCGTGGAAGACAATTTTTGCACGGAAGGGGGCGGAGTGGGAGGGTGGTGCAGGCGGTGATGCGAGCGATGGGGAGCGGCAGAGGCAGCTTCGCTTGCTCCCCGCCTCTCACCTCCTGCTGTGCCGCGGGGGCCTAACAGGCAGAGGACTGACCTCTACCTACAGGTCTGGGCCGGGGGTTGGGGACCTCAGTTGTAGGGAGCTATTTGGACTATCAATGAGGTGGCCAAGAAGGAAACTGAGTCTTGAGAGAGCTTGGATTGTGTAGTCTTAAGAAAAAATCTTTTTATTTATTTATTTGTAATTTATTTTTTGGGGGCCGTGTTGGGTCTTCATTGCTTCGCGCGGGCTTCCTCCAGTTGCGGCGAGTGGGGGCTACTCTTCACTGCTGTGCGCGGGCTTCTCATCGCGGTGGCTTCTCTTGTTGCAGAGCACCGGCTCAGTAGTTGTGGCGCACGGGTTTAGTTGCTCCGCGGCATGTGGGATCTTCCCGGACCAGGGATCGAATCCGTGTCCCCTGCGTTGGCAGGCAGACTCTTAACCACTGTGCCACCAGGGAAGTCCCAAGAAAATATATTTTTAAAGTATGCAATGGGAGGGGATATAAGATGCCTGTGTTTTGTCGAAGAGGTTCCTAATGCACATGGGGTGTGCAAGGCGAATCCAGCCGCCCTCCCCACCCTCACCCCCAACTCTTGCCCAGCCATGCACCGCTGTCCTTTGTATTCTCCCACAGTGACAGCTGCTGCTGACCTGCCCGCACCTGTGAGAGCCAATCCCTGACCTGCACGCAGTTCCTGGGAGTACAAGTGTACTCATCTGGTTTGCAGGGTAACCGTGCAGGTCTTCGTCACACAGGCTGGACATTTTTCGATGATGGCAGCCAAACAACTTGACTTGGTTGCGTGCCAGTACGGCCTGCGCTGCAGAGATCCAGGACCATGTCAGGGTTACACTTCTGCCTCTACAGCTTGCCACCTTGTTTACACCCTTGTGCTGGTATACTGACACTCCTGGATGTGTCTTTTATTACTGGCTATGCCTGTGTATTCTTAGAGCACAGTTGGGAACACACCAGGTAATTAAGTACTTGATTTTAATAGAGGCAAATTTTGTGAACTGCAGATAGATTAGTAGCCAAGTCTTTAAGAACTAAAACTATTTTCTCAGCCTAACTGAACTTTTTTCTCACATGAACTGCATAACACTATTACACTTTTCCTTTTGTTTTTTAGAGCATCTTCAAGAAAGCAATGGATGTTTGGTTTCTACGACTAAAGGCCCTGGTGACCTGCAGGAAGCAGCATGGAGACTGCAGAGTCCTTCTGGAGAAGGCAGTGACCGTGACAATTCAAGAGCACATGTTCCCTCTGGACAATTTCCAGACACACCATCTCTAGCTACCTCTGAGACTGGTAACTCTAGAAGTTACTCTGACGTTTCAAGAAACACAAGCCTTGGATCTCCTATAGGAGAATGGGGATTCCAAAAAGGCCAAGAGAAAACTGCTAAAGCAGCTCCATGTCTGGCAGAGAAGTTGCCTTCTAGCAACCTGCTCCTGGACAGAGCGCAAGAAGGAGTGAGCCTCGCACAGTTGGACAGTCGGGCCCGGGCTGACCACGTGGACTGGGAGATGGTGTCCCGGCACTCATCCTGGGGCGATGTTGGTTTGGGTGGCAGTCTTGAGTCTCCAGTGTTAAGCTCTAAGCAGGGAAAGGACTATGACAGAAGCACTCTCGTGGAGGCAAGAGGTCAGGAAGTGGATGTGAAACCAAAAAGGGTAGGAGCAGTGTCTTCAGAGGTTCATCAGGTTAGTGTCAGCTTCCAGGTCCATTATATCACACGCGCTGGTGTGCAATGCCTTGCAGTAACTGGAGACCATGAGAGTCTTGGGAGATGGAACACTTACATCCCACTCCAGTGTAGCAAGGACGGGCTCTGGTCTCGTTCTGTGCCCCTGCCAGCAGACACGGTGGTGGAATGGAAGTTCGTGGTAGTAGAGAATGGGGAAGTTACCCGTTGGGAAGAATGCAGCAATAGATCCTTAGAGACTGGCCATGAGGATAAAGTGGTTCACAAGTGGTGGGGGATTCACTGATTCAATCTGCAAAGTAGCGAAGAGGCTATTGCAGAACATGGAAGAGGCTAAGGTTGTGGAGCACCCTGGATAATTTAAAATAAAGGAAGTGAAACTTCCAGTCTAGCCATCAGAGTTGTTTCAGATTTGCTAGTGGCTTTTGTCTAATGTGTAGATGATGCTTCCAGTGAGCATGGACTTTTTTTTCCTGTGGCACTGATGGATGGATTTATGCTGATCCATCCTTACTTTAGGGCTTGGTGGTCTTGAGGAGGGCTTGGCTAAACTTCAGATGTGCACTGGTCACGGAGCACAGAACCTAACCAGCTGCCGAGGGTTCAGGCTTGAGCCTTGGGTGATTCTTGAAGCAGGGGAGTAAAACACGCCTTATTCAAAAGGAGATTTTGTACTGGTACAGCTGGAGAAATGCTCTCTTTAATCATACACACTTTATATTTAAAAATCGTTAACATCGTATGGAACTGTGATTAGAGAATATCTGGTCACTAGATGTGATTAGCCAGGCTATAAGGTAATGCATTAAGACTTCCCAATGTTTTTTGCTTGATTTTACTTGCCATGTATGGTTTGAGGGTAGCAAGTATGTTTCTGTCTTAATGATCAACGGCTGGTGTACAGACAAGGGGCCTAATCGGGGCCTGTTAGCAGGAGCAGCCCAAGAGGAAAGAACAGGAAGGGGGATAGGGTATAGGCTGAGCAAGGTGGTCTGAATGACACCTCTTAGAGAGCTGGGAGCTACAGGCCCCGCCGGACTGCAGGGTGGGACACGCCCGTCATTTCCTCACGGGCCTCCTGCAGGACCATCTCTCGCCACGGCCCCTCCTCTCACAGCAGCTCTGGGCTGACAGATGGACTGCCCCACAGCAATCATTTCACCCTCTTCCCTCTCCCTTCACGCCAGTAGGTAACAAAATTATAACAGGAGAGTGATACGGAAGTACATCTTTGCTCTGGGAAGAAATAAACATTTAAACTTTGCCATTATAACTGAAAAAAATAATAAAACCTGAGTTTTAACATCTTTATCAAATGTCTGAATTATCTGTATAAATCTTAGTACCATGATAGCTTAGATGTAAAATAAAATACTAATATTGTCTCCACTAATGACACAGAAAAAAAGCAAACATCAAGAGGCACAGAGTCTGTTCTTCTCCCTTTAGAGAAAAAAGTTTTAGAATATTTCTTTTAAAACTTTACCTTTGTTTGGAGGGATATTATACATGCCTGTATTTGAAAATTAATTCTATATTAAAACAACTTTTAATAAGTGTAACATCTATTGGCAAAACAACGTTTAATCCTGGTTATAGATGGTCTTTGCCGAAAAGAGCCTAAACCCAACTGAAAATAGTGTTAGAAAGTGCTTTAAGAACTGTTTTGGGTTCATAGCACTTTTGTGTTAAATTCACATATATTTTCTACAGACTTCACAGTGAATTTTATATTCTACCAGTGAGGTCTTCAGAGGCATTCACCATTACCGTACAGAATGCCCAAGCATTTCTATTAGGTCAAACTAAAGGTAAAACAATTTACAGTCAAAATCTGTTTAGAGTTCTATCATTAGCCATTTTATCATTACCTGATGAAATAAAAATTTTTCGGTAAAGCCAACTGATTTAAGAGATAACATATAATACTAAACTTTATATTTTTAAAACTTGTTATTTAAAATCGGATGTGCTTAGAGGGAGAAGCATGAGGGCTGTGGTGGTAACTTATGCCCTACTTAGCGTGTCATCTGCACTGGCTACCCTGAGCGCCACCCGCTGTCACAGACCCCAGCGTGTAAGAAGGCTGCAACGACAGCAGCTTACTTCTCCCTCACTAAACAGCAGTGGGTGCTTCTGGCGAGAGGGCAGCTTTCCTTGCAGGTCATCACCCAGGCTCCTGTCCTGTGGCTCCTCCATCCACTAGGACCTCACTGTCTTCTGTAGGCAGCCTGTGGAAGGGGAAATAAAGTAAGGAAAGACCCCACTAAAACTTTGGGCCAGAAAGCACCACAAACTGTTGTGTCCACGTGTCATTAGTGAGAACTGGGCAGGTAGGCGTTCCCAGGTAGGGAGAGGGGAAGTGGGGTTGGGAAACGGAGTCTCTAGTTGGGCAGCAGTTTCTCAGTGACAGCTGTACTGTGGAACGGGAGTACAGGCTTTTTTGACACTGTTCCTGTTGTCTTTTTTTTTTTTTTTTTTTTTTTTTTTTGCGGTACGCGGGCCTCTCACAGCTGTGG
The DNA here is from genome assembly GCF_008692025.1 of Phocoena sinus. Classification (NCBI taxonomy): domain Eukaryota; kingdom Metazoa; phylum Chordata; class Mammalia; order Artiodactyla; family Phocoenidae; genus Phocoena; species Phocoena sinus. The sequence continues at coordinate 93,300,130 of NC_045767.1, forward strand.
TCTCTCCCGTTGCGGAGCACAGGCTCCGGATGCGCAGGCTCAGCGGCCATGGCTCACGGGCCCAGTCGCTCCACGGCATGTGGGATCTTCCCGGACTGGGGCACGAACCCGTGTTCCCTGCATCGGCAGGCGGACTCTCAACCACTGCACCACCAGGGAAGTCCTTCCTGTTGTCTTTGGCACAATGTAAACATTTTTGTATCCGTTCTTCTGCTCTTTTATTTGGTTCACATCCTGTAGTGTCATAAATATATTTGGTCTTTGTTCCTGGCACAGAGCTCCTCAAACCCTGGGAATTTCCTGAGAGATAGGAGTATCTTGTTATTCATAATGAGGCCCTTTAGATCATGCCTGAGCTTCTGCTAGTGAGGTGACTTAGATGGGGCCCCTAGATAGCCTCAGCCCGGGGCTGGTCACTGGAAAGACCAAGTGATCGGAGGCTTGCAACTTCCAGTGCCACACTCTGATCTCCAGGATGGGGAGTGGGGCTGGAGAAGAAGCTCTATAACGACTCAAATGGTGAGATTTAATGCGCTTCTGGGTTGGCGAACACCAGGTGCCGGGAGCCCTGAGAGGGCATGGAAGCTCCACACCTCCACCCCAAACCTTGCTCTGTGCATCTCTTCCATTTGGCTGTTCCTGAGTTATAGCCTTTATAATAAACTGTAATAGTAAGTAAAGCAATTTCCTGAATTCCATGATCAGTTCTAGAAAATTATTGAAACTTTAGAGGAGGATGTGGGAACCCCCAATTTACAGCCTGTCAGTCAAAAAGTATAGGTGGCCCAGGACTTGCGACTGGTGTCTGAAGTAGGGGCAGTCTTGTGGGACTGAGCCCTTAAATCTGTAGAATCTGACACCAACCCCAGGTAGTGTCACAATGGAATTGACTCATAGACACCCAGTTGGTATCCACAGAGAATTGGTTATTGGCGTTGGAAAACACTCCACATACAAACCCCACTAATTTATTAAACTCTAATTAAGGCAGACTGAATCCATTCAATCTGCAGAAGTTACCCACTGGCTGAAGAATAACAAACTTTTTCTCTCTTGCTTCCTAGTTATTAATATGTAAAAAGAAAACTTTTCTAAAAGTTTTGATTACGGGCCACAATGTTTAGTTATGTGATTACATTCACTGATATTGACAGAACAGAGAGTTCAGGGTCACAGAAGGAATCCTGGTCAGTACCTTGGAGTTTGTCCTCCCATTCTGGGCATTATACCCCATCTTTCAATTTCATGTGAAAGAAGCATTTTAAGCTGAAAAAAAGAGACGACTATTGCCTCAGCACCACTAAAGATGACAAAAAAAAAAACACGTGATTATTCCAACACACTGGTATTAGCACAAAATAACACCTATTAGGTACTTTTGCATCTAGCTAGTACTGCTTTTAAGTTTTACTGAGAGAGCACTCAAGAATAGTTTATTTCAAAATAGAGTTTACAGGACAGGGTATCTTTTATTAAATTTTCACATAAAAAGAAAAAAGTACACAGGGCACTAATTATAAGTAACACCACAATTAATTGGGCATCATCTCTCTGTAAAGAATAGGCAAGCAATGTATTATTTTAGTAACATTTTTTCCTGGTCTTTCACTTTCTGTATCCTCTTTTCTTGATTTTTGATCATTGAAGACATTGCTGAAAATGTTGATAAAGCAAAGTTAGAAAAGCAACATTACTCAGGCTTTAAATTCTATTAAGCACTTCTTAAAAGGTCAGCTTGCTACCACAGAATAGATACAGCCTGAGCTCAATAAGTTCTCAAAAACTGCAAAGTAGCATATGTCTTAAAAGACTGAAATTATGAAACAGAGCTAAGGGTAAATCCTTGCTCTTTCAGTTGCTTTAAATGAACATGATAGAGAACTCCCTGGTGGTCCAGTGGTTAGGACTCTGCCCTTTCACTGCTGAGGGTATGGCTTCAATCCCTGGTCAGGGAACTAAGATCTCACAAGCTGTGCAGCACAGCCAATAAATAAATGAACATGATAGGTATTGTTATAGAAGTAATACATACTAATTGTAAATAATTTGAACACCTCAGAAGGGTACAAAAAGGGGTAAAGGTCATTGATTTTGTTCCCTCAATCTGTTGAACTTCCCCATCCCAGGTCATCACTGTAAACCTGTCAGTGAGTATCTTCACATGTACACACACACACACACACACAGAGTTTTCTTCTTTACACAAATGGAAATGTGTGGTAGAAATTGTTCTGTAGCTTGCTTTTATTCACTTAACAAAACGTCAGCCTCTTTCCAGTTCAGCTCGTGATTTCTTATGACTGCACAGTATTCCATTGTGTGGATGCATCATGTTAGTCAATACATTTTTAAAAGTTGTTTCTTATTTTTGTTTATGAACATGCTCTAGGAAATACTTCAGACTTTTGTATGTACAATTTCTCCTTGCAGAATAAATTGCTAGAAGTAGAGTTTCTGGGTAAAAGAACACATGCACTTTAAGTTTTGAGAAATGTTCCCCAAATTCTCTCCAAAATAGCTATTGCGGAATTTCCAAGACACACTCCACCCAGACAGTGCATCCAATGAAAAGTATTCGTCTAAAAAAACTTTTTAAAAGTTTTTTAAACAAATCCAACATGTTTTCCATTTGGATTATTACATGGTAGGATGACTCAGGTGAAGTCCGAAATATAAGTCAAAGTGTGGATAAAAATGGGGCCAATAAGGTAATGCATCTTCCTTAAAAAAGTCATGATAAACTTAAACTCAAACATTTTCCTTTATGTTTATATATGCAGGCATCTGGAGTTATCATAAAGAATTTGTTAATTTTCTTTAGTAACAATTTGGAATAACTTTAGTACATTAAAAAATGTGCATTTTGGAGTTAGAAATTGCAGAGATCAAGTCCCAGCTCTACTACTCACTGTGTGACTTAAAACTTATTGACTGATGGTGATCTTCAGCTTCCTCATCACCAAATGACATAATATTAGCACCCACCTCCCAGTGTTGTGAAGCTAATTAGTAAGACACTGAGTACAGGGCCTGGCACATAGCTGATAAGTGCTCAATAAGTGCTAATAACAATTACTATTATTAATAAGGTTAAATTTATTTTAAAAGGATTTATTCTTAGAAAATTATTTATTATCCTCCATCTAGCAACTTATATTCTCTAGAGATGGAAGATGAAATGAGAATAACATGTATCCTCCAAAATTAATTTCTTTCTGACAAAGGCTCCTGGATTCATGTCAGCAAATCATAAAACATGATAGCCTCCCAAATCCATGGGAACATCCACTTAAAATTTATGCCCCCAAAGTTGTCTATCATCTGCAGAGTACAACAGTTTCTCATTCGGAGAGCTTCAGTATATATTTTTTAAATTTTTTTTTTCATTTTTTATTATTTATTTACTTTTGCTTCAGTCTATTTATATGCAGTTTATCTTTTTATTGAGTGATTCATGGGGTGGCACAGTCTCCTATACCCATGCTAATTTAAATCCTCTATAAGGCTAAATACTGTTGTTTTGTTTTCTGGCTATTAACTGCAAACTTATCTTGGCTACTGCCATACCAATTCTCATCTACAGACCTAACAGGGACAAGAAAGACAGTGTATGGGAAAGTCTCATGTGAAATCAGCCACTCAAAACGTGTGTTCTATTGAGGGCTAGTCAGCCATATTATCATTCCTATTAGATGAAAGAGAAGAGCAGGGCTAAAGTGACCTGCCCAAGGTCACACTATTAATCCAGGCAGTAGGCATGGTTAAGACACTCATATTTTGACTAAGGTTTTCTGAATTTCTTGTTCAAGATCCTTTTCAGTGGGACTACAGATAAGAGGCTTAACCTGAAGGGAAGGTGAGTATTCTTTTGAACAAGGAAGACCTCTCCAAAAATGTACACTGTACCTTCATTCTTCATCTGTAAATCTTCTACCAGAGTCTGCAAGCTTTCCAGTCTGTTCTGAAGCTTCCTGCATGTTTTTCCGGTTGTTTCTATTGGCTGAGACTGTGAAGCTATTAGAAAATTGCTTAGATGTGGTATTAAAAATCTATTCAGTATTTCATCTTAGATATCTTTCTCTTACAGGTTAAACAATCTTTCCTTTAAAATACTGAAAAATTTAAAACACTATTTGAAAATAAAGAAATGTTTTATCTGATACTGCAATACTAGCTTATCTGATTTTGTTTCAAACCAATTTGATTTACTATATTTTAACTAGGTAGCATTAAATGTGATGAGTGTGAAGAACACTTCAAGTTTAATGATACATTCTGCATTATAAATGACAGATTTTCCTACCAAACCTGAGTAGTTCCAGTAACTTAGAGTTTGGAAGCACAAGATTTAATACTGATGCTGGCAACAGCTCTGAGTGTGTGTGTGGCCAAGTGCCCATTTCAGTTCTTGACACCTGAATGAGGATAGTATTAAATGATGGGCGAGGGGAGTACAGATGCTGACATGGCCACAGTGAACCTAGAATAAATGTGGCAGTAGCAACAGAGGACAGGCTAGAAGCATTTGAGCTATCCTCTAGTAAGTATGCTAAGTTTTGTCAACCTCTAAAAAATACTGGTTGTCAATCACAAGATTTTAATTTTGAGCTTAGCCTCTGACTTGCTGTATAACTTTGAAAATACTTTTGATGGCTCATTTTCCTACCAAAAGACTCTTTCACTTCAAGATATTAAATTTTAAAGGCAATCATCTAGGAGTTATTTTGGTTCAAGAGAATAAAAAATAATTTCTCATTGAGAAATTTTTAACGTAACACAAAACATATGAAGTTTGATGGGTATCTGACAACAGGGTAAAAAAAGAAAATGCCACGCTATTATGTAACCACAAATTAATAATGGGGTGACCAACAGCACTGTTCTACTCTTGCAATAATCACTGCTGTAATTTGCTACTCTAAATTTTTTTAAAATATTGAAGAATAACTTAGAAGCATAAGAGATGAAGGAGGACACAAATGCAGAAAAAGATGGTAAAACAGAAAATGTACTAAAATCTGTGATTAGGTCCTGATTTCTTTTTTTTTAGGATCTAAAAATATGTTAGGCATAGAATTTCAAAAGACCAGGAACGGACTTAACAATGATGCAACAACTTGCCTAACTTATCCCTTATCAAAGAGAATGATACCATAGAGCGCTGGGGCCGTTTGAATCACTGTCATATCTGATGAAAAACATTTCAATTTCAATTCAACATATACATATTTAATGTCCACTTATTTATCAGGCTCTTATTCTAAATCACATCATTTCCCCATCTGTCTTAGTGAATAACAAATGAACTTAAAATTTTAAAAATGAGAACATTTTGGTAAGTTTGTATGATAGACACTTGCACTTACAAAGGCAGAGACTGAAGAGAATGTAAATAAGAAAGAAAAGTCAGACACATCAGAAACAAGAACTAGAATCCTGCAGCCTGTGGAACGAAAACCACATTTGCGGAAAGATAGACAAAATGGAAAGGCAGAGGACTATGTACCAGATGAAGGAACAAGGTAAAACAACTAAATGAGGTGGAGATAGGCAATCTTTCAGAAAAAGAATTCAGAATAATGATAGAGAAGATAATCCAGGACGTCGGAAAAAGAACGGAGACAAAGATCGAGCAGATGCAAGAAATGTTTAACAAAGACCTAGAAGCATTAAAGAACAAACAAACAGAGATGAACAATAAAATAACTGAAATGAAAAATACACAAGAAGGAATCAATAGCAGAATAACTGAGGTAGAAGAACGGATAAGTGACCTGGAAAACAGAATGGTGGAATTCACTGCCACGGAACAGAATAAAGAAAAAAGAAAGAAAAGAAATGAAGACAGCCTAAGACACCTCTGGGACAACATTAAACACACCAAAATTTGCATTATAGGGGTCCTGGAAGGAGAAGAGAGAGAGAAAGGACCCGAGAAAATATCTGAAGAGATTATAGTCAAAAACTTCCCTAACATGGAAAAGGAAATAGCCACCCAAGTCCAGGAAGTGCAGAGAGTCCCAGGCAGGATAAACCCAAGGAGAAACGCACCAAGACACGTAGTAATCAAATTGACAAAAATTAAAGACAAAGAAAAATTATTCAGAGCAACAAGGGAAAAACAACAAATAACATACAAGGGAACTCCCATAAGGTTAACAGCTGATTTCTCAGCAGAAACTCTACAAGCCAGAAGGGAGCAGCATGATATACTTTAAGTGATGAAAGGGAAGAACCTACAACCAAGATTACTCTACCCAGCAAGGATCTCATTCAGATTCAATGGAGAAATCAAAAGTTTTACAAACAAACAAAAGTTAAGAGAATTCAGCACCACCAAACCAGCTCTACACAAATGCTAAAAAACTTCTCTAAATGGGAAACACAAGAGAAGAAAAGGACCTACAAAAACAAACCCAAAACAATTAAGAAAATGGTCATAGGAACATACATATTGATAATTACCTTAAATGGAAATGGATTAAATGCTCCAACCAAAACAAACAGACTGGCTGAACGGATACAAAAACAAGAGCTGTATATATGCTGTCTACAAGAGACACATTTCAGACCTAGGGACACATACAGATTGAAAGTGAGGGGATGGAAAAAGATATTCCATGCAAATGGAAATCAGAAGAAAGCTGGAGTAGCAATACTCATATCAGATAAAATAGACTCTAAAATAAAGAATGTTACAAGAGACAAGGAAGGACACCACATAATGCTCAAGGGATCAATCCAAGAAGAAGATATAACAATTATAAATATATATGCACCCAACATAGGAGCACCTCAATACATAAGGCAACAGCTAACAGCTGGTAAAAGAGGAAATCAACAGTAACACAATAATAGTGTGGGACTTTAACACCTCACTTACACCAATGGACAGGTCATCCAAAATGAAAATAAATATGGAAACAGAAGCTTTAAATGACACAATAGACCACATAGGTTTAATTGATATTTATAGGACATTCCATCTGAAAACAGCAGATTACACTTTCTAAAATGCACATGGCACATTCTCCAGGATAGATCACATTTTGGGTCACAAATCAAGCCTTGGTAAATTTAAGAAAATTGAAATCGTATCAAGCATCTTTTCTGACCACAACACTATGAGATTAGAAATAAATTACAGGGGAAGAAACGTAAAAAATACAAACACATGGAGGCTAAACAATACATTACTAAATAACCAAGAGATCACTGAAGAAATCAAAGATGAAATAAAAAAATACCTAGAGAAAAATGACAACGAAAACACGATACAAAACCTATGGGATGCAGCAAAGGAAGTTCTAAGAGGGAAGTTTACAGAAATACTACCTCAAGAAACAAGAAAAATCTCAAATAAACAATCTAACCTTACACCTAAAGGAACTAGAGAAAGTAGAACAAACAAAACCAAAAGTTAGTGGAAGGAAAGAAATCATAAAGATCAGAGCAGAAATAAATGAAATAGAAACAAAGAAAACAACAGCAAAGATCAATGAAACTAAAAGCTGGTTCTTTGAGAAGATAAACAAAATTGATAAACCATTAGCCAGACTCATCAAGAAAAAGAGGAAGAGGACTCAAATCAATAAAATTAGAAATGAAAAAGGAGAAGTTACAACAGACACTGCAGAAATACAAAGCATCCTAAGAGACTACTACAAGCAACTCTATGCCAATAAAATGGACAACCTGGAAGAAATGGACAAATTCTTAGAAAGGTATAACCTTCCAAGACTGAACCAGGAAGAAATAGAAAATATGAACAGCCCAATCACAAGTAATTAAATTGAAACAGTGATTAAAAATCTTCCAACAGGGCTTCCCTGGTGGCGCAGTGGTTGAGAGTCCGCCTTCTGATGCAGGCGACACGGGTTCGTGCCCCGGTCCGGGAAGATCCCACATGCCCGCGGAGCGGCTGGGCCCGTGTGCCATGGCCGCTGAGCCTGTGCGTCCAGAGCCTGTGCTCCGCAACGGGGGAGACCACAACAGTGAGAGGCCCGCGTACAGCAAAAAAAAAAAAAAAAATCTTCCAACAAACAGAAGTCCAGGACCAGATGGCTTCACAGGGGAATTCTAGCAAACACTTAGAGAAGAGCTAACACCCATCCTTCTCAAACTCTTTCAAAAAACTGTAGAGGGAGGAACACTCCCAAACTCATTCTATGAGGCCACCATCACCCTGATACCAAAACCAGACAAAGATACTACAAAAAAAAGAAAATTAGAGACCAATATCACTCATGGATATAGTTGCAAAAAGCCTCAACAAAATACTAGCAAACAGAATCCAACAACACATTAAAAGGATCATACACTATGATTAAGTGGGATTTATCCCAGTGAGGCAAGGATTCTTCAATATACGCAAATCAATCAATGTGAAAAACCATATTAACAAACTGAAGAATAAATCTGTATGATCATCTCAATAGATGCAGAAAAAGTTTTTGACAAAAGTCAATACTCATTTATGATAAAAACTCTCCAGAAAGTGGGCAGAGGGAACCTACCTCAACATAATAAAGGCCATATACGACAACCCACAGCAAACATCATTCTCAATGCTGAGAAACTGAAAGCATTTCCTCTAAGATCAGGAACAAGACAAGGATGTCCACTCTTGCCACTCTTATTCAACATAGTTTTGGAAGTCCTAGCCATGGCAGTCAGAGAAGAAAAAGATATAAAAGGAATCCAAATTGGAAAAGAAGAAGGAAAACTGTCACTGTTTGCAGATGGCATGATCCTAAAGATGCCACCAGAAAACTACTAGAGCTAATCAATGAATTTGGTAAAGTTGCAGGATAAGAAATTAATGCACAGAAATATCTTGCATTCCTATACACTAACAACGAAAGATCAGAAAGAGAAATTAAGGAGACAATCCCATTCCCCATGGCAACAAAAAGAATAAAATACCTAGGGATAAACCTACCTAAGGAGGGTAAAGACCTGCACTCAGAAAACTATAAGACACTGATGAAAGAAATCAAAGATGACACAAACAGGTGGAGAGATACACCGTGCTCTTGGATTGGAAGAGTCAGTATTGTGAAAATGACTATACTTCCCAAAGCCATCTACAGATTCAATGCCATCCCTATCAAATTACCAATGGCATTGTTTACAGAACTAGAACAAAAAATCTTAAAATTTGTACGGAGACACAAAAGACCCCGAATAGCCAAAGCAATCTTGAGGGAAAAAAACAGAGCAGGAGGATTCAGACTCCCTTACTTCAGACTATACTACAAAGCTACAGTCATCAAGACATACGGTACTGGCATAAAAACAGAAATATAGATTAGTGGAACAGAATAGAAAGCCCAGAGATAAAGCCATGCACCTATGGTCAACTAATCTATGACAAAGGAGGCAAGGATATATAAGGGAGAAAACACAGTCTCCTCAATAAGTGGTGCTGGGAAAACTGGACAACTACATGTAAAAGAATGTAATTAGAACATTCCCTAACACCGTACACAAAAATAAACTCAAAATGGATTAGAGACTTAATGTAAGACCAGACACTATAAAACTCTTAGAGGAAAATGTAGGAAGAACACTCTTTGACATAAATCACAGCAAGATTTTTTTTGACGCACCTCTTAAAGTAATGGAAATAAAAACAAAAATAAACACATTGGATCTAATGAAACATTAAAGCTTTTACACAGCAAAGGAAACTATAAACAAGATGAAAAGACAACGCTCAGAATGGGAGAAAATATTTGCAAGCAAAGCAATTGGCAAGGGATTAATCTCCAAAATATATAAACAGCTCATGCAGCTCAGTATTAAAAAAACAAACAACCCAATCAAAAAATGGGCAGAAGACCTAAACAGACATTTCTCCAAAGAAGACATACAGATGGCCAAGAGGCACATGAAAAGCTGCTCGACATCACTAATTAGTAGAGAAATGCAAATCAAAACTACAATGAGGTATCACCTCACTGTAGAATGGGCATCATCAGAAAATCTACAAAGAACAAATGCTGGAGAGGGTGTGGAGGAAAGGCAACCCTCTCGCACTGTTGGTGGGAATGTAAATTGATAAAGCCACTATAGAGAACAGTATGGAGGGTCCTTAAAAAACGAAAACTGGAACTACCGTATTATCCAGCAGCCCCATTCCTGGGCATATACCCTGAGAAAACCATAATTCAAAAAGAGTCATGTACCACAATGTTCATTGCAGCTCTATTTACAATAGCCAGGACATGGAAGCAACCTAGGTGTCCATCAACAAATGAATGGATAAAGAAGATGTGGCACATGTATACAATGGAATATTACTCAGCCATAAAAGGAAACAAAATTGAGTTATTTACAGTGAGGTGGATGGACTTAGAGTCTGTCACACAGAGTGAAGTAAGTCAGATAGAGAAAAACAAATATCGTATATTAACACATATATGTGGAATCTAGAAAAATGTTACAGATGAACCAGTTTGCAAAGCAGAAATAGAGACAGAGATGTAGAGAACAAACGTATGGACACCAAGGGGGGAAAGGTGGGTGGGGGTGGGATGAATTGGAAGATTGGGATTGACGTATATACACTAGTATGTATAAAATAGATAACTAATAAGAACCTGGTGTATAAAATTTCCTCCAAACTGAAAAAAAAAAAAGAAAGAAAAGTCATTCTCAGCATTTAAAAGAAGACTCAAAATCTTATAATAAAATAGAGAAAAAAGGTCATTATTCATGTCAGAGAAAGAAACAGATAATATTTACCTATAATATGTATGTATATTTACTGAGGGGTGTGTGTGTATGTGGTATACAGTAACTATTCTATTTAAATAAGACTCAATAAATAAACAAATAAGGAAGACCCACTTAAGCACACACCCACCACACAGCATCAATTAGAGTGTACGTATAAGAACACCATGTGAACCTTTATTAATTCCAATTATAGAACTTTTAAGTCACTGGAGTAGGAAATCAATTACTCTCATCAGTTATATCAGGTTATTCTTACCTTTAACAGAATCAGGTGAATGAACAGGCTTGCTGGATCTATATTGTGGTGTGGAACCTATAGAGTCTTCAGCCGAACTAGTTAGGGATAAGTGAATTGGAGACTTCTTAGGAGAAGAATGGAATGAATGAGAAGCTGAATTTTTCACAGATGGACTTCCTAAAATTTTACAAGAACAAAAGCAAAAGGACAGAATTACTTAAAAATAGTATGCTGCACCTCTCAAAAAAATCAAACTCTCATGAGACTATGTTCCCAATCATGGGGCTGGGGTGTGTTCTGGTAAAACCCCAAGGCTTTGTGTTGGAACAGAAAAGGGCTACATCATAGGAATAAGGAACTGGACCTGCCCTTGGGGATCCTGAGGTCCATCTTCAAGTCATCTTAATTCCTGATTGGATTAAATTGATCTGGGATTGCTGGTGTCCTTGGTTGTGTACCAGAAGCAAGCATGAATGCTCTCTGGAGGAAGGTGATCATATTCTAAGTCTGAAACCATCTGTACAATTTTTCACATATGTCTGTCATACAATAAAAATAACCAGGCATATGAGGAGACAAAATAACATGGCAGAAAACCAAGAGAAAAAAAATACAGGTAATAGATATAGACCCACAAGGTCTGGATAATGGAGGCGCAGACTACCACAGATTCAACAGCATTACTCCAAACCCCAAATAAGTTCTTCTTATATAAAGAAAATCATACCTAGGTATATCAATAAAAACCGCAAAAAACAAACAAACAAACAAAAAACCCACAAAAAATCCAAAGACAAAAACAGTCTTAAAGCTGCCAGAAGGGCAAAAATGGCAGATTACATTTAAATGAGCAACACTTAAATTTAGAGCTGACTTCTTAGTAGAGACACTGGAAGCCAGAAAACAGTGGAATATTTTCAAAGTGAAGGAAAAATGTTAACCTAGATTCTATACTCAGCAAAAATATTCCTCAAAAATGGGGACAAAATAAAGACAAGTTCAGGAAAACAGAAACTGGGAGAATACATTAAAGGGAACGTTAATGGCATAAGTAAAATGATAGCAGATAGAAAGTAAAGTGTGAATATGTGGGTGTATCTAAATGAATTTTAACTGTACAACACAATGCAAATGATCCATTATGGTATTTACCTTTACCTTTACATGTGACAACAACTGTATGACAGTTGGAAGGAAAGTGAATGGAGTTAACATGTTCTAAGGTACTCACAACTCATGAGAAAAGGCAAAGGCACTCACATATTAATCTAATAAAACAAGGATATATGTTGTATTCTCTTGGGTAAACATTGAAACAACAGTATAAACATATAAGTGAAGTAAAACCTGAAAGAATTGTTCAATTTCAAATAAATGCTCTTTTCTTCAAAATATTAGTTCTCAAAGATTTCTCACAAGTTAAAGGTTTAAAAATTAAAATTTGCAATTATTTTATTTAAGAATATTATGTTTTTATTTTAGGTATACATAGATACTCTTCTACAAAAGACAAGAAAATATGGAAACTTACCTTCTTCCATCTATTTCACCTCACACCTCGATTTTCCCTATTTACACTATTACTGTCCAGATTTATAGCTACAGTTTGTTGAATAACCATCATTTTCACAGTATCATTCTTTCCCATTTATTTTGCTCTCTTCCATAAGAAGGCTGATAACGTGTCTGCTGATTTGCCTTCGCCTTCCAAATCTAACATATTCTGTATCATTATCTTTCATGCTTCTTAGGTTTAAAAATTCCTTTTCTGTAATTTTCTCTTGGGGTCCATCATGTCCCTGACTATGGTTTCAGTCATGCATATCCTAATTCTTATTTTTCTAAGGCTTTCCTCTGTAATGTTATTATTTTTTCTTTTCCATATCTAGCCCGAGTTGTGCCATTTTGTTTTTCAATAGATTCTGTTATCTTTCAATCTCTTCCTTGATCTCCTTGTTTTATAGAGAACATTTTGTCTTTGGAAAGTATATAGAGAACCATCCGTCTCATTTCTTTTTCTTTTCTTTTCATCCATTCAGTAATTATTTATTAAGGACCTGCTATGTGCCAGGAAAGTTCTAGGTACTGGATATATCAGGGAACCAAACAACTAAAGACATATGCCCTTGTGCAGCTTTCGTCTAGCAGGAGGTGACACACAATCAACAACATGAATTAGTAAGTTACATAGTATAAAAAATGCTAAGTGTAATTTAAAAAAAGAAAAAGATAAGGGGGACTGGGATTGTGAGAGGGTTATAATTTTTACATAAGGTGGTGAGAGTAGGTCTCACTGGGAAAGTGACATCTGAGCAAAGGCTTTAAAGGTGGTGAGGAGACTAGCAGTGTGGAGGGAACCATTGAAAGGGGAGCCACTGCAGGGTTTTAAGCAGGCTCCATTTCTGTGCTTTCATTAAAAACTCACCTGCAGATGGGAATGCGAAGCAACTAGGTGGATCTTCCAACTCTCCTGTGTGTAATGTGACTGGCTCTCTGGAAGCATAAGAATGGTCATGCAAAAATTCCATTTCAAAACTCAGTGTTAAGATTTATTGACAGAAACAAGCTAATGAAGGCAAAAGTGATGGCTTAAAATATAAGCCCAGGGCTTCCCTGGTGGCACAGTGGTTGAGAGTCCACCTGCCGATACAGGGGACCGGGTTCGTGCCCCGGTCCGGGAAGATCCCACATGCCACGGAGCGGCTGTGCCCGTGAGCCATGGCCGCTGAGCCTGCGTGTCTGGAGCCTGTGCTCCGCAATGTGAGAGGCCACAACAGTGAGAGGCCCGCGTACCGCAAAAAAAGAAAAAAAGCCCAAGATGGCAGCCATAACCCAAAACTGCAGAAGTCCTAAAATACCCTATGAGGGAGATCCAAAGTTGCATCATCTCTATGTATTCAGTGCCCATGAACATTTTGCAGAATGAAAAGGTAATAATATATAATCTTGGTTAGAAAATTCATTTTTGTGTAATAATAGCTATAAAACCCAATGTTTCTCTTATGGATTCTAAGAGATGCAATCTTAATGACTCATTTAAAATTTTAAAAACCAAAGGAAAAAAACACCTCTCTTAGCAATAAGTATTGCTTTACAAAACTATCAGACCTATTTAAATCAGTAAGTTGAACTAAACTACACAGTTCTCTGTAGGATGGGTACCAGTTTGATAATATTATGACAGCAGCTCTGAAGGTGGTGCCCTTGCAAAGAGGGTTTGTGAGGTCAACACTATTTTTATTACAATACTAAGGTATTATTTTCTTTTTAACTCTCGGTCTCAAACAAGTGTATAGTGGAGTTTCCCAGAGGCTCCATGATATCTGATACCACAGCAGATAAATGCAGAGGCAGATATGAGAATACAGCTATCTTTTATTAAGCCATGCGTTAAATTGATGATTTAAAGATTTTTAACGATTAAGTCTTAATGACTTTTTTTGAAAGACATATTTTTCATAATAAAATATGTTATTATGGTAATATATAATGTACTTTGTTACTTTTAAGTGAATAAATATCAAAATGTTTTAATTTTTTAATGCTTAAAATTAAATTTTATTTTCCAATACTAAAAATGGAAATGGCCTATATAAACAAAAGCTCTTTGGAATCCTCACTGACATTTGTGAGTGCAAAGGGATCCTGAGACCAAAAAGTTTGAGAATATTAGGAGGAAAGCCTTGGAAAGGAAGGTCATGGCTATATTGTGGCTAGTTTTAATTATCAGGGAAAGCAGTTTGTTCTTGCTGAAGTAGGCAATGGGGAGCCTTTGAAGGTTTGGGGGCTGGAAACATAGTCTGAGGTGTACTTCAGGCGATCAATCTGAAATTGATGCACAGAAGTGACTGGAACTTGCAAGAGATTGGAGATTTAAAACATCCACACTAAACACTGTAGAGTCCACCACGATGGTACATGCGAATGGTAAAATGGCCTAAAAAGTAGGATGTGGTAGGATGAACAATGGCTGCCAAATATATCTGTGTCCAAATGCCAAGAACCTATGAATGTTACCTTATATGGCACAAGAGACTTCGCAGATGTGATTATGTCAAGGATCTTGAGACGGGGAGATTATCCTGGATTATGTGGAGATATACCTACATTATCTAAATGCCATCACAAGTCTCTGTACAAAGAGGAAGGCAGGGGGAGATTTCACACAGAAGAGAGAAGGTGATGTGACAATCTCAGCAGAAAGACCGGAGGATGCTATGTCATAGGGTGTGAAGATGGAGAAAGGAGCCACAAGGCAAAGAGTGCAAAGAATGAGGCTCTAGAGGCCCAGAAGCTCTAAAAAAGAAAGGTAAGGAAATGCATTAATCCCAAGGGCTTCTGCAAGGAGTGCAGCCCTGCCATCATCTTGATTGTTCAGGTACTCAGAGGCAGAACACAGGAGCAGTTACAAGCCTGAGCTCAGGAACCAGCTAGACCTGAGTTCAAATCTGGCTCCTCTATTTACAAGCTGTATGACTTGGCAAATTGCTTGGCAAGCTGAGTCTCCATTTCTAACCTATATACAGGGGTAATAATGCCTATATCATAGATTCGATTAGACAGACTAAATGAGATGAGTCTAAAACACCCATACAATAGTAAAAATAAAAATATGCAGTAGATAGCTGCAGATATTATTAACAGGAACGATGTAATGTTACACACTCAGGTGAGAAGAAAATCAAAACTTGTTTCTTTTAGGCTATGAGAAAGCTGTATTTAGAAAGATTCAAGTTCACTGAATATTGATCAAACAGCAGGGACAGTAAGAAAGTATCTGTCTTAATTCATTCACTAAACAAATATTTCCTGAACAGCTACTATATGACAGGCAATATGCTTGGTGCTGAAGATACAGTAATGAAGAACCCTTTCTTTGCCTAAATGGAATTTAAACCCTAGAATTCATTTTCATATTCTTATCATACAAAGAGGGCTCTGATATCTCTATTTTTTACAAGTGGTAAAAATAGAAAAGATAAAAGCTTTTTTCCAGGCAGTCAGTCAATAAATAGACCCTATGACTATAAGCAACTTGAGGACAGAGCCCGTATCTGTCTTCCTCACTGTTACATCCTAAGGGCCTAGCACAGAGTGTGGCACATCATGGGCAGTTAACGATCTTCTGAATTAATGAATGAACAGTAGTAAAGGGGACATTTTGCAAGTCAGGGGCTGGAGAGAGAGTTTCTTACCTGCGAAGAGTTTCACTTGATTCGCTGCCTTCAGTGCATTCCCTTAATGAGTTGTTGCTTCTGTTGGCAGAGGGTGGGAGAAGTTAAAGACTACGTGACGTAATTTTAACTTAGTGATCAAACAAAATTGTTCCTCTGGATACTGCTTTTAGACAAATGCAGATTCAAAAGAGTGAGACTGGGGCGCTGGCTCTTCCCAGTGGAGAGAACAGTATGGAGAAAAGCTTGAAGACAGAAGGAAATGAACCCCTTTTGGGAATCAGGAGTAGTCTGTCTTGGTTAGAGCACAACACAGGAGGAGAGCAGGGTGGTGACGAGTTAGGGAGATTCTTCAGTGTCAGCCTGAGAACCATGTATTGAATGCAGCAGATCTGCAGGCAATGGCTTCTGTGTCTGACATGAGTAACAAATTAATATTAGCTTTTTTTCCTTTTTGGCTAAAGTCAGTTCTCAGAAGTTGTCTTTGTTTAGGGGTTATGGACTTCATTTCTTTATGATCCTTTTATGATTTCATTTAAACATTCAGCTATTCAATTATTAATAAAAATAGAACTGTTTTCAGTAAGGTTCTCATAATCCTATATTGAGGTTGTTGTAACTTCCTTTCAGACTACCTTTCTCTCAAAAGTTATGTAAGCTATTGTAAATACATGTAAATGTAGAAAAAGTATTCCGATTTTGGAATGGCATATCATATAAATATCTTCATCTGGTTAAACAGCAGTAAAATGTAAAATAAGCAAAAAAAAAAAAAAATGGTGGGTCTTCCCTGGTAGCACAGTGGTTAAGAATCCGCCTGCCAATGCAGGGGCCACAGGTTTGAGCCCTGGTCCAGGAAGATCCCACATGCCACCGAGCAATTAAGCCTGTGCGCCACAACTACTGAGCTTGTGCTCTAGAGCCCACAAGCCACAACTACTGAGCTCACACTCCACAACTACTGAAGCCCAGGCACCTAGAGCCCGTGCTCCGAAACAAAGAAAAGCCACCGCAATGAGAAGCCCGTGCACCGCAATGAAGAGTAGCCCCCGCTCACCGCAACTAGAGAAAGCCCGTGTGCAGCAACAAAGACCCAACGTAACCAAAAATAAAATAAATAAAATAAGTAAATTTTAAAAAATGCCTATTGTCTCTTTGGTGGGGCTAATGACAGACTCTGGGAGGGTTCACACCAAGGAGTACTTCCCAGAATTTCTGCTGCCAGTGTCCTTGTACCCACTGTGAGCCACAGCCACCCCCCGCCTCTGCAGGAGACCCTCCAACCCTAGCAGTTGAATACACATGTGGACTGAAGAAAACTCACAACCTAAAAGTTGCGAATTAAGCTGTACTCCGGGATCTTACTGAGGACTCTAGCACAGGCGGCAGCAGCTCAGATATCCCTGAGGAGCTTCTCTGAAGAGGATGTGCAAGAACAGCTGTGGGTCATAACTGGGAGGAGTCATCTTTGCATTTTTAACTGTTTCTTTCCGTGTGGAGGAGAGGCTCTTGGTGCACCAGCCAGGTGTCAGGGCTATGCCACTGAGGTGGGAGAGGTGGGAGAGCCTCTCCTCTGAGGTGGGAAAGCCAAGTTCAGGACACTGTTCCACAAGAGACCTCCCAGCTCCACATAATATCAAATGGCGAAAATCTCCCAGAGATCTCCATCTCAACACCAACACCCAGCTTCACTCAACAACCGGCAAGCTACAGTGCTGGACACCCTATGCCAAACAACTAGCAAGACAGGAACACAACCCCATCCATTAGCACAGAGGCTGCCTAAAATCATAATACGGCCACAGACACCCCAAAACACACCACCAGACATGGACCTGCCCACCAGAAAGATAAGATTCATGCTCAACCACCAGAACACAGGCACCAGTCCCCTCCACCAGGAGGCATACACAACCCACTGAACCAACCTTAGCCACGGGGGAGAGACACCAAAAACAATGGAAACTAAGAACCTGCACTCTGTGAAAAGGAGACCCCAAACACAGTAAGCTAAGCAAAATGAGAAGACAGAGAACCACACAGCAGGTGAAGGAGCAAGATAAAAACCCACCAGACCTAACAAATGAAGAGGAAATAGGCAATCTACCTGAAAAAGAATTCAGAATAATGATGGTAAAGATGATCCAAAATCTTGGAAATAGAATAGACAAAATGCAAGAAACATTTAACAAGGACCTAGAAGAACTAAAGATGAAACAAACAATGATGAACAACACAATAAATGAAATTAAAAATTCTCTAGAAAGGATCAATAGCAGAATAACTGAGGCAGAAGAACGGATAAGTGACCTGACGATAAAATAGTGGAAATAACTATTGCGGAGTGGGAATAGAGAAAAAAGAATGAAAAGAATTGAGGACAAGTCTCCCAGACCTCTGGGACAACATTAAACACACCAACATTTGAATTATAGGGGTCCCAGAAGAAGAAGAGAAAAAGAAAGGGACTGAGAAAATATTTGAAGAGATTAGACTTGAAAACTTCCCTAATATGGGAAAGGAAATAGTTAATCAAGTCCAGAAACCACAGAGAGTCCCATACAGGATAAATCCAAGGAGAAACATGCCAAGACACATTAATCAAACTATCAAAAATTAAATACAAAGAACAAATATTAAAAGCAGCAAGGGAAAAACAACAAATAACATATAAGGGAATCCCCATAAGGTTAACAGCTGACCTTTGAGCAGAAACTCTGCCAGCCAGAAGGGAGTGGCAGGACATATTTAAAGTGATTAAGGAGAAAAACCTACAGATGATATGATACTATACAAGATCACTCTACCCAGCAAGGATCTCATTCAGATTTGATGGAGAAATTAAAAGCTTTACAGACAAGCAAAAGCTGAGAGAATTCACCACCACCAAACCAGCTTTACAAAAAATGCTAAAGGAACTTCTCTAGGCAGGAAACACAAGAGAAGGAAAAGACCTACAATAATAAACCCAAAACAGTTAAGAAAATGGTAATAGGAACACACATATCAATAATTACCTTAAATGTAAATGGATTAAATGCTCCAACCAAAGGACACAGACTGGCTGAATGGATACAAAAACAAGACCTGTTTATATGCTGTCTACCAGAGACCCACTTCGGACCTAGGGACACATACAGACTGAAAGTGAGGGGATGGAAAAAGATATTCCATGCAAATGGAAATCAAAAGAAAGCTTGAGTAGCAATTCTCATATCAAACAAAATAGACTTTAAAACAAAGGCTATTACAAGAGACAAAGAAGGACACTACATAATGATCAAGGGATCAATCCAAGAAGAAGATAAAACAATTGTAAATATTTATGCACCCAACATAGGAGCACCTCAATACATAAGGCAAATACTAACAGCCATAAAAGGGGAAGTCAACAGTAACATAATCATAGTAGGGGACTTTAACACCCCACTTTCACCAATGCACAGATCATCCAAAATGAAAGTAAACACAAGCTTTAAATGATACATTAAACAAGATGGACTTAATTGATATTTATAGGACATTCCATCCAAAAACAACAGAATACACATTCTTCTCAGGTGCTCATGGGACATTCTCCAGGATAGATCATATCTTGGGTCACAAATCAAGCCTTGGTAAATTTAAGAAAATTGAAATCGTATCAAGTATCTTTTCCGACCACAACGCTATGAGACTAGATATCAATTACAGGAAAAAGTCTGTAAGAAATACAAACACATGGAGGCTAAACAACACACTACTTAATAACCAAGAGATCACTGAGGAAATCAAAGAGGAAATCAAAAAGTACCTAGAAACAAATGACAATGAAAACACGATGACCCAAAACCTATGGGATGCAGCAAAAGCAGTTCTAAGGGGGAAGTTTATAGCAATACAATCCTACCTTAAGAAACAAGAAACATCTCAAATAAACAACCTAACCTTACACCTAAAGCAATTAGAGAAAGAAGAACAAAAAAACCCCAAAGTTAGCAGAAGTAAAAGATCAGATCAGAAATAAATGAAAAAGAAATGAAGGAAACGATAGCAAAGATCAATAAAACTAAAACCTGGTTTTTTGAGAAGATAAACAAAACTGATAAACCATTAGGCAGACTTATCAAGAAAAAAAGGGAGAAGACTCAAATCAATAAAATTAAAAATGAAAAAGGAGAAGTAACAAATGACGCTGCAGAGATACAAAGGATAATAAGAGATTACTATAAGCAACGATATGCCAATAAAATGGACAACCTGGAAGAAATGGACAAATTCTTAGAAATGCACAACCTTCCGAGGCTGAACCAGGAAGAATTAGAAAATATGAACAGACCAATCACAAGCACTGAAAATGAAACTGTCATTAAAAATCTTCCAACAAACAAAAGCCCAGGACCAGATGGCTTCACAGGCGAATTCTATCAAACATTTAGAGAAGAGCTAACACCTATCCTTCTCAAACTCTTCCAAAATATAGCAGAGGGAGGAACACTCCCACACTCATTCTACGAGGCCACCATCACTCTGATACCAAAACCAGACAAAGATGTCACAAAGAAAGAAAACTACAGGCCAATATCACTGATGAACATAGATGTAAATATCCTCAACAAAATACTAGCAAACAGAATCCAACAGCACATTAAAAGGATCATACACTATGATCAAGTGGGGTTTATCACAGGAATGCAAGGTTCTTCAATATATGCAAATCAATCAACGTGATACACCATATTAACAAACTGAAGGAGAAAAACTATATGATCATCTCAACAGATGCAGAGAAAGCTTTCAACAAAATTCAACACCCATTTATGATAAAAACCCTCCGTAAAGTAGGCATAGAGGGAACTTTCCTCAACATAATAAAGGCCATATATGACAAACCCATGGCCAACATTGTCCTCAAAGATGAAAAACTGAAACCATTTCTACTAAGATCAGGAACAAGACAAGGTTGCCCACTCTCACCACTCTAATTCAACATAGTTTGGGAAGTTTTAGCCACAGCAATCAGAGAAGGAAATAAAAGGAATCCAAATTGGTAAGGAAGAAGTAAAGCTGTCACTGTTTGCAGATGATATGATACTATACATACAGAATCCTAAAGATGCTACCAGAAAACTACTAATCAATGAATTTGGTATAGTAGCAGGATACAAAATTAATGCACAGAAATCTCTTGCATTCCTAAACACTAATGATGAAAAATCTGAAAGTGAAATTAAGAAAACACTCCCATTTACCATTGCAACAAGAAGAATAAAATATCTAGGAATAAACCCACCTATGGAGATAAAAGACCTGTATGCAGAAAATTATAAGACACTGATGAAAGAAATTAAAGAGGATACAAATAGATGGAGAGATATACCATGTTCTTGGATTGGAAGAATCAACATTGTGAAAATGACTCTACTACCCAAAGCAATCTACAGATTCAATGCAATCCTATCAAACAACCACTGGCATTTTTCACAGAACTAGGACAAAAAATTTCATAATTTGTATGGAAACACAGAAGACCCCAAATAGCCAAAACAATCTTGAGAAAGAAAAACTGAGCTGGAGGAATCAGGCTCCCTGACTTCAGACTATACTACAAAGCTACAGTAATCAAGACAATATGGTACTGGCACAAAAACAGAAATAGAGATCAATGGAACAGGATAGAAAGCCCAGAGACAAACGCACTCACATATGGTCACCTTATCTTTGATAAAGGAGGCAAGAATACACAGTGGAGAAAAGACAGCCTCTTCAATAAGTTGTGCTGGGAAAACTGGACAGCTACCTGTAAAGGAATGAAATTAGGACACTCCCTAACACCATACACAAAAATAAATTGAAAATGGATTAATGACCTAAATGTAAGGCCAGACACCATCAAACTCTTAGAGGAAAACATAGGCAGAACACTCTATGACATAAATCACAGCAAGATCCTTTTTGACCCACCTCCTACAGAAATGGAAATAAAAACATAAAGAAACAAATGGGACCTAATGAAACTTCAAAGCTTTTGTACAGCCAAGGAAACCATAAACAAGACGAAAAGACAACCCTCAGAATGGGAGAAAATATTTGCAAATGAAGCAACTGACAAAGGATTAATCTCCAAAACATACAAGCAACTCATACAGCTCAATATCAAAAAAAAAAAACAACCTGATCCAAAAATGGGCAGAAGACCTAAACAGACATTTCTCCAAAGAAGATATACAGATTGCCAACAAACACATGAAAGAATGCTCAACCTCATTAATCATTAGAGAAATGCAAATCAAAACTACAATGAGATATCATCTCACACCAGTCAGAATGGCCATCATCAAAAAATCTACAAACAATAAATGCTGGAGAGGGTGTGGAGAAAAGGGAACCCTCTTGCACTGTTAGTGGGAATGTAAATTGATACAGCCACTATGGGGAACAGTATGGAGGTTCCTTAAAAAACTAAAAATAGAACTACCATACAACCCAGCAATCCCACTATTGGGCATATACCCTGAGAAAACCATAATTCAAAAAGAGTCATGTACCAAAATGTTCATTGCAGCTCTATTTACAATAGCCAGGACATGGAAGCAACCTAGGTGTCCATCGACAGATGAATGGATAAAGAAGATGTGGCACATATATACAATGGAATATTACTCAGCCATAAAAAGGAACAAAACTGAGTTATTTGTAGTGAGGTGGATGGACCTAGAGATGTCATACAGTGAAGTAAGTCAGAAAGAGAAAAACAAATACCGTATGCTAACACATATATATGGAATCTAAAAAAAAAAAAAAAAGAAAAAGTGGTCAGAAGAACCTAGGGGCAAGATGGGAATAAAGATGCAGACCTACTAGAGAATGGACTTGAGGATACGGGGAGGGGGTAAGGTAAGCTGGGACAAACTGAGGGAGTGGCATGGACATATATACACTACCAAATATAAAATAGATAGCTAGTGGGAAGCAGCCGCATAGCAGAGGGAGATCAGCTTGGTGCTTTGTGACCACCTAAAGGGGTGGGATAGGGAGGGAGGGAGATGCAAGAGGGAAGAGATATGGGGACATACATATAACTGATTCACTTTGTTATAAAACAGAAACTAACACACCATTGTAAAGCAATTATACTCTTATAAAGGTGTTTTAAAAATGCCTATTAAGTTGATTTCTAGAAAGTAAATTACTTTAGTACATTTCACGGAAATCCTTTTGGGTTTCAGTTAAACACTATCACAACTTTCCATCAATTCTCATGTGAACTGTCCAGACTTCCCAAATTACCTGGTCACATGTAAAATTCCTGGACAATTAATTAGATTCAGAATCTCAGATTCCTCTCACCTACGGCATATCTCTAATCTCAGGCTTGATTCAGTAATGCAATCTCTTATTCTATCATCTCTGTATAGATAAATGTCACTCTCAGTTAATTATACAAAGAATAATTTCTAGATTCCATGTATTTTTAGAATAATCAATTGCTCCTATGTATTTAACTCTTCTTTAAGGCACAACAGTAGAACTTAGGCCTCCAAGCAAATTTTGCAAAATGCTACCCCTGGAATTTGTCAACTTAGAAATGTTTTTGTTCCTTAAAAGCTTGAGGCTGAGTTCTGGCTTTGGTGCCAAAGCCTAAAATGACAAGGTCATTTGTAGGATTAAAGCAAATTAACATAAACTCTCTAACGGCAGGGGCTAAATATACTCATGTTGAATACAGTTCAATGTAGTCAAGCCCATCATTAGTGGCTGAAGTGATGGAAGTTTGATCAGGGAAGTCATAGTAATCTTGTGGAATGATTAGTGCTGGAAGCCAGGGGCTCTAATGTTTACTTCTGACTTTGTCTCTTTGCCTCATAGAGGGAGGCAACTTAATCTGTCTAAATGTAATCATCTGTCAAATGAGCTTAATAATACTGCCCTGGCTTAGAAGGCATATTATAGAGTTATGACAAAAATGAAAGTGCTCTGCTCTTCACAACAGCCAAGACACGGAAATAACCTAACTGTCCATCGACAGACGAATGGATAAAGATGTGGTATATACATACAATGGAATACTACTCAGCCATAAAAAAGAACAAAATAATGCCATTTGTAGCAACATGGATGCAACTAGAGATTATCATACTAAGTGAAGCTAGTCAGAAAGAGAAAGACAAATACCATATGATATCACCTATATGTGGAATCTAATATATGACTCAAATGAACCTATCTATGAAACAGACAGAATCACGGACATAGAGAGAACAGACTCGTGGTTGCCAAGGGGGGAGGGAGTGTGGGGGAGGGATGGAGGGGGAGGTTGGGGTTAGCAGATGTAAGCTTTTATATACAGAATGGATAAACAACAAGGTCCTACTGTATAGCACAGAGAACTATATTCAATACCCTATGATAAACCATAATGGAAAGGAATATTAAAAAAAAAGAATGTATATATGTGTATAACTGAATCACTTTGCTATACAGCAGAAATTAACAAAATTGTAAATCAACTACACTTCAATTAAAAAAAACTGAGAAAAAATAAAATGCTTGAGAACATTTTAAAAAAATGAAAGCGTCCTGCACATATAAGTATTCTTAGATGGAGTGAGAACAGAATATTTCTAACATGTGATTCAGAGAATACAATGTTATGCTAGGTAACTGGACTGTTATTAATATTTTACTACTACTATTAATAATATTATTAATAAAAAATAGACAAATCCAATTAATATTTTGCTACCTCAGGTTAATAAACACTAACTGAACATCTTAAGAAAATGGAGATTGTTTATATAAAAGTATTATGTCAGAAAGTATTATTTTGAGATATTTCCCATATAACCAGAAAAGAAAATTACAATGGGTTATTATAATACTAACAACATATAATTAGTATTATAATGCTAAGAATATAGTATATACCATATTAAAATGCTCTAAGCTAATTTAATAATAGCACACATTAAAAATTTAAAACACTTTTGAAAAGAGTATGAGGATCTCATTGATTTCTGCAGGCAGTGGCTGGTGGACTGGTTGAATCCTTTTTTGGATCTGACTTTTATTAATTTAAGTCATTGCCTAGACTTAATGCCTAGAGAACCAAAGCTTTCCAATTAGTTTATACCTAGGGAGTTATGCAGTTCTCAGGGTTTGAGCTTTAGCTTCACCATGTGTGGTTGTAGGTAAGTCAACCTTTTGGAACTTGTGTTTTTCTCATTTTTAAAATGGGATAAATAAATCCTGCTCTATCTTGTCTCAAACAGACAGTTGTTGTGACAATCAAATAAGATTATGAATGTGAAATCTGTTGGGAACTATAAATTACTGTATGAATGTAACTTTGGGTAACACGTTGCCTTGACTAATTTCTGAGTAGGAAAACTATCGCTATTATTTTCTCTTGATGTCAAGGTGTTTTACTTTTGCTAACTCATCCACTTTTGTTTTGTAGGATTAAAGCAAATTAATCTGGTAATGTCCAGATACCCCTCAAAGTTACTGAAACTTCAACCCCCCAGAAGTTGTCCCACATAGACACCGTGATCACCACCCACTGATTAGAGAAGCCTTCCCACTGTCAAGTACACTCAGTCTTACACAGCCACATAGGAGGTCCCCAGAGATGGTGCTCTCCAGTCTTCCTCGCTCTTGCCCAGGCGCACGGGTGGCTCCTCATTGATCACACTTCTCAACTCCTGGAGAAGCTGTTTCAAGTCCCTCGTTGGATCTTCCTTTGTATTAGGTTTCGTAGAGTGCTGAATTAAAACAATTTACAAGACAAGGACACTTTGTTTTTTTCAGATTCAAATGCCATTTCCTACTATAAAATTAATTCAACTGGTAAACAGAAATTATGGAGGAGAAAGAAGAGGAAATAAAAAACCTGTAATCTTACTACTCAGGGATAATCAATAATATTCAATCAATAATCCACACAGTGCTATATCTAGTCTATAAATGTGTGTATACCTATTTATACATATATGTAAACACAGGATCAAACTATACACATTTATTTTTAAATCCTTTTTTATTTTTTAACTTTAACAATGCGGTAAGTACATCTTACCATGCCATTAAATATTTACAACTACATCCAGGCAAAATAATTCCAATACTTTTGTTAAGGGCTGAACTAATTTTATAAAGCTACAGAACTTTACAAGTAAGGAACTCTCTAGCGATGAGTCAATCTACCCCCAACACTTTACTGATGAGGAAAGAGACATCCAGTATTTTCAAACTGTGTTAGTTGGAGAATAATATAAAAAAGATTTTCAAATAGATAGTATTCCTCAATGAATATTTATAATATAAGAAAAAGTACAGAGGTTCCCAATTGGCACAAAAAGAGAGGAAACCGAACATTAGTCAGAAGTTGCCCTGGTGAGCAGGTGGACTTAGTTGGAGGATGTTCATGGCTAGAGAGGCATCAAGCATCATCAAACTATTTCAGCCAGAAGTGTCTGTCCCAAGGCAGAGTTACACCTGCCACACGGATTGGTTGCTGAAGGATGAACACTGCAAAATTTTTGTTCTTTGGGCATTACTTTTCTAGGGTCCATGTCAACCAAGTGTTGATGTTACTGGTATAACCCTCACATTCCCCTCCCCCTCCTACCACCACTGATAAACCACATAAAATATCCAGCTGAAGGTGTCAAGAGTTCTAACTGAATGTGTGGTAATTATGATCTTTCCAGTTTACTGATGGTCACCTTACCTAGAAATTACCATGATGAGTTCAGAATTTCATAAATTAGACTCCATTAAATTATGAAATTTGATTTCATTAATTTAAAATATATGAAGATGTGAACCGTTTTTTTTGTTTGTTTTCTGTTTCTGTTTTTTTGCGGTACGCGGGCCTCTCACTATTGTGGCCTCTCCCGCTGCGGAGCACAGGCTCCGGACGCACAGGCTCAGCGGCCATGGCTCACGGGTCCAGCC
Source organism: Phocoena sinus (assembly GCF_008692025.1). Taxonomy (NCBI): domain Eukaryota; kingdom Metazoa; phylum Chordata; class Mammalia; order Artiodactyla; family Phocoenidae; genus Phocoena; species Phocoena sinus. The sequence continues at coordinate 93,327,223 of NC_045767.1, forward strand.
GCTCCGCGGCATGGGGGATCTTCCCGGACCGGGGCACGAACTCGTGTCCTCTGCATCGGCAGGCGGACTCTCAACCACTGAGCCACCAGGGAAGCCCTGAACCATTTTTCATAGACTTTATTTTTGAGAGCAGTTTTAGGTTCACAGCAAAAATGAGTATTAGGTACAGAGATTTCCCATATACCCGCAGATCGCACACATGCTGAACAAGTTTCTTAATCATAAATAAAAGCATTTGTCTCTAAGCAGATCCAATTTCACCAAACAAACACTGGCTTTGTTCCTGTCCTAGCCCTGGTGGACATCATATCTAATGTGGAATAAAACTTCAAAAACCAGGGCTTCCCTATGCATAAGTATATTATATTTGAACTGCAGAAAATAAAAAAAAGAAAGATTTTAAAGAAGCCAGAAAAAAAACCCCTTACCTATAGAATAGCAAGGATAAGAATTACATCAGACTTCTCTTCAAACCATGTATGCATGCGAAAAGAGAGTTGAGTGAAATATTTAAAGTACTGAGAGAAATATTTAAAGTACTGAGAGAAAAGCACCTACCAACCTAGAATTATGAACCCTGCAAAATTATCCTTCAAAAGTGAAGGAGAAATAACAACTTTCTCAAACAAAAACTGAGGGAATTTTTTGCCAGTAGACTTGCTTTGCAAGAAATGTTAAAAGTTCTTTAGAGAGAAGGAAAATTATAAGGTCAGAAACCCAGAACTACATAAAGAAAGGAAGAGTATTAAAGGAAGAATAAGTGAAAGTAAAGAACAAAACTTTTTCTTAATTGCTCTAACAGAAGTTTGTTCAAACAATAATAGCAATAATGTATTCAATTAGGTACGTACATCATATATATTAATAAAATATATAATATAATATACATTACGATATGTATTACTAATATATGCTTATGTATAAGTGAAATGAATGACAACAATGATACAAGGGGCAGGAGAGGGGAATTAGTACTATTTTGTTGTTAGCAGGTACTTGTACTACCCATGACACAGTATAGTGTTATATGAAAGTGAACCTGGATTATCTGTAAATGTATATTGCAAACTCTAGGAAAACCACTAAAAAAAGCAGAAAAAAACCCATAATTGATGTGCAAAAGGAGAGAAAAATAAAATCTTACAAAATGCTCAATTTAAAAAAAAGGCAGGAAAAGAGTGAAAGACAAAAATATGAAAGAAAACAAAGGCAATGACAAAAAACAGTAACAAATATGATACATATTAATCCAGCTATATAAATAATCACTTTAAATGTTAATGGTCTAAATATACCAATTAAAAAACAGAGATTGTCAGCGTGCATCAAAAAAAAATAAGACCCAAATATTGTCTACAATAAACCCACTTCAAATATAAAAGCACATACAGATTAAGAGTAAAGAGATGATGGACTTCCCTGGTGGTGCACTGGTTAAGAATCTGCCTGCCAATGCAGGGGACACACGTTCGAGCCCTGGTCTGGGAAGATCCCACATGCCGCGGAGAAACTAAGCCCGTGCACCACAACTACTGAGCCTGTGCTCTAGAGCCCTCAAGCCATAAATACTGAGCCCGCGTGCCATAAATACTGAGCCCGCGTGCCACAACTACTGAGGCCCATGTGCCAAGAGCCTGTGCTCTGCAACAAGAGAAGCCACCGCAATGAGAAGCCCACGTGCTGCAACAAAGAGTAGCCCCCACTCACCGCAACTAGAGAAAGCCTGCATGCAGCAATGAAGACCCAATGCAGCCAAAAATAAAAAATAAATAACAATAAAAAAAAAGTAAAGAGATGAAGAAAGTTACACCATGCTAACACTAATTTTAAAAAATCGGGGGACTTCTCTGGCAGTCCAGTAATTGGGACTTCACCTTCCAGTGCAGGGGGTGTGGGTTCGATCCCTGGTCAGGGAGCCAAGATCTCACATGCCTTGTGGTCAAAAAACCAAAAAAAACATAAAAAACAAGCAATATTGTAACAAATTCTTTGAAAGACTTTCAAAATGGTCCTCATTAAAAAAAAAGTTGGAGTAGCATTAATTTCAGACAGAACAGACTTTAGAGCAAGGAAAGCGATCAGGGATAAAGAAGGGCATTATATAATGATAAACAGGTCAATTTTCTTAGAAGGTATAACAAACCTTAATGTGTATGCACTTAACAGTGGAACATCAAAATATGTGAGGCAAAACCTGACAGAACTGCATGGAGAAATAGATGAATTCACAATTAGTTGGAGACTTTAATAACCTTCTTTCAAAAATGGAAACATTCAGCAGGCAGAAATTCAGTAAGGATATAGTTGAACTTAACAACACCATCAACCAACTGGATATAATTGATACCTAAAGACTAATTCATCTAAAAACAGCAGAATACATATTCTTCTCAAATTTACATGGAACATGTAATTTGGGGCCATAAAACTCACCTTAACAATTATTAAAGAATAAAAATCATACAATGTCTACTCTAGGAACACAATAGAACTGAATTTGAAATCAGTAACAGAAGGACAGCTGGAAAATCCCCAAATAATTGAAGATTAAACAGCACAGTCCTAAATAACACATGTGTCAAAGAAGGTATATCAAGAAAAATTTTAAAATAGTTTGAATGAAATGAAAATGAAAATAAAACTTACCAAAATGTGTGTGATATAGCAAAAGTGGGGCTTAGAGGGAAATTTATAGCACTGAATGCACATATTAGAAAAAAAGGAAGATCTAAAACCAATAATCTAAGCTTCTTTGGGAATTTAGGGGAAAAAAGAGCAAATTAGATCCAAAGCAAGCAAAGAAAATACAAATAAGATTTAAAGCTGAAATCAATGGAATTAAAAACAGGAAACCAATAGAGATAATCAATGACCCAAAAGCAGGTTCTTAAACCTGCTTTTTATTAAAGATCAATAAAATTAGTAAGTCTCTAGCGAGGCTAACTAAGAAAAAAATAGAGGATACAAAAATTTCTATCAGAAAGAGGTGACATCACCACAGATCCCGTGGACATTAAAAACATAATAAAGGAATATTATGAACAACTCTGTACCCACAAATTTGATAACCTAGATGAAATGGACCAATTCCCTGAAAGACATACTCTGTCAGAACTTACATAAGAAGAAATAGAGAATCTGAATAGGCCTATATCTACTAAAGAAATTAAATCAATAATTAATAACCTTTCAAAACAGAAAGCACCAGGCCTAAATGGGTTTACTGCTGAACTCTAACAAACATTTAAGGAAAAGATTACACCAACTCTCTACAATCTCTTCCAGAAAATAGATGTAGACAGAATATTTCCTAAGTCATTCTATGAGACCAGCATTACCCTGATACCAAAACCAAAAACACTAGAAGAAAAGAAAACTATAGACTAATATCTCTCATGAACATAGATATAAAAATATTTGACAAAATATTACTAAGTATAATACAACAATCTATTTTAAGAACTACACCCCACAATCAAGTGGGAATTATCCCAGTTATATAAAGCTAGTTCAACATTCAAAAATCAATTAATATAATCTATCACCATCAACAGGCTAAAGAGGAAAAATCTCATGATTAAATTAATAGATGCAGAAAATGTATCTGACAAAATCCAACATCCACCCATGATAAAGTATCTCAGCAAAAGGCCATTTACAACCAACCCGTAGCCAACATAGTACTCAACAGTGAAAAGCTGAATGCCTTCCCACTAAATTCAGTAACAAGACAAGGATGTCCGCTCTTGCTGCTTCCATTTAACACAGTAGTGGACGTCCTAGCCACAGCTATCAGACAAGAAAAAGAAATAAAAGGTGTCCAAATTGGAAGGGAAGAGGTAAAAACATTTGCAGACGATGTGATACTCTATATAGAGAACCCTAAAGTCTCTACCCAAAAACTATTAGAATAAATGAATTCAGCAAGGTTGCAGGATACAAGATTAACATACAGAAATCTGGTCCATTCCTGTACACTAATAATGAAATATCAGAAAGAGAAAGCAAAACAAAATCCCACTTAAAATTGCATCCAAAAATATAAAATACCTGGGAATAAACTTAACCAAGGATGTGAAAGACCTGTACTCTGAAAACTATAAAACACTGATAAAGGAAACTAAAGATGATTCAAAGAAATGGAAAGATATCTCATGCTCTTGGATTGTAATAAGTAATCTTATTAAAATGGCCATACTATCCAAAGCAATCTACAGATTTAACACAATCCCTATCAAAATACCCCATGACATTTTTCACAGAACTAGAACAAATAATCCTAAAATTTATATGGGACCACAAAATTGCCAAAGCAATCCTGAGAAAAAAGAACAAAGCTGGAGGTATAACCCTCCCAGACTTCAGACTATCCTATAAAGCTACAGTAATCAAAATAGTGTAGTACTGGCACAAAAACAAACACATAGCTCAATGGAACAGAATGGAGAGCCCAGAAATAAACCCAGGCACCTTCAGTCAATTAATCTATGACAAAGGAGGCAAGAATATACAGTGGAGAAAAGACAGTTTCTTCAGTAAGCGATGCTGGGAAAACTGGATAGCCACATGTAAAACAATGAGATTAGAACATTTCCTCACACCATATACAAAAATAAACTCAAAATGGTTTGAAGACCTAAATGTAAAACCTGAAACAATAAAACTCCCATAAGAGAACATAGGTGGAACATTCTTTGACATATTTTCTTGTATCAGTCTCCTAAGGCAAAAGAAATAAAAGCAAAAATAAACAAATGGGACCTAATTAAATTTAAAAGTTTTTGAACAGCAGAGGAAACTTTCCATCAACAAAATGAAAAGACTACTTACAGAGTGGGAGATCATATTTGCAAATTATGTGACTGACAAGGGGTTAATATCCAAAATACACAAACAGAGCATATAACTCAATATCAAACAAACAAACAATCCAATCAAAAAAATGAGCAGAAGTCTTGAATAGATATTTTTCCAAAGAAGACATACAGATGGCTAACAGGCAAATGGAAAGATGCTCAACATCACTAATTATTAGAGAAATACAAATCAAAGCCACAAAGAGGTATCACCTCATACCTGTCAGAATGGCTATCATCAAAAAGTCTACAAATAGAGAATTCCCTGGTGGTCCAGGGTTAGCACTTGCTGCTTTCACTGCAGGCCCAGATTCAATCCCTGGTTGGGGAACTAAGATCCTGCAAGCCATGCAGTGCAGCCAAAAAAAAAAAAAAAAAAAAAGTCTACAAAAACAAATGTTGGCAAGGATGTGGAGAAAAGGGAACTCTCATACACTGTTGGTGGGGACATAAATTGGTGCAGCCACTATGGATAACAATATGAAGGTTCTTTAAAAAACCAAAAATTGAACTACTATATGATCCAGTAATTCCACTCCTGGGTAAATATCCAGAAAAAACAAAAACACTAATTTGAAAAGATACAGGCACCCCAATGTTCACAGCAAGTAATATTTACAATAGCCAAGACATGGAAGCAGCCCAAGTGCCTATGAACAGACAACTGGATTAAGAAGATGTGACGCATATATATACACACACACACATACACACACACACACAATGGATACTACTCAGCCATAAAAAGGAATTGTAATACTGCCAGTTGCAGAAATGTGGATGGACATAGAGAACATTATGTTTAGTGAAATAAGTCAGACAGAGAAATTGTTTAGATTCCACATAAGATATCACTTATATGTGAAATCTAAAAATATAATACAAATGAATATATATGCAGAACAGAAACAGACTCACAGATATAGAAAACAAACTTGTGGTTACCAAAGAGGAGAGGGATGGGGAAGGGACAAATCATGGGTATGAGATTAACTACTATATGTAAAATAGATAAGCAACAAGGATATACTGTATAGCAGAGGGAATTATACCCATTATCTTATAACAACCTATAATGGAATATAATCTTCAAAAATACTGAATCACTATGCTGTACATCTGAAAGCAACACAATATTGTAAATCAACTATATTTCAATTTAAAAATAATTATTTACAGTCTTGAAAGGGGAAAAACCTCTCAGTAAACTAGGAATAGTGGGGAACTTCCTCAATTTGATAAAGAACACCTATAAAAACCCTACAGCTAACATCACACTTAATGGGGAGAAGCTAGATACTATCTTGCTAACGTCAAAAACTAGGCAAGCGGCTTCCCTGGTGGTGCAGTGGTTGAGAGTCCGCCTGCTGATGCAGGGGACGCGGGTTCGTAACCCGGTCCGGTAAGATCCCACATGCCGTGGAGCGGCTGGTCCCGTGAGCCATGGCCGCTGAGCCTGCGCGTCTGGAGCCTGTGCTCCACAACGGGAGAGGCCACAGCAGTGAGAGGCCTGCATACCGAAAAAAACAACAACAACAACAACAAAAAACTAGTCAAGAATGTCCCTTCTCATCACTTCTGTTCAACATCATATTGGAAGTCATAGTTAATGAAATAAAAAGAACAAAAAGGAAAAAAAAGGTGTACAGATTTGCAAAGGAAGCAATGACTGTCTTTCTTCACAAATGACATGATTCGCTATGTAGAAAATCCCAAAGAATCAACAACAGTAACAAGAAAACTGCCGGAACAAATAAGAGATTATTGCAAGGTGTCAGGAAACAAGGTTAATAAACAAAAGTCAATTGCTGTATAAGAGCAATGAACAATTGGATTTTAAAATTAAAAACACAATACCATTTACATTAGTACCAAAGATATAGAATTCTCAGGTATAAGTCTAACAAAATATGTACAAGATCTACATGAGTAACACTAAAAAATTCTGATGTAAGAAATCAAAGAAGAGCTAAATAAATGGAGAGATATTCCATGTTCATGGATAAGAAGACCCAATATTGTTAAGATATCAGTTTTTTCCAACCTGATTTATGAATTAAATACAATCTTAATCAAAACCCCAATAATTCTTTAAATTTTGTTGATATTGACAAACTGATTTTAATGTTTATATGGGAAGGCAAAAACCCCAGAAGAGCTAAGACAATAGTGAAGGTGAACAAAGTTGGAGAATTGACACTATCCAAGTTCAAGATTTACTGTAATAAGACAGTGTGGTACTGGTAAAAGAACAGACAAATAGACTGATGGAACAGAATAAAATAAAGATCCCAGAAATAGTCCCACACAAATATAGCCAACTGATCTTCAACAAAAGAGCAAAGGTAATTCAATAGAGAAAGGGCACTATTTTCAACTAGTGGTGCTGGAAAAACTTGACATCCACATGCAGAAAAAAATGAATCTAGATGCAGACCTTATATCCTCCACAAAAATTAACTCAAAGTGAATCACAGACCTAAATGTAAAATTCCAGACTATAAAACTCCTAGAGGATAATATAGGAGAAAATTTAGATGACCTTAGGTTTAGTGATGACTTTTTAGATACAACATCAAAAGCATGATCCATGAAAGAAAAATATCAGTAAATTGTACTTTATTAACCTTAAAAACTTTTATTTGTGAAAGATAATGTTTAAAAAATGGAAATATGAACAACAGACTGGCAGAAAATCTTTTCAAAACAGATAACTGATAAAAGACTGGTAACTAAAATACACCCCAAAAAAGAACCTCTTAAAATTCAACAATAATAAAAAATTTTAAATGCCCTTTCAAAAATGGGTAGAAGTTTGGAACAGACATCTCACCATAGAAAATATGTATATGGTAAATAAACATATGAAATTAGGCTCAACATTGTATTTCATTAAGGAATTTCAAAGTCAAACAACAAGATATCATACTACACCACACTCCTCTTAGAATGGCTAAAATCCAAACACTGACAACACCAAATGTTGTCAAGGATGGGGAGCAACAGGAACTCTTATTCACTGCTGGTGAGATTACAAAATGGTACAGCCTCTTTGGAAGACAGTTTCATTGTTTCTTACAAAACTAAACATGCTCTTACTATACAATGCAGCAATCATGCTCTGTGGTATTTACCTAACAGAGTTGAAAACTTATGGCTGTGCAAAACCTGCACATAGATGTTTATCTGCACATAGATTTATTCATAATCTGCCAAAACTTGGAAGCAATCAAGATATCCTTCAACAGGTGAATGGATAAACAAACTGTGGTACACCCATACTATGGAATATTATTCAGTGAAAAAGAAATTAGCTACTAAGGGATGAAAAGATATGAAGGAATCTTGCAAGCATATTGCTAAGTGAAAGAAACCAATGTGAAAAGACTATATACTATATGATTCCAATTATATGATATTCTGGAAAAGACAAAACTACAAAGAGAGTAAAAAGATCACTGGTTGCCAGGGGTTCAGGGGGAGGGGGGGAAGAGATGAACAGGTGAAGCACAGGGCATTTTTAGAGCAGTGAAACTATTTTGTATAATACTATAATGGTCGATATATACCATCATACATATGCCAAAACCCACAGAATGTACAATACAAGGAGTGAACCCCAATGTAAATTATAGACTTCAGTTAATAATAATGTATCAATATTGGCTTATCAATTGTAACAAACGTACCACACTAATGCAAGATATTGGTAATAGGAGAAACTGGGGGGAGGGAGGGGGAGGGCAAAGGGAGTCTATGGGAGCTCTCTAAACTTTCTGCTCAATTCTCTAGTTTCTGCTAAAACTATCCTAAAAAAATAGTCTATTAATTTAAAAAGAAAAAAAAAAAGAAACAGTAAACTTTGGAAGCAAAAATGACAAAATCATATCAATTTATATCTTTATCAGTAAGGTATGATACAAGAGTGGCCATTATGCTGCACCCTTCCCATTACCATCTGACCATTTTATATGCAAAATTGTTAGCTTGTTTTTGCTTTAATATGCAGTAATAATTATTTGTTTATAAATGAGTTTGAACATTTTTCATGTTTATTGACTATATGCATTTCTTATGTGAATTTTGTATCCATATCTTTAGTACACTTTTCTTTTAGAGTATATGCTATCTTCATCTGGGTATGTAAAAACTCTCTATATTATATACATTAACCCTTTATTTATTAGAAATATTTTTCTAGTTTGTGATTTCATTTTGATTTTGTTTATGGTCGTTTTGTGATTTAAGTTTTATTTACTCAAAATAATCAATCGTTCCTTTTTTAAATTAATTAGTTAATTTATTATTTATTTTTGGCTGTGTTGGGTCTTTGTTGCTGTGCACAGGCTTTCTTTAGTTGCGGCGAGTGGGGGCTAACCTTCATTGCGGTGCGCAGGCTTCTCACTGCGGTGGCTTCTCTTGTTGCAGAGCACGGGCTCTAGGCAAGCGGGCTCAGTAGTTGTGGCACACAGGCTTAGTTGCTCTGCGGCACGTGGGATCTTCCCAGACCAGGGCTCGAACCCATGTCCCTTGCACTGGCAGGTGGATTCTTAACCTCTGTGTCACCAGGGAAGTCCCAATTGTTCCTTTTAATGTTTATAAATCTTGTAATACTTTCACTGATTCATTTTTAATACTTTTGTATGCTGTTTGATTCATATGGAACATATTTTGATTTATAACATAAGCAAAATACACTTTTAAAAATTAGAAAATAGCTAGGAAATGAACAATTTAAAAACATTCTTTACATATGACTTCTGTCTGGCTGGTAAAGAAATAGCTACATATAAGCTCTTCCTGAAGTTACTGGAGCCCGTCAAAGAATCTTGCTCTCTCCCACTCCAATCTCTGACCCTTAGGATACACATTAAGGCTATTGCTAGGGGACATACATTTTCAGGTTAAAACTTCTACAAGCTTTTTTGGTTTCAAGGGAAGAATATAAGCTTATACTGTTGTTGTTAAACTTAAGGTTTGTTTTGTGATTTGATTAGCTTCCTATTACATTTTGACTCTGAAATTATTTTATGTTAAATTTGTTTCCAAAATACCTTGCAAATTATATCTCTAATGTACCTCCATCTTCCCCAGATACTGTTCTCTCTAATGGCCTTGAGCCCATTACAGGCAAACTTATGAGTTATAATGTAAGATAAGTAATGTCTAGGGAGAATGTGTGCTTCTCAACTCCTCCTAGCTCCATTTTCCAAAGATAGAAGATGAATGTAAAAGCTAAAAATAAAAGCTTGATCTCATTCAGTTTGAATTAGACTATTCTATTTTGAGAATGTCTGACCAAATCCATCTCCTATAATACTTATGTTCCTGTCAGAAGGCGGTAATAAAAATGGAATAAAAATATACTGTTTAGAATATATATATATATATTATTTATATTGTCTGCTAAAAATGGGTGAGTAGGAAATAAGACAAAAGTTACAAAGTCTTGCTGAAAGTCTTGCTCACATCATGGGTACTTCAATGACAAAGATCAAGCACAGCTAGCACAAATTACAGTGCCTGTGTACAGAGTCTGATATATAAACAAAATAAATTATACGATCCTGGAAATATTTTATTTTTATATGCTACAATAGCCTTTATCTGAAACTTTCATCTAAAATCTTCTATGTCAAGCTACCAATTATTTGTGTGTATGTGTCTGTCTGTGTAGGTATGTATTTAGATACACATACATATATACATGTTCTTGGTGTTTGAGCTTGGATCAAATCACATAATATAATTTTTCTGGTTCTACCATTTTCTCACCTGTTAAAACTAGGGCAATCAATTGGATAATTTTTAATGCCTTTGTACCTCCAAAATGGTATAATATTCATCCACAAAGACCTAATGAAATACACTGTTGGTTCAGGTAGAGTATCTATTTACGTCATCATCCATTTATTTTGTTTATAAACAGCATTCAACAGTGTGGTGTAGAGAATGAGTACAGTATAACTGGCTAAGGAGACAGGTTCTAGGCTCAGGCTATCTTGGTTAAGTGTTGGCACAACTGGGTTTTTGGAGTGTGAACTCTGTAAGTCACTTAGCTTCTCCAAGCCTCAGTTTCCTCCTCTGTAAAATAAGTATAATAACAGCACTTATCTCGTGTGGGTGGTTGTGAGGAATAAATTATATAATCTATAGAAAGTATGCTGCACAGTGCCTGGTGTTCAGTAAGTAATGACTATTATTAGAATCATGGAACAAGAAGACTAAAATGAAACGAGATAAATGAAGGGGCAATGGAGAACAATGCACATAGAAATATTCTACTTTTAAACATAAGACTTGGCATTTATTTTTGCTCTATCTGAAGCCCCACTAAAATGACACTAAAGAAATTAACAAGGATAAAGAGGAAAGGAGAGATAACATTAGATGAGTAATGATGATCAAATTTGGGGAGATGGAAAGCAAATATGTAATTCATAATTAATTTAGTAGAACAAAGCAAAGCTAAAACATCAAGTACCTGCACAGAAGTAGCCAGGAAGCAGTAAGCTGCTCTGTATCAGGGTATTCCAGAAAGACTCAGGAAATGGAGGCCTTGTGTATTTCTAAAGGCCAGGGTAAGGGACAGGGCAGCAAAATGGGAGGACTGGCTAAAAGTTTATGGTAGAAGCTGTGAGAACACCAGATGTCCTCCCCACGGAGTCAGGTAATAATTCGTTCTTTTCCCCTAAATACATTTAGAGGCTTAATCTCTGGGTGAGGTTGAACCAAAGGACTTTAGGCTCCAAAAGGATATCTGGCATGGCAGGAGGGAAGGTTGCAAACTGAAAATATAAGCATAAAGTAAGATTTACAGATATATAGATACCCCAGATTCCCTGCCCCACTCACCTCTCAGAATACTGGCAGATAGATTTATATCTACAAGTCTGTAGTAAGACAATCGCTCTTTAAGGGAATTAACAGGACCAAGAAAAAAAACTAAGATCATTTTTGGATCCCTCGGTTAAAAAGTAATATCTAACCATCTACTAGCTAACAAATCCTGTGAACCTTACAAAGTGCTTTTCATTGGTTTTTTAGGGCCTCAGTCTTAAATACGAATGGACAGCCAATGATCGCCAAACAGTGAAGGAAAATCTCCAACATGAAAGACAGACATCAAAACAAACAGAAAAAAAATGAATTTAAAGAAACAGCAATAATTCAGGTAACAGAAGAAATGACTGAAGAACTGATACTAATATCCTTAAATAGAAATGAGGAAGTACCGCATCCACAAAAGAACATAAAACTATATAAAGAGAAGATTTAAAATACAAGAAAAGCCTCCTGGAAATTTTTAAAAATACATGATATCAGAAAAAAATTCAATAGATGTTTGGAAGATAGAGTTGAGGAGTTTTCCCAGAAGGTGGGAATAAAATATGAGGAGATGGAAATTGGAAGTCAAAATTAAAGGAGATTAGAGAATAAATCCAGAAGGCTTAATAGGTGACTTAACAGGAATTCTAGAGAGAACTGAACAAATGAAGGAAGAAAATGATCAAATAAATGACACAAGAAAACTTCAGAGAAGAAAGAACATAAGAGCCTGCACAATGAAGGGAAAAAGACTCCCAGCAGAGATCACCCTGAAATGAATACCAGAGGTAGAGAAAAGACTCTAAAATCTTTGAGAAACAAACAAACAGGCCACATACAAAAGCCCTGGAATCAAAATGGCACAATAGTAACAACATTTTGCACATCAATCAAATGTAAGTGAGGAATAAAGGTATTTTCAGACATGCAAGGTTTCAAAACACTTAATGAATGAAATGCACCCATTCTCAGGAAACCACTGGATTATATAATCTCTGCCAAATGCTGGCAAGGCTGTGGAACAAGAGGAACTCTCATTCACTGCTAGTGGGAGTGTAAAATGGTACAGCCACCTTGGAAGACAGTTTGGTAGTTTCTTACAAAACTAAACAGATTCTTACCATATGACCCAGCAATCATGCTCTTGATATCTGCCCAAAGGAGTTGAAAACATGTCCACACAAAAAACTGCACATGGATGTTTATAGCAGCTTTATTCACAATCACCAAACTTTGGAAGCAACCAAGGTGCCCTTTAGTAGATGAACAGATAAACTGTGGTACATCCAGACAATGAAAATCCAGTGCTAAAAAGAAATGAACTATCAAGCCATGAAAAGACATGGAGGAATCTTAAATACATATTACTAAGTGAAAGAAGCCAATCTGAAAAGGCTACATACTGTATGATTCCAACTCAATGACATTCTGGAAAAGGTAAAACTGGGAGACAATAAAAAGATCAATGGTTGCCAGGGGTGTATGCGGGGGAGGCAGAACTTTTAGTAAAGTGAAAATACTTTGTATGATATGATAATGATGGATATTTGTCAATTATGACATATGTATAAACATTTGTACAAATCCATAGAATGTACCACGCCAAGAGCAAACCCCAAGGTAAACTATGGACTTTGGGTGATTATGATGTGCCGATGTAGGTTCATCCTTGATAACACATCATTCTGGTGAATGATGTTTATAATGGGGAGGCTGTGCATGTGTGAGGGCAGGGAGTATAAGGGAAATCTCTGTATCTTCTTTTCAATTTTGGTGTGAATCTAAAACTGCTCTAAAAAATAGTCTTGAAAAAAAGGCAGTAAAAAGAGCAGACAAAAATATGACCAGAAACCAAGAGAAACAATGGTCAGAAGTTCATAGGGGATTCAGACAATGGAGTTATCACATACCAATTTAAGAAATAAAGTTACTTAATAGTACAAGTTGCAGAAGGAAACAAGAGAATGGAGCAGAAAAAATAGTCAAGAATATAAAAGGTAAAAATTTTCCAAAATCAATGAAAGATATCAATCCACACATCCAGGAAGATCAGTGAGCCCCAAGAAAGATAAATGCAAAGAAGACTACACACAGGCACATCACAGTCAAACTGCTTAAACCAAAACAAAGAGAAAATCTTTAAAGTGGTTAGAGAAAAAAAGTGCCTCCCAAAAAGCGACAATAAGACTTAAAACTGACTTGTCAGTAGAAACAATGAAAACCTGAACACAATATTTTACAATGAATTCATTCACCGATTAGACAAATATGTACTGAATACCTACCACATGCTAGATACTGTTCCAGGTGCTTGGAACACATCAGTGAATAAAACAAAGAATGTATGTTACATTTAATGTGTAAAACTATATAATAAACACTTTTAAGGGAAGAAATTGTATAAAACATGCTTAACAGTCTATTTATTTATTTATTTATTTTTTATTTTTTATTTTTTTTTAAATTTTATTTTATTTTGTTTTTATTTATTTTTGGCTGCGCTGGGTCTTCGTTGCTGTGCGCGGGCTTCCTCTAGTTGTGGCGAGTGGGAGCTACTCTTTGTTGTGGTGCACGGGCTTCTCATTGCAGTGGCTTCTCTTGTTGCGGAGCACGGGCTCTAGGCGCACAGGCTTCAGTAATTGTGGCGCGCAGGCTCAGTAGTTGTGGCTTGCGGGCTTCAGAGCACAGGCTCAGTAGTTGTGGCGCACAGGCTTAGCTGCTCCGTGGCATGTGGGATCTTCCTGGACCAGGGATCGAACCTGTGTCCCCTGCGTTGGCAGGCGGATTCTTAACCGCTGTGCCACCAGGGAAGCCCTAACAGTCTATTTAGATAATACACTTCATTACTGCTGTTAGAATTACAATTAAAGTGTTAAATTTAATAGACTTATGACTAGTACTTTTTCAGTGATGGATGAGATTCTTTATAATCAAGTACAGTCTATGTATTAAAGAGCCTAAGTACTAGGCTGGCTTTTGGGTAATGAGGAGTCATGGCATTTCAGAGCTGATCTTCTAGAAAACCCCAGAGATGATCTATAGTCCAGACTCCTCATTAGAGATGAAAAGGAACAATATATTTAACTCAGTTTCCAAGGTCACACAAAGTAGTTAGAGACACATCTTAAGTCCCAATGACTCCTGGTCAAATGTTCTTTGTTGTGTTTGTTGTTTTCTTCATGGGGAGAGGGGTTTAATTTAATTTTTATCAATGTAACGTGCATATAGTTTTAAAGGTAAAATGATTTTATAACATTTAAAACAAAAAGCAGCAGTCTCCTTTCCTTCCTCTGCCCACCTCCAAGTTCCAGTCTCCAGAGAGGACCATGTTAACTTCTAATATTAATAATATTCTTTTGTTTGATAGAGTGTTACTTGCTGTGTGATAGCTAGTTTATCAGTGCACATAACTCATGTGTGTGAAAATAGTCCATTTCAACTTTTTCATTTTGCAGTGCATGCTTTCCATTGAAATGCATAAGCAGGATAACTGGTAGGTTACTAGCAACCCTGTTGCTATATGTACAACAGGACTATTAACTAATGAAATTGATTTTCATGTGTGATTTCATGTGTGATTAGACTATAAGACTAGTTACTTACATGAGATAGGAAGCTGGCTGCAGACTGGGCAGCAGGTGATGGGTGTAGAAGGCGTGGTTTCACAGAAGAATTGGAGGTGTACCCAGGGCCCTTAAGTTCCTGGAAGACAATATACATGTGAGCAAAATAACTGTCAACCTACAGTGAGAATTGTGAAATCAAAATGTATTTTTGCAAATATAATTTCAGTCTTACATGTTGAACTTCTACAAAGTTTTAAGCCAAAGTATTAAGCAAGATGATTCGGGTGTATATTACTCTTTGGGGACTAAACATGGGCTTAGGAAGATGCCTTCACACTTCTGATGGATAAAATCATTCCAGATGTGAAAACATATCTCAGATGGGATGCTACTACGTTGGTTTCTAACTTTGACAAACACTCCACACTACTTCTGACATACTACTGAGAAAGACCCTCTCCAACTATGGAGTGCTCCTGCCTGTGAAAATATCCAGTATTGAGATCTTAAAGTATGTCTGCAACTTTAAAATATACTCAAAAGCCAGACATATACTCCAGTGGAAAAATCTACTATTTTTAAAGAAGACATGTTTTGTCATGCAAATTACATCATTTTTTTAATTTTCCAAACAAGCCAAACATACTTGACCTCCAGTATACAAATCTCTGGTTCCCCAAGGTAGGTACTTCTATGTTTCCCTCATTCAGTACAGACTTAACAAAAAGCATGGTGCTTCAATTTGTTACTATATGCTAAAAGGATAGGTATAATCTGTACAATGCACAGATTTTATAATTGCTAATATTAGATAATGTTAAAAGTACACTTGAATGTATCTAAAGTACATGGGGAAAATATGAAAGTATATCAAACCAAGGCATAATTTTTGCTTAAATTACTATTTTTGATGAAAAAAGATCTTACTTTTACATCCAAAGTGTGTTGAAGTTTTAGGCGCACTGATTCTTGTTCCTGATGCTGTATTATATCTTGACATTCTGCAAACTGCAAAGATGCCTACAATCAAGCAACCACATGTGGTTTACCCTCCATTCTTTATGCAATTTTATTTTATTAATATATAAATGCAGAGTCGCCACCTATTCAAGGAAACTTCCCCTGTTCTTGGCACACTGTATTACATTTATCTATTTATTTATGTTTTATTCAGAAAACTTGAGAGTAATTGGAGGCCATGTCTTTATCCTCTGTAGCCCCAGCATCTACATGGCATTTAGTATGTGGAGGGCACTCAAAAGAATGAATGAACTAAGGATGAAATGAGCAAACAGCTTTAGCAATGTAAAAACATTTCTATAAAAATAACCACAACTGAAATTCATTGAGTCAATATATCATGTTCTAAGACCTAAGTTTCAATAGGTGGGATCACAGGTCATTTTCTATCACCATGAAGGCTCTGATTTCTCAAGAATCAATGACTAGTCTTGGTATATTTTTAGGCTTCCAGAGTTTTCAGGTGACACAAAGAGAGATTTACTTCTCTACGATAAATGGCAAAGACAAATACAGTGTCATCATTGATCCTTCTCATTATTTAAGCTGTGTTCCCCACCTGCACTTTCTTTTCTTTTTTTTTTAATTGATTATTTGTTTTTTTTAATTTTATTTTTGGCTGTGTTGGGTCATCGTTGCTGTGCGCGGGCTTTCTCTAGTTGCGGTGAGCGGGGGCTACTCTTTGTTGCAGTGTGCGGGCTTCTCACTGTCGTGCCTTCTGTTGTTGCAGAGCACAGGCTCTAGGCGTGCAGGCTTCAGTAGTTGTGGCACGTGGGCTCAGTAGTTGTGGCTTGCGGGCTCTAGAGCTCAGGCTCAGTAGTTGTGGCGCATGGGCTTAGTTGCTCCGCAGCATGTGGGATCTTCCCGGGCCAGGGCTCGTACCTGTTTCCCTTGCATTGGCAGGCAGATTCTTAACCACTGTGCCACCAGGGAAGCTCCCCACCTGCACTTTTTGAACTCCACAAAGTGCCAGACGTTAGCATTACTTTATCTATGTATGGATATTATTAACAGACTGTATTCTACCTAGTATTCAAGTCCTTCTTTGATAGTAAGTTAGATTGGTGGTATTTTTAGTTATTCAGGTCACGAAGGATACCAGGAGCATCTTATATCTTATATCTGACTGCTCTTGTGACCTGTTAGCCAGAAAAAAGATCATTTTGTAAAAAGTATGCATCATGACTATGTTTTTAAAGCTCAGCCTTCTGTACAGGATACAGTTTTTTTCTTGTGTGAGGTGACTGGGATACAATACAGTTTGACAGATTTGGTTCCTATCAACATGGACCTTTCATTCAGAACAATTCTACTTGGTTAATAACTATTTAGTTGATAACTATTTTATATATTTAGTTAATAACCACCTTATCAAGAGCAACTTCCATATTAGCAAACTTTTCTTTCAGTCGGCGTTCCTGAGATCGTAGGACTTCTAGTTCTCCCACCATCTTGTTTTTCTCTGTTGCAACAGTACTCAGTTCCTGGCTTAATTTTGTCTTTTCTTCTTTTAGAAAATGGTTTTCCTACAATTACAGAGGAGAAAATATCAGAAACAATATGCTGATGTAGATGCTGAGATGTGATGGAAATATAAAACTATTATGTAAAGATCTGAACTATAGCTTAACTGTATACGGATTGGAGTTGGGAGCTGCTAGAATTATGTTACCATGTTCTGTCTCATTTTTATCACTACTAGTTTATTACTTCTTTGTAGGCTTATTAAATCTTTGATAAAACCTATGAACTATGTAATAACTGTGCTGTCGTAAAAAGAGACAGTGTTGTGGTGAATTGAGACTGAGTAATCATATACCAAATCAAATTGAAACTTCTTTAAAATGACACAAGAGATTTAAAGAAGACACACGTATTTGAAATCTTTATGGTTTTTCTATTTTGTTTCAAGGTTGAATATTAATTTCACAAATGGTTAAATATTAATTTCACAAATGCCTACTATAGACCCTCTGGCATAAAAAGAAATAGGACACACAGTTCCTGTCCTCAGAGTCACTGTGATCCAGTGATGAGAATGAGCTTCCTGATAAACTGATGGAGAATCTTTGGTATCTAACAAAGTTTGATTAAAATTAGTTCATTCCTTTAAAATACATCATGAAATGCGTAGAAAAGAACAAATGCATAGTAATCAAGTTAAAATATAAACCTGAACTTACTGAGTCTATATTTCTTTCTATATGTTTATTTTTTTTCATAGAGAAAATGTTTAATGTGAACAAGGTAGTAGGTATCACCACTGTAATACACATTTTGGATACAAATAGTTTTTCCTTTTCTGATGAGAAAGAAAGAAGGACTAATTTTTCAAGCTGCCTCCTTCCTGTTTGAGGGGAATGTCATCGAGCTTTGATGAACACTTTCCTTTACTAGGTGCAGGTGTTTCTGGTGACAGCAGGCAGTAACCTCTTACTGCCCTAAGTACCCTTGGGGAGGACGAGGATAAGCCCTGCTTTAGGTTCCAAATAGGCAAATAATGGAAGAAGAAAAAGAAAAGAACACATTTAGGATAAGAAATGGAGGGGAGAAAAAAGTGGGAAAGAACAAAAGCACAGGAAATAAATAAGTCCATATGATGAGGGGTATGCACAAATGTATGTATATATTTGTTAATACTTAGCCTCATTCTAAAAAAAGTATTTCAGCATTTTCGGTATGGGGAAAGCAATTATTTTAGTTGCCCTTATTTTCTGCTTATGCTGTTTACCTTCTCATCTCCATTACAGTCAGTTCTGTTATAACTCTTTTTCTAAAAGTGCAAATTTGTTCCAAAGTGATTGGTGTTATCAGGGAACATTTGAATATAACACAAATTTCACATTTACTTATGCACAGTTTCATTTATGAGAAATACGGGGTCAAGGCAGAAAACAGCACCCAGCTAAACAGAGCTGCACAGAAATACACACAAAGCATACATACACACTCTTCAAACAACTATCAGCTCCCTCAGTTTACCTTGGGTTATGAGCTATGTCCATGCACATCCTGTGTTACAGGAAACCCACCTTCTACCCCTTCTTAACAACTCCCATGCTGCAATTCTTCAAGGCACAAGCAAACTTCCAGTCTTTTTTAAGATAAAGGGCCATCCTAATTGTAGTATTTATGTATCTCTTAACCATTTAACATGTGTAAAACAGTGCTTCCATTTGCATTAGGTTCCTGTTTTCCTTTTGTCACTGATGAAGTTCGTTAGTGTGGTGCTCCTAATCCCACTGTTCTGATAAGCCCCATGGTGGTTTTTATGGCACAATTTTGCATAGCGTGGTGATTTCAGGAACACATATGTTGCATTAGAGCAGAACTGAATATGCTTTGTTTATAACCATTCCGTCTCTCTACCATGAATATCCTTTCGCCTACTTCTTGCAGTTAAAATATTAGCTCTTGGACAGCTACATGTAAAAAAAAATGAAATTAGAACATTCTTTAACACTATACGCAAAAATAAACTCAAAATGGATTAAAGACCTAAATGTAAGACCGGACACTATAAAACTCTTAGAGGAAAACATAGGAAGAACACTCTGACATAAATTGCAGCAATATCTTTTTCGATCCATCTCCCAGAGTAATGGAAATAAAAACAAAAATAAACAAATGCGACCTAACTAGACTCAAAAGCTTTTGCACAGCAAAGGAAACCACAAACAAAACAAAACAAAAAAAAACGCACAGAATGGGAGAAAATATTGCAAATGATGTGACTGACAAAGGATTAGTCTCCAAAATTTACAAACAGCTCATGCTGCTTAATATCATAAAAACAAACAACCCAATCAAAAAGTGGGCAGAAGACCTAAATAGACATTTCTCCAGAGAGGACATGCAGATGGCCAAGAGGCACATGAAAAGATGTTCAACATCACTAATTATTAGAGAAATAAAAATCAAAATTACAATGAGATATCACCCCACACCAGTCAGAATGGCCATCATCAAAAAATCTACAAAAAATGAAATGCTGGAGAGGGTGTGGAGAAAATAGAACCCTCCTATACTGTTGGTGGGAACGTAAATTGGTGCAGCCACTATGGAGAACAGTATGGAGGTTCCTTAAAAAACGGAAAATAGAGCTACCATATGATCCAGCAATCCCGCTCCTGGGCATATATCCGAAGAAAATCATTGTTCAAAAGGATACATGTGCCCCAATGTTCACTGCAGCACTGTTAATAATAGCCAGGACATGGAAGCAACCTAAATGTCTATTGACAGATGAATGGATAAAGAAGATGTGGTACGTCTATACAATGGAATATTACTCGGCCATAAAAAAGAATGAAATAATGTCATCTGCAGCAACAAGGATGGACCTGGAGATTATCATACTAAGTGAAGTAAGTCAGACAGAGAAAGACAAATATCGTATGATATCGCTTATATGCGGAATCTAAAGAAATGATACAGATGAACTTATTTACAAAACAGAAACAGACTCACAGACTTAGAGAATGAACTTAGGGTTACTGGGGAGAAGGGTCGTGGGGAGGGATAGATTGGGAGTTTGGGATTGACATATACACACTGCTGTATTTAAAGTACAATAGAGAACCAACAAGGACCTATTGTATAGCACAGGGAACTCTGCTCAATAATCTGTAACAACCAAAATAGGAAAAGAATTTGAAAAAGAATAGATACATGGGGACTTCCCTGGTGGCACAGTGGTTAAGAATCCGCCTGCCAATGAAGGGGACACGAGTTTGAGCCCTGGTCTGGGAAGATCCCACATGCCGCGGAGCAACTAAGTCCGTGCACCACAACTACTGAAGCCCACACGCCTAGAGCCCACAACAGGAAACTAAGCCTGTGCTCCACAACAGGAAAAGCCACCTCAGTGAGAAGCCCATGCACCTCAATGAAGAGTAGCCCCTGCTCGCCACAGCTAGAGAAAGCCCGTGCACAGCAATGAAGAACCAACACAGCCAAAAATAAATAAATAAATATATTTATTTTTTAAAAAATGAATAGATACATGCAAAAAAATAATAAAAGAGGACCAAGGAAAAAAATAATAAAATAAAATAAAATTCATTCCAGAGTAGTTACAAAAAAAAAAAAAATTACTAGCTCTTTCAAGGTCCTGCTCAAATGTTCCTTCAGGAACTTTCTCCTCATTCTCTCTGTCAGGAATAAACTCTTGTCTTTCTTCCATTGTACTTTGTATCTCTGCTACATCTTCTTCTGTGTTGCAGTTTACTAATGAGTGAACATATTGGCTTCCCCCATTCCAAGGACAGAGACTTACCTCGTTTGCATTTGCCATGGCCTCTTCTAAAAATTGTATCTTGCTCTGAAGGGCATCTATCTGACCTCTTTTAGCCGTAATTTGTTTTTGCATCCCCATTGCCACTTTCATAGCTGGAAAAAAAGGAACTAAACTGTATCTTAGTTTCTAAAGTTTCTAAATTTTGAGAGGTGACTATAATTTGATGGTCAAACATTATGAGAAGGTGACAGGTAAGATTCCTCTAAGGCACGTGGACAGTTTCAAGGAAGTGTTCACAGAAAATGTCTTCAGATTTCACAATATTGGGATATAACAATTTTCAGCAATTACTCAGAGGTTTTGAGCTCAGAAATGTATATAAATGATGATGTTTTGTGATTCCTTGCTAGAATTAATTTCATTGGCCATCATAATTTGCTGTATCTCCAACAGTAATAAATAATGCTGACCAAGTTCATACTTACACATATAGGAAATATATACACACAAAATATATACAGTCATAAAATGAAAAATGTATATAGTATTTTTACTAAAATAATTTTTCTAGAAACTGATATATAAAATACCATGCAAGACATCTACTATAAGTGATCTTTTAAAAGATCCCAGTGATATCACAAACGATTCAATTTCCAGTCTCATGGTTACCGTCATGTGCTTGGAACTTACTGCTGTTTCAGAAGTCAAACTGGCAATGCAAGCATATATGTGATTATTTTACTAAAACTGATGACAGGATGAGAATGTTCTAGACAGGTAGTAGGCACTGAATACTTAAGATATGGCAGGCCACTGAAAAGATAAATAAAGCTCATCCTTGTTTGGAAATTCACAGTCAGGGACCTTATGTTGTTTCTTGGAGTCAGCTGAGGAAAGAGGTTTGGAAATGCCACTGCTTTGAGTTAGGTCCAGTTAGAGCTTAGAGGTTAACAAGAAAAAGAAAATGTGCCATTCTTTAAAAGCAAACTATTGGAGGATGAAAGGTGTGACTTCTTCCCAACAGTTCTTATAGCTAAGCTGTCAAAGACAGGGTTAATACAGGCACAGTGCGCTGATTGGTTGGCATCATTTGCTCACCACTTTGAAGAATTTTGGTCTGATTAAGTGGATCATGGTTGGTCTTCAAAGGTAATTTTCTTAATAAAGTTTTTGTTTTAAGGTGATCTTAATCAATGAAAATAGGCATTCGAGAGCAAATACAGGATTACCTAGTTAATTTAACAATGGTAATGCGACTGGGGCAGTTGTGGAGAGGCCTGGAATACACTGAGGACGAGACTCTGTCTGGTGGAGGGGACGAGGGAACAGACCCCAGATGGGCCTCTGGAGTGATCTCTCCAAGCCCCACCATTTTCTTGGTGTTAACCAGCGAAGAAAGAGCTGAATCTCCAAGAACCGCACAAAATATGGACGCGTCAAGAATTTGCGTGCCATCTTTGTGCAGGGGCCATGGGAATCTCCTTCAGTATCTTTCCAATTTTGGTATATGTGCTGTTGAAGTAAGCACAAACGTAAGTCTTTTAACATGAAAAAATACTGAGAAATAGAAAAAATGTAGCCTTTAGTTAAATATTCATTCTTACAGTCAGCTAATATAGCCATACAAACAACGATATGAATAATATGAAACAGCAGCTAACCTTCTGTCTCTGAATTAATATGGACAGCAAGGTGAAAAGGGAACAAGTAAGGGGTTGAAGGGACCCCTCATCCTAGCAGTTCAATTCCCAGGGCTCCCTCCCATCTTCATCTCAGAGAAGGCATTGGGAACTGACAATTAGCCACAGGTACACAGTTTATGTAGATAATAACCGTGTGAAAAATAAGGTGTTGAACGAAAATTATTGGTAACCCGTCTTTATATCAACACTTCCTTAAAAACAATTAACTGGCATTTATGGACATTGAGGTCTGTTAGAAATTATTGAAATAGCTACAGAAAAAGAAAGATTCAGATACTTAAAGATTAAATTAAGTAAATGGCAATTTCCCTCAAAAAAACAAAAAACAAAAACCTGCGAACTACTGCTATATAACACCCATCAGTGATACTATTTACCTATTGTTGTATGTCTCTCACAGCATGCTGCCCTGTGAAGAGGTGAAAGGCAACGTATCTAGGTTTGTGTTTTAATAAATCTAGACCAAGGGAATTAAAAACAAAAGGAAAAAAGCTACTAAAGCATACCGTGACCATCAGATCCTTCCATTGACTTTAATGCATTTCTTGTTTGTTCTAGCTCAGACTGTGCAGATTTTAATTGCATTTTCAGCTTATTTGTAGTAGTTTCCATTTCTTCACTTTTGTTTCGAAAATTCCTTTTTAAGACTTCATAGTCCTCTGTACAACGTGATAATCAATAATAGTTGATTAATTTTTTCTACTCCATTGTTATAAAGTATATTTTATTTGTAATTAATGATCACAGAATTTTAGAGCTGAAAGAGATTCCATTTAGTTACATCATTTGTTACAGAAATTAGATGTACATACACATTTCCAGGCATCTGACTCTTTTTAATCTGCTTGGGTGGATCTTCCTCCTTTACCCACTTATTATTTACTGCTTTTTCCCAGCCAGTATAATTGGCTCACATCTATTTCATCTTAAACCTTCTTGGATAATCATATCTACCACAACAGATTTAACCTCCAGCTGTAGGTAGATGAAATGTCCACCACATAGTAAGTAACCTGAGGCCGCCATGTGTCTTATCTGATTTTTTATCTCCAGTAACTATCAAAATACCCGGCATTCATTGTTCATACATAAGAATACACACACACACACCCACCCACACACACATATACACACACACACTTATTCAACTATCTATTTATTTATATTTATCTATTTATATATGATAGATAGATTTACATATATAGGGAACAAACAGAACCAAGACCTCTCTGCTAAGATCTAACTCTGTCTAACTAGACACTTCCACGTGGATGTCCTGGTGCCCCCAGACCAACGGTATCACACTGACTGCGTCTCACCCTCCTGCCCGCAAGTCAACCCCTCCTGGTTTCCTTCTCTCAGCTGTTGGTATCACTGTTCTCCCAATATTGCAAATTTAAAACCTGAAACACATACACAGTCCCTCCAATCTCCAAAAATATTCTTAATTCTTCCCTCTCCTCTCCTTCTCACTGCCACTGCCTCGGTTCAAGTTACGATCACCTTTCCCTGGGACTACAGCAAAACCCTCCTTAACTGGGTGGCCTCTGTTCCTTTAGGCTTGCCTTTCTCTCTTTACCTGCCGACCATGTCCTTCTAACATGTAAATTTGATGACAACAATCTCTTACTTAATATCTTTTGCTGGCTCCACATTGTCTGCCTCATTTCTTAGTCCTCATTCCTTTGTATTTTTACTTCCATAAATACTTCTGAGGTCACATTATGTTATTTTATGCCTTCATGCTTCTGCCCATAATGTTCTCTCTGCCTGGATTGCCCTTCTACCTCTTTTTCACCTGCCAAATTCCTTTTCCTCCATCAAGCCCAGTACAGATGTTCCCTCCTACAGGAGGCTGATTCTCTATCCTCTGCCACATGTGCAGCCAGCACATGTCCACTGTGCCTCACCCACTGTAACCTGTTCTATACGGGTCTGGTTCTCAACTAGCCAGGAGCCTCACTGCTGTTTCTAGGGCCTGTCTCAGCATCTGGCATAGTAAGTGTTCAGGAATCACAGATGTATGCGTGTTTGTGTGTGTGTGTGTGTGTATGTGTATGAGAAGTAGATAATACCTATACCATACTATTGGTGAACTAGGAGTATTTCATTTTAAAATTTAAGGCCTTGGATTTTTCTGTTTCAAGAAATTTGCATAAGTCTGTTTACATGTGTTGCTTCGTTATTAAACATCTAATCAAGCTATCTGACTCAAAGAACTCAAGGTTTCCGCTTCCCTCACCCTCCTCTTGGAAACTCAGTGAAGAATTTTATGGACACTGAAGACTGACTAAAGTTAGTGGTTAGTAAGTGCAAGCTGTGGGAGGGCTTCAAGGAGAAGCATCAGGATTTCAGGTGTCGACTGGGACAGCGTAATTATCCATGTTTGTAATTGGGATGAGGAACCATTCTTTCACATAGTCCCAGGATCCTCATTGAACTTCACTGATAGCACTCCTATTTTTTAGCAGAATTTGAATTGGAGTAACATACCTGTAAGGCTGTTTAACTCATTCCTACTAGCTTTCACCTCACTTAATAAATGATCTCTCTCTTGTCTGATGTCCTTCACTGCACGGAGCCGCTCAGAGCCTGCGTTCACCAGCTTCACCTTTTCCAGCTCCAGGTCACTCACTCTGGCTTCAAGCTCCCGTATCTTTGCATCTTTTTTATCTTTCAAAATCTAAATATAGGGATAAACACAAAGGACAGAGTAAGAAATAAAAAAATAAAATATAAAGCAGCAATAGTACGCTGGGAAACAAAAGGAATATTTGACTTCCTTTTAACCTTAGATGTTAATTCTCAGTATCACTGACCGCAATCCTTCATGATTCCTATTCTTTGTACCCATTCATTCAAAAAAAGGTATTGAACACCAGCACCCACTTTGTGCCAGGCTCCACTTTATCTGTTGGAGATAGCGTAGCAGGGGAGGTAGGGGAGGCCCTAGGTGAGCACCTCCTTGTTTTACTCCCAAAACACCTCACCTGCGAGGCTTCCCCTGCCCTGGCCGTGTACAGCAGTAATCAAACAGTGTCCTTGCCCTCGTGGGGCTTTAACATTCCAGTGAGAGGAGACAGATGAAACAAATATTTAACAGCCAGATAATGAGGACAAAAAAGAATTTAAAAGGTGAGAGGGTAGAGAATGAACACAGGGAGGGGGCTGCTACGTGAGCTAAGTTGGTACGTAGAAGAGAGCCTGCCGGCTACCCGGAGGAAAGCCTGCTAGGCAGGCTGGCTGTTGGCTGTTCTGGAAACTTGGATTTTGAGAGGGTTCCCACCAGTCTAACTAATAAAAGTGGCCCGCTCTGCCTAAACTGTTCTGCAAACAAAACGATTTATGCTGAACACCTGTTTTCCTTTCGGAAGACTGTATTCACCTGTCCGGTAAGGAGTACCTAAATGACCAGCTCCCAGTATAAAAACCCTGCAGACTGAGTCTCTAATGACCTTCTCTGGTTGGCAACATTTGACACATGTTGTCACAACTTGTTGCTGGGGGAATTAAGCATATCCTGCGTGATTGCCGGAGAGGACTTTTGGAAGCTTGTGCCTGGTTTCCTCCGTGTGCTTTTTCCCTTTCCTGATTTTGTTTTAGATCCTTTCATTGTAATAAATCCTATCCATGAGCACGACTATCTGCTGAGTACTGTTTGAGTCCTCCTAGTAAATGATCACCCTGTGAGTGGTCCTGGGGACCCTGCCACAGTTGGTCAGGAAAGGCTTCTCTGATGAGCAGAAACCTCAAAGAGGTAAAGGAGCAAGCATGTGGTAGGCTGGGGACAGCTCCAGGCACGGGTAATGTGTTCAAGGAACAGCCCTGGTCCAGGAGGATCCCACATGCCACGGAGTAACTGAGCCCGTGGACCACAACTGCTGAGCCTGTGTTCTAGAGCCTGTGAGCCACAACTACTGAGCCTGCATGCCACAACTACTGAAGCCCGTGTGCCTAGAGCCTGTGCTCCACAACAAGAGAAGCCACCGAAATGAGAAGCCCACGCACTACAAGGAAGAGCAGCCCCCGCTCACCACAACTAGAGAAAGCCCGCACGCAGCAACAAGACCCAATGCAGCCAAAAATATAAACAAATTATTTTTTAAAAAAGAAAATCAATATTAAAAAAAGATTTGTGATTATCAGAGGCAGGGAAAGGATGGGGAGGGGAAATTGGATCAGGTGGTCAAAAGGTACAACGTTCCAGATGTAACAGAAATAACTACACTTGTGATGTAATGTACAACATAATGACTATAATTAATACTGCTGTATGGTATACTTGAAAGTTGCTAAGAGAGTAGATCCTAAAAGTTCTCATCATAAGGGAAGAAACATTGTTTTATTTAATTGTTTTTGTATCTATATGAGATGATGGATGTTGACTTACTGTGGTAATCATTGCACAATATATGTAAATCAAGCCATTATGCTGTATACCTTAAACTTATACAGTATTGTGTCAATTATATCTCAGTAAAACTAAAAGAAAAAAATTAATTGTACATGACTTGTCTCCTACTAATTACCGTGGCAGATAAAGGTAACATAAAGCTTAGGAAATCAAATTTTTAAAAATTGGTTCAATAGTTTTAAATTTTGATAAATATTTACTGAGCACCTGCTGGGTGCAAGGCACAAAGTCCTGGGGCAGGGGTACAAAGATGAGTAAGATGTGTACCCTGCTTGAAGAAGTCTGCAGTCTTATCGGGAAGAGGAGACATTGCTATTTACACACACACACACACACACACACACACACACACACACACACACACACTGCAATACAGAACGTGATCCAGGCTATAACAGGTACAAATGCAGTATAAGGTTCAGAAGAGAGAGAACGGAATGGGGGAAGAGAACTAATATTTTCTAAACATCTTCCACAGGTCAGGAACCAAGCTAAATAAATCCTTGATACATATTTTCTCATGTAAGCCTCAAATAACCCAATAGGTTTGGGGGGCTTTGTTTTCTTTGTTTGCTTTTTGGTTTACAGACATAGAAGCCAACGTTCAGCAAACAGTCCAGTGTTTTACAGTTATTGAGTGGTGAGAGATGGGGTTCAAATTTAGGTCTGTTTGAAGAGGGACAGAATGCTTCTTCAAACTGTGGGATCAGGAAAGGCTTCACGAAGAAGCTGGATTTTCTCTTTTGTGTCAGCAGTTCTGAACCATCTTGGGGCCATTCCTTGTGGAATCTGATAAAAGTATGGAAACTTTCTCACAAAAACGTATATGCACACTGACACAAATACACTCAAACAATTTCAGAGTGTCCACAATCATCTTACAAAACCCCTTTCCAGTCAATTAGGTCATACTTACTCATGGGAAAAAAGATATTTCAGAAGCTAAACCACCAAAACACTCTACAGACCTTAACTTCCTGTAGCTCCAGTCTCCTATCATTGATCTCTTTCTCCAGCTGGGCTTTCTCTACTTGCATAGCGCCAGCCGTCCGTCCGTGCTGGCCCACCAGCTGCGTCATGTTTTCAATCTGTTGCCGCAGGATCTCGATCACTTTGTCCTTCTCTGCCATCTGCAGCTTGAGGGCCTCGCATTCTGTCTGCACGTTTCTGAGGTGAGCCCCTTCATTCTTCAGATGCTGCAGCTCCTGCAGCTTCAAGTCCACCCGGGAGCGCAGCTTCATGATCTCCGAGTTGGTGGCCTCGATGGCTCTCTCTTTCTCCTGGAATGAAGCTGTCAGGTCCAACACAGTCCTCTCGGAGCTCTCCAGGCTCAACTTCTTGGCTGTCAACTCTTCTACTACTTTGCGGAGCATCTCTTTGGTGGATTCAAGCTGAGCAGTCAAGGAGGACACTTTTTCTAGACTTTCATTCTTTCCCTGAATTGCTGCCATCTGATTGTGAAAGAAGAATTTCATGAATTTAGGCAGACAGAGGTCTCGAGATACGACAAGTTAGCGCAACAACGTGAAATCATGAATCTGACCGTGTCTCAAATTGTTCTGCTGTCAGAACCTCATAGAGACCATAGACTGACATGTGTTAATTAGACCAAGGTGGAGAGGCCTTAACTGAATAATAATGTTCCTCCTCTAGAGTGGTTTTCTAGCGTTGGGAGGAGCTTGGCAAGTTTCCCCTGAGGATGTTTTCCACACCAAGTTAAGTTAGGATAACACTGGCAATAGTGGAGAGTGTGGTAGGATTGAAGACAAACTGCCCTTTCTATTTCCCTCCAACCTGCCCCTTAATTCCGGGGGAAAAACAAAAACAAAAAAAAAATCTGTTTGAAACCTTCAACCCTGCTGTTCCTCAGATCTCCCTATGGTTTGATGCTTTTCTGAAATAAGCAATTACTAGGTTACAAATTTCTAGGTGGAAATGAAAAGGAAAATTGGATGGGAGTTTCATTACACAACAATGGACAAAAACGAGATAAAGCTTAACATTTTAAATTTAACAAGTCGTCAAAAATATAGACGTAAACAACAGGTTTTTATAAGTTGCTCACAGAATCCACAACTCTACTTTGGGGGAGACTGAGGAGGAGCCGCCCAGCCCCGCCTGACCTGCCGTTCCACCTGGCCCTGACACTCGCTCTTCATGGCCTTGAGGAGGGCCTCCAGGCGCTGCACCTCCATGTTCCTGTTGTCCAGCTCCCGCCGCAGGTGGTCGATGGTGATGCTGTTGCCTGTGTCCCGGTCCCACAGACGCTTACTCTGTTCCTTCTCGAGACTCAGCTCCTTCTCTCGTTTATGCAGATCAGCCTACAAGAAACGAAGATAAGTTTTTTCCCTAGTATTAAATAATTAAAGTAAAATTCTTATTTTCCTTCCTTACATCATTTTTGGAGTTGCTATGTGATTTGAGAAGCCTTTGACTTTGGAATCTGATTCCCTTTTAATGGCTTGATAAAGAACAATATTTCCTAGAAAAATAACATTTTGTTTACTTGTAATTTCTAGCATTACACCTCAAGGGACTAGACCCCAAATAGTATATAATGAAGAGGAAACTACAAATCATCCTGCTAAGTTTTGAATTTTCTAACAAAGGCATTATGCTTCACATCAAGTGTACTCCTGTAATAAAGAAAAGCTTGAAGGAAAAGCAACAGTAATTTGGTTGACTGCTTCAGAAATAGCAGAATAGTGTCTGGTATTGGGATTGGAGGGGCAATTGGGTTGTGAATAGAATACCTCCCTCTTCAGTTACTCAAGAAACATATAGTGAGTGTTTACTGTTGGCAAAAACTCCATAGTCGGAGAAAGAGAAAAAAAAGACACACAGATATTCAGAGAACTTTTCACCCAGAGAGAGATAAATGGACAAATAACTGAAAGTGGCTTTTCACTGAAGAGACAGAGCTAATGAACAGCAGAGAGAAATGATCGAAAAGGAGATCAAATGCTTCAAGACGGCATCTAAGTTGGACCTTGAGAACAGCTTGGAGATGCAGAGATTAGGAAGAAGGGACTAGAAAGACGCACATGGGGTTTGCTTGGAACACTGGGTGTATGTGGAGAGAAGAGACTGGAAAGATAAGCTGGGGCCACATAATAATTGAAAGGCAGGGAGTCTGACTTTATGGGGAGAGTAATTTCTGAGTGGAAGAGAGACACAATCAGAGCTATAGTTTAGAAAGATGAATACAGGCTGGATGGAAGAGGGAAGAAACTAGATTTAGGAACCGAGTGAGGAGATGCTGCCACACTGCAGGTATAATGAGGGGCTTGGACGAATGGGTAGTGGCAGCAAGAATGAAAAGGAGGGGATGGTTATGAGGACGGTTCAGACATTTAACCTCCAAGATTTTCAAATTAGATATGAGGACACTGGGATACACGCAATAGGAGGGAGAGAAGTGAGGATCATCCCAAGGTTTAGAGCTTCTCTCCCAGTTGCCAGCTCTCCCTTTACGGCACGCTCTTCAAGCCCCCCTGTCGGCCTGTCCTCTACCAGCAGAGGGCGCTGTAGCCCGGAATAAGGTTGGGTGGGGAGAAAAGAACCCTATTCTATAGGACCTCTAATAAATATCACACGAAGGGGTACTAATATCTTCTTTCCTAAACTTCTCAGCCTGTCGTATCCCTAAACAGAGGGCAGAATCTGGTTCACTACTCTCAGAATCCTCTCTTCTTTCCTTCTAAAAAAATTTTTTTTACCTGAACTTGCATTTAAATTTTCTTTACACATAATTTGTATGAGTTTCGGATGTTGTTCGGCTTTGAAATGAACACTCAACGTGATTTCAATTTAGCAGAACACAGTACCTAACTGAAAGACTACGGGTGTTTGAAGATTGGCTTCACCTAACTTTTAAGCCCTAACAGTTCTGCTTAAATTATAGAATACTATATTTTATATGTAAAACTTGAGTAGTGTCTAGGATATTGTGTTGTGTATAAATGTACAACTATGTGGTAAAATTTGTAATTTTACAAATAAAACTAGTTTTGTGAACTACTGTGGTAAAAGTTTCCCAGAATTAATCTCATTCATATTTCAGAGCATCAACTTGCCAAGAGCTTTTGAAGTTGATCGTCCAGATTTCCAGATTCCTGACTGAACTGATCACGTTCCGTCCGTGCTTCCATTAGTTCTGAGTTTGCAAGAACTAACTGCTTCTCCAGCTCTTCTATCTAAAAGGAAAGCACAAATCAGTCTGACTACGTCAATGAGTAATATAAAATAAATATAGTCTTTGGAAAACAAATGGTATTATGTTGGGGCAGTGGTATTATTTGGGGGGCAAAAATAAATTTTATTGTGATGTATTTTGCAAAGTTTTCTAAACTTAAGATCTATGTAGAATTTAGCCAGACAAACTGACCAAAATGAAATACTTGGTACTGTCAAATCTACTGTCAAGGATAAAACTGATTGATTGGTTTGGATGCAACTGTGATTAAACCTTCTTAAAGAACATATGAGCAAGACTAACTTTTTCTTAATGACTATTTTAAACTGGGCTAAGTTCATTTAAGACCTTCATGTATTAATTTAGCACACACTTATTAAGCACATTATATATAAACACATATATGCAACTATCTCTTTGATAAGTGGTAAGTATGAACACTTAGAAGTTATCTGTGTGTGTGTATATATATATATATATATATCTTTATCTACATACATACATACATGACTTAAGAAAATACTAATACAGGACTATCAAACAGTTTCCAATTCAACAGAGTAGTATTACAGCCTATAGGGACTGGAATATAAATTTTAATATATACATTGGATATATTTTAAAACTGACTCTGTATTTGACTGCATGTTATATATAAAAAAAGTATTTCACAGGAATGAGATAAAATAAAACATTAGGTGACCGACTGAAATGTGCTCATAGATTCTCATAATCCTATAAAGAAGTACTTTCACTCTTGTGCTCCTCTGGGGGCATACACAGAAAAAAGCCCTACAACAATTCACCCTCTGTGGCACAAGTAGCTTCCCAAGATAAATGAATGAATAGTATCAGTTGATATAACCTCTTCAGCTCTTTTATTATTGGGAAAGACTAACTCAGCACACTTAGTAAAGACAGTAGGAATAGTTAGGAAAAAACCCATAAACTTTCACTTTGGGTAGACAAATGTGATCAGACACGAAATGCGATCTTACTAAGAGTCAAACACCTTGGGTTCTGAACCAGCTTCTGTCACATAAGCTCTCTGAGTCTATAATTTGAGTCTAAATTATACATTTTTCACCAATAATTTGAAAAGAGTATTCTAGATGATCTTTTAAATTCCTTTCAATTCTGCTACTAATACTTTTTAACACAAGAAGAACAGTATTAATGAAGCTGAAATTCCATCTTTTCCACCTGTCTTTGGAAACAAAATATGGTCAAAGGAACCATATTCTGAGCTATAAATTTAACAAGAACATTTTCAACTTGAAAAGTTACTCATATGACTGAAACAAACATCTTCTACTCCTAGTCTGGTGTAAAACCGTTTCTGTCTTTGAGCAAAGTATTTGTATATGCGCTTTAAAAGCTCCAATTAAGACTTGCTATTTTATGTCTGTTTTCACCTTTTAAGAAATCCTGGGTAACCATTTGATGTTAAAATCTATGAGACCAAAAAAATAAAAAGAAAAGAAAAAGAGTCAACTCGTAACTTTCTAAGTATCAGAAGTTCCTCCAGACCCCTGCAGGAACACTTGTTTTGTAGTTGTCAGTACTGACTCAACTGCTATAGCTCTGCTTTTACCTTTCACTTTTTAGAGTAAAAATATTTATATTAATTAATCATTCAAAAAGATAAATGGAGAGTGAAAGGGAAAACCATTGAAGTAGCAGCTGAGCTGATACAAACAGCTGTTAAAAACACTATAAAGAAAAGCCTTTTAAAATGTCCAGAATAAATACTGACATCTGAGATATAGTAAAGGTTTTTTCTTTTTTTCTTTTTAAATAGCAGCACTGGTTTTCCCTTTCACCATCTATGAATCTACTTTTTGTTTTGGATCACTGGACAAATCGGTACTGGGATCTCATTCTAATCTTACAGTGATTTTAGGTATCACCAATCGTGCCAAATTGTATCTTTTGTTCTCTGTGCTCAAAAAGACACAGTTATGGGGTAATAAGGGATGCTGCAGGTGAGCATGGAGGTGCATTGGCAGAACTATGCAAAGAGGTTTGCACAGAATCTTCCCGCAGAGTATATAGCTCCAGCCAGTGCTACTAAATCTTTACATTTTGAGTATGAAATTCAGCCCCAAATGCTTTCAAAGTAGGAAAAATAAACTTAGAATCAAGATCATGAGATATTTTTGTTGTCAAAAAGCGAAAGTTAAGAGTAAAGCCAAATCTACAGAGCCAATAGTGACAGCTTCTACTGGTCCAATTTCGTAAAGGGGAATTCTGGAGGTTCTCCTAAAATGGAAAGAGAAGAATAGAAAAAACATTACAGTAAAACACTTTCGTATGTCTGAAGGCTACGTCTAAAATGTTCTTTGAAACACAATTTCTATTTTCATCAATATGATCTGAAGAGAAACACTGCCCTCCTAAACAAGTTTTCTCTAAACTTATGCATTCTAGTTGGGAAAGTTTTGTTCAGACCTGTCATCAGTTTTTTAAAAATAATACTTTTTTTCTGAAGGAATCTGACCTCAGGAGAAAATAGTAATGCTGCCTGCCTCTCATAAAATATGTTGATGTATAATATCAACATACCCTTATAAGTCTCTTTTCTCACAAACCTCACTTTTAATCATAGCTTTAAGTATTTTCTCCTTATTGTTATTTGGACAGTATATACGAAAGTGTGCACTGAAGCAGTGGAAACTAAAATATATTTTAAAGTTTTAATAGGCTTTAGCAATGTAAAGTCAAGGTACATGAAAAATAAAAGAAATTAACAAAAGAATCTGTCTTTAAAAATTCTATATTCGATTTATTGCAACAAAAACATTTCATAACAATAGAATTTTTCATGAACCCAAACTGAAATACTTTTGTTAACTTGCTTGATCTTCTTTGCTCAGTTATGCCATGTATTATTATTATTATTTTGTGTTTTTTGTGGTACGCTGGCCTCTCACTGTTGTGGCCTCTCCCGTTGCGGAGCACAGGCTCCGGAAGCGCAGGCTCAGCGGCCATGGCTCACGGGCCCAGCCGCTCCGCGGCATGCGGGATCCTCCCGGACCGGGGCACGAACCCGTGTTCCCTGCATCGGCAGGCGGACTCTCAACCACTGCACCACCAGGGAAGCCCTGCCATGTACTATTAATGCCTTTCAGGTCGGAGTATACTCCAATCTATATTTACATGGCAGGGTAATCATCTCTCAGTGTTCCTTCACTAAAGGGAGTCACTGTTAAGAGATCCTTGTTAACCATCATCTAGGTGCCAACTCAGTTAGGTTCAATATGCTTTATTATAAGTCTCAACAATCTGGATTAAAAGTAATTAAACTAATATGCCCCCCCTTATTTCCAATAATGTTGACTGTTTAAGACTGTCGAAATTCTTGGTGATCCATTGTTTACATTAGAGCAAAGTAAGACAATGATTTTAGTATTATGTTTGTATCTATATGACCTCAAAACACTCATAAAAGGTTTGCAGTCATTCATCTGGATGCTTATGCTTCTAGAATGCTAAAGAGATAGACGTTTATAAAAACCAAAACTGTTTTTGTATTGTTTACACGGCAGTATTTGTTAAAGTTTCCTACCATGCCCAAATTTGGAGTTCCTCAGCACGATGCTATATATCAGACCACGTGCAGATTAGCAATGGCTGATAGCTTAGGAAGGGGTCATCTTTCCAAGCAACATTACAAATGGAAAGCTATATCGATTTCAAATTATGTAAGACAAACAGGTGAGTTGAGTTTTAGTTAGTACTTCGTGGCTTTTCAAAGGGTTTAATTTGTCAATAAACAATGAACAGTCTTTTCAAAATGGTTTGAGTATGATGAATATCGGTTATTGCACTGTACTACAGTACAGCAGCTCTCCCATTTCCTTTCTCACGGTTGGATCGTCAGTGCTCAGCTCGGCCAAGGTGCCTACCTCCACTCAACCTGAGTAGTAAAGTAAAGCATCTTTCTACCCCACGCTGTACTGAAATCATTACCATAACCTATAGGGTGAGATCAAGGCCTTTTGTGTAGGCTTGATCTGCCCAGAATGGGTTCGATCGATATTCCCGCTATCAATCTTCAGGGGAAAAGTTCACCCTGAGAAAAGAAACTAGAACACAAAGAGCAGGCCTCAGAGAAGCAGTAAAGAGCAAATATTTCTCTCCGGGCTTTTGTTTCTTGGGTTTTAGCCTTTAAGAAGTCTAAGGTTCCTCAAGGCTGCTTCCAGGTGGCTGTTGTTGAAATGACCTTGATACAAGAATCTAGGCCAAGAGCTAAGGAAGAGGTCTTGGAGAGCAGTGTTATTCACAGTGCAACCCAGCAGTGAAAAATGAAGTCAACTTAGTGAGCATCAAATCAGTATCTGAAGAAAACAGAAAAGAGCCAGCGTCTTAAGTAATAGGGGTAAGTATTGTTTTGTGAAGTGTGCTTCAGTTGTATGTGTGTACTAGATTATATGGTAAACTATATTTCTTGCTGTGGGTACTGATCAAAAATGTTTGAAAGTCCCTGTAGAGGATCCAGATCTCATAGCTGAGATTATATAGTTTCATGTTACTCTTTATTGTTTAGACTTTTATAGTAAATTCATGTCTAAATTTTCCATTCTTCTTTCAGCCGTGCCACAACGAATTAAAGTTGAGGTCTTTAAAGTTGAGAACCGAGGAGAAACAGCCCCCTCCTGTGGCCAGCAAATGGGTGACAGCGGTAATTACAGGAGGGGTTGCTCAAAGGCAGGAAAATATCTGGAAGAGTTAGTGCTGCAATATTCAATTGCTTCTTCCCATAAGGAGCTTTTTTCTTGTACTGTTACCCTGTAGAACTGGATTATTTTATAAAGAAAATCTGGCAGCTTCCTTATACTCTATTTCTCCCCAATCAACTAAGGAGTAGGAAATTAGCTACAAGTGGTTAGAACTGTAGGCTCTCTTATAGGCAGGATGATTATACGTAGAATTTATCTTCCAGACTAGGACATTTTGGAGATGAAAGGCGGCATTCACAAAACAGGACACTATTTTGTGTCCTTGAAATTAAGAAAAATCTAAGCTCCAGAAAAATGGTTGATAATGATAACGAATAGCTTGTCTTTAGCTATAGACAGGGAGAGAACAGAATATTGTAGTAAATATTAATATCTAGTTTTAATAGGAACTGTGTGATGAGAAGTGAAGATTTAGCTTCCTAATTATTTTTGATTCGGCCTAATCTTGAAGTGAACTCAGTTTGCTAGCCGCACAATGATTAATACGGAGGAGCTGAAGTAAGAGAGGAGGTTAGGCCCCAAAACGTTCAGTGGTCGGAGAGACCAGCTGGTACCGAAGTACCTGCTAAGGCTAAGCCTTGTAAAAGTAATTAAAATGGCCTTATTATTCACTTCTTAGAAACTTACTTGAAGGATGCAAAAAACTTTTCTAAGAATGAATGAATTTGAGCAAACAACTTAAAAACTGTTTTTCTATAGTAATTTAACATGTAGCTATTTAGCACCCATCTGATAAACTGCTTTTAATTTTAAATGATTGCTTTGCTTCCTCATTTTCAAAGAAACCATTAAAAACTATATAATTGATTCTGTGTATAATAGTCGCTGGAAGCAGAGCAGCAAAATCTAAACTCACCTTGTCTTCATACATCCTTTTGGCTTCCCTTAATTCAGAACGTAGCTGAGAAACAGTAGATTCCAGGTCACTGAGTTGACGCATATACATTGAATTTTGGTTTCTTGCTTGTTCTCTAAAAAGGGTTTAAAGGGGGAATAACAGCAAATAGCAGACTAAGAATAAGTGTGATACCTAAGGGTTCTCTAGCTTTTAGATACTTCCACTAATTATTTAATATGGCATTATTAGGCCAATAGTCTTTTATTTTCCAAAACTGCTTATTAAAAGATTAAGTTCAAAAATGTTAACTGTTAAAGGTAGGTGATGTATACGTAGGAGTTCATTATACAGTTTTCTCTATACCTTTGTGTATGACTGAAAATGTCCATATAAAAAGTTTCAACACAGGAGCTCAAACTATAAAGTTATTTATATGCATATATATATAATTTATGTATATTTATACATACACACACATATATATAGTGTGTGTTTGTCTTATCCTATCAGTTGAAATGTAGACAATATCTAAAACATCCCGTCCCAAGAGGCCCAAATACTTGCCCTAATACTTCTGATATGGTTATAAAGTATTATCTACATGTTAAGTAATCTTTTCTGTTTCTTTGAATGTTAGAAAAGTTTTACTTTCCTGTAGAATCAATTACTAAGTAATTTTTTAAAAGATCTTAGAACAAAAAATTGATAAAAATAAAATGAAGATAAATGACTATCAATTTCAAACCACCAGGACACACATACTGAATGATTTCCAGTTGACTTTGGATACTATCGGCTTGGCTCCGAGCACTGCTAGCTTTCTCAGTAAGTCCTGCTTTTTCAATTTCATATTCACTGATTAACTGCTCAATCCTACAAAAAGAATGTGGTGATTGTTATTTGATACAGATGTTGCCTGACAATGAATTATGCTAAATATTAATGATTTTCAACACTCTCAAATTTAGTATTTTGTTTTAGCTTTGAATATGCTATTCTTTTTATAACAAGTATGTAAATTAGATCCAGAATCCTTTATCCAAGTCCTTTGGGGGCAGTCGGGTTTTAGGATTCAGATTTTTTTTTTTAAATTTTACAATGGTAATAAATAACAGTACTGAGTATCGTGACACCCCCAGAGAGATCTAGGGAAGTGTCCTAGAAGCCAGACACTACTAACACAACAGTAGGTTTTTAAATATTCGCGGTAACTCATAAAGACTATAGAAAGCTTTACATTAGCTCAGGTTTTCCCAACAAATGAGTGACAAAGACTCTAACCTTGACCAAACTTTAGTCAGACTCCTCTCAGCAGTCTGCGCCTCCACCCCACTTAGTAAGAAGCCTAGGCTTAGTATGAATCTCGCTAAGTCAGTTTAGTAAGAAGCCTCTCACCTCGATGCCTCCTCCTAGTAATTGTCTATCCACTGAACCCCTCACCCTGCTTCTTGGCTATGAATCTCCATTTGCCCTTGTATTGCGAGTTGAGCCTCATCACTCTCTAATGCAAACTCCTGTTGCAACAGTCTTCAATAAAGTCTTCCCTACTTTTTAAACACGTGTCAGAATAATTTTTTCTTTAACGTGAGTTTGCCACAAATCTATGAAAAAAAGATTCTGTGCTTTAGAGCTTTATAGAGTTTGGAATTGCTGATGAGAGATTATAGACCTGTGGTATAGTTTCACTACGATCTTCTATACCAGTGTTCCCCAACCTTTTTGGCACCAGGGACCGGTTTCATGGAAGATAATTTTTCCATGGACCGGGGCTGCGGGGGAGGAATGGCTTGAGGATGATTCAAGTGCATTACACGTATTGTGCACTTTCTTTCTATTATTACTACATTGTAATATATAATGAAATAATTATACACTCACCATAATACAGAATCAGTGGGAGCCCTGAGCTTGTCTTCCAATTGATTTATTGTGGTCCCTGTGCAGTCGAACCTCTCTGCTAATGATAATCTGTATCTGCAGCTGCTCCCCAGCGCTAGCATCACCGCCTCGGCTCCACCTCAGATCATCAGGCATTAGATTCTCACAAGGAGCATGCAACCTAGATCTCTCGCATGCGTAGTTCACAGCAGGGTTTGCGCTCCCATGAGAATCTAATGCCACGGCAGATCTGACAGGAGGCGGGGCTCAGGCGGTAATGCGAGCCATGGGGAGCGGCTGTAAATACAAATGAAGCTTCACTCGCTCACAACCACTCACCTCCTGCTGTGCAGCCCAGTTCCTAACAGGCCACAGACCACTATCAGTCCGTGGCCCAGGGGTTGGAGACCCCTGTTCTATACCTCAGAAACCTACCTATTTTGATGTTGTTGAAGTAGTAGTTCTATTTTGTTCTGTGATTCAGATTTCAGTGTTTCAAGCTGATCCTCTACCTGGTTATAAAAAAGAGATACTGATTTAGGAATTGGTAAATCTAAAGCTTGGAAAATTTAGAGATTTTGCAACAAAAGGAATGCCTTAGAAAGATGCAAACAGAAGCAATGCTAAAATCAGATACATTCTATCGCTGTATTTTATTAGATCTTTTACATTGGCTATACTCTCACGTAACTATACAGATAAGTCGAGTTAGTTCCCATTGTTAACAAAGATCATTGTGGAAGTAACTTCTGCTATTTGAGAGACCAAAAATGAGAACTTGGCTTACTTTGAAGAGTTTCAAAAATTATATGCCTAATACTATTGTCTTAATGCATTTTAATACAATATTGATGTAGTGTTCTCACCACTTACTGGAAATATCCTCCCTTTAAGATAAGAAATCTCTGTGTCTAATTCTCTTAGGATTTTACTAATAGCTGAGCCCATGTTGCGGAAGTGGATGGTAGACATGCTGTCATGGTCATATATTTTCTTGCCTGAGGCTTCTTCAAAGTCAACTAGGACTGATCGAATTTCTTGAAGCACTCCCTCATGACTAAGCATCATCTTTCTTAGCTGCTCTATCTGTGTGTTGCTATCTCTCAGCATATCATCCTTAAGGCATTTGGCAGCTTCAAGTTCATGAACGGTATTTTGAAGCTGATTTCTTAAATCCTCCTGGGACTGACTCTCTCTTCGTCTAGGAAATAAATGAAAGAGAAGAAATAACACTGATAAAACTCAGATTCACACAAGTGATTTTACACTACAAGGAGTAAAACTTTAAGATAATTTCAGGTACCGAATCCCAACCTGATGTCAGCCATGGCATCTCTCTCCATCTGCATCTCTTGAAGTTTTGTTTGCAAACCAATGACTGACTGTCTTAAGTAAAATGTTTGTTTCTCATGCAATTCATTGCTCTGAAGAAAAAAAAAAAAAAGTCCTGCAAATTAGTTTTCATTAGAGGAACGTATTTCCTTATAGCTAATAATTTCCAAAAGTCTATATATCAATGATTTATTTTTATGTGTACTTCCTTCCCCCTTCACCATTGTTCGGGGCCTAATTAATCATTTCTCACCTAGGTTTTTTGAATACCTTAGTCTCACTGTCTCAACCTTGCCCTCTTTCAATCCATTCACGTTACAACCAAAACACCGTTCCTAGAACAAATCTGACTCTGGTTCAAGACAGAGATAGAAATAAACTCTATTCCCGAGGACATGAGAATTGGTGGAAATTGTGTATATAGAAAAGTCAACCTCTACCTCCAACTGACTTAAAAAACTTGGCAGCAGACAACTACCATTCAAAAATCAAGGTGTTCTACTACAAAGAAATTCACAAAGATCTCAAAATCAGGCACTGAGAGATCTCCCAGCACAATGGCTGATGCCCCACCTAATTATCCCAAAGTAAAGCCATCAAGTTCTGCCCCCAGGGAGACTGCCATCAGTTTTTTTACTGTTCATTCTTGAGTATGAACAAAAAGCCAAAAACCACTGAACACTTGAAGGAAGATTACAAAATAAAAAAGAGACCAAGATTAAACAAATGAGCAAATACTCAGGAAAAAAGATCCAAAGAAACAAAAAGAGATAACGCAACAGTGGAAGAACACTTCCAAAAACTTGTGTTGCAGAGAAATTTGAGAGACATTTTTGCTGTAAAGTAAGAACAGGACACTGTGTCAGAGAAGTGATCAGAGGAGAAGAGAGAGCTCTTGGAAATTAAAAATATGGTTGCAAACTAAAAAGTTGCAATAGAAATGTTGGAAGTCAAGAAATGCACCCCAAAAGTAAAAGAGTAGACAAAAATTTTGAAAGAAAAGGTAAGAGATTTAGAGGTTCAACCTAGGAGCTAATATCTGACTAACAGGAGCTTCAGAAAGAGAGAATTGAGAAAACAGAAAAAAACTATCAAAGAAAAAAGAAACCAAAAAAACCTGAATTCCTCAAAGCTGAAGGGCACAAATCTGCAGGCCAAATGGGTCCACTGAGTCCCTTTTGGTACTAGCACAGGGAAGGAAAAAACAAAAATCCACACTTAAGAACATCATGGTGGAATTTCAGAGATAAAGACCCTAAGGTTTCCAAAGGTGAACCCCAATTAAGTAAAAACATATCATCTACAAAGGAACAAGAATCAGATAGACATCTTCTCAG
Source organism: Phocoena sinus (assembly GCF_008692025.1). Taxonomy (NCBI): domain Eukaryota; kingdom Metazoa; phylum Chordata; class Mammalia; order Artiodactyla; family Phocoenidae; genus Phocoena; species Phocoena sinus. The sequence continues at coordinate 93,369,174 of NC_045767.1, forward strand.
TCTGTGCAAGGGCACACAATATTTTCAAAGGACTGAGAGAAAATAACTTTCAGCTTTATCCAGCTTAAGTCATTATCAGAATGAAAAAATTCATATAATGTATGTCTCATATACTTCTTCTTAAAAGTTTCTAAAGATGTGTTTTGACTAAATGAAGAAATAAATCAAGAAAGAGGAAAAGAGAAAACAGTGAATCCTGGAAATCATGAATTCAACCAGGAAAGCAGTGATAGGAATCCCAAGAAAATATCTATACAGCAGACCTAAGAAGAAACTCATCGAGACTAGACGGAAGAACTCCTAAAGGGTCCTGGGTTAAAGGAGGTTTGATAGAAAACCTATATAATAATTTTTTAATGAGGATATGATAAAGGTAAATATCAACAGTATAAGGAAAAAGCAAGGCAATTAGGAACCACAGGAAAAACAAACATTACACAGGAAAGGAAATATAGTAGGTTACTACCTAATTCTGCAGTTGACAATGTTTATATAGTCAATACAAGGTAAGATCCTTTACCTTCTTTTCTAATAGTCCAGGTGAATGGCTAGAGTAGTCTGAACTTTGTATGGTAACAGTGGAAATGAAAACATTTCCATATTTGAGAAATATATACGTGGTACACTGGATGGACTTGGTAGTAAAGTGGATGTCAGGGAAAATGAAGAGGTATCAGGAATGAATCAGGTTTTTGCCCTGTACAACAATATAAATGTGGCACCATATACAGCTAGAAGAAAGGTTTGGGGGAAAGATCAGGTATGTTGAGTTTATGGAGCCTGAGAAACATTTCAAGTAGAAATATCCAGTAGGAACACAGGTACACTAACTGGTGTGGAGACCAGTTAAGAGGTCTGACCAGAAATGTAAACTGAACATCCACTTACATGTAAATGGCAACAGAAGCTATGGGAATCACTATTACTGTCTATGGAGGGTTTTGCTGGAATAAGAAACTGAAAAAGAATGAGCTGGAGGAACATCAGGAGAGTGTGTTTCCATGAGACCTAAGAGAAAAGAGCACTTCAAGAGGAAGAGAATTGTCATGTGTGTCAAATGTTGTTGGAAAGTCAAGTAAGATAAGGAATGTAAAGCATTGATTAGATTTAGCATCACCGCTTACCCCTACTGTAGCATACATGTCCTGTTACTATCATTTTCTATTTTAAATATCTCAGCTATAAGACTGTAAATGTGTACATAAAAAGGACCACACCTTTTCCAGTTTTATATATCCAGTACCTAGCATAATATCTGTTACATAGGAGGTTTCTGATAAATATTATAAGTACCCAAATAGCCCTGTTATTTATTTACTGATTTAACTAATTTATTGGGAGCCAGTCAAGTGTCACGTACTCCGCCAGAGGATAGACTTGGAAAATTAACTGACATTGCTTCTTTTCCTCATTGGTACCTCTGTGCTTCATCTATCTTTCTATCTATCTATCATCAATCCATCTCTTTAGTGCACTTATCATAAAGTATTCTCATTACTTGTTTATATGCCAGGCCCCCTTCAAGACTATGAACTGCTTATGAGTCCTACCTTATTCATCTTTGCATCCCCTCTACATAATACAATGGTATCTCATTTTCAGCACTTAATAAATTTGTAGTTTTTTTTTAAGTGCTCACACATTCTGATGAAGTAGAACAATCCGTTAATAAATACAATAAAACGTACTAAATACTACAATAGACGTGTGTATGAAGAGCAACAAGTGTACAGAGGAGAACACACCTACTTGTGTCTAGAGGAAAGGCTTCAGAGAAGGAAATGCTTGAGCTGAGTCTTGATGGATAATAAGTAGTTAACAGGTAGACAGGCAGAGAAGAGGAAATGACTTGGGCAAAGGCATGAAGGTCTAGAACAGAATGGCACATCCAGGGAAGAGTGATATCGCTAGAATGGAGGGTACATATAGGGAACAGGTAGCCGAAGAGGCCAAAATGTACAGCGAAAAAAATTCGATCACAAAGGCCTTTGTATAAGTTTGACTTCTAGGCTATAGACTACCAGGATCCAACATGCAGCTGTAAAGCTGACTAAAGCCAGCTTGATTCTACACAAGGTCCACTTGAAATTTTCATCGAATAACTTCTATACACTACTTAGCTATCGTGTATACACATACATCTAAAAACCGACCCCCTACCAACTGCTTTTAAAGAAAAACCAGGTATCATGAAAGCAGGACAGCAGGCCTGAACCAATTACTAATTATAATTATAGATGAATGTCATTAATTATAACATTTTGAGCAATTCAAGTTTCACTAAGATTACACCAAGAGCACAGCAAAAGAAACAATTAACAAAATGAAAGCGACAACCTATGGATTGGGAAAAAATGGTATTTGCACATCCTATATCTGATAAGGGGTTAACATCCAAAGTATATAAAGAACTCATACAACTCAATAGCAAAAATCCAAATAATCTAACTAAAAATGGGCAAAGGATCCGAATAGACATTTTCCCAAAGAAGATACACGAATGACCAACAGGTACATGAAAAGGTGCTCAATACCACTAATCACTAGGAAAATGCAAATCAAAACCACAATGAGATATCACCTCACACCTGTTGGAATGGCTAACATCAAAAAGGCAAGAGATAACAAATGCTGGCGAGAATGTGGAAAGAAAGGAACCTTCGTGTACTACTGATGGGATTATAAAAAACTGGTGCAGCCACTACAGAAAACAGTATGGAGGATCCTCAAAAAGTCAAGAAGAGAACTAACATATGATCCAGCAATTCCACTTCTGGAAATATATCCAAAGGAAATGAAAACACTCTGTCGAAGCGATACCTGCACCCCCATGTTCATAGCAGCATGCTTTATAATAGCCAAGACATGGAAACAACCTAAGTGTCTCCTGACAGACGAATGGATAAAGAAGTTGAGGTATGTATGTATGTGTGTGTATATATACACACACACACAATGGAATATTATTCAGCCACAAAAAGGAGGAAATCCTGCCATTTACGACAACATGGATGGACACCGAGGGCATTATGCTAAGTGAAATATGTCAGACAGAGAAACACAAGTATCATATGATCTCACTTACACGTGGAATCTAAAAAACAAAATACCAAAAAAACTTACACAGAAAGAGATCAGATTTGTGGTTACCAAACAGGGATGTGGGGAGAGGGGGAATTGGATGAAGGTGATCAAAAGGTACAACATAAGTACCGGGGATGTAATGTACAACATGATGACTACAATTAACACTGTTGTATGGTATATATGAAAGTTGTTAAGAGAGTAATCCTAAGAGTTCTTATGACTAGGAAAAAAATGTTTTTTCTTTTTTTTTTTTTATCTATATGAGATGATAAATGTTAAGTAGATTTATTGTGGTCATCATTTCATGATATATATAAGTCAATTCATTATGTTGTATACCTTAAACTTATGCAGTGCTGTATGTTGATTATAGCTCAATAAAACTGGAAAAAAATTACACCATTAAGACAAGGCATTATGACTTATTATTAACAAAAGACAAATGGGTGTGTAGACTTTTCATCAGTCCAATTTTTAATAGTGAAACAGAAGGCACAGGCCAAATTAACAAGTTTAACCAATGAATCCATTTTTTTTTTTTTTTAATTTTGTTTATTTATTTTTGGTGATTTTGTGCTGGGTCTTAGCTGCGGCCAGTGAGCTCCTTAGCTGTGGCATGCAAACTCTTAGTTGTGGTATGCATTTGGGATCTAGTTCCCTGACCAGGGATCGAACCCATGTCCCCTACATTGGGGGGTGAATTCTTAACTACTGCACCACCAGGGAAGTCCCATGAATCCATTATTAAGTTTTTTTTCCAGAAAGTTTGGGTTCTATTCCAAAGCTCTGTGCCTCACTGTCTCCCCCAAATGGTATCAGATACTGGAGGAAAAGAATGTAACTCACTTCATTTAGTCTTCTCTGCAAATCTTTGACTTGATGTGAATATTCTTCCAAAACACGTTCAATGTGTTCCTTTCCAGGGTAAGGAATGACTTTTCTGCGAGAATCAAGTTCCACTTCATATTTAGGGAAAAAAGGGATTTGTGTCAAAGTCCCAGTTGAAGATGTGTTTTCAATTATTGATCCACGAATAGCTGACATAAAAAATGAACCTGAAGAACCTAAATATTAAATAATTAATTAACCAATGAATTAACTTAATAATAAAATAATTTTGTGGCAAACATTATCCCAGGTAGATTCCCTTATTGAACCCTGAAGGAGCTCAAGGTCTCATGGGGACAACAGAAAAGTGAGAGTGTCTCTGAGAGAGAAGAGCACAAGGTAAAAAGGAGGAACAGGTTAGGGAGGAGGGGGTAGTTTTACTTGACAGTGATCAAGTGATACTTGAATTAGTCTTGAAGCATCTATGAGTAAGAAGTAACTAGTCTGGAAGACAGGAGAAGAGGAAGAGCATTCCAGGCAGTGGGAACACCATCATTATTGGCGAGGGGTCTTGAAGCAGCGTGGCATACTATGGGTGAAAGGAAGCAGTGGCCAGATATGAGAATGAAAATGTAGGACATATCACGAAGGGCCTTGTGGTCATGCCAAGGAATTTGGATTTCACTGTGAAAGCTCTAGGGAATCATTAAAGGACTTGAAGATAGGGGTAATACAACTACACTTGTGTTCTGAAAAGGCTCTCTGGCTTCAGTGTAGAGAATGCATTGGATGGGGATAAAAATGAAGGTAGAAACTCAAAGTAGAAGGAGGCTTTCAACAGTTCAGGCAAGACATGGCAAGGGTCTGCCCTAAAGCAGAGACAGCAGAGACAGAAACAAGGGCATGAATTTAAGAAATATATGTGGTAAGTAAGAGAGAGGGAGACATCAAAGATTTCTCTTTAGTTTCCAGCTTCAGCAACGTCCAAGTAACGATGTTGATTTGCAAATACTGTACATGGACTTGAAGTCTGGCAGAGTGTTTTACTTTAGAGATAAGCTTCTGGGAATCATCAGCATATGAGTTCTAATGAATCCTTGGAGTCAAGGGGATCATCTAGGGGCAACGTACAGAGTGAAAAGAGAAGAGGATCAAGCAGAGCACTCCGAGGAAATATTCACATTTAAAAGGAAGACAAAGGAGGTAAAACCCAGTAAGAGTCACAGAAGACACACGAAGATTTTCAAGAACCACCACTGGCTTGAACTGAGGGACAGAGACAGTATGAGATGGAGAGAGGCTTTTCTACAAGCAGGCTGAAAAAAGCCACCCAGCTGGAAACATATGCTACCTTTCATGCAAAAGGGAGGAGAACTCAGAGTCAGACCCAAGAGTCCAGTGGATGGTGCCAGGAACCATGGAGACTTATCCCCAGGCCTGGGTCCTAATCCATCAGCTAGTCCTGAGTGGTCAGCCTGTGCCCAGCTGGATTTCAGAACTGTGTGCATATGTGCTTCCAGACATATGTGCTTCCTGTTTACTGCTTCCTCAATAGGAGTGGACAGTGGTTATCCTGTGCCTGGCTACCATTGCATGTTGGGTGTCACAAGTCTTCAGAGAATGAGGAACTCTACTCAAGGAGCTGTATTTAAGGGATTACAATTAAGGAGTTTCATCCATACTTGAATCTAATTTAGGTAAAGGTATTCTGGCCTCTCAGTGAGTGCTGTAGTGTGATCAGGCTATTAGGGGCCTTCTTAGGAAAGTGAATATATTTTGCATGTGAGAGAAATATAGATAATCTGTGACCAGAAAGTAAACTTGCAGTGGTTTTAAAATATGTCCGCATATTCTTTGCTACTCCTCCCTTAAATAGGTGGAGGTTAATTTCCCTCTTCTTTGTAAGAAAGGAGAAACAAGAGTGTATGTGTACGTGTATATGCATGTACATATATGGATATGTGTGTATGTGTGGCATTTGCTTAATTTTGCACAAAAGAAACACTGGAACAATAAAACAGAATCTCATGAAAACAGCTATCTATAGGAGTACAGGGATGGGTGGAAATAGAATGGAAAAGATAGGGATGGCAGCAAGGCTCTTCTGAATATACCTTTTTATAAAGTTTTCACTTTTGAGCCATATACATGTTATACATATTCAAAACATAAAACTGAAAACTAACAGAAAACAATAAACCTAAGTGTACAGTAAGTTGATAACATAACCTCACAGAGAAAATAGTTCCTTTCAAATAACTTTAGAACACAGTACCCTGACTGCACGTGAACTTAACTTAGCAGGTAAGCTGTTAATATAACAGGTGTCGTTACAATTCTGAAACGATTTTGTGTGTACCGTGTAAGAGAGAAAACAAGTAAACACACTGAAGTTGTTGGAAACTTGAGTTTTCACTGTAAGGGAAATACAGATATGGAATGGGGGGAAGATGAGGAAGAACTCTGTGGTACTGGATTTGAGAATTACCGGTGTGAACTTAAGGGAAAAAAATCTAATTCCAAGCTTTAGACACTGAGCACTCCTAGACACAGTGACACTTCAGTAGCAATAAGCACATGAGATCTTGGTGTGTGAATACTATTTCCTACTAGAAGGAACCAGGGCTCTTTAGTGAATAGCTGATTCCAGGTCTGGTGGAACAGGAGGAAAAGTACAGCCTGAAACATTCTGATGTGCCAGAAAGTAATGAAGTGGGCCATGTTTTAAAAAGACACAGAATTGGCTTAAAGGGGCTGGCCAAATTTGGTACAACTGAGCATCAAAACAACAGTGACAACAATACATTATAGCACTGTGAATTAAAAACAACCTATGTATCTAGAGTGATAATAATAAAAGTTTTTCTTTCCTGAAAAATGTATGCTAATTACTATGGTAAAATTAGAAATCATCGGGCTTCCCTGGTGGCGCAGTGGTTGAGAGTTTGCCTGCCGATGCAGGGGACGCGGGTTCGTGCCCCGGTCCGGGAAGATCCCACATGCCGCGGAGCGGCTGGGCCCGTGAGCCATGGCCGCTGGGCCTGCGCGTCCGGAGCCTGTGCTCCGCAGTGGGAGAGGCCACAACAGTGAGAGGTCCGCGTACCGCAAAAAAAAAAAAAAAAAAAAAAATTATAAATCATCAATGTAATAACTGATTCAGGCAAGGATCTTCAATTGACGCTAAAACCACTGAATGGAAGGTTATTTAGTACTAGGATATTCACAAGGTCTCAAAGGGCCATCCTATAGGTTACTTATTTATTGTAAAGGAGAAAATATGACTCTAAATTAGAAGGATCTGGCATTATGTGTTCCCTAAAGTATGATGTAAAAGTATAAACTGTCACCTATGTAAAACTCTTGCCAAATGAGTTTCATCTGAATCTAAACATGAGCAACAATCAGAAAAAATCTAGAATGTGGAACATTCTACAATACAACTGGTCTGGACTCTTAAGGAAAATGCTATGAGAAACAACAACAAAAGGAGGGAGGATGGTTACAGATTTAAAGAGAATAAAGAGACCAAACAACCAAATACAGTGCAGGATCTTTGATCTTAGATTTTTTTAAAACACTAAGTAAAACTTTTTTTGGAACAACTGGGGAAATTTAAATATGAATATGAATTAGATGATAACTGCATCGACAGTAATCTTCTCAGATACAATGATGTGGCAATGTAGGACATCATCCTTTTTCTAAGGAGATGCACATTCTGGTTTTGAGGCATGAATAATGATGCCTTCAACTTCAGCAAAACGAAATATAAATTGTAGGCATAGAGATAAAGCAAATATGATAAAATGCTGACAACTGGTGCATCAGTTGAAGGGTATTTAATGTATTCAACGTACTATTTTTTCAATTGTTCGACCATTTTGAAAAAATTCGAAATAAAATGTTGGGCAGGGGGAAGAGTTCACTGCATTTGGCAAAAAAGAGAAAATCTAGTCATTATGGCCAGAGTGATTTCATTGGAATACTAGGTTCAAAAGTCCTAAGGCAGTGGTTCACAGAGTGAATGGATGGTGAAGATGAGGACGCGTGAACACAGACTTGTCTTTCAGACGGCACAGCTGTGAAGGAAGAAGGGGCACGGAAGGCGCAGGTTGAGGAGAGGTTTTCATTTTTGTTGTTTTGGTTTGTTATATTTCCTTGTTAGTGGTTTTAGGCTTGGAGAGATTTAGCATGTTTACTTTGATGGATAAGTGCAAATGGAGAGAGAGGGACTGAAGATATCGGAGAGAGTGGGGCCCAAGACTCTGCAGAGATCCTGGAGCCAAACCTCCGAGGAGGCTGAGCTGCTGCGAGCAGGGGTGGGAATTAAAGCATGAGTAGCAAATTAGGAGGGTACCTCCTCCACGGAGCTATGAAGAGGTACGGACTGTGAAGAACAGTGAGTCTTAGGGGCAGCAGAGGAGAGGGTAGGAGAATGCCAGCCGAATGGCGTATTTTCTCTGCAAATCAGGAAATGACATTATCTGAGAGTGAGGAAGACGGTGGCAGAGTGAGGGGCTTGAGGATGGTGTAATTTTGAAATAAGTGTGGTGGGAAATTAGAGACAGAACTGGCTAAGATTAAGAGAAAGATTCCTCAGCAGCCTCGGGGGCCCAGCTGAGATGGCAAACTATGACTCTCAAGTGGCAAATCGGTGGAAAATCCACATTTGTGTATTTTCTTCCAGCAGCCCAGGACAAAAATGGAAAAGGCAGTCAGCCTGAAAGGACTGGGATTCTCCTGTAAGAGTGCAAAGAAGAATAAGAGAAAGAGGAAGTTGAGGATATTGGCAAGCGATAAAGAAAGTGAAGATAGGAAGAGGTGGATAGTTTAGGAGAAAACAGCAGAAGGTAGAGCAGCTGTCCTCAGCCCTTGTTGTAAACCAGGAACACAAGGAGAGCTTTAAAAAAAAAAAAAAACAGTGGTGCCCAAGCCCCATTCCAGATCTCCCGAATTAGCCTCTCTAGGTGTGGTTCTAAGCCATTTAAAAGTTTAAAGTCTCAAAAAGTGATCTTCACGTGGAGCCATGGTTGAGAACCACGACCTTCATGAGGCAGAAAAATAAGTGTTGCAGGAATAAGAGAGTGAGAGTGCTGGAAGATAGCAGGCTGGATTCCAGAAGTCCAACCGTTCTTGGCAATAAGATCCAAGATAGGAAAGTGAGTAGCTAGAGTACAGGTCAAAACAATTAGAACTAAAAAGGTGGAGAAGCCGTGAGTCTAAGATCTTAGATGGGTCGTCCATGAGGGCGACGGTGTTACGGGATGATGATGTGCCCGGGGAGGGAGAGACAGCCCATGAGCTAAGTGCCCATGTCCCTGAGGATGAGGGATATCGTGCAGGTGGGGAGGTGAGCAGGGTTGATGGGTATGGTAGGATGGAAGTGACAATGGCAATGAGCACCCTAAGGGGCAGAAGCTTTTACAAAATAAAGGCGCCAAAATAAAAGTTTTTCAGCACTGTTTCACTGCGCTTAGAAACGGTGAAACAACACCTATAACTGAGAATAAACTCTGGCTGCATTCTTTCAGATGAGACAGACATGACAGGGAAAGCAGTTAGGGCTGTGCAGGTCACCTGCCTGACTGCTAGATAATCCATTCTCTGTCCTGTCCCTATTCTGCTGTGTGTTGTAGAGAACTTTTTTTCCTAGGCCCCGTTCCCAACTTGTTTCCAAGACGGTTCGCAGTGGGAGGTACTGGCAAAAGACCAGAAGGCCAGAGGAAGGGAGAAGCTAAGGGACCGCTCCTCTCTCCTGCCTCTGACAGGCTTCTGGCAGTGAGGGGTGGCTTCAGCTCCCACAGGCAGCCGTCCCCATGGCTCTAGCTCCTGCTTGTACCTACGCCTTATGACAGTTCCCATTCTCAGGGTCCTTCTAGCCCCAAAGCTGGTAGCAGCTTCCTACAGTGGCTCATCTCTGAGCCTTCTCAGCTCTTTCAACACCTGTGTTGTCAATTCCCTGTATTAAATGTCACCTATTTATTCCTACTGTTTCTGTTTTCCTGCCTGCTATCTGTTGACTGAAATAATTTTCATCAGAGTTGATGGGGGGCCTGAACTAGGACAGCAGTCATGGGAATGGAGAGGGAAAATGCACTCAAGACACATTTCTGAGAATAGAGAAAGCAGGACTTGGTACCTGACTGGATGGGGGGCGGGCGGGTGTGAGAGAAAAGAAGTCACAATGATGCAGAATTTGGGCTTAGAGCAGACCGAGGAAGAGAAGGGAGGCATTTAGAGAAACATGGCATGTGCTTAAGTTCCTCAACTTGAAAACAATCTTCAAACCAAAAAATAATGTAAACACATGCTAAAAAATAGATATGCTATTTTTAAAAGACTAAACAATTTCTTCCTTATAAAGCAGAATTATAAATAATCTGGTAAACATTCATGAACAAGGTCTGTGCCTTGCACAGTTAACATCAAAACATACTGAAAAAATAGCAGCTTGAATGAATATTACGAAGACTGCTTAGTTCTAATTTTTTTCCCATTTTGTTTTATAAAAAACACGTACCTGCATTGGATGTAAGGCCACTACTTGATAAAAGATCCTCATTATTTGATTCACAAGGTTTTTGTTCCATATTAAATATTTGCTACCTCTTCTTAGAGATCTTGAAATATGAATGCTTCCCTATTTAGTTCTTTTAGTTCTTATCTATAAAAGACAGGGATTCGATCTTTATTAATAAGGTATTACATGAAAAACGTTCATAGAGGAGGAACTGACTATATTCACATTTGAAATTTAATAGCAATTTTTCACCAGGAAAATATTTACACGGAAATATTTTAGTATTATCTAACATTAATAAGTAAAGAGAATCTTACTGTAAAACTTATTGATTTTAAAGGCCAAGTGGCTTATTAGAGACAATCTAAAAATAAAAACTAACACTTTAATTATTATGATTATTAGCACTCTGATTTGGGGCAGAGTTTTTCCTCTTCTAAAGTCTCTCTCATCACATTACATTGTCAAATAATGGAAGAAGACATTTCCTCAGTAAAAAGCCACAAATTAGGAAAAGAGATCACAAATCAGCAAATTAGAAATCATTAATAAAAGGTAAAAACTTCTTTGATATCAAACAGTGCTCATAATTTTAGATTAGGCCAAGAGGGGTCTTCTGGGTTTGGAAAACACTGGGGGCCTGATTCCAAATCTCCTCCTCATCCTCTGAATATCCATAAAGTCAACAAGAACAACAAATAAATAAACGCACATGGGCTCCAAGCCTTCAGCATTCCCAGAAGACGGAGAATACCACAGCCTTCAAATTGTCTGTAAGGAGAGGGAAATTTTTTTCTAAAAGTTCTCCCATATTCTACCAACCAGTACTGCAGGCCTGTGAGTATGGACAACAGGAAAGGAGAGGCTGAAAAGACTGAAAAGGAGTAGAGGACTGAGAGGAAGCACAGAGTCACCCCAGAGAGTGAAGAAGAAAGGCCAGGTTACTAAGCACAGGATGGAACATGACAGTCTGTAGCCCTGGCTATGCAGTAAGGGCTTGAAAGTGGGTGGGCACCAGGAGTGTCAGCCTCAGAGAAGAATGTTTCTGGGGGAGAATCAGATATGGAGACATGGCAGTAAAGGGAAGAAGGAAATGAGAGGGGAAAATTCAGGAACCAGCAGAAACAAAAAGAAGCAAGATATGCCAGTGCTCCTTCTACCCTTCCCACCCAACGCCCCCACCACCATCCATAAAAGGGAACACATAGAAGACGGCTCTCTCAGACAAGGAATCCTGTCCACTAAATGAATAAAAATAGATAAAAGTAGAACACATCCATACAAAACTACAACAAAATGTCAGAAAATGTGGATAAACTCTTTTTTGCCTATGAAGAGTCCCCCCCATACCCTCCCCGCCAACAAACATGAAGTCAAAGAAAATTGTAACACAACACTCCAAACTGAACTAAACATTCTCAAGCAAGCATTTGGGGGTGATTAAAAGTCACCCTTGAATGAGAATTGTAAATGTAAGAACAGAAGTGGACAAGAAACAATGAAAAAAGCAAAAAATCAGGAAGAAATGAAATGAGAGTTGATTAAAGTAAGGAAAGAAAGAAAAGAAAAAGACAAAATTATATCAGAAATGAAGACCAAATTACAAAGTACACAGGGAGGAGAGACTGTAATGTAAACTTAATAAAAGGCATTGAAGAAAATCAGGAAAACAACTAAGAGGATGAAAACTGAGATAAAGAAATAAAAAGGGTGGGAGAGGAAGTGAATGAAATGGAAGACAGGCAAAGAAGGTTGAACATAATTGGTGTCCCTGAAGAAAAAAGTAAAAAAAAAATGAAACAGAACTATTATTTAAAATAATCTGAGGAAGCTTCCTATAAATAAAGGAAGATCCAAATCTACACATTTTTCATACTACGGAAAATCGACAAAGAATGATCAACTCTGAAATATATCCTAATAAACCATGTTAAGACTTTAAAGATTATGAAAAAATCCTCAGGGCCTTCAGGCAAAAAAGATGAAATAACATACAAAGGCAAGAGGATTAGAATGGCATCAGATTATTCAAAAACAACATACAAAGCAAGGCAACAGAAGAGCAGCATTTTCAAGAAATCTAAGGAAAGAAAGCATTGATTTAAACCAAGGATATTATACCCAGCCAAGATCTTCAAAAGATTCAAAGGCACAGAAAAGCAGTTTTGAATGCACCAGAACACTGTACATTAAGTGCCCCTTCTGAGAAATCAACTACAGGGAGTGAAGCTTCATCCAACCAACAGATGACCAGCAAATGTGGCCAAATGGTAACAACTAGTGAAAATCTTGGTTTTTCTCTAGGTTTAAAATTTTTCAAAATAAAACTTGGGAAAAAAAGTGAACATTTGAAAAAAAAGAAAAAAGATGACAGGACACTGAAAAAAGACTGATGGTGAACATTTAAATATTCAGTTGCAAAGTTGAGACTAAAACATGGGTGGGATAATGGCACTGAAGAATAACATATAAATATTATATGTGTGACAATGGAGAACAGATGTAACTAAAGACGGGAAAAGAGGAAAAAAGGGAAAGTAGAATGCCATTGGTTGTAAAAGGTACCATTTAAAACTGACAAAAAGCAAAAGGTAAAGAAAGAAAAAAAAAGGGGGTTATAGGTGCAGTATAGAAAGTACTAAGGCAAAGGTAACCACTAGAATAAAAATACAAATCTTCTTAAGTGACAAAAGAATTTTAAAAAGAAAAAGTAAAGAAGAAACACCAAATAAACACAGTAAATATAATACTTGCAGTAATTACACCAGAAGATAGTAACATAATAACACTGTGACAGAATTTAGACCAAACACAACAGTCACATCAATAAACCTGAAGGGACTTAACCTGCCTATTCAAAGACAAGTATTTTCAAATTGGCTCTTAAAAAAATTCAACTCTGTGCTGTACACAAGAGGACACTAATAGGCATAGATTCAAAAAGACTACAAATAAAGTGATGGACAATGATTTGCTAGGCAAATTAAAGCAGTAAGAAAGCATGGGTTGGCCATACTACCCAAAGCAATCTGCAGATTTAATGTGATCCCTATCAAATTACCCATGGCATTTTTCACAGAACTAGAACAAATAATCAAAACATTTATATGGATCCATAAAAGACAGAGAATTGCCCAAGCAATCCTGAGGAAAAAGAACAAAGCAGGAGGCATACCCTGACTTCAGACAATACTACAAAGCTACAGTAATCAAAACAGCATAGTACTGGCCAAACAAACATATGGATCAATGGAACAGAATAGAGAGCTCAGAAATAAACCCACACACCTATGGTCAATTAATCTTCAACAAAGGAGGCAAGGATATACAATGGGGTAAAAACAGTCTCTTCAGCAAGTGGTGTTGAAAAGTTGGACAACTGCAGGTAAATCAATGAAGTTAGAACACATCTTTGCACCATACACAAAAATAAACTCAAAATGGCTTAAAGACTTAAATATTAGACATGACATCATAAAACTGCTAGAAGAGAACATATGCAAAACATTCTCTGACAAAAATCGTACCAATGTTTTCTTAGGTCAGTCTCCCAAAGCAATAGAAATAAAAGCAAAAATAAACAAATGGGACCTAATCAAACTTATAAGCTTTTGCACAGCAAATGAAACCACAAATAAAACGAAAAGACAACCTATGGACTGGGAGAAAATATTTGCAAATGATGTGACAGACAAGGGATTAACTTTCAAAATACATATATAAACAGCTCATACAATTCAATAACAAAAAAACAAACAACCTAATTGAAAAATGGGCAGAAGACCTAAATAGACATTTCTCCACAGAAGACATACAGATGGCCAATATGCACATGAAATGATGCTCATCATTGCTAATTATTAGAGATATACAAATCTAAACTACAATGAGGTACCACCTCACACCAGTCAGAATGGCCATCAATAAAAAGTCTACAAATAATAAATGTTGGAGAGGGTGTGGAGAAAAGGGAACCCTCTTATGCTGTTGGTGGGGATGTAAATTGGTGCGGCCATTATGCAAAACAGTATAGAGGTTCCTCAAAAAACTAAAAATAGAGTAGCCATATGATCCAGCAATCCTACTCCTGGGCATGTACCCAGACAAAACTCTAATTCAAAAAGATACTTGCACCCCTATGTTCATAGCAGCACTATTTACAATAGCTGAAACATGGAAACAACCTAAATGTCCCTTGACAGATGAATGGATAAAGAAGACGTGGTATACAATGCTATACAATGTACAATGGAATATTACTCAGCCATAAAAAAGAATGAAATAATGCCATTTGTAGCAACATGGATGGACTTAGAGATTATCATAATAAGCTTGTCATAATAAGCAAAGTAAGTCAGTAAGAGAAAGACAAATACCATATGTCTTATATGTGGAATCTAAAATACGACACAAATGAACATATCTAGGAAACAGAAACAGACTCACAGAAATAGAGAACAGACTTGTGGTTACCAAGGGGGAGGGAGGTGGGGGAGGGAAGGACTGAGAGTTTGGGATAAGCAGATGCAAACTATTATATATAGGATGGATAAACAACAAGGTCCTACTGTACAGCACAATACTCAATATTCTGTGATAAACCATAATGGAAAAGAATATGAAAGAGAATATATATATATGTGTATGACTGAGTCACTTTGCTGTACAGCAGAAATTAACACAACACTGTAAAACAAATATACTTCAATAAAATTTTTTTAAAAAGCATGGGTTAAAATCCTGATACCAGACCAAGTAGTCCTCAAGCCAAAGAGTATTAAATAAGACAAAGGGCACTTAAAGTTAAAAGCTGCATTCCACAGTAAAGATATAATACCTCTGACTCCATGTACCATGTAACACAGCAACCACTAAGATAAAACATAAATTACAGGAAACGCAATAAGAACTAGAAACACAGTAATAATGAGAGACTTTAACAGGCCACTCAGTATGAGATAGGTCAAGCGGCCAAAAAATAAGTAAGGATATAAAAGATTTAGATGAAATAATCACTAAGGTAGACTTTTTGGATATATATTGAACACTACATTTTGATAATAGAGACTATACCTTCCTCTCAAGTGCACATGGAATATTCACAAAAACCAATCATACTTTAGGGCACAAATAAAAGATCAGTAGTTTCCATAAATAGAAATGTTACAAACATCCACCTCTGGTCACAATGTAATAAAACTAGAAAATAAAAATAAAAGTAAAACCCAAAAGCAAAAAGGCCTTTCCACTTGGAAATTAAAAGGCCTTGTATTAAATAACTCATGTGATAAAAGAAATATAAACAGAAATTTAAAAATTTCTGAAAAATAATGACAATGAAAGCACTACATATCAGAATCTGAGATACATTAAAGCAATGCAGGGACTTCCCTGGTGGCGCAGTGGTTAAGAATCCGCCTGCCAATGCAGGGAACACGGGTTCGAGCCCTCGTCCAGGAAGATCCCATATGCCGCGGAGCAACTAAGCCCATGCACCACAACTACTGAGCCTGCGCTCTAGAGCCTGGGAGCCACAACTACTGAAACCCGCGCACCTAGAGCCCATGCTCCGCAACAAGAGAAGCCACCGCAATGAGAAGCCCGCGCACCGCAACGAAGAGTAGCCCCCCGCTCGCTGCAACTAGAGAAAGCCCATGCACAGCAACGGAGACCCAACGGAGCCCCCCCCCAAAAAAAATAAATAAAATAAACAACAGACTTTAAAAAAAATGCAAAGAGGAAAATTCCTAGCCTTAAACACCTATTTCAATTTTAAAAAAAGAATGATAATAAGTGAATTAGATTTCTAACACAAAAAGGTAGGGGGAAAAAGTATAACAAAAGAAAGCACACGGTAGGAAATAATAAAGATAAAAGCAGAAATTAATGAAGAAAATAGAAAAACAACAGATCAAATTAATGAATCAGAATCCTGATTCTTAAAAAAAATATAGGCAAGGACCATCAAAATGACGGAAAGAGGAAGATCACTTATAACATACTGCTTACCATTTTTACATTAATGCACAATGTAAGCAGTGTTAAATTAAAAAAAAAACTTCTGAGCTAAAAAGAATTTTTGTTGAACAGAATTCCTTTTTATCTCACTCAGTTTCTCCCTTTAGATTACTGAGGTGCCATCTGTCAAAACAACAATTAGATAAATTCTACCTTAATATGTTTTGTGCTATCATTTTTAGGAAATACGTAGTAGGTAGGGAGACATTCCATAAAGAATTATAACAAATGGACTGTTACTCAAGATTGCTAGGCAATTTAAATGTTCTAACGGAAGGAATTGCTATTTGGGAAAACCTCTCATTTAAACAAGTGTTACCATGAATGTTTGCTGTATAATTTAGCTTACACACTAAAGTGATGCATTTGGGGATTCTTCAGGATGATGAAAGACGGTAAGAAAATGTAAATTACTGAGTAATGTTATTATCATAAATTACAGTTAGATCGAAAGCATGAAGGAATGAGCAGGACAGGCTGAATCAAAGCCCAGCCTTGCGAGATCATACACTAATCACTCTGCTTGATACCAGAGTTCTGGGTATCAAGAAGGAAACAGAACCTACAAGCAAGATAAGCAGAACGGGTACTAGAAGTTGGAGAAAAGAGAAGAAAAGGTGTGACTTCAAATTATTCTGATATGGAAACCATGTTCTACTTTGGCATAAGATGATGGTCATAAACTCATTAATTCAGTATCCACTGACTGTTGATAGGATATTAGGAGCCACAGTCCTTCAGAGGGATTTTTTTTTCTTAGAAAATTAATAAAGAAGACAGTACAGGTTTATCTACTTAAACAAGAATTTTAAAACCATTTATTTGTAATGATGCTTAGCACTTCTACCTGTCAATGCTGCTAGCTATTTTACGTACCGTAGAGTAATGAAATCTGTCTTTAAAAAAGTATTTGTAATCTAGATTTTCACTATTTTAGACTGACCAAATCATTAAACTGGTCAAATCATTCAGTGTTTCTCTACTTGCATTGAATTGTAAGAACTGAAAGATAATTCCTATTTTCAGGCATACAACTTATTAAATTACTAAGGATTCCTGGGAAAAGAAAGGTTTTTTTGCCTCAGTAAGTCATAAAATTGTGAAAACGCTGCACTTTGTTGATTTGGGGATCAAAACATGAACTTACATGTGTCTGATTTAAATCTCTGAGTAAAGTACACACATAAGATCTTGGCCTCTTCTAGTACGCTCAAGATTTATCAAGAACAATTCTACCTGGTTTAAAATTATGAACAGGTTCACATTGAAAGCAGCCTTAAATTTCTGACGAATAATAGCTAGGTGAAGACTCTACTCTTGTTATTTAATTGGAATGTTGCAGAAAAGGCCTTAGAAACCACAGACCATAAAAAGAGGGCTTTTGGAGGAAAATAGTTTATAGGCTTTAGCTTTTGCTACATAGTTGAGCTAAAAGAGTTAAAACTATCTCCTGGGTTCTTACCCCTTCTCCTTGGCTTCCAAAAGGCCGTGGTGACTGTACACCTACTTTCCCTAACGTGACCAGTCTTCACCTTGATTTCTTTCCTTATGGCTACGTAAGGTGGACCTCTCATGTGACTGTGATAAAATGTGACTATCTCCACAGTAACCTGATTTAGAATTCATGCTCTATTTTGATTGGGAAAGATTATGTATAATGTGTGTTATATTTAGATTACTGGATTCGTCAACTAATGACTCAAGCCCCTAGAGTGCCACCTTTCACAGAAGCCTGAGACTGGTGATTTTATAAAACTGGTCCATACTCTTGTAGAACCAGTCTGCAGGTATGTTTCCCCTAGAAAATTCTAAGATTGATCCAAATACCACATATCTGGGCTGGAACAGTCTCAGAAACGCAATGAGGAGAGCAATTATTACTGAATAACCCTTTATTGCCTGAGTTATTGTTGTTACCAATAACTTCACATCACTCTTACTGTCTGCTTTCTCAATCACATTCTTTCTCTCTAGATGTTGTCATTGACTGTTAGGGTTCAAATCCTAGCTCTGTGATCTACCACCTATGTGACCTTGAGAACTATATTTAACCTCTGTAAGACTATAAGATGGAGATAGAGTATATACCTCAAAAGAATAAGAGTTAACTGAGATAACTCATGTCAGCCTTACTATACAGTACTTGCCTCAATCTATAGGTACATAGTGCCACAGTAAGCCATGAATAACAATATTGTTTTTAAAATTTAGGCAGTGTATACCCCCTCACTTGCCCATAATAAATGACTGTATCTTTCTATATATCTATAAAGAAGATATAAGTTTCATATAGGTCCACTAACAGAAAAGAGAGTGAGTTTAAAATGCATTGAGTAAACACAGGGACCATTATAATATAATGTAGAATTAAGCTATTTAGACCCTACTTCACCAGTACATAAAACCATCTTGTAGGGAGGCAGCACATAAGAAGCACAGAACTTAGGATCAGGGCACATAATTCTGTCATTGGTTACCTGTGAAAGCATGGGCAAATCTTTTCACATCTCCGAGCCTCAATTTCCACCATTACTAAGTGAGGTTATGGTTGTGTTTTCCAACCGTAACCCCGACTACACACCTTCCTCTCTGCTTCCCAAACACCTTTATGGAATTCAGAAGGCTCCACGGAGCAGACTTTGAAAACCACAGAGATAAACCCCTTATAACTTTATTATCTTAGATACTCCAGCCTAGGCATTCATCAAGTTTAAGACTTCAGGCTCTAAAATTAGATACAGATATAATAAATTAGTGTATCACTTGTATTTAGTCACAATTCTTAAATATAACTCAAAGTAAAACAAGAAATACCTTAAAATCTGGATATTCTTATTTTCACTTATACTATTAACACCTGAAAAAAATTTTTTTATCTGCTTATTAATATATAGAATACTTCATTATCTGAAATTTATTATTTTCAAAAAGTTCAATTTGCAAGTTAATTTTCATCACTTAAGATCTTAACGACACCTAAAACACACACATACAACAACACAGCAGCAACGAAACTAAATTCTTTTTCATTTGGGCTTATCTTGTATATGAAAGTATGCTTTAAAATTATAGCCTATGGCACTTATCTAGGCTACATTTATACAACAGAACATGTTCAATTATAGGCTCCCTATTTATTGGCCCAATGCTAATCTTGTCGGTATAGGTCTCATTGACATTATCAAGATAGCGCAGCAAGTAAACATATAGGCCCGTGTCTACATTCCCAGACCTGACCTTTCTCCAGGTACTGTCCAAACTGACTTAAATAGACCTCCTGAATGTCTTCTGACCATTTAAACTGCTTTTCACTGCTGGAGATACTTTGATCAGGTAACAGCTCTTATGCTTGGTTAGAAAAGTTACTGAGCAGAGGAACTTCTGTCTATAAATCAGAAATAGGTCAGAAATGGGCCTATAAATCTTAAGCAATGGAGCTGAGATAAACAACCAGGATTTTTGGACTATCTCAGTGGAATCTAAGTAAGCAGTTGCCTCATTGGAAAAATGAATGACAATACAAGTATCAAATCATTGTGAAATACACCTGAAACTAATATAATGTTATATATCAATTATACCTCATTTGAAAAAAGAATGACAATATTCTGTGTTCAGAATGAGGACTAATGAACAGAAGTAAAGGGAGGTAGGTTCTAGCTCAGGGTGGAAATGGGCATTCTAAAAACTAGAGCACCTTGGATATTTACATGGTGGACTTCCTTGTGAGGTGTTCAAACTGAGGGTGGATGAGCATTCGTTGGGATGCCAACTTGCCACTGGCTGTCCTCCCTTGGGCAGAGTATTGGACTAGAAGAAGTGTAAAATCTTCTCCAATCTGGACATTCTATGATTTTGTATGGAGAACATTCATCAAAAAGATGACCAAGAATACAGTGACTTCTCACAGATGATTTCAGTCAACAGCAAAGCCAGATAGGGACAATTCCACTGCTTCCAGCAAGTTTCATGCTCTTTTGTTTAAAAATTTTGGCTCTAGATACATTTTAATGAAATCTGTTCCTTTAACACCTCTGCATATATGCTTACAGTCACCTTAAATTCATCTTATCCCAAATCTGGTCTCTTTTCCTTCCCACCTAACCTGTCTTCTAGGGCGTTCTCAGATAGTGATACCATAAACCCAACTTCCCAAGTCAGACATTTCAGTGTCTTCATTCTTCATCTATTCAAACTCCACATTCTGTTGAGTCTACCTCTGTAATACCTTTTAACTCAGTGAAGGAGACTTAAGTGTGGTCAAAAGTTATAAGGAAGGAATCCTGGAATATGTAGTTTAGTTCATTTTAGTCCTATCATATTCTTTCACGCTTTAATCAACTCTTACTAGACCTGCTACAAAATACCTCAAAATGATTCTTCTAGTTTCAGTTTCTTACAATCTTCCTTTAAAATCAGAGCCATCTTGCCATACCTCGCCCAAAAACAAAGCTTTGAACTAAGACCAGCACTCAATGCCCTTTACCATCTGGCCTAACCAACCTCCCAGCCTCATCTTCACTCCCTTGACGCACACCGTACACCATTCAATGTTTACTAGCTGTGTCCTGAGCATGTCCTGCTCTTTCAGGACCCTGCTTGTATCTATACTCTTCTTTTTCTTCCTCCTTTCTTCCCAGCAAAATCCCCTCCAGTTCAGCTTTTAGGGAAGTGGAGAAAGAGGTTCAAAACTATGTAGCTGGTAGCAATGTACACTGATCCAGTCTTTAAAATCAGTGTTCTAATAAAAAGGGAACGAAAACTGCCCAGTGCCTCTGAAACATATAATTTAATGTAGGGGACTATATTTGGAGGACATGCTCCCCTTACTCTTCTCACATCAAAAGTAGTAAGCTTTAATTAAATCATTCATGCATATAAAACACTTAGCACAGGGCCTGGTACAAAGTAGACCTCTGGTAATTATTCATTACTGTTGTTAGCATTTTGATGGGTTACAATGTATTGATGCTATGAACAGCGCTTCTGTAAATATTAGAGATAGAACTTTCGAAGATCATGCCCAATCAAGTTTCTGCCCTCGTGGATCTTATATTCTGACGGAGAAAGACACCAACAAAACAAATCAAAAATATAATTTTGGAGATTGGTCAAGTGCAATGATGAGAATAACACAGGGTAGTAATAATATACAGAGAGGAGTTGAGACTACTTAGGGTAGGTCAGGGAAAGACTTCCTGAAGTGACATGTGAGCTGAATGACAAAAATTCAGCCCTGCAGAGGACTGGGGAAGATCTTAAGAGGAAGTGCCACATGCAAAGGTCCTGAGATGAGAGGGCTAAGGGTTCACTGACTGCCAGGAAGGAGGCTACTGAAGCTGCATGTAGTCCAGGGAGAATGGGAGGTCTGCTTATAGACAGCCAACTGTGTACTGTGCCCAAAGAAATTCTGTGCTTATTAGCAGTTCCTTTCCTAAATTATCCTGAGAAGTTGCTGGTGAGGTTGGCTGGTGGTAGCGCTCACGGGGCCTTGAAAAAGTCATACTAATGACTTTGGGGTTTATTCTATAATTGCAGTGGAAAGCCACTGGAGGATTTTAACCAGGGGAATATAAACCTCTAGCGGCTGGGTGGGAAATATACTGAGTAGAAGGCGCCAGTTATGAGGCCACTGGAGCAGTACAGCAGAGGAACTAAAACCTTAACTCTAAAGGAGGCTAGTGATCTAGAGTGGATTGGTGCTGGGATTGGGAATGGCGATTGACTACAAATGGGTACCAGGGATCTTTTTTGGGTGATGGAAATGTTCTAAAACTGATTTGTGGTGATGATTGCACAACTCTAAATTTACTAAATATCATTGGATTTTACACTTAACATTGGTGAATTTTATGGTATGCAAATTATACCTCAAAAAAGCAGTTCAAAAAGAAAGCAGATTGGCTACTCTTTGTACGTTTTTGTGATGTTTTGTGGGGTAAGAATAGGGGTGCTAATTAGCTGCCTGGGACCCAGAAGTCAATCAGTTAAACCTGAACACTGGCTTTTTCCTGCATCTTGAATACTCCAAAGGGTCTTTATTTCAAGGTGACTAGAGGTTGTTTTTAACTCCCCGCCATATGGAAGCACTTTGGCATTACCTCTTTTCCCCTGGATTGAGCCTGGAACGCAATCCCCAAGTGTCTGCAACTCTTATTTGATATACACGCAACAGCTATCCAACAGTGTCTTAGCTAAGGACCAAGCCTAATTCACTTTGTACCTTTATTCTCTTAACCAGAACAAATGCGGTGATATATTAATAGGAATACAACAAAAGTTTAAAAAATTGCTTTGAAGTGCTAGACCACCTCTTTCTTATGCACTTTTTAATTTCTTTTCTCACCAAATTCTTTGTTCAGCCTTTTCCTTAGGATTTACGGGGTTCAGGAAATATTTAGTGGTCTCCACTACTACACCTGCCACTGCACCAGCTGGAGAGCTTTAAAATACAGTAAGTCCCCTGCATATGAACGAGTTTCGTTCTGGGCGTGTTTGTAAGTCCAATTTGTTCGTAAGTCCAACAAAGTTAGCCTTGGTACCCAACTAACACAAGCGGCTATATAGTACTGTACTGTATTAGGTTTGTAATACTTTTCACACAAATAATACATAAAAACAAACAAACACAAAAAAGAAAACATTTTTAATCTTACAGTACAGTACCTTGAAAAGTACAGTAGTACGGAACAACAGCTGGCATCCAGGGGCACGTTCACATCTTTGAAAGCCTGTAACTTGAAGGTTCGTATGTAGGGAACTTACTGTATTCATCAATACAGGATTGATTCTATGTGATTTATAAGTCTAACTGTGTGTATTAGTTTCCTGTAATTGCCATAACAAGTTACCAGTAGTTTGGTGGCTTAAAACCATAGCCATTTATTCTTCCACAGTTCTGGGGACAGAAGTTCAAAATCAGCCTCACGGGGCTGAAATCCAAGTATTGGCAGGTCTGTGCTCCCTTCAGAGGCTCTAAGAAAGAATCGATTCCTTGCCTCTTCCAGCTTCTGGTAGCTGCTGGCATTACTTGACTTGTGGCTGCATCACTCCAATTTACATCACTGTGATCGCACTGCATTCTCTTCTTCTGTATCTAATCTCCTCTGACTCCTTCTTACAAGGATACTTGTGTTTGCATTTAGAACCCACCCAGATGACCTCCCATAACAAGATCTTTGACTTTACCCTCTTTCCTTATCCCATTCACAGGTTCCAGGGATTAGGACCTGATATTTTTGGGTGGCCCTTATTCAGCCTACTATACCATAGAATTTGGAGCCATCTAGTTTGGGAACAGGTGGTTCACAGAGCCCCTATTTAATGAATTGTGGATTATTACAGTGAGTGGCCCTAACATACTAGATAGACAAAACTGAGTCCTCTTTGTAGAACACAACAGTAAGGGCTATGCACACACCAAATAACTTGTCAATTTCTGCCCTCAATTCAGGAGTATAATAATATCTCTACGGCCTAAAAACCACTTTGCCCACAACACAAATAAAGATTTAACTGTGTAAGTTTTAAACAATAAATGTGGTACAGGGCTTCCCTGGTGGCGCAGTGGTTGAGAGTCCGTCTGCTGATGCAGGGGACACGGGTTCATGCCCCGGTCCGGGAAGATCCCACATGCCGCGGAGCGGTTAAGGCCCGTGAACCAAGGCCACTGAGCCTGCGTGTCCAGAGCCTGTGCTCCACAACGGGAGCGGCCACAACAGTGAGAGGCCCGTGTACCACAAAAAAAAAAAAAAAAAAAAAAAAAAAAAAAAAAAAAAATGTGGTACAGAGTTGGGAGGATCAGACTGTCTCCCACCACTCCCTCACCTCCATCCCACGACTTTACACACATGGAAACAGTCCTGCCCGGCTGGTCTCTGGGACAGTGGAAAGTGCTAGCCCTGTCCTTCCCGAATCGGCTGCTGAGAAAGCAAGAAGTGGTTTTGCCAGTCTAAAAACCCTGAGAAATAGCCGACTTCACTTTTCTTCTACTTTTCCTTGCCCTTACAGTACACCAAGATAAATGAACACAACCTGGAACAACTTCAGTGGGGACTTGGAGCACAGTTTTGTGGAAAAGGATGGTCTCATCTGAGAACTTCTTGTTTCTGACTGATGCAGAACCAGACTCCTCACTTAACAGGGAGGGCTCCAGCTGAAAGGGCCCCTGCACAGCATTTAATACAATCTCATTCTGGATGAGACTGTCCAAGACTACACATTCCTCTTCATACCTCTGTCTTCCCCACCCCTCCCCCCGTCCGCCGGAAGCGGGGTAGGAACAGGAGTTAGCAGTAATGTTGGGACAGGAGCCTGTTATTTCTACCAAAAGGAATACTATGGTCCCAGAGTTCAGCCACCGTCCCCGGAGGTCTTGCGATCCCCGAAAACAACGGCAGTCCGTTCTGATAAAGAAACAATTTATCGGCCATCTACCACCACGTGCAAAACAGACACAAAGGTCTGGAAGGTTCCAGAAATGAAGACGCGCTGCTTCGGGTCCTCAGGAAAACGACCCACCCCCTCACCCGGCCCCAGGGTCGCGCCCGCCCCTGTACCTGCGGCCAACTCCTCATCCTAAGAGTCCGACCCCATCCCCGGGGGGACGCCGGCGGGCGCGGCGGCCGCACCTGCGTCGACTGGGCGGGGCGGCGGGGGCGCGGACGCTGCCCCGCCCACCCCTGCGCCCTCTCCTCGTGCGCTCGGGCTCCGGCCGCCGCTTGCTCCAAGCGAGCCGCGCGGGCAACGGTAGGGCACCTCAGCCGGGCTGGGGAGGGGGAAGGAGTGCTGGACTACTCCGCGGGGGCCGGCGCCAGACCCGGACTGCGTCCCCAGACGCCGTCGCCCGGGCAACCGAGCGCCATTTCCCGCCCCCTCCGACCCCAGGAGCCCTAAGGAGGCTGCTTGCACCCCGCAAGCGTCAAATGCTGCCAGCCCTACCCCAGAAACGACCCTGATTCGGGCCTCCACTTACACTGTCTGCCTCTCAAGGCCTCTCTCTTCTTCTACGGCCTCTTAGCCGGTTTCCAAATCCTACTCTTACCCCCCTCCCCCACCTCCCAGCACCCGAACGCCCCAGGCTATTCTCGAAGTTGTTCCGCAAATGATCTTCCCCAATTCTCACCGACCCTCACAAATCCTATCTCTACCCACAATCTAAGCGTCAAGCCCAATCTTGGCGTTGCCAGTCAGGTCTCCCCGCCCGGCTTCTGACAGTGCCTCCGTACCCCCCTCCGCCAACCCACCCCTCAATTCCCCTTTGACTATCTCCTTTAACGATTCACATTCTGCAGCTCTGCCTTCGCTTACGCCGATCCTCTCTGTACGGAATGATTTTCAAGGTTCACAAGTGTTCTCGGGGTAGCTGACCCTCTTGCCTCCGGAGAGTTGTTTCTTCCGCTGTGCTTCACTTGCTCTCTGTCGTTATCGCTAATATAGAATTTATAATGTGATTTACACACTTAGACCTCTCGGTGCTGCCTAAATTAGTGCTCAGATGGAAGGAATCCAGAAAGGCCTGCGTGTGATAGATACAACCTGTCGCGTTAATGCTATTGGTTGCCGCGTTATACGGACACCTGCAGTGAATAATTTTTATGTGCAAGTTTATTGGAAGTATTAATAAATCCTACATTATATAATGTAGTTATAAATTTTAATAAAATTAGTATTAAATACCACTAAAGATTGCTTTTTATTGTACCTATGATATAAATTATTCCATTTATTGACTGGGAGAGAGCTAAGATTGCCTGTAGAATCAAGTATTTTAATAGGGAATGAAATCATATTAAATGGAGGGATGAATGGTTTAAGTTTTGTGGCGAGACAAAGCATTTTTTAATTGTTTCAAATTTTATTCTATGAAAGCATGAGTGTGGCAAGAAAATATTTTAGTTCCTAATATGTGATTTCCATTGGTGTCTCATGTTTGTACCCTGGGCCCTACGAACAAAGAAAGTTCTGTTTTCTTCACGTTTTGAAGTCTTTAATTGAAATAGTATGTTAATTAGAACACGATAAAACTATTTAAACCCGCATATATGTATGAAAATTATTTTATATAACTTTCTATTTTATTTATTTTTTTATACAGCAGGTTCTTATTAGTTATCCATTTTATACACATCATTGTATACATGTCAATCCCAATTTCCCAATTCATACCACCACCACCACCCCACCCCCGGCTTTCCCCCCTTGGTGTCCATACGTTTGTTCTCTACATCTGTGTCTCAATTTCTGCCCTTCAAACTGGTTCATCTGTACCATTTTTCTAGGTTCCACATGTATGTGTTAATATACGATATTTGTTTTTATCTTTCTGACGTACTTCACTCTGTATAACAGTCTCTAGATCCATCCATGTCTCTAGAAATGACCGAATTTCGTTCCTTTTTATGGCTGAGTAATATTCCATTGTATATATGTACCACATTTCCTTTATCCATTCATCTGTTGATGGGCATTTAGGTTGCTTCCATGTCCTGGCTATTGTAAACAGTGCTGTAATGAACATTGGGGTGCATGTGTCTTTTGGGATTATGGTTTTCTCTGGGTATATGCCCAGGAGTGGGATTGCTGGGTCATATGGTAATTCTATTTTTAGTTTTTTAAGGAACCTCCATACTGTTCTCCATAGTGGCTGTATCAATTTACATTCCCACGAACAGTGTGATAGGGTTCCCTTTTCTCCACACCCTCTCCAGCATTTGTTGTTTGTAAATTTTCTGATGATGCCCATTCTAACTGGTGTGAGGTGATACCTCACTGTAGTTTTGATTTGCATTTCTCTAATAATTAGTGATGTTGAGCAGCTTTTCATGTGCTTCTTGGCCATCTGTATGTCTTCTTTGGAGAAATGTCTATTTAGGTCTTCTGCCTATTTTTGGATTGGGTTGTTTTCTTAATATTGAGCAGCATGAGCTGTTTATATATTTTGGAGATTAATCCTTTGTCCGTTGATTTGTTTGCAACTATTTTCTCCCATTCTGAGGGTTGTGTTTTCGTCTTGTTTGTAGTTTCCTTTGCTGTGCAAAACCTTTAAGTTTCATTACATCCCATTTGTTTATTTGTGTTTTTATTTCCATTACTCTAGGAGGTGGATCAAAAAAGATCGTGCTGTTATTTATGTAAAAGAGTGTTCTTCCTATGTTTTCTTGTAAGAGTTTTATAGTGCCTGGTCTTACATTTAGGTCTCTAATCCATTTTCAGTTTATTTTTGTGTATGGTGTTAGAGAGTGTACTAATTTCATTCCTTTACATGTAGCTGTCCAGTTCTCCCAGCACCACTTATTGAAGAGACTGTCTTTTCTCCATTGTATATCCTTGCCTCCTTTGTCATAGATTAGTTGACTATAGGTGCGTGGGTTTATCTCTGGGCTTTCTATCCTGTTGCATTGATCTATATTTCTGTTTTTGTGCCAGTACCATATTGTCTTGATTACTGTAGCTTTGTAGTATAGTCTGAAGTCAGGGAGTCTGCTTCCTCCAGCTCCAATTTTTTCCCTCAAGACTGCTTTGGCTCTTCGGGGTCTTTTGTGTCTCCATACAAATTTTAAGATTTTTTTGTTCTAGTTCCGTAAAAAAAATGCCATTGGTAATTTGATAGGGATTGCATTGAATCTGTAGATTGCTTTGGGTAGTATAGTCATTTTCACAATATTGATTCTTCCAATCCAAGAACATGGTATACCTCTCCATCTGTTGGAATCATCTTTAATTTCTTTCTTCAGTGTCTTATAGTTTTCTGCATACAGATCTTTTGTTTCCCTAGGTACCTTTATTCCTAGGTATTTTATTCTTTTTGTTGCAATGGTAAATGGGAGTGTTTCCATAATTTCTCTTTCAGATTTTTCATCATTAGTATATAGGAATGCAAGAGATTTCTGTGCATTAATTTTGTATCCTGCAACTTTACCAAATTCATTGTTTAGCTCTAGTAGTTTTCTGGTGGCATTTTTAGGATTCTCTATGTGTAGTATCATGTCATCTGCAAACAGTGACAGTTTTACTTCTTCTTTTCCAATTTGTATTCCTTTTATTTCTTTTCTTCTCTGATTGCTGTGGCTAGGACTTCCAAAACTATGTTGAATAAGAGTAGTGAGAGTGGACATCCTTGTCTCGTTTCTGATCTTAGAGGAAATGCTTTCAGTTTTTCACCATTGAGAATGATGTTTGCTGTGGGTTTGTTGCATATGGCCTTTATTATGTTGAGGTAGGTTCCCTCTATGCCCACTTTCTGGAGAGTTTTTATCATAAATGGATGTTGAATTTTGTCAAAAGCTTTTTCTGCATCTATTGAGATGATCATATGGTTTTTCTTCTTCAATTTGTTAATATTGTGTATCACATTGATTGATTTGCATATATTGAAGAATCCTTGCATCCCTGGGATAAATCCCACTTGATCATGGTGTATGATCCTTTAAATGTGTTGTTGGATTCTGTTTGCTAGTATTTTGTTGAGGATTTTTGCATCTATATTCATGACTGATATTGGTCTGTAATTTTCCTTTTTTGTAGTATCTTTGACTGGTGTTGGTATCAGGGTGATGGTGGCCTCATAGAATGAGTTTGGGAGTATTCTTTCCTCTGCAATTTTTTGGAAGAGTTTGAGAAGGATGGGTGTTAGCTCTTCTCTAAATGTTTGATAGAATTCACCTGTGAAGCCCTCTGGTCCTGGACTTTTGTTTGTTGGAAAATTTTTAATTACAGTTTCAATTTCATTACTTGTGATTGGTCTGTTCATATTTTCTGTTTCTTCCTGGTTCAGTCTTGGAAGGTTATACCTTTCTAAGAATTTGTCCATTTCTTCCAGGTTGTCCATTTTATTGGCATAGAATTGTTTGTAGTAGTCTCTTAGGATACTTTGTATTTCTGCAGTGTCCATTGCAACTTCTCCTTTTTCATTTTACATTTTATTGATTTGAGTCCTCTCCCTCTTTTTTCTTGATGTGTCTGGCTAATGGTTTATCAATTTTATTTATCTTCTCAAAGTACCAGCTTTTAGTTTCATTGATCTTTGCTATTGTTTTCTTTGTTTCTATTTCATTTATTTCTGCTCTGATCTTTATGATTTCTTTCCTTCTACTAACTTTGGGGTTTGTTTGTTCTTCTTTCTCTAGTTCTTTTAGGTGTAAGGTTAGTTTGTTTATTTGAGATGTTTGTTGTTTGTTGAGGTAGTATTGTATTGCTATAAACTTCCCTCTTAGAACTGCTTTTTCTGCATCCCATAAGTTTTGGATTGTCTTGTTTTCATTTTCTCTAGGTATTTTTTGATATCCTCTGATTTCTTCAGTGATCTCTTGGTTATTTAGTAACGTATTGTTTAGCCTCCATGTGTTTGTTTTTTTATGTTTTTTCCCCTGTAATTGATTTCTAATCTCATAATGTTGTGGTCAGAAAAGATGCTTGATATGATTTCAATTTTCTTAAATTTACTTAGGCTTGATTTGTGAACGAAGATGTGATCTATCCTGGAGAATGTTCCATGCGCACTTGAGAAGAAAGTGTGATCTGCTGTTTTTTGAATGGAATGTCCTATAAATATCAATTAAATCTATCTGGTCTATTGTGTCATTTAAACCTTGTGTTTCCTTATTAATTTTCTGTTTGGATGATCTGTCCATTGGTGTAAGTGAGGTGTTAAAGTCCCCCGCTATTATTGTGTTACTGTCGATTTCTGCTTTTATAGCTGTTAGCAGTTGCCTTATGTATTGAGGTGCTCATATATTGGGTGCATATATATTTATAATTGTTATATCTTCTTCTTGGATTGATCCCTTGATCATTATGTTGTGTCTCTCCTTGTCTCTTGTAACATTCTTTATTTTAAAGTCATTTTATCTGGTATGAGTGTTGCTACTCCAGCTTTCTTTTCCATTTGCATGGAATATCTTTTTCCATCCCCTCACTTTCAGTCTGTATGTGTCCCTAGTTCTCAAGTGGGTCTCTTGTAGACAGCAATGTATATGGGTCTTGTTTTAGTATCCATTCAGCAAGCCTGTGTCTTTTCGTTGGAGCATTTAATCCATTCACGTTTAAATTAATTATCGATTTGTATGTTCCTATGTCCATCTTCTTAATTGTTTTGGGCTTGTTTTTGTAGGTCCTTTTCTTCTCTTGTGTTTCCCACTTAGAGAAGTTCCTTTAGCATTTGTTGTAGAGCTGGTTTGGTGGTGCTGTATTCTCTTAACGTTTGCTTGTCTGTAAAGCTTTTGATTTCTCCATCAAATCTGATTGAGATCCTTGCTGGGTAGAGTAATCTTGGTTTCAGGTTCTTCCCTTTCATCACTTTAAATATGTCATGCCACATGGCTTGGAGAGTTTCTGGCTTGGAGAGTTTCTGGCGTGGAGAGTTTCTGCTGAGAAATCAGCTGTTAACCTTATGGGAGTTCCCTTGTATGTTATTTGTGGTTTTTCCCTTGCTGCTTTCAATAATTTTTCTTTGTCTTTAACTTTTGCCAATTTGATTATTATGTGTCTTGGTGTGTTTCTCCTTGGGTTTGTCCTGTATGGGACTCTCTGTGCTTCCTGGACTTGGGTGGCTATTTCCTTTCCCATGTTAGGGAAGTTTTCTACTATTATCTCTTCAAATATTTTCTCGGGTCCCTTCTCTCTCTCTTCTCCTTCTGGGACCCCTATCATGTGAATGTTGTTACGTTTAATGTTGTCCCAGAG
Source organism: Phocoena sinus (assembly GCF_008692025.1). NCBI lineage: Eukaryota > Metazoa > Chordata > Mammalia > Artiodactyla > Phocoenidae > Phocoena > Phocoena sinus. Next base: position 93,400,309 of record NC_045767.1, read on the forward strand.
GTCTCTTAGGCTGCCTTCATTTCTTTTCATTCTTTTTTCTTTATTCTGTTCTGCAGCAGTGAATTCCACCATTCTGTCTTCCAGGTCACTTATCCGTTCTTCTGCCTCAGTCTGCTATTGATTCCTTCTAGTGTAGTTTTCATTTCAGTTATTGTATTGTTCATCTCTGTTTGTTTTTTCTTTAATTCTTCTAGGTCTTTGTTAAACGTTTCTTGCATCTTTTCGATCTTTGCCTCCATTGTTTTTCCGAGGTCCTGGATCAACTACACTATCATTATTCTGAATTCTTTTTCTGGAAGGTTGCCTATCTCCACTTCATTTAGTTGTTTTTCTGGGGTTTTATCTTGTTCCTTCATCTGGTACATAGCCCTCTTCCTTTTCATCTTGTCTATCTTTCTGTGAATGTGTTTTTTGTTCCACAGGCTGCAGGATTGTAGTTCTTCTTGCTTCTGCTCTCTGCCCTCTCTTATTATTTTATTATAACTTCATTGTAACATTCTTTTCATTTTGAAGTATCTTTGCAGTTTTACTTCATGGTATTTTTCTGATATTGAATATAGAAGAGCTTCTTATCTTTCAAAATAATTTAGAAATAAAGGAAGGGGTCCAGAGTTAATCTACCATTCATCCAGTCATTTCACATATATTCACAGGGCGCCTGATGGAAAGGTGTTGAAAATATAGCCGTGAATGTAAAAAAAGTCCCGATCCTTGTGGCGTTTACATTCTTGTAGAAGAAGATGAGTAATGTGCAGAGAGGCAAGTTCAAATATATCAGATGGGGATAAGTGTTCATGAGACATGTAAGGAGGTTAATTTCGTAGTGTGGTCTCAGAAGGGCTTATTGATAAAGTGACATTCAACAGAGGCCTCCTCCTAGAGGGAGGAACCATATTGTAGAACACAGCTCCCCAATTGTGTGCTTGGTGTATTTAAGAATCAGCCAGAAAGCCAGCTTGGCCTGAGCAGAGTGGACCAGCCAGAGGAGGTTGGGGGTTCTGGTCATATAGGGCCCAAGTCACCAAGAGCTTGTTCGTAAGAGTCCATGCCTCGATCCAGGGTTGTTATTTGCCTCCCTTCTTTGGGTTTCTACTCTGGACCAGACCCTACGCTGGGCACTGGGGGAAGATACAAAGAAGCTTCAGTTTCCGCCCTCAAATAACCAGTGTCCTTCTTATTGTTGAATGGCTGCTGGCCTTTATGAGGTGCAGTTAAGGACTGTTGGTTGATTAGAGGATGGTTCAGGAATAAGGAACCCAGAGCTGGTCTGAGCTTTGTCACTAACTATACAGCCTTGGGCAAGCCATTCAACCTGTTGGAGCATGAGTCTTTCCATCTGCAAAACGCTAGATGTAGAAATTATCACAAGAGATATTCCTAACTCAAAACCCCACTATAATTGTATAAAACCAAAAAATAGAACTTTATGTTAGTACAGTAGCACTGATTAAAAGTGTACTAGGAAAGCACTTCAGACATCACATACATCATGTATATGTAGGGTCACTTAAAATTTAATTCATGATGTGCTTAGTTAAAAAAAAAACCTTGTTTCACCAACACAATCAGTTTTGTAAGTGAGTGGTAGTTTAAAAAGTATAGTGTAGATTATATAAAAATTTTTAACCATGTGTTTCCCTTATAATTTCAACCTTAAAGATTTTTTGCCAAAGGTCTTCAAAACTAAATGCAATGCTAAACCAGAGTTACGGAGTAGTCTGAATTTTGATATAGATATTTTCTCTTCCTGATTATGGTTTAAAAATTTCTATTTCAAGTGCTATTTGACAGCCATATTTCCTCAGTGCCTGGTAGAATGCAGACACATAGAAGTGACTCAATAAATACTGTGGAGGAAATAAATGGCAAATCACCTCCAATAATTTTTTCAAGTAGACATGGTATAAAACATTAGAGACTGTATAGTTAATGTTCTAACATTTTCTTTCCACTAAGACTACAAGAAAAGAAATGTATTTAGTAAGAAAGTTTGAAACAACAAGATCCTACTGTATAGCACAGGGAAGTATATTCAGCGTCCTGTAATAAGCCTGTGGAAAAGAATATGAAAAAGAATGCATATATATATATGTATGTATAACTGAATCACTTTGCTGTACAGTAGAAATTAACACATTGTAAATCAACTATACTTCCATAAAATATATTTTAAAAAAGAAAGTTTGATCTCATTCAACAAATATTTACTAAACACCAACTATATGCCAAGAACATCAGTGAACAAAAGAGACAAACCCTGCCCTCATGGACCTTATTCTAGTTGGGAGAAACAGATCATAAATAAACACTTGTCCTAATTAACATATTAGAACATGGTGAGTGCTATGGAGACAGGGAAGAGGGAGCATGGGATGTATGGACATTCAAATAGAGCAGAGAAGGGTCCACCTGCTTCCCAGGTGCGGTTGTGATTAGATTTCTAGAAATATTGCCTGACGGGGTGGACTGGAAGATGAGCAATTTCTAACTTGTGGTTACTTTCTAAACGAGTTTTAAAAGAAGACTTTCATATACCATCCTAAGTGCAGGAATGCATTTATTCTTTAGAGTTGATTGAGGTTTTTAAAATCAACTTTATTGATATATACTTCACTTACAATAAAATTCATTCATTTTAAGTGTACAGATTGATGTGTTTTGAGAAATATACATACATAGTAAACAGCACTCCAGTCAAGATGTGGAACATTTCCATTGACCCAGAAAGTTCCTTTGCATCCCTTTGCAGTCAGCCTCTCCCCCCAACACTGATATGAGTTAAGTTTTTTAAAAATGCAAGTCCTTGAGTTTTGAGGATAAAGACTTTGTTTTATTGAAGAATTAAAAGGGATAGAAGTAGGAGATTGAAGCCAAATAACTAATAAAATGAAGGCAGATTGCCTTTTCTCCTCTAGGCTGTTTCTGCCGTTGTGGTCAATCACCGTTGTCACTAGGGTTTGTTTGTTTGTTTTTTTTTTTTTTGCTGTATGCGGGCCTCTCACTGTTGTGGCCACTCCCGCGGAGCACAGGCTCCGGACTCGCAGGCTCAGCGGCCATGGCTCACGGGCCCAGCCGCTCTGCGGCATGTGGGATCTTCCCGGACCTGGGCACGAACCCGTGTCCCCTGCATCGGCAGGCGGACTCTCAACCACTGCGCCACCAGGGAAGCCCGTCACTAGCGTTTTTGAAGCTGGCTCCGGTTCTTCCAAAATAAATGTATGCGCTTTATCATAACCATCTATTGTTTAAGATTTTAATACTGCTGTTTCTGCTGAGCTATATTCTTATTAAAATCCTTTACTTCTCATAAGTTTATGGATATATTTCTACCAGTTTTTTAGAATAATAGCTTACTACTAATTCCTAGAACAGTTATACTTTTTGCCAGGTATCTAACATGTAGTATATGCTATCAGGTATTATTATTCTTTGGTTCTTTATGCATTTGGCAGTCTTGGGGACATCCACCCATAACCATGCTCAGCATGGTGAAGTGATGAACTGATTAATTATAGTGTCATATTTTATAATCTTTCTTCACCTTTTACAAGTACCTTTTAAAAAACCTTTTCACTGCAGTAAAATGTACGTAACATAAAATTGACCATTTTAAGTGTTTAGTTCAGTATATGCACATTGCTTGACAACCATCACCACCGTCCATCTCTTGAACTTTTCCCCCAACTGAACTCTGTACCCATTAAACTCTAACTGTCCATTCGCCCTCGCCCCAGCCCCTGGCAACCACCATTCTACTTTGTCTCTGTGAAATTGACTACTCTAGGTACCTCATATAAGTGGAATAATGCAATATTTGTCCTTCTGTGACTGGCTCATTTCACTTAGCATAATGTCCACAAGTTTCATCGATGTTGTAACATGTGTCAGCATTGCCTTCCTTTTAAAGGCTGAATAATATTCCACTATTGGGTGAGATATATATATATATATATACACACACACACATATATCACATTTTGTTTATCCATTCATCCATCAATGGAGTTCTTGAGTTTTTCTTAAACTAATTTTATTGAGGTATAATTTCTGTTTATTAAACTGCATTTATTTAAAGTGTACCGTTTGATGAGTTTTCATAGATACACATTTGACCCTTGAACAACAAGGGTTTGACCTGCGCGGGTCTACTTATACGTGGAGTTTTTTCCAATGGTAAATTCTACAGTACTACACGATCTGCGATCTGCGGTTGGTTGAATCCTCGGCGCAAAATCGAGGAAACAGAGGTCTGACTAGACAGTTAAACGCAGCTTTTCGAATGCGTGGGTGGGGGGACTCTGTGCCCCTAACCTTCATGTTGTTCAGCTGTGTACACCTGTGAAACTACCACCTCAATCAAGACATAACATTTTCATCATTCCCAAAAGATCTGAATTGATCGTGCTCTGATAATTTTATGACAGCCCTCAGGATGGTTAGTGAAGCAGGTGCTGTAAACTGCACAACCAACATGCATTTCCCCTTCTTCTTTTCTAGGAGAATCCCACTTTGCATATTCAACACAGCATTCTACAGAACCATGACATTGCTTCAAGGGAAGGTCTAGCAGGTACATCCTGATGATTTTTAAACTAATCTTTGGGCTTTCAGTCCTCTATCAAGTGACTGTTTTCAGGTGAGGCTTCTTGGCATTTAGCGATGAGGGAAGGTCGGCTTGGAAGTTTTCCTCACTCTTAAGAAGGAGACACATGAAGAGATAATTCTTTTTGCCTCTGAAAGGTTGCCTAGAGAGACTGTGAAAAGTTTAAAATAAGGTTGATTTTTGTCTATTTGGGATGGTTCTGAGACGTTCCTTTTAAGAAAAACTGAATAAACTTCCAAACCTACAATTTAACAACTTATTGTCTACAGTTACTTTGATGATGATTTAGTAAGCCAGAAGAGCCACTAGATGTCACTCTGACTTTATTATTTTTTTATTTTCAGAGAACCTAGTGACATTTTCAATCTTTGAAATACTAAATTTAAAGGCATTCCAAAAAATCCAATAAGTTAAATCACATTTAAAATGTTAAAAAAGGTAAAGACACATAGGTTGCTATGAAAAATTAAAATCAAGAAATGAGAATTTTGAAAAGAACAAATTAATTTTTCCTTAGGTGATGTTAACAAATAGAGTGATGAGTGAAGTCAAAGAAGTCAAAACAGTGTTTAGGCAAATGACATTTAAAACAGTGTTTTCTAAGAAGTCAAAACAGTGTTTAGGCAAATGACATCTAAAACAGTGTTTGGTATAGGCGTGCCAGAAGAATAGGACAGGCAATAAGATTGAAGTATTTTTCTGCTTTGGGACCATATTCACAGTAACAGAGCAACATGAACTCAATTACAACACTGGGAATTTTTCATATAGAGACAGAAAGCAAAGTTGTGAGGTACATTGGATCTATTTACCATGAAGGGAAGAACTTGATAAGAAGGTAGGAGTAATCCTAAGTTAGTGGCAGAAGGAAGGCGGGAAGAAGTAGAGAGAAAACAAGATTGGAAGCTACCTCTTTGAGACTGCACTGTTTCCCTAAACTTTTTCCTAAACGAGGAAGAACAATGAAGGGTTTCATTGTGTTGACTCGGAACTCTTTCGGTTGCAAGTAACAGAAACCCAACTCCAGCTATTTAAGGAAAAAGTACACATGTGTTTATAGGCTCACCAAACTGGTAAGAATGGGGTAGCTTCAGATATGGCTGTATCTGGTTAAGGAGAGCAATTCTCAAAGTGTGGTCTGGGGATCTTGGAGAGTTCCCTGAGACCCTTTTGGGCCTGCAAGGTCAAAGCCATTTTCATAATAATACTAAGACAGAGTCTTAGTGCCTTCCACTGTCAGCACCTTGAGACAATAGGGTCGTTTTTCTCTCTCTAGTGAGGAGAGAGGGTCCAATTTCATACTCCAATTAGAGTTTGAGTCCAAATCACATACCCTAACAGAAGTTATTCTTATGAATTAGCAATGCTGGCAGAGACATAAATTATGCAAGAGACCTACATTAAACTGAGATTCCATTCCTGAGTGTCTAACAATTTTAATTTTATGCTCACTTGTGCTGTTATGCTGCTTGCAGGATGACTCTGGTCAGATTATTTAGGCTTTTCATGGCCTCTATGTCCTTACCTCTAAAAAAGGATACGTTCGTTGATTGTGAGCAATGGAAGATGGGGAAAAAGTTAGAATTCTAAGTCTGATCTATCAGTTGCTACAATGAATGCCCACCAAATGAAGTTCTATAGGGTTATTTTTCAGATTGTATATAAATTTTCATTAAATATTTATGTCAAATGTTTTTGGTGATAATGTAAAATAGAGGTTTCATTAGTCCACAGGCACCGAGTTCTATTCATCACTGTTTACCTTGTTCTTCTTTCCTTTGCCTTTTGATTTTGGCTTTATTACTTTTAATATTAAATGTTGATTCTGTGAAATCCCATATTTTACAAAATGAATCAGGAGCAAGATCGTAAGTGCCATAAAAAATAATTTTCAGAAAAACACTTCATTTACTTAGGATTTTATTTAAATGTATATACATATATATTTTAATAATGGAGTGAAAGGAAAACCAGCATTTCTCCTTTTATTCTTAATTTATAAATTAAGCTGGAAAAGGAAGCCCCAATAAAAACTGCATAATTACTCTTAAGAATCAGACAATATTTACCATCTACTTTCATTTTGTACAACTTTTGTTTCCACTAAAGTACTATCATTACATTAAAATGAGATTTTACTTTTTTTTGGTCTTTGAGCCCTACAGATAAAGTTACTACTGAAAAGCAAATAACGCTTGACATGTGTGGTACATTAAATACCATCTAGGCTTCTTTGCATATTATATCTGCTTCTCTATTATATTAACTTTTCATTAACTGTAGGTACAAACACCCAAATTAAATTGATATCAAAATGTCAGTTTCCAACATAATTCACATTATCAAGTACTTTTAAACAGAAAAAGTTTTAGCAAAATATCTCTTGGAAATAATTCTAAATTGTTCCAATAACTTGATAACTGAAGCTTCTGGGTAAAAGATATAGTTGCCTTGCACTATTTAAATTGTTAATAGAAAGTATTAATGTTAAATTTTATACAACATTATTACAAAATTCCATTGCTAACCTGAAATCAGAACAACATTCCGCCTTGAGTGTCTATTACTTGCCAGATATTAAGTATTTCTTTTCATTTAAAGAATGGATAACAAACTGTCTTGGAGTAGATAACAATTAAAATACAGAAGAAAGCCTGCCTCCTGTTTGTATTGAATCAAATAAGGAGAAATTTGACTGGAGAGTCCTATTTCAAGATGACAGACCAGTCATATATTTTACTTGGCATTTTCTTCCAAAGAACAAAATAAAGCCCTTGTGCTACTACCTTGACACTTACTTAAATGTTTACCAAATCCTCTTTGCAAACTTGGCTGCACAGCAGAACTGCCCAGAGTTTTTTAAAAAATGTCAATGTCTGTGCTCACCCCCAGGGATTCTGCTTTAACTGGAACAAGGTGTGGCTAATCTATCAACTATTTTTCTACTCCTTGCTAATTAGCCATCTGTATGGTATTTTTAACTGTCTCCGTTTTATCAGCTGTAAGACTGTTTTGATTGGTCAGGTCTTTGTGGCGAACCGAATTCCGCATAGCAGTGCTTACAGTGCAGAAAGGTTGCGGTGCCTCTGTTTGCCTTGATCCATTTTCCTCTCACTTCCTTACTCTTTCTCTCAGAGGAGGCAAGTGGCTGCCTCGGCAGCTGCAGTGGCTGATCATCACTGAAAGGACCAAAGAAAGCACTGAGCTGCCTCCTGGATATTTTTTCCAGGGAAGGTTAATTTACCATGCTTTTTTCCATTTTTCTCTACATCCTGGAAAAAACTTTTTTTTTTCTTTTACAAGAAACAAACTGAACTTATTGCTGAAAAACAGAAGCAAAAAGTTTTAGCACAGCTTCTCAGTTTGGACAAGTTAGAAACTCCTGAAGCGAGCAGAAGCATAGTAAGTGCTTTCTTTCTTTTAAAGCCACTTCTGGGGAGAGGCGGGGCTATTGTAATGGTAAATTTCACTCGGAGAGGAAGAAAGGGTTGATAATCAATCAGAATTGAGGGATTCAGTTGAGTTTTTGCAATTTTCTTACTACATTGTAAGATGACTTGAAGTTTCTCTGTAAAATCTGCTGGAAGAGTTTTGGTGTGGGTGTGTGTGAAATAAAGGCAGTCTTGAGAGTGACATTGAAAGAAGTTTCTTTTTGAACAGAGTAGAGAGATATACACCACTCGGGGGCTTCAGTGAGAACCGGGAATTCCAGGAGGAGAGTTTACATTCAGAAATGTTGAAGTGAAAAATCCTCCTGGCTCAGCATCTTGGAGTTAAGCTCGGAAGAACCCTTTACATCTGAAAGAATTTGTTCCTGAAAACCTCTTTTTCGGCCAGTGTGGATCATGAAGGATGGGATAATGTGCTATACAAGCACCGCTTTCTTGAATCTGCTGCAGGCATTTAAAATTTAACTTGAGGGATCGTGTGTTTGGCATGATGAGGACCACGGAGAACTTCGATGAGACCAGTGCCACCCTAAACCCTAACAGGACCCCCAGGGGAAGGTACGTTTATCTGGAAGCATTCCTGCAGGGAGGAGCTCCCTGGGGTTTTACTTTGAAAGGTGGCCTGGAGCATGGAGAACCATTAATCATCTCTAAGGTATGTTTCTTTTTCCAATATTGTCTTTATTGAAATTGCTTTTTCTACTTTTGTCAGATCTGTCAAGAACACAAAATAATGCCGAGGATTGCCCAGATATTGCTTAATTTGCTGTTTCATACCTTTCTGATTATATCGGGAAATATTTTACATAGCTTGGTGTTTGAAAGAAAAATGTGTCTCGCGCATTTATTCTGTGAAATCCCAGGGAAAAATGTGCTTGTTTAATGGATAATCTCTTTTTGTGAATGAAATAGTATAAAACCAGCTACCACATGATCTTTTCAGTTATGAATCAGATTAAAGATTAACAGCATAGTTAATGTCGTGGCATGGTGTATATTTGTGTATGAGTGCCTTTATGGCTAGAAAACTATCGGTTCTTTCTCCTTCCAACTGGAAGTATCTAGCGTTCCGAAATATTTTAGAATTTGTTTGCAATTCTGGATAATTGATTGCATAAATATTATTTATTGCTTTTTGCACACTCAGGAGAATTAAATCAGCTTTCAATATAATCCAAGGGCAAAACAGCATTTCTGCCTCTTCTGTTTATCTATGTATTTAAGCCAATTTTTAAACCTTCGTCATCCTGCAACATGCCTCAATTCTTCATATATCTTTGGTGTGGATAGGCATACCCATTGAATGAATCCTTTTTGTGCATTAGGTTTAGTGTTTCTGCTTTTCTCTAAAACTTCAGAGGTTAAGAAAGATTACAGAGATTTTTTATTTTTATTTTTTAAATAGTTTTTAAAAAATTCATTAATTTATTATTTATTTATTTATTTTGGCCGCGCCAGGTGTTAGTTGAGGCATGCGGGATCTAGTTCCACGACCAGGGATTGAACCCGGGCCTCCTGCCTTGGGAGCGCAGGGTCTTACCCACCGGACCACCAGGGAAGTCCCCAGAGATTTCTTTTAAAATTTCAGAATATTAACAATCTAAAACAACAGAATATAAGTGCTTTTCACACCTTAGCATTACTCAAAAAACATCTGCAACTGAGGGGAAATTTAGTTTCAGTTGGAGAGTGGGAAAGAGGTAAGTATGCATTTTGCCTGCGCTCTATTACCTACTTAAGGTTATTTTTCATATCCCACCAAAATGTGTGTTTTGAGAGAGACAAATGATGCTTACTGTGGGTGAGCCAGTGGGAACTGTTTTCCAGCCGTCAGCCAAGGACGTGCAGAATAGCACTGTAAGCCGTGTGACTTTTCCTTGTCTTTCCTAAGAAAACAAAAGATACGTATACATATATGTGTATCAGTTAGGAAGACTTCCAGCTATAAGTAACTGGAAACCCGACTGATAGTAACCTAAGTAAACTGGGGTTAGTTTTTCTCATATTACAAGAAGTCTGGAGTCCAGGCAAGGAGCAGCAGTTCAATAATGTCATCAAGAACTTCAGTTAGCTCTCCACTCTGCCTTCTTTACGATGTAGACTTTTGTCTTCATGGTTGCAAGATGGATGCCATATCTCCGGCATTGCATCTTCATTCTGGGCAGGGTTTTGGCTTTTGGTTTGGAACCCTCCCTATCAAACTTGTGCTTACATCTTGTTGACCAGAACGGTGCCACATACCTATCCTTAGACCAATTATTGGCCAAGGGGAATGAGACTACCATGACTAGTTTAGACCAGTCAGGACTTCTTTCCTGGGTTCTGCGATAGAAACAGCCTTCCTGATGTCAAGGCATCTCTGCCCACTATTTGAACAAACTGGGTTCTGTTTTCAGGAAGAAGGAGGGAGTGGGTGCCGGGTCTGCCACAGACATAAATATTATCTCTGCATTTTAAAACTCTGGTTTACATTCAATTTGCCTGGTCTTTAATGTTAAGATATTATGTATCTGCTCACTAGAATACAGTTTCCTGTCAAACAGGCCTAATCCTACCACTAATGAGCCACTCTGCAAGGCTCCATTTTATCTGCAGAATGGGGGTAAACGATTATCTCCCTTATTGGAATGTGTGGGGATTAAATGAGACCGTGTACTTAGAACAGCTAACATAGGGGCTGGTACACAGAAAGAGCTCAAAAAAAAAAAAAAAAAAACTTAGCAAAGATTATGACTATTGCTTTTCATTAGTCTAAGAGACATTGTATTAGGATACAGATTTGTCTGATCTACAAAGATCCAAAATAGCATTAGCTTAAGCAATATAGGAATTTATATCTCTCTCACATGACAATCTGAGCATGAACCAAACTGAAAGATGGCTGCAAGGGGTCAGGGCCCCAAGTGCCTTCTACTTTCTTACTTTCATCCTGATGCCCCATCTGCATGGTCCAAGGTGACTTGCCCCAACATCTGCTTTCCAGTCCATAAGAAGTGGAAAAAAGAAAAGAGAAGACAATCTCCTTCCTTTCAAGGGTATAATCTGGCATAATCTGCTCTGTCCAATATGGTAGCCACCAGCCGCACGTGGCTATTTCCATTTCAATTAAAAGTAACTAAAAGGGGACTTACCTGGTGGCGCAGTGGTTAAGAATCCGCCTGCCAATGCAGGGGACACGGGTTCTATCCCTGGTCCTGGAAGATCCCACATGCTGCAGAGCAGCTAAGCCCGTGCACCACAACTACTGAGCCCGTGTGCCATAATTACTGAAGCCCTCGTGCCTAGACCCCACTCTCCGCAACAAGAGAAGCCACCGCAATAAGAAGCCCATGCACTGCAACGAAGAGTAGGCCCTGCTCGCCACAACGAGAGAAAGCCCACACACAGCAACAAAGACCCAACGCAGCCAAAAATAAATAAATTTATATTTTAAAAAAGTAACTAAAATGAAATACAATTTTAAATTCTGTTTCTCGTATCCACTAGCCAGATTTCAAGTGCCACATTGCTTCAAAGCTCTTGAATCTCTCTCCCCATCCTGTCTGTCTGGCAAACTCATATTCATCCAAGCTCCATTTCTTCCTCTCTCTGAAGTTTTCCTGACTTCATCAAGCTGGGTTAGGTGATCTTTCTTCTACACTCCAATAACATGCATTTATTACACCAAATCATAATTTTTAAATTTATGTTGACTGTCTTCTCAGCAGTCTGAAAGCCTCTTGAAAGGCTGCGACCATTTTCTCTTCATCTCTACCACATCTAACTCAGCCCGGGTACACAAATATTTGTTGAGTAAATGAAAAGGCATGGACTATGTCTTATTCATCTTGCATTTCCAAGATCTAGCAGAGAGCCTGGCACAGGGTAGGTGCTCGATAACTTCTATTGAATTAATAGGCAAAGACAAAACAGAGCAGGGAGGCAGTCTAAGCAAGGATGCAGAGTCCCATGAGGTGAGGATGCCAGGCAGATCTCCAGACATGGAACGTGTATGTTTCCCATTGCTACCATAAAAATTACCACAAACTTAGTGGCTTAAACAACACAAACTTATTACCTTACAGTTCTGTAGGTCAGAAGTCTAACACAGGTCTCACTGGGCTAAAATTAAGATGTCAAGAAGGCTGTGTTCCTTTTTGGAGGCTATAGGGGAGGCTCTGTTTCCCTGCCCTTTCCAACTTCTAGAAGCGACCCCCATTCCCTGGCTCACAGTCCCGTTCCTCCATCTTCAAAGCCAGCAATGGCAGGTTGAGTCCTCACATTGCATCATTCTGATCTCTAACTTCTGCCTCCCTCTTCCAATTTGAAGTACCTTTGGGATTACATTGGGCCCACCAGGATAATATCCCTATTTGAAGATCAGCTGAGTAATGACCTTCATTCTGTCTGTAGCCTTAATTCCCCTGTGCCATGTAATCTAACATATTCACAGGTTCCAGGGATTAGAACGTGGATGTCTTTGGGAGGAGAGGGCTTTATTTTGCCAACCAACCGGGAGTTTGAACATTGATGAAAGTGCGCGTAATTAATACCAAGGATGAGACAAAAGTTAAGCTTAGAGGCTGATTGTGTGTATCTAAGACCTTTTTTCTAGGACTATGAAGAAAGTGCCCATTAGCTCATATGCTGCTCACCAAATGTTCACTATTCCCCTAATGTAGGGTGACCCCCATTGTAAGTGAAGGGAAGGGATAGCACACATTAAGTCTTTGATATGAAAGGCAGGTACATTTATACAAAGCAGTTATAAGCTGCCAGGTGTGACAATATAATGAATGAAGTATCATTTTTCTTTAGGTACAAATGAGGTGGGAGAATGAATGGGGGAAAAGGAGCTACAAAAATGTGGCAGTAAAAGAAATCACTTCCAAATCCCTTTCTTTGGGTTTTAATGTCCTTGAAAAGGAAAGGCGGAGTTGAGGAAAGAGGCTCTGTAATCTGTAAACTTCAAAAAGAAAGGGTAACTTTTTAAAAAAAATAGGGATTGTATGTAGAAGCTCAAGTATTTCAATAGTTCAGGAAGCTGGCAGCATGATTTTATCATGACTCACTCCGTATTGTGGCTGAGAAAAGTGGTTCCACCTGCTGTGGGGATGCACCTGCCTCTAGGATTCATAATCAAATAACCAGAACAACAACAAATAACCACCAGTAACTACTGGCACTTACTAAGTGCTTACTAGGTGCTGATCTCTATTCGAAGAGATCCATGTGTGTGAACCCATTTAATTTCCACAACTCCATGAGGAAGGTAGTATATTATGGTGCCAGTTTTATACATGAGAAACCAAGACACAGAATTTGAGTAGCTTTCTGAAGCTCTCACGGCTGGTAGAAAGTGCTAGAGGTGGAATTTGAATGCAGGCATCCTGGTTCTCCAGAGTCCACGCGCTTGACATGCTCTGCCATTCAGTCACTGTTGCCTACCAAATATGTGTCTCAGTCTAGTTTCTAGAGCTATGATCTGGGTAAAATACGGGATTAATCTTTTGTTATATATGTTTTAAAATTTATTAGAGAAAACAATTTTTAAAAATCTTAGTCCTTGGGATTTCCTTGGTGGTCCAATGGTTAAGACTCCGTGCTCCCAATGCAGGGAACCTGGGTTCGATCCCTGGCTGGGGAACTAAGATCCTGCATGCTGCACAGTGTAGCCAAAAAAAAAAAAAAAACTGGGGGCTTCCCTGGTGGCGCAGTGGTTGAGAGTCCGCCTGCCGATGCAGGGGACGCGGGTTCATGCCCCGGTCCGGGAAGATCCCACATGCCGTGGAGCGGCTGGGCCCGTGAGCCATGGCCGCTGAGCCTGCGCGTCCGGAGCCTGTGCTCCGCAACGGGAGAGGCCACAACAGTGAGAGGCCCGCGTACCACAAAAAAAAAAAAAAAAACTTAGTCCTATACATAGAAGCAACCTAAGCATCCATCAACAGGTGAATGGATAAAGGAGATGTGGCACATCTATACAATGGAGTATTACTCAACCATGAAAAGAAACGAAATTGAGTTATTTGTAGTGAAGTGGATGGACCTAGAGTCTGTCGTACAGAGTGAAGTAAGTCAGAAAGAGAAAAACAAATACTGTATGCTAACACATATATATGGAATCTAAAAAAAAAAACTGGTTCTGCCAAACCTAGGGGCAGGACGGGAATAAAGACACAGATGCAGAGAATGGATTTGAGGACACGGGGAGGGGGAAGGGCAAGCTGGGATGAAGTGAGAGAGTGGCATGGACATATATACACTAGCAAATGTAAAATAGATAGCTAGTGGGAAGCAGCTGCATAGCACAGGGAGATCAGGTCAGTGCTGTGTGACCACCTAGAGGGGTGGGATAGGGAGGGTGGGAGGGAGATGCAAGAGGGAGGGGATATGGGGATATATGTAGACATATAGCTGATTCACTTTGTTATACAGCAGAAACTAACACAACATTGTAAAGCCATTATACTCCAATAAAGAGGTTAAAAAAAAATCTTAGTCCTATAAATGTCCCCTAAAATAGGTACAGGAACTCCTGTAAGTAGTTCAAGACCCATAAAAGGAGGGGCCACTTACCATTTCTTAGTAAGTATTGTTGTGATGTCTCCATCTGGAGAGGCACCTTTTTTGTGCACTTCAAAGGATTTAAACCTCCACATGTACTTCAGGTGCTTACATGGTCTTCCCTAGGAAGAAGACTAAAATGTGTAGTCTAGACACAAAGAAGTATGAGTGTACCAGTTCAGCTCTTGGGAAGAAGAGGAGGAAAAGTGAGGCTTATTTTAGTTATATGGGGGAAATCCTAAAGCAAACCCACCCAGACTTCAGTGGATGCTCCTGGGTCTTGGATGCTCTGGGCTCTCTGGAGGATTGGCGACTGGAACAGATTAGCCTGGAGGCAACTAGACGGTCCTTTAACAACCACAGAAAAGCTGTCACTGGCAGACAGCTCCTTGAAACAGTCAAGCAGAGATCCTCTCTGAAGAGCTTTTGGATAAATGAAGTGTTTCTGAATGGCCCTGTTGTTGGAAATGATTGCACTTGCCCCCCAAAATTGTATGCATCAGAGGGCTGGGTTGGAGACAATGTATCTAAGAAGTACTGGCTACAACAGGAGTCTTGGTGCTCCACACCTGGTCTCTGGGTCCTGTGTTTTTAGCCTCTGATGTCCTTTGTAGAAAAAAATAAAGGCTTTTTCTCGTGTGTGTTAAAAAAAAAAAAATCCTGTGCTTCAGAATTGAAGGTCAGCCATTGTCTCTTATGTCATCAGCGCTCCTGATTCCTACCTGCCCGGGAGGTATCTTTGCTCTTTGGACTGTCTTCTGTGTCATCTCACTAGTAAATCCTGTTGGTTCCATCTTCCAGGCCATTACCCCTCCTTCTCTGAATCTGCTTCTACCACCTATAACACCATCATCCTCTTCCTGTCAATCTAAATCTCAGCCTTCCCCTACCAAGGCTCGGCTCACCACCCCTAACCCAGCCCCATCTTTCCATTCTTTATCTGTAAGGGGGTGTGTTAGCTGATGACATCAGAGGCTAACCTCAAACTTATGCCCCCTGTCTTCCTGGTGGCTGACACTACTCAGATTTTAAAGCGGATTCTTTCATTGGGTTTTTCTAGCCTCAGTGATATGAGATCATCCCTGAATCCTCTTCACAATTCCTTCTCTGGAGAGAATCATCCAGAACATCCCAATCAACCTGCCCTTTCGAGATGAAATGAACTGCTTTGCTACATTGTGAGAAGCCTTGGAAATAGAAACAGCCCGTAGGTTAGGAAATGACTCCTTTGGAGCACACTTAAGTTGTCTGGATGACCATGTTGAGATTTCCTCATTTCTGGCTTTTCTATATCCATCTGTCCACAACCTTCTAGCTTCCTTAGTGATCCTCAGTTTCAACACGCCAACGTCAGCCATACAATCTCTCTTGACCCATTTCTTCTGCACTAAAACAAGGATCCTTTTATGAGTTTATGATAGCCGGTTTCTGAGTTCAATGTGAAATTGACTTTTAGGCTGTTTCCCAAGACCTTGGGCTGTTTGGTTTAGCTCATCCCAAAGTCATCTTTTTCATCTCCTTCCAAGAACCCAGCTAGATCAGCTTGTTATTGACCTTTTAAAATAGCCAGTCCTTTCTGAGGTTCTCTCCCTACCTTTCTTGCTCTTTTCTTTAACATCACTTGCCCTTCACACTAGGGTAGCCTCATCTGTCTGCTGTCCTTAAACTAATTAGTTTGGTCCCTCATTTTTCCATCCCCTTCCGTCCTGCATTTGCATCAGGTCTTCCTTCTTCGCATGTTCCCAGCACCTTTATTCGTGCCATCTTCTAGTACAGATAGTTGTTTGCATTTGGCCAATAAGTGATAATCACTTTAAAGCCAAATGAGTTTTACTCAGGCTGTATATCCCGTTTCTCCTAGTGAAATACTTCCCATTTCACACACAACAAATGCTCAATACATGTTGAATGACCTATCGGAGGTTAGAGCTATAAAGAATCTCAGCAATCATCTAATCCAACTTCCTCATTATACAGAGAGAAAACTGAGATACAATGAAGTTCAGTTATTTGCCAAGATGGTTTCTGCCATAGCAAACAAATTGTGTGTGTGTGTGTGTGTGTGTGTGTGTGTCTGTGTGCCCGCAAAGCTCAGCTAGTGAGAGAATAATTAATTGCTTTCTGCTTGTGCCATTCATACTTTTCCTAGATCCCTGTTAGGCTGCTAACTTCTGGAAGCTAAGGGCCTTTCTTTCCTCCCTCCCTCCTTTTCTTCCTTCTTTACTTTCTCTTATCCACAATGCTTAAACTATGCATAACAGTGATAAAAATGATGTATTAATGAAGAGGAAGACAAATGAAATATTAAAGAGGATCTTCTTTAAAGTCTTTGTTAGAAAGATGATGAGGGTAGTATATCCTAGAAAACCCTGCTTAAAAAATTAAGGTAAGTAGGTTGAGTTGGATTTTCAATTTAATGATGTCTTGCACATATATAATGTTTGGTAAATGTCTGTTGAATTAAATTGATTGGGGAAGAAAAGAAAATTTGTGTTTTTATTTAACTTTTTGAAACTATGTAAACTTTGCTTAAAGGTTATGTGTTTTTAGATAAAAACTAAGTTTGTGATTCTATCAATGTTGTTGGAACTAACTTTTATTCAAGCAGCATGCTGAGGTGATGTGCCAGATGGCTCTTAGCATTTGTAAGAACTCTGCTTTCTTTTAAAGGTAATAGATTCCCAAGGCACTGCCTCTTATGTAGGGAACACAATTTAAGAAATATTTGTCTGTCTCATTTTAGTGAACCCACAATGTGATTGGAGACACATAATGCAAGACTTTCTATCAATCTTTGAAAAAAACAAAACCCTAAAGGACGTTCTGGATCTTAAGTAACCCACAGACAGAATCGTCCACGTCTCTCCCTTTGATGTACTTCCAAACAGCAAACATCTTGATCCAAAGAGCTGCAGAGTCACTGTTTTCCCACTCGGTCCATCTCAGGAGTCCATCCATCTTTTATGCTCTGACAACCTGGACTCTTCTCAACGAAATGAAACGAAACAAGGCAAAGACTCTCTGCTAAATCTAAGCACTGTTTCTTCCCCTCTTCTAATGACCATCCCCACAAAAGAGAGCTTGTGTGGTTCGGTCTGTAGAATGGAAGTGACCGTTCTTTCCTGCCTTCAGAGGAGGCTTTTCTAAATCAACTGCATTTTTTCATTCCTCAGCCATTCATGCATCTATTCATTATAGCCTTCTCCATCTTGAACTGCATTTTACCTTAGAGATTTATAAGATCTAACTAAAGCCTTTATATTTAATGCCCTTTGGTATGTCTGTATTGATTTAGGGTTGTAATTTCTTTTTTAAAAAAATATATGTCTTATTTCCTTTTTTTTTTTTAGTAATGCCTTTAGTTTTTTTTTTTTTAATATTTATTTATTTGGTTGCACCAGGTCTTAGTTGCGGCAGGCAGGCTCTTTAGTTGTGGCTCGCCAGCTCCTTAGTTGCGGCACATGGGCTCCTTATTTGTGGCATGTGAACTCTTCGTTGCGGCATGCACGTGGAATCTAGTTCCCTGACCAGGGATCAAACCCAGGCCCCCTGCATTAGGAGTGTGGAGTCTTTTTTTTTTTTTTTAGCATCTTTATTGGAGTATAATTGCTTTACGATGGTATGTTAGTTTCTGCTTTATAACAAAGTGAATCAGTTATACATATACATATGTTCCCATATCTCTTCCCTCTCGCGTATTCCTCCCTCCCAACCTCCCTATCCCACCCCTCTAGGCGGTCACAAAGCACCAAGCTGATCTCCCAGTGCTATGCGGCTGCTTCCCACTAGCTATCTATTTTATGTTTGGTAGTGTATATATGTCCATGCCACTCTCTCACTTTGTCACAGCTGGAGTGTGGAATCTTATCCACTGCGCCACCAGGGAAGTCCCTGGGGTTGTAATTTCTATGTTATCTTTTTTCTTCTCATTTTAGGCAAAGCTGTATAGTGTAGCAAAATACACATCCCAGACACTCTAAGGCTTGGAGTGAAAATAAACAAATTTCATCTCTACCATAGTCTTAACTGGCTGTGTGACTGTGGGCAAGTAACTTAGCTTTCCTGAATCTGTGTCCTCATCTATAAAAATGGAACATTCTCACCCAATGGAGTTGTTACAAGTATCCAAGGGATTAAACTATATAATAATGCTTTGAAATGACAAAACACATCCGAAGTTCAGTTATGACATGACGTTATGGACTGGTGGGAGAGTAGTAGGTACGAAACAGAGGTTAGCAACTCACATAACAAAGATGATACTTGGCTAATTTTCCGTATCATGGCCAATAGTTGCTACCTGAACAGATAATTCCCTGCCCTTGTGGAGCTCATAGTTCAGTAGAAATAGACTGGTGGAAAATATGTTTGTATATGGTAATTTCAGGGTTATTACGAAAAAAAATGATGAGTTCCAGAATGGTAGTATCTGTTAGGTAGAGGTATGGGGAGCAGGGTTTACTTTAAGTAGGATGATTAGAGAAGAGTTATCCGATAAGATGACTTTTGAGCTAAGACCTGATGGATGAGAAATAAGAAATCAGATATAAAAGAGGTTTATGAGTTAGGCTGATGTAGGAAGGTCTTGAAATGTTTCAGAAATATGAAGAAAGATGTTTTTGCAGTATATTAGGTATCTGTTTGGACTGCTATAACAGAATGCCATGGACTGGGTGACTTATAAACAGAAATTTATTTCTCAGTTCTGGAGGCTGGGAAGTCCAAGATCAAGGCACTGGCAGATTCAGTATCTCGTGAGGGCCCACTTCCTGGTCCATAGATGTCATCTTCTCCCTGTGTCCTCGTATGGTAGAAGGGGCAAGGGAGCTCTGTGAGATCTCGTTTATAAGGGCACAGATCCCATTAACGAGGGCTCCACACTCATGACCTAATCACCACTCAAAGACCCTGCCTCCAAATACCATCACGCTGGGGGTATAGGTTTCAACATATGAATTTTGGGAAGGACACATTTTCAGCATATAGCAGTAGGCAGGAGAGAGGGCAGTATGACATCAAATGCAAAGGGGGGCAGGGGTCAGATCAGACAGGACCTTGTAGGTTGTAGAAAGGACCTTGGACTGAACTTAAATGCAGGGGGTGAGGAAGGGTACATCACACCACAATTCTTTCTCTACTTATGGTGGGATGGGCCAACTGCATGTAATTAAACTCTGGGTGATTTTTTGTGCTGACTTTTTTTTTTTTTGGCTCCGTCGGGTCTTAGTTGCGGAACGTGGGATCTTCTGTTGCAGTGTGTTGGCTTCTCTCTCGTTGTGATGTGCTGGTTTTTCTCTTCTCTAGCTGAGGCTTGCAGGCTAAGTAGTTGTGGTACACGGGCTTAGTTGCCCCACGGCATGTGGGATCTTAGTTCCCTGACCAGGGATCGAACCTGCGTCCCTTGCATTGGAAGGTGGATTCTTTACCACTGGACCATCAGGGAAGTCCCTATGCTGACTCTTAAAGCCAGTCTCTCCTCTCCCTCATACATTTCTAAGGCACTTCCCGGGTGTACAACAAGACAGAGCCTTCCAAAAGAAAACTGTCAAAATTCATTGTGATTTATGGAATTATGCATAAGTAAACAGTAAATATTCTTTTTGTAATTAGTTGGGAGAAAGTTCTCCCCCTCCACCTCATAACTGTTGATCTCTTGGGTTATTTTTCACTTAAAGACAACAAGATTTGTCATAGAAATATGACTAACTTTACTGAGACCCTGCTCTGTAACTGGCATGTTAGTTCACATAAGCGTCACAAAACTCTGTGAGGTACGGATTCTATTACTAGTTCCACTTTATAGATGAAGAAACTGGAAGCTTGCTTAAGGTCATAAAAGTAGTTAGGGGCTGATCGAAGACCTTTTAAACTTTAAGCCTAAAAAATACCTTTTAAAGTAAAAACTGCATTGTCATTTTATAGTTCCAAAGAATCCTTCCATCTACTCTGGCCCATGTCACGATGACTGGGGGAAGAAGTGGGATGTGTGAACTGTGTGGAAAAGTCAGGCAGCTCAATGGTATCTTGAAGGTCACTTGCACCATGAAATGAGGGGTGTGACTGAGATATCAACCTCAAGAATTAAATTGGACTCCCCCCACTTTCCCAGGCTCTGCTTCCTGCTATCTTTTATTTCTGTCAGGTTCTAACCTTGGTCTTGTTTGACCTCTCTGATTGTTATTTTTCAGCTGAGACCTTGTGTTTTCATCTCCATGCACAGTCATCATCTTTGCCTTTGCTTTTCTATCACGCCCTTGTCTCCTCAATTGACTTAAACTTCCCCCTCTCACTAGCCTAAACCCTAGGGCTTACCTCTTGGGCTGGATACACTCCATCACATCGTTAAGCCATGATAAAGCCTTAACCCTCAAATCAAGCCTGTTACCCCAGGAGAAACACTAATTGGCTAAATGAACACTAACCAGTTTAAAGCTAACAGGGGCTGGATCCAGTTAATATAGGGATCAGACTAGTTGGAGAGGAGAGAGATGGAAGCAGATGTCAGAATGATGTAGGGCCCAAGCCAAGGAATGCAGGTGACCTCGAGAAGTTGGAAAAGGCAAGGAAAAGACTCCCCTCTGGAGCTTCTAAAAAGAACACAACTCAGCTGAAATCTTATTTTAGTCCAATAAATCCCATTTTGGACTCTGACCTCCAGTGCTGTCAGATGATAAATTTTTGTTATTTGAAGCCACCAAGTCCGTGGTAGTTCGTTACAGCAGCAATAGGAAACTAATACACTATCTCATTTAGCCCACTGTGCTTTTCAGAAACATAGAGGATAAAATATAGCACTGAAAGGGAAAGTGAGGGGGAAAAGGCTGCAAAGGGTGAAGGAAGGAAAGATAAAGGTTTGACCCCAGGCAGGGTCAATGAAAAAGCCTGCATTTGAATCACAGTCAGACTTGAGTTTCAAACTGGTAGAGGACTGATTTTCTGAGAGGCTTCAAGTTCATGCCCCCCAACTTGGTGTAGAGACCTGGTTATAAGCTCAGCAGCACAACAAATGTTCTTTCATGAAGGAGCGTCCGTCAACTGGCCTCAACCCTCACCTTTACTTGGCTCCTGGAAATGTAGTTTAGACAGATCCTAGAACTCTAAAGATGTCAACATTTTAAACAGATCTCAAAACACAGGCAAGTTAAGTGGAACAAGCACTCTTCAGGTTAGTTGGACTGAGTGCCTAGCACTTTGGGTATTAAATTATATCCCGAGCCACACATTTGTTGGAAGGTAAGAAGAAAGATTGGATTTCTAGAACTAATTGACCTACTCTTTTCCTTTGAAAAGTTATAAATTTTAATGGAGGAAGTTGTACGGGTATAATTTAAGCTTTTATCTTCTTGTGTGCAGTCCTCTGAGAAGTTCACATTTTTCAGGCCTTGTTTCATGGAAACTGGGAAATGAGCTCTTGGAATTCAGACCTGGGATCTGGCTGGGTTCTAGAAAGAAATACACATGTTGAGATGAAACATTAAAAGAGTATGAGAGTGAGTGAATTTGGGGAATGAGAAGGCAGAAAATACCTGACACTTTCATATTATTCCTTGATTTTTTTTTTTTCATATTTTCACTTTGGAGTCCTTACTGATAAGCTTCAGGTCAAAAAAAAAAAGTCATCCATTGACCTCAATATAAGCAGCAGGCAGGTGAAAAGAATTAGTGTCATTCTTCAGGGTTGCATTCATAGTTGCATAGTGGTGCTCTTGGCTCAAAACTTACAATTAAATAAGTGTTGGCCCTCTCTTGAAAGAACTGCTATCACAGCTTCCCCTACATATGTAAGTCAATGAATTGGACCTTTAAGAAGAAACCGTTGGTGTGGGCCCTTCCACTGGGTCAAGATACATGGCAAATTTCTCAGATTTCTGAACTAGGGCACCATCAAATGCTACAGCCACCTTTCCTTTCTGTGAGAGAAAAGCAAAATAAAGGAGGGAGGACTGCACAGCAGAAGGAAGGAAATCGATACATAATAACTACATTTACTCAGTGCCCGCTGTGGGTCAGGTGCTGTCTTAGGTTATGTCATTTATTATTTCGTAGAATGAGGTCTTTTAAAAATTTATTTATTTTTATTTATTTATCTTTGGCCGCATTGGGTCTTCGTTGCTGCGCACGGGCTTTCTCTAGTTGTAGCGAGCTGGGGCTACTCTTGTGTGTGGTGCGCAGGCTTCCCATTGCGGTGGCTTCTCTTGTTGCAGAGCATGGGCTCTAAGCGTATGGGCTTCAGTAGTTGTGGCTCGCGGGCTCTAGAGCGCAGGCTCAGTAGTTGTGGCGCAGGGGTTTAGTTGCTCCATGACACGTGGGATCTTCCTGGACCAGGGCTCTAACCCGCATCTCCCGCATTGGCAGGCGGATTCTTAACCACTGCACCACCAGGGAAGTCCCAAGGTTTGTTTTTATATATGAGCAAAGAGGTTTTTCACAAATGATGGAGCCAGGATTTAAAGCTATTTCATGCATTCACTAACACATTTAGTTAACACATTATTTACTGAATGCCTAAAATATGACAGAATTGGGAAACAACAGCAAACAAGGTCCCTGCACCCAAAGAGGGAGGTGTTCCCTGGTTGTTTTTATACCACTTGAAGCTGACCCAGGCGTGGCCACACCCATATTCCCTCACCTTTCGCTGCTGTGCACAGAGGCTTGACTTCCAACCATCAGCATCTGCATTTCTTCGCTTATGGACTTTCTTTTGCCTCCCGTTTGGTTAATGACTCTGGGAGCAGCCCTCCACCTGTGACTGAGTGGAGTCGGAAGGTGACCAGTCCAACTCTGTCATCCCTTGGATGGGATAACAGTGAGGTGCATGTTTTCCACTAGCTCCTGGAGCTGCCCACGGTTGTAGCTGGCTTGATAATGTGACTGCCTTCCTTTCCCTGCCTCCTTTGCCCACTTCCCTCTCAGTTTTCTTTACTTCCCAGTGAAACTCCTTGCATTTGAATTCTCGTCTCAGAGTCTGCATGGGGAAACCCAAGCCAAGATAACCACCATTTAGAGGATGCTTGCTAAGTGAAAGCTAGAACCTAAAATCTAATGTACGATAGATCTCTTTCTACTCTCTGAAATTCAAGCAGGAGGAATCCCATACTTTCTTAGACCTAATATTTTCTTGGGTGCTAAGAAAAGGAGAAATTCATTCCTAGATATGATGTTTTGCAATTCTCTCTTTCATCTTCTGCCCGCTCGCTGATGGGCTTGCCTTTCTCTTTATTCTCCATTGAATGGGTTGATAAGTCTCACTGTTTTCATCCTTATTTCTTTTTTTCTGTATCAGTCAAGCACCAAGAGACTTTCCCCTCCCCTCTGAGAGGAGAATCCAGTTTCTCTTTTGTTCTTTGGGTTCTTTTATCCTGTAGGTTACGTAGCTTAGTGGTTAAGGAAAATGGGGCCCCATGAGCAGAACAGACAGAAGATTTTTTTTTTTTCTGTCTGATTTTTGTGGGGGGCCTCTGAGCATAGGTTCTTTTCAAGAATTTTATTTATGTTGCTTATTTTCTTTCTCAATTCATTCTATAAACATAGCACAAGAAGAAAAATGAACAACATATTTTGAAGTCCAGAATACTTGACAGTATAACCTGTCAATGGTATGAAGTTTGGCACCTAAATAAGCAGTAAAATGATTTCCAGCCCATCCCAACCCCAAAATAACACAATAACTTTTCAACACAGAAATGCAGTTTCCTGGTGTAACTTGTACCACTGCCAAATTCAATACAAGAAGCTTCTTTTCTTTTGGAGCGGTTTCCCCACAGTATGAATATTCTTTGACTCCCTATGTTGTCCGTTCCCAATTTCCTTGTTTTTTGCTTGAGTTCACTGAAGACTGACAAGCAGTAGCTTCATGTGACAGCCATTAGTCTGCCTTAAACCTCAAGTTGCTCTTGAATGGATAGAATAATGAATAGGTTTTATGTAATATAATTCATGTTGTCAGCTATATGAAATTGGCAGCTCAAAGGAAACTAAATATGCTTCCAGTCTTCTCTTTTCTACGTTCTTATTTGAATATAATAATGCCGAAGGCATTGTTCCCTCTGTCAGTTAAAGCACTTTTATAGCAGTCTGAATTCTGAGTAATAGAGCAAGCAATAAACATATATGCTATCAGAAAAAGAGATGGAAAGGAAGATAAGTATTTGCTTCTTTGCATCAGTGGGAATTAACAAGCATTTTTTTAAAATTGTGTTTTTGTGTATGTGAGCACAAGGAGGGGCATTTCATTATAATGAAGGAGGTCTTGGCAAGTCAATGTTCATTTTAACCCCATGGCACTGATTGCTGAGCACATTCATGCCCACTCTAGGTCCAGGGGACCTGTGGAACAGAAAATAGATTCAGAAAGTAGTACAGAAGAGAATCCTCTCCCAACCTCCCATCTCTCAAGCAGGGTAAAAGATGCATTCTTCTTAGTCAAAATTCCTTGGTTTGTCCTATTTATGCCATCATTTCATAGAGGTTAAAAATATACCTTTCCATACCTTGCTGGTGGGAATGTAAAACAGTGCAGCCACTTTGGAAAAACAGATGCCAGTTTCTTAAATATGGAATTACCATATCACCCAACAATTATACTTCGAAGTATATACCCAGGAGAAATGAAAGCGTGTGTCTATACAAAGACATACTCAGATGTTCGTAGCCGTGTTGTTCACAATAGCCATGAAGTGGAAAAATTCCAAATGCCCACCAACTGGTTAAACAAAACATGGTCTAGCCATATGACAGAATACTATTTAGCAATAAAAAGGAACTGAATACTGATACATGTTACAACATGCATTAACCTCAAAAGTATTAAGCTCAGTTAAAGAAGCCAGACACAATAAAACACACATTATGTAATTCCATTTATGTGAGGTAACCAGAAGAGGCAGATCTGTAGAGACAGAAAGGAAATTAATAGTTGCCTAAGGCTAGGGATGGGAATGGAGAGTAACAGTAAATGGTACAGTTTCTTTTTGAGGTGGTGGAAATGTTTTGAAGGTAGATGGCAGTGATGAGTGCACAACTTTATATTAAAAATCATTGACTTGTAAAGAAAAAAAGCCCACTTTTATTCTGGTAATAAAAAGTAGAAGAAACAAAAAAGGAGAAAGAAAATAAGGAAGAATCACAAAATAGATATTACTCACCATTACTCAGCATTTAGTATTGATTTCATTAACTGAAATTTAAAGTAGTAGAGGAAGACGACAAAAATGAAGCTCTAAACAACATTGCAGTGCCCTAATTATTTAGGGAATGACGACAATCTAAAAAGTTGTTCGGAAGACAACTTAGGAGAATATTTAAAAAAAGTATATATGTGTATAACTGAGTCACTTGGCTGTACAGCAGAAATTAGCACAACATTGTAAATCAACTATATTTCAATTTTAAAAAAAGAGAAAAAAAATAAGAGAACTTAGGAAATGAGACCTGATATGGCATGCTCAGAGGACCTAGGCAGTGGATTCTAGGATCTTCTCTGAAGGAAGAGTGCCTTCCTTGTTGTCAGATGTCAGGGTCTTAAATCTGTTTAATTCTGCTCATGTTTTGAGAAATAAAGGTGCAGTGTCCTGGGAAAGCAGAATAATGTAAAATATGGAAGTTTTTGCTAAATTGCTGAGGATAGAATTTCATTCTTTAGTGGAGTTTGAGGACACAAAGGCATTTAACATTGCAACAGAAAAAATGTTAATACTGCAGAAGAGGAGGGGTGCTAGCAATCGAGTATGAGAAATTTGTGTTCATTGAGATATGGAAATCAGTGAAGTTTTACCCCTTTGGAGGTTATAAAGGTGAGTAAGCTGCTGAACTGGTTAGATTATAAAAAAGGAAAAGAAGCATTTCAGAGTGAGGGGTGAGGAAGCATTTTACAAGGGCCATCTTATACTTTATGAAGCCATGTGGGAGGCATGAGCCACCTGAGAGCAGGAGCCTCTTGACCACGGATGATGCCCAGTTGCTCTCTCTGCCCCATGGTAACTTTCCTGGCTGTCCACTCTGACTTCTTGTGGGGACCCATGACATGTGGGAGAAGAGTCTCTCAAATGTCTACAAAAGTCCTTGCTATCATCCTCCATTCCAGTATCTACTGATCAAAATTGTCTCAGATCCAAAGGATCTATGGTGAACGTTTACATGTTCGTTGCTAATGTGTAGTGTGGCTGCTTCTTCATGGAAAAAGATGATGGATACTTGTGTAATTAACTAATCAACAACAACCTATTGTTTTTCTGTTATAGACTCTAGCTGTCATATGCACTAGACTTAATTCAAAATGTGTTCTTGAAAGGTATAAGTCACTTTCCTATTGACAGTTGACTTCCCTGAAGTTTTATAGTCGACACAAAAGAAAGGAGATGCTGGCTGGGGTTGTTGGTAGGTCAAATAACTGATTATAAGGGAGTGTGACAATGAAAGCAGGATTGGAAAGCAATCCAGCAGGGCTTTAGAAAGAGATAATTTTCTTTCCATTTTCTTCAGAGAAAGAAACCCTCCGCAAAGTAAATGTTTAAAATAGTTCATAATAGAATAACTAGAGGAAAAATTCAGTAAGGTGGCTGGATACAAGATAATTTAAAAAAGAAACCGAGATCCCTTCTGTGGAAAAGTAATAATAATAAGAAAAAATAATGGGCGAGGGGTGGGGGGTTGGGGAGGTACCAATTTTCAGTAGTAATAAAAAAATAAAACTACCTAGGAATTAACTAAGCTAGAAATGTGCAGCCCTTTTTGATAAAAATTTTAAAACTTTATTGAGGAACGTAAAAGAAGACCTGACCAAATGGAAAAATGTAACAAGTTTTGGAATGGGAAGATTAAATGTTATCAAGATGTTAGTTTTTCTTAAACTAATCTATCAAATTCCAAAAATTCCCAAAGGCATGTTTTGGCAGAATAATGTAAAAATAGCCCATTTTAAGAAAGAAAATATAAAAATAATGAGTGAAGAATGTCTGTAGTAAATATTAATACTTATTATAAAGCTATAGTAATTTAAAAGTATGGTCCTCCAAGGAAAATGAAAACATATGTTTATATAAAGACTTGTACAGGAATGTTTGTAACAGTTGTACTCATAACAGCTCCAAACTAGAAACGATCTAAATATCTGACAATAGGTAGTGGGTAAAGAAATTGTGGCACATCTGCACAATGGAATACTGCTCGACCATAAAAAGGCATAAATTACTGGTACGTGCAACAACATGGATAAACTACAGAAACACTGTGCTGAGTGAAGAAAGGTAGAACACGGGGGAGGACATATTGAATTATTCCATTTACATGAATTTTTAGAACAGGCAAAATGAATCATCAGTGAAAGAAATCAGAAAAATGGTTGTTTCTGTGATGGGGATGGCTGGGGACTGACTGAGGCACAAAGCATCTTTTTGGGTGATTGAAATATTTTATATCTTAATAGTGGTATGGGCTATGTGTATGTATACATTTGCCAAAACTCATTGAATTGTATCCTGAAGATCTGTGCATTTTGCATCATATGAATTACACCTTAAAGTGTGATACTTTAAACTGTGAGGCAGGAACAAATTGGCCAATGGCACCATGGAACAAAATAGAAAATTTAGAAATGGATCCACTACATAGATAAGAATTAGTATATGATGAAAGAGAAACTTTAAATTAGTAGGGGTGATGGGGGAGGAAGGATTATTTAACAATAATACTGTGATCAGGAAAGATAAAACCTGGATCCACTTCATTCCTAACACCAAAATAAAACCAGATGAATTAAAGGTTTACATATAAAATAACGAAATAAATTTACTTCATAAGCTTACTTGATGTATTTCTGTATTGTTTAGATTCTTTTAGCAAGCACACTTCAAATTTTTTTGAACATGGTAAAATATGCATAACAGACTTTTCCATTTTAACTATTTTTAGCTGTACATTTCAGCAGCGTTAAGTACATTCACCTTGTTGTGCAACAATCACCACCATCCATCTCCACAATTTTTTATATTCCCAAGTTGAAACTCTGTACCCATTAAACAGCTCCACATTTTCCTCTTCCCCCAAATCTACTTTCTGTCTCTATAAATTTGGCTACTCTAGGTACTTCATATAAGTAGAATCATACAGTATTTGTCCTTCTGTGGCTTATTTCACTTATCATTAATGTCTTCAAGGTCCATCCTTCCTGTAGCATGTGTCAGAATTTCCTTCCTTTTTAAGGCTGAATAGTACTCCATTGTAGTTTGTTTACCCATTCATCTGTTGATGGACATGTGAGTTGTTTCCACCTTTTGGCTATTGTAAATAGTGCTGCTATGAACATACGTGTACAAATATTGCTCGAGTGCCTTTTGTCGTAGTCTGCTTGGAATGCCATAACAAAATACTGGCTGGCTTAAACTACATAGATTTGTTTTCTCATAGTCCTTGAAGGCTGGAAGTCCAAGATCAAGTTTCTGGCCAATTTGGTTTCTGGTGAAAGCTCTCTTCCTGACTTATAGACAGAGATGGAGTAGAGAGGAAGCTCTCTGGTGTCTCTTCTCATAAGGACATTACTTCTATCACACCAGGTCCTCACTCTTATAATCTCACTTAACCTTAATCACTTCCTAACTCCAAATATAGGCATGGGTATGAACTTGGGGGTGGGGGGAGACACAATCAGTCCATTATACTTTCTTTCAATTTTAGGGGGTATATACCTTGAAGTGGAATTGCTGGATCACATGGTAGTTCTATGTGAAACTGGAAAAATGCTTTATTTTTTTTGTAATTGAAAAATGCTTTATTTTCTTTTTTTAATTTTTTAAGGAAATGCCATACTGTTTTCCACAGCTGCATTACCCACCAGTAATGCACAAAGGATTCAAGTTATAGCCCACCTAACTGGTGTGAAGTGGTATCTCATTGTGGTTTGATTACATGCCCTAATGATTAACAATGTTGAGTATCTTTTCACGAGCTTGTTAGCCATCTGTATATCTTCTTTGGAGAAATGTCTGTTCAAGTTGTTTGCCCATTTTTAAATTGGATTGTTTTGTTGTTTTAGAGTTCTTTGTATATTCTGAATATTAATCCCTTATCAGATATATGGTTTGCAAATATTTTCTCCCATTCTGTGGGTTGTATTTTGACTCTGCTGATAGTGTCCTTTGATGCACAAAAGTTTTTAATTTTGATGAAGCACACAATTTTTTCTTTTGTTGCATACACTTCAGGTGTCCCATCCAAGAAATCATTACCAAAGTTAATGTCATGAAGCTTTTCCTTTACATCTTCTAAGAGTTTTATAGTTTTAGCTCTTACATTTAATTATTTGATCCATTTTGAGTTAATTTTTGTATATGGTGTAAAGTAAGGGTCCAACTTCATTGTTTTGCAAGTGAATATCCAGGTTTTCCAATACTATATATTGGCAAGACTGTCTTTTGAATATTAAATGGTCCTGGCACCCTGGTAGAAAATCATTTGGGTGTATATGTAAGAGTTTATTTCTAGGCTGTTTATTCTATTCCATTGGTCTATATGTTTGTCTGTATGCCAGGACAACACTGTTTTGATTACTATAGCTTTGTAGTAAGTTTTGAAACCTACAACTGTGAGACCTACAATTTTGTTCTTTTTTTTAAAGACTTTTTTGGCTATTTGGGGTCCTTTGAGATTCCACATGAATTTTAGGTTGGACTTTTCTGCAAAAGATTCTTGGATTTTGATAGGGATTGCATTGAATGTATAGTTCTCTTTGGGTAGTATTGACATTTTAATAAGACTAAGTCTTCCAATACACAAACATGGGCTGTTTTTCTATTTATTTACGTCTTCTTTAATCTTTCAGCAATGTTTTCCAGTTTTCAGTGTATAGTCTTTTGCCTCCTTGGTTAAGTTTATTCCTAATATTTTTTCTTTTTGATGTTGTTGTAAATGGAATTGTTTTCTTAATTTCCTTTTTGGATTGTTCACTGCTAGGCATAGAAACACAACCAATTTTTGTACATTGATTTTGTATCCTGTAGTTTTGATGAATTTGTTTATTAGTTCTCTGTGTGTGTGAGTGTGTGTGTGTGTGTGTGTGTGTGTGTGTGTGTGTGTGAGACCGTTGGGGTTTTCTACATCTAAGGTCAGTCATCTGCAAATAGAGATAATTTTGCTTCTTCATTTCCAGTTTGGATGTTTTTAAATTTCTTTTTCTTGCCTATTTGCTCTGGCTAAAACTTCCAATATTATGCCGAAGTAGTGAAAGTGGGCATCTTTATTTTATTACTGATCTTAGAGGATAAGCTTTCTTTCAGTCTTTCACCATTGAGTATGGTGTTAGCTGTGAGTTTTTCATATATGGCCTTTATTATGTCACGCTTTAAAATATAGATAATATTGTTATTATTTGGAGGAAGGAAAGTACGATAGCCAAAGACAAATATTATAAGGGAAAGAAAGGGTAATAGATCTGACTATGAAAAAATTGAAAACATTTACATGGCAGAAGCGCCATAAGCTAAAATGATATGATAAAAGATATGATAAGGGTAAGATCCTTAATATAAAAGAACTCTTACCTACAAATAAGGAAAAAACCCACACAAAAGCTAAATTGGGAAAGGACATGAACATGCAATTCACAAGAAAAGAATAACAGGGAGTTTTGGAATATCTAGGAAAAGCATTTATTCTCCTTAGTATTTAAAGAAATAAAGATTTAAATGAGATAGAATTGTAAAAAATTGAAGTATAGTTGACTCACAATATTATATTAGTTTCAGGTGTACAAAATAGTAATTCAATACTTTATAGATTATACTTTATATAAAGTTATTGTAAAATATTGACTATATTCTCTGTGCTGTACATTACACCCTTGTAACTTATTTATTTTATACCTAGTAGTTTGTAAAAATCCCCTTCACCTGTTTTGCCCCCCTCCCTCCCCCATTCCCTTCTGGTAACCACTAGTTTCTTCTCTACATCTGTGAGTCTGTTTCTGTTTTGTTACATTTGTTCATTTGTTTTGCTTTTTTAGATTCCACATATATGTGAAAACATACAGTATTTGTCTTTCTCTGCCTGACTTATTTCACTAAAAACTCTTTCTAAATTCCTCTAATTCTGAAAAAAGATGAGGAAGAGTAACAACATGCACTTGGCGGTAGTAATTTCACACATTTTCCATGGGAATACAAATTGGTTCAGTCTTTTCAGGAGGGCACCAAGTACTAACTCTTAAAAATGTGCATACTCAACAATTATATAACTCTGGGTTTATCCTAAAGAAAAGAAAAAAATCATCTAAGGTGTATGTACAAGGTATGTAATACCATGTAAATAATATGTGAATAGTTATAAGTACAATGTAAATACTATGCAAATAGTTGCCAGCATGCAGCAAATTCGAGTTTTGCCTTTTGGAACTTTCTGGAATCTTTTCTGTTAATATTTTTGATCCATGACTGGTTGAACCTGCAGATATGAAAGGCCAACTGTATGTGTAATCTATCTATCTAAGCATGGAAAGATATATATATACATATATTTGTTTTTTGAGTGAGAAGCAAAATTATTGCTAAATAATACACCTAGTACAACCCCAGTTTTATTTACTTATATGTTTGTGACAAAATTTTGGAGGCTATATATACAAAAGTACTAAAAAATGGTTGTGTCCAGATAATGGGATTTTAAGGGATTTATATTTTCCTCTTTTTTCATTTCTTTTTCTAAGGTTTCTACAATAAACATGTAGTCTTGATGTAGTAATGGTTTTTGTTAATTTAAAAAAATGATGACTTTTATTGTGGTAAAGTATATAACTCGTAATATTTACCATTTTAACCATTTTTTAAGTGTACAATTCAGTGGCATTAAGTGCATTCATATTATTGTGCAACCATCAGCACTGTCCATCTCCAGAACATTTTCATTTTCCACAACTGAAACTGCCCTCATTAAGCATTAACTTCCCATTACCCACACCCTTAGTGATGCCTTTTAAAATCAGTATTCTCTATTCAGTCATGTTTATCCATTCTTTCCCCTTCCCAACTACACATATGCTTAAAAACAGTAACAATTTTATTGAGATATAATACACATACCGTGTAAATCTCCTACCACACACACACTTTTGAAGTATTTTAGACTCCCTTGTCTTTTTTTTTTTTCTTCTTTTTAACTGGAAACATTTTAACCATGCACGAAGTACAGTGTTGGAGGTGAATTCTCTTGAATTGCTTTGGGAGAGATTATAGAGGAAGAAATATAAGTGAATTTTACCTGCCAGAAACATGTGCCCTGTGTTTGGAAAGGACCTCTGGGTACCTTCAAAAACCATTCCAACTGGTTTTAGGCCCAGCTCCCCTCTGAAAGTTGAGTTAAGCTCAAGAACATGAATCCGTTACTAGGTCAATGACAGGAGAGGAAGGGGGGATTGGAAGGGGCCTGGAGCAGCTGCGGTTCATTTGGTAGTTTAAAATTGGCTTTTCTTTTATTCTCTTATTCCTGCTACCACCATAGAATCCACGAAGAATAGGGATGTTTTCTCCGGCACATTTGATTATAATAACAGGCCAAGATCTCTTTGAACATAACCAGTAAAGAAAAGAAGCATCCGTGGCCATCAAACTGGGGAAAATAGTAACATAATCTCTGATTTGTAGTTTGAATCCTATTAATGATAATGGTGTAGAATTGTACAGTGAGAATGCTCTGGGAGTTGATAAGCTCGATTTTTCAAAGGCTGCATTCCTCATTAGACCTTCCCCATTAAGGCATGCTCGAATGATGCTACACAGCCAAATAGTTGGGATTTTTTTCCACTCTTGTCATAGTCTGAAGACAAAGGATTCTTCCGCTTGCCCAAGTTCCTGGGAGCCTAGGTTGAGCGGCTGTGACAGAGCGTCAGCAGGGAGCTTTTTATGCAGGCTTGGGTTTTCCGTCAGGCTCATTCACTAAACAGGATCAAGTTGGAGCAGTAGATGGAGAAAAAAAATCAATGGAGGAAAATCTCACGCAGCCAGATATGGTGCCATGAGCCACTTTTCCCTTTGTGAGTCATGATGCTATCCAGGCCAAGGCACAGAAAACTGTAAAATCTTCCTTCTAACTGCATTGCATCTTCTCTGTGCTTTGGCTAAAGTGATGTCGTGACAGTTGAACAAATGCTGGCACTAGGGTTGCAGCATACTTGACTTCTTCTCTGAGCGGCATTAAGAGTGGTATAAAGGGAGCTGGGGGCCCTGCAGTTGGTACCCAAGGTTCCTCCTCATGGCCTCGCAATCTAGCTTGTCCTCAATGTCTCCTGGCTTCTGTGTTCTCATCTGTAAAGTATGGGTAAGGTACCAGCTCCTTCTAACCTACAAGTTTCCTGTGAGGATTAAAGTGATTAACTTGTATATTTGTTACAATATCAAGGCATACTTCTAACTCACTATCATTAGAATTTTTATATTTGAATTTAGAAATTGTGTGTATATGACTCTTCTGGATTATTAAAAAGAGACAACTTTTTAAAATTTTTTATTTATTTATTTATTTTTGCGGTACACGGACCTCTCACTGCTGTGGCCTCTCCTGTTGCGGAGCACAGGCTCTGGACGCACAGGCTTAGTGGCCATGGCTCACGGGCTCAGCCGCTCCGAGGCATGTGGGATCCTCCCAGATCAGGGCACGAACCCGTGTCACCTAACATTGGCAGGCGGACTCTCAGCCACTGCACCACCAGGGAAGCCCCCGAGACAACTTTTTAATATTACCCAAGGAAAAGTATTGAGGGCTATATAAGTTCCAAAGTGACTTTAACTTAGGTATAAGATATAAAATACTCTCTCCATTTGTCTTCAATTCAATAAAAATAGCATATTTAGGAATGGACATATCCAGAGGCATCCTTCTCTTTTACGTGAAATCTGGCTTAGCATAGCGATTAAGAGCACCAGCTCTTGAGTCAGAATTTTGAACTCTGTCACTTGCTAACTGTGTGCCGTGTGCCTTGGGCAAGTTATTTAACCGCTCTGTCCCTCTATTTCCCCATGTATAAGACTGGGATAAAAGGTGGTAATTACTTCATAAGTTCATTGTGAGGTTTTAATGAGTTAATAGAAGTAAAGCTCTTAGAATAGTGGTTAACACAGTAAGTATCATTACTATTAACTAATTAATTGGAAGAGAGTTTGGGGGAGGGAAGGAGAAAGAGGGGGTCAAATAAAACCCTCTGCCCCCTACAAAACAAAACAAAACAAAACAAAACAAAACCGGAAAGAGTCATCAAGAGAGGGAAAGACAGTGGGGAAGTAGGGATCCAGATAGAAACAAAGATGCACAAACACACCAAAACAGACACAAAGACAAAGACACTTTCACCCTTGTCTTGTGATCTTTGTCTCTTACTACTGAAAGTTTTAAAAGCCATATTACCTCTTTACACCATAGGCTGTGTATTAGTTTGCTACAGCTGCCATAACAAAATACCACACACAGACTGGATGGTTTGAACAACAGAAATTTTGCTTACAGTTTTGGAGGATAGAGGTCTAACATCAAGGTGTCAGCAGGTGTGGTTCCTTCTGTGGCCTCTCTCCTTGGTTTGCAGATGGCACCTTCTCACCATGTTCTCAGGTGGTCTTCTGTGTGTGTGTGTGTGTGTGTGTGTGTGTGTGTGTGCGCGCACATCCCTGATGTCTCTCTGTGTACAAATTTCCTCTTCTTATGAGACATCAGTCATACTGGCTTAGGACCCATTCTAACAACCTCATTTTAACTTAATTACGTCTTTAAAGGTCCTATTTCCAAATACCATGGTACTCTGAAGTACTGGGAGTTAGGGATTTATTATATGAATGCGAGTCAGATACAATTCAGCCCACAACATGCTTTTCACTTCATAGACAATGAGAAATTAGCCAAAGGACCAGAATTTACTCCAGTATCATATAAAGGCATCAAAGGGAGTTTTGAAGCCAGTGGTGAAATTTGTTTGAATATCTCTTGTGATACTTGTATCAATCATATGAAAGATATCTGACATTTATGGAGAAACCCAGACTTCCATGGAAAAATAATAGACATTAATATTTTGTCAATTTGTCTATTTTTGTCTATTATTTTGTCTATAAATTATTTGCCCAGCAATAATTTTTTGTTTGGTTTAGACATCTGGTCTATAATTTTTGGAAAGTGGGATTTAGAATTGTGTCAGACAGGAAAATAGAATCTACACTAGTTATGTCAGCAGAGGAAACTTACTATAGGGAATAATCATGAAAATATTTACTACTCTCTGCCCGTGATGAGTAATTTAGCATGGTGTCATCCATGAAGGAGACACATGTGATGTTTTGTGGGATGTTCTGTGGGATGTCAAGATGGTTAAGACCTCTGGGGACTGTGGCAGGGACTACATGGAGAGCAGAAGGATTGACATAACCCTGAGATAAGACAGTGAAGGTGTATTATTGTCCTGTGTTAGTAGAAAGCAAAAGGTTTGTGATCCTTGAGAATTGTTTTAAGGGAAAAAAAATTAGATCAATAGCTGTGTACCAGATGCCAGGTCCTTGTGTTAATCTGCTCAAGTAAGTTATCACATCGGGAACAACAGCTACAATTGGCATCGCCTGCTTAAGTTTACAATAATCCATAATCATTATCCAAGATGAAGACATCTTCTGCATAGGCCAAACAGGAAAGTTAAATGGGAATGTTAGGAATTGCCACACCTGCATCTTTTAAGTCTTTGGTATTGGCATGAATCTTGGCAATTCTCCTAGGGATGTGGTATTGCTTCCGGTTGACTATCGGGAATGGGGTGGAGGGAATTCCAAGAGCTTCCACTTGGCCTTCCTACAGCATTTTGCCACATTCCAGTGTGGAGATTAGACCATCAATTATACACCATCAATTATACACCCAAGCACTAAGGAAATAACCATTTCCTTACAGGTAGGTCCTGTAAAATAGTCTTGAGCTCAAACCTCATGTATCACCTGAGTACCAGAAGTCTTCTCTCTGAATACTGATCTACAGTGGTGGTTTGGGTCACCAGGAATTAGCATCCATTCAGAACTAGTATGAAGAAAATTTCAAAAATCTGTAGACTCTTTTATTTCCCTCAATAAAGAGGCCAAGGGCTTCCCTGGTGGCGCAGTGGTTGAGAGTCCGCCTGCCGATGCAGGGGACACAGGTTCGTGCCCCGGTCCGGGCGGATCCCGCATGCCGTGGGGCGGCTGGGCCCGTGAGCCATGGCCGCTGAGCCTGTGCGTCCGGAGCCTGTGCTCCGCAACGGGAGAGGCCACAACAGAGAGAGGCCCGCGTACCGCAAAAAAATAAAAAATAAAGAGGCCAAGACATCTTCTTTTTTTTTTTTTTTAACATCTTTATTGGGGTATAATTGCTTTACAATGGTGTGTTAGTTTCTGCTTTATAACAAAGTGAATCAGTTATACATATACATATGTTCCCATACTCTTCCCTCTTGCATCTCCCTCCCTCCCACCCTCCCCACTTAAATCTTATTAGCAAAGTGGATCCACATCACTTGCTTTTCCAAGCTAGTATATGTATATATACTAGCTGATGTCTGATGCCTGCGATGACAGGCAACTTTTGCTCTGAGGCTCCCCATCGGCCTGGCCAAGACCATCTCAGAATTATACTGCAGGCTGAAGCTCCTCCTACTGAGGCCTCTTTCCTTCCCTCCCTCCTTCCACAGGTACATCCCCCAGTGCATGTCTTCCACATCTTGTTCCACTTTGGCATTTGTTTCTCAGAGGATCTGAGCGGACATAGAAATGAACTAATCATGCAGAAAAGCCTGAAGTCCATTGAATATTAGATTGTTGACAAGTATAAGATTTCTGGGCCTTGGGGAGCATAATTTTACTTTTTCCTAATAACTGAAAGTTTAAAAAAAAGGATAATTAAATATGCCATATGTAAAAAAGAGAATTAAATGTGCCTGAATAGAGTTGGTTTCTTTCCCCTAGAAAAACATCTATTCCCTAGGTGAGCAAATGTTGCTTTTGGAAATAAATTTTTAAAGTGGATCCAGGGAAGAGATTAAATTCCTGGGATTAGGAGCAGAAACTGGGAACCCGGACAGCATTTACATGTTTGTCTGCCTCCGCTCTATATTTTGCTTTCTATTTTATACCATGAAGTGTTACCACAAGATCTAAGGTGTCAAAAATGAAAAATGTGGGGTTCATGTGGTGCTCTCAACAGGCTCCTTAAAGAATATTTTTTCCTTCTGTCAAAAATCAGCTAAAATTGAATTTGGCATTGTTTGCCCTTTGTTGCCCAGGCATTCGGGTCAGACTCTTGTCTGACCTAAGTGCAGCAGTGATGGACAGGTCTGTAGAGGGCATTATCATAGCCTAATCAGATAAACTGAAAGCAAAATTCTCTTTCTCTTCTCCCACGGCATCTGCCCCTTCATGCTCTTCCTCTTTCATGTTCTGCTCTAATTTGCCTTGTGAATTTTCAAGGCATAGTACAATTCATTGGTATTAGTGAGGTAGAGATTTTGGTTACAGCAGCAGTTACAGGAATCAACTGTCTTCTACCTTGTAGACAGACTTCCTCATGAACAGAGCAGCCTTGGGAAGCCTTGGCCACTGTGGCACCACCAAGTCTGAAATATTTTTTATCTAATGCAGAAAAGGGGGCCCTACTGTTTCCTGGATGCTATAGGCTTTCAGTCAATAATAATGATGCATTTAATATTGGGAGAATCTAAAACATTCATCTTGTAATAGTAATAGCAAAAAGTCCAAGTCTAGAATCAGCAGAAGCCTTGCAAAAAATAATCAAGCTAAATAAAATGAACGATTTCAACAAAAACCAAGTCTTAAGGGCAATAAAAGGATCTCTTTTTGTTTCTTTGCTTGCTTACTTGTATATTTAGCAATAATAAGAGACAAGGAAGAAATGCCTACGTTTGGGGCTGTGGAGGCAATGAAAATATAGGCTTAAAAGAAAGTAAAATACTGCTAACATAGTGTTTTGCTTCTCTGCTAGGAGAGTAACAGAAGGAGATAATTATTTGTTGCATTTGTGCTTTGTGCTAACCCTTGTGCTAAATTATATATATATATATATATACACACACATATATAAATATAAATTTATATATATATATACACTATATATATATAAAACCTTAACTCTAACTGGATGAGGTGTGTGTATATAAATAAATAAATAAATATAGATATATATAGATATAAAACCTTTGTTCTGTCCAGAAGTCAGAAAAGGAAGCATGTCATCTCCATTTTATTGGTGAGTAAACTGAGGGTTAGAGTTGTTAAATTAGCCCAAGATCATATGGCCTGTTAGTGGTCCCTTTGGGATTCAAACCCAGGCCTTTCTGACTTTAAATTATGGATGAAGGAGAATGATCTTGGAACTCTAAAAGACAGCAAATGCTGGTAAGAGGGACTAACTCCTGAGGCAGCTAAGTAATGGGTTCCAGCCTAGAGCAACCAAAGGCCAAGGCTCTTGGTGATCGCCCTCAGTGTGCTTTGCTAATCTACCCAGGATCTGCGAGACCTTGCTCATGAAGACGCTGCAACTTCAGTTGGTGATCTTCAAGGAACTAAGGGAGTATAAAGGGGAAGCATAGGAAGACTCGAGATGAAGATATATAGTCCTAAACCTAGTAATAATTTGAATAATTTTGTTGAGCTCTGAGGCACACTGAACTCTCATTTTTAGTGGCTTGGGGGAGTTAGAACCAGAACTTAGAGAAATGACTTGATCGTAAGGCTGACTTCCAAGGAGCACACTGTACTTTCCAATACCTACTATCAAAAATGGAGATGAGGGAGTTCCCTGGTGGCCTAGTGGATAGGATTCTGGGCTTTCACTGCCATGGCCCAGATTCAGTCCCTGGTCGGGGAACTGAGATCCCGCAAGCTGTGTGGCATGGCTGTTACTTTAAAAAAAAATGGAGATGAGGAGTTTGGACTTGATCTGGGCTGACTCCATTATTCTAGAAGGTGGAATATGAGGAAATTATATGTATTTGAATTAACATAAAGGAACACAAAGAGACCCCCCTGATGGCTCAGAGGACCAGACTGAACCCCCTGGAAAAGTGTGCTCTCAACTACAAGGCGGAGTGACAGGGCTCCATGCAAAGTTCTGGGATTACTTTTCACCTGTCCTACTGGCCAATATTTGGCCGGGTTGGGGGGAAACATTCCACATATACGGGACCTTCCTGTACATTGCTAGTGGAGGTGTAAACGGATACAACGTCCACAGAGAGAGCATTTTGGCAGCACCTACTGGAATTGTAAATTCACATCCTCTTTAACCCAGCAATACCATTTCTAGGGTTTGAACTTAAAGAAATACTCATTCACGTACATAGTGGTATATATACAAGGACATTCACTGCAGCATTCTTAGAGGAAACAAATAGTAGAATTTCTTGTCTCTTGACTAGGATTTCTTGCACAGTTTTTATAATTCTCTCTTAGGGTTTTCAGTTGCTATCACTTAGTTATTATTTTCTGTAATGAACTTGGGTTCATGAAAAGATTACTAGATTAATTCATAATTATTATGATAAAGCCAAAACAAAACAGTTTGTATATGTATATGTGTATATATAAACATGTACAAAATGATAAACATATATATAAATTAAATTCACACATTAAATTGACCACTGTTGTTAAAGCTATTTCTAATTTAATGTGGGTCAATGTTTTGTTTGTCATGATGATTCAATGTAGGGAATAGCATAAGAAGTATTGCAACATATAATAAGAGAAATTTTGGTTGTACCTGTAGGTCATGGTCCACTCCTTTCAGAAGTGTCAAGGCCAACCCCTGTAGAGTCCCGTGGGTGTTGGAAGGTGGGGAGTGAGTAAAGAGCTGCTGATAGCATGTTGTGTAATAAGCTATTAGGGGCGAGTCCGCCCAAGTCTTCCATTTAAATTCCCAATTATCTCCTTTCACTTTTTTCTTTTTTGCCCCTAACCTCTTAACTTAGTACCTTAGATGGGTGAGAGGATTGGGGTTAGGAAATATTCTAGTAAGTAAAAGTAGGAAACTGGGTTTATGTGAAGAGACAAGACAATGGACAGTTGAAGATACAGAGCTTTACAGGAAGGAATATTGAGATTTAAGTTGAAAAATGTCAAGAATGGGCCAGCTCAAGTCTTTTTTTTCCCTGCTGAAGCTAACTGAAGAAATCCATAAATAGTAAGGAAGAAATTAGATGTTTTTTAGATCAATTCAGAGAACCTAGAAAGTATCAAGCTATAGGATAAGAGATTGTAAAGGAATATGATTTTTATCTAGGTCATAAAATTTACAGCTGTTTTCCTCCCTTAATTTCAATGTAGAAGTGATAGGCATCTATAATGTGCCAACCCAGCAGGATCAAAACCATGGAATTATAGGTTAAAACATTTAGTTTTCATCCAGAAAGATATTGACATGAAATAAATTTACCAAGGGACTACATTTTTAAAACATGTGTCCCATGGCTGCCTAGGACAAAAAAAGAATTCTAGTATATTAAAGCAATATTCCTTTTGAACTATAGGTATTAATGTAAGATGAGAGAAACAGACCAAAATAAACCATTTTCAAAGAAGAGACTGAGACTAGAGTATCATCTTGCTTCTCCAGTATTTTATTAGTTGTAGTTTTAGTTGCTCGTGTTCTCAAAAGATAATTACCTAGAATTCTCTCAGCTCCATCTGAAGCTCTGAGCAGAGTTAACTTATTGATATCACACTATTGATATGAATCAAACGCAGGATGTTTCTTTCGAAGCAACTGAATGGCTTATTTAATGGAAGATCTGTCGATTATATGAAGTAAATAGTAAATCACTATATATCTAGTCTACATTAGACTTTGGGATATTTTTAGTTGTTCTTTAATGAGATTCTGAAAATAATTTGTGTTTCTCTAATAATATGTTTCTGGAGCTACCACTTGCTAGGCCTTGAAAATGTAGAAATAAAGAAAATCCTCTCTGTCACCCTGGAACTCAAGACTTAGCGTAGGGAAAACACAGTTCCACAGATAATTTCAGCAAGACCTGAGAAATGTCATAAAAGAAGTACCCCAAAAGAAGAAGACTCCTTTCCTCTGCAAAGGAGGAGAAGCAGGAGTGGCCAAGGGAAGGTCTCTAACGCAACCCCTGAGCTAAGTCTGTAAGGAAATAGAGACATTAGCCAGGCAGGAAGGACATTCCAGACAGGAGGAATGGAAACCTGGGAAATGCATGTGGTATTTCAGAGGCATAAACTCAGGGATATCCTTAGAGGAAATCCAATATATAAATTAATGGGACACACAGAGGCTAGAACACTCCTTCCAGAAAAGTCACACAGAGTAAAATAATTAACATTTTCCTTTTGAGAATTATCAATGCATTATGTTCTCAGCTGCTTTCAATACAAAAATATATGGAAAACTTCCCAAGGATTAGCCATTAAAATGCTTGGGAAAATTTCAACATTGGCCATTATAAGACACTTCTATAACATTTAATATTTCTGTCCCTGAGAGGACGAATAAAATGCTAAATAGCTTATACTCATAGAATAAGACCAAAATTTGCTATGTTTGAATATTTTTTTAAGGTGATTTTTTTTTTCTTTCTTTCTTTACTTTTTGGCTGTGTCGGTTCTTAGTTGCGGCATGAGGGATCTTCATTGAGGCATGCGGTATGTTTTAGTTGCAGCGCTCGGGCTCTTTGTTGTAGCGCATGGGTTTCTCTCTAGTTGTGGCATGAGGGTTTTCTCTTCTCTAGTTGTGGCGCGTGGGCTCCAGAGAGTGTGGGCTCTGTAGTTTGTGGCATGTGGACTCTCTCGTTGAGACGCGCGAGCTCAGTAGTTGTGGTTCGCGGGCTTAATTGCCCGGGGCATGTGAGATCTTAGTTCCCAGACCAGGGATCAAACCCAAGTCCCCTGCGATGGAAGGCAGGTTCTTTACCACTGGAGCACCAGGGAAGTCCTGAATATTTTTTGAAGAATTACATATAGTCCATCCATATATCACAATGTGGACTCTTCAAATTGTCTCCTTATAACATAATTTCACTATATAGTGAATTTATATATGCTAATATATATATATTTAATTTATATATGCTAATGTGAAGCATGTGGAATTTGAATTCCTTATAAAGTAAAACATTTTCCTGTTCTCAGGTGCCAAGTCCTCCTTCTGAGCCCAGCTGAGATCTGGACTGGCCAGAAAGACATTGAACTGTGTTTGCCTCCTGCATTAAAGACAGAATCTTACATAACATTAGATAAAGTTCTAACTCTGTGGACCTCAGTTTCCTCACTGTAAAATGAGAGTGTGGACCAGATGACCTCTAAGGTCTTTCAGCTCTAACAGTCAGTCTACAACTTTTTTATTTCCTGCTTGGCATCCCGCACCTGGCATCCTAATGACTTTCCCAGCACCAGTCAATGAAACCACTTCTTCAGCATGAGTCTCGGCCATGGAGATCAAGGGTCTTATTAACTGTAGCCTGCTTTGTCTGTCTCACTTAGGTCGTAATCATATTTCTCCACCCCCAAGTGTAGCATATTAAACCGAGACCTTCTTTCACAGGTTTTCACCCAACAAGGGTGGCTCATTCAACTACATCAGCCTAAGTCCAAATCATAGTGCAGAAAGAATATGAAAGACTCCAAGGTGGTAAACAACCAAAGCATTAAAAACCCTTCTCCAGACAACCCCTATGGCTCTATTACAGAAAAAAATAATTACCTAAAGGGGTGCCAGTTGGTAACATTATATCGTGCACATTAAGCCTGTCCCTCTCAGTCTCTCCTGACGGTCTGGGGTAGGGATACCAAAGTTTTTTGATTATGTGCTACCTCAACAATTAATGTACAGATATGTTATATTCTTATATTTATATATTGTGTGTGCCTATTTATTTATATATTATATTCAGTTACATTGAACTAATAGATTACATAGATTATAAAATATATACAAAAACAGAAACTTTAAAAGGATGAGATTTTTAAAAATTAATAAATAGAAATGGAAGTTGCAGTAATAAAAACCAACAAAATAAAGAATGGGCCAGCTAAGGTTTTTAAATTAATTAATTAATTAATATTTTTAAATT
Organism: Phocoena sinus; assembly: GCF_008692025.1. NCBI lineage: Eukaryota > Metazoa > Chordata > Mammalia > Artiodactyla > Phocoenidae > Phocoena > Phocoena sinus. Next base: position 93,443,993 of record NC_045767.1, read on the forward strand.
GAAGTATTGTTGCTGTACAATATCATATGTTGCAGGTGTACAATTTTAAAGGTTATACTCCAAGTATAGTTATTATAAAATATTGGCTATATTCCCCACATTGTGCGATATGTCCTTGTAGCTTATTTCATGCCTAATAGTTTGTACCTCTTAATTCCCTACCCCTATACTGCCCCACCCCACTTCCCTCTCCCCACTGGTAACCACTAGTTTGCTCTCTGTATCTGTAAGTTGGCTTCTTTTTTGTTATATTTACTAGTTTGTTGTATTTTTTAGATTCCACATATAAATGATATCACACAGTATCCGTCTTTCTCTGTCTGATTTATTTCACTTAGCATAATGCCCTCTAAGTCCATCCGTGCTGACACAAATGGCAAAATTTTCATTCTTTTTTATGGCCGAGTAGTATTCCATTGTGTATATATTCCACATCTTTATTCATTCATCTGTTGATGGACATTTAGGTCACTTCCATTCTTGGCAATTGTAAATAATGCTGCTGTAAACACTGATAAACAATCTAACCTTACATCTAAAGAAACTAGAGAAAGAAGAACAAACAAAACCCAAAGTTAGTAGAGGAAAGAAATCATAAAGATCAGAGCAGAAATAAATGAAATAGAAACTAAAAAAAAGAATAGAAAAGATCAAAGAAAGTAAAAGCTGGTTCTTTGAAAAGATAAACAAAATATATAAACTCATCAATACCCCAGACTCGGAGCTACTCACTGTACTCTGTCTCTCTGTCTACTTCGGAGGGTTCCTGTGAGAGTCAAGTGAGTTTCTGTGTGTGAAAGTACTTCGAAAACCACAAAGCACTAGATACCTGAAAGCCAGTTTTCAAGAGGTAGAAAATGTTATTCACTCTACTCTATGCAACAATCCTTTTAATACGGTACTTGGAAAGCAAGTTACTGTCAAAACTAAAATAAAATTAACCATGGATTAGAAGAACACTTTTGGATGGCAACGTATTAAGAAAAACACAAGGATAAAAAGAAAAAAATGACATATAATCAAGATAAGTTGTAATAAAAAAAAAAGTGGCCTTTTTGATGGGGTGAAAATTTTTCAGAGCTGAAAACTGTGATTCCATTGCCACATTGTATAGAACAGTCTCTGGAACAGGACTGACCTGGCTGTAAGAGGATAATTGCATGGCCTAGTGTATTGTTCCCACCTTCAGCTGCTAATGAAGCTCTTGGAAAATGTATCCCCATTGAACGAATGTGGCTGAAAATGCCAAGAAGCCTTTTGCCAGGGATGTGTTCTCCAGGCCCAGACTGAATTCATTATTTTGTTAGAGGACTGCCGCCAAGCCAACCATGGGCAATTTAGCATGCCACATTTCAAGCAGAATTTAATTCATCTAATACATTCACTTTTGTGTGCCGTAAATGAGACAAATACCCATGATCAGGTGACAGCCTGTAGGTAATGCCATAAACAGAAAGTGGTAATGTTAGTAGACAGTTCTTCAGTCAAGTCTTGGTTATCCTTCCATTAAAAGCTGGTCCAAAAATTTACCAAGGATATCAAGTTCCTATCTCGTGCTGTGTCTGTGCCTTTTTAAGAGGAAGAGGTAAAAGGCTGTGTGTGTGTTTGTGTGTGTATACACTACTTTGTTATGAAATATCACTTATCTTCATACCAAAAAAAGAACGGGTATATGTCTTGACGAAAAAAAAGCACCTCTGAGTGACTCAGTCCGCTATGGGTATCTTTTTATAAAATCACACATCTCTAAGGGTTACCTGAAGATAGCTATCTCTTATAAGTACTAGTTCCTTCTCTCTTTATGGCCACGTGCTTTCCCTTTAGATTTTAGCAAATCTAAAAGCAGAGACAGTTGGAATGTTACCCAAAGTGAGAGGAGCCTAACTCAGTCCTCACATCCACAGAGCCTGCTATTCCAGTCAGGAGGTGACACATGAATGCATCAAAAGAATGGGGCCAAGGGGCTTCCCTGGTGGCGCAGTGGTTGAGAGTCTGCCTGCCGATGCAGGGGACGCGGGTTCGTGCCCCAGTCCAGGAGAATCCCACGTGCCGCGGAGCGGCTGGGCCCGTGAGCCATGGCCGCTGAGCCTGCGCGTCCGGAGCCTGTGCTCCGCAACGGGACAGGCCACAGCACTGAGAGGCCCACGTACCCAAAAAAAAAAAAAAAAAAGAATGGGGCCAAGATCGCAATAAGAAAATATGTTACAATACACACCATTTATCGAACACTTCCTGTTCTAAGAATCTATACATCTGAAAGAACATCTGAGAAAGACGCCAGGGGTCCAGTGAGCATCTTTTCTCCTGATCAGATTTAAGGGCAGCTCTCAGGTACTTTGGGAATCACAATTACCTGGGAAGAGTGGAGGGTTGTATCATGTAGGCTCTGGAGTCAGATTGCCTGGTTTTACATTCTTTCTCTGCTGTTTGATAGCTGTGTGACCTGGGGCAGGTTACTTAGTCTTGATAAGCCTTGGTGCTTCTGTTGGTAAAACAAAAGAATGGGGGGTGCGGGATAGAGAGGGGAGAAGGGGAGAGAGAAAAATATATATCTCATCAAGGGTGTTGTGAAGAGTGACATAATGCTTGGCACAGTTTCAGGTATACAGTAAGCATGCAATAAATGTCTATCAGCAAATTATTTTTTTTTGGCCACACTGCACGGCTTGCAGGATCTTAGTTCCCTGACCAGGGATTGAACTCGCCTCCTCGGCAGTGAAAGCGCAGAGTCCCAACCACTGGCCCACCAGGGAATTCCCAGCTTTTTTTTTTTTTTTTTTTTTTTTTTTTGCGGTACGCGGGCCTCTCACTGTTGTGGCCTCTCCCGTTGCGGAGCACAGGCTCCAGATGCGCAGGCCCAGCGGCCACGGCCCACGGGCCCAGCCGCTCCGCAGCACGTGGGATCCTCCCGGACCGGGGCACGAACCCGCGTCCCCCGCATCGGCAGGCAGACTCCCAACCACTGCGCCACCAGGGAAGCCCCCCAGCTATTTTTGATATTATTATTTTTCCTTATTTTTCGATATTATTATTTTTCCTTCCCCTACCTAGAGTGAGCCATTAATTCATCAAAATGTGTCATGTACCTAAGATGGACTGGGGCAAAACAAAAGACAAAGACAGATTGAGAAACACAGCTTTGTGCAATAATTTAAACCTCTTCACCAATCAAAAATTTATAAGAGATGCTATTAGATGGTAAATTAACTGACTTTCCATTCTTTGCTAATTCATTCAACAATGTTTGCTATCAAGCACTATAATAAATTCTGTTTGAATACAAAGATGGATCTGATTTGGGACTTGCCTTCAAGAACCACAATCTTGCCATGAAGATGAGAGGGTGCTATGACTGGGAAGCAATGGTGGGGCACCGAGGGAGCCTTCTGGGGAGCTGGCAATGTTCTGTTCCTTGACCTGGGGATGGTTCTATAATAACTAATTAAGCTATACATTTATGTTTAACTTTTCGATGTGTCTGTTACATTCACAATAAAAGAAGTCCATAAGAGTGGTATGTGAATGATATCTCAATAAAATAATTATGAGACACTCCTGACCTTGGATTAGGGAGTGGTTTCTTAGATGGACACACAAAGCACAAGCAAGCAAAGGGAAAAATAAATTAATTTAATTTAATCAAGATTTAAAAGTTTTGCTTCAAAGGAAAATACCAAGAAAGTGAAAAGACAAGCCACAGAATGGGAGAAGTATTTTCAAATCATGTATCTGATAAGGTCTAGTATCTAGAATATATACAAAACCATTACATTTGTCAGTTATGCCTCAATAAAGCTGGAATTAAAAATAAAAGAAGAAAAAAAAAAGAACCATAAAAACTCAACAATGAAAAGAGACAACTCCATTAAAAATGAGTAAAAGCTTTGAAGCTTTTGGACGCTTATCCAAAAAAGATATACAAGTGGGCAACAAGCATATGAAAAGGTGCTCAACACCATTAGTCATCAGAGAAATGCAAATAAAATCCACAAAGGTACCACTGCACACCCACTAGGATGGCTATAATGAAAAAGACAGACAATAACAAATGTTGGCAAGGATGTGGAGAAATTGGAACAGTCATGCATTGCTGATGGGAACGTAAAATGGTATAGCCATCTTGGAAAACAATTGGGTAGTTCCTCAAAAAGTTAAACACAGAGTTACCACATGACCCAGAAATCCCACCCGCTAGGTATTTACCCAAGAGAAATGAAAACCCAAGTCCACACAAAATCTTGTACATGAATGTTTTTAGCTGCACTATTCAGAATAGTCAAAAATGGGGGAAAAACTCAACTGTTCATCAACTGATGGATAAACAAAATATGGTATATTCATGTAATTGATTATTATTCAATCATATGAAAGAATGAAGTACTGATTTCAGCTACAACATGGATGAACCTTGAAAACAGTATGCTAAGTGAATGAAGCTGGTCACGAAGGCCACAGGTTGTATGATTCCATTTGTATAGAATGTCCAAAATAGAAACAGAAAGCAGATTAGTGGTTGCTGGGAATGAGGGGAGAAGGGGACTAGGAAGTGATTACTGATGAGTACAGAATTTCTTTTGGGGGTTATAAAAAATGTTATGGAATTAGATAGTGGTAATTGTTGCAAAACTCTGTAAATGTACTAAAAACCACTGACTTGTACACTCTGATAAGATGAATGTCATGGTAGGTGAATTATACCTCAATAAAATAAATAAAATACAAAGTATGGGGCAGTTTTATGCTTTGTAGTGGTTAGATTTGACTAAATTGTAGAGTGTATGAAGAAAGTAATAGGAAATAAATTTGAAAATATAAAACGGGATCAAATTATAAAGGGCTTCAATTATCAGGAAGCTGGCCATGGAGAACCATTACAGGTTATTTAGGGAGCAAGTAAGGTGATTAGAGTGTGTTCAGAATGTAGTCCTACATCATTTTCAGCATCAGCTTTGCATCTGTCCTGGGCTTTGTACTAGAGAGTGCGAGTGATTCTGTACTTGGTAGTCTCGTTTGTGTTAGGGAATATATATGATTTTAGAAATTTTCCCCCAAAGGACTTGATCATATTGGCCTGGTAAATTCAATTGTATAAACCTTTATTATATAAAGCATTATGGACACATGTATGGAGATATATATATATATATATATATATACATAAAGCATGACTTTCTTCTATACCAAAGAAGTGATAGAAGATGAAAGCAAGATTTTTGTGTCATGTTCACTAATACACATCCCTGATTTGGAGAACAGGAAAGGGAAAATAGTGTATTAGTCCAGGTCTCAACAGAACATTTGTATTATAATAATTTAATGAGAGTTACCAAGAATTGTGAAGGATCCGAAAATTTACCCTACTAATAAGCTAACCTGATAGATGCTGGTAGAAGATACACGACTCCTAGGTCAGGGACAAAGGACTTTTTTACTCTGTATTTTACCATAGTCAATTGTGGATGAGTTAACGATTCACAGAATTTTTAAAAATATGACCAAAGTAGTTTTTAGAAGCTCTAAGAAATGTATTGTAAAATAGAACATTAAGTGCAGAAAATGTATAAAATCTGTTTCCCATGTGGATTTCTGAGTATATGCTTACTAAATGTTTTGAAGGCTTATAAAGCAAATGTTAGCTTTTTGGATTGAAAACTACAAGCTGAAATAGAATGCTAAGGAATCCTAAGCAAATCGCTTGTACATAGCGCTTAACTTTCTCAATGAAGTTTTTCAGAAGGACAGATTCCGTAAAGTATGTTAACTGCATATTCATTGTTCACACCAGCGTTCTTTAATCTAATATTCCATGGTGGGAAAAAAATTTACAATAAATGAGAAAACATTAAGTAGTGAATTCTCCTAGTGTTTTCTACAATATTCCCTGGGATCCAGCGGTTTAATCAACACAAAACAATACTGTTCTTTTAAAAAAAAAAAAAAATCCCCTTATTCTAGAAAGTACATGAAATAGTCTTGCCTGTATTCCAATTATATTTTATTTCACTTAAACCTGTTGAACTGCATGCGCATACAAAACAATTTTATAGCAGCTGTGCCAGCAGAGTCAGGCAGTATGCTGAGAACTAGCGTATCGAGGAAAATGAGACTTAAGTGGGGACTCCTGGATCTGAATCTGGAGGCAGCATGTTTTTAGAGTAGTTTGAAAATTCTTGGTCTTGAAGGAGTCAGTTACCTAATTGGGTTAGAGAAGCATGTGTGTTTCATACACAAGGAGAGATGATCGTTACTCTTTTCCTAGA